>NC_056683.1:62059782-63388532 GCF_018350215.1 Panthera leo | reverse complement strand
ACCAAAGCGGAAGGCATCACAATCCCATACTTTAGTCTCTACTACAAAGCTGTAATCATCAAGACAGCATTGTATTGGCAAAAAAACAGACACATAGACCAATGGAATAGAGTAGAGACTCCAGAATTGGACCCACAAATGTATAGCCAACTAATCTTTGACAAAGCAGGAAAAAAAATATCAAATGGAAAAAAGACAGTCTCTTTAACAAATTGTGCTGGGAGAACTGGACAGCAACATGCAGAAGAATGAAACTAGACCACTTTCACAAAAATAAACTCTTTTTACACCATTCACAAAAATAAACTCAAAATGGATGAAGAACCTGAATGTGAGACAGGAAACCATCAAAACCCTAGAGGAGAAAGCAGGAAAAAACCTCTCTGACCTCAGCCGCAGCAATTTCTTACTTAACACACCTCCAAAGGCAAGGGAATTAAAAGCAAAAATGAACTATTGGGACCTCATCAAGATAAAAAGCTTCTGCACTGCAAAGGAAACAATCAACAAAACTAAAAGGCAACCGATGGAATGGGAAAAGATATTTGCAAATGACATATCAGACAAAGGGCTAGTATCCAAAATCTATAAAGAACTCACCAGACTCCACACCCGCAAAACAAATAATCCAGTGAAGAAATGGGCAGAAGACATGAATAGACTCTTCTCTAAAGAAGACATCCAGATGGCCAACAGGCACATGAAAAGATGCTCAACGTCACTCCTCATCAGGAAATACAAATCAAAACCACACTGAGATAACACCTCACGCCAGTCAGAGTGGCCAAAATGAACAAATCAGGAGACTATAGATGCTGGCCAGGATGTGGAGAAATGGGAACCCTCTTGCACTGTTGGTGGGAATGTAAACTGGTGCAGCTGCTCTGGAAAACAGCGTGGAGGTTCCTCAAAAAATTAGAAATAGATCTACCCTGTAAGTCAGCATTAGCACTGCTAGGAATTTACCCAAAGGATACAGGAATGCTGATGCATAGGGGCACTTGTACCCCAATGTTTATAGCAGCACTTTCAACAATAGCCAAATTATGGAAAGAGCCTAAACGTCCATCAACTGATAAATGGATAAAGAAGTTGTGGTTTATATATACAATGGAATATTACGTGGCAATGAAAAAGAATGAAATATGGCTTTTTGTAGCAATGTGGATGGAACTGGAGAGTGTTAAGCTAAGTGAAATAAGTCATACAGAGAAAGACAGATACCATATGTTTTCACTCTTATGTGGATCCTGAGAAACTTAACAGAAGACCATGGGGGGAGGGGAAGGGGAAAAAAAAAGTTACAGAGAGGGAAGGAGGCAAACCATAAGAGACTCTTAAAAACTGAGAATAAACTGAAGGTTGATGGGGGTGGGAGGGAGGGGAAAGTGGGTGATGGGCACTGAGAAGGGCACCTGTTGGGATGAGTACTGGGTGTTATATGGAAACCAATTTGACAATAAATTTCATATTAAAAAATAAAATTAAAAAAATTGTTGAAATGGTAACAAAGGATTCAGAATATTTCATAAACATGGTTGATACACCAGTAACAGAGCTTGAGAGGATTGACTTCAATTTTGAAAGAAGTTCTATTGTAGGTAATCAAACAGCATCTCTGCTACAGAGAAATCTTTCATGAAAGGAATAAATCAATGCAGCAAACTCCACTGTTGTCCTGTTGTAAGAAATTGCCACAGCCCCCACCTTCAGCAACCACCACCCTGATTAGTCAGCAGCCATAAACATCAAGGCAAGTCCCTCCACCAGAAAAAGCATTACAACTTACTAAAAACTCAGATGATGGTTAGGATTTTTTAGCAGTGAAGTATTTTTTAATATTTATTTATTTTTTGGGGGGAGGGATAAAGAGAGAGGGGACAAAGGATTTCAAGCAGGCTCGGTGCTGACAGCAAAGAGCCCAATGCAGTGGTCGAACTCATGAACCATGAGATCACAACCTGAGCCAAAGTCGGACGCTCAACGATGGAGCCACCTAGGTGTCCCAGCAATAAAGTATTTTTAAATTAAGGTATACATATTTTTTTTTGACACAATGCTAATGCACACTTTATAGACTGCCATAGAGTGTAAACATAACTTTCATATGCACTGGAAAATCAAAACAATAATGTGACTTGCTTTACTGCCATTTGCTCTATTGCAGTATTCTGGAACCAAACCTGTAATATCTGTGAGACGTGCCTATACTCACTTGTCAGTGGTTCTTTCTCTAAATTAGGGTCTTCTGGTGCATCAAAACGACCTTCTGGTACCTTTGGCTTCTTATGAGACTGTTTGATGGGTTTGGATTTTTCTCCTTGAGAACTCATTTTCCTCACGGAACAACACACAAGTGGTGATCCTAGAGAGTGGAGACAGTGAAAAAATAGGAGCTGCTTATTTATTCTACTTTAAAAAATTAACAATTTATTTGTTTTTAGTTAATACACTCACTTTGATCAAAGTTCAAAAAGTACAAAAGGACATATAGCTAAAAATCTTCCCTCTATCTTCCAGACAGGCATTTCCCTTCCTTGGAGGCAACTAATATTATCAGTTTAAAAAGAAGAGCTCTGAAATAAATTAACCATTATCAAAATCATAAAAACTTCTAATATAAAATACTGATTCCTGTCTGAAGCAATGCCCAAAATATCAGAAATGAGATCATTAACAGTAACTAAATAGTACAAAGTTTAATGACAGGATTTACTATTTAAATCGCAAGGGACTTGTGATTTAAATATATCTTAATCCAGCCTAAATGTCCATCAACTGATGAATGGATAAAGAAATTGTGGTTTATATACACAATGGAGTACTACGTGGCAATGAGAAAGAATGAAATATGGCCCTTTGTAGCAACGTGGATGGAACTGGAGAGTGTTAAGCTAAGTGAAATAAGCCATACAGAGAAAGACAAATACCATATGTTTTCACTCTTATGTGGATCCTGAGAAACTTAACAGAAGCCCATGGGGGAGGGGAAGGAAAAAAAAAAAAAAGAGGTTAGAGTGGAAGAGAGCCAAAGCATAAGAGACTCTTAAAAACTGAGAACAAACTGAGGGTTGATGGGGGGAGGGAGGGAGGGGAGGGTGGGTGATGGGTAGTGAGGAGGGCACCTTTTGGGATGAGCACTGGGTGTTGCATGGAAACCAATTTGACAATAAATTTCATATAGTGAAGAAAAATAAATAAATAAATAAATAAATAAATAAATAAATCTTAATCCTAATTAAAATATATTTGAATCCTAATCATGGTCTTCTTTTCCTGCCAATTAACATTTAAAAATGTATTAGGCATTTACAATATAAAAGTGAGATCACTTTCACTATAGGTTATAAAGAGAAAAGTTGAACAACTTTCAGTACTATGAAAGTTATGCAACCCTTGTCAAGATAATGGTCAAAAGGCTAAACCACCCTGAAAAAATGACCTCAGGGTTGGGTTTTCAACTTTCTAAAGGAATGGCTCCAAGGCAAACCAAGGTAGGGACCAGTTCCAGTTCCACCACTGTGGTTAAGTGGAATAATGGCTTCTGAAGATCAGAGCCTAATACCCAGAATCTATGAATAAGTTAGGTTCCATGGTAAAGGAGAATTTAGGTAGCAGTTCGAATTAAGGCTACTCATCAGATGACCTTGGACCAGGGCGATTATCCTGTACTATCTGTGTGGGTCTGCTGTAACCACAAGAATCCTTAAAAGGGGAAGAGACAACTGGAAGAGAGAACTAGAGAGAGAGCAGTATGAAATACCTTGATGGATATTGCTGGCTTCGAAGATGGAGGAAAGGGGCAATGAGTCAAGGAACTGTAGCAGCCTCTAGCAGGTGGAAAAGGAAGGAAATAGATTCTCCCCCTAGAGCCTCCAGAAGGAACATAGCCCTAACACTTTGATTTCAGTCCAGAGACTTCTCACCTCCAGAACTGGAAAATGTTTTAAGCCACTAAGTTTGTGACAATCTGTTCCAGCTGCAGTAGGAAACTAATACAAGCACTTACTAGTTGGACCTTTGTCAAGCGACTTACAAAGTCGCTTTTTTTTTTTTTTGATGTTTATTTTTGAGAGAGAGAAAGAGAGAGAGAGAGGAAGAATGTACACGGGGGAGGATCAGAGAGAGAGGGAGACAGAGGATCTGAAGCAGGCTCTGCGCTAACAGCAGAGAGCCTGATACGGAGCTCGAACTCACAAACCCTCAGCAAACCCTGAGTATGTGACCTGAGCCAAAGGCACCCCAAGTGACTTACCCTTTCTAAATCTGTTTCCTCCTGTCTAAATTGAAGGTAAGAGTACCTATCTCATGAGTTGCTAAATAGATTAAATAAGACAATTCATGCATAGCACTGAGTACTGTGACAAATTTTATCTATTATCATCATAGTATTATCTGGAAGCTCCTGGTAGCATTACATATAATTAGAATTTTCTTTCATTATATGTATTTTATTCATATTCTAGTTATCACTACATCACCCTACCCTCTACTTTAAAAAGTTATATAAACATGGGCGCCTGGGTGGCTCAGTTAGTTAAGCGTCTGACTTCGGCTCAGGTCATGATCTCGCGGTTCGTGAATTCGACCCCCGTTCCGGGCTATGTGGTGACAGCTCAGAGCCTGGAGCTGCTTCAGATTCTGTGTCTCCCTCTCTCTCTGCCCCTTCCCCATTCATGCTCTGCCCTCTCTCTCAAAAATAAATAAAACATTAACAAAAATTTTTAAAAATTATATAAACAGAATTATAAAAAAATAAAAAATTATAGGGGCGCCTGGGTGGCTCAGTTGATTCAGTGGTTCAGGTCATGATCTCACAGTTTGTGAGTTCGAGACCCACGTCAATCTCTGTGCTGACAGACTGGAGACTGCTTTGGTTTCTGTGTCTCCCTCTCTTTGCCCCTCTCCTGCTCACATTCTGTGTCTCTCTCTCTCTCTCTCTCTCAAAAATAAACAAACATTAAAAAAAGTTAAAAAAATTATATATAGGGGAGCCTGGCTGGTTCTGTCAGTAGAACATGCAACCTTGGAGTCATGAGTTTGAGCCCCATGTTGGGCACAGAAATTACTTTGAAAAATTATACATATATATATATATATATATATACACACACACACACACACACACACACACACATATATAATGTGTGTATATATATATGCACACATATGCACATATTTATATAGATGTGTGTGTGTGTGTCTTTTTATACATATACACTGTTCACAGCCAACTTGGAATTTATATAAGATTTGTTTGTAAGATTAGATAAAGTTAAAATTACATACAAACTGTATTAGCAATTTCAAAATAGTACATCAGGCTCTTCATTTGTTTATCTACTGTATGAGTGAGTAGAGAAATTATAGTTTGACCAACTGGAATACAAACTAGCATTCTCCCACAAATCCAAGAGCCCACAAAACACAAATATTAAAAAAATATATATAACTGAATGTTTTAATAAAGCTATGACAATGATCTACAGGATTAATATAGTTTTCTCCCATCTACATGCTCACTTATATAAATGCTTCATATTTATGATATTAATTGGCTGAGAAAAACTCTGCCCCTCCCCCACTCATGCTCTGCCTCTCCCTCTCAAAAGTAAATAATAAAACATTAACAAAAATTTTTAAAAATTATATAAACAAAATTATAGAAAGTTAAAAAATTACAGGGGTGTTTGGGTGGCTCAGTCCACAGCCAACCTGGAATTTATATAAAAATTTCTATATACATTAAAATGAAAACATGTATTTATTTAAAATTTTTATTTATTGACTTAGAGTACAGATCATTTTGCCTTCAAACTCCCACTTTAGTATCTAAGCACATATTGCATTTTTTCTTATGTTCTCATAATAATACTTAAACATATACTAAAAGGCTAAAGAGAAAAACTGGTAATAACATCTTATAAGGCAGCATTTATTTTAATTTTTTTTTAATGTTTATCTATTTTTGAGACAGAGAGAGACAGATCATGAATGGGCGAGGGGCAGACAGAAAGGGAGACACAGAATCCGAAGCAGGCTCCAGGCTATGAGCTGTCAGCACAGAGCCTGACGCAGGGCCCAAACCCATGGACCACAAGATCATGACCCGAGCTGAAGTCGGACGCTCAACCGACTGAGCCACCCAGGTGCCCCAGCATTTATTTTTATTTAAGAAATGGAAAATATAGAAATCTGAGTTTCTGGTTATATTAACATACTTCATATAACAATCTGATCTTGATTCATTGTGATTAACTATTTAGAAAAATATTATATTGAAAATTTTGGTGAACATGGACAATGCTCAATTGAAAGATATTTCCACTCCAAATCATGGGCTTTTTGTTAATTAGTCACTTCTTGTCTGAAATATAGGATTCTTTAGCATTTGACATCAAAATATCCCAATTTAGAAAGTTTGGCCATCCTCCACAATAGAAACTTCAGTCCATCATCTGATGTCCAACTATCTATTCATCTACAAATCTGTTACAAATTTGTAAAGCATGAAAGGTTGTGTGTAAGTGGTGATAATTCAGTGATAATACAGATTAGATCTAAATTGTGGCTAATGACTGACTAGACTGTGCATCGGGTTACTAAGTAAGTCTATGCTACTGTACATCAAATAACTCACTTTGAAGCCTAAAAATCAGCAAGTATTTAACATATACCAATAGCCACCTGCTCCTGTGCACTCAAGCTCAACTCAATACAATAAAATTAGCACTTTTTGTTTAGGTTTGGTTGCTTTTGCAAATCAAAAAATCTCTTAACTCAAAGCTTGAAATGATATTCAGTGTAAAAATTAATCTTGGTATGTTCCAAATCTGTAGAAATTCCTAAGCACTTATACAAAATCATAAAAATGGCACAAAATATAGTCTTGGCTGCCAATTATAATGCAGACAAAATCTGAAGCTAAAAATTTTTCCTCTTGGGGCACCTGGGTGGTTCAGTCGGTAAAACATCTGACTCTTGGTTTCAGCTCAGGTCATGATCTCATGGTTTGTGAGATCAAGCCCTGTGGTGGGCTCTTCGCTGCCAGCTCAGATTCTCTCTCTCTCTCTATCTCTCTCTCTCTCTGCCCCTTCTACTCTCTCTCGCTCAAAATAAATAAACAAAAAAATCTTTTTCCTCTTAAGTGATACAGATATACTAAATGTAAATAATACAAGTAATAAATATGTGTTAAATGCCTACTATGTGCCAGGCACTGTGCTAGAAGCTAAAAATAGGACATCTCACTAGAGCTCACAATTATCTGATGGGGCAGGTGTGACTGTCTTTAATTTGCAGTAATTCTGTTCAATATGAACAAAATCATTTCCTGAAAAAGTGGCATTAGGTCAATGTGGTGGAGACTGCTAAATGTCTCAAGTAGCCACTTTTCCCTTCTTCCGTTTAGTTCTAGGATTCCCACTCCCACCTTGTTTGCTATTAAGCTGAGCATCAGACCACTCACTTAGAGATTACATTTCTCAGCCTCCCTGCAGCCAAGCATCCATGTGTCCAAGTTGTGACCAATGGGTTGTGACCGAAAATGATATGCGTAAATTTTAGGTTGCCTTAATTTTGCAACAAGCTAACTGCCCTGGATTTCTTTTCCCATTTCCTTGGGTTGTAATATAGACATGGCAGGGACCCAGCTTCAACCATGCAGATGTGGACAAAATCCAGAGCAAGGTGATACTTAAAATATTTAATAACTTGTATAGACAGTGCCCATTCAGAACGTATGTCCAACCATTCAGAACATAGGTGTAAATAACTAGTAAAATTCTACTACTGTATATGAGGCTGATCATCGGCATTGCCCTACAGATGGTGGAGCAATGAGATGAAAAGAACATGGATCCCCGAATTACCTGTCAAAGCAGAGGTGTCCTGCCTGTCCCATCAGCAGAACCATTACAGCAGCTTGGCCCCTTGCTTCAGTAATACAACAAAGAAGTAAAAAAAAAAAAAAAAAAAAAACAACAAAAAACTTGCAAACCAAGGGCATTAGAATCACACGAGTCCCAATGACAGCAACACCACTTATTAGCAATGTGGTCCTGACAAAGTTACTGTATGTATCTCACTGAGTCTGTTTCCCTATTTACAGAATGGGGGTACTTCTACTTATCTTGCAGGCTAGTTCAGAGAAATTAAGTAACGCATATGTCTCTATGTGCTCACACTGAGTGTAATAATAACTTGAGCCTAATTCTAGGACACAAGAGTCAATGTACAAAAGGGTTTTTGGTAAGGAACAGGAAGGTAGGTGTGCTGTTGGAAAAGACAGAAGAGTTGCAAAGTGTAGAACTTTACCTGTAGAAAAAAAAAGTTGCAAGGAAAAGCTAAAAAACCAGTTTTCTCAGGGGACTCTGAGATCAGGGAGGCCTACGTTGAACTATTTTTGCAGACAGGTAACAGGGTGACAGAATGTGGAGAATTCCTCTCATTTCTGGACAGTACAAGAGAAGATAGGGACATTGTGCTCTTTGGCACCCACAAACTTTATAGCTTTGGAAATGAGTCCATGCACAGCAACCTGGCAGTCATGGTGACAGTGAGACACATGTGAGTAGCTTGATGGGCAGACAACAAGAAAAAAGGGTCTATCAGATGATAAGGATTAGCAAAGAGGTGAAGGTGAGCCCCAGAGCCACTCCTATGGATTCTGCCTGTCAAACAACAGTAATCAGTAAGCATCAGTAATTACTAAGCATCAGTAATTACAGCTGACCCTTGAGCAAACAAGTTTGAACTGCACAGGTCTGCATACACATGGACTTTTTACAGCACAGTACTGTAAATGTATTTTCTCTTCCTTATGATTTTCTTAATAACCTTTTCTCTAGCTTTAGTGTAAGAATATATAATATGTGTAATCTGCAAAATACGTGTTAATCAACCGTTTACATTATCCTAAGGCTTCCGTTCAGCAGTAGGCTTTAATAGTAGTTAAGTTTTGGGGAAGTCAAAAGTTATACGTGGATTTTTTTTTTTTAAGTAGGCTCCACGCCCAGCATGGAGCCCAACGTGAGGTTTGAACTCGCAACCCTGAGATCAAGACCTGAGCTGAGATCAAGAGTCAGACACTTAACCAACTGAGACATCCAGGCACCCTAAAAGTCATATGTGGACTTTTTATGGTACAGGGGTTTAGGCCCTAACCCCCAAATTATTCAAAAGTTAGCTGTATATTAATGTTAGTATTACATTCTGGCCATCAGCAAGCTTCTGACTGTATCAACTACATGGGCAATAGCTGACAAACTTAAAGCAAAAATTATCCTTTGAGAAACAAAATCACCACCATAAAGCCCATGTCTTCTTCATCAAGGGGTGATATGGCCTTATCCAAAGCTTATTCGGAACTGTGTTTACAAGTACATTACAAGAAACAAGATGACCTTTTTTTTTTTTTTGAGAGAGAGAGAGAGACTAGGTGCAAGTGGAGGAGGGGCGTAGAGAGGAGAGTGAGAATCCCAAGCAGGCTCTGTGCTGACAGCACAGAGCCCAACGCAGGGCTCAAACTCCCCAACCGTGAGATCCTGACCTGAGCCGAAATCAAGAGTTGGACACTTAACCAACCGAGTCACCCCAGTGCCCCAAAGATGACCTTCTAAAAGAAGAAATAATAGGGGCCCCTGGGTGGCTCAGTCAGTTGAATGTCCAACTGTGGCTCAGATCATGATGTCACAGTTCATGGGTTCGAGCCCCGCATCGGGCTCTGTGCTGACAGCTTAGAGCCTGGAGCCTGTTTCAGATTCTGTGTCTCTCTCTCTTCCCCTCCCCCACTCGTGCTGTCTCCCTCTGTCTCAAAAATAAATATTTAAAAAAAAATTTTTTTAATTATTTAAAGAATAATAAAAGCAACAGAAAAAATTGAATTACTGTTAAAAAATTAAAACAACAAACAACTTTTCAGAACTTGTTTCTGACAGTTTGATAAATTAGAGATGCCAAAAACCTACAGCTATAAAACATCTAAAAAGGTTGAAAAATATACAAAAATTTTTTAATCAAAGAACCTTTAAGAAAGTAAATAATGAGAAACTAACAAAGCAGTCCAGTGAGGTAACCAAACACTTAAACCACCATATATCCTGTGCCTTTCTCACCTAGAGTTTAGGGTACAGAGCTCCCAGGACAGCAGGGAGAGGAGTCTTTTGAACCTGAGCAAAACAGAAAGCCTATCAGAGGCCAAGACTCAAGGAGGCACAGCACTCAGAAAAGTAATTGAGCCTGAAGATTTTAATGTGCATATAAAACACCCGGGGATCTTTGTTAAAAAAGCAGATTCTGAGTAGGTCTGAGTGGCATCTGCATTCTGCATTTTAACAATCTCCAGGTGATGCTCATGCTGCTGGTCTAAAGAACAAGGAGCTAGAAAAAAACTTCCAGTTAATGAAGAGAACTGTGAAGGAAGGATAAGTGTCCATCTCAACCTTGGTTCTGAGTGGATGTGTAAAAGAAGCCTTCTAGAGATTTTGAAAGTACTGGCTGACCATACTTATGTTTATGTATGCCTGATTGCACGCTATCTGCACGGTCGAAAACCCCCCGAGGGGAATACCTTATATAAAGTGGACCCAAGTCTAAAGTTGAGGTGCCCCGGTCACATGGCAAAAGCAGAAGCAAATCCTCTGAAAAATACTCTCTCAACCCATGTCTCATGTAGGTCTCACAGAGAGAATCTCAGGAAAATATGTGTGGAAACAAGCCATCACAAGCAAGAGTCAGCAGAATCAACAAACAGGGCCAGACCATAAAGATTCAACATACTGAAATCACTGACATCAGAATATAAAATAACTATTTAATGTGTTCAAGGAAAAAAAAAAGCCAAAAAAAGGAGAAATGAGTAAGAGACTATGCAAGACCAACTTAAAAAACACAGAAACTTAGAAATATAACAATTTAAAGTTAAAGCTCAAACGAAGGGCTAAATAGCAGAACAGATACAGTTGAAAAGAGAATTTGTGGTCTAGAATTTAGTTCTGAAGCGATTATGCAGGAAAAAGCATAGAGACAAAGATGAAAATAACCAAAGAGAAGCTCACACATGTGGAGGATAAAATGAGAACGTCTAACAAATGTTTGTTTAATCATAATTCCACAAAGAGATAATGGAAAGACCATGAGAAATAAAGCAGACAGGAATCTTCAGGTGTAGGAAGCACAAAGAAATGCCAAATTAAAGGGGCAAAAAAGTACATCTAGAAACAAAGTAAAATGAACAATCCCAACATCAAAGGAAGATCTAAGAAGACAGATAAAAGAAAGATTACTAATAAAGGAACAAAAATTGGACAGATAACTTCCCCATAGCCATAATAGAAGCCAGAAGATAGAGCTATGAGAAAATGATACACCCATTCAAACCACCTTTAAAAAACAAAAAGTAAAAGAAACCAGATCTTTGGATTAAAAATAAGATATATATCAAAAAGAACACTAAGAAACTTTACCACAAAAGACTGTCATGAAAGGAACTTCTAAGCAATTTACTTTAAGAAAGTGATCCCAAAGGTGAAGTGTGAGATAAGAATAGAGAGAAAATAAAAGTTTCGTTCATTGACTGTATAAAACCATTAACAACTGTGATGTGGGATTATCAAAAGCACAACCCATTCCAACATATACATGAGAACTCACACATATACACACCTAAAAGGGTGAACAACAAAGGTAGAGGGTGAGTGAATTCAAAGCATTTTTACACCTTGTAATGTTTAGGATAAGGTGTTAACTTTAGACTTCCTTAGGTATGCATTTCAATTTCAAGGATAACCAATAAAAGACAATGTATATCTCCCAAACCAGCAGAAGGAAAAAAGATGGAACAAGAAAATATTTAACTCAAAGTATGACAAACAGAAAGTGAAAAAAGATGGGAGAAATAGAGCCAATTATATCAATAATTATGGTTATAAATGGACTCTTCAGTTAAAAAGGTATAAACTTGTCAGACTCCAAAACAAAATCCAGCCACATGCTGTTTATGTAACAAGCACCACACCATGTTTCTAAAACAAACAAAAAAAGAAGACCCATTTTATGGACTGAAGGTTTGAGTTCCCCTCACCACCCTCATTCATATGTTGAAATTCTAACCCCTGATGTAGTGATATTAGGAGGTGACCCCTCTGTGAGGTAATTAGGTCATGAAGTGGAGCCCTCATGAATGGGATTAGTGCCCTCATAAGAAGAGATAAGAGAGCCTGCTGTGGCCTTCTGCTCTCTGCCATGTGAGGAGACAGTGAGAAGACGGCCATCTGCAAACCAGGAGTAGGCTCTCACCAAAGACCAGATGTCCTGGCACCTTGATCTTCCTAGCCTCCAGAACTGGGAGAAATAAATGTCTGATGTTTAAACCACACTGTGGTAACTTGTTTTTGTAGCCCCAACTATGCCATGGGAGATGCGCCGTTTCCATGTTTTGTTTAGTTTTGTTTTAAAGAGAGAGACACACAGAAAATGGAAAGAAAATAACCACAGTTAGAGAAGAAAATGATAACACAAACAAAAGACATAAAAAAGTAAGAGATTGGGTGCCTGGGTGGCTCAGTCAGTAAGCCACTGGCTGCGTCCTGGTTTCAGCTCAGGTCATGATCTCACAGTTTGTGAGTTGGAGCCCTGCATCGGGCTCTATGCTGACAGGGTGGAGTCTGCTTGAGATTCTCTCACTCTCCCCCCCTCTCTGCCCCTCTCTAGTTTGTGCCCTCTCTGTCTCTCTCAAAATAAATAAATAAACTTAAAAAAAAAAAAAGCTGAGAGCATCAACAAAACCAAGAGTTGGTTCCCTTATGAGACTAAAACTACTGTAAAGTATTTAGTTAGGCAAATATGAAAAAAAAAAAAAGAGACAGAGAAGGCAAAATAAATAATATGAAGAAAATAGATTCCATAATGGGGGGAGCCCAGATGGCTCAGTCAGTTAAGCATCTGACTTTGGTTTAGGTCCAGATCTCACCGTTCATGAGTTCGAGCCCAGTGTTGGGCTCTGTACTGACAGCTCACAGCCTGGAACCTGCTTTGGATTCTGTGTCTCCCTCCCTCTCTGCCCCTACCCTGCTCACACTGTCTCTGTTGCTGGCTGTCTCTTTCTCTCTCTCAAAAATAAACAAACAGGAAAAAAACTTAAAAAGTAGATTATATAATGAGAGCAGAAATTTTTTAAAAAGGGAACTTTATGCCTATATAATCAAAGTATACAAAATGAACAATTTTCTAGAAAAATTTAACTTATCAAAACTAAAAGAAAACCTGATAAACAATGCAATAACTGTCGAAGAAATTACATCAGTAATTTAAAATCTTCCCTGGAGGAGCACATAGTTTTATAGTGAGTTATACCAAACACTCAAGGAATAAATAACCTCTTTAAGCAAAATATAACAAAGACAGCAAAAGGGTGGAAGACTCTCGAATTTGATTCTCGAATAGAGGATAGAATAACTTAATTTCAAAACCAGAAAAGGAAATTGCAAAAAAGCAAAATTACAGGCCAATTTCTAAACAAAATATAAACATATCAAATCCAACATATTAAAAATATAATCATTATGGTATGCCTGGGTGACTCAGTTGTTTAAGGTTTGAACCCCACATTGGGCTCTCTGATGTCTGCACAGAGCTGGCTTTGGATCCTCTGGTTCCCCCCACCCGCCCCTCTCCCCTTGTGCTCTCTCTCAAAAATAAATAAATAAAACTTAAAAAAATATATAATCATGATCAATTTGAATTATTTTCTAGGAATGCTAGAGGATTAGCAAAATCTACAATTCACCAACTCACCAGATTTAAAGGAGAAAAATGATATAATCACTGAGAAGATGAAGAAAAATGAGTTCAGTAAATTTCAAGATTTATTGTCTTAAAAACCAGACAAATACATAAACAACAACAAAAACCCTTCTAGACATAGTATAGGACTTCATTAACCTGATAAAGGGCACATCTACAGCTAATATGACACTTAAAGTATGAACACATTCCCTTTACAATCACAAACAAGATATCAACATGTTACTGTAAATCTGAGCAAGGAAAGAGAAAAAAAAGATATAAATATTAGAAAGCAATAAACTAGATTTTCATTACTTGCAGATAATATAAGTGTCTACCTAGCATACATACCCTCCCCACATAGCTACAAATAAATTATTTAATAAAGTAATTTAGCTAGGCTGCAGGATACAAAAGCATTAATAATTCAACTATGTATCTATACATAAGCAGCGGTCAGAAAATGATAATTTAAAAAATTATTGAGAAGCGATCAAATCGCAACAGGAACTTTTTTTTTTTTTTTTTTTTTTTTTTTATTTATTTTTGGGACAGAGAGAGACAGAGCATGAACGGGGGAGGGGCAGAGAGAGAGGGAGACACAGAATCGGAAACAGGCTCCAGGCTCCGAGCCATCAGCCCAGAGCCTGACGCGGGGCTCGAACCCACGGACCGCGAGATCGTGACCTGGCTGAAGTCGGACGCTTAACCGACTGCGCCACCCAGGCGCCCCAGGAACTTTTTTTTTTTAAAGAATTTGATATGCAAAGCAGATATGTAAGAAGAGCCAAGGCACTTCTGAAAAACAAATGGGGGCATTTACCCTATTAGATATTAAGACTTATTATAAAGGTATGGTTATTAATACAGCTGATAAATATCAGCACAGGAATAGACAAATTGATGCAACTGAAAAGGAAACCAAGAAATAAACCCATGCATATATGTTCATGTGAACTTGATTTAAGACAGCTGGCATTGTATCAGTGGGGGAAAGGTCTACTATATGGACCAGGACAACTGATTATTGACATGAAAAATAAATGAAATTGGTTTCCTGCCTCACACCATATATAAAAATCAATCCTGGTAGAATAAAGGCTTAAATATAAAAAGCAAAACTATGGTCCTTTGAGACGAAAGTATAGGAGAATAATTCTGACTTTAGGGCAGAAAAGGCTTTCTTAGACAAGATCACAAAGCACTGACAATAAACAAAAGATCAAGACAAAATTACAATAAAATTATGATTATCTGTTCATCAAAAGACAACTTTCTTTTGAAGATGTGTGATTGTACATGCAGAACCATTATTTTACTGTGCTACACTGCATATAATTTTTTTTAAAGACACCATGGAGTGACAAAAACAGCCCCAAACTGGGCTATTTGCCACTTACATAACCAAAAAAGGTTTAGCATTCAAATATATGTAAAGAATATCAAGAAGAAAGATAAAAATGGGGGTGCCAGTTGGCTCAGTCGGTTGAACATCTGACCTGGGCTCAAGTCATGATCTCATGGTTCAGGAGTTTGAGCCCCGCATCGAGCTCACTGCCATCAGCAGAGAGCCCACTTTAGATCTTCTGTCTCCCTCTCTCTCTGCCCCTCCCCTGCTCGCGATCTCTCTCAAAAATAAACATTAAAAAAAATCCATTAAGAAAATGAAGAGATTTCACCAAAAAAGCTAATATAAATATTTGAAAAGATGTTTAACTTCTCTAATTGGATAAGTTAAAAGAGAAAAGGAATTTAGCTAGGATACTGGATATAAAACCCAGATTTTGCCTAAAGCAAAATCACAATGATCTACCATTTCAAAACCCTATACAGGCAAAAATCAAATTTTCTGATGATTATTGAATATTGACAAGTATGTGGAGCAAGAAGAACTCTAATACACTGCTGGTAGGAATGTAATTGCCAGTAGGAACAGAAAATGCCTTTACAACTTGGCATCACATTGTAATACTGCAAAGGCCTATACCATAGGTTCCAGAATTCCACTCCTTGCATGAGAACACCCATAACTTATGCAAGAATGTGTAGCAGCCAATCTTGGTGTTTCCAGAATTACCCAAATGTCCACTGAGAAGAAGAATGGAAAAACCGTACGATATATTCTCACAACTGAAAATAACTACAACCTTACACAGCAACATAGATGATTCTTAAAATACAGTGTTAGTAGGAAAAAAGCAAGTAAAATACAAATGGTAAGAAGCCATTTCTATAAAGATCAAAAACATGTAAAATTACACGGCTGCATCAGGAAAAAGCACACAGGTTGCTGTTTAATAACAGAAATATTCTGTTTCTTAAATTGCAAAATGGGTTCATAAATGTAAGCTGTGCTTCATAACTTGTGTTATACATGTTTTGGGTATCAAATACCTCATTCTTAAGTTTTTAACACAAGTGCAAAAGGGATGGTGAATGAACACATAACAAAATGTGCAGTTATTACCTTGAAGGCTGGATAAAAATGGGACTTTCACTTTCTGTATTATTCTTTCCTGGAACATTTAAATGTTTACAATTAACAAGTAATATATCTGGGGAGAAATGAATACAGAAAACAAACTGCATAGAAATCTGGGATTCATTAATATGAGAAGCAGTAATTCTGTTTTCAACTTACACAATTTCTCCAGGATGCCCTCAATGAAACTAATTGTGGTTAAGTTCAAAATATTGAAAAAAGCTTCCAACAAAAATAGGTTAAAAATGTCAGTTTTTACTGAAAGCATACATACTTCTTTGTAGTTAACAATTCGACTTCATCTAATTTTTATTATACTAATTTGCTACCGTGGGGCGACGTCTGCACTTTTCCAGTTTTTTTAAATACAGTAAACCGCTACATTTTTTGATGTAAATTAAATAAGATGTAAATACATTTTTGATGTAAATGTAAAATAAATAAGTAAAATAAATGAAAGTAAATGAATGATTCTCGTTCCCAAGGGCCGTCTTTTCCATTTTTTTTTTTTTTTCACGAGCATCAAAGCGTAGTGCGCCCTGAGAGCTCCAAAGTAAACAACCTAGAATGTTTGCTGCCCTTCCAGACCAGAGCAATGACCGGAAGGACGCAGGTGTCCAGGCTCTCGAAGGGCTGGGGTGATCTTCTAGCCCTAGTCCCAACCCTGAGCCGGGCGGTGAAGGGACCTGCCCAGGACCAAGACGTGCGTGGCTGAGCTGAGGAAGAGAAGCTCTGCAACACCCAGCACCTTCAGACTCCCGACACACACGCGGCTTCCCCGAGGGAGGCTTTTCTCGCGGCGCTCGGCCTTCGCGACCCCGCCCGCGACCTTGGCCCCGGGGCCGGGCGCCTTACTTGCCGCTCTCCACGCGGTGGCCGGGATGTAGCCAAGCAACCGAGCTAGCCTCGTTACAGTCATGATGCCGACTCCCGCAGCGTCCTCTGGGCCCAGCAGAGGATGAAGGAGCAGGAAGAAGGAGCCAGAAGCGCAGTTCGGAGCCCAACCCACAGGCGGGCCGGATCTCTCGTGAGGCGGGGCGTGCTTGAGATTGGGTGGGGCCTGCGTAAGGAGGGGCGGGGCGTGCGTGTGGCCGGGAGGGGCGGGCTTCCAGAGCTCTTCGAGGAGTCTGTGCTCCAATCCTGGGCTGTGTGCAGGAAAAGGCGGATGGAGAGGGTCAGCTTTTTCGCGAAGAGCGACTCAAGCTACCCTGACCTTCCTGGTGATTAAAATCCCAAATCATGGCTGAAGTTGGATGAGGGAATAATTCCGTGTATTCCTCTTAATCTGAGGCAGAGGTCTTTTGAAAGATCTCTTTTATAGTATACAAAGATAAAAGTACCTTTTACTCTTTTGCCCGTGTAATAGTTTTCTTTCCCCTCAATTATCTTTTGTTTTTTAAATATCTAGTTGTTCAGTGCACTAATTCGTGATTTCTGACTCATTGACCAGATGACCTGAAAGATGACAGTTGTGAATGAAGTGCAGAGCAAGAGAAGGCTTGCCATCTGGTTCAGGCTGTAGTGGAAGGAGCCCTGCCAATTGGCCCTTGAATTCCAACAGTTGCAGTGGTGTTTGGAACATATGTGGCAGATCAGGAGGCTTTATGTAACTTGTGGAAATCTTTACAGAATCACAGTGCAGGTCCCTAGATTTTTTATTTTTCAGAAAATTTTTTTGCTAACTATTGGGTGCTGGTAATGTCTGACAGTGTGACATTAGGGGGCTATGCAATCTGAGTTTCTCATCAAGAACTAGGAGTTATCTGATCCTCCTAGATAAGGAGTCCTTTTACTAAGAGTATTATATACAGATCAGGGCCGGAAACAAAACTCAAGCAATTTTTATTAGCAGGTAGCTCCCACACATACATTTGACCCTTAGTTTATATATATAGCTTAACAACAAGTTGCTTGTGACTAGTTGACTGAGGAAAAAATTCGAAGCTGTTACACAGATGGCTTTGCTAAATATACTGACTCAGCTGTCAATGGACTGCCTTGGCATTTAGAGCCCCATTTAACAGAGGCCCTGAAGGAACAGGGTGGGGGAGGACAGAGAGATGCCTGGGGGAGAGATCCTCTCAAGAGGCTAGAACTTTATTTTGTACACTTTGCCTTCCCGGAAGGAGATATGGCTTGAGATAAAGCTCTAAAGATCTATATCACTTCATGGGCACTGGTTTAGTCAAGTGGGCAGGGACTGGGAATATAAAGGTATTGGAATAGTCCTTTGGAATAGGACCTCTCAGAATCACTCCAAAGCATAAGAACATTTGGATCTTGTTGCTCAATTAAAAAAAAAAAAAAAAAAAGGCTCCCATTTCAGAAGGTCTCTTAATCAGAACAAGATTACTGCTACTTACCTATCACTCCATCACATATACCAAAATTTCATATCTTAAAACAATAAACACTTATTCTCAGTTTCTATGGGTCAGGAATCCAGGAGCCAGTGTACCTCTGGCTCTCTGGCTCTAGGCCTTAAGGGAGGCTGCAGTCAAGGTCTTAGCTGGGGATCCAGTCCCAGATGGAGGCACAACTAGGGGAGGATCTGCTTCCAAGTTTACTAGCCCAATTACTGGCAGGATTTAATGCCTTGTGGGCTTTGGGACTGGAAACCTCCTTCAGCTCTTGCTATGTGGGCTTCTGCAAAGGTCACTTCATAATATGTGCAGTTGGTTTTCCACAGAATGAATGACAGAACAAGAAAAACTGCTCAAGATGGAAACCACAGTCTTTGTGATCTCATCTCAGAATGACATTCCATCACTTTTCATGTAGTCTATCATTAGAAGTGAGTCACTATATCCAGAGACCTCCAAGGGGAAGAGATTACACAAAGGATGAATACCAGCAGATGGTGATCGATGAAGGCCATTTTAGAGGCTGCCTACCATAGTGACCCATTTTGTAGACATCAATCAGCCTCCTTCTCTCACCACAGCTGGACCCACTACCAGGTAGCCATGGTGGCATAGAGATATACATATACTTTTTTTTTTTTAAACATTTATTTATTTTTGAGACAGAGAGAGACAGAGCGTGAACGGGGGAGGGTCAGAGAGAGAGAGGGAGACACAGAATCTGAAACAGGCTCCAGGCTCTGAGCAGTCAGCACAGAGCCCGACGCGGGGCTCGAACTCACGGACCGCGAGATCGTGACCTGAGCCGAAGTTGGACGCTTAACCGACTGAGCCACCCAGGTGCCCCGAGATATACATATACTTTTAACATAGTCTTTTCCCCTGCCAAGACTGATTGGCTAGCACCACTGCTTGCAGTGAACAATCTGTCTCCCTGATATAGCACTATATAGCCTGGGTGGCAGGTTTGATTACAATGGAATCTTACGATGATGAAGGAGGTAGCAACTTGTTCTATTGGAACAACGATACTGCATTTGGATTGGTTATACTTCTGACTTATACTTCTTTTATACATTCTTTCTGTGGACTTACTGAATACCTTATACTACATATACTTTATATAACATCCCACACAACATTGCTTCTAATCAAAGAACTCATTTTCCTATGAAAGTTGTAGAATACTGATGCCTCTGGGATTAACAAGCTTTATCACATATCCCCATCAGACCAGAAGCAACTGGTCTTATAGAATAATGGACAACCCTACTGAAGGTTTACTTTTGGAACAAGGTCAGAAAATGCTTTGAGATGCTGTCCTAAAGGTCTTGGCATATGCTCCAAATGACTTAAGTGTTTTCAGTAGTATTTCTTCTGTTGACAGAATAACAGGATCCAAAGAGTAGTAGAGGGACTAATATCTTGTTATATTTAATATACTGTCCATATATTTTGCTTTCCATTGTGAGGAGAGGCAATCTGCCATGGGTCCTGGGCCTCCCTTCATATTATTGCTGAGTATGCTAACGGCAAGGCTTATCCATCTCCTGATACTTAGCAATTTCCGTAGTCAGTCATATAGGCATCTAATAGAGTATTACTACCATTTAACTGCTGCTCCCCTGGGGAAAAGAGACTGGCTTCTTTGCTGCTTGCTCAGAACTGCTTGGCCCTTGGCTCTGGACTTTTCTCCTGTGATGCAACCCATAGTGTGTACAGGAGTCATCTGGCCCTCTACATCACTGTGGGAATTGGGGCTCCATGAACTAGTGCAAATATGCTGATGCTTTGACTATGATTTTGCTGTAATAGTCTTTGGTACCCGGGAGTCTCCTGTTGGCATCCATTTCACTGTAGCAAGCAAGTCTACAAGCAGGATAAAATCTTAGACCCTTTATGGTTCTCACTATCCATCTCCATGATTCCAGGTTCTGTTGGCGTACCAATTTTTGTACACAGAGTGGGGTACAAGGGGATAGAATGTATTCTCTGCATTGGAAGTTGGGATTGTAAACTGGTCATTTTTTAGCTCATTCCTCTAGGTAAGGACTTAAAAAATTGGTCATGGTGCTAACTGGGGTGATTGGCCCTGAAGACCATGGAAGAAAAGGGAATAGGGAAAGGAGTCTGACTAGAACTTGGGAGATCTTATCTCCTGGATAAGATCCTCCTCACAATACCCATGTTGAATTATAAAAATTAAACAAAGATCTGCAATCATATATAGGCAAGGCCACTCAAGACTCAGATCCTTGCATCAACCACTAGGTAAAGACATTTCATTCACTGAGATACTGGTTGAACACAAAGGAAACGGAATAAATGGCAGTGGTGACAAATCATAACAATTTAGCCTCATGGCCGGCCAGTGGCAGAATTGAGAGCTGTATGGTTTTGTTTTTAAATCAGAGACCTTTGGGACAAAACATGCTGCTCCTCATATCCTACCCTGGAGATTGTTTCAATTTGTCTGTAATAGGGCTCTGGAATTTGAGCAGGAGAGGGGCAGAGAGAGAGATAGAATCTGAAGCAGGCTCCAGGCTCCAAGCTGTCAGCACAGAGCCCAATGAGGGGCTCAAACTCAGGAAATGCAAGATTATGACCTGAGCCGAAGTCGGATGCTTAAAAGACTGAGCCACGCAGGCACCCCTGGAACTTGTATTTTGAACAAGTAATTCAGGTAATCTCAACAAGGAAGCTTGCAAAGCCCTGTTCTAACTATATTTTCTTCCCCATTGGTGCACACCTGTGCTTATATATTTAGTAATTTCTCTTTTCTTTCCTATCTTACACTATTTTTGTATATAGGGGTGGTGGTGGTTAGGTCACAATTTTGTCTATGGGCTGCATACTACTGGGACAAGATCATTACAGAACTAGAGGAGGAATAGACATCACATGGAGATTCTGGACTTGAAAGTGGATGAGGGATAATAGTATTATGTTAGGAAAATTGTACTGTTAGTAATACGTAAATGTGTAAATATAGGAAGAATGGTATATGTTGATGTTAGAAAGACAAAGAGATTGGGGTGCCTGGGTGGTTCAGTCAGTTAAGCATCCTACTTTGGCTTAGGTCACGATCTCGCGATCTGTGAGTTTGAGCACCGCGTCAGGCTCTGTGCTGACAGCTCAGAGCCTGGAGCCTGCTTCAGAATGTGTCTCCCTCTCCCTCTCTGCCCCTCCCTTGCTGGAGCTCTGTCTCTCTCTCTCTCTCAAAAATAAATAAAACATTAAAAAAATAAATAAAAAAAGAAAGACAAAGAGATGGATAACAGTTGATCTCTCATGTTGATTTTCAGTCATCAAACCTATTTCATATGCTTGGTGGACTTTCGTGAGAGAAATGGTGCCATCTTCTACTGCAGAAGCTGAGAAGGTTGGATATACTTGCTGTCTTTGAGGCCTGACAGCCTGAGTGCTGGCACCAACTAACCTTGGTCAGTTGGACATTCCCATCAGACTTTGAATCTGGAAGGAGTGATTCAAATAAGCAGAGTGTTTGGAATCCTGTTTTCAGAAGCACCACTACCAGTAGACATATACACAAACTTTCAGCTCTTTTTGAGGTCAGAGTTTGGCTACAATTTTGGTCATCCAGCTTCCTTTGGCTTCTATCTGTTTTCCAAAGCTCATTCTCCAGCCTTTCCAGAAATTCTGTGAGCTACCTAATATTCTTCCAATAAATTCTTTTTCTGCTTAATTTAATCATAATTGCTTTTTGTTGTTTGCAACAAGAATCCTTACGGGTATACACTTCAGTGAGATTTATTCTGTAAAAGTCAATTATAGTGTTTCAGACAATCACTTCCCCTCTCCCTCAGAACCCCATCCCACCCCTATAATCCGAATTTGGAGGTAAATAACATATGATAGTTTCCCTGGTAAATGAAAAGTGAAATCTGTTAGATTTTAAACCATGATCATTGATGTGCTTTTAAAACTGTTTTAAAGAGGGGTGGCATGGAGGGGAAAGTGGGTGATGGGCATTGAGGAAGGCACCTGTTGGGATGAGCACTGGGTATTGTATAGAAACCAGTTTGACAATAAATTTCATATTAAAAAAAAAAAAACTGTGTTTTAAAACCAACAACCAACAAACCATGATTATAAGAGCAATTTATCTTCAAATAAAATGATTATGAATAAGAATGAGTCCTCTGATAAACCTGGAAGATTATTCAAACTTAGAATAAGCATATTTCAAACTCAGGGCCAAGTATGTCAAGATGAAAAATGTGTGTGGCAAAAATATGTGGTGGTTAATGCATATATTTATATTTTCCAGTTATAATGCACTTGGTATATTATTGCTTAGTCAATTCACTGAATTTTCAAACACTTCTACAAAGTAAAGAATTATGGAGAGCCAATGAAGTACCTTTCAACTACTTAATATATGCAAAAGATATAAATTATAAAAATACAAAGGCTGTAAGTTATATAATTATGCTGGTCTATACAATTAATTAACATAGTCTATCCAATTATAAATAAAAATATACTCTAGTATTCTGAAAATAAGCAAGTGTTTTAGCTGTTCCTCCAGATAGTTATTTGTTCATTTATTAACATCAGAGGCATTAACACAATGCTAAAAATAAAACATGCATCAATTATACAACACATACAAAAACCTCTGTCCACCACAACTGGTGGATGCAAACAGACCTTCTATCCACCCTTAGTGCATTATTATTTTCACAAGTAAAACAGGAAAGGAAAATAGTGAATTTAATGCTATTCAGCACCTTTAGTAAAGTCAAAAGACTTAAACATCTCCATATATCAAAAACATTTGCATCTGTATCCCCAAACATGTAATTATTTTGTTCCATTTTTAACATGAATTATTTTATTTACATTACTTTTTAGTTCAACAAATTGTAATATTTAAAAATTATCTAAATTCATAAAAGTATTTCATAAATTTCAACACTTACTATGTACATACAAGAAAGTCCATGAAAAAAGTTAAAGAAATATAGTCAGAAAGTTCAAGCAACACTACCAAATTTAGCAAAATTCCAACCAAATCTACGCAGAGGGCATTCAAACATTCAAAAATCTCTAGATGCTGCTAACATGAACATGAAAAGTTCCAGTAATAAAAGTCAGTATGAGAAATAATGTTGAAATCACCAGTAGAAAATATATTTTAATAGGCATGACATATGTTTAATAGCAATAGTGATAATGACTTTTCTAGAAAACTTTTTTAACATGTCATCTAGGAACTACTTGGTTTGACTGGGCTAGAGTTGATTTCTTCAAAAAATATACTTTAGCAGCCATAGTTTTATTTCCAGTTAAAACATAGTAAAATGTTAAAAGTAAAATTTATAATTAACTAAATAATACCCCAATACTAGAAAATTTAAAATCTCATGCTATTCTAGTGATAATGGCCTTTAATATGATGTGTCCGATGTGAGAATTGTGGAAAGCCAATAATAAACAATCAGATATACATATGGGCTTAAAGTTTCACTGAAATACTTATGTAGCAAAATATATGAAAAAGTAATAGAAAAGTAAAAAGATAAAATTAAAAAAATATTGCACAGCCACATTACCTAGAAAGTAAAGTTGATGTTTAAAAAGCTCTAAACATGGATGATATAAATTATCTTCCATACAAAAAGGTATAAATAGTCTTAGAACTATCAGCATCTACAGCTTAATATAATACATTATTTGAATCATTGTTGAATGAGGTAATTATCAAGTCTCTAACAATGTTTTTATCCTATTGGAAATATTTGAGGGCAGCAACCAGAAAGAATTTCTCTAAAAATATTTCCGAATCAAGAACAGCTATATGTGCAGCTCTCCCAATGAGTGAATCAGCTGTATTGGGCAATGCATTGATGACATTATATCGAACCAAGTTACAGTCCTTGCTTTGCAGAACTGGGCGAAGCAAGTTGTGGATCATTTCTGAATAGATCTGTCCTATGGAACAAATAGAAAGTAGGAAAATTAGTTCATGTAAGTAACTGAAAAAAATTCTATGCCAACTTTTATGTAATTTATAAAATTTAGTTTTATTATTTCCATTTAAAGCAGAAAAATGTCTTTTAAAAGGTTTTCTTTTTCTTTGACCATCATTTTTGAGATGATTTTATAAAAAATATAAATAACCACATTATTTATCTAGCCAAGTAAAAATTGCAAATTTATTGTAAATTCTTGTCAATTTGATACTTTAATTCAAAGCAATGAATATAACAGAACAAACAGTTTTATTCAACATTAAGTCACTTATGACTTGTTGAACCATTGTGACAATAAGGTAGCCATGCTAAGACATTTTGCCTTCTACACAGTATAGGGAATAGTCAGTAATACTGTAATGGTATTGTATGGTGACAGATGGTAGCCACACTTGTGGTGAGCATAGCATCATGTACACAGAAGCTGAATCACTACACTGTTCACATGAAACTAATGTAACATTGTGTGTCAATTATACTAAAAAAAAAAGACATTTTGCTTTTTATAACTTTTAAAACTTGAACCTATAGCAAGTACTTTAAAAATGTTTGTGGCATTCAACTGTATTCCACATATTTCCACATTATTCTGAGCAAAAACAGCAACTTCCTATAGTCAGAAAGACAATGTGAGTTTGGCTCAAAAGTCAAGGGTTTCACCCTTGGGTTTATTTTTTTTTCACCCAAGGGTTTATTTAATGCTTGGGTCCTGCTTTTAAATCCAAAATTGTGCTCCTGTCTCCCTCTCTTTGGTTAATTCTTACAATGAATTTATTGAGCTCATTCTAAGCATAAGAGATGAAGGTTGTGTGTGTGTGTGTGTGTGTGTGTGTATACACACGTATATATATACACATATACATATATATACATATATATACATATATACACACGTGTATATATACATATATACATATATATTCACATATATATACACATATATACACACGTGTATATATACATATATACGTATATACATATATATTCGTATATATATACATATATACGTATATACATATATATTCGTATATATGTATATACGTATATATATATATACGTGTGTGTATATGTATATACGTATATATATATATATATACGTGTGTGTATATGTATATACGTGTGTGTATATGTATATACGTATATATATATATATATATACGTGTGTATATATAATATATACGTATATATACGTGTATATACGTGTATATATACGTATATATTATATATATATATAAAAGCACAAAGTTCCTTACGAGGGGCAAAGTTTTTAATGCTTGTGTATCACCACCTTACTATAGACGAGTGCAAACATATATCCATGGACCTGTGGATTTTAGGGAGGCAAGTATCAAATTTCTGAGGAGAGGCAGAGTTTATCCCTGAGGAATCATGAGAGAGGAAAAGAATATGGAAGTACATTTAGAGAAAGGAGAGAGAGATATTTGAGAGATTATTATCACATAAATTCATACAAAACTTTTTCTCTCACCTCTTCTCTTAGTTTTCATTATGATTGTCAAGCTGAATTTCTGGTTCTACGCTACTTAAAAAGTATTTTTACATAGGAAGAAATCCAAACCTGTCTTTATTAGATTCCTCCTGCCCCCTAGTGGCAAAGATCACTGTTAAAACAAAGGGCATTTCTCTAGTTTTTGTGACCCATCTGGAAGTTAAATCTCTTCTTAATTTATCCTTAAATCCCTGCTAGAACAGAAGTTAATAATAATAATTAAAAAAAGGTTATTTTGATGTCACAAAATGCTAAAAAAATATGTGTTAAATGAACAGAGCACCCATTGTGTGCCAGGCATCATGCCAGGCAATGCCAATACAAATATATGTAAGGGAGAGTCCCTGCCTAAAGAGGCTGCTCACTGTTAAACTGTGGAAAATGCAAAGGATTAAGAGTTCATTTAAAAATCAGCCTCATTCCAAAAAAGGGACTGAGGAAATATGGGAAGGTAGGACACCTGTGTTTTTGCCCTAAGCCTGTAATTAATTAATCACCAGTGACTTTGGATCAGCCACTTAGCATCTCTGGGCCTCAATTATAAAATGAGCCAACAAGACCCAAGTCTCCTTCTGGCTCTAAATAGCTATGATTTAAATTTCTTTTATTATTCAAAACTAGCAAAAGAATACATAAAATCTTTATTACTTTATTAAAGTGAGGTACGTCTTTGCTGCCATCTTTGATGAAAAGCAAGATACAGCAGAACACGCAGCATGATTGTTACCATAATCACCAATCCCAACAATTGTGAGGAAATCAAAGTACAGATTACCTTCGAGGCAGCAAAAGCAGCATTTGTAATTAGATAAAAGAACTCTTTCATAAGAATGATGGTTTTATTGGCAAAAACACCACATGGCAGGAGAAAAGAAAGGAAAAAAAAGAGTAAGGATAGATGTTAATAACAGTGGATGGAAAAGGAAATAAAGGGAGAGATGAGAGGAAGAAAGAAAGGGACTACAAGAAAAATTTGGGAAAAAGCTCATGTTGTAGATACAACTATTTGAAATACTTCTTTTTTTTTTTGAATACATAGAGATTTTACTGAGAAACTGATAAATAACTCAATGTAAAATAATGAATCAAAGTCATAGGCAGGCATTTCAAAGAATAATATGATCAATTAACATAGGAAAAAAGTTTTAATTTCATTTGTAGTTGGTGAAATACAAATACAAATCACAATGGGATGCACTGTCAGAGGAACAAATGGAAATAAAATACTTCTAATTTACTTAGTTACCTGACTGTTTGTCCTTTAAAGCGGTTTTACACATTTCAATACGGGCAGAGTGATAAGGAACGTAGCGATCCTGTAGAGATCCCACTAGCACAACATTTTTGAAATAGTGAAGCCCTATGAAGAAAAAATATGGAATTATAATGCAGTAAGTAACCAGATTTAAATTAGTAAGTTAATTTAAATTAACTTTTAATATATTCAGTTAAATTTAATATTTAATAATTTAATTTAATAAATAAATAATAAATAATAAATTTAATAAAAATTAAATAAAAGTTAATTTAAATTAACTTTTAATTTTATATTAAATATATTGTGTTTAATATATTATATTAATTAATTATATTCTATTAAATATATTATATTAATATATTAGATTTAATATATTAAGTGACCACAATTTTTTAATTTCCTCAGTAGTACTAATAAGTTTATGGCTTTTTAAATCTGATGAATTCATTCTCCAATTTCCATATATTATCTACAAAAAAAACCCTACCTTCATTGTTATGTAGTTTACATGCTGGTATGAGAAATGTGTGTTTGTGCTGAGTGAGAGCAAGGACTGTGACATGGTAGTGCGTGGGTACGAGAGAGATTATATAGGGTGGGATAAAATTCTACAAGGAAGTATTTTATGACCTTCTTACTTTCTAAAAGATAATCCTCAATATTTAGGGCTGTTTCCTAAAGAAACAAAATCATACTTTTCCATAAGAACAAACAGTACACCCTATATGAAATCATTTAAAGCTGATTTTTAAGTTCTCATCTGACTCTTGCCTAATATTAATAATATTTTCTCCTTATTGAAGTATGATGTCAAGAGAATACATACTTAAGATTTTTCAATAAAAATAGCAGGTTTGTGATCCATCCACGGATTTTAGTCAGGTTCTTCTATTTTTATTTTTCAGCAAACTACATGAATTTAGGTCTTGTGATCCTTTGAACTAATTAACTCATTTAAACACTGAAAAACCAAGTTCCTGTCCACTTTACTACCAGTAATGTTTTTTCTTAAATACTCTTGGATTGCTAGTGGGGCCTTAAAAAAAAAAAAGTTTATTTATTTTTGAAGGGGGGGGGGCGCGGGAGGGGCAGAGACAGAGGGAGACAGAATCCCAAGCAGGCTCCACACTGTCAGCACAGAGCCTGATGCAAAGGCTGGAATTCACAAAACCCATGAGATCATGATCTGAGCTGAAATCAAGAGTCGGAGGCTTAACCAACAGTTGGCTCCCCGCCTTTTTAAAAAAATGTTTATTTTTGAGAGAAAGAGAAAGAGAAAGAGAGCATGCACAAACAGGGGAGAGGCAGAAAGAGAGGGGGACAGAGGATCCGAAGAGGGCTCAGCACTGACAGCAGGGACCCTGATGCAGGCGAACCCACAAACCGTGAGATCATGAGCTGAAGTTTAGGACACTTAACCAACTGAGCCACCCAGGCACCCCACTACCAGTAATGTTCTAATTTTAACATTTTTTTTTTTTTTATTTATTTTTGGGACAGAGAGAGACAGAGCATGAACGGGGGAGGGGCAGAGAGAGAGGGAGACACAATCGGAAACAGGCTCCAGGCTCCGAGCCATCAGCCCAGAGCCTGACGCGGGGCTCGAACTCACGGACCGCGAGATCGTGACCTGGCTGAAGTCGGACGCTTAACCGACTGCGCCACCCAGGCGCCCCAGTAATGTTCTAATTTTACTATGTATTACTAATTTTGCTATGTAGCTCAGACTAATAAATAAAAAATAAGAAATTCATGTGGTTATTAAATAAGATACAAGCCAATAATGACAATACATTAGGATTGGGGTGCTTAGTTTAGGTCATATAATTTTGTTCTGGAACATTCCAGAGTAAAATTTTGATACTTTTTGCCTACTGAAATTCAGGGTTAGAGACAGGCCAATTGTGGGGACTACTGTGGATCCAGAATATCCAGAGCACCTTTGTAGATACTCCTTTCTCTCTTGGAACTTATGATCCTAATAATGAGAGATTCTAGACACACATACGGGCAGGTGGGACTGTATTTACCCTCTATGTCAAATATAAGGTCATTCTCCCTTTTTCTCAATGAGAAGATAACCCTCTGTGGCAATCTGGATATATAAAACTTCAGGGATATAAATGAAATAATCAAATGTCTGTAACAGGAATTAATTCAATTACATATATTTAAAATCACATTTGAGAAAAATATTAACAAAAATTATTTTTTCCCTTCATTCTCACATTTCGTGTGACAAACTAATTCTACTTTTAGCATGACTTGACACCTTGGCGTTACTCTGGGAATCACCTGTGTGTCCTAGAGCAGAGGTCTTCAAACTGGTATACATCTACCTTCAGGGGTAATTTAAGACTTTCCATGCACTTGAAGCTGTATGTTATATATGCACAGAGTTATACATACAATGTCACATTGTATATTAATTATACTTCAATTAAAAAAAAAAAACTCTAGATGGTGAGGATGGGCATGTATAGCTTTAAGGAAACTGAATTCTAGATCTCAACTTCTGTATGAGGGTTTTCCTAAAAATGACTTGTCCTTCTCCCACTTTATTAGAGAAAGGCATTTCTCCAATCTATTTCAGATTTTATTGTGGCATATGGCCTGAGGTATAAAAGTCTCTGGGGGAATGAAGCAAAATACGAATGAAATACAATGTTTTCTGACAAAAATAAGTTTGACTTGACTGTATGACACTAAGAATTAGCACTGCCAATTAGATTTTATGGCACACAAGTTCTAGAAACTGTATGAACTGAATATGTAACTCCAACTGAATGAATTTATATTTTTATGAAAATATAATTACAGGAAGTATGTACTATCTTATATGCCAGAAAATATATCCTTTGCCACTATTTAAAATTATAGAAAATATTTTTTAGGTGTCACCCTAAAATTATACAAGGGGTACACACTTCTTCAAAATTCTTTTAAGGGGAAGCCCAAACCGTGAACAAAACTGTCCTGTAGTATACCATCTTTAGTTCTCCCCAAGCTGTTCTAGGTACTGTGCTTTCTGAATCTAAGTATGATGCTGTTTACTAAAATTTTATCCCAAGTCGCATGAAACCAGCCTATGTAACAGCATAGCTGGCTTTTTCGTTTTTCTGAAAGATATATATTCGTGTTCCCCATAAAGGGCTATCATACTGTGCAACTTCAGGTGTCATAAGAATGACACTTCTTGGGGCTGCTCATTGCACAGCCTATGGCAGCCTTGCTAGGTAACATTCATTTGTGTGCTTTGCTAAATGACTATTTTTCCTTAAACTGCCAGCACCTTCTATCCCCTCTTCAGTCTTACCTCATGACCTTGCTTCCTCTTTCACTGAAAAATATAGAAGAATCAGAACAGAACTTCCACATGCTCCTATCTTAACCAAACTAACCTACCATACCTGTGACTTCATGTTCTGTCTTTGCTCTTCTACTGATGAGCTGTGTATGTTCCCACCTTACGCCAGCCCTTTCACTAGAATGTGAGATGCCATTCCCTCCTTCCTAGTTAAAGACATGGCTGTAGTAGCTGTCTTGTCCCTCCCTTGTATCATCAATTTTCTCTTTTGTATGAATCATTATTATTAATAAAACACTGCAATATCTCCCATTAAACAAAAAATCAATGAACCTGTCCTTAGACTCTATACTCCCAATGACCACCCAATTTCTTGGCACTGTTTTATTTCTATACCATATATTGTAAGAATAGGCATTATATTAACATCTATTTTTTCAAAATAATAGCTCCTTGCAGAGATTCTGACATGCTTCTACAGGGAAATGACAGTACAGTACTGTACTTTTTTTTCAATGTTTATTTATTTTAAGAGAGAGAGGGAGAGAGGGAGTGTAAGTGAGGGAGGGGCAGAGAGAGGGAGAGAGAGAATCTCAAGCAGGCTCTGTGTTGTCAGCGTGGATCCTGACATGGGGCTCAATCTCACCAACCGTGATATCACGACTTAAGCTGAAATCAAGAGTTGAACGCTTAACTGACTGAGCCACCCTGGTGTCTGACAGTACTGTACTTTAAAAATGCATTTTAGAAGTTAGTAGTCTAATTTTAATAACAGTTTTTCAACAACAATGCGTTAATACTAATATTGTGCTTCTGCATGGCAGGTTTACTTTATTAGCCAAGAACCAAGTTAGTTAAATAGACTATGGCTCAGAGGGTACCTGGGCGGCTCAGGCGGTTGTCTGACTTCAGCTCAGGTCATGATCTCACAGTTTGTGGGTCTGAGCCTACTGTTGGGTTCTGCACTGACGGCTCAGAGCCTGGAGCCTGCTTCAGATTCTGTGTTTAATTAGAGTTCAGTTACAATTTTAACAATCTTGGGAGGTAGAATGCAAAGAAGTGAGGTCAAAGTTTTGCAAAATGCAAAGTTTTTTGAGGTATTTCAAAAAACTAAGTAATTTAGAAGACAGAGTACGATTAAAATGATGAAAGAAGAGTTAGCAAAAGAAAACAATATGTTCAGGTTTAGACATATTCAGTTTGATATGTAAGTAGAGATGTCTAGAGGGTAAATGAAGACTGGAATTCATTGATAAGGTCAGTGTGGAGGTGTAAAATCTAGGTATATATTGGGCAATCTAGTGGGTACTCTGAGAGTAGACGAGCATTAAATGAGAGAGGGCATCAAGAAAGCTTTTAATAGCAGGTAGTATTTGAGTTTAACTTTAGAAGATGAAGATAATTTGTTTTTGTTTTTTTTTTAAGTCTGTCCATTTATTTTGAGAGAGAGAGAGTGTGTGTGTGCATGAGCAGGGGAGGAGCAGAGAGAGAGAATCCCAAACAGGCTCCATGCTGTTAGTGCAGAGCTCGACATGGAACTCAAACTCACAAACCGTGAGATCATGCATGACCTGAGCTGAAACCAAGAGTCCAACATGCAACTGGACTGAGCCACCCAGGCGCCCTGAAAAGAATCAGTTCTAAAAAGATGAGTAAACACATGGGGAGGGATGGTGGTAGAAAAAGCATGGGTGAGTGCAGCATAAAACATGTGTGGCATGACTAAAACAAAGGATATATCTGTGGGAAGAGCAGGATATGAAATCAGTAAAAGAATCAGGAACCAGATTATAAAGGATTTGATGTTGTAAGTCATGGAATTTAAACCTCATCCTGAAAGCCACAAGCCATCATGAAAAGATTTTTCAAACAGGAGCAATATGGCCTGATGTAATTTTCAGAAGATAATTTTATCTAAAGAAGAAGTAAGACTGGGGAGAAAGGGGCACAGAGGAGGCAGAGTAACCAGTTTGGAGGCCATAGCAATAACTTCAGCAAGAGTGATGAAGGTTGAACTAAGAAAATAGCAAAGAAAAGAAAGAGAAGCCTCTATTAGTTACTAAGAAGGCTGAATGTTTCAGGGCTTAGTAACTAAGTAGATGTGTGGGGAGAATGAGAAGGAGTCTAGAAGACAACTTCCAGGTTTTTGGTTGTGCAGACTGTGTTAGATGTAGAATTGAGAGAAGTGAATCTGAGGGGAAAGATGAGGTATCTAAAAATATTGCATTTGGGGCAACCATGAGACATCTAAGCAAATGTATTTATTTAGTAGGCAGCTGGACATGTAAGTCTAGAATACAGCCTAGAGGACTAAAGTAAAGATACATACTTGAGTTACCAACGGTGAAGATGGATATGAAATGATGTTGTCAAAGAAGAATGTACAGAGTGAGAAGAGCAGATGACAGAAGCTGGAGCCCAAGAACACCTATATTTAGGGGGCAAGGAGAGAAAAGGAATCCACATCGGAAGCAAAGAGCCAACATGGAAGAAAATCAGGAAAGGCTGATAAAGAGTGGGAGGTAGGAAAGTATTTCAAGAAGGAGGGTATTTTCAATAGTCACAAATGACAGCATGTTCAACTAAAAGAAAGAAAAGAGATACTTAGATATGGCAAGTTTCAATGGAGAGGTGAGGACAGAAATCAGATTATAATGGATTGAAGAGTGAAATAAAAGGTGAGGAAGTAGTGAAAGTAATTGTTTTCTTTTTTTATGAGGCTCAATTCTTATTAAAAAAGAGAAATAGGGGTGCCTGGATGGCTCAATCAGTTAGGTGTCTGACTTTGGCTCAGGTCATAATCTTGCTATTCACGAGTGTGAGCCCTGCATTGGGCTCTGTGCTGACAGCTCAGAGCCTGAAGCCTGCTTCAGATTCTGTGTCTCCCTCTCTCTCTCTGCCCCTCCCCTGCTTGCACTCTGTCTCTGTCTCTCTCTCTCAAAACTAAATAAAGATTAAAACAAATTAAAAAAAAAAGAAATAGAACAACATAGAATCAGTGATCAAAGGAGGTATCTATTATTATTAAAACTTAAGATGGGAGAAAACAAAATAACTTTATATGTTAAGGAATTAGTCACTGAAAGGAGAATGTTGAAAGACAGAGAGAAGGAATGGGTTCCAAAACAGAAAGGGAAATTATTCTTGCACCATAGATATATATCTTTTATTGAACTATAAGGAAAGCACAGGCGTGGTCATGTTTGTAGCTAAAAAGAAAGGAAGTAGGAAAATTCTTGCTTGCTAGCCTTGACTCGCAGATAAAGTAGGAAAAAAAAGTCATTTGTTGAAGTGAAGGTAGCAGTGGTAGTTAGAAGTTTGATGAGAAGAGGTAAAACCTGCAAAAGCTTCTAGGGAATGGTTAAGACGCTATTAGAGTTAACTAGATGGTAACTCCATGGATCTACCGTGGTAGTGATTTGCAAGTCTGTATGATCCACTTTGGTAGAGCTCAACAAGCCAGGTAAAGAAACGGTAACACAGGTTGCTAGATGGCCATGATGATAATACCTGGGGTAATAATGTATGAATGATAAAGATGATAAATCATGGGGTCTGGGATGGAACAGGAAGGGAGTGAACCATGAAGGACAGGGTAATTTAAGAAAACTTAGTAGGGATCTTAAATAGTCTGAAAAGCAGATGAGAGTAAGGGAATGAGTGAGAGAATAGAATACTGTTGTCTCAGAATGGAAAATTGATTGAAATTTCAGGAGTGGAATGCAGCCATGAGTAGGGTTCCAAGTGGAGCGGAATGGAAGGTTACTATAGTTGAGAAAGCCTCTATTATGCTTGATGATCATCTAAAGGGTTGACTTAATCAAATTCCCAAAAATGATGCCAAGATTAGGTATATTAAGATCCAAGAAGAATATCTTCTCAAGTGTAATTATGTATTTGTCAATGAACTCTTACTGGGGTTCTCACTGAATATGTGAGGAGTGACCAGGAGATCATTATATTAAAGATGACTAGGGGTGCCTGGGTGGCTCAATCGGTTAAGCGTCTGACATTGGCCTAGATTATGATCTCGCAGTTGGTGGGTTCGAGCCCCGTGTCGGGCTCTGTGCTGACAGCTCAGAGCCTGGAGTCTGCTTTGGATTCTGTGTCTCCCTCTCTCTCTGACTCTCCCCCACTCACGCTCTGTCTCTGGCTCTCAAAAATGAATAAACGTTAAAAAAAAGAAAAGAAAAAAGAAAAAAGAAGATGACTAGAAGGTAGCAGAGCTTGGATGGTACAAATCCAAAGGAAAGTTTTATGACAACAGAGGAGTAATCATTGCAGTTTGAAAAGGAAAGCAAGAGGACTATTTCCTCCCCTCTCAGTAGTATACAGTATATGAGAAACTGAGCTTCTCCTGTAGCAGGAGTTAGCAAGGAATGGCCTGTGGGATCTGGCCTGCTGCTTTTTTCTTTTCTTTTTATTTGAAATAAAATTGTTGTTAATAAAATTGAAATAAAAGTTGTTGTTGTTACTGTTTTTTTTTTAACACAGCCACACTCATTTATGTATTGTCTGTGTCTGTTTTTGTGCTACAATGCAACAGAGATCACATGGCCTGCAAAGCCAAAATATTTATCTGGCTCTTCAGAGAAAAAGTTTGCCAATATCTGCTCTACAACCAGAGGGAGTGGGGAAATGAGAGTAGGCTGGGGAAGTATCTAGTTTTCACTTATGTCTCCATTTTCTAAAGGAAATGGAGAGAGCATTCTTTGAAGAAGATAAACATTTGAGTCTGTTCCACTCAAATGGAGATTTCAAAGGACACAGTGGAAAAAAATATGGTAGGGAGACATGAGTGTGAGGGTGAGACAGGAAGAGATGGTAAAGTCAGAGGTAAAGTAATTTATAGACAGTGAGGATGGCAAAGTAGTAGTTGAGGAACTCAGGTTGTAAAAACCTGCAATGTAACGCAAGATAGGGACTATATTTAATAATCAGTTAATAAGAGATGAGTAACAAGATTCATCCAGTAGTAAGAATCTGTAGAGGATATAATTATTAATAGTTTAGTTTCTGACATTTTCCAGAAGAGCTTTATTGCCATTGAATAGGAAGGTAGAAAAATATGTGGCATTTAATAAAAAGGGTTAAAGACTGAGGTGGGGGCAGGAGGGCCAGGATACGCAGAGGCCTAGTTGCCAAACTGACTTATGATTAGTACTAAATTATAAATGTCAAAAAGTTAAGGATAATTTCGAAGTACCTGTGTTTACACAACACAAATACAATCCATTAAAATCAAACAACTATGTTATTAATTGCTTAGCTTTAATTAGGAGTCTATTTCATTATTAAAAAATTATAGTTGACTGGGGCACCTGGGTGGCTCAGTTGGTTAAGTGTCTGACTTCAGCTCAGGTCATGATCTCATGGCTTGTGAGTTTGAGCCCCGTGTCAGGCTCTGTGCTGATAGATCAGAGCCTGGAGGCTGCTTTAGATTCCCTCTCTCTTTGCTCCTCCCTCTCTCTTTCAAAAATAAATTAACGTTAAAAAATTACAGTTGACTGATACTTTTTTAATTTTAATTTTTTAAATATTTATTTACTTTTGAGAAAGGGAGAGAGACAGAGTGTGAGTGGCAGAGGGGCAGAGAGAGAGGGAGACACAGAATCTGAAGCAGGCTTCAGGCTCTGAGCTGCCAGCACAGAGCCCGACATGGGGCTTGAACTCATGAACCATGAGATCATGACCTGAGCCGAAGTCAGACACTTAACTGACTGAGCCACCCAGGCACGCCTGACTGATACTTTTTTAATCACCAGAAAGACATGTTGATAATTTATTTGCTAAAGGCTTATTTTAAATAGGCTTTCAAGTGAATATTTTCAAAACTCTTACCGTATACTTACCTGCTTTATTACTAAGCTTGTATAAGAAAGTTTGGCGGGGGTCTGAATGATCTCGACATGTCAGTTGTAAAAGAGAACCTGATTTTTTCCATTTCTGCATAAACCACAGACCTAGAGAGTTATAGATGACATGTGAGTAAAAGTGGAAATATAGGGTAACATATGTCAAGATTATTAATTTTAAAATACATTTCACTTCAAAAATGACATCTACCAAACTAGCATTTTCTTAGCTAATAACAAATATATTTGCAAAATATTTCCTTTTTCTGATAACAAATATAAACATATACATTTAACTATGGGTTAATGGTGGTTGACAGAGGGCTTGCTACTTCTAGCCTATTCAGTAATGAAATAGATAATGGTTTAAGAAGAACAAATTTGGGAAAATTATACCTTTAGATATATTTGTTCAAATTATAAAGAAGCAGAGATGGAAAAACTTCAAACACAGTAGTAGATCCAAATACTTAAGCACTGAATCTTTAGTCTAGAGATAAATATAGTTATGGAGGACTAATTGTATAAGGACTAACTCTTAGGATTAGCAATTGGTTAATGTTTTCTAGTAAGAGCTGATTATAATGAAGTTTCATATTTAATTGTATTTCTTTACAATGGTTGCTTATCAGTAACCCATACTTAAATGCATCTTCCTCTTAAATTAAGTGAAACCCCAATCACTCTGGAATGGGTTTTCAAAACTGTGCAATATCAATTTCTACTTTTGTTACTTCTGATATTACAGAGGGGAACAGGGGAAGAAGAGAAAAAAAACTCTTTAACTGATTAAATTTGTAACTAAAGTTTAGTGAAGAAATTCAAAATGCTGCATACTATTCACATTGGGTTCTAGTTTATGTTACTTACTGATTTCATCTTTTTCATGTCCTCTTTTTAAAATTATAAAAATCTACCACTATCCAAATCTATTTTGGATACCAGAGTTTGGAATGCGGCACAAGGAAACAGTATGGTTTCTTTGTCAATGAAAGTAAAAGAGAAAATGGAAATAAGAGTTTCAAGGCTCAATGCAAAGAGACAAATGAAATCTAATTTATTCTCACAATGGGAATCAATAGCCTAAACTATAAAAACTACTTAAAAAATCCAAGGGAAGAACCAAACCAAACAAAAGGCAAACCAAGTATCAGATTTTTCTTTTCTTTCTTGTTTTTGAGAGGGAGAAGGCGCAAGTGAGCGAGGGGCAGAAAGAGAATCCCAGGAGGGGCAGAGAGGGGGAGAGAGAGAGAAGAGAGATAAACAGGGCTCACCCGAAGTGGGGCTCGAGGTCACCCAATGTGGGGCTCAAACTCATAACCTGAGCTGAAGTCCGATGCTTAACCAACTGAGACACCCAGGTGCCCCAAGTATCAGTTCTTTCTTAATGAGAATAATTCTAATCAAAATTGGGGTCTTAACTCTCATTTAATTTGTTCAAAAATTTTAGAATGTATTTTTTTCATAATATCCCCTTTTTTGTTACAAAATCAGATTTAACATCCTACATTTAATATTTTATAACTTTATAATACCTTAAATACAGGTGTTTCCTTTTTATCTGCTCAACTAATGGAACGACAGAATAGCCTGTTTATAAGATAAACATTTATTGAAAATATTTAGATAGTTTAACTAAAAACAGTTAAAAATGCTTTTGTGACTTCTGACATATATCATCTCAATATAATATTCATTTTCTGAGATGACTTTTATCAGCTTGTTTCATGTGCATGACAAAGTAGAAAAATAGCTGTATCTTTTGTTTCATCAATTCCAAGTATGTGACATATCAGCTCTAAAATAAACACTAGAAAACATTAAATCCGTATTTAAATTTTCTCCCCATGCTGTATTTTTTATATTGAACAATAAAACTTTTTACCTGTATTAACAAGAGCACTGCTATTGTAGAGTGTACCAAGATGAGGTCCAGAAAGAGATAAAAAGGTATGAAGTTTGTTGAGGTAATATCTAAACCTTGGCCTTGTAAGCACTGAACGGATTATTAAATTGCCCAACGAATGTCCAATAAAGCTTTAAGAAAAAAAAAGACATTTCTCCCATAGTATTAATTTTAAAAAGAAATATTAACGCTAATATCACTATACACTGATGTGAAATACTAAGAATTTGGAAATTTCGAGTATGTTTTAAATTATGGTTTGATACTTTGAAATGATGTAACTTAGGTTTTGAAGATAAAAATGTGAGAATGTAGTAGAAAATTCCTATTATATAATTTAAATGCATATTCTGCAGAAACAAGATATTGCTTATCAGAAAATTTATATTCATAGTTTGTAAGTGCTTAGAAACAAATACATTTTAAAAGTAAATTACAGTTTGACTGTATGATAAATGGGCCTCCTTAACCACACATTGCAATTATTACTCATTAAGTCACGATTTAAAACAAAATAATGAAATTGTACCTATAAAGGATAACTTAGGAGAAATTACATATCTTTTTCATTTGTTCTCTGGTCTACACTCTAAAGTGGGAGAGTTCTTTGAGTACTTTCAAGGCACAGATAAAATATGTGTATTATCTTACTATAAGTCTAAGATTATACCAAAAGAGTAACTAATATTTATAAAGCACCTCACTTTTATTAAGGAATAGTTTAAATCAAAAGAGCCTTTCTGCTTACCATCATTTTATAATAGATGGTATATTGATCCCTGGGAATAATAAGCAAGGAAAGAAGAGAGTTTGAAAGCTATCTTAAACTGGCTTATAGATACAGCTAGTGAGAAGCTCAGGATAAACTCCCCTCCCAAGGTGAAGTTCCTGAAGCTGTGGGGTGAGAGTTATGATGGTAACTAACAAGACTCAATTAACCAGATAAGGCTTTTGAATAATGGTTGATTTTAATTGACAATCTAATCTAAAAGATGTAAGACTTTTGTGGATGAATGAAAAAACTAAAATATTATTTTCAAATGAATAAAAGGAATATAAGATCACTGTGTTAAATTTAGTAAACAAAAAGTTTACTAAACTTTTTGAGGCAGAATGATTAGTTTTGACTTTTTCTTTAAGTCCTACTATACTAGAACAAACAAACAAACATTTTTCTCTCTCCCATGTCTATCTACAGTATCTGCTTAAATTATGAGACTTATATTGGCTGATCATCATCTCTTGCTTGTGGAAAACAGACTTACAAAGTACAGTCATGAAATCTTGAAAGTATTTCTGTTGCTTCATTTGTTTGTATATATCCATTGCTCTATAATCTTTCTTATTGGTAACCACTTTATTGAGATATAATTCACGTAACATAAAATTCATTCATTTAAAATGTACAATTTAATAGTTTTAAGTGCATTCACAGAGTTGTGCAACCACCACAAGAGATTTTTAGAACATTTTCAACACCTCAAAAAAATCCTATACCCTTTAGCTATCACCTCCCCATTTGCCATCTCCCCGAGCCCTAAGTAATCATTAATCTACTTTGGTCTCTAGTTTGCCAATTCTGGATAATTCATATAAATGGAAACATATAATGGTCTCTCCCTAAAGTTTTAAAATTTTTTCTTTTCTCTTTAAATTGGATAAACTGAATTGTCTCCTATATTTCATAATAGTGCAACAAAACTACTACAAATTCTGTAATTTTTCTATAATTCACAGACATAAAAATGTTATATAATATTACAGATTATGATAAAAGTTACCTTATTTTTGAGACTGTTAGACTATATATCTGAATATACTGTATTATTTCATCTAGAAGGCGATCAGTCATGCTATCAAAATCAGCAAAAGTATCATTCTAAACAAAGGAAAACAGACATATTATATATTGAATATGAATAATCACATGAAAAACTGAATATAAACATTTTTAATTTAGGTATTAAAATATGGTTAAGATCAATGTTTTTTAGAGAAGCTGGTGAACAATATTCATTATATTAAAATGAGCAAGAGTAAATTTCTAGGAAAAGAAAAGATTCAGTGTTCTTAATAACACTTGCTTCATTAGGTTGGTTGTTTAGCCCACCATCCACATTTAACATAAGGTTATTTACAATGGTTTAAGTAATAAAATTTTTGCATAGAAATGTGAAATTCTAGAAATTTTGCGCATGTGAAGAGCTCATAAGTCACACTGTAAGTGATTTCAATTTCCTTGTGATACGTATTAATGTTAAATTTCATACAAATCAGAAAAGTTATTTCTAGTAGTAACAGACATTTTGTAGTAAGCAAATATTTAGGTAGAAAGCAATACAAAAATCTTTGTTTCCACTGGAAACACTGCTATAATACTGTACCTGATTTCTCTCAGACATAAGAAAATCAATTCTTCCCCCAGGCAGTCCAAGTTCAATGTAAGTTTTCACTAATCGGAGATCTGCACTGTTACCTAGAAAACGAAGACAATGAAAAATTATGTCTAAAGGATGAGCTAAAGCAAAAGATATAAAGTATATCATCATATATTTGAAGACCAATATATATCTGTCTTTAAATATATGATGTCTGCCAGTTTTGAACAGACAAAGCACTCTGAAATACAGTCCTCAGTTTTCATTTCAAAGCTGATTTCCATTAGCCAGACAATGTCTTTCACACCTGGTTTCTTAGGAGTTTTGGTCACATTGATGCTTTCACTTTCCTATCTGACGGTGTATTTGTTATACTGTTAGCTTTGGAGATTGCTGAATGTGGTCGCTGTGAATGACTGACAGAAGTACTCCTTCCATCACTATTATAGTTGATCATTTAACAAACCTTGAATGTGTTTCAGATTTAATCTGTTCACTTCCTTTGGCGGTATTGCAACAGTTAAATAGAAATAAAATTCCATTTACATAATCTAAGAGAGTTTATTTTAATTACTAACTTAAAAGATATCTGTAAATACAGAATACTTATTAGATATAATACATAACATAAAAATAATTATTGCTTTTAAAAATTAGTGGCTTTTTGGTTACTTCCTTTGATTTAATTAGCAATGTAAAGATGTTCCTGATTATTGGATTTCTACTTTACCCTCCCAATATTTTTATCTTTTAGATATTTCAAGCATTGATAGAGATAACTGTTTTATTCCTGATTTTACAAGGAATACTACTAGTGTTTCACTACAAAGTATATGTTTTCCACTGGCTGAGAATATATATGCTTAATCATATTAATAAATCAGATTAATGCTTTTTAAAACTTAAGGTTTGGTGCTTAGTGGTCAAAACTGGGAATGGACATTGAATTTTATCAATAGTTTCTTACTTGATTTGCTGATGTAGTTATATTTTATTAATAAATTTCCTTTATTATTAAGTAAATTTCCTTATATGTACTTATCTTTGCATTCTGGGAATTAAATCCTAGTTGTTGTAGTGACTGAATGTATTGATTCTACTTACTAGATATTTTGGGGGACATATAATAATTTTTTTTACTCATTTACTTACCTGTTTATTTCCACAACATTGCTAGAGTGTTATTAAATCATTATTAAATTTATGTCAGATAGGTCTGCTTCTCTTTGGGGTGTGGGTTTGACATCTTTTCCAGATTTAGTAACAAGGTTAGGTTAACTTCAAGGAATAAAATACGCTGCATTCCATCTTTTTTCCTATTATTCTGGAACAATTTATGTAATAGGGGGTAATGTGTTTCATAAAAATTTCAAAGAAGAATTTTCCAGAGATTCTACTGGGCCAAGAAGTCTTTCTTGGGCGATAATCCTTTGAAAATTTTATTCTGGGGGCTGGGGGGTGGTGGAGAGGTCAGTATTGGAGATACTTTATTTCTTGAGAGTCAAGTTTTGCTTTTTTTTAAAGAAAAATCTTCAATTTCGTGAATATTTACTAGCTTAGACCTATGTTTAGTATTTTTATAATTTACAAAATCTTTCCTCAATTTGTTCTTACAGAATATTATAGCACAGTAATAATCTGCTAGTCTAGAAATATTTGGCATTTTCTAACATAGTTCCTAATCTAGGGGAAAAAGTCTGTTCAGTAACCAAAATAGCTGCCATAAAACTGTAGCACTAAATTTAGAATTTAAATTACACCTAGTTAGTGAATCTTTAATTCTTCGGTATTGATTTTTCTAGTTCATAGGCTTAAAGCATCAGGCTAAAAGGGCACTAGGAAGACTATCAAAGGGAGACAAAATGACTGCCATGAGGTGACTGCTGACAAAACAAACAACAAGATAGAAAAATCCAAAGTTAAAATAAATAAGTGTTGGTACATGGATAGAATGTTGGTACAGTTCCATGGAAAATTTATTTAAAAGGAAATCTAATACTACGCAAAGTTAAACATATTTGTCTTAGAATGTATTTAAGATTCAATTAATTTAAGCAATTTAAAATATTTTCCAATTCAAAGATTAAATAAAAACTAAATGAAATCTATTAGGAAAATATATTGAGTTGCCATGGGTTATATCAAATAAATATTACCTACCATCCAACCCATGCACACAGACAATAAGATGTACTCCATCTTCAGAACCATCCTCTTCTTCCATGCTAAAATAAGGGACTGAGGATGCCAACAGAGGGATATCACTGTACATGAACCCAGGGAGTTTAAGTTGCTTCAATTCTTCTTTTGCCTGAAGGAAGCTGAACAAAATATAATAAGAGATACTCTTTACTAAGTATCATATTCAGTTTTTAGAACCAAAAAGACAGTATGCTGAATTTAGGGAACTGTAAGAAGAAACCCAGCAGATATTGGGGTTTAAAATAATCAAAATATTTTGGATCGCCTAAATAATTTAGAAATCAGAGAGTAATTTTCTTTGCTATTTTTAGTACATATTCTGCTAAGGTACAATGAATGCTTTAAACGTGAAATCAACTAAGAAAATATTAAGAGTGAAGTTATGCTTCCTACCAAATTTTATATTGTATAGAAAAGCTGGGAGAAATACCAGAAAGATGACAATCTGATGCTTATTCTGTAATCAAAGCTTATCCTCTTTGCTTCTTTTCAATTTTATTTAAATGTAAAATGAGGAGCTGTTCTACAAGTTAACAGGAAGAATGGTAGTTATAACACTTAGATTATTTATATTTTTCCTCTAAAAATACCAATAAAAAGGAACAGAACCAAGAGGGGGACGTGACTAAATATAATTAGTGGTATGCACTCATTTTCAATGAGTGATAAATCTAATCAACTTAGGAACTGCAAACATCAAAAAGTATTAACTAAAATAGTTAATTGTTAAAATAACATTATATCATTTGGACTGAGAAGAAGCTGATGAACCCTACTAAACTGAGTAGGATACACTGGATGAAGACATAAATTGTTTTCATTAATGACTCAGAAAAATTTGAGGTACCCAGAAGGTGATATAACCTTCAGCGTTACAATTCTTTAACAGATCATACCACCTCCCTTGTTTCACTAGCTTTAGGCACTATGTATCTTAATTATATATATCAATCTGAATAATCTGGGAACTTGGAAAATCTATTGTAGACATGTCCAGACCTTTTACTCCAGGGATTATAATTCCAACTGGAATAAGGTAGCAGAGTATTTTGAGAACTAGTGCCATGTTAGTAAACTTATATCCTCAAATTTTTCTGAATACTTTACTGCTCCACGAAATCTCAAGTCTGGAAACCACGGACTTAGCTGAGATAATCTGGGTCTGGTAGGTTTAGGAAGTTTCTACTAACCTTTTGTTCATTATCTAATATTGCCCTTATTTGCTAGATGCACTTATAAAATCTATGCTGTCTGGAAGTTAGTGGGGGAGAAATGAGGTACTGATGAAAGAAAGAGTTTTAACCCCAATTATTCCATACATCTGGCATATAAGTACCAATGGAAAATCTGTATCAAAAATGTCTAGCCCACAGAAAAGGACAATCATACGGAGAACTACATGTCTTCTGTCACAGAGTATACGGAGTTCATGTCTCCATTTTAGATAGTTAATCAAAGAAGTACTTTCTGTATTACAGAAACCAGAGAACATGAAATATATATGTTATCAGAGACATACATATATATGTTCTATACGTATATTTAGTAGCACATGCCATTGTGCTCTATTACTTACGCTTGTATTTGAGGTTTTGGTGAGTTGTCATACCAGGAAACTGATGAAGTCAAGTTGTAAGAAGTGCTGCTTGGCTGTTTTGTAATAGCATCAAATTTACTTTTAGAAGAATACTTAACACTACAAGGAGACTCTCGTGGTGCAGATGGGAAGGACAAACAACCAGAAGTACAGACAGCAGGCATATTTATACCATCTTTTAGATAATCACTGTTTAGTTTTTCAGATTTTATAAGTCTTTCTTCTTCTAGTGCATCTCTGTTTGTATAGTGAGCATTTACTTTTTCATCCAAAGCTGAATAATCTGTTTCTTCATAATACCCATTTTGAACCATTTGCTGATCCTGTTCTTCCTCCTCATCCTCTTTACCCTGTTCCTGATGAAGATTACTAATTTCTTTTTCAGAAGTTTTCTTCTGAGGGCTAACTGAGTTGCTATAGCTAACAGCACATGTGTCAGAAATATCCGTACTGCTGTGAGAGCCAAAATAATTTTCCACAAGCCCTTGTTTAACCATATCAGGACTGGCTGAAAAAGGATCACTTGTACCCAGGTGAGTTTCATTTTTAACTGTTTGGGCTTCTGAATTTATTTGTTTGAGATTTAAGGTATCATCATTTTTTCTTTTTACAGTTTCATCTTTTCTAACTTCTGTATTAGTAGAAATGGAACCTGAAACGACACAAGGGGCACCTACACAAACCAGTGTTGAATTTAACGTAATTGGTGTCCCTGCAGAGTTATTAGATTTATCAGGACTCTGGGAGTCTTTACACATAGTGTCCAAGTTAGGTTTGGAGCTGCAACTACTTTTCACATCACAGGAAGTATCTTCATCTGAAAAAACAAATTGTAAAGGGTCTTTAGTGCTTGAATTTATGGAATGTATTGCTATAGTTTCATTGTCCAAATGCCCTGAAAATATGACACTCTGCTGTTGCAAAATAATACTGGACTTTTTACTATCGTCATATTTTGGCAAGTCAACTGTTCCTACGTTTAATACACTTTTGCTATCACTTAGGTGGCATTCAGGCACAACAGGTTTCTTAGAATTTTCATCAGGTGACAGTTCATCATCAGAAGGTAGAGAGTTTATGGATGTCAAAGATGACTGTATTTCACTTAAAGCACTTGTACTCTCAGTACAATGACTTCCTAATGAAAATTTTACATTATAATCAGGTTTCATCAAAACTTGAGGAAATAATCTTTCGTTATTGTAAGGACCTTGCCCTTGCACAGTTTCAAATACATCAGGATTTGGATGTGTTGCAAAAGAACTTGGTTCACTTTCAACACCTGAATCTGAAAATCTAGATGAGGCATATGTGGCATTAATATCTGGTAACTTAATTGTATCTCCACTTACTACAACATGGTATTCTTTTGTAGAAGAAGCAGGTTGGTTACTTCTTAACTTAGCTAATGATTCTCCAATAGAATGGCACTTTGCATCCTGCACAGCTTCCTTTTCAAGTGTTATTTCTATAGATTTAGATTTACCATTAGATTCTAAGGACTCAAAGTTGGGTAGGTGTAAATTATCCACAAATAGTTCATCTGGTCGAAGCTCTGTCCAAGGTCCTATTTTAACAGTTATTTTCTCTCCACTGAAAGGATCCTTATTACAGGGCTTCACTTCAATTGTTCTGACTCCTGCAGATGGGGCTGTTTGATGATCAGGGCAATCGTCAGATGAACTTCTAGATGTCACATTGTGTTCCACTTGTGTAATTTCACTATCGTCCTGGGAGATATCAAGTTTACCTGAAATGGACAAATTTGCACAAAGATTTAGGCTGCCAGAGCTCAAAGGATCAAACAGGTCTGGTTGCATATTTTCAATGTCTGGAGACTTTTGTTCAGTTCTCTCTGTATTAGTTGGCAAAAAGCTAGCTTCCTTTTGACTTGTCTGTCTGATGTAGGTCTTTAGGTCAAAATTATATCCACATATTGTGGGATCCAGACCTTCCTTCTGACTATGTGAAGGATTGCCTTCAAAGCATTTAAAGAGATCATTTGATGCTGTACTTTTCAAGCATTTGTAGCCTACCAAAACCACAGAATCCTTAGAGTTCTGTTTTATTAATTTTTTTGTGTTTTCAGGTTTCATTGTTTTCATGAGCTTAGTAACCTTAACCTTGGATTTATTCGATTCTTCGTTCTTTCCTTTTAGAGATTTTGTTAGCTGCTTTTCACCTTCTGTATACCAAAAACTGGAGGCACCAGCAGGTTTGACTTTCAACTCTGGGCTAGAAAGTCCAGCTATAGAGCTTTCTTCAGTCTCATATTTATCCATTCTATTGGACTCTGATCTCTGAAGATTCTGAATTCCCATCCAGGGTGCATCTAAGTCTTTTATCCAAAGAAAAAAAGATTCAGATTTAAAACAACGTGTACGAACTCACATGATTTAAGACTATGTTTACTGACTATAACCTTCTAATATCCTCAAAGATAAATAAAACTAGAGGGGAAAAAGGGTCCCACACCAAGGAATGGTATTATATATCTTATGAAGAATATACTGAAAATGACACACACAACTTAGACAGTTTAGATTATACTTACCTTCAATAACTGAATCTAAATACCTATCTTCAAAGATTATAGGTAATGAATTGAGATCTCCATCTAGTTCACTACATTCAATAGGTAGAGGTGGAAGAGAACTGCAGAAGGAAGTATTTTTGATAGCGGTGCACATCTGTAGATGACTCTGAGCACTGAAAAATATTTCTTTAAGTCAGAGTGTAATTAAAAAATATTATACTCAATTCCACTTTATAGACACCACCCTTTCTCTCACCATTCTCATTTGCCCCTTTCCTAAAGATATAACCTCCTAATGAAAGAGTTCTGTAGTCAGAGATAGAAACTGGTACAGTGAACATTATGGTTTGTTGACAATTATGGACTTACAAAATTATGGTTTGTTGATAAACTATTTAATTTCTATTATATTCTTCTATATTTTTAAATGTCATTTCTTTTATCTATGCTTGATGTGCAAATTTACTGATTTGCTGAGAATAGCATACAGGAGAAATGTCAAAAGCTCAAATGCCTACTAATAACTTGGTGATACTATTGAAAAAAATGTATTCCATGGCTACTGCTATACTTAACATATGTTTGTGAATATAATTAACAACTATTAAAAACAAGGTGTATAACTTTTAATACAAAATGCTTTTTTAAAAACCTTTTCTTATGGAAAATTTCAAACATATCAAAGTAAATAGAATAGTATAATAAACCCTGTCACTCAACTTCAGCAATTAACATTTTGCTTTTCTTGTCTATATACCTGCACTCACTGCCCACCCCCATACTCCATTATTATAGTTTTTATGAGATATAACTCACACGCTTTGAAATATACAAATCTTAGCTGTATGATTTTGACAAATGGATACACGATACAGAATATTTCCATCTACTCTGAGAGTTCTCTCATGTCTTTCTAGTCAAACACCTAGCCCAAGTCAACAAGACAACCACTGTTCTGACTTTTTTCACCTTAGTTTTTGCTTGTTCCATATTTACTCTTTATGTCTGACTTCTTCACTCAGCGTAATGTCCTCAAAATATTCTTTAAAGCCAAAGAAAATCAGATCTAAATATACTCAGTAGGAAAAATGAAAGGCATCTATTCTGGATATTTTAGCTGTAGATCATTTTCATAAAAAAAGGCAGTGTCAGATCACTTGTGAAAATCTGTAATTTATATATTACAGATGTTAAGAGATTCTTACCTGCAGATATAAAGATATAAGATGGAAAAATGGAAGGCTGGAGCCAGAGCTGTTTAGGACTACCAAGGTTATAATAGGTCTGATATGGGAGCGATGAGAATAGGGCTTCTTTATGTAAGGTATGGGTCTTTGGTAAAGTTATTCATAGAATTAAACCAAATTTGTTTAAATAGGGAATTTCTGAACTTTAAATTCTAATTTCTTCTATTGTAAATACCATATATTTGGTGTGAAAAACTTTGAGACAGAGATCTCAAGAGGAGGTATAATCCTTTAAACTATGGGTCTGTGCTACTCACTGAAGTTCCTGGTATGCAATGGCTGCTTCTCTTGGATGTTCAAAACAGAAGAATGCTTCAGAAAATCTGCGTACCTGAAAAAAATCCAAAAGGGTATATGAATAAAATGGCATGATTTACAAGGTCAATCAATGGTAGAAAAAGAAACTTCCCTCCATTAGGCCTTCTATAACCACCCCTATACAAGAATTAATTTCCCTCCTCAATGTTGCTAAAGTACTGTATTTTGGTACTGCATGAAATAAGAGAAACAATAAATGTAGAGTGAGAAGTTTAGGTTTACATTATGGATCCATGATCTATCCTCCTCGAAGACAAAGATTTAGTTTGTCTTATTCACCATTAGATCCCAGTACCAAGAACAGTGTCCAACACATGGAAAAAAAATCAAAGAATCAGCCAGCACTTACACCATGCTATATGCCAGTTATGCAAGTATATGCTGAACGATAGCCAGCTGAACTAACTGACCAACTTACTGGCATTGTGACTCCAGGACATTTCACCTTTGAGCCTCAGATGACTCATTTTCAAATTTCTCCTAATACCCTGTTCTACATTTTAGGTTATTGTGAAGAATAAACAAGGTAACATGTGACAGCAGTTTGTGGTCTGGTAAGTGTATATAAATAAAAGCTATTATAACTGCCATTATAACATTTATCATATTTTTCCTTAAAATACTTAGTATACATGAATTGTTTCTGCTACCAATGTGTAGTGTTCTTTAGAGTATGAACTATGTTTTGATGATCTTTTTTTTGTTTTTTTTTTTTGTTTTTGTTTTGATGATCTTGGTTACCTCCAAACATTTATCTTGGTATGTTTTAGAAGTACTTGGTAAATGTTGGTCGAATCTAACTGAATACTTCCTTCATCATTGTTGTATTTAGACCCTTTCATTTCTAATTGTTCAAGAAAAGGCTCTATCAGCTATCAGAGGAATACGAAGCAATAGTAAAGAGATGGAAAAGATGTTTTGTTTGGAAGGTACAGGGAAGAGAGACAAATTACAATACATCCTGAGATTATATTATAGCTAAGATTCTTTTCTAAAAGGGAATATGATTTAAGGTTCTTTGATTTTCAACATAAAGTAAAATGGAGATATATTTTACTTGTCATCAACACTTAGCCAGCTAAATTTCTGACTTACTAAACTTGCTTCCGTAAGTAGATGAGACTGGGTCTTTAGAGGAAGAAGTCAGGGAGGGAGTTAAGGAGAGATGGATGTGAGGCATCTGTAAGAAGAATGTGGTTTGTGTTTTTACTTTCAGATACTGTCCAATTGTCTCTTCTTTCTCTCCAACACTAAGGGAAAGATGAAGAAAGGGTTCAGCCTGCCTGTCTATCTATGAGAGATGTTTTCCCCTGAGGGTTGTAAAATGTGAAGAAATGCAGCCTGAAGCCATCTGGATTCCTGCAGTTGTTGCTGGACCTACAAAACTGGCTAGTTGGTTTTCCTTCTCTCCTTATCTGCTCTGATCTGACAATAATAACTATCATTTCTTGATAGCATTCTACCTACCAGGCTCCATGCTAAGCATTTTATTTTCATTCTGTAGTGACCATAAATGAAGTGAGTATGTCTTCATTTAATAAGTGAGGAAACAGGGACAAAGAGGTGAATTACTTGGCCAAGATAACATAGCTACTCATTGATAAATATGGGATTCAAATAAAGATTTAAGAAATTCCAGATCTTTGCATCAAACCACTTATCTCTTCCCTTCTACACAATGGCTCCTTATTAAGAGAAAGCCTTTCCTTCCTTCTATGTACCCACACAAAATTCTTTATCTAATTTTCCCCTGCCATAATTTTGTGCTATGGCAATGTGTAATAAATAACCCTATTCAATGTACTGTGTGGCTAGAACTAAGGTATGACTGCCACCTGATGGCAGCACTACTTAATTTGGTGCAAAAGACATACATAGAAAAATATTAAATTTACAAATTCAAACCTAGGATGAGTAATATATATTTACTACTTTGGTATATATGCTTGTAACACAAATTTTGTGTATGTACCCTAATTTTAAAAAATTCACTTAGTTGGCAATATCAACTATTTAAAATTTAGCAAACAGCTAGGATGTTAAAAAAAGCTTCTCAACATTCAAAATGGGTATTTATCAATGTTTTACAGAACTAAGTGTTAATGTATCTGTGTTCACTCTAACATACTGCTTAAATTGCTAAATAATATTTATTACAGCATAAATTTATAACATAAATTTATTATAGTATAATAATATATTACAAATAGCATTTGTATAAAATGACTAGCATATAAAATCATAGTATTTATTATAGTACTTATAATAAATAACATGTATTATTAACATAATTATAATACATTAATAATATATTTATGATAATAATTTTATACATGCCTATCCAGGTAATATTTGAATCCTGAATGCAGGATTTCAATATCAGATAGATCATATTACCTATGCTACCTTGAAGAAAACAGTCACCTCACACGTTTACTAAACAAAAATTCTTTCTTCTTTTTTTTTTTTTTTTAACATTTATTCACCTTTGAGAGACACATAGAGCACAAGTGGGGCAGGGGCAGGGGCAGAGAGAGAGGGAGACACAGAATCCGAAGCAGGCTCCAGGCTCTAAGCTGTCAGCACAGAGCCCAAAGCGGGGCCCAAACCCATGAAACGTGAGATCATGACCTGAGCTGAAGTCAGATGCTCAACCAACTGAGCCACCCAGGTGCCCCAAATTCTTAAGACTGTACTCATAGTAGGATACTTTAAAGATCCCTTTATGCACAATGCTGATTTATGGTCACTACCAGATATAACTTAATTGGTTTATGTCCTTTTCTTTTTTTTTTTTTAAATATTGATTTATTTTGAGAGAGAGAGCAGGGGAGAGGTAAAGGGGGGCAGGGAGAGAGAGAGAGGGAGAGAGAGAGAGAGAGAGAGAGAGAGAGAGAATGAATCCCAAGCAGGCTCTGTGCAGTCAGTGCAGAGCCTGATGCAGGGCTCGAACCCATGAACCATGATATCATGACCTGAACTGAAACCAAGAGTCAGTCACTTAACTGGCTGAGCCACTCAGGCACCCCAACTTATTTACTTTTCAATCCACAGCATATGAAAAAAGCAAATGAGACAAAGGAAAAAGGAGAACAGAATATACATAAATGTACATAAGTATACTAGGCAGTTATGAGAGCTTGATACTGAAACAAAAAGGCCCTGCTTTAAAAGCATAAAACATAAACCTATAACATTCCCATAAAAAGCAGACAAAATAAATTAAAATTAATATAATTTGGAACCCTTTAATGGAGGATCTAACATCCAAACATTTTCATTGTATTCATTCATTCATTCATTCATTCATTTTTAATGTTTATTTTTTGAAAGAGAGAGTGACAGAGAGACAGAGAGAGATGGAGTGTGAGTGGGGGAGGGGCAGAAAGACAGGGAGACACAGAATCAGAAGCAGGCTCCAGCACAGAGCCTGATGTGGGGCTTGAACCCACAAACTGTGAGATCATGACCTGAGTTGAAGTCGGACACTTAACCGTGAGCCATCCAGGCACCTCTAGACATTTTTAATAGCATGAAACACCGGTGTATTAAACCCTTGAGCACACAATGTAAACCAAAATCTGAGCAAGATTTTTTAAAATAAAAATTTACCAGCTGATTTTAAATTTACATAAAAATGCAAGGGATCTGAAAGAGACAGAACAATCTGAAAGAGAAGAAAAACAAAATTGGACAATGTACAACTACAGGACAATCAAGTTAGGGTGGTATTCATATAAAGATATATAAGAGATCAATGAAACAGAAAAGAAGGCCAAGAAATAGATTCAACTTATCAGTCAACTGAGTCTCAACAAAGATGCTAAGGCAATTCAATAAAAGAAAGTCTTTTCGGGGAACCTGGTGGCTCAGCTGGTTGAGTGACTGACTTCAGCTTAGGTCATGATCTTCTGGTTCCTGAGTTGGAGCCTCACATTGAGCTCGCTACTGTCAGCCTGTCAGTGCAGAGCTGGCCTCAGATCCTCTGTCTCCCTCTCTCTGCCCCTCCCCTGCTTGCGCTCTCCCCAAAACAAACAAACAAACAAACAAACAAACAAACAAACAGACAGACAGAAAGGCTTTTCAAATAATGGTGCTAGAATTGTAAATGGAATGTTTTCTTAATTTCTCTTTCTGCTATTTTGCTATTAGTGTATGGAGATGCAATAGATTTCTATATATTAATTTTTGTCTCCTGTGATTTTACTGAATTCATTTATTACTTATAATAGTTTTTTGGTAGAAAAACTCTTTAGAGTTTTCTTTAAAAAAAATTTTTTTTTTTTTTTACATCTATTCACTTCTGAGAGACAGAGTGTGAGCGAGGGAGAGACAAAGAGAGGAAGACACAGAATCTGAAGCAGACTCTAGGCTCTGAGCTGTCAGCACAGAGCCCAACGCGGGGCTTGGACCCATAAACCATGAGATCATGACCTGAGCCAAAGTTGGACGCTCAACTGACTGAGCCGCTGAGGGGACCCTAGAGTTTTCTTTATATATTATTATGTCATTGGCAAATAGTGACAGATTTACTTCTTCACTACCACTTTGAATGCCTTTTATTTCCTTTTCTTGTCTTATAGTTATGGCCAGGACTTCCTGTATGATGTTTAATAAAAATGGGGAGAGTTGATATCCTTGTCTTGTTCCTGATCATAGAGGAAAAGCTTTGTCTTTCACTACTCAGCATGATATTAGCTGTGTTGTTTTTTTTTTTTAATATGTCACCTTTATTATGTTAAGGTATGTTCTCTCTAACCCACTTTGTTGAGAGTTTTTATCATGCATGGATGTTAAATTTTGTTAAATGCTTTTTCTATGTCTGTTAAGATTATTTGGTTTTTATCCTGTCTTGTTAAAGTGATATATCACACTGATTGACTTATGAATATTGAACCATTCTTACATCCCTGGAATAAATCCCAGGGACAGCAGTGACTGATACTGTTAGTGTATTGTTAAATTTGGTTTGCTAATATTTTGCTGAGGATTTTTGCAAGTATGTTCTTTAGGAATACTGGCCTTTAGTTTTCTTTCTTTATAGTGTCTTTGGTTTTGGTATCAGAGTAATACTGTCCTCACAGAAGGAGTCTGGAAGTTCTTCTATTTTCTGGAATAGTTGGAGAAAAATAGGTATTAACTCTGTGTTAGATTTGTGGTAGAATTCCTGTGAAGCCTGGACTTTTATTTGTTGGGAGTTTTTTTAATTACTGATTCAATTTCATTACTACTGATGGATCTGTTCAAATTTTCTATTTCTTCCTGATTCAGTTATGGAAAATTCTAAGAATTTACCCATTTCTTTTAGGTTGTCCAATTTGTTGGCATATAGTTTTTCATAGTTCTGTTATAATCCTTTGTATTTCTATGGTATCGGTTGTTATTTCTCCTCTTTCATTTCTGATTTTATTTACTTGAGTCCTTTTTTCTTTATGAGTCTAGCTAAAGGTTTATTAATTTTATTTTTTCAAAGAACCAGCTCTCGATTTCATTGGTCTTTTCTATTACTTTTTAGTCTCAATTTATTTTCACTCTATTATTTCAACTTCTACTATCTCTGGATTTCTTTTTCTAGTTCCTCTCGGTATAAGGTTAGAATGTACAATTGCGCCAAGAAGGATAAAATACCTAGGAATAAATTTAACCAAGAGATCAAAGACTTGTACTCTGAAAACTATAGTAACTGATGAAAGAAACTGAAGAAAATACAAACAAATGGAAAGCTATTCCATGCTCATGGATGGGAAGAATTAATATTGTTAAAATGTCCATACTACTGAGAGCAATTGATAGATTCAATGCAATTCCTATTAAAATAACAACAGTTTTTTCCACAGAACTAAAACAAACATCCTAAATTTGTATGGAACCACAACAGATCCCCAATAGCCAAAGCAATGTTGAAAAAGAACAAAACTGCGGATACCACAATCTCAGATTTCAAGATATGCTACAAACCTAGAGTAGTTGAAACTGTATGGCACTGGTATAAAAATAGACACACAGATCAACAAAATAGGATAGAGAGCCCAGAAATAAACCCAATCTTATACTTTCAATCTATGACAAAAGAGGCAAGAATATACAATGGGAAAAGACAGTCTCTTTAATAAACGGTGCTGGGAAAACTGGACAGCTACATGCAAGAAGATAAATTTGGGCCATGTGCTTACAACAAACACAAAGGTAATATAAAGTCCTAAATGTGAGAACTGAAACCGTGAAACTCCTAAAAACACAGGCAGTAATTTCTTGGGACATTGGCCCTAGCAACACATTTATGGATATGTCTCCTTAAGGAAGGGAAACAAAAGCAAAATTAAACTTTTGGGACTACATCAAACTAAAAAACTTTTGCACAGTGAAGGAAACCATCAATGAAACAAAAAGGCAACCTATTAAATCGAAGAAGATATTTGCAAATAATATATCTAATAAAGGGTTAATATCCAAAAATACAAAGAACCTACACAATTTAAAACACACAAAAACCCAAATAATGCAATTAAAAATGTGCAGAGGACCTGAACAGACATTTTTCCAAAGAAAATATACAGATGGCCAAGAGACACATGAAAAGATACTCAACATCACTAATCATTAGGGAAATGCAAATGAAAACCACAATGAACTACTACCTCACACCAATCAAAATAGCTAGTATCTAAAAGCCAAGTATTGGAGAGGATATGAAGAAAAGATAACCCTTGTACACTGATGGTAGAAATTTAAGTTGGTACAACCACTGTGGAAATTAGTATAATCACTACTGGGTAGTGGAATTTACCCAAAGAAAACGAAAACAATAATTCAAAAATATATATTCACCCCTATGTTTATTGCAGCATTATTTCATTAGCCAAGATATGGAAGCAATTAAAGCATCCATCCACAGGTAAATGAGTAAAGATGTGGGATATATATATAATGAAATACTACTTAGCCATAAAAAGAATGAAACCTTGCCACTTGCAACAACATGGATGGACCTAGAGAGTATTATGCCATGAAGTAAGTCAGAGAAAGACAAATACCATATGATTTCACTTACTGTGGGATCTAAAAGACAAAAAAACATAAACAGACTCATCAATACAGAGAACTGGTAGTGGCCAGAGAGGATGGGGTTCAAGGGATGAACTAAATAGGTGAAGGGGATTAAGAGGCACAAACTTCCAGTTATAAAATAAATTAAGACATGGAGTTGAAAAGTATGTCATAGGGAATGTAGTCAATAATATTGCAGTAACAGTATATGGTGACAGATGGCGACTACACTTATCAATGTTGAGCAGTAAGTAATGTATAGAATTGTCAAGTCACTATGTTGTACACCTGAAACTAATATAACACTGTATGTCAACTACACCTCCATGATAAAATTTTTTTAAATGGTGCTGGAACAACTTAATAGACTAACTAAAAAAAAATGGATCTTGGGGCATCAATTGGTAGAGCATGCAACTCTCAGTCATGAGGTTCTGAGTTCAAGCCTCACATGGGGCATGGAGCCTACTTAAAAAAAAAAAAAAAAAAGAGAGAGAGAAAATGGATATTGACCTCTACCTTAAATCACGTTCAAAAGTTAATTCAAGACAGACAATGGACTTTAATGTAAAAGATGTATTTCTAATACACCTAGAGGCAAACAAAGGATAGTATTTTCATGACCTTGGGATAGGCAAAAATTTCTTAGGGCACAAAAATCACCAAAATCAAAGGAAAAAAAAAAAAAAGAGAGACTGGGTTTAAACAAGTATTTTCATCTACATGCACTATCAACAAAATGAAAATACAAGCCCCAGACTAAAGAAAAAATTTTAATACATATATTTGACAATGTACTTATAACAAGAATATATAAATACTCCTAAATAGGTAAACAATAAAAAACAACCTAATTTAACACTATACAAAACTGAATTCAAAATAAAAAATCTCATTATTATTAGTCATCAGAGAAATGCAAAATAAAACCATACTGAAATACTACTTCACACCTATTGTTGTGGTAAAATCAAAGACTGAAAATACCAAATAATGCAAGGATATGAGCAACTGGAACTCTCATATATTGATGGTGGAGTTTAAAACTGTATGGCTGTTTTGGAAAAAAATGATTAGCAGTTTTCATAAAGTTAAAGATAAATCTACTCTAAGATCACACAATTCCATTCCTATATATTTATATAACTGAAATAAAAACCTAAGTTCACAAAAAGAATTGTTAGTTTCTTTATTCATAATAGCCAAAAAATGAAAACAAATAACAGGACAACAGATACTGAATACTGCTCAGCAACAAAAAACAAAAGAATGAACTACTGATATACACAAAGCATGAGTCAATCTAAAAATGGGTGAAGCAAGTCAGATGCAGAAAGAGTACATATTGTATTACTGAATCTGTATGTCTTTAAGTATAGATAAAATTAAACTGTGGTTATAGAAATCAGAAGAGGGATTGCTTATGGGATGTGGGAACAAAATGAAAAGCAGCACAAGGTAATTTCCTGAAGTAACAGAAATGTCCTATATATTGACTGGTGTGTTAGTGACATGGGGTGAACAGATTTGTCAAAACTCATTTGATCATACACTTGAAATTTGTGCATTTCACTGGTTTAAACTTGACTTCAATAAAATAAAAATAAACCCTCACTACTTGATGTAATACATATATTCTAACACTTGGTAGACTGTCACAATAAAATCCATGTTCTACTCTTCTCATATCCTCATCTATCTGTTGGATATGTCGTTTATACAATCTATTGTGTTTCACTGACACTGGGAGTTGGTCTACTGGCCTCTGTCACTTCAATCAATGGCAAACATGAGTTGCTGAGTTTCCTAGATCATATAACTCTTACCTCTCTAGAACCTTTAAGATCTCAAGAACACTGAGTTCAACTCAATCATAATCCTCACTGTTGTCCAAGTGTTTTGAGATATAGCCCCTTTTGGATCCATGTATAATAATGCCTTCATAGGAAATTTTATCCCAAGTCATTTGTGTAATACTAAATTTTTTTTCATTAGTTTCATAGTTTCATAAATTTGTGATCACTATAACAATATTTTGTGTTGGTTTTTAGAAAATCTTTACAAAATTCGTTTAAACTGATATTCAACACTTGCCAGTGTAAAGTTCAATCCCAGCAATCTTTGCTCCCTTTTTTACTGATCTTATCAGGTGTACATATCTTTGACTCCCTTTTTTACTGATCTTATCAGGTAACCTGTAAAATCATTTAAAACACTGTCATAGCCTAAGGTGTTTTAAGCTAACATGCCTTCTCTAAACAGTCTCTAAATAGTGATAAGAACTTTAGTGATCTATTCCCTGAGCATTTTGTTTTGGAATGCTCTTTAACGTCATTTAAGAAACTCTATCTTTTACTTGCCACCATGTTTCATACAACCTTAATCTCTGACTTTATTTCCTTTTATATTGAAGACAATAAATTTTTTCTCTTACTTTATGTTCAAAATAAAGTTGAGAGAGCACTCAATAATATGTTTATAAGGGCTTAAATAGAAAGGAAATCTTTCTTTTTTTACAGGATACCTTTCTTTGGGAGAGGGGAACCTCACCTTACATTAAAAGCATATGTGACAATATTGATTAGAGATAATAAAATTTATTCCTTTTCATGTTTTTCTCCAGTTAAGTGGTTAAACAGAAGAGGCAGAGATTATATTTTATGCCTGGTTTTAAAAAATATGTTACCAATGATAATTCAAGAAGCTTGTATTAGTATTTATAAAATTTAGATCTCTTGAATGTAAAGTTTCTGTGCTAATAAGCCTCTATGAGGACTATATATATTATGTATATATACATACACACACAGACATATATTCATACATATATATACAGACATACATACATAGATATTAGGCATGAAAATCTAACTGTAACATAGATATATACATTAAGGAAATTTAAATTAAAAAACCCATTTTTCCCTTGCTATGTGGATTTTCTCCAACTGTATGTAATAAATGAATGATTCCAAGAAAATTTTATTGGTAGGACTCCTAACGATAACGCTTTCTTTCAATTAAAAAAAGGGTTAAATTATATTGTTTAAAAATTTTACTACGAAAATAACTGCTGAATATATTGGCCTTAATTTATAAGACCCTTTTATTAAAAAAATTAGTTTAGGACTTTTTTTCCTGTCCTGATGCCCTGTGTATAAAGAGACACTATCAAGAGAGTAAAAAAGGCAATCCATAAATAGAAGAAAATATTTGAAAATAATATGTCTGATAATGGTCTAGTTTCCAGAATATATAAAGAACTCCTGAAACTCAATTAACAAAAGGCAACCAATTAAAAAATGGGCAAAGGACTTTGAATACACATTTCTCAAATATACAAATGGCCAACAAGCACACAAAAAGATACTCAGTATCATTAGTCATTAGTGAAATGCCAATCAAAGCCACAATGAAATACCACTGTGCAACCCAGTAGGTTGGCCACAATAAAAATAACAAATCTTGCCCTACTCAAGATTTAAAAGAGCCGAGCCCCAGACATGGAAAGCAAAGGTAGCAGCACTATCAACAATAGCCCAATTATGAAAAGAGCCCAAATGTTTACTGAATGATGAATGGATAACGAAGATGTAGTATACATATACAATGGAATATTACTTGGAGAAATAATATTACTCTTTTCAAAAAGAAGGAAATCTTGCCATTTGCAACAATGTGGATGGAACTGGAAGGTATTAAGCTAAGTGAAATAAGTCAGTCAGAGAAAGATAAATATATGATTTCACTCATATGTGGAATTTAAGAAACAAAACAGATGAACATAGGGGAAGGGAAGGGAAAATAAGAGAAAAACAGAGAGGAAGGCAAACCATAAGAGACTCTTAAACACAGAAAACTGAGGGTTGCTGGAGGGGTGTTAGGTGGGGAGATGGGTTAGTTGGGGGATGGACATTAAGGAGGGCACTTGTTGGGATGAGCACTGGGTATTTTATGTAAGTGATGAATCACTAAATTCTACTCCTGAAACCATTATTACACTATCTATTAACTAACTTGGATTTAAATAAAATTAAAAAAAAATGGGAATGTAGGACGGATATATGCTACAACATGAATGAATGAAGCGAAAGAAACCAAACATAAAAGTCATATATTGCACGATTACCTTTATATGAAACATCCAGAATGAATAAATCAGACTAGTGTTCGCTAGAGAACGGGGGGGAGGAGGAAATGGGGAGTGACTGTTTAATGGGTATGGGGTTTCCTTTTGGGGTGTTTAAACTGTATTGTAATCAGGCAGAGGTGATGGTTGTACAATATTGTGAATGTATTAAATGCTACTAAGTTGTACATGTGACATGGTTATGTAAATTTTATGTAAAAAAAGAAAACTAAACTAATCTAAACCCATCTCTTCAAAAATTCAGTCTCAGACAAGAGTTACCTATAGCCATTATATTACATATAACCTATGCTTTTGACTATTCTCTTTTTGTGGTGCTGTCAATAAATGATGCTTTGATTTTCTAGCTATTATATCATCTGTGGTATGTTTAGTGTTCCACAGGATTTTTTATAATCCCAGGGAATAAATGCAAATGGCACTTTCTCTTTACATCAACTGGGAAAAAAAATACAAAATCATATTTTGCATTAGAAAGTGATCACTGAAAATTATGTTTGAGACTGTGTTTCTTTTTATTTTTAAAATATGAATAGCATAGCACACCAGCATCAGAATGAATGGTATTCCAAAGTTACAAGTCTGGACTATTTTGTTTGAAGTCTTAATTTACCTCATTTTTGATATTTTAAAAACGCATGGGAAACAGATGAAACATAAAAATATCAGATCTGCATCTACTGCAAGGGTTTGCATCTCCTCTCTATCATGTACAAGCTGTGTGACTTTGGCCAAGTTATTTCATTTTTCTAAATTCTTTTGTAAAATGAGTATCATAAAGTATTTACTTTACGGCATTTTGATTAAATTAGTTAACATTTGTAAGCCAACTCATGCCTGGAAGATAATAATTGTTATACATACTTTGTTAAGTAAAAATACATGAATAAATTATTATGGTCCTGAACATTCTACGGAGAAAAAAAAAAAAAAAAAAAACAACCCAAACTTTACATTTCTAAGAGCACAACAATGTATTCTATCTAACCAGAAAGAAAAAATAGCTCTTTCTCTCTCCAATTTTAAGATGAATCCTTTGGCTTCTAGTCATTGGTTATGGGAGAACCACTAAATATGCAACTACAAGGTAGAAGAGATGTTACTCAAAGAAAATAGGGTTATGGGAGCAAAGGTGGGCACAACTCTGAATAAAACATAGATGCCAAACAGGGCACAGAAATTTGCATATGAGGATGTCCAATGAAGATTTCTTTAAAAAATATTAAAGACTACTTTTTTAGAGCAGTTTTAGGTTCACACTAAAATTGACAGGAGGGGAGCCTGGGTGGCTCAAGTTGGTTAAGTGTCCAACTCTTGATTTCAGCTCAAGTCATGACCTCATGGTTCCTGAGATCAAGCCCTGCTTTGGGCTCTACAGTGGAGAGCCCAAAGTGGAGCCTGCTTGGGCTTCTCTCTCTCCCTCTCTCTCTCTGATCCTCCCCTGTTCACGCTTGCTCACATGTGTATGCACGCTCTCTCCCTCTCTCCCAAAATAAATCAACTTTAACAAATTCAGAGGAATATACAGAGATCAATGAAAATTCTTAAAACTTCCCTAATTCTGACAATTGTATACTTTGAAATACTATTTTACGAAGGCTTATAAAGCAAATTATTTTCATTTTACAGTCTAAGGAAAGGCTCGTTAAATGAAGAGTTTAAATGAGTAATAGCAAAGAATATTAAGTAATCAAACAGCAAAAACATTACATCAACTTGGATTTCTTTGCTTTAGGTTAGGATCATAAATATCAGTGCATATTGAGTAAAGCCATGTTTACCACATGTTCTGCTTCCACACAAGATTACTAAGCTCAAAATTATTTTCTTCTTGACCAAGGAATTCTTTCCCATTTTCTGCACCTCCATAAGACATACTTCATTAATCCAAAAATATATAAAACAAGGTTAAATCCGCTTTGGTATCCTATTTGATAGGGTTGCACCAGACATACTTAAATTGAAAAATTATTTGTTGCTTACCTAAAATTCAGATGTAACTAGGCATCCTATATTTTTATTTGCTATATCTGGCAATTCTACAAAACAGGACATTGAAATACAAATAATTTTTTTTAGTGTAAGTATTTCCCAAATACTGCATACTAAAAGTTATACTAAAAGTTATTCATTGCTTACCTAAATTAAAATTTAATCAGGTACTCTGTATTTTATCTGTCAACTCAAGGTATTTATTTAGTAGGACAGAAGTAAAGATTTATTCAAGTTGTCCCTGAAAGAATGCCAGATCAACTGTTATTCTGTCTTACTTCAGCAGCCCTAACAAGAGCTTGTTCAGGGCAGAATACAAGTCTGCAATGCTAGGACAAAGTACAAAGCACACAACATGGCTCTCCAAACCTGTAAATGGCATATGTTGATCTCAACACTGGACTTAACAATTCTAGGCACAAGCTACAATACACATTAAATATGGCATCTCTGATGGTATAATGGGAAGCACTGTAACACAAGAGGCATCTTTGGAAGCACTAGCAATAAAGATCAGTGAAACTGTTGAGGAAATAAACTGGTGAAAATAAGTTCTCCATAAACACTGTTGAAAGACAATTCTTCAGGGTCTCACATTTCTAAGTCTTGTGAGCAGAAACATTGACTGTCCTTGTTACAGACTATCTTTTCAAGGATGTTTGTATTGAGAATAGCCTAGGAAGACAGAGATACGTCTTCCTCAGGAGCAAAGAGCAGATTTGCTCACAGCCTTGGTAGATAAAGATTCCCTTTGGAGTAAATAGCATGCATGCCCATGTCCATTACAAAATGGGACATGTACTGCAAATGTGGGACCCCTATGCATCAATAAATGTATGCTAGGTTACAGGTTACCTTATGTGCTTGTAAGTCCTTTACAGATCTCAGATTCTTTATAGTTCTTGACACATAGAAACTTCATTATAATTTATTGATTTTCAATTTATTTTTTTGCTTTTTGTAAGTTATCTTCCTTGATAATTCCATTTCTCAGTTTAAAATGACAAAGACATCTTTCACTTGATATTAAATACCTTTAACCTTTTTTCTCAGCTATACTGACTCAGGCATATCTGACATACCACATGCAACATACATGTTTAAGGAGTACAAGGTATTGATTTGATGCACTTATATACTGCAAGATGATTACCACCTTAAGCATTAGCTAACACATCCATCATGTCACATAATTACCATTTCTTTTTTGTGGTAAGAACATTTAGGATCCATTCTCTTCCCAACTTTCAGGTATACAGTACAGTACTGTTAACTAAAACACCATGATATAAATTAGATCCCCAGAAATTATTTATCTTATAACTGGAAGTCTGTACCCTTTGAACAGTAGCTCCCTATTTCACACCACCCTTCCACCGCTGGTAATCACCATTCTATTATGTTTCTATCAGTTCAGCTTTTTTAGAACCTACATGTAAGTGATATCATACAGTACTTGGTTTTCCCTGACGTGTTTCTCTTAGTGTAATGCCCTCAAGGTCCATCTGTGTTGTTGCAAATGGAAGGATGTCCTTTCTAATAATTGAATAATATTCCATTGTATATACAGGTTTCTCCCACTATCTAAAAACAGAGGATTCCAGTGAAAACTTTGAGTTTTTTTAAAAATTTTTTTAACATTTCCTTTTGAGAGACAGACAGAGAGAGAGAGAGAGAACAATAACATATGGGGGAGGGGCAGAGAAAGAGGGAGACACAGAATCTGAAGCAGGTTCCAGGCTCTGAGCTGTCAGCACAGAGCCCGATGTGGGGTTGGAACTCTCACAAACCGTAAGATCATGACCTGAGGTGAAGTCAGATGCTCAACCGACTGAGCCACCCAGGCACCCCCCGACTATGAAACCTTTCTTAAGCTGAATTGGCATAAAGTAAGAAAGCAATGACAATTTCATAAATGGTCATAAAACCATTTCATAAAACCAACAATCTTCTTGGTATTTCTTCTGGTTAGCAAAAACAGGTAACTAGTGGAGGTCTTTCACAAAAGCAAAGTGATAGTATGGGAAACCTAAATATACCACATCTTCTTTATCCAGTCATCCATTAACGGACACTTAGGTTATTTCCATGTCTTGGCTATTATGAATAATGCTGCAATAAACATGGGAGTGCAGGTATCTCTTCGAGATCCTGCTTTCTTTTCCGTTGGATATGTACCTGGAAGTGATATTGCTAGTCCATATGGTAGTTCTATTTTTAAGACTTTAAGAAACTTCCACGCTGTTTTGCCATAGTGTCTGCACCAATTTACATACACACCAACAGTGCACAAGGGTTCCCTTTTTATCAGATCCTTGCTAGCACTTGTTATCTCTTGGCTTTTTATAACAGCCATTCTAACAAGTATGAGGTGATGACTCATTGTGATTTTGATTTGCACTTTCCTAATGATCAGTGACACTGAGCATCTTTTCATGTACCCATTGATTATTTGCATGTCTGTATAAATGGCTCTTCAGTGTCTCTGTGCATTTTTTAATCAGTTTTTTTTTTAATTGAGTTGCAGGAGTTCTTCATATATTTTAAATATTAAGCTCATCATATACATGACTTGCAAATATTTTCTCGATTCACTAAGTTGCCTTTTCATTTTGTTGACGGTTTCCATTGCTGTGTAGAAGCTTCTTAGTTTGATGTAGTCCCACTTATTTACCTACGCCTTTGCTTTTGGTGTCAAATCCAAAATATCACTGCCAAAACCAATGTCAGGGAGCTTTTTCCCTGTTTTCCTCTAGGGGTTTTATAGTCTCAGGTGTTAGGTTGAAGTCTTTAGTCCATTTTGAGCTAATTTTTGTGAACGGTTTTAGGTAGGGGTCCAATTTCATTCTTCTACATGTGGTTACTCGGTTTTCCCAGCACCTCTTATTGAAGACACCATTCCCCATTGAGTATAGTTGGCTCTTTTGTCAAATATAAGTTGGCCATATATGCAAAGGTTTGTTTCTAGGCTCTTGATTTGGTTCCTTTTGTCTATTTGCCTATTTTTATGCCAGTACTATGCTGTTTTGATTATTACAGCTTTGTAATATAGTCTGAAATCAGGAAATGTGAAGCCTTCAGCTTTGCTCTTCTTTCACAGTCTTGCTTTGGTTATTTAGGGTCTTTTGTGGTTCCATATAAATTTTAGAACGGTGATTTTCTATTTCCGTGAAAAATACTCTTGGAATTTCGATAAGGATTGAACTGAAACTATAGATGGATATTTAACCATATTAATTCTGATCAATGAACATGGAATATCTTTCCATTTGTGTTTCTGTCATTTTCTTTCATCAAAGTCTTGTAGTTTTCAGTAACAGATCTTATAGCTTCTGGTTAAATTTATTCCTAAGTATTTTCTTATTTTTGATGCTATTGTGAATGGGACTCTTCTCTTTATTTCTTTTTCAAGTATTTCACTGTTAGTGTACAGAATGCAACTAAGTTTTATATATTGATTTTGTAGCCCAAAACTTTACTGAATTTGTTGATTAATACCAACAGTTTTTTGATGAAGTCACAAGCATTTTTTAATATATAAAATCATATCATCTGTAACCAGAGGCAATTTTACTTCCTTTTTTTAAAATGTTTATTTTGAGAGAGAGCGTAAGTGAGTGGGGGAGGGGCAGAAAGAGAGAGAGAAGGAGAGAGGGACTCCCAAGCAGGCTCCACATTGATGTCAGTGCAAAGCCAGATGTGGAGCTCAATCTCACAAACCACGAGATCATGACCTGAGCTAAAATCAAGAGTCAGAAACTGAAATGACAAAGCCACTGAAGCACCCCTACTTCTTCCATTCTGATTTGGATGTCTTTTATTGCTTTTTATTGTCTAATTGCTTAATGAGGACTTCCAGTACTTTGTTGAATAGCAGTGATGAAAATGGGCACCCTTGTCTTGTTCATGATAGTAAAGGAAAAGGTTTCAACTTTTTACCCTTGGGTATGATGTTAGCTGTGGCCTTGTCATATTACTATTATGTACATTCCTTCTATATCCAGTTGAGAGTTTTTATCATAAAAGAATATTGTATTTTGCCAAATACTTTTTCTGCATCTATTGAGAGGATCATGTAATTTTAATCTTTCATTCTATTAATGTGGTATATCACATTTATTTACTTGTGTGTACTGAAGCATCCTTGCATCCCAGGGATAAATCCCATGTGATCATGGTGTATGATCCTTTTAATCTGTTCAGTTCAGTTTGCTAATATTATGTTAAGAATTTTTGCATCTACATTCATCAAGGATATTGGATTGTTGTTTACTTCTCTTATATTCTCTTTATCTGGCTTTAGTATTAGGCTAATGTTGGCATTGTAAAAAAGTTTGGAAGTGTTCTTTTTTGATTTTTTTGGGAAGAATTTGAGAAAGATTAGCTTTAATCCTTTACATATTTGGTAGAATTCACTAGTGAAGCCATCTTTTCCTAGACTTCTCTTTGATGAGTAATTGTTGGTTAACGATTCAATCTCTTTACTCATCCAATTTGTTGGTTTATAATTGTTCATAATCCTTTGTATTTCTGTGGTTATCAGTTGCACTCTATCTTCTTTCATTTTATATTATAAATTATTTTCTCAGTCTAGCTAAAAGTGTTGAGCTTATCTTTTCCAAACAAACAAACAAACAAACAAACAGACCTTGTTCTTAGTTTTGTTGATTTTTCCTATTGTTTTTTGGTCTTATTTCTGTTATAATCTTTGTTAATTCCTTCCTTCTGCTAACTTTGGGCTTAAGTTTGTTCTTTTTCTAGTTCCCTGATATGTAAATTTAGGTTATTTATTTGAGATTTTTGGCCCATTGGTTATTTAGGAGTGCTGTTTTACATCCACATATTTGTGATTTTTCCAGATTTCCTTCTGTTAATTGATTTCTAGTTTCACACTGTTGTGATTTAAAGATACTTGGTATGATTTCAATCTTTTAAAATCTGCTAAGAATCTTCCATGTACACCTGAGAAAAAAGTGTATTCTGCTGCTGTTGGATCAAGTATTTTATCTACATTTGTTAGGTACATTTGGTCTGAAGTATGGTTCAAGCCCAATGTTTCCTCATTGATTTTCTATCTGGATGATCTATCCATTGTTGAAAGTGGGGTAATGAAGTCCCCTACTATTACTGTATTGCTTTCTATTTCTCCCTTCAGATCTGTTAGTATCTGCTTAGTATATTTAGGTGCTCCAATGCTGGGTGCATATATACTTAAATGGTTAGATCTTCTTGAAGAACTGACCTCTTTATCATTATATAATGACCTTCTTTATCTCATTTTCATTGTTTTTTAAAAAAAATTATTAACGTTGATTCACTTTTTGAGAGACAGAGACAGAGACAAGTGTGAGCAGGGCAGCGGCAAAGAAAGAGGGAGACACAGAATCTGAAGCAGGCTCCAGGCTCTGAGCTGTCAGCACAGAGCCCGACGCGGAGCTCCAACCCACGAACCGGGAGATCATGACCTGAGCCAAAGCTGGATGCTCAATCGACTGAGCCACCTAGTTGCCCGTCTCTTATTATCATTTTGACTTAAAGTCTATTTTGTGTGATATAAGTACAACTAACCTTAAAAAAACAAGTATAGCTATCCTTATTCTTCTTAGGTTTCTGCTTGCATTGAATGTCTTTCTCCATTGCTTCAGTTTGAGCCCATGTGTGTCCTTAAAGCTGAAGTGAGTCTCTCGTAGGCAGCATATAGTTGGTTCTTTTTTTGTCTACTCAGCCACTCTATGACTTTTGGTTGGAGAATTCAATCCATTTACATTTAGAGTACTGATATGTAAGGATTAATTAATGCCATTTCATTAGTTGTTTTCTGGCTGTTTTGTAGCTTTCTTCTTCCAGTCTTTGTTTTTCCTAACAAATCCACTGATTGTAGATTACAATCTTCTCTTTTCTTGCAACTTTCAATATTATCTCTTTGATTTTGATTTTTGACAGTTTTATTATAGTGTGTTGGAGGGGATCTCCCTAGATTTAGTTGGTTTGGTGGTGACCTATGAGCTTTATGTACTTGGATATCCAAATGTCTTCCCATGTTTGGGACACTCTCAGTAATTATTTCTTCAAATAGGCTTTCTGTTCCCTTCTCCCTCTCTTTTTCTTCTGGAGCTTGAATAATTACAAATTATTACTTTTGCTGGTATCTCATAGATCAGGAAGCCTTTCTTCACTCTTTTTCATTCTTTTTTTCTTTGCTCTCCTCTGACTGGAATTTCAAGTTCCTATCTTTTATCACAGACTCTGTTTGGTTCATTCTGTCGTGAATGCTCTCTACTGCATTTATCATTTCATTCACCAAATTCTTCAGCTCCAGAATTTGCTTTTGATTTTTTTTTTTTTAATGATTTCTATCTCTTTGTTAATCTTCTCATTTTGTGCACGGCTTTCTTAATCTTGTTGAATTATCTTTCTGTGTTTTCTTGTAGCTGAGTTTCCTTAAAATGGCTACTTTGAATTCTTTATTGGGTAAATTTCTGATCTCCCTGTTTTTGGTTTCGGTTACTGGAGGATTATGATCCTTTGGTGATGTCATTTTCCCCTGATGTTTCATGTTCCTTGGAGTTTTGCATTTCTACCTTAACATTTGAAGTAGCAGTCACCTCCTCCAGTATTTACTGTCTTCGGGGCAGAAATATTTCCTCAGTCTTGACAGGGATTCTGAGGTTTTCTCAGACTTTCTATGGATATACCTGCTCTATATTTCTTGCTCCCTCTTTGGCAAACTTTTTAATATTGTATTCCTTCTCTCCTTCCTGCAACATATCAGGCTGAGTGCTGACTGCCTATCTTTTATTTCTCAAATGTGATGCCACAGCTCATTTACGGTCTCTTCCTGGCCTGCAGCTACAGATCTGCCAAAGTTTACTTTTGTCACTGCCTTCAGCAGTGCACATAGGGAGCCAGATGCAGAGTAGAAGGGAGGGTGTGGGTGAGGCATATGGAATGGTGGAGGTACCCATGGCCAGTTGGAGGGATCCACAGCCGAGGCTGTCCAAGTAGCTCATGAGCAAACTTTTAACGGAGTTTGTGATGTAGTGAGAAGTATGAGTCCCTTTAATGCTTTCTGAGAGACCCATCTGCCACTCTCCCAGTCTCTTTCCACTTTACCCCCCAAGTCATGGAACTCCTGATTTAGAACTCTAGATGGGGTGAGAGAGAGAGAGAGAGAGAGAGAGAGAGAGAGAAAAGCCACTTTGGCAATGTCCTGCACAGCTAGGGAAGCTGGGTACTCAACTCATCCTTTCTCCTTTTTCTCTGCATGAAAAATCGCAGGCCAAGAAGGGTTCTCTTAGACCTAAGCTGTGCTATTTTGGGCAAGGGATGATATATTTAAAGACAAGCTATTCTCTTGCTAGAATTCTAATGCATCCAAACTTGTACTTTTTTTTTTTTTTTTTTTTGCCAATGGAATACTGGAACTTCTCTTCTGGAAATATGAACTTCTGTAAAGGTTCTCTCAACCCTGGGTAACTATCTAAATCTAATTCCCCAGGGGTTCCCAGACTGTAGCCACGAGCATCAAGAGCTGGTAAACAGGCCACTGCAGGGTCAAGACTGAAATCCTTCTGCTTATTATCCAATGCACAGGTGGGTGAGATGCCTCCAGGGTTCCTTAGTATATGGTATTAGATCCCACAGCTCCCACAGTCACTTTTGTTCATGGATAGATGCTAAATTTTTGTTGTTGTGGGTGGGACAAAAACAAAAGACATTTTATACTGCCATGATGCTGATATTACTGCCTTTCATCTTTATGTAATATGGGGTACTGGAATCACTCATACATAATAGTCTCTATGCTTTAATGTGAATGTGTATGGCATGTAACCACAAAATTCTACCAGTCTGGTTGACTTAATTTTCCAAGATTCAGAAAATCTGTCCTTTCTGAATCTTGATATCACATAACATGGTAGAACAAATGTTAAACTAATTCATTACATTGTTCTTATCAAGTATAGAATTACATTTCCTCTTTTTAGTCCAACTCTTTCTTTGCCTCATTATTTGCTTCCACTCCAACAAGAGATTCCATATCATACGTTCACTTCTGTAACTTAGTTCAATTGCGCTGTTTCTAAATACATTATCAGACAGCCTATACACTTTATTACAGCCAATTCTGTCCCAGTACAAACAATGAATGACCTTTGGACTACTTCGGTTACTGTAGGCTTAGCAATGTATTTTCAGAATACTGATAAACTTTATGAACAAAGTTCCTATTTAACTGCATAAATGGGAATCAAAGGACATAATATACCACCATTTCCAGTTTTTGTGATATACATCAGAGCAGGGCATGACAGAGCAAGGTTTATTATTCCTGGTTAAGTAACACTAGGGCACTTTCTCTCTGTGTCTTAATTACCTTTCCTTGATTCTTTTAGGAGTTAAATAGGCCATTTTTTATTATCTAGAATGGAGTGAGAAAAACGAAGCTCTAGGAAAAAGTTCAGTTTATCTTTGACATTTTAGTTTTCCATAAACCCAATTTTATCTTGGCCTTCCTTCTTTGCTCCCTTTTTTCAAAGTTGCGTTCATCAGCTTCTCTACTGGCTTACCTTCTTGTTCTTATTCTACCCAGGACAACCCCAACCTCATAAAATATTATGCTACAAAGCTGCCTCTGATCCTTGCTATAATTCCCTTCTCTATCTTGAGAGGCAGTATGTCAAACGGTAAGGAACACAGGCTATTGAACCATACTGCTTGGGTCTGAATCCCATCTCTGCCACTTACTACCTGGTAACAACAAATAAGACACATTTATAACCATAATGGGAGATTTTACCACACTTTTCTTGGTAGTTGATAGCACTAGCAGCCATAAATTCATGAAGAATATGAAAAATTTGAACAAAATGATCTATAAACTTAACCCAGCATATTTTACACTTAACCCAGCAATCTGATGAATACACATTCCTAGTATAAAGCAAGTCTCCAAGAATACTGAAATACTGAAATCACAGACTTTTCTAACCACAATGAAGATAAACTAGAAATCAACAATAAAAAGACAACCAGGAAATCAATACATTTGGAAACAAAGAAACACAGCCTTGGAAATACAGGCTCTTTAGTTAGTAAGAGACAGAGATGTGGTCAGATAATCTCAGGCTGTGTGGGATTTTTATAAGGATATAAAGTAAGGACATCCAAGGAAGTGACTCTGCAGCCAAACAGCCAGTTCTTATGAAACTGAAATGCTGTTCATTTCCTGGACTAATATCCTAGTATCACTCTAGTAGCAGTTCAGAAACCAGTGTTTGGTCTTTCCTTTTCTAGTCATTTCTCCATTCTCACGTTCCTCTCTATCTCTGACACTCTCCCTGCTTTGCTTTTGTTCCTCTTTACTTTCATCCCTATCTTGTAATAAATGGTTTATTCATGGCTTCTATTGTCTCATGACTTTTGTCTATGACCTTCTCTTGATTTCTGCCACTGTTTAGTAACTGGGTCTCTTCTTTTGTGTCCCATGTTTGAATTATTCAAGACAAATGATCTGAATACTTTATTCAGTCATTCTTCTAATAGAAAATGCTCCAAATCAGCAGAGTTAATGCAGCAGCCACCTTCAAAAATTACCAGTCTTCTCTATGTTCACGCTGTAGATGACTACCTTTGGTCTAAGTGCCAACCTCTAATTCAAATTGCAGGGTCACTTGATACAAAATATGGCAATTTTTGGACAAGAACGGTCTCTGGTCCCTTATTTCAGAAGACTATGGGCAGGCACTCAATTTCTTGGATTTCTGAGCAAGGCAAAAATAACAACTGCTAAATATAGGACAACATATCTAGTGTATTCTTTAAAATGGTTTTGTTTACCTATAGTGCTTTAAATCAAAGATTTCCCAACCAAATTATTATTGGTATGCTGCATGATTTCCCATTTGGGGTAGTATGTGTGTATAAAGTCCTATCATTGACTAGTCCTATGGAGTCCTGTCATTGACTAGTAAATTGTTTATGTTTATATCCAGAAAATGAAGGAATAGATGTATTTATTATTTTTATAAACCATTTTATATACTAATGAGAAAAAAACTTCTAAACAACCCTGAATCAAAGAATAAACTGCTCACAAAATTTAGAAAATACTGAGAACCAAAGGATAAAAAGAACATATTAAAAACTTGTACTAAAGCAGTACTTAGGGAAAAACTTATCAACTTAAATGTATAAAGCAGAAAAAAAGAAATGCTATAATCAATAAGCTAAACATCTACTTATAGAAGCTTTAAAAAGCAAAATAAACCTTTAGAAAGTAAGAGGAACTACTAAAGTCAAAAGGAAAACTAATAAAACCCAAAACAAAACACACGAGACAATTAACATCAAGTTAGTTCTTTGAAAAAACTAGTAAAATGACACTTCTGATGGGACCAGTCAAGAAAAAGAGAATAAAGGCACAAATAACTGACAACAAAAATAAAACAGAAAAACACTACAGATACTTAAGATGTTAAAAAAAATAATTGAAGGATACTATGAATTATTTGGTGCCAATAAATTAATAAATTTAGACAGAACAAACTCCTTAAAAAACATAATTTACCAAAACTGATTGACAAAGAAATAAAATATAGTATATTTCCACTATTACTATATCACCTGAATCTAACCATAAGGAAACATAATACACATAATACAAACCTAAACGGAACAATGGTCTACAAAACTAGCCAATACTCTTTATGAAAGACAAAGAAAATACAAGGAACTATTCCAGATTAAATGAGTCTAAAGAATTTAAATGGTCATGAAAACTGAATGCAATGTGTGATCCTGAGTTTGATCCTGGAAAAGGGGAAAAGTCAGGCAGGACATTATTAAGACAAACAATAAAATATCAAATGAGTTTTGCATTAGATATCAATATTGTATCAATATTAAATTTCATAAAGTTGATCACTGTCCTATGGTTAAGTAAGAAAGTATTTTTGTTCTTAGTCAATATGCCCTTAAGTATTTATGGATAAAAGAACATGATGCCTCTAAAAAACAAATGATCCAGGAAAAAAAAAATCCGTGTGTGTGTGTGTGTGTGTGTGTGTGTGTGTGTATAACCTATCTATAAAAAGAAGGAATGATAAACATGACAAAATTGTAACTTGTGATTCTGATGAAGAGTATATAGGATTATTCTGTACTATTTTAGTAACTCTTCTGTAAATTCTCTATTATATTTTATAAGCTTTATGACTTTGCTTTTCATATTTGTTTTCAATCCACCTTAAACTGAATTTTACATAGTATTTTTTTTCCACATGAATACCTAATTGTCCCAACATCATTTATTGAAAATCTCAACTTTTCTTGAAATCTTGAGGTTTCTCTATATGTTGCTCTGGATATATTATGTCCAAGTATGGATACGTCTATATCTGGCCTTTCTCTTCTGTTCCATTTACACTAAAATTAAGACCTCTAATTTATCAAAAGACAGCACAAAGATAATGGGGAAAAAAAAAAACCAATGACACAAGAGAAGATTTATTTACAAAACATGTAACAAAGGCCAATACATAGAAAAGTATTCCAAATCAAGATGAAAAAGAAAGGTAATCCTATAGAAAAATGATTAAACAATTTGAACAGGTACTTTACAAACAGGAAATCTACATAGCCAATAGTCATACAAAATAGTGCTCAACCTCACAGGTCATCAGAGAAATGCAAATTAAAACTACAATGGTATCAGACTGGCAAAATTTAAAGTCTGCCAAAAATCAAGAGGTGTGGGGTGTATGTGGAATAACAAGAGCTCTCATCAAGTGTTGGTGGCAGTGAAAACTGGCACCACTTTGGAAAATAGTGTGGCATTTGCTTGTAAATAACTGATGTTATACAGATCCTATGACATAGCAATTTCCCTTACAAGTAAATAATTTAGAGAAACTATCATGCCAGGGAGTATGTACAAGAATGTTCATAGTAGCTTGGTTTGTAATAGCTACAAGTTAGGAGTAATCCAAATGTCCATCAGCAGAATGGATACACATACTGTGGGTATATGCAAATAAAATACATCACACCAATGAAAATGAACAGTTATAGCTACTGATAAAAACATGGATTAACCTCACAAACACAATCTTAAGTGAAAGAAGATATAAAAGAATATACACTGTATCATCTCATTTATATAGAATTCAGTAACATAGGCTGAATAACATGACAGAATGAAACAACTTGTATTATTTAGAACACATACACAGATGGTAAAACTAAAAGAAGTGATGAACTCCTTATCAGAAAAGACAAGATGGTGATTACTTCTAAATGTCAGGGAGAGAAGAGAAATTGGAAAAAACACACAAGGCACTGCTGTGGTATTCACAATTTTCTATTTCTTGATCTGGGTGAGAGTTAAAAGGATATGTGCCTTTAATTAATTGTTAAAATGTGCATGTTTTATGTACTTTTCTAATTTTGATAATATGTTTTATAATTAAGAAAAGAAAAAGGAAAAAAAGAAAACACGGTGTTTTCAAGGACCTACTAGTAAGTAGGTCAGGAAAATTAATGTGTGTACAGAGCATACAAAGAGATAAGACTGGAAAAGTAGTCAGATGTTTCATATATCAAAGCCTCTTGATAAGCTATACAATAAAATTGTACAAAAATTTCTGCACAAGGTCCATAGTAAGCCTACAGCAAACATGTGTCTAGATTACTACCCCCTGACTCTCCAAGTTTGTAATACACATTCCTAAATGAGGCAAAAGGAGGAAAAGTCGGAGAAAGAGTCTAGACTAGTTTAAGATGGCTCTCTTGTTCCTGATTTCTGTTTCTAATGAGACCTGACTAATACCTGTTCTTAGGTTCCAGTGGCTAGCCTGTATCATATAGTTTTCTATTTTAGTTACACTTAGATGATTTTTCTTATTGGCAAGAGTTGTAACTGAGACAAATCATGTGCTTAACTGTATTGTTTTATTATTAACTTAAGAAATCAAACAATAACACAACAGTAAATGTCTCTTTTCTAATTTATCAACATAAGGGTAAAAATCAGGTTTTTTATTCATAATGAAATTCAAAGACAATTAATACTGATCAAAATGTTCTAACATCACTTCTTTAACTTACCCTCAAAGTATGGTGCTCTTGTGCTAATAAAAGTCTTAGTTCTTCATGTAGTGTTATAACTTCCAGAAACTGACCCCATAAAGCCATGAGAAGGGAACAAAGTTGTGCAAGATTCATATTTATAAGTTCTGCCAGTTCATCAGGATTTTCTATTTTCTGAAATGACAAGAAAAAAACTTCACTGCTTCCTGAGACTTACTATATCTAAATATAATGTTATTGGAACATCAATACAAAGGCAAATTTTTAGTTTTAAAAAGTGTGTGTGTGTGCACGTGCTCATATGTATAGAGACCAAGTGAGCAATGGCTTTTTAAAAAAATTTGACAGTTACTACAGCAACTTAATTGATATTTCAATATCTGAGATATCTTGTTACCAAAATAATGTCAAATATAGTTTAAAATTACACATAGGATTCTAAAGAGCATGATCAACTCAAACACTAAAATCTTGAGAATTTTAAACATAAGTACAAATCATGATGAAAGTTATAGAAGTGTTAGAAGATAATGAAATCTTAAGATTTTTTCCTCCAATCTGCTAACTGAAGTACTTAGAAAATCTGTAACTCCTCAAAAAGAACAGAAATACTTTCTAAAGTACTAACTGCTTTTCCTTCATCCTAAGTTTCTAAGTTTTATTTTGCCCTTGGTAGTCCTTTTATAGTCATCAAACACTTCTTTCTCTTTTCTAACAATTCATTTACCCACTGTTTATTGAGCACATTTTAAATGCTAGGGCCCACATTCCAATCTACATCAAAGATTAACAGGAGAAGCTCAGTTTAGTAAGGAAACAAAAGTGGATAACCAATTTTACTATGCTCTTATGAGGGTTCTAATAGTGGTATTAAATTGTCCCATTTATTTAAATATTCACCTAAACTCATGATAAAAGTTAAAAGTAATGAACTATACCACAAAATGCAGAATCTTCTATAAGCCATTGGATCTCTTGCGTAAGTAAAATAAGGATTTGTGAACAAAGAAAAATAAGACTATATTATACATCAGAATAATTCCTTCTCTTTTGGACAGGCATTTTTGTTATGAAGGCAAGCCTTTCTTTAATTCACTGAGGCAGCACTGTTCAGGCAGATTATATCTTGCTGGAAAAATTTGTCTTCAATTGCTAGTAACACTAGGAAATCTACCTTAAATATACAGATAGATGATGATTTCATTTCCCCATCCTAAAGAAGGTAGTAGTCTATTCCGGTTAAGATCGAAAGCCATTCTCATAGTTTCAATTATCACATACACTAATGACTGCTGAATCTTTATATCTGGACCACATCTCTTCCGAACTCTAGAGCCATCACTCACTAGATGACTATATTTGAATGTGATAAGAAATGTGTTCAAGTTCAGCATATCCTAAAGAGTACTAATTATATCTTCATGCTCCCTTTAAAAAAAAAATGTTGCTTATCACACTTAATCTTACTCAGTTTATTTTTACTTCTTTTTTTTAAAGTTTATTTATTTATTTTGAGAAAGAGAGAGAGAGCAAGGGAGGGGCAGAGAGAGAGGGGGAGAGAGAATCCCAAGCAGGCTGTGCACTGTCAGGGCAGAGCCCAACGTGGGGCTCAAGCTTAGGAACCATGAAATCATGACCTGAGCCAAAATCAAGAGTTGGGGGCCTAACTGAGCCACCCAGGCACCCCTATTTTTACTTATTTTTGAAGTTTGCAATTCAGTAGGCTTTTCTTTTCTATCCTAGCTCGGAGAGGACATAAAACAAAAATTCAGCAAAATTATTAAGAAGGGAATGGATTGTGTTTTATTCACTTTTGTGACTTTGGTTACTAGTACACACAGTAGTCACTCAATAAATATTTATTGAATGAATAAATGAATGAATGAATAAGGAATTACAGACTTCAGATAAGGAAAAAGTCCCCCAAATTTATGGACAAACTAGAAAATGCTGAAAAATTCCAGAATTCCTGAATGGAAACTAAAAGACTCAACATATAATAAATATTGATTCGTCAATGTATAATAAATCTACAAATGTATTTTGCCCCAGGATATAGTTTATAAATGTATTAGAAATGATGCTAACAAGTTTTTCATGTCTCTCTTAAGAACAAACAGAAGATTAAAGTGTACTCTAAAATAAGTTGAAACAAGCAGTCTTGTTCCAAGAATAGTGTTAAGGGAGTTTAGAAAAAGATGACTTGAATAAACATTTGACAGTAACTAAACAGCAGTGTGTAAGGCAAGCAATGCTATTCTTTGTATAATCTCCACGCATGTAGAAATAATTCTCTTGGTTTTACCATAGGTTGAACAATGTAAACAACACTTTTTTTTAATCCCCTGAAAGCAAGGCTGTCTAGCTACCCTGTAATTATTAATTTTCCTTTTCAGAAATCATGGCACCAAGGTTCTTAGAGGAGTTTAGTATTTTCATTATTAGGAAAGCATCCTTACAAGCATAAATAAATTACTCCTCTGGTTTACATAAATCTTTGCACTATGTCTCAAAATATAAATAATAATAAAATATTTTTATGTTAAAAAGGAAATTAGAAAAAATTTTGACAAATTGTGTTATATGTATAAATGTAGGAATACGATCTTACATTTGTATAATATTTTCTCAAATAACATCTTGTCTTTTATGGATATGTACTTTTTCATAGCAGTCACTGATCTTGTTTGATTACAAAATGCTGCTTACTTAAATATTAGACTTGGAAAACAGGTGAAGAACAAAAAAGAAAATTAAGTTCATTTTAGCGTGGAGTCTTCAATTTTTTTTCAGTTATATACATAGAGAAAACTCTAGAATCATATATACTATTATGCCATTTCCATTGAATAATGAGGATTTTTTTAAACGTTTATTTATTTTTGAGAGAGAGAGCGTGTGAGCAGGGGAAGGGCAGAGAGAGAGGGAGACACAGAATCTCAGGTAGGCTCTAGGCACTGAGCTGTCAGCACAGAGTCCAATGACATGGGGCTCGAACTCATGGACTGTGAGATCATGACTTGAGCCTAAGTGGACGCTTAACTGACTGAACCACCAGGTGCCCTTTGAAAGCATGTTTTTCAGGTTGTATAACTTTTTTATTAAAAAAAAAAAAAAAAATTTTTTTTTTACATTTATTTATTTTTGAGAGACAGAGAGACACAGAGTACAAGTGGGGGAGGGGCAGAGAATGAGACACAGAATCCAAAGTAGGCTCCAGGCTCTGAACTGTCAGCACAAAGCCCAATGCAGGGCTCAAACCCGAAAACTGTGAGATCATGACCTGAGCCAAAGTCGAATGCTTAACTGACTGAGCCACCCAGGCACCCCTGTATAACATTTTTTAGACTCTAAGTGTCCCATAACTTGTTTAACCATTCTCCTACCATTGGGTATTTACTTAGGTTAATATTTTTACATTATAAATTACAATGTATATGAATCTGATTTTTTATTTGGTACTGAATGACAAGTAATACCCTGGCTTTGAATATATACTGCCAAATTAATATCTGAAAAAGATCTCCAAGATCTATGAGAGAAATATAAGAATCTGTATCTTATCACATCTTAACAAGCATTACATTATTAGAAAATCACAGCCAACCTGATAGGTTAAAAAAGGTATGAGAATACTTAAAATTTTGTTTATTTCATGATTGTGAGATTGAATATGTTTCAATTATTAACCTATTTTGTAAATGAGTATCCTATACTAACTTAAAAAATGGTTATAGGTTTTCTTATTGATTTGAAAGAGCTCTTCAAATATTATATCTTTTGTCTATTCTATTTGCTGTCAAAATTTACCATATGTTGTTGATCTTAAATTTTATGATGTCCATTTACATACTGAAATTTAAATGTGTACCTAAAAAATTATTAGTAATATATCAATACATACAGTATTTTTAAAATCTAGCACAGATGGATATAGAGCAAAGAATAAAAATTTTCCTTTACAATTCCATCCTTCATGCAACTCTTGTCTGTATTATTGTTAACAGTTTGAAATACATACATATGTGTATGTATATATATGATACAAAGTATATGTATTGTATGTATATATAAGTAGGGGAGGGGCAGACAGAGAGGGACAGAGAGAATCCCAAGCAGGGTTGGTGGTCAGTGCAGAGCCAAACGTGGGGCTCTATCTCACAAACAGTGAGATCATAACCTGAGCTGAAACAGACTCAGATGCTGAACTGAGTCCCCACCAAGAAGCTGCTGTTTTTCTATTCTTTTAGAGAAGTCATTCTCTATTTCCATTAGTTTTATATACATTTTAACATACATTTGGGCAAGTCCCGCTACAAAAATGTATTTTTTAAGGTTTTTCTTAGTCATTTTTACCTTTCTCCAAGTGCTCTTTACAGTGAGTCAAATTTTAACATTTCCAATGGTATTTTGATATGAATGTATCAATTATTAACTTAAGAAAAACTGGTATCTTTCAGTGACTGTTTCTCTTTCCATTCAAAAGTATCATGTTACCTTATTCAAATATCTCAGTGAAACACTGAAGATTTTTTCACATTAATTGTACACATCTTATTAAGATTACTTCTAAATGTTTAAAGTTCTTGTGAGCAACTATTATGACAACATTGTTGATTTTTAAAGAAAATACTCTTATTTGAGCTGTGGGGAAAACTTCTAGAAGAGGATACAAAATTACTTGTGTATCATGCATATGTATAATTTTACAAGTAGAAGGTAAATACCTTTTCAAAGTGGTCTAGTCCTTATCCAAATTTACATACAGAAATACATTCCAAAGCCAAATATATATTTTTGTTTATGTCTCTGATTTGTAGCTAACCAAGAGTGAAATATATAGTAATCTTAAAATAGAATACTTAAAATAGAACATTTAGTTTCACGGCCAAAAAAAAAAAAAAAAACCAAAATAAAAAACAAAAAAAAAAGGAAAAAGAAAAATCAATTTAATTTAATTTCAAGAATAAACTACTGGAAAAATGGTCTGAGACAAACTGGTCTGCTGAAATAAATCAATTTTCATTTCTGAGCTATCATTTTGTAAATATATGTAATTTTAAGGATGATTTAAAAATTTGTCCAGAAATTCTTTTGAGTAAACTAATTGAAGAAAATGCACACTTCTGACAATTAGTTGTCTTTGCTATCTCATTCATATGCAGAATAATGTATATTTTAAAAATAAGTTAACTTCATGCTGAAGCCAAATAACTTTTTATCAACTAAGCTGTTATTCTACTATGATCAACCACTTGAGGAAGAATAAATCATTAAGTTTTCTTGGATAAAATATTTAGAATAGGAAACAGAATCCACTCAAATAACTTGATAATGTTAATTTAAAAAAATCCAAGTACCTTAACTTCTTCACATAGTTCAGTAAGTCGAGCTTCTACATCCATTTCCTCTGAAAGGAGTAAAGAGTAATTAGAGGAACTATTTCAATATTAGATCTGAATCTATTTTTAAAATTATCTAAATACAGTTGGCCCCTGAACAATACAGGGGTTAGGGGAATCAATCCCCCCGTGCAGTCTAACTTCTGACTCCCCTAAAACTTAAATACTAAATAGCCTACTGCTGACCAGGAAGACTTATAAATACATAAACAGTTGATGAACACATATTTTGTACATTGTATGTATTATAGACTGTATTTTTATAAAAAATAAGCTAGAGAAAAAAATGTTAAGAAAATCATAAATGAAAATACATTTAGTCCTATTCTATATTTATTGAAAAAAGATACTTGTTTAAATGGACCTGTGCAGTTCAAGTCCCAGGTTTTTGAGAGTCAAGTGTAAATTACCTTTAAAAAACCAGAAGGTTGAGAAATATCTGCACTATATTCAATGAAGTAAATTTCAATGTAATATACTGTCATGAACACATTAATCATGTAGGTAATGTTAAACCTATTAAATTCTATGTTCTTATTATTAGTGTTCCAGTTCTCATAAGAGGTTAACACTGTCAAGGAAATATTGACTGTGGACCTAAAGTAATTTGCACAACTATATCACAGAAAAGATAAAACATATAATTAGGTTTTACTGCATTGTATACATTGCAAATTTCAAACAGTTTAACATTTGTCTTAAGTATATACATGCCTTATTTGTTTTTTTAACAAAAGCTGTTCCTAAAAAATTCAAGTCAAATTAATCTGTAGAGCCAAAACACTTAAAACATACATGGATCAGAAGTTTATATAATGGTAATGAATGAAAAAATCTTTGAGTTTCTAATTTAGTTTAATACATGCAGATTTCTCTAAGACAGTCTAAAACTGAAGTATATTTTGTCCATACAATTGATTTATTTAATGTATGCTACAACCTTCTACAAGGAGGTGTACAGATTAACTTAAATTAAAGTGGTAATATTTAGAAGGGAATACAGAATCTAATAGAACAGAAAGTTTCCCTGCTTTTTGCAAGGAAGAAATTTCACTAAGGCCTGAAATATGTTTAGATACACCTAATTTTTAATCAGAAATCAAACTAAAATGAGTTCTCCTACAAGAACTATAATATAACTTTTTGTGATCACACAAAACTCCATTGTTTTGTTGCTCCAAAACCTTGTTAACTGATCATTCTCACACAAACGCAAGAATACATTCTAGAACATCCTGAATTTATTCATCAGCTCACTATCTCATAAGGTAGATAGACTTCAACGTATACTATTTGATAAAAAGAAAAAAAAAAACATTTAAATTTGATAAAGTTACATTTATGTGGTAAACACAATCAACCTATGATGTGAACAAATATTCCACTAATAACTAAAATCATTAGAACACAAATATTTGAGTCACATAATATATAAATAAAATTGTATTTAGATACTGTATTAGATACTGCTCATCCATGAGAAGCAACTCCTCATCTGTTAAAGTTTTATCACAAGATTGCAGCAATTCAGGCACATCTTCAGACTCCACTTTTAATTCTAGTTCTCTTGTTAGATCCGCACTTACTTTCCACATCTGTACTTACTTCCTCCACTAAAGTCTGGAACCCCTCAAAGTCATCCACAAGAGTTGGAATAAATTTTCAAACTGCTTTTAAGGTTGATTTTGACTTCTCATAAATCACACATATTCTTAATGGCATCTAAGATGGTGAATCATTTCCAGAAGGTTTTCAATTTACTTTGCCCAGATCCATTAGAGGACTCACCATCTATGGCAGCTACAGCCTTATGAAATGGCTTTCAAGCCTTATTATTTAAGAAATACATGAAATTAAGACTTGAAAGCCAAATGACTCCTTGGTCCATGGGCTGCAGAATGGATACTGTGGTAGCAGGCATGAAAACAACATTAATCTCATTCTGATCTCCATCAGAGCTCTTGTGGGGTCAGGTGCATTATGAATTAACAGTCATATTTTTGCTGAGTAGTAGGTCTCAACAGCAGGCTTAAAATATTCAGTAAACTATGTTGAAAACAGAAGTGATGTCATTTAGGCCTTGTTGTTCCATTCATGGGGCACAGACAGAGTAGATTTACCATAATTCTTAAATGCCCTGGAATTTATGGAATGGTATACGAACACTGGCTTCAACTTAGTCACCAAATATATTAGCCCCTAATAAGAGAGTCGGTCTGTCCTTTGAAACTTTGACCAGGCATTGACTTCTCCTCCCTAGCTGTGGAAGTCCTACATGGCATCTTTTTCCAATAAAAGGCTATTTTGTCTACATTGAAAATATATTGTTTAATGTAGCCACCTTCATTAATTATCTTAGCTAGATCTTCTGGATAACTTGCAGCAGCTTTTATATCAACACTTTGCTGCGTCATCTTGCACTTTGTTGTTATACAGACAGCTTCTTTACCTAAGCCTCATAAACCAATCTCTGCTAGCTTCAAACTTTTCTCTGGAAGCCTCCTCATCTCTCTTGGCCTTCATAAAACTGAAGAGTTAGAGACTTGTTCGAGATTAGGCTTTGCCTGAAGGGAATGTTTGGCTGGTTTGATCTTTAACTTTCTATTTAAATTCCACTTAACGTACAGAATAATATTAGTTTAAGGTATACAATTTAGTGATTCAACACTTAACATGTAACATCCAGTGCTCATCCCAACAAGTGCACTCCTTAATCTCCATCATATTTAAGCCATTCCCCGCCCCAACCAACCTCCTCTCTAATAACTATCAGTTTGTTCTCTACAGTTAAGAATCTGTTTCTTGGATCCTTTTTGTCATGCACAATGTGGGGAGACCTCAAGCTAAGATGCTCAGGGAATTGTTTTTTAGAAGTGTTAGATCTAGGTACCGAGGCACACGACTGGCATACTCGCTTAATCACATCAGCAGGGCTACTCCAAGGAACAAATCAAAGCACACCTGGTGTAGGGTCCGAAATATTACTATGAGTAGGGTAATAAAATGACCAAAGCCACAACAACACAGAGCAAATAACAAGCCCCGAAAAAAACACCTCCTGAAGGGCCAGGCCCTGGACAGTGTATGGCCCTCCGTTAATATAGCAGTGCTCACAGGTGCAGAGCACACAAGCTTTTAAAATGCATAAGGTAGAGAAAGCTAGCCAAAGTGACAAAACGGAAGAATTCTTCTCAAAAGAAACTCCAGCAAGTCACGACAGCTAATGAATTGATCAAAACCAACTTAAGCAATATAATGGAACAAGAATTTAGAATAATAGACATAAAATTAATCACTGGGCTTGAAAAAAGCAGAGGACAGCAGAGAATCTATTGCTATAGAGATCAAGGGACTAAAAAATAGTCATGATGAATTAAAAATGCTATAACTGAAGTGCAAGATAAAATGGAGGCAGCCAGAGTGCACATTGAAGAGGCAGAGGAGAGAATAGGTGAATTAGAAGATAAAATTATGGAAAAAGAGGAGGCTGAGAAAAAGAGAGATAAATTCAGGAGTACTAGGGGAGATTTAGAGAACTAAGTGATGCAATCAAATGGAGCAATATCCGTATCACAGGAATTCCAGAAGAAGAAGAGAGAAAGAAAGGGGCTGAAGGTGTACCTGAACAAATCATAGCTGAGAACATCCCTGATCTGGGGAAGGAAAAAGGCTTGAAATCCAAGAGGCACAGAGAACTCCATTCATACGTAACTTGAATCGATCTCCTGCACAACATATCATAGTGAAACTGGCAAAATACAAGGATAAAGAAAGAATTCTGAAAGTAGCTAGGGATAAACGGGCCCTAACATAGGAAGGGAGACATATAAGGGAAGTAGCAGACCTATCTACTGAAAGTTGGCAGGCCAGAAAGGAATGGCAGGAAATCTTCAATGTGATAAACAGAAAAAATATGCAGCCAGGAATCCTTTATCCAGCAAGCCTGTCATTTAGAATGGAAGGAAATAAGGGTCTTCCCAAACAAACAAAAACTGAAGGAATTCATCACCACTAAACCAGCCCTACAAGAGATCCTAAGGGGGATCCTGTGAGACAAAGTACCAGAGACATCACTACAAGCATGAAACCTACAGACATCACAATGACTCTAAACCCATATCTTTCTATAATAACACTGAACGTAAATGGACTAAATGCGCCAACCAAAAGACACAGGGTATCAGAATGGATAAAAAAACAAGACTCATCTATTTGCTGTCTACAAGAGACTCATTTTAGTCCTGAGGACACCTTCAGATTGAAAGTGAGGGGATGGAGAACTATTTATCATGCCACTGGAAGTCAAAAGAAAGCTGGAGTAGTCATACTTATATCAGACAAACTAGACTTTAAATTAAAGGCTGTAACAAGAGATGAAGAAGGGCATTATATGATAATTACAGGATCTATCCATCAGGAAGAGCTAACAATTATAAATATCTATGTGCCAAATATGGGAGCCCCCAAATATATAAAACAATTAATCACAAACATAAGCAACCTTATTGATAAGAATGTGGTAATTGGAGGGGACTTTAATATTCCACTTACAGCAATGGATAGAACATCTAGGCAGAGAATAAATAAGGAAACAAGGGCCCTGAATGATATATTGGATCAGATGGACTTGACAGATATATTTAGAACTCTGCATCCCAAAGCAACAGAATATACTTTCTTCTCGAGTGCACAGGAAACATTCTCCAAGATAGATCACACACTGGCTCACAAAACAGCCCTTCATAAGTATACAAGAATTGAAATCATACCATGCATACTTTCAGACCACAATGTTATGAAGCCTGAAATCAACCGCAGGAAAAAGTCTGGAAAACCTCCAAAAGCATGGAGGTTAAAGGACACCCTACTAAAGAATGAGTGGGTCAACCAGGCATTTAGAGGAGAAATTAAAAAATATATGGAAACAAATGAAAATGAAAATACAACAATCCAAACACTTTCGGATGCAGCGAAGGCAGTCCTGAGAGGAAAATACATTGCCATCCAAGCCTATCTCAAGAAACAAGAAAAAATCCCAAATACAAAATCTAACAGCACACCTAAAGGAAATAGAAGCAGAACAGCAAAGACACCCTAAACCCAGCAGAAGAAGAGAAATAATAAAGATCAGAGCAGAAATAAACAATACAGAATCTAAAAAAACTGTAGAGCAGATCAATGAAACCAAGAGTTGGTTTTTTGAAAAAATAAACAAAATTGATAAACCTCTAGCCAGGCTTCTCAAAAAGAAAAGGGAGATAGATAAAATCATGAATGAAAATGGAATTATAATAACCAATCCCTCAGAAATACAAGCAATTATCCGGGAATACAATGAAAAATTATATGCCAACAAAATGGACCACCTGGGAGAAATGGACAAATTCCTAAGCACTCACACACTTTCAAAACTCAAACAGGAAAAAAGAAAATTTGAACAGACCCGTAACCAGCAACGAAATTGAATCAGTTATCAAAAATCTCCCAACAAATAAGAATCCAGGACCAGATAGGTTCCCTGGAGAATTCTACCAGACATTTAAAGCAGAGAGAATACCTATCCTCCTCAAGCTGTTCCAAAAAGTAGAAAGGGAAGGAAAACTTCCAGACTCATTCTATGAAGCCAGCATTACTTTGATTCCCAAACCTGACAGAGACCCAGCAAAAAAAAGAGAATGACAGGCCAATATCCCTGATGAATATGGATGCAAAAATTCTCAATAACATACTAGCAAATCGAATTCAACGGCATATAAAAAGAATTATTCACCATGATCAAGTGGGATTCATTCCTGGGCTGCAGGGCTGGTTCAACATTTGCAAATAAATCAATGTGATACATTACATTAATAAAAGAAAAGATGAGAACCATATGATCCTGTCAATTGATGCAGAAAAAGCATTTGACAAAACTCAGCATCCTTTCTTAATAAAAACCCTCAAGAAAGTCGGGATAGAAGGAACATACTTAAACATCATAAAAGCCATTTATGAAAAGTCCACAGCTAATATCATCCTCAATGGGGAAAAACTGAGGGCTTTCCACCTGAGATCAGGAACACGACAGGGATGTCCACTCTCACAGTTGTTGTTTAACACAGTGTTGGAAGTTCTAGCATCACCAATCAGACAACAAAAGAAAATCAAAGGCATCAAAATTGGCACAGATGAAGTCAAGCTTTCACTTTTTGCAGATGACATGATATTATACATGGAAAACCCAAGAGACTCCACCATATATCTGCTGGAACTGATACATGAATTTAGCAAAGTCGCGACAGAAAATTAATGTACAGAAATCAGTTGCATTCTTATCCACTAATAATGAAGCAACAGAAAAACAAAGAAAACTGATCCCATTCACAATTGCACCAAGAATCATAAAATACCTAGGAATAAACCTAACCAAAGATGTAAAAGATCTCTGTGCTGAAAACTGTAGAAAGCTTATGAAGGAAATTGAAGAAGATATAAAGAAATGGAAAAACATTCTGTGCTCATGGACTGAAATAAATACTGTTAAAATGTGTCAATACTACCCAAAGTAATCTACACATTCAAGGCAATCCCAACCAAAATTGCACCAGCATTCTTCTCGAAGCTAGAACAAGCAATCCTAAAATTTGTATGGAACCACAAAAGACCCTGAATACCCAAAGCAGTATTGAACAAGAAAACCAAAGCAGAAGGCATCACAATCCCAGACTTTAGCCTCTACTACAAAGCTCTAATCATCAAGACAGCATTGTATTGGCATAAAAACAGACACATAGACCAAAGGAATAGAGTAGAGACCCCAGAATTGGACCCACAAAAGTATGAACAACTTTGACAAAGCAGGAAAGAATATCCAATGGAAAAAAGACAGTCTCTTTAACAAATGGTGCTGGGAGAACTGGACAGCAACGTGCAGAAGGATGAAACTAGACCACTTTCTTACACCATTCACAAAAATAAACTCTAAATGCATAAAGGACCTGAAAGTGAGACAGGAAATCATCAAAACCCTAGAGGAGAAAGCAGGAAAAAACTTCTCTGACAGCCGCAGCAATTTCTTACTTGACACATCTCCAAAGGCGAGGGAATTAAAAGCAAAAATGAACTATTGGGACCTCATCAAGATAAAAAGGTCTGCACTGCAAAGGAAACAATCAACAAAACTAAAATGCAACCAACGGAATGGGAAAAAGTATTTGCAAATGACATATCAGACAAAGGGCTAGTATCCAAAATCTATAAAGAACTCACCAAACTCCACACCCAAAAAACAAATAATCCAGTGAAGAAATGTGCAGAAAACATGAATAGACACTTCTCTAAAGAAGACATCCAGATGGCCAACAGGCACATGAAAAGATGCTCAAAGTCGCTTCTCATCAGGGAAATACAAATCAAAACCACACTCAGATACCACCTCATGCCAGTCAGAGTGGCCAAAATGAACAAATCAGGAGACTATAGATGCTGGAGAGGATGTGGAGAAATGGGAACCCTCTTGCACTGTTGGTGGGAATGCAAACTGGTGCAGCCACTCTGGAAAACAGTGTGGAGGTTCCCCAAAAAATTAAAAATAGATCTACCCTATGACCCAGCAATAGCACTGCTAGGAATTTACCCAAGCGATACAGGAATGCTGATGCATAGGAGCACTTGTACCCCAATGTTTATAGCCGTACTTTCAACAATAGCCAAATTATGGAAAGAGCCTAACTGTCCATCAATTGACAAATGGATAAAGATGTGGCTTATATATATAATGGAATACTACTTGGCAATGAGAAAGAATGAAATCTGGCCATTTGTAGCACTGTGGGTGGAACTGGAGAGTGTTATGCTAAGTGAAATAAGTCAGGCAGAGAAAGGCAGATACCCTATGTTTTCACTCTCATGTGGATCCTGAGAAACTTAACAAAAGTCCATGGGGAAGGGGAAGGGGGGAAAAAAAGAAAAAGCTACACAGAGGGAAGGAGGCAAACCATAAGAGACTCTTAAATACTGAGAACAAACAGGATTGATGGGGTGGGGGGGGGGGAGGGAAAAGCGGATGATGGGCACTGAGGAGGGCACCTGTTGGGATGAGCACTGGATATTGTATGCAAACCAATTTGACAATAAATTACATATTAAAAGAAAAAAAAAGAATCTGTTTCTTGGTTTGCCTCTCTTTTTTTTGTCCCCTATGCTTCTTTGTTTTGTTTCTTGAATACCACATATGAGTGAAATTGCTACTAAAGCTTTCTCCATAATAGCAATAAGGCTGTTTTGTTTTCTCACCATCATGTTCAATGGAGTAGCACTTTTAATTTTCTTCAAGAACTTCTCCTTTGCATTCACAATTCAGTTAATTGGTTGGAGAAAGAGGTTCAGCTTTTGGCCTGTTGCGGCCTTCAAAGTACCTTCCTCACTAAGCTTAATCATCTTTAGCTTTTGACTTAAAATGAGATGTATAACACTTCCTTTCACGTAAACACTTAAAGGCCATTGTAGGATTATTATTAATTGGCCTAATTTCAATATTGTTGTGTCTCAGGGAATAGAGAGGCTCAAGGAAACGGGGAGAGATGAGGGAAAAGCTGGTCAGTGGAGCAGTCAGAACACATATTTATTAATAAATTCACCATCTTACATGGGTGTGGTTCATGGTGCCCCAAACAATTACAATAGTAACATCAAAGATTGCTGAGTACAGATCACTGTAACAAATATTAAAATAATGTAAAAATTTTAAAGACTGTGAGAATTACCAAAATGTGACAGACATATGGAGTGAGCAAATGCTGTTGGAAAAGTGGTGCCAACAAACCCATTCAGGGCAGGGTTGCCACAAATTTTCAATTTGTAAAAAATGCAGTATCTGTAAAGTACAATAAAACGAGGTATGCCTTTATATGGGTTTTGGAGTCACTTTTTTTTTTTTAAATAAAAACATGATTGTGTTTTACACACTTTTCTACACTTTGCTTTTTTCTCTCAGCAATACTCCATGGAAATCTGGTATGTAGCCCTAATTTTTTTTTTAAACGGCTGCACAATATTCCTTGGTGTGCATGCCTTATAATTTCCTTGATTGATGGTCAGTAGAAAATGACAGAAATATGGGGACACTGGGTTTTTCTCCTCCCTCAAACACAGCTGTACTGAAGTCAGATCACTCAGGATACCCAGGAAATCGATATGAGGACTGGCAGAAGGATCTCCACAGTTGGAGGGAGACAGTGTGCAGGTGTGAGGTGTGTGGAAGAGAATTGGGGGAGAGAAAAACAGTGGTGCCACGGTGGGGAGTGAACCCTTTCTGTGCAGAGACAAAAGGGAGAGAAAGAGAAAGGGTTTGAGAGTGCAGTGCTGGATTCATACAAGAGGAAAACCTCTCTGGACCATAGACTGGGGAGTGAGAGGTACTCAGTGTCCCAGGTTTTTTGCAAATAGTCTGTGGAGCTCAAACTCTGAGGTTTTGGGAGTGTATGACTTTCTCCAGAGTGGAGCTGTGGTGTTTGCCCCGGGGGAGGAGGGCGCTGGCCCTGGAGTGGATAGGATAGTGTGGTATAGGGATCTCCTGGGTCTCACTGGAAGAGAACGTTCCACTTCTTGAAGTACTCTTGGAAGAAGTATACTGCCTCTCCAAGGACAAAGGACCCTGTAGGTGCCCGTGAAAGGCGGATAGAAGCACGCACACACAGAGGCAGATAACCATAGATTCTGCACAGGTAAGGGATTGTTTTTCTGACACAAAGGACATCAGACATAGCACAAAGAAGCTCTACTCCAGAAGAGGAGAGTGGGTCCATGTGGTACCTGGTCCTTTAAGATTTTGAGTTCTGAATCCTAGTCACACACCAGAGCTGTGGTGTAGGGCGTGCTGACTGCCCTCACTATTCTTTGAGGGCTTCCTGAACAAATTGGGGTGTGAGATCCCCTGTCCAAGGATAAGAGAGTGGGGTGGCACCATTTTCCCTCTTACCACTGACATGGTGGGACTTCAGAGAGCAACACAACCGACCCCAGTGGAGGTGGGACCTGCTCACACCAAGCCCCGTCCCTCTGTGCCTGGCAACTGCATATTTACTGGGGCAGGTCTGACCCTGAGTGAGTCCAGCAGTCCTCTCCTCCAGAAGACCAGCACAGGCAGCACCCTGCATGTACCAAGGCTACTGTCATAGAGTACTCCAAAGTGTCACCTGCAGTTCTGGTGGAAACTGGATCAGGCTTACTTTTTTTCTTCTTCTTTTTATTCCCTTTGGAATCAGCCTTATGGCTTTTTTTTCTTTGTTTTTTCATTTCCTTTTCTCATTTTCTTTCTCTTTCTTCTTTTCTTTTTCTTTGGAATAAGGCTTATATATTTTGATTGTTTGTTTTTTTTTCATTCCTTTTCCTTTTCTTTTGGATCAGGTTTCTTTTTCCCCCCACTCTTTTTTATTCTTTTGTTATTTTCTTTCCAGGCTTATTTTAACAAACAAATCAGAGCACACCTAGTTAAAGGTCCAAACACTCCCCACTGCAAGCAAGGAACTCTGCAGAGGGCTGACCAGTCTTAAAGAGCAGCCAAAACCCAATAGCAGAGTGCACACAGCATACACTAGAAACACTTCCTTAAGTGCCAGGCTCTGATCAGTGTATGACCCTTTTTTAATACAGCATTACTCTCAGGCTCAGGAAATATAACAAGCTTTCAAAACATGCAAAAGACAGAAACTTAGCTAAAATGACAAGATAGAGGAATTCACCCCAAAAGAAAGGTCAAGAAGAAATCACAGTCAGGAACTTGCTAAAAACAGATATAAGCAATATCTTATAATGGAATATAAGCAATATCTAAATAGGAATTTAGAACAACAGTCATAAGACTACTAGCTTGGCTTGAAAGAAAAGCACTGAACACACCAGAGAAACTCTTGCTGCAGAGATAAAAGACCTAAAAACAGATCAGGCTGAAATAAAAAATGGTGTAACTGAGAGGCAAAACTGATGGTAAATAGTCACAACAAGGAATGAAGAAGAAGAGGAAAGAAAAGGTGATACAGAAGATAAAATTATGGAAAATAACAATGCTGAAAAGAAGAGGGAAAGAAAACTATTAGATCATGAAGGTAGACTTAGGGAACTCAGTGATTCCATTAAGTGAAATAATATCTGTATCATAGGAGTCCCAGAAGAAAACAGGTAAAAGGGGCAGAAGGTTTATTTGAACAAATTATAGCTGAGAACTTACTTAATCTAGCAAAAACAAACAAACAAAATAAAAACAAAACAAAACAAAAAAAACCCAAAAAAACACACCAGGCATTCAAGTCCAAGAGGCACAGAGAACTCCTGTCAAAATCAACAAAACAGGTCAATGCCACTACATATCATAGTGAAACTTACAAAATACAAAGATAAAGAGAAAATTCTGAGAGTAGTTAGGGACAATAGGACCTTAACCTACAAGGTTCGACAAGTAGGATTAGCAGCAGACCGGTCCACTGAAACTTGGCAGGTCAGAAGGGAGTGACAGGAAATATTCAACGTGCTGAAAGGGAAAAATATGTAGCCAAGAATTCTTTATCCAGCAAGGCTGTCATTCAGAATAGAAGGAGAGATGTAGAATTTCCCAAACAAAAACAAAAGGAGTTCATGACCACTAAACCAGCCCTGCAAGAAATTTTAAGGGGGACTCTCTGAGTGGAGAAAAAAAAAAAATTAAAAAAACCCCAAAGCAACAAAGACTAGAAAGGACCAGAGAACATCACCAGAAACACCAATTCTACAGGTGACATAGCAGCTAATATCTATTACACTAATGGATGTCAAAAGAAAGCGACAGTAGCCATACTTATATCAGACAAACTAGATTTTAAAACAAAGACTGTAATAAGAAATGAAGAAGGGCATAACATCACAATTAAGGATGTATCCACCAATAAGATCTAACAACTGTAAATATTTATGCTCCCAACTTGGAAGAATCCAAATATATAAATCAATTAATAACAAATATAAAGAAACCCATTGTTAAAAATACAATAATAGTAGAGGATTTTAACATCCTACATACAGCAATGGAAAGATCATGTAAGCAGAAAATCAACAATGAAACACCAGCTTTGAATTTTACAACGAACCAGATGGACTTAACAGATATATTCAGAACATTTCATCGTGAAGTAGCAGAATATACATTCTTCTTGAGTGCACATGGAACATTCTCCAGCATAGATCACATACTGGGTCACAAAACAGCCCTCAACAAGTACAAAAAGATCAAAATCATACCACACATATTTTCAGATCACAACTCTATGACACTTTTAGTTAACCACAAGAAAAAATTTTGCAAAGCCCTCAAATACAAGGAGGTTTAAAGAATAACCTACTAAGGAAATGAATGGTTTAACCAGAAAATTAAAGAAAAAATTTTAAAAATACATGGAAACAAATGAAAATGAAAACACAACAGTCCAAAACCTTTGGAATGCAACAAAGGCAGTCCTAAGAGGGAAGTATATTGCAATTCAGGCCTACCTCAAGAAGCAAGAAAGGTCCCAAATATACAACCTAACCTTACAGCTAAAGGAGCTATAAAAGGAAGAGCAAATAAAGCCTCTTGCCAGAAGAAGGGAAATAATAAAGATTAGATCAGAAATAAATGATATAGAAATTAAAAAAAAAAAAACAACAGAACAGATTGACAAAACTAACAGCTGTTTCTTTGAAAGAATAAACACAATGGATAAACCCTTAGCCAGACCTACCAAAAACAAAAGAGAAGGTCCCCAAATAGATAAAATCACAAGTGGAAGAGAAGAGATCACAACCAACATGATAGAAATACAAACAAGTATAATACTATGAAAAATTATATGCCAACAAACTGGGCAATCTGGAAGAAATGGACAAATTCCTAGAAATTCACAAACTACCACAACTTTAACAGGAAGAAATGGAAAATTTGAATGAACCCATAACCGTTAAGGAATTGAATCAGTAATCAAAAATCTCCCAACAAACAAGAGTCAGGGCCAGATGGTATCCTAGGGGAATTCTACCAGATATTAAAAAAAAGACTTAATACCTATTCTTCTCAAACTTTTCCAAAAATAGAAATGGAAGGAAAACTTTCAAACTCATTCTATGAAGCCAGCACTACCTTGATTCCAAAACCAAAGAACCCATCAAAAAGGAGAATTATAGGCCAATATCCCTTATGAACATGGACGCAAAAATTCTCAACAGGATACTAGCAAATTGAATTCAACAGTACATTAAACGAATTATTCACCATGATCAAGTGGGATTTATTCCTGGGCTGCATAGCTAGTTCAATATTCGCAAATCCATCAATGTGATACATCACATTAATAAACAAAAAGGATAAGATCCACATGATCCCCTCAATAGAGGCAGAAAAAGCATTTGACGAAATACAGCACCCAATCTTGATAAAAACCCTCAAGAGAGTAGGGTTAGATGAACATACTACAACATGATAAAGGGCATGTATGAAAGACCCACAGCAAATCTCATCCTCAATGGGGAAAAACTGAGTCTTTCTCCTACGGTCAGGAAGAAGACATGAATGTCAACTCTCACCATTAGTATTTAACATAGTACTGGAAGTCTTAGCCTCAGCAATCACACAACAAAAACAAATAAAGGACATACAAACTGGCGAGGAGGAAATCAAACTTTCACCATTTGCTGATGACATGATATTCTATGTAGGAAACCCGAAACATATAAAAAACCCGAAAGACTCCACCAAAAATCTACCAGAATGTATGAATTCAGCAAAGTGGCAGGACATAAAATAAATGTGTAGAAATCTGTTGCATTTCTATACACTAATAATGAAACAGCAGAAAATGAAAGCAAGGAATCGATCTCATTTACAATGGCACCAAAACCAATAAGATACTTAGGAATAAACCCAACTAAAGAGGTTAAAGATCTCTGAAAACTATAGAACACTCATGAAAGAAACTGAAGAAAACACAAAGAAATGGAAAAGCATTCCATGCCCATTGCCTGGAAGAACAAACATTGTTAAAATGCCTTCAACAAAGCAAGAAAGAATACCCAATGGAAAAAAGACAGTCTCTTCAGCAAATGGTGCTGGGAAAACTGGATGGTGACATGGTGGAAAACTGCCATTCCATAGGCAGAAGATATTTGCAAATGACGTATCCAATAAAGGCTTAGTATCCAAACTCTATGAAGAACTTACCAAACTTAGCACCCAAAAAACAAACAACCCAGTTAAGAAACAGGCAGAAGACATGAATAGACATCTTTTTCCAAAGACATCCAGATGGCTGATAGACAAATGAAAAGATGCTTAATATCACCCATCATCAGGGAAATACAAATCAAAACCACAATGGGATATCACCTCACACCTGCAGAATGGCTAAAATTAACAACACAAGAAACAATAGGTATTGGCGAAGATGTGGAGAAAGGTGAACCCTCTTGCACTGTTGGGGGGAATGCAAACTGCTGCAGCCTCTCTGGAGAACAGTATGGAGGTTCCTCAAAAAATTAAACCAGCAATTACATTTCAAGTATTTACCTAAAGGGTACAAAGATACAGATTCAAAGGGGTACATGTACCCCAATGTTTATAGCAGCATTATTAACAATAGCCAAACTAAGAAGAGAGCCCAAATGTCCATCAACTGATGAATGAATAAAGACGGTGTGGTATACACACACAGGAATATTAGCCATAAAAAAAAATGATATCTTGCCATTTGTAATGATGTGGATGGAGCTAGAATGTATTATGCTAAGCAAAATAAGTCAAAGACAAATACCATATGATTTCACTCATACGTGGAATTAAAGAAACAAAACAGATGAACACAGGAGAAGGAAAGGGAAAAAAAGAGAGGGAAACAAACCACATGAGACTCTTAATAATAGAGAACAAACTGAGGGTTGATGGAGGGAGGTTGGTTAGAGATGGGCTAGATGGGTGATGGGTATTAAGGAGGGCACTTGTGACAACACTGGGTGTTGTATGTAAGTGATGAATCACTGAATTCTACTCCTAAAGCCAATATTGTCCTGCGTTAACTAACTAAAATTAAAAAAGAAAATTTCCTTCATATTCTACTCTTTTTCATTTGAAAAATGGGCATTTATCTTTATTTTCAGAGTTTTATCATAAAGATAAATACTATAATAAACATGTTTATACATATATCTTTACATATTAGTACTCATATTTTTATGATAAAGGTTAACCAAAGTGGGGATGCTAGGTCAAAGGGTAAATATATCTTACATTTATTTTCTAAATCCACCCACCCATTCATCTATTCATTCATTCAACTGATATCTGTAATAACATAGCTCAGAAAATGCCAATATAATACCAGGTTTTAAGGATAAAAAATACCTCAATAAAAGTATCACTTAACTTCATTATGGTTTGAATCAGGTCTTTTCCCATCTAACCAAAACCTGGGCCCTTCTTTATATAGAACTTAATATACGCAGCATTTTGTACAGTTACTTAGAATTTCGCATGCTCAAACGTAAGCTGATAGGCTGGCAATATAACAGTTTAAACAAGAAATATATTTTCATTCACTAAAATATGTCAGAAATGATCACAATTTAATATTATGAATTCTTTAATTTTATACTTTATATGAGAATATAAAATTATATTCTAAAATAATAACCACAAATAAATCTTTAACCTTTCTTTTTTCTTTTCTGACAATAAGATCAGTTTCTCCATTAACAGTTTTAGTGAAAATTGACCTAACTTTTTCTGAGCTATTTTCATCTGAGAAATAGTGAGAAAGATTTTGGCTCCTTAATTTCATTTTGTTCATACTTCTGAAAACCAAGAAATAAACACTATGATTTTATTTTTTATTTCTATAGTTTTTTATAACTTTAAAAAAATGTAATTGTAATGGGTCTATTCAACACCAAGTAAAAACCTTCAATATACTTATGAAAGTACAGTAAGTTAAGTACTATTGCTATTCAAGAACAAAAGTCTAAAATATGCAGGGAAACATATAAATAAAATAATGAAATCAGATTATTTCCGTTAAAACATGTAATATCTGGATAGTAATGTTTTGATACTAGTTTGCTTTTGAAGCTAAGAACAGTAAAAAATAAATCTAAATTGACTTAGAAAGCAAAACCAGATACTGAAGATATTTCTCTTCTTTATTTCTAATAGTGCATAAAATTAATTAGCTTCAGTTTTTAAGCCACATTTCATTATAATTGGGCCTACCCAAAGATAAGCTGACTTTGGACAAATTTAAGGTAATTATCAGTAAACACAAATTCTGGCAATAAACATGGTTTCCAAAAAGTGCTCTTTGTAGGAACTGTAAAAAGAATATGGAAAATAGCCAAAGAAATCTTTGTATTTACCTTTTCAAGTTTTAATTAAAAACGTCAATATTATAAATTAAGAAATTAACTGAAGCTTATTTACAAACAAAACTGATTCTAGAATTTCTAAAATAATAGTGGTAGGAACATACTATATTAATAAATACGTATTTATGAAATTTGACACTAATTTAAAGCAAAATTTCATACTAATAGAAAAGGATTATTTACTTAACCTATTTGTAAACATACCTAGACAGGTGTCTTTCTGGGTTCGTGGCTGTTTTCTTCTGAGAAGGCGCTCATAAAGGACCTGCATGTTGGCCTTGGCTAGTTACAAGGATTGCACACAGCACTAGTTACTAATACTCCTTTTACAATAAAGTTTACTAGAATTTTCCAACCTGATAATAGACTTAGTATTGATCTGACAGTGCAGTTAGATTAGAACACCACAGCAGAGTCTTTCAGTTGGTTAATTAGCTTATTAGAATTGCAAATGATGTACATTTAAGTTTATATTACTTTGTTCTTTTTTCTATTTAAATGTATGAACTACTCAACATTTCATAATCCAATGTTATTTTTATGTTTTAATTTCTTAGACTAAGAATTTTAGAGGTGGCAGGAATCTGAGAAATGAGCTAGATCAACCCCTGCTTTTACAAGTGTAGATACCAGGGCCCAGAAAGTTTACATCATTTGCCAAAGCCTAGATTCCTGAACTTGTGACTCCTATTTCCAGTAAGAGCTCCTTGCACCAAACCCATATTTAACTACACATTATTAAAAAAAAAAAAAAATGTACATCATTCAACTAGTAGAAAAGAAAATGGCAAAAGCAGAAAGGAATTCAAGGTATTATTTTAAAAGAGGGAATAGGGTTTAGATCTATTTTTCAAAGCATGGTAGAGTTTAAGACTTTTATATATACTTATTTGAAAACTCAAGAAAAATATCAAATAGTAGAAGGAAACACAATAAACACCCTTTAATTAAGAACTACTTTATATCCACCTATTAAAACTGGTGAATATAATGATAGTCAACAGTGCTTTATGGAAGTACTCTCTAGTGCTTGTAATATAATTTTGCTAGGATAAAAATAAATAATGTTAATAATTCAGAATATGTAATTATTTTTTTAAATAGTTAATAGTATTTTTTAGATATTTAAAAGATGCATTGAAGAATAAATTAAAATTCACAATAGAAAATATAAAGATGAAAAGTTTAAGAATAACAAATGCTACCAATAAATATTTATTGAAGATGAGTCTTGATTTTAAAGATCCCTAGTAAACTATGATAAGTTATGTGTTGATGCCTATATACTTTATAAGTAACAACAAAAACTATATTGTGCCATTTCATTCATTCATTCATTCATATATAGTATTCAACAAATATATTTTGAGTAGGTAGTATGTGTAAGGTACTAATAATTTTATTCTATCACTATTTAAGACTAAAGTCTAGGTTTGCCTTAGAAGTTGATTTGTGATAAAATATTTTAAGCAAATAATTTGGAATAAAGTTTATATTCATTTAGTACCTAACTTCTGATATTATATATAAGGGCTCTTTTAATTATGATTTTTCTATATTACATGTATAAGGCCAAAGTAATATATATAACATAAAAGCCACCCTTACCCGTAAGATAATTTATAACCTGATAAATAAATGAATTATCATGCTGAATTATATTAATAAATTAGTAATAAAGTGCTAATACTGTGTAAGATATTTTAAATAAATCTTGGCTTTGAAGAGGTGCTTGTTTTAATCATTATGTACTTACCAATAAATAAATTACTTCCTTTTAGAAATATTTTTATCTAACTTAAAATGTGACTCGTGCTTTTTCGTTCTCAAGTATTACATGTTAAATCTATTTGAAAATTATATGCAGATAGATGTCTTCCTTATACAGACATTTATATGCCCATCTCAGGTACAACTCTCTACCTTAAAGCCCCAAGAAGTCCCGTCTTGCTGGGTGAGTTCCTCCTGTCCATCCCAATGTTGAACTGATCACTTATTAAAAGAAGAAAAGTCAAGGTTCTTTAAAGAGAGACCCTATTCTTTCCTCAGTAATTAGCTTAATACCTGACACAGTAGGTGCCCATAAAAGCCCAAGGGAATTACACCATTAAGAAGTCTTACTCCTAGAGCTCCTTTACACCCTCTGCCTTTTGGATGTCCTCGTTTTTCCTTCCTACTTATGCACATCTGGTTCCCTTCAATCACTCTTTCAAATGAAAACCACTTTGTGTATACAGTCCCAAAGCTAGTAAGGGACAGAAATGGCTCCAAACATGCACTCTTAAGCACTACAAGATAATGCCTCTATGAATTCTACTACACCATTCAACATCCAAACTACTAACAGATTTTTCTTGTAGAAATACCATTATTCATGGCTTCTAAGTTTCACACTGCTTCTTTTTAGAATTCTATTTTTCAGGCACTTGGTATTGTCCTTCATCAATGTTGTAATTTAATAATTTTGTACTTTGGTCATTAACCAAAATTTATAATGTGATTCTAAGAAAATGTGCTGGAGTTCCAAAAAAATCAAATTAAAAAATATATGAGCATCATTGTTCCATGAATTGAGGATAGTGATAGTCTAGATTAGTTCTATTCTACAAACATTTCTTACATGTTCAAAAGAGAACATTTAAAAAAGTTGACTTTTGAGGCAGTGGTTTCCTACAAGATTTTCCTAAGAGAAACAGAAGGATTCTAAATACACAAAATAGCAAGGAAAAAGAGTATTTCAGAGAGAGTAATCAAAATGTTTCTACCATTTTTGTCTTGGGAAAGAATACATGAACAAAAAAGAATAAATTTTCCTATTGTTTGTACATCTGTATATACATTGGGATCCTTGAATTAAGTATTCTAAGTAGTCAACTGAGTGATATCTGTTAATCAAATCCACTGGAGTAATTGCTGATAGGCAGTGGCACAATATCAGCATTTTCTCACAGCTGAATTTAAGTGACATACAAATCATTACATGTTCTTACAATTCTTTTATATCCCCAAATAGGCAATTATAATAATAGGCTAACTAGTCTCAAACCCAAGAATTATTTTCAATAACAGTGACTATTTTTAAGAATGCCTCAATACTGTTAAAAGACTGAGATCCTTGAGAAACAAATAAACAAAGAAAACTGATTAAGTAAAATTTAAAAGTAATTCTTGATTTATTCAAGTATATAATGATAAAATTAATTTATTCTGAGAATTTTAAAATGTGCTTATTATGATGAACTATTAGCTGATGTTTGAAAAGAAAAGCTTATTAAGCTAACATAAAAGGTCTGAATAAAAACCTATTTTTGCTAATCTCCAAAATTTATCTTCTGTGAAATATGTGCAAAAGCATTCTGTATACCATTCTACAAATGGTATGCAAAATCAAGACAAGATCATTTTTTATTGTGTACTGTAACATATATGCAGATATTACTGCTGGACTAAAACCAAGATTGATTATTTTAATGATTTAAATAAATTTCAGAATGTTAAAACTGAGTAACATTATTATTCTCTGAATTAAAAGAAATAAGATCTGAGATCACTTAGAACCAAATGTATATAAAAATGATCCAAGCACCTACAATCTGCTTAGACTTAAATATTTGGAAGTACAGATTTAGCTCATCTCCCCATGATTTTGTAGAGAATTATAACATTTGCTATCTAGTATGTTTTCTGGTTATATTTTAATAGGAATGGTGTACTGACATATATTTTTTTAAAAATCTATCAAAAGACTCATTTTAAACTTAGAACCAAGAAGTTATTTCTTAATAGCATAAAAAGCATTTTTAAGTTGCAGAAAGTAATATCAAGGGTCAAAAAAGATGGAATTGAGAAAGAAGTAGAAGTGAAGCATATAAACACTGTAGTTTTAGTAAAGAAAAGCTATGGCAAAGCTGATAACTAGCAAAATGAGAATGAAGAGAAGACTTCAACTATAGATTAGGTCTGGCTACTTTTAACATACCCAGTTCTAGTTTCTGACAAGAGGGAATCTCTTCTGTTACCGTAATGAAGTAGCTGTGCAATCCTTTGAAGGCTAGCAGCAAAGTGGCACAAAGTGTATAATGGAAATGATACGCATGATGTAGGAAGGAGTCTGCAATGATGAAGCTGCAACCCTAAACAAAGAATAGATTTGGGATATACAGTATTAGTAACCAAAAAATACTACACTTAAAACTTCGAATAATAAAGGAAAAATTCTAAACATTTACTAACTATTCTAAACCATAAAAATTCAGTAATATTTTAGAGAATTGCTTCTGTTCATACAAGTAATTGAAACATATAAAATGTGACTCTAGTAATTTAAATTACAGTGGGCTTTTTTTTTTTTTTTTAATTTTTTTTTTCAACATTTTTTATTTATTTTTGGGACAGAGAGAGACAGAGCATGAACGGGGGAGGGGCAGAGAGAGAGGGAGACACAGAATCGGAAACAGGCTCCAGGCTCCGAGCCATCAGCCCAGAGCCTGACGCGGGGCTCGAACTCACGGACCGCGAGATCGTGACCTGGCTGAAGTCGGACGCTTAACCGACTGCGCCACCCAGGCGCCCCTACAGTGGGCTTTTAAAACAAGCAGATTAAATTATGGTTTTTGAAAATTGGAGATTCAAATTACATTTGCACTGCAGGACAGATACTCTGCTTCTATAGTATAAGTCCCTTTCCTTTTAAGGAAATATTGGTTGTACTTATACTATTGCAAGCTGAGTCTCAACTCTGGCAACTGTTCTTTACAAGCTCCTTTGGAATCATTTTACCAGTTCTGTTAAGGGAGAAAGAGGTGATAGTAACAAGTTAAAAAAGGCATTGTCAAAGATCTTTATCCATTAAATCTGGTTAATCGTTAAGTATCAGGTTAGTTTTCACAATTAACAACTGGAACCAACCAATTTGTTAAGATCATATTCAACTAGATCTGTAAATTACTGAGTTCAAATAATTAATAACATAAACATCACATTCACAGATACAACAGTTAAAAAACACTTCATTTAAAATAAGAGGAAAAAAGGATGCATAAGTATTTCAATTCTTACGTCTGGTGATAACTGTTTTGTGTAGTTTATACCAAAGACCACACTTTCAAGAGTAGGAATCACAGAATCTTTGTTTTGTGCTGGTGCATTTCTATTTAGCCAAGTTGTCTTCACAGGGCGAGGAAAGCTGGAGAAATAATTATTACATTATTATTGTCCTAATAGCCTATTTGAATGTTGAATACTTACAAAAGAAAATCTTATAAAAATAAAGAGCAAGGGTTTTGCAAAGTTATAATTTCTAAAGTATTTTGAAAAATTTCCTTTAATAACTGAAATCATTTATGAAAAGACAAAGAATATATAAAAAATCAAGACTAGATGCCTGAGATAACGTCTCCATAACTGGGTTTTAGGAAGTCTCAAAGGATTCTAAAAATAAAAACAGTGTGGAATCCAAGTAGTTAAATGACAAATGAGGATCAAGCTTTAATTTGGAAATACTAATCTGTCAGAACTGGTACCAAGTTCATAAAGTTAATCAAATATGGATTCTACTTATAGAAATAGCTTCCCACTTAAATATAGAAAAAGAAAAGCTACTAAATCTATTTGTTGCCTCTATTTAGCAAAAACAAGGTATTTCCTTTCTCTTTACGATAAGCCTATGAACCCTATTAAGACAACAAGTTCAAGGCAATTAAGTTCAAGGTACTGCCTCAATCATATATGAACTATTGTTAATATTAACATTACATTTAATATACCATAAATTCTATACAGTAAAAGGCATATTCTATTTGAATGTTTAAAGTCATATACAATTTTGAGATAAAGTATTGGTTAATTATAAGTAGCCCAAAGCATTTGGACTGTTTGACAGTTTGGCAAAACGGAAAAGACAGGAATGAAAGTCAATTCTGCCATAAGCAGAAAGCAGTCTTCATTTGCAAAATCAATTTGCTTTGCAAAAATTAAATATCCACATCCCAGCAAAGAAGGGAGTTGCAAGTCAATGGTAACTTACATTTGCCACAATGTGTTTTTCAGAACTGAGTCATAGAAGTTATACTAGAAAAGTTCACATATAAAAACATTACGTAGGGGCACCTAGGTGGCTTAGTCAGTTAAGCGTTGGACTTCAGCTCAGGTCATGATCTCATGGTTCGTGAGTTTGAGCCCCACATCGGGCTCTGTGATGACAGCTCAGAGCCTGGAGCCTGTTTTGGATTTTGTGTCTCCCTCTCTTTCTCTGCCCCTCCCCTGCTCATGCTCTGTCTCTCTCTCTCAAAAATGAATAAACTTAAAAAAAAAAAATCTAAAAACAGATTATGTAAAAAACAAGCAAAGAAAGAAATCCTAACCCCACTTATTATAAGTAATTGATTTAATGTCTGTAGTTGTGTTGATCATAGAAATTATTTTAAATAAAAATAACATTTAAAAAGATGATATTTGTAAAATATTGTTTCATTTTGTTTAGAGGAGAAAAAAGCCATTTAATAAAACCTCAGAAAAAACTTGTCAAAGCATAGTGAGGAATGTTACCCTTAACGTGACCCCTCTACTGGCATGCACCAGCAATAAGCTTTTCTTTACCCCTTCCTTGCTTCCCTTCTCAGTTCCAGGAAAGGAAAAAGGCAGCAAAAGGTGCTGCATCTTTCATGGCAAAGTTCTAGCCACAACAGAGGGGAGATCAAGGCCCACGGCAGCTAAATAAAAGAACAGCAACCTCAGCTGTTGTGGCATCTCATTTTCTTTTCCAGTCACTAACCAGAGCCAACAGCTAATCCTCTTGGCTTCTAATTCTGAGCCAAAAATGTCTTCTTCCAGTGGACGGTCTCTAGGAGATGAGCTGCCTCTTTCTCCTACTAGTCTGTGGCAAAAACTGCTGCATTGCAAGAGGAAGCACACATTTAACTCACTAGGATTAGTGATGTAAATTATTTGGGGCCTTAGGAAGCAACATCAATAAGATGAGCTAACCTCTATAAATTGTTTGTATATTTCTCAGAAGAGAAATTAAGCCAATATTCTAAAGAAAAAAAATGGCTGAAATATTTTAGTTAGAGATTATTGAAATTACAGTAACAAGAGATTCAGAAAACTACAGAAATATATTTTATAAATAAACTTTTAGCATTAAAACCTAACATGTAATTCATTAAAAATATTGTATACTATTCATTTCAAAGTCATATTTCAAAAGAAGCACTTTCTTATCAAAGAAATTTCATTTACCTTTCATGTTATTACATATTAATTTATTCAATCAATATCTAAAAATTTTTTGAAAAAGTTTACAATAAAATTATATAATAGGAACACTTTCCTGTTTACAAAAGTTATAGCAACCGAGAACAAGCTCTCAAAGTCCTAAGAGTTAAAAAAAAAGATAATAAAACAACTAGTTACAGGTATAAGGAAAGCAAAGCAAGTCATTAGGAAAAAGACTTCTTCCTGAGCTGTCAGCACAGAGCCTAATGCAGGGCTCAATCCCACAAACCATGAGATCATGACTTGAGTGCAAACCAAGAGTCAGATGCTTAACCAACTGAGCCACACAAGCGCCCCTGCCCCCTACTTAGTTTTTCTGACAAATCAGCTTAACATCACATTCCTGAAGCACCATCCTAAGTATCAGTTGTTGGGATCAGATTTGTGACAGAAATTGTAAAGTAGACAGTTCAGAAATCAAATCAATTTGGAGTCTTTTTCATGTAAGTTACTGATTTTAAGTGTCTATCTGTTGCCCATACCACAAAAGGACAATGTTTTATTGTAAAAAACTGAAAAGCTTGACATGTATTCTTACATAATGAAAAACAATTCATCTCTCTATGGAAGTGGGCAGAAATAAATAATTATCTCAATGCATTTATTATAATCCAGAATATCATGTACCTTTAGGAGAAAATGGTACATGATACAGTTTAAAAGCTTATTAGTAAAGATCCATAAAATTGATTAATGACTTGGAAAACAAGAATTATTATATAGCAACAGATTTAAGAAAGAATTAGCTGATCCAGAGACGAGGCCAAAAAAAGAAGAAAAAAATGAATATACTTTTCCAGAGAATGAATATAGTACAGCACTGCTTAAAAACACAGGTACGGGGCACCTGGGTGGCTCAGTCAGTTGAGCGTCCGACTTCGGCTCAGGTCATGATCTCGCGGTCCGTGAGTTCGAGCCCAGCGTCAGGCTCTGTGCTGACAGCTCAGAGCCTGGAGCCTGTTTCAGATTCTGTGTCTGCCTCTCTCTCTGACCCTCCCCCGTTCATGCTCTGTCTCTCTCTGTCTCAAAAATAAATAAACGTTAAAAAAAAAATAAACAAAAAACACAGGTACAAGGGCACCTGGGTGGCTCAGCAGGTTAAGTATCCAACTTTGGCTCAGGTCATGATCTTACGATTCGTGAGTTCAAGCCACGCATCAGGCTGTCATCCTCTCTCCCCAACTCTTTCTCTTTCTCTCCCCCCCACCCCCACACACTCTCTCTTTCTCTCAAAAATAAACATTTAAAAAACAAAAACACAGGTACAGACTAAACAATGCTGTATGATTATTTCCAGACTGCACTGGTTTTCTTGATCAGTTTATTTGACAAAGATTGTTCCATACTTCTGCATTAAAAGAGTTATCAATCTAATATTCCCATGCTCTTAAATGTTATTATTTTATAACTTTAGTATAAAATGAAAGTACTTAATAATTATAAGTTTAGAAATTCCTAATTAACTTTATCAATGTGTATGTTTTCACTATAAAATAAAAGATACTACATTAATTAGGACCAGGGTATTGGTTAAATTTACCTTATTAGTGGCTGGTGCAGCGCAACCAATGATGCGTGGACTGTAACAGACACAACAGAGAGGTGGAAATAATCAAACATAACATTAACATGATGATGAAGGCCTCTATGGAGGCTAAAGTGCAGCTTCAGTGTTCGGCTACTTATTAGCTGCAAGGCGTTCAGGTCGTCTGCCCTATAAAAAGCAACACATTTGCATATAAGTATGGCATAATAAAGTAAAGGCTAATATTTAATTAATTACTTTTTAAAAACTCAGAATAATTTTTAAAGCATCACATCTCATTAGACAGAAATGTTAAATCTAGTAATAATAACCAGATCTTACCTTTAGTTTTCTACCAGTCCATGATATAGACTGGTTTTTTTTTTGTTGTTGTTGTTGTTTTACTAATGTTCCTATAAAATGAATCCTTTTTGACAGACTAAGAAGTACTCTTACCTTACACTAAATTTTACTCCCTAGGGTATACTGTTCATTATAAGGTTGCAGTATAACAGAAGTCAAATCCTATAATAATAAATCCCAAAAGACAGTTAAAATTACTTTTATTATACGAAATTTTGTTATTAAGTGATGCTTGAAAGTAAGCAATTGGTAGATATTTTATTATAAATATTTAGTCTGTCAGATTTCTACATATAAAAAATTAAAACAATGCCATGAGAATGATTCCCAATGAGTTTGTGTGTGTGTGTGTATTTTAACCCATACATATGTTATAACTACCTATAGTTAAACTACTTACTCATTTCATTTTATTTATAAAATTCTGAGTTGGTTTGAAAATAATCCCTTAAGGAATTCTTTGTAATAAACAAGTATTATAGAGGAGCAGTAGCTGCCACATCAAAAATTCTTATTCCTCCCTGATAGTAAAGAGGACATCTCAAGTAGACTTTTCAGGATGTGACTGCTTAGCCATTTTTCCTACAAGAGTCTAAATGTATGTACAATTTTTAAAAAGTATTTCTACAAGTATGTTTGAAATGAGAAAAAAAAACTGCAAAAGATAAAATTGCTAAACAAATCTCTGATTCTTGTTTTAAATGAATACAAGCACGTGTCCCTAACATATATGACTGAATGTCCACATGTGCGAACAAGTTCAGAGTAGCCAGTCCTAAAACTTCCTCAAGGGCTCTAGGAATTACTGAACTAGAAATAACTGCAAAGTATAAGAGTCATCAGTCTTGATAACACTCTACATATCAAGAGTCCCGCCTAAACATGGCATCACTCATGCCACTAAGATGGTCAGTGATATAGTGAAAGAGAGTTCAGTTACATTTAAATGTCTCATAGTAGTGGTATTATCAGTGGAGTTTCTAGAGTCTAGGAAATTGTATCGTATTTCTTCAACTTGTCTGATTTGCTACCTGGGGCACACAGAATTGACATGGGTACAAAAGAGTATGTGTAACCACTCTCATGAAACTGTTCCAGTTAGACAGAAGTAGTTTATTTAATTTTATCTTTTAATATAATTTATTGACAAATTGGTTTCCATATAACACCCAGTGCTCATCCCAACAAGTGCCCTCCTCAATGCTCATCACCCACTTTCCTCTCTCCCCCCACCCTCCATCAACCCTCAGTTTGTTCTCAGTATCCAAGAGTCTCTTATAGTTTGCCTCCCTCCCTCTCTGTAACTGTTTTTTTCCCCTTGTGCTCCCCCATGGTCTTCTGTTAAGTTTCTCAAGATCCATCTATGAGTGAAAACATATGGTATCTAGACAGAAGTAGTTTAAATAAACAAGAAAGGGACAGGCTAGATTTCTAACAAAATGGAGAATAGATACCAGTTATGAGAAACGAAAGATTTTTAATTGTTTGATTAGTCTACTTACGAATAATCTCCATCTGTGAAGTGTAGATCCAAAGATAACAGAAAATTCATTTCTTCAAGGGTTTCTTCAATCTCAAGAGAAATTACAATGTAAGATATTTTTGAATACTTACACAAAGTTAGAAATAAGCCTTGAGGCTCTATAAAAAATATTTATCTAAATATATATGAAGAGATGTTTACCTTTTTTTCATCCAACAACATTTTAACTTTGAAGATCATGACATCATTTAAAACAACTTCCTCATTTTTATATAGAATTTGAAATGTTTTACTGCAAATCAGAGAATCATGAACTGAAGCTGGAAAGGCTAAAGTCATACCTAAAACAGATAAGATATGTAACTGACAGGTAAAAAGTAAAAACACAATACAAGTAAATTAATACTTTAAAATACCGTAAGTTTTACTGTATTACTCCAGTACCATTACCATTTTACATAGCAGTATTAGAACATTTCTGAAAGTTTACTACTTTCTATGTAAAAAAATGAATAAATAAGTACATTATAACCATCATAAAATTTTTGTACAACTTATCTTAATCTGAGAAGGTAAATGAGGAATCTCAAGGTAGATTCTTTTAAAAGGAACAATTGATCTGTACACGCAGAAGGAAGCAATTTAGTTTTCTATAGATGCATAGTGAAGAATTTGATTGGCCATTGTCCTGGTTGCTGGGTGGCAACCTCTAAATCCTTGGAATAAAGAGTTTGGCTTTTGTCCCAATTCCTTGTAAGTGGCCTCTAAATCCTTAGAATTTCCCAGTGACGAGTTATTCATGGTAGGCCCAAATAATGGTAAGGAGATGACTCAGGATGGAGGTTGGCCACACAAGATCAACTACGTGACTACAGAGTTGGCGACTGACCCACATGGTTTAAGCTCAACCTCCAGTGAGGGGAAGGGGGCTGAAGACTGAGCAATGATTCAATCAGGTGGGCTTTCCTGATTGGCAATATTCTACATATTGTCACATGCAAACTTTCTGGGAGGGTAATATGTCCTGACTCCTTGCAGAGAGAACAAAGAAGCTTTACAAATCTGGAACCCTTTCAGACCTTGCCCTATGCACCTCTTCTTTTGGCCGGCTCTGATATGTATCCCTTTGCTATAATAAAACTATAATAATAAGTAGAGTGCCTTCCTGAGTTCTGTGCGTTGTTTCAGTGAATTATCACACCTGAAGTGTAATGGGAACCCCAAATTTGTTGCTATCTAATCAGAAATGAGGGTAGCCAGTGGACCCTTTTAAGTGGCACCTTATGTCTGAAGTAAGATCGGTCTCATGGAAGACCATGCCCTTTACATGTCAAGTTTGTTCTACCTCTGTCCAGGTTGTTGGTGTCAGGTCATTCCAACAAGGTGGAATCTAAACATTTCAACAAGGTGGGTATCTCTGCACAGCAGGGAGCCTAGAGTGGGACACCAGAGTTCAAATGGAATAAGAAGGTATCCAAATGGAGTGGTGGCCTGAGGTCAGAACCTGTGTAGGATGAAAAGGGCAAACCTAGTGAAGGGATGACTTAGGGTGAGGCACTAAGAGCCCTTCTTCTGCCTTAGTTCTAGAACGTGGCTAATAAATACTGGATTAGTGTGCCTCACCAAATAGATATTTTGAGGTCTGTCATATGAAAGATTCTTGCTGCCATGGTATCATTTTTTAACTTAAGAACAGATTAAAAGCTTGACCAGATTCTTTTCACTGCTCAATTTATCTGAGGGCACACTGATGGAAGTTTCTGCCCTATTGCCTAGATCATAAGAGGGCAGTCTTTTCACTGAACAGAAGGTTTCTGCTTTGACCCATTCCCTTGGAGGAAGAAAAGTTGAATGTTAAGTTTAGAGGCAAATCAGCCTACTCAATGTGTTTGTTATCTAATACCTCATCATATTACAAACTTACCAGAAGCACTATGATGAGATCTAAATTTCACATGATTCACTCCTGACCTTGTTGGCTAACTTCCCCCAAAAAGGGGTCTTAAAACTTTTTAGTATACAGAAGCGTACTATGACCCAGAGACTTCATTCAGCTTTTTCTCTGGGAGACTTCTTTTAACAGTAGTGATACTACAGCTTTCTTACACAACTAGGCTTGTGCTTACTATTCAGTTTCTCCAAACTCAACCAGATATATACTTGGATGACATTCACAGGTGATAAAACTATACAGAAAGCAAAAAGAATGATTAACACAAAAATGAGGTGGGGTATACAGGAGGTTTTTATGGTAGTAGTAATGTTCTATTTCTTTTTTTCTTTTTTAATGTTTTTATTTATTTATGAGAGCGAGAAAGCATGAGCAGTGGAGGGCAGAGAGAGAGGGAGACACAGGATGCAAAGCAGGCTCCAGGCTCTGAGCTGTCAGCACAGAGCCCGATGTGAGGCTCAAACTTACAAACCATGAGATCATGACCTGAGCCGAAGTCAGATACTCAACCGACTGAGCTACCCAGGCACCCCAACTATGTTCTATTTCTTAAATGAAGGAATGAGTATTTGGGTATTCATTTTATTATGTAATAAAATAATGTTTTATATGATCTTCAAAAATGTATGATACTTTTCATAAAAATTCTAAATATGTGTTGTACAGTTACTCTGTGACATACATTGTTTCAAGTTAAGTACACCAAACCAAAGGAAAAAAAAAAACCCACTTTCCCTGCCCTCCTCGAATTCTGTAAATTACGTCTGTACTGAGTATGACAGAAATAGAGTGCTATGTTATCTTATGAGGGTGAACCTCGTCTGTGATCTCAGGAAAGACCCTATTGACAATGGTATTTGACAATACCATAAAAAAGAGTCAAATGAAGATGGAAAGGGAGAGAATCTGAAGAGAAGGAATATAAACTTCTTGAAGTCAAGGTCCATGTCTCACATTCTTCTTACTCCATATAGTGGTATTATGTATAGGGTCAGCACTTGTGGAGAAACTGGAACACTTGTACACTATTGGTGAGAATGTAAAATGGTGTTGCCACTACTGGAGACAGAATGAAGGTTCCTCAAAAAATTAAAAATAGAACTATCATATGATCCAGCAATTATACTTCTGCTATTTATCCCAAAGAATTGAAAACAGGATCTTGAAGATATATCTGCACTTCCATAATTCACTGCCGCATTATTCACAATAGCTAAGTGGTAGAAATAACCTGTCCGTAAGCAGGTGAATGGGTAAAGAAAATGATTTATACAATAGAATATTTTCAACCTTAATAAAAGGAAATCCTATAATATGCAGCAACATATGGATAGACCATGACGACTTAAGCTAAGTGAAACAGGCCAAACGCTGCATGATTCTATTTATATGTGCTATCTAAAATGGTCAAACTCATCAAAGAAAGTAGAATAGTGGTTGCTAGGGGCCGCGGGGAGGGAGAAATGAGGAACTGCTATTCAGTGGTACAGAGTTTCAGTCATGCAAAGTTAAAAAGTTCTCGAACTCTGCTGTACAACAATGTGCACTCCTAAATTATAGCAACACTGTACTATAGACTGTAAAGTCTGTTGAGAGTAGATTTTTAACACACGCAAAAAAGAATGTGCTTTACTCTGAAGCATTAATATGTTAATATCTCATGGCAATTTACTTAGAGAAAAGTCCCCACGTTTTTATCCTAACGTAAACACTAATCTTCCTGACATACTGCAGTTGGGTTTGGGGTGCCCAACTATAACAGCTGACCTGATTACAGACCTTTAATTCATCTCTGATTTCAGGCCCACCCCTTATTTCCCTTCACCTGCTGTACCTTCCTGAAATCCCTAGGGGAAGGTGTCCTTAAAAAGCAGTTCAGCTCTCACTTCTGTTTTCTGCCTGCAAAAACTTATTGAAATATTTTACTATTCCTTTTTTGTGTTTTATATTGCTATTACCGAAGAGCCTTAGAAACAAAAAGACCCAAACATATGTGTATAGTTCTTTTCTTGTCTTGAATGTGAAACACTCTGTGCTTTTTAATCTTTACTAGATGATAACTTCCATCAATGAGGTCAGGACCACATATATCATTTTCATTGTTATAATTTAGGAGTGAGCACTATGTCTTACACATAATAAGCCCTTAGCATGTATTTATTGAATACTTGAACTTTCATCAAACTTAATTTAGTGCCCTAATTTCTTGTTGAAAGAACTCTATTGTCACTTTGCCTGTCAGTTATCTGCTAACCCAAACATCTGATCTACACTTTTAGAGACCTGTGATAGAGGCCTATGAGTACTTACATTAAGTTGTGATAATTTATGTTTTATATTTTATTCCTATCATTATCTTTCACATTTATATTCCCTTCGCTTAAACAGCTAGTACTGATATCTGTTATTTATTTTGTGAACAAGTGAGCATTCATTCAACCATAATTTATTAAGCTTCTAAAGTATCGGGAACTAAGAGATATGAACATAAATAAGAACCCTGCCCTTGTTTTCAGAGTTCCCAATCTAGTTTGAATAGAAACATTCAAGCAAGTAATTGGACTACAATGGGATAATCTCTTAACTCCCTATTTTGGAGGCCAAAGCAAATGCCAATGTAATTATCACTATCTCTTAAGCCAGGTAAAAAGACAATGGTTGTGACAGAAGGAAGCTGTTCAATCTAGGGAAAACAAAATGGAGGGCTATAATGCCAAATGGACTCAAGTTTCATAAGCTATGCCAAGTTTATTGAAAGATCTAACTCTGCTGAGTTTTCCATTCATGATTGGTGAGCTCATTCAGTTACTATTAACAGTAATGGATTAGTGACATAAAATGAAGATTTATTTATTTAAACCTTCCTCATTTTATTATATTTTTTTAATTTTCTTAATGTTTGTTTATTTTTGAGAGGGAGAGAAAGTGAGTGGGGGAGGTGCAGACAGAGAGGGAGACATGGAATCCAAAGCAGGCTCCATGCTGTCAGCACAGAGCCTGATGCGGGGTTTGAACCCACAAACCGTGAGATCACGACTGGGGCCGAAGTCAGATGCTCAACCAACTGAGCCATCTAGGCACCCCAGAATCTTCCTCATTTAAAAAAAATTTTTTAATTTTTTAAATTTATTTTTGAAGGAGAGAGAGAGAGACAGAGAATGAGCGGGGGAGGAGCAGAGAGAGGGAGACACAGGATCCCAAGCAGGCTCCAGGCTCTGAGCCATCAGCACAGAGCCCGACATGGGGCTTGAACTCACAGACCACGAGATCATGACCTGAGCCGAAGTCGGACGCTCTACCGACTGAGCCACCCAGGCACCCCAAATCTTCCTCATTCTAAAAAGAGCAATCTCCTTTTATGATTCTTGATGTTTGATTGTATTATAATAAAATAAATAACAAAAAATTATAAGATGTTAAAAAGATGTTTATAGAAAAGTGTTATGAAACATAGCAGAGGAAACTTCTAAACTAGGACAAAGGAGACAATGAGGTGGAAAATACATGCACAAAATATGAAGTAAGTTAGAACTCTTCAAATGTGAGAAACTGGAAGTGGTTCCATGGGGAGAAATCCACAAGGAAATGGTAGGAAATAAAGTTAGACATGTAGGATAGGGTCAAATCATGAAAAATCTTAACAACTCAGCAAAACTGTCAAAATATTTCAATGACTCTCAAAGGAAGGCCAGGAAAAGCTGATAGCTGGGAAAAGCTTAAGGAGACAACTAACAGGGAGGAAACAGATGGTTCATCTACCAGCATGTCAAAATATTTGAAGCTTTATTTCTAGTGGCCAATTAACTACCGCCAAGGCACATAACTGGGACAACCCCTCCTTACTTTGATAGCTAGTCCTTATTTCCACCCTTTTTTCTTTTTTTAAAAATGTTTATTTATTTATTTATTTATTTATTTATTTATTTATTTATTTATTTTTGAGATAGAGAGAGAGAGGGGGAGGGGGAGAGAGAGAGGGAGAGAGACAGAATCCCAAGCAGGCTATGCACTGTCAGTGCAGAGCCTGATGCAGGGCTGAAACCCACAAACTGTGAGATCATGACCTGAGCTGAAATCAAGAGTTGTATGCTTAACAGACTGAGCCACCCAGGTGGCCCAACCTTCCTTTTTTCTTGATATTAATTTGTTCTTAACTGCTATCACCTGTATAAAAGCACTGGGTGGTGGTAGATAGGAATACATATACACGCAAAAAATTTTATCTAGAATAAATGACCTTAGAAAAACTCTGGTCAAATACAAATAACTGGAAAAATTTTTTTATTGTTCAAGCAGGGTTGATTTCTTATTAGTCCAAATGCTTATCTAGCTGTGAAATTTTTATCAAAGTAGAGAAAAAAAATATATATATATAGTAATAAGACCTTCCTCACATATTATTGTTTGAAGTTTTATGCAATTTCCCTTCTTTCTCCTCATGAATAGCAGTCTCATAGAAAAACTATATAGAAATTTTTCTAAAGATGACATCAAAATGCCTAATAGGTACATGACAAGATGTTCAACATCACCAATCATCAGGGAAATGCTAATCAACAACACAATGAGTTATCACCTTACATGTATTGGAATGGCTATTATCAAGAAGCCAACAGACAATAGGTGCTAACAAAAATGTGGTGAGAGGGAAACCCTATCCACTGCTGGTGGGAATGTAAATTGGCCTGACCACTATGGAAAACAATATGGAGGATCCTTAAAAAATTAAAATAAGATCTGCCATAGCATCCAGCAATTTCATTTCTGGTATATATCTAAAGGAAATGAAAAGATTTCAAGGAGATAAATGCATTCCTATGTTTACTGCAGCATTCACAATAGCCAAGATACAGAAACAATGAATGAATGGATAAAAAAGATGGGGTATATATACACAATGGAATTTTATTCAGCTGTTAGAAAGGAGACTATCTTGCCATTTGCAACAAGATGCATGGACCCTGAGCACATTATGCTAAGTGAGATAGGTCAGAAAAATAAAAAAATAATGCATTATCACTTATCTGTAGAATCTAAAAAACTCAAAGTCGTAAAAAACAGAGTAAAATGGTAGTTAACAGGGGATAAGGGGGTGGGGAATAAGTTTGATGTTATTTAAGAATACAAACCTGTAAGGAGTAGTAAATAAGCCATAGATATCTACTGTACAGTATAATGAATATAGGCAACAATATTGTGCTACAATTATATAATGTCAATAAATATTACAACAATCACATTATAATAAACAAATGTATCAAAGCAACACATGGCACACCTTAATTTTACATATTGTATGTCAAATTTATCCAGTAAAAAAAGAAGAAGAAAGTAATTGTTTTATTTTACTACTACTAGCTACCATCTACAGAGCACTTATGTGCCAGGCACTGTGCTTTATGTATATTATTACTAATCCTTTAGGCAATTTTATAGTGCAGGAACTAATCTATTTTAGAGATACCAAGGCTCCAATAATTTAAATAATTTATCTAGGAGCAAATGCCACTGCTGTTTGCCCCAAAGCCTGTGCTCGGTCTTCTATGTCACACTGATAAACTAGTTTAAACATAGGTATGCAGTACACTCTTACATATCACAGAACCCTTACACTAGTAAGAAGTAGGTGTCTCATAGGGGAAGAAAAGACCCAAAGGAGGTATAGAAAGGTTAAACCATACCACTCAGTTATCCTGTGTTATTAGTAAGGCTAATTCTTGAAAACTAAGGAAGAAAAGGCACATATATGATTGACGGGCAACTCCTTCTTCATGACTGTCCTTAAATCAAGTTGTTTCTGAGATCCTAGAGTCCACCTTATTTCAGTTTTTTAACATCTGGGGTAATTTAGGGTAGAAATAGAGGACATGACAAAGGGAACCAATATTTATTGAACATTATACCAGGTCCCTGTATCTAATTTTCTCATTTAATTTTCACAAACACACTGTAAGACAGGGATTATTTCCCTCCACTGATTAGGTAATTCTCAGAGAAACAGAGTAATTTGCTTAAGACCAAAAGCTAATAAGTGGCAGAACAAGACTTACGAGTGAGTGGCAGAACAAATCCAAATTCAAACACTATCTACAGATTAAGTTAGTTTTATAAGCATAGAAATGCAAGGGTAGGTACTTAGATTTCCTTGACAAGTTATAAATTCAGGGGTCTTTTGTGAGATCTCTTCTTTCCCTCGGATTTCCCTTTTTGCCCTTGGTCATTCTAGCTCATTCTTCTTATCCCAGAAATGGCTTTATTAATATAAAAAACATTGTAATTTACATATTAACATGAGATGTTATCCTATGTACTTACTATGCTGCACAATTATATATATCACAGGAAATCATCAAAATAACTTTATTATAATTTTTAGCTCTGTACATTAAATGGCTCACAAATAGTATACACAGTAAGTCAAAACGTGACTGTTTCTCATTCTTTCTTATAGTACCAGAAGTCAAATAATAATATTTTACATATATACAGCCCTTTACAGTTTACTGAAAACTTTTACTTAAACACATAACAACCCTGTAAAGCAGGTAACACATTTCACAGATGAGAACCTGAGGCTCACAGAGGTTAAGTGAGTTTTGCAAGATAACATAAAAGGAAGCTGGTATCCTGACTCCAAATCACTACTTTATTAACTACAACAGAGCCACATCTTTGAATTTACAGCTTCTAAGATATACCTATAGCTACCTCTCTGTAACAGGTGACCCAGATCAATACCAAAATGGTAACTAGATTTGTCTTGTCTTGCCAGAAACTTAAGATCCTTTCTTTATGTTGGATAGTCGTTTCAATTTTATAAGTACTCTCCCTCTCATGTTACCATAAAAATGAAAAGCTGTTTACTTGTTTTCAACATTTGGAACAAACCCATAGACAAAGCACAGTAAGATTTAACTACAGTTACAAAACAGAATATGAATGTTAGAAACTTTGATAACATAAAACAAAGGATATATTTAACAAGTTGAAAGGTGGAGGAAAAGAGAAAATTTGAAAAAAGAGGCATTACAAAATAGGATTTGTCTTATTTGCTAAAATTGAAAATGGAGGTTTAAACAATATATCATTTAACAGTTACAGCCAAAGTCAAAGAAAGAGTCAAAGAATGACACGGGCATAATGGCATCTCCTAAAAAGTAGAGAAGAGAGGGAGGAAGTAGTGTAATCTTCAGTTGTCATTTATCATACCAGGTAGTAAAAAAGCCTATATAGAGGAAACCATTAGAACTAAAGAAATAGTGAAAAGTGGATGCATCTAGAGAAGTAACTATGTTTTCACTACCAATCTTTCTAGACTAATAGATTTTTTAACTATTTGTATTATTTGCAAAAAATTATTTTTTTTAAGAAAAAAGGGATGGGTGGATATTAAAAAAGCAAATAAAACAATGTATGTTTCTTTCTAAAAAAAATGCTATCGTTATTAGAAATGGGGAGTTGTTATTTGCACTTTTTATCACAATAGTACATAGTGCTCTAACATTTCAAACTGGGGACAGTTCCTTAGAATCAAGAATGACTTCTTTGTTGTAGAAGTCTGTAAATATTTTATTAATCAATTTTCAACAGCTCTATAAATACTCATTGTCTTTTATGACTGATGCTATTGCAGATGACAGCTATTTCCTGACTCAAACCTCTCACTGTCAGCACAATTTCATGCTGGAAATAATTTAAATGTGTTGCAATAAGCTGTATGATACCATCTAATTCCTACATCTAACTTGCCCTTCTGCAACTGACAGACAAAATCAGTACTTTCTTTCTTCTTCTAAAAGTTTTCCAGAAATATACACAAAGTATAGGAATTATGGTAAAATACAGTGCTGGAAAGGAAAGGTCTTAAGATGATAGTAGAAATCCAACAAGAAAAATAGGGTGTGTAATAAAAGTATAGAGAAAATCCAAGCCCTTAGAAGAAAAAGTGAATTTTTAAGGAAGAGAGGTAAAAAGAGAATAAACACACCAGATAAAGAAAAATTACCCCTATCTGAATATATTTATGTTATCATGGATGAGTCTAGACATCAAAGATCTGTACTTATTAAAACAAAGTCAACCAAATTCACAGGAATAATTTCTAGAGAAACTTTTGGGAAGGATACCTTTTCCTAACAAATTTACTAGTATTAAAAAGATACAAACTCCAGGAACTCTTAAATACTATTTTAAAATGAAACACATCTTGGAAGAGAAGGGGCATAAAAAGAGAACCAAATCAGTACCTCTAAGACTAGAATACACTGGTTGCTTTCTTTGTGCTTGCTCTCTCTCCCTCTCTTTTGTTCTTCCAGATCGCTGATAAGGAAAAATTCATCTGGACATGAGAACATTATTTTGCATCTACTATACCTAATTTTCATATGTTAAACATTTAACATGATAGGCTATCCTGGGGTACAATGGCAGAAAATACAACTGAAATACCAGATTCACATTATCACAGAGGTGTTCAGAGGATGAAACAAGAACCTGTGGGGTACTACACACATATAAAAGATTGTCATGCTGGGAATGGTATTGGGATGAAGAAAGATGCACACCTCGTAATTTGTTAAAGGTCATTTTATTTGTAAAAATCCATAGATATGATCATGTACCATAAACAGGAAAGATATTCTAAACTAGAGAAAAAGAAAATATACTGATATAACATTAAAAAAGATATATTTTTAAGTGTTTATTCATTTACTTTTCGATAGAGAGAGACAGAGAAAGCACAAGTGGGGGAGGAGCAGAGAGAGAGAGACAGAGAGAGAGAATCTCATGCAGGCTCCACATTCAGCATGGAGCCCAACGTAGGGCTTGATCTTCACAACCATGAGGTCACAACCTGAGCTGAAATCAAGGGTCAGTTGCTTAACCAAATGAGCCACCAAGGCACCCCAGGATAAAAAAAGATCTTGAAAAATTATATTAGGTATTACATTTTAGACATGAAAGACAAAAGTTTGCTATTAAAAAGTATGAAAGAAGTTAACACTTTCTTCTTATGTTCAAAATCTCGTTCTCATGTTCTTGATTTTGGCTGTTATAATTTAATAAAAAAGATGTAAACTCTTAAAAATTTTCTAGTGTAATGCTATAAAAATGCACACATAAATAATGTTTTCACATACAAACTAAAATTATATATTATAAAATCCTATTGCTTTCCAAACCCAAGCTTTCTCTTTTAAAGACTGGTGTCTGCTATCAACTATTTTTAAAAGATGCTTCCTTTCCACACACTAGTAAATTATCAGATAATTGACATTTCACAGTCAATAACACACAGTTATTAGTATCAGAAGCTGGTGATAGTGACAATGACTCAATCTGGACTTACACCTAATAAAAATCCAACCAAAAATAAACAAAAAACCTAAACCAAAATCACAGTGACAATGTCCAGGAAAAGGCACTTAAGGCACTTAAAAAGCAAGTACTTAGGGGCGCCTGGGTGGCTCAGTCAGTTAAGCATCTGACTTCGGCTCAGGTCATGATCGCACAGTTCATGGGTTCAAGCCCTGCGTCAGGCTCTGTGCTGACAGCTCAGAGCCTAGTGGAGCCTGCTTCGGATTCTGTCTCCCTCCCTCTCACCCCTCCCCCCACTCTTTCTCTCTCTCTCAAAAATAAATTAACATTAAAAAAAAATTAAAAAAAAAAAAAGGAAGTACTCTATTGGGTATTTCTGAAATAATATTTGTCATAATGTCAAAAGAACATTACTTTGTAAATGATATTAACTACGTGTAAATTTCTGCCAAACAAATAACCTAGAAAAATCTCAAACAACTTACACTTATACCTCAAGATACTAGAAAAAGAACAAACTAAGCCCAAAGTAAGCAGAAGGAAGGGAATAACAAAGATTGGAGTGGAAATAAATGGAATAGAGACTAGAAAGACAATAGAAAAGGTCAATGAAACTAAGAGTTGGTTTTTTGAAAAGATAAAAAGAACAAACATTTAGGTAGACTATGAAAAAAAAGATGACTCAAATAATTACAAATGAAAGAGAAGACACTATAACTATCCTTTGTAGAAATACAAAGGGTAAGAGACTACAATGAACAATTATATGCCAACAAAGTACATAAACTAGAAGAAATGGGTAAATTTCTGGAAACATACACCTTACCAAAACTGAATCATAAAGAAACAAAATCTGAACAGACCAAAATGTGAAACATTGAATCAGCAATCAAAAATCTCCCAGCAAATAAAAGCCCAGGACCAGATGTCTTCACTGGCAAACTCTATCAAACATTTAAAGATGAATTAATACCAATCCTCAAATTTTTCCAATAACTGACCAAGAAGTAACATTTCAAATTCATTTCAAAAGGCTAGCAATACCAAAGACACTACAAGAAAAGAAAATTACTGGTCAATAACCCTGATGAACACAAATGCAAAAACCCTCAACAAAATACTAACAATCCAAATTCAAGACTATTTTATTTAAAAAAAAATTTTTTAATGTGTTATTTATTTATTTATTTATTTATTTCAATATATGAAATTTATTGTCAAATTGGTTTCCATACAACAACCAGTGCTCATTCCAAAAGGCGCCCTCCTCAATACCTGTGTTATTTATTTTTGAGAGACAGAGAGAGAGAGAAAGAGCGCAAGAGAGCGCTCAAGTGGGGGAGGGGCAGAGAGAGATGGAGACACAGAATCTGAAGCAGACTCCAGGCTCTGAGTTGTCAGCACAGAGCCCGACACGGGACTCAAACTTATGAACCATAAGATCATGACCTGAGCCGAAGTCAGAAGCTTAACCAACTGAGCCACCCAGGTGCCCCTTCAAGAGTACTTTAAAAGGATCATACACTATGACCAAGAGATTCATCCCTGGGACGCAAGGGTGATTTGACACATGCAAATAAATGATATACCATATTAACAGAATGAAGGACAAAAATCATGATCATTTCAGTAGATGCAGAAAAAGCATTTGACAAAATTCAACATACTTTCATGATAAAAATTTCAATAAATTAGGCATAGAAGAAATATACCTCAACATAATAAAGGCCATACAGGACAAGCCCATTGCTAACACCATAACCAACAGTTAAAAGTGTTAAAATCTTTCTTCTAAAGTTAGAAACAAGAGCACCCACTCTTATCACTTCTATTATTGGCAGTCCCAGCCACCGCAATTTGGCACTAAGAAGAAATTACATGCATCCAAACAGGAAAGGAAGAAGTAGAATTATCTCTTAGTGCAGATAACATGATATCAAGATTCCACCAAAAAGTTGTTAGAACTAACCAATAAATTCACTAAAGTTGCAGGATATAAAATCAACATACAAAAATCAGTTGCTTGTCTATACACTAACAATGAACTATTCAAAAGAGAAATCAAGAAAGCAATCCCATCACTGTGTTGCTCACCTGTAACTAATATAATATTATGTGTCAACTATACTTCAATTAAAAAATAAAAGTAAGTTTTTCTAGTATGTTTATTTCATAAATTTAAAATCACTCTATTATTTAAAAAGGAGAGAAATTCATTTACAATAGCATCAAAAATAATAAAATACTTAGGAATAAATTTAACCAAGGAGATAAAAACCTGTACACTGAAAACTATAAGACACTGATGAAAGGAACTGAAGAAGACACAAATGAAGGAAGAGAGATCCTGCGTTCTTAGATTGGAAGAATTAATGCTGTTAAATGTCTACACAACCCCAAGGGATCTATAATTCAATATCATCTTTATCAAAATTTCAATGCCATTTTTCACAGACACAGGAAAAAACTATCCTAAATTCATTTAAAGCCACGGCAATCTTAAGAAAAAATGAACAAAGCTAGATGCATCACACTTCCTAATTGCAAGGCTATAGTATTACTATTACGAGGCTATAGTAATCAAAGCAGTGTGATAATGACATTTAAAAAAAAGTACACAGACCAATGGAAGAGAACAGAGCCTAGAAATCAACTCACACACATGGTCAACTAATCTTTGACAAGGTACCAACAACATATAATAGGGAAAGGATAGTGTCCTAGTGGTGCTGAGAAAACTGGATATCCATATGGAAAAGAATGAAACTATACCCCTATCTTATATCACTCACAGAAATTAACTCAATTGTATTAAAGACTTACATTTAAGACCTAAAACCAAAAAACTCCTAGAAGAAAGCATAAGAGAGAAAGCCCTTGACCCTGATCTTGGTAATGTTCTTTGGATTTGACCCCAAAAGCAAAGGCAAAAATAAACAAGTGGGATTACATCAAAGTACAAAGCTTCTGCAGAGCAAAGGAAACCATCCACAAAATGAAAAGAGAACCCACAAAATGTGGAAAAATATTTGAAAATCATATGTATCTCAGGGGATTAAAATCCAAAAAAAGAGCTCACATAGCTCAATAGCAAAAACAATCTGATTAAAAAATGGGCAGAAGATCTGAACAGACATTTTTCTGAAGAAGACATACAGATGACTAACAGGTACATATAAAAAGTTGCTCAACATCACTACTCATCAGGGAAAATGTAAATCAAAACCACAAAGAGATATTACCTCACATCTACTAGAATTGCTATTATCTAAATGTCAAAATATAACAAGTGTTAGCAAAGACACAGAGAAAAGGAAACCTCTGTGCATTGTTGGTGGGAGTGCACACTGGTGCAGCCACTACAGAAAACTTTATAGAGGTTCCTCAAAAAATTAAAATTACAGCTACCATAATGATCCAGCCATCCCACTCATGGGTATATGTTTGAAAGAAATGAAATCAGTATCTTGAAGACAAATCTGCACTCCCATGTTCAATGCAGCATTATTCACAATAGCCAAGATATGGAAATAATCTAAGTATCTGTCAGTGGATGAATGGATTAAGAAAATGTGGTATCACACACACACACACACAGAGAGAGACAGAGAGAGAGAGAGAGAGAGAGAGAGAGAGAGAGAGAGAGAGAGAGAGGTCTTATTCAGCCATAAAAAAGATGGAAATCCTGCCGTTTGCAACATTATGGATGAACCCAGAGGGCACTATGCTAAGTGAGATAAGTCAGACAGAGAAAGAGAAATACTGCGTGGAATCACATATGGAAACAAAACAAAACAGTCAATTTCCTAGAAACAGACAGCAGAACTGTACTTGCTAGGGGTTGAGGGATGAGAGAAAGAAATGGAGAGGTCAAATGGTGTAAACTTTCGGTTCTATTTAATGCACAACATGGTGACTACCTTTAATAATAAAGTTTTGTATACTTAAATTCGCTAAAAGTAGATCTTCTGTTTTCACTGTACACACACATGCACAAATACACACACAAAAAAGAGTAAACTGTGAGGTGATGGATGTGTTAATTATCTTGATTGTGTCAATTATTTCATAATGTACATGTAACAAATCACACTGTATACTTTCAATATATGAAATTCTATTTGATTAATTCTCAATAAAGCTGAAAAAAATAAATAAAAAGGTCTTTTTTTCAACTGGCAACTTTAGATGACACAATAGGGAAGACATTTAGTTTACTAGGTTAAGGAAGTTCAAAAAGGGAGGACCAAATCTATCTTGTAATATTAGTGGTTTTAACCTCTGTGTTTCATAGAAAGTAGACTTACAAAAGTCCAAGTGACAATAAATATATACTTTAATATGTATGCCAGGCCAACACATAAATTGATTTTTTTTAAAAGAAAGAATGTACATATTTTTGGTCATAAGCAAGAAGTCTCCCTGAGCATTTGAAGAGTCTTCAGAAAGAAAGAATAAACTCTCCATTTTATACAACTCATTAAAATTTATCATAATCTAGCATTTTAGTACACATAGGATACTAAAAAGATAATCCTAAACACTTCAAATTCCTAAAATATTTTCTTAAATTTAAAAAATAGAGTGAATTATGGTCAGCATAGCTTTAGTGTTAGGTGTATTTTATTTTTAATGATGCCTTCAAAATTCATTATTCATATTTGACATATATGTTAACTCGCTAGAATGTTTCATTAACCATTTCATTTCCTAAATGCATAGAATGGAACAGAGTATACTGTATCAGGAAAGCTAAAAAATGCCCACTGATTATGTCAGGACCACCAGTTTGGGCTCAAACATTTTAATGCTGGTCTCTCCACAGAATATAAGTAAATTACTGAACTGCTATAATATATCCATCTTATACCTTATATATTGCTTTCTGGCATTTGTTTTGTTTTTTGTTTTGTTTTGTTTTTTTTTTTTTTTACTGTAGTTAATCCAGACCAAAATGTAGCTAATAAATATTCTCAAAGGCATACTATAAAACTTTATCATAAAACACCTTTGTAATCATATATCAAATTATATGTACACATTCACTGTATATTTTTAAAAATTACATCTTACATGATGTAATTGATATCACCCCTACTTATGTTTGTTTTCATGGAAATTTCACATACATTCTTTCATTTGTTCTTCACAAGAAGTCAAAAGACAAGGAACCTATAATCATGCTTGTTTTACTGAGGCCTTAAATATATTTCTTATAAAAGGTATTATAATGATACCCTTTAGTATCTTATATTTGTAATTAAAAAATTGTAATTTTTTTAAAGGAAGAAGACTTTTTAAAAAATTTGTTTTGAGAGAGACAAAGTGTGAGTGGGGGAGGGACAAAAAGAAAGGGAGAGAGGGAGAATCCCAAATAGGCTCTGAGCAGGTCAGTGCACAGAGCCCAATGTGCTCAATCCCACAGACTGCGAGACCATGACTTAAGCCAAAATCAAGAGTTGGATGCTTAACCAACTGAGCCACCCAGGCACCTCCAAAATAAGAATAATTATTAAATGTTATTATTAGCCATTATAATGCTGCTTCAGATTTTCTTAAATGTTAAAAGTATTCCTTGGCTTACCTGCTGCATGTAACAAACTAGCTTCTACTCTGTGAGGAACTCTTGGTGGAATTTTCATAGATGCACGTATCTGGTAAAAACTAAAGAAAAATAGACAAAAAAATGATTTCAAAAAATATTTTAAAATATGCAATGCCCCAGTATCTATATATCTGTATGCATTAAACAATAAAATTGTTCTACTTATATCAGTTTCCCATAATATTTATTACTGGTGAAAAACAACAAGATCCACAGATCAAATACCAGCATGAATAAAACCCAAAGGGAAACCAGCATATATAAAGATGAATGAGAGAAACAAAAGAAATATATACAGCATTTCTTACTTTAAATAAGAGAATGTCATAGCAACCAGAGGAGTTAGTAAGGCATCTAAGACTTTCACTGCTTAATTTGGTTTATAAATCTGGACTGGCCTTATACTTGTTTTGGACAATACCATCTGGCAGAGATGAAGAATGCTAGTTGCAAGCCTAGGTCTTAAAAGGTCTTCTTGCATAGATTCTCTCTTTGGACCCTGCCTCCTCTGTGAAAATAAGCTGGAGGATGAGAGATCATAAAACAGAATTGAGTCCACCCAAGTAAGGCCATTCTGTATCAGCTAGCACCCAGCCAACCTTCCAGTTGAGTGTGAACTCATAACTGAGCCCAGCAAAGTCAGCCAGGCCAGCCCAGATGACCAAAACCATTCAGCTAATCCAGAGACTTGTGAGCAAAAATAAATGTTTATTTTCATTTCAATTCAAGCTTTGTGTTTGAAGCTTTGTGTTTATTATTAGTTGCATATTGCCATAATACATACTAATACACAAATTGGTAACTTTGAAGTAGTATGTACCATAACGAAAACTTCAAATATATGGCATTGATTTGGAGACTAATGTAAGTTACAATTACAGAAGCAAGAAAAATGGGTAAACTACAGAGATTTTAAAAATGGTAACCCATGTAATATATCACAGAAACTTTTGTAAAATACACTGTCACCAATAACTTAGAAGAAGTTGGACAATGTATCTAAGAAACTTCGGGACTTGAGCAGGCTAATTTCCAGGCAGAATGATGAAAATGTCAACTCGTTGCTCCTTGCTAAGTATCATAAGGTTTTGCAAGAAAGGGATGAGCTAAAGAAAGAACTAGTCACTTTACAAACAGGACCTAGAGGGAATATAGATGGACTAGAACTTGCTAGATTGGAAAACAAAACTCCTTAAAGATTTTCCAAATAAAATGCTGCCATGGACAAAGATCATACCAAGAATATGACTATAAATCCCTTTCTTAAGATTGCTACAGAAACTAAAACAGTGTCTAAGTAGACATTCAATTTGACAAAAGGACTTTTAGGAAATTTAAGGGCATGATCCCACAGAATTCTGATCCCCAAATAGTGATTACATCTAGTAGTCATGTCTCAAAAGACAATTGTGGGTGTGGGTTCCAGAGCTTGGAATGAACTGTATCAGTCATAGAGAAGCCTCATAAAGTTTTTAAGTAAGTTTTACTAGCCTAAGAACTATCAGCTTAGACTCCCAGGCTGGTCTCCTAAGTTGCCTAGTCAACAGAATGGAGTGGAAGTAACAAGAGTGGCAATTCAAGGGGTCCTGCATCCTCTGCTCTCCTTCTTTGACTCCTGTCTCTGCCATAAAAACAAGTTCAGCCTGTCCTGCTGAGGAGTGAGAGACCATGTAGAGTAAAGCAGAGGACAGCTGTTTTTATGTTTTCAACAAGATGGCAAAGCCAAGAGCAGCCAAAAGTAGTAAAACAAAACAAAGCAAAACAACAACAAAAACTAATAGAAAATCTCTCTCACCCAACTTCTGTTAGTCAGAGTTCCGTTACTACCACTCTTAGTACATTCCTTCAGGTTTTTTTCCCTGAGTTACTGCAAGCACTTCTAAACTGTCCCTTATGCTTCTATTTCTTCTACAACAATCAATCTAATATATCACAATCTTCATCATGTTAGTGTTTATTGTAATAATAGTGATAATTTCATTCTTACTTGGAAACCACTGATGGCTGCCCAAATCCATACTGTCAACTCTTCTCCAGACACTAAGAGCCCTTCACAAACATAACCTTTCATTTCTTTACTATCTTTTCTTCTGCAATTCTCCTAGAGAATATCTAATTTACTAAATATTCTTTAAAATAGCATATTCATTCCTATTTCCAAGGCTTGATTCATGCTGCTCTCTCCTACCAAGAGTTTTTCACTTTATCTTATGCCTACTTTGAACCGCACTCTCCATAATGACTTTCCTAACATATTAACCCAGAAAAAATGTCTTTCTGTTCTGATTCCTAGAGCACTTTCTATATACACTTCTTGAAAGATCATCATTTTGTTTCCACTTAGCTGTTTTGTGCATATATTTTATTTTTCCCATACACTATAAGCTTTTACAAGCAAAAATGAGATCTTACACATTTTCATAAAAGTCCTTTCAAGGCTCAGTACAAAATCATAAATGCACATTACATATATTCAGCATTATCATTAAATTCATATGAATAATTCTTAAACATCTACTTTAAAATAAAATTTTTCTAAGAAAATAATTATTTGAATACAGTTCATTGTTTTCCTTATATATACTGGAATATAAGTATGTAATTAAATTTAAATGGAAACGGTACACCTTTTCCTATCCAAGATATATAATCTTCATGATTAAAATACACACCCTCTCTGAAATAAATCCACATTGTAGAACTTGTTTAGCTCCACAGAGAATTCTACCATTGCTTGAACTTCAGTCATTTTCAATTTATACTCAGAAGACAAATCTGGTGACAGCACCTTGGTAAGAGAAGGCAGAAAAAAAATCACGAGAAGCACAACAAAATGCCAACTTAAGAAAACCATTAATATTTAAACATATTTCAGAGTATGATATATAGGCAGAAAATAAAAATGAAGCAATGAAGCAAATTAGTTCAGTGTACCTAACTTAGTCTATCCCAACTAAAGAGCACCAGAATCAACTAAATATACTTACTAATAATTTATGTACTAAATAGCAATAATCTATAATTTCAGGTATGTTCTAACAGAATGCATTTTCTAAGATTTGTTTCCCTTTGTGACATCTATGTGATAATAAATAATATAGCAAACTGCTAAAAGAAACTCTGGACTTTATCTATTACAGATAAAATAGTAAAGAAAAAAGTAAACAACCTAATTATTCACATTGCACATAAAGGCAACCCCAGAGTCAAAAAGAGAATTAGCATTCTTTAATTTCCATTAAAATTCATGAAGGGTTTTTTCTGTTACATGAAGTTCTTAAATTACTATTCATTTTTAAATTTCAAAAAAAAAATTTCCCTCATTACAAAAGTCTGAAGTATTCATTTAAGAGGTTTAAAAATATATACACAAGCAAAAATAAAAACATTCACGATTCTATCCACTAAAATGTATACTTGGGTATATATTCTTCATATGTGTGTGCATTTGTAAAATTTCTATAAAAATGGGATCAAACCTCATGCATATTTTATAATCTGTTTATTTTAATTTTTTGATGAACACCTATGTCAATAAACATAATTTTATATATTATTTTCAATTGTTTACTATTATAATTTAAACCATCTCCTATTATTGGGTATTTTAGTGGTTTCCATCTTTTCACTATTTCAAAAAAGTACTGTAACAATCATCTTTATCAATAATACATGCTTTAAAACACAATTCAGAGTTAAGAAAGTGTTGAAAGACAATTCTCCAGTCTCCTGTTTCTGCATGTTTTGCAAGGAGACACTGACTGTCTCTGTTCCATGCTACTTTTCAGGGATGTATGTTTATCGAACAGTCTTAGAAGTCAGAGATAGTGTCTCATACTGGAACAAAGAGCAAATCTGTTTATTCCATTAGTAGAGATAGTCTCCCCCTGAGGCATAAGTCAGACAGACTTACTATCCATTATAAAAGATTTGGGTCCCCTTAGCTTGGGGTTCCTCTCCTATAATACAAACTACTCACATGCAGGTGTGGCCTGGTACTATAGCTACTGCTACTGCTACTGCTGTGAATACAACTCATCCTTTTCTTAGATCTAGGAGTCTCCTGTCTTCTGCTCACATCCATGGCATTGTGGCAGGCCAACTTGTTAGCTTGCAAATGGGATAAAATCTCAGACCCTTCATAGTTTTTGAAATAGTTCTTCAGAGAAATTTGATAAATATTCTGATCTCTTAAATAAAAAAGTAACATATTCTTACCTCTGTTGGTTAAAGCTTCATTTTAACATTATTAAATAACCAAACTTGTACTTCCAGTTACTGATTCTTATTGAAAATATATTGTTCCCCCTGTGAGAAAGAAAGAAAATAACATTTTAAACATTTTGTTCTATTTTACACATAAAGAAGTCCATTTTAAGGAAACATATGCTTCATTACTTAACAATCTCAATTTATCTAAAAGATCTGTATCTTGCATAAGGCTTAAAAATAAGTTTTAGAGATTTTTCATTCACAGTTTCACTGATATCAATATTAACTATTATATCTTTGTTAAGGATTCACTGTGTATACTTCAAAGGGCAATAATACATAAGAATACTTTCTTAGTTCAGTGGCTCAAAAACAATCTTCATGAATCTTCAAAATATTATAAGCTTATTAATTTTTTAGATATAAAACTTACCACTTTAAAATAACTCCTTGGGTAGAGTAAGTAATTTCTGAAATTATAAATATATGAAATGTGCATGTGTGCACATGTATGTATGTACACACACACACACACACACACACACACACACTTGAACTATTTTAAACATTTTGACAAAAAAGAATGCCTGGATATGCTATGGATAGTTTTGTTCACACCCCAAATATTTATAGCCTAAAAAATAAACCACTTGCCCTTGGTAAAATTACCTTAGATACTAAAAATATTAGAATAAAGATCACATTCACTCTTCTTCACAGATTTCTTTTCTCTATCATAAACATATAGACTTTACCACTTTCAATAACTGCTATTTTGTTAGTAATTTATAACTAACATACATTAATATATTAGTTTCAGGTGTACAACATAGTGATTTGCTATTTTTATACCTTATGACCACTTCAATAGTTTTGGTTACCATCTGTCACTATATAAATTATTACATTATTATTGGCTAAATTCCCTATGTTGTACATTACATCTCTGTGATTTATTTATTTTATAACTGGGAATTTATACCTCTTAATTCCCTTCACCTATTTTGCCCATTCCCCTACCTCCATCCCCTCTGACAACTACCAGTTTGTTCTCTGTATCTATGAATCTGCTTCTGTTGTGTTCATTTCTTTTGTTTTAGATACCACATATAAGTGAAATCACATGGTATCTATCTTTGCCTTTTTTCACTTTTTAAAACACCTTCTAGGTCCCATCATATTGCTACAAATGGCAAGATTTCATTCTTTTTTATGGTTAAGTAATATTCCATTGTATTAATACAGCACATCTTATTTATTATTATTTATCCATCTCTTGATGGATATATAGATTCCTTCCATATTTTAACTATTATAAATAATGCTACAATGAATATAGGGGTGCATACATCTTTTGGAAAGAGTGTTTTCATTTTCTTTGGATAAATACCCAGAAGTAGAATGAATTACTGGATTGTATGGTATTTCTATTTTTAATACTTTGAGAAACATCCATACTGTCCTCTATGGTGGCTGCACCAATTTACATTACAACCAACAGTGCATGAGGGTTTCCTTTTCTCCACTTCCTCACCAATACTTGTTATTTCTCATCTTTTTGATACTAGTCATTCTGTCTGTTGTGAGGTGGTATCTCATTGTGGTTTTGATTTGCACTTCCCTGATGACTAGTGATGTTGAGCATCTTTTTATGTGTCTGTTGGCCATCTGTATGTCTTCTTTGGAAAAATGTCTATTCAGGTCCTCTGTCCATTTTTTAATCGGGTTGTTTGGGGGTTTTACTGCTATCAAGTTGTAGGAGTTCTTTATATATTTTGGCTATCAACTCCTTTATCAGATACATCTTTGCAACTATCTTTTCCCATTCAGTAGGCTGCATTTTTGTTTGGTTGATGGTATCCTTCACTGTGCAAAAGCCTCTCAGTGTGATATAATCTCATTTGTTTATTTTTCCTGTTGTTGCCATTGCCTGAGGAGATATATATATATATATATATATATATATATATATATATATATATATAAAATACTGCTAAGCTCAATGTCAAAAAGCTTACTGCCTATGTTTTCTTTTAGAAGTTTTTTGGATGTAGGTTTTACATTTAAGTCTTTAATCCTCTTGGATTTTTTTTTAATCTGGTATAAAAAAATGGTCCAGTTTCATTATTTGGCATGTTTCTGTCCAGTTTTCTTAGCACCATTTATTGAATAGATTTCCTCATAGTATTTCTGCCTCCTGTCACAGATTAACTGAGCCTATAAGCTGGGTTTATTTCTGGGCTCTCTACTCTGTTACATAGATCTATATGTCTGTTTTTGTGCTAGTACCATACTGTTTTGATTACTATAGCTTTGTAGTATAATTTGAAATCAGGGAGCAATACCTCCAGCTTTGTTTTTTCTTCTCAAGACTGCTTTGATATTTAAGGTCTTTTGTTGTTCCATACAAATTTTAGGATTATTTGTTCTAGTTCTGTGAAAAATGTCAATGGTATTTTGACAGGGATTGAACTGAGTCTCTAGATTGCTTTGGGTACTATGGACATTTTAACACTATTAATTTTTCTAATCTATAAGCATGATATATCTTTCCATTTATGTCATCTTCAATTTCTTTCTTCTATGTCTTAACAGTTTTCAGAGTACAGGTCTTTCACCTCCTCGGTTAAATTTATTCCTAGGTATTTTATTCTTCTTGATGCAATTGTTTCCCTTTTTCAAAGATGGGAGCGTCTTCTTGATAGTGATCTAGTTTTGACCATGCAAATCAGGACAAAACCCCAAAGAATGGTAAAACAAAAAGATGGAAAGATTCTGGACTACTGAATAGCTTCACAGAGCACAGATGTCCTACCAAGATAGGACTGCTATCAACTGCTCAGCCTTTTATGTCTTATAACTCTTTGTTACAGCAACAACTAACCTATACTCTAATATGCTACCCACTGCAAGCTATTTGCAAAAGAAGCAGCCAGATGATCCTTTACATACTGCATAACATATATATTTAATACTATACAGTTATACATAATTTGTAGTATATTTTAATGTTATATAATAATATATATTATTTGAAAATAATCTAAATTATATCTCTTTCCTCTCTTCCCAACCTTCAGTGGTTTCCCACAATACTCAGTAAAATTCCCTTATGACAGCCTATATGTTGGCTTCATATAATCTGTATCTTCTATAACTTCTCTGACCTTATCTCCTACCACTCCGCCCACTAGTTTCCTTGCTATTCCTCAAACACACCAAATATATTCCTACTCCAGGACATTTCCATTTGTTCTCTGGAACACTCTTCCCTCCCAATATTTTAATGAATCACTCTTCCACCTCTTTCCAGTCTTGAACTGAAATAGCCCTTTCCTGGGCACACTATCTAAAATAGTAACTCTCAAAAAAAAAATAAAATAAATAGTAACTCTCCTGGTACATCCTTTTTCCTCCCTTATGTTTTTTTGTTTTCCCTCAAACTTATCTCCATCTAACAAATGAAAGGCTTTAATTTATTAGTTTTCATTATTTTTCCCCACTAACATGTAAGCTTTATAATGGCAGGAATTCTTTTTTTTTTAATCTTTATTTTTTTTGAGAGAGAAAAAGGCAGAGAGAGAGAGAGCACCTGCCACTAGGGGAGAGGCAGAGAGAGAGGGGACAGAGAATCTGAAGTTGGCTCCACGCTGACAGCAGAGAGCCCAATGCAGGGCCCAAACTCATGAACCACGAGATCATGACCTGAACAAAAGTTGGACGTGTTACTGACTGAGCTACCCAGGTGTCCCTAAGCCACCCAGACACCCCTAAAGGCAGGATTTCTGACTACTCTGTTCACAGCTGTCTCCCCACTGCCTGACACCCAGTAGGCACTCAATTTAATATTTAACAAAGATTTAATAAATTAACATGGACTCTTCCATAAATATTAAATGTAACTATTTTTCTATTTAAACCCAACCAACTTGAAGAAAGGAATTATTACACTGATATAAGGAAAACAAGAGACATGCATGAATAAACTTTTATGATAAAATTCCTTTACTAGCATATGTTCTAGGTCTGTTTGTAACTTCTTTCACTCTTCCTCTCGTATTCTGCTGTTTTTTGTTCTATTGTTACTGTCTCATTTTTCTCAAATCCATGTCTTTTTATTGATTATTCTCTAAGTAGAAATATATAATACATGTACAGGTATAGACAGAGTGATGCTGATAAATCTGATTTTCATTCCCCCTCAAAAAAGGAGTAAACAATTATTTTTATGTTTAAGTATTGGTAGAAGAAAAATTTCAAAGAAGGACTAAAGGAAAAGGAGAATAGGCAAAAAGAGAAGGACAAGAAAAACTCAGAGGACTCTCACAGTCAAAGGGGATCTGTGTGATTCTCTTCTCATAAACTCATAAACTTCCCTTTTCCCATTACAGGGAGCAACTGCCACATAGGTATAGCCAATTCTTGCTGGCCCAGAGATGTCAGCAGTTCTAAGTTTTCAAGGAGAAATTGGAAAAATTTTTTTTCTAAAGATGAAATCTACTAAACTTCAGATGTTGCCAAACAGCTAAAAAATAAACTAAAACAAACAAACAATACCTATGTAGTTCAAATCAAATTCATCTACAGGGCAAATGCATTTAGAGTTTGCAATCTCTCACTAACACAGATTCTTAGGCATTCTGCTCCTCAGGAAAAGGATCTTTCATGAAACAGAAAAATCCTGGTCTGTCCTCTCTTAAGAATGAAAGAAGGTGAAGAAAGAACATCTTTCCTTTTACCCAGATGATGTCTGGGAACTCTGCTCCACAGTCAGTTTGCTGGCTTAGAATCTGTCACTTTAATCTGAGCACTTGGAGCTATGGGGATGAGCTGATTTACCTGAGACTAAATTGTTCTTTCTGTTTCCTGGACCTGGCAAAGTAGCTAAACAGAATAATTTGAGAGGTCTGTTGAAGTAGGATTCCTTCCTGGGCCATTACCTAGGTCCCTAAGAGAATTTAGCTGACTAAACTACAAACTCCAATCCAAAGAAGGCACCAGGGACCTCAAACAGAAACTGACTCTGATACTAAATGGGAAATTTATACTGAAAGGCTCTTATACTGACAGGGAGAACAATCTGACAATTACCTTATAATACCTCAGGAAAAGATAGCTTACTTCCAAAGAAACAAAGTCACCTGTTAACCTGCAAGAGAAGTTCTTGGCCCTCTAGAGCTGCTCTGTCCAACACAGTGGTCCCTAGACACACCTGGCTATTGAACAATTAAAATGTGACTACGGTGACCGAAGAACTGAATTTTTAATTTTAAAGCAATTTAAATTTTATTTATTTTTTTTAGTAATTTAAATTTTAATCCAAACACTAACACAGTATAAATTTTTCCACTGAACATAACTTTATCATTTTGATAGGACTATGTTTTATTTTAACTGTTAAAAATGTAGTACACTACTTGATATGCTCTAAGCATAAAGTACACACTAGATTTCGAAGACTTAGTACAGAAAAAGAACATAAATATCTCATTAATATGTTTATATATTTATCACATCTTGAAATAATATTTTAGATATGTTGGGTTAAATAAAATATATTATAAAAATTAATTTTCCCAGCTTATTTTATTTTTTAAAATGTAGCTACTAGAAAGTTTTAAATTACATATACAAAGGTCTATTGAATATGTTAGTCTAGGAATACCAAGCCATCTCTTTAACTGATGGAATGTGTAGTAACTGCCCCAGAAATAGCACTAGGTGCATAAAAACCATGCATATTTTCTAAGACTATAGAGATGTTCACTCCCATCAGATCAGCTGAGAGACCTCCAATATCCACAAAGGGGAGTCCAGATATGGATATCTAGAAAAATGTGGGAGATGCTCATACATCATCTATACTAATCCTAAAGCAAAAGCTAACCACTAACCATTTTGAACACAGTCTGCATTCATAAGCATTATCAGAAGTCTATAAGGATGTGGAAATATCTGAAACTAAGAGGCACAGCTTAGAGGTTCCTTAAGATGAACTGGAGACCACAAGGGATGACCAGATCCTCTCACAGAAATAAAAAAACTAACAGACTTGACTCAAACTGCAGACCCAAAATATATGCCCTAAAGATGGATGTTCTTTCTCCTAAGGAAGAGAGTAAAGGAGTTGAAAAATTAGAACTCTGAGACACTCCCTTTGCCAACGCAAGGAATAAAGGAATCACTTCTATCAATTACAGAGCCAACAACTCCAGCTTCCAGATTCTATCCCCAAGTTAGCAGCCATGGCACAAATGGGTTCAGCGAAGACAGGCTGAATAATGATGCCTAATCTTAGGTAGAAGATACTAAAGACACAACATAAGGCAAAAATCACTTATGGGCCAACTTACTCTTAAAATTCCCCTAGAAAGGCTCCACGTTGACAATCAATATACCATTTACCAGTGAGTAAAACACGTTTCACTTTGTTTTCCAGCTTTAGGAGAAAATTCACTGTTTCTTCAGCTGAACACTAAACACAGTAACCTTGCATTTAGGGGCCATATTGTACAAAAAATAAACACATCTTTAAATGTTTATATTCAATATAGAGAGAAACTCCAAATATGACAGACATATAGGAACTGATACCAAATGAAGGAACAACACATTCAAGCCCAAATAGATGAGGGGTTTACACTTTGAGAGAGATGTAGGGCCTGAGACTGACATTTGGGATCTGGGACCAACAGAGGAAAGCATCTATACGTACAGTTCAATTCAAATATGTTAAATACGAATATGATGGGAACAAAGAAGGAGGTTAACTCAATCCATTTGTTACTAGCTAGTCAGCTTTGGATTCATTTTCTTGGGCCTTCTCCTAATGAATAAGCAGGAAGCTCAAAATAGGAGCACCTTCAGAAGCCTTCAAAATGCTGTTCTCCTAACTTTGTGAAAAAAGTACTCTTATAACAGTCAAGTGCTACAGCAAACTGAGAAAAGTCTGAAGATGTGTACTTTGGGCGTGGGAGTGTGCTGAGCTGCCACCTTTTCTAAATCTCAGTCACCTAGAGCATTGTAGAACTCCAATCCACATAGGCTCAGGCCCCTACAGTCTTTGAGCTAATCCTGACAAAGTCAGACTACACAACAGCAAACTGAGAACAATCAACCAGTGATATCTGGATTAGTCGTGCATCCCTAACCCTGCCATCTGGTATAATTCTGGCCACCGAAATTGGTTAAGTCTACATTGGTTGGTTCAGTCTAAATATCAGTCTAAATATCTAAACATCTGAATATGTTATTTCTTGATTTACATTTAGTTCTCTTTCTGTTTGGCTGAAGCCCTGACACCCTGCTCAGCTTTGTAAGCTCCCTCTTGCAGGGGCTAAACATGCTAAGTCACTGTATTATATCCTGCTCTAAAATGGCCAAGCCACCTGTCACTTGCCTGACTCTGAAGTTCATACCATTCAGATGGCTTTTAACTCTCTTTTTGCCTTCACAATATTTCACATTCACAACACACTTTCATCAGTAACATCTCTCATTTCAAAAACTGATTCACAGTGAAGATGAGCTTATCTACTAAGGAAGATGTAAATTAAGGAAGATCACTGGTCTAGAAACTTTTGCTGCTAGTGATTACTCATCACAATGAATTCCTGAGAGTCAGCCATATGCTATACTGCCCAAATTACATAAATATTTAAGAAGAGAAAAGAGTACTAAATTCTTCTCTTTTAGAGACAGGGGAAGAGGAGACCTTCCAAAGGGAAAATAATGAGAACAGCTTGATAGACAAAGTATATTTGAAATAGCTGTATGTTTCTCTACTGATATCAGATATAAACCCAACAGCACTATCAAATTGAAACCAAATACAAACATTCAGAACTTTTTGGAGTACCTACTATTATACCAGTAACTTTAACTATGTGATTTCATTTAATTCTCATAAAAATCTGAAAAGAGCTATCATTACTCCACTTTACAGGTAAGGGAACTAAAGAGCAAAACGTGTATATAACTTATCCAAGATTACAGTTAAGAAATAATGGAAAAACGACAAAACCTTCAAATGTGCCAAAATACATGGCCTAAATTTAAACTTACATAATTGTAAAGTCCACACCTGACCTGTTTTGGAAATAGATTGAATAATCGTCAAGCCATGAGATAAATATGCCCCCACTAAAAGAAAAACTGAAATCAGAATGCAGAATTAATGAAAAAAATAATCCTTGATAAATTAACCACATTTATTTTTCCATGTAATTAGCATTTTTCTCTAATTATGAAATCTTCAAATGTCTCACATCCCATGCCTAGAAACACAAAATCTGAAGTTGTAAAGGCACTGTTATCTTCTAGTTTCTTTAAAATTTGGTTTTGAACAGTTATTATCTAATAAAAGAGAAATACATGATTACTAATCTTAGAACTGGCACTTAGATTAAGAAGAAAGCATTCTCAAAACAAAATACTGTTCACTTTGGCGGTGCGTGGGTGGCTTAGTAGGTTAAGTATCTGAGTCTAAATTTCAGCTCAGGTCATGATCACCATTCGTGAGACTGAGCCCCATGTCAGGCTCTGTGCTGACAGTGCAGAGCCTGCTTAGGATTCTCTTTCTCTCTCTCTCTCTTTCTGCCCCTCCCCCAGCTCATGCACATGCTCTCTCTCTCAATCAAAATAAATAAATAAGCATTAAAAAAAAAACATTCTTCACTTTGGATAACTGTATTAATGTGATAGAAAATCCATACAAAGAATTTTTTTTAAACACTGAAAGAATGTTGGTAACTTCTGAGAGTATTCCCATGGTTGACTTACTAAATGAGAATGACATAAACAGACAAATAACTTCTATTGCTCATTATGGGACACTTAATGAAAGCTACCTCTGACATTATATCAACAATGAGAAAACAGATTTAATTTATTAAACCCAGCTCACATAAACTTTTCAGGGACACATCAATGACATAAAACAAATCTGCCAGTAACTTAATACAGAATTCCTTTGAATGTAGTATGTTATTATTTACTTAAAAAAAAAACAAGAATAGCCCAAATGACCAAAAACTAGTTACCTCTTTTAACATGAAGAGAAATTCACAAAGAACCACAGCCATTATCTACTACCTAGTTCAGGGAGCTGCCCAGCATCCCTTAAAATATTTCATCATATTGGTTATCTCAACAGACAACAAAGCTCAGAACCAGAACAAAAATAAGTATAATGCTCTCTTCGAAAAATATTATTTTTTAAAAAAAATTTTGGGGACGCCTGGGTGGTTCAGTCAGTTAAGTGTATGACTTTGGCTTAGGTCATGATCTCATGGTCCATGAGTTCAAGTCCCACATTGGGTTCTGTGCTGACAGCTCAGAGCCTGGAGCCTGCTTCAGATTCTGTGCCTCCCTCTCTGTTCCTCCCCCACATGTGCTCTGTCTGTCTCTCAAAAATGAATAACTATAAAAAACAATTAAAAAAATTTTTTTAAATATTTATTTATTTTGAGAGAGAGACAGAGTGTGAATGGGGGAGGGGAAGAGAGACAGGGAGACACCAAATCCAAAGCAGGCTCCAGGCTCCTAGCACAGAGCCTGACACAGGGCTCAAATTCATGAATGGTGAGATCATGACCTGAGCTGAAGTTGGATGCTTAACCTACTGAGCCACCCAGGAACCCCTCTTTGAAAAATATTCTAAGAAACAAACAATGCTTTCATAAAAGTCTATGCTTTCTTGCTTTCTTTAGTCTAGCAGTAACTTTGATGTCAGAGAGATGTGGATTCTAATCCAGACTTACTAAATCTTACTTTACTCAAATGGGGAAATATTTGTAACTTCTAGGTCAAAAGGTAAGAATTAAAAAGATTTTATACACACACACACACACAAAGCCATAAGCATGGTACTTGGTACATGGTGCTCAATAAATAGCTGATACTATGATTTTATTTTATGTCAACTTTTTTTCCTTTTTTTATTAGGTTTTTATTTTAATTCCAGTATAGTTAAAATACAGTATTATATCAGCTTTAGGTGTACAATAAAGTGATTCAACAATTCCTTACATCTCACTATGTTAATTTTTTTTAAGTAGGCTTCATGTCCAGCACATAGCCCAAAATGCGGGACTTGAATTCATGACCCTGAGATCAAGACTTGTGCTGAGATCTAGAGTCAGATGCTTAACTGATAAGGTGCCCCTTATCTCAATTTTTAAAATAAGATTTCATTTAGAGAAACAATGTAACTCAACTAAATAGGTTTTTATTACCAGTTTCAATTTCGTGGTTTAAAAATATTGTGATTTAGGAGGTGCCTAGGTGGCTCAGTAGGTTAAGCGATCGGCTCTTGGTCTCAGCTTAGGTATGATCTTGCAGTTTGTGAGATAGAGCCCCATGTCGGGCTCTGCTCTGACTGCATACAGCCTGCTTAGGATTCCCTCTCTCCCTCTCTCTCTACCCCTCCCCTGCTTGTGCTTGCACTCTCTCTCTCAAAATAAATAAACTTAAAAATATATATTGTCATTTACAGGCCATCAGACCTTAAAGGGAAAAGAGTTGGCTTCCACCAAGATCTTAGGTGTTGAGAAAAACCAGGGGAAAAAAGAAGGAAACGTGACTATTACAACTCTCTATTCAAAAATTTTTTCTACTGATTTCACTCCCTAAAGACATTTCTTTGGTTCCCCCTAACTGGAGGGCTATTTCAGAACTCTTCTACAAAACTAGGGCCCTTGGCAAGCATTATATTATATAATTATCATACTTTGAAATAAAATTACTAATTTTATAGGACTAGTGACACCTATACTCTAATCTTACCCTCCTGAGGAAAAGAATGAATTTTCAGTAAGCCTGAGGACAAATAAGGGTGGTTTTAACATATGGGGTCCTCAATTCCAGAAGACAAAGGTGATGGCAAAGGAAATATAGGCTTCTAAGGTCTGAAACTGTGACTGTCAATAAGCCCTGACCTTGCTGTTTAGACATTTACAGTGAGCAGTACTTCCAGTTGCAGGCCATGACTTACTGGCAACTTGAAGACATCAAGCAGCAGATGTCAGAGATACCAATGACCTAAAAACAATCTTGAATGAAGCAGCTGCATTCCATAAGACAACTTCAAGGGGATTTCAAAAAGGAATACTTCTATTTTTGATTATATTAAGAACTGTAGCAAAAGGACATTTCATAAAACTTGACAGAAATGTTCCAAAATACTATTAATTATAGACTTCTATATTGATAATATAATGTAGAAATACTTTCTGTATTATGGATGGTGTAAAGAGACTTAATCCTATAAAAGGAAATATGCTATATTTTCTCAGGATATTATTTTGGTTGAGAGATAGCTCATAAAGATTATTTCATCAAAATAAGAAGGCGTTATTCAAGCAGGAGAGACCTGGTATAATCTGGGATAATATGCCTGGCATCTCCATATTCCTGTTAAGAAAAAAGAGGCTAATTTTTATTAAATTTAGCACATTACTGATAACTAAGCATGCACTTATTAAAAAATGCTTATCTTTAAAAATAAAATGGTGAAACCCATTATGGAGCTGTTTCACTCTTCCTTCTGAAAAATCTAGACCTAACAACCAGTGCTTTGTAACTTTTCTAAAAAATCATTGAGTTCTTTAAGCTTTTATTTTTGTATCACCATTCTGCTTATTCTTATTCATTTCCAGACTTTCTTCCTGACAAACAACTCAAGGAAAAGAAAAATAAAAACACATTCCTCGAGGTGCCTGGGTGGCTCGGTCGGTTGAGCATCCAACTTCGGCTCAGGTCATGACCTCACAGTTCATGAGTTCGAGCCCTGCATCAGGCTCTGTGCTGACAGCTCAGAGCCTAGAGCCTGCTTCCTATTCTGTGTCTCCCTCTCTCTCTATCCCTCCTCCACTCATGCTCTGTGTGTGTTTCTCTCTCTCTCAAAAATAAAGACATTAAAAAATTAAAAAAAACACATTCCTCATTTCAAATCTATGTGCACCCACCTCTAGCCATTCACTTAAATACACACAGATACATACCACAACATTCACTTTTAAGCAGTTTTTCCTCAATACCCAGAATCAAAGTGAAGGAAATTCTTGCCCTTTCTAATTCCTAAACAACCCCCACTGTCAAGGGTGTATTTCTACAATAAACAAAACTAAAATATAAGACAACAGAAAATTATGTAGGTAACCAAAGTTACATGAATAACTCCTACATTTTTCAGTGTCAAATCCTGACAAAGGGCATTTTAATTCTATATACTGAATGCAACAGTATCTGTTTCATTGTAATATGAACATTAGTATAAGCTAGTATATAGTTCACCAGCACTCTACTAGATTTTTCACAGAGGTCTAAAATTAAATTAAAAAATTGAAGTTCCAATTTGATCTGGAATTTAAGCATTCAATTATTCTCTTACACAGTCTAAAAGAGATGGAAATAAAGTATTTATATAGCAAGTTTTGCCTGTGGTGGCCCTAAGTATCTTTAAATAAGGCTTTCTTTGCCACTGAAAGATCACTGAGTGGCCACCTTTTTTACCCACTTATTACAGGTAGAAACACCTACCTATAGAGGTTAAGTGGCTTCTACAAATTAATGTCATGAGTCATCATAATAGTTTAGATCTTCTTAATGTTTATTTACTTTTGAGAGAGACAGAGAGAGAGAGAGAGAGAGAGAGAGAGCAAGCACGCAACTGGGGGACAGACAGAGAGAGGGAGACACCGAATCTGAAACATGCTCCAGGCTCTGAGCTGTCAGCACAGAGCCCGACCTGGGGCTGGAACTCATGAACTGTGAAATCATGACCTGAGCTGAAGTTAGGCACTTAACCGACTGAGCCACCAGATGCCCCTAGTTTAGATCTTCTGACTTCAAGTCCTGTGCCTGTTGTCCACCATAATTTTTTTTTAATTTCTAAGAGCACAGAATCAACACACTAAAAAAAAAAAAAAAAAAAAAAAAAAAAAAAAAAAAAAAACCAACAAGAATTTGTAGGCATTTACTTTTTTCATGAATTGCTACCTAAAAATAAAAAAGATTTGTCTTTGAAAGATGGAAAGCTTCCTTCAGAAGCAGCAGTTATCTCTATTTGCATTGGAAAAATCACTTTAAAAAAGTCTTAAAAGTTGAGGAGTTCATCACCTCTTACCACACACAATAATTGCTGGTTCTTCCAACAGAGGTGTGGCTTAATGACACTGGATCCTAAATTGTATTTCCCTCCACTTTTATTTCTAGTATCACTTTGAATAAGAAACTACATTTTTTTGCCTTGGTGTCTCCCTTCTGTACAACAGAAACAGAAAAATTTAAGTCCTACCTGACACAGACAATGTAAGGAAGAATTTACTGTTTGTGGACTGCTTTGAGATTCCAGAATGAAATACATAATCCAGTTGATCTTCAACCCTAGAATAAAGGCAAACTTCACTGAAAGTAACTGCTTCAGCAGATGCCTTCAAAATAAAATACTACACCATTACTTAAACAGAGCGGTTTTATGTAAATTAAATGGTGGGGGCTCCAACACTGGTTAGAAAGGTCTTTTGCCCAATTCAAAAATTTAATACTTCTATTCTCACATATTTTTCATTCAGTAGGCACATTACACCTATTCTTAAATTAGTAGAAATTATATGCATTTATTAAAGAGAAGAGAGACCCTCAAGAAAATGATGCAATCAGTTGCAATAGTAAATATATAAAATAGCAAATTAACGAATTCTCTAAAATAAAATTTGTTAAATTTCATTTAAGGTCAGCTCTTGGACAACTGTATTTACTGAAGGGCAACAAAATTTCCAAATTTTAACCTTATGTTTGTAGATCAGCCTTTAACAAATCTTAACCCTTTATACTTTCATCAAGTCTATATTAAACTTACTTCTTCTGACATATAAACGTAATTCTTAGAAATTAAAGGTTCAATCAGTAAATATAAGACGTTTATTGCTACTGTCACTCTTTTGATGATATTCCCAGTGAGGGAAGAAAAGAGATAAAAGAGATTTTATTAAATTGGAAGCTGAATTAAGAATACTGAGAGGATACCTAGCTTAGGTAGAAAGCACAAGAGACAACTAACTCTTCAGAGATATAATGAAAAGTAAAACAGACTGAAGAGGCTATGAAAAAGCAAAAAACAAAAACAAAACAAAACCTCAAAACACCAAAAGCAGTTTGAGAGAGCGAGAGCGAGAGAGAGAGAGAAACACCCAAGATTAGATAACAGAAATAAAGGAATAAAGGAAAAGGACGGGAGGACGCGAGCCATCAGACGGAAACCGATGAAACAGGGTACCAAAAAGAGCTAAAGATTATGGGAGTAAGGGCCTGCGAAGGTAAGGTGGGGCACCGAAGGAACTCCAGCGCAAAACGACATTAAAGCAAACACACAATCGTAAACTCACAAAAGAGAACGAAGATGTGCCGACAGGAGAAAAATGAGAAGAGAGCCAAGGAAGAAATCATAGAGGCAAACTTGGTCGGTGAGGGTAAGAAGAGTCAAGAAGAAGAGCCAGACTAGGGATGCACAGCGAGATGGAAGCAATCGAGGGGAGCAAAAGGATACACTGCCTCAACGGAGACCAGCCGAGCGAAAGGGCACGTGGGAGGAGGGGATGAAAGAGCAGAACTACGAAAGAGGGGTAAAGGGAGGACAGAGCGGCGAGGATGGAGCAGACGGCGAAGGGCAGGCGAGGTCTGGGAACTGGAGTGAGGTTCAGGAAGAGCCGGCCGAAGAACATGCCGCAGGGGCAGGGGCGGCAGGGAGCACCCGGTGAGCGCCGTGGCTCCTCGCCACCCGGAGGGCACTCTGCACAGCCGTCCCCACCGACCTTCAGCGGGCCCAGGGCTGGGCTCCGACCGGCAGCCGCCGGACGAGGGGCCGCAGCGGGCGAGCCGGGACAAGGAGAAGGAGGCCGCTTCCTGCCGGGCCCGTGGGAAAGAGGGAGGGAGGGGTCCTGGGTGTAGGGAACCCGGGGAGACGGTGAAGACAGAGGCTTACCTTTCGCCGGGTTCGGCCTCCTCCACTGCCTGTCGGACGGAGGAACTCGTTGTCCTGCTGGAAAAAGACGGCCCTACCCGGGTCAGCACCATCCCGCCCCGGGCCCCCTCACATCGCCGCAGTAACCGCAACCACCGCAGCGAAGGAGCCGGTTCGTCACCGCCGCTCGGCTACCGGCCCACCACGGCCAGTGAGCATGCGCAGTCGCCCCAGTCTCGAGGGATTCCCGGCCAGCCAGAGCTACCTGCGATCAACAGGTCTCCGGCCCTGCGGCCCCGCCCCCGGCCTTCTCTCGCCTCCCCGTTCCTCCCTGGTCCCTCCCCTCTCTGAGGCTAGGCCCCGCCCCTTGCAAACACTTAGCCCCGCCCCTCTCCCGCGTCCCAAGCCTCTCAAGCGCCAGTGCCAACAGATTTCGGGATTTATCCACTCTATTCGGCTCTCTATCCCAAGCTCTCGCGAGAACGGGAGTTTTGCGTCAATAAAATGCGCGAACGCCTGTGGTAGTGTCTGACTAGGGGTTTAAAGAAACAAGGCGAGAGTCTGTGTTTCATGCTGAAGAGGAGGGTATAGGAGGATCGCAAAAGGAGGGAGTGCTAAGACTTCAGCTCTATTTCTCACGTTGATTTTTATTCGCTCTTCCTGACCTTTTGGCTGCCGTCCTGGATAAAGAGCCTAGTCCCTGCGCTACTCCCCTTGCGCAGTAGGAAAGGAAGCTGCAGGAAATCCACGCTGGCTCAAAACTGCTGGCTTTTAGGGACTTCTTGCATTTTTGGAGAGATCGTGGATGCTGCTATGGTTACTGCTAGGTTACTGATGCCCACAAAGGCGGGGAGAGGGGGCGATGAAGTGAAGTCTTTAGCTTTGAAATTCCATTAAAAGAAGCCTATGATTTGGTTAGCCCGTGAAGGATAATCTTGTGATTTACTTTCTCATCCCAGTTTCTGAATGTAATCCAGGCGAATTTTTTGTAGCTGTGTTACTAAAGCAAAGTTAATGAAAAAAAGGAAATTGTGGCTGTGGTGTGTGTTAAAAGTGAATTTGGAGGATGAATAGTGTTGATGGGTGTAGAACAATGAGCGTACTTAATGGCACTGAACTGTAGTTATAAAAAGGTTAAAATGGTAAATTTTGTAGGTATGTTTTAATAAGAATGAATTCAAAAGAAAAGGGTTTGTGCACTTATTTGGGAATACAGATCTTCCTTCAGTTATGACAGAGTTACGACCTTATAAACCCATCATATATTGAGAATATTGTGAGTTGGGGGTGCCTGGGTGGCTCAGTTGATTAAGCATCCCACTCTCCATCTTAGGTCAGGTCATGATCTCAATGGTGTCTGCGTTCGAGGCCCTCTGTCAGGTTCTGCTCCGACAACACAGAGCCTGTTCGGAATTCTCTCCCCCTCTCTCTGCCCCTACCCCACTGGTAGTGCACTCTCTCTTTGAAAATAAATACTTAAAAAAAATTGGGGTGCCTAGGTGGCTCAGTCAGTTAAGCATCTGACCTCAACTCAGGTCATGGGCTCAAGTCATGATCTTGCTGTTTATGGGTTTGAGTCCCTTGTTGGGGTCTGTGCTGACAGCTCGGAGCCTAGGGCCTGCTTGGGATTGTGTGTCTCCCTTTCTCTGCCCCAACCCTACTTGCGCGCTCTCTCTCTCAAAAAAAAAAAAAAAAAAAAAAAAAAAAAAAAAAAATATTGAGTTGAAAATGTATGAAATACATCTAACTTACAAAGCATACACAGCCTAGCCTAGCCTCCCTTGAATGTGCTCAGAATACCTACATTAGCCTGCAGTTGGGCAAAACCATGTAACACAAAGCCTATTTTATACTAAAATGTTGAATGTGTCATATAATTTCTTGAATACTGTACTGAAATTGAAAAACAGAATGATTCTAAGTGGATTGGTTGTTTATCTTCAGGATTGCATGGTTGACTGGGAGCTATGGCTCACTACCACTGCCCAGTATTGTGACAGTATACTGCATTTTGCCAAAAAAATTATTTTTTCAAAATTTGAAATTTGTTTTCTACTGAATTCTTACCACTTTCTCACCATAGTAAAGTTGTAAGTGGTAAGTCAAGCCATCATAAGTAAGGGACCATCTGTAATGATGCCTTGTAGCCCAGGCCATTTGAGGGATAGGTTCTGAATATAATTTATTTTCTGGTTTTTCTTCATCTTAGTATGTATTTCTAACATGATTCTGTGTGCCCTGTTATCCTATTATTACCAGTCTATTAGCATTTGCATGAATGGTCTGCTTTCCTGGTTCCTAATCTCTTTTTTTAAATAGCCAAATACCATTTTAATATCCTTTCTCATAAGGGCCTTTATTGTTTATTTTGTGATTTGAATTTATAGGCTCAAAACTGAAAGGCTTTTTTATTCCTTTAGTTCTTCCTCTCTTAGAAAAAATATATTAAATATTCCATTATTTGCATTTACACATCTATGCCCTCCCTAAAATACACCCTGTGTAAGATCCCTTCTCTGTTACGTGTTCTTTTTATTCAAATCACATTTTTAAATCATCTATGTGCCAGACAGTGTACTAATTTTGGAGGGTACCAACGTGAATAAAAGAGAACTTGGTTGGAGTATTTGCATAATTACTTTACAACGTAATGTGTATAGTGCAGAAATAGGTGCACAAGGAGGAGCTCCTCTGGAGCTCAGAGGAAGGGCATGAATCCAATTTACGCTGGAAGAGGTCATGAGTCAGGAAAGACTTCCAAGAGAAAATGATGCCAGAGAGTTAATAAAGTGGGATACGTGTGTATGTGTGTGGAGGTGGAGAGATAGAAAGAGAAAGAAATTGCTTAGACAGAACTATGTAATAAGAAAATGATCTTTGCACAGAACTAAATCTAAGCATAATCTGATGGCCACAACTTGGGGATGTGAGGTTAGAGAAGCAGGCAAAGATCAGATCATGGTGAGCCATTGAAGGATTTCAAGGAAAGATCTATTCAACTGGTATTTTTTATTATCTATTCAGAGTGTGTCAAGCACTGTACTAGCTAATAGGGTACAATGAGGATCGAGTCAGTCCCAATGCTCAGGGAATTTACAATCTGGTATGGGCAGACATGCTCCTCAGATGCCAATAAACTGTACTAAAGAGGTTGTTTGGGAACCCAGGAGAGGAAGAGCACTTAACTAATCTAGAAATTTAGACAAGACTTCATGGAAATTATTCACCAATAGAAGAATATAAAATAATCTATTAAAGACAATTAGAAAAATTATGTTATCTCTATTAGAGAATGCATTGATCTAATTGTCAGATTACCTGGGTTAAAGTTCTAGATTCTTTAGTATACTGTGTAATCTTGGTCCCAGTTTTCTCATATAATAAGAGAATCCGATTATAGTGTCTAAGGTCCTTTAGAAACCTTATGATTCTAAATTTACTTCCCATTTATCTCCCCAGGTTTTGAGTCAGAATTTATGCTAATTAACATTTTTTGTGTCACATTTAATGTACATTAAGCTGAGTCTTACAAGTCTTGAATACTCAAAGAATGGAAGGTTTGGAATACTTTCCATCCTATAGTTGATTTATATAATTTAACTTTGGCACAGAACATTTTTTTTTTTACATTTATGTCTTTTTGAGAGACAGAGACAGAGCACAAGTAGGGAAGGGACAGAGAGAGAAGGAGACACAGAATCTGAAGCAGGCTCCAGGCTCCGAGTTGTCAGCACTGAGCCACCCAGGCGCCCCTGGTACAGAACATCTTTGAATCTTCAGTAAACCTTTCTAACTGGAGTATTCTCTTTAACCGAAGATCAGGTTATCTCTCCCCTATAAAATTGCACAATATCGGCTCAGGTAAAGATTGAGACATTAGAAGAAATGAATATTGTAAACTTGAAAATAGCCTCATGGAACTATGTCTGTATTTGTTGCTAGACATTAATTCATTAAGCAGGTAAGCTTGCTTTTTCCTTCCTGGGATTTATGGTCTTTAAAATATTCTTGTTGCTTTCAGTAGGTCACTATCAACTTAAAGAATTTTAATTAGGGGCGCCTGGGTGGCTTGGTCAGTTAAGCGTCCGACTTCGGCTCAGGTCATGATCTCGCGGTCCGTCAGTTCGAGCCCTGCGTCGGGCTCTGTGCTGACAGCTCAGAGCCTGGACCCTGTTTCAGATTCTGTGTCTCCCTCTCTTTCTGCCCCTCCCCTGTTCATGCTCTGTCTCTCTCTGTCTCAAAAATAAATAAACGTTAAAAAAAAATTAAAAAAAATTTTTAATTAAAAAAATATAGTCAAAATTATTCCATCTTTTTCCAGGAATATGGTTCTTTTGGGGATTTTATACAGGGAATTCTAACTTCCTTTATATATATATATATATATATATATATATATATATATATTTATGTTTGGTAAGAATTTGAGTATTCTCTAATAAATAGAATATTTATTATTCTATTTATAATATAAGATATTAATATATAATTATATATATATAAATATATATAATATACAATATACAATAACTAATATAATATACTAACCCCCCTTTTGGGGCAGTCTTTTCTCTGTATATAGATTTAATCATGTGCAACTTGAGGGAGTGGCAACAGTACTCAAGGGTAATTTTTTTTAAAGTTATAGAATTTTAACAATATGAAATGGGACAAAACAAAGTTTTATTACAGAGCTTCCTTCATGGTTATGAACAGCTACAAACTAGAAAGACAAATGTATTAGTTCATAACTTAATATTGTAACATTATTTCATGACTTAATAGCCATGATCTTTCTGGAAGAACTACCATATAAAACTCAATTACCAATTTTTTCTTCCTGTAACGTAATAGCAAACCATCAAAAAAAAAAGTTTCTTCTTCTCTTTTTAAATATATTTTTTTTATTTTTAAAGTTTTTTTGAGAGAGACAGAGACAGTGTGAGTGGGGGAGGGGAAGAGAGAGAGGGGGAGAGGGAATCCCAAGCAGGCTCTGCCGGGTGCACAGCCGGTGCAGAACCCAATGCGGGGCTCAAACCCATGAAACCACAAGATCATGACCTGAGCGGAAAACAAGAGTTGGATGCTTAACTGAGTGAGCCACCCAGGTGCCCCCCCCCTTTTTTTTTAACTTATAATGTTGGTTGCTCCTGAGAGGGAAACTTGGAGCCTGGAGTGCTTGGTGAATGGAGGAAAGAAGCCTTTTTATTGTATATTCTTCTGAGTTAGAAGTGAATATATTCAAGTGAATATATTCAAGGAAAAAATATTTCGGTCTATAAATAGTTTTTAAAATGCTTATACAGTAGTTTTTAACAATGATATTACAGGAAAAAAACCTGATAGCCACATATTATACTGCAGAAAAGCTTTTGCTATACAGTGTGAAAGGAGCGGTCAAGCAGTGACTTTGGAGTTGCAACTCAGATTATCTGGATTTCCAGACAGAGTGTCTGCTTGGATCATTCAGAGAGAATCTGTCAGACAGAAGACATTCCTCCCACTACCATCCCACGGAATCATTCCTGTGAAGCATAATTATCTAGTATCAAGTAACAGTAATGAAATGATTTCTGAATTATTCTCCTCCTTATATGCTTGAAGCTTACCTTGTTTTCTTTAAAAATAATATTTATATTAGTTACTATTTGATCTGTGATAGCAAACATATTAGGGCAAGAATCTCAATCTTCTAATGACTCAGGCATTCTTATCTTGAATACTGATCTTTAAGCCAACTCCAGTCAGATAACTTCTGCTTCATATCAGACCTTGTCACATATCAGACATCATCACACATATTGCTGACTTCTCTTACTCAATATATCTCAAACTAGACTCATCCTGCTCCGCTTTCCCCAATCACACATAGCTCCATTGCTCTCCCAACCTTCTAGTTTCTATTACCCTCCTCCTCACTGCATTTACTTAAGCCCAGAGCCTCACAGCCATATTAGTAACTTCACAGATTAAGCACATAGTCAAAACTTCAAAATGTCTTTCTAATATAAATTACCTTAGACATTTGCATAACTTCCTTTTCTAGCTTCCTGATCTGTAAGGTATCATAATAAAAAGCTGCTTCATGAGGATGTTGTGAAATTGATTATTACAAAGATCTTTTACACACACACACAAAAGGTACCCATTTCTGATTGTCCCTGTCACTGGCAGGAGTAACGAGAAGTAATGATAGATTGATAGATCAATTTATAACAAGAAGCATCCAAAATCAGTGCTTAAACCCTCTTAATAAACAAAATATACAACTCTAATCTCCTATGTCAATTTGCAGACCTCCACAGGGAATGCAAAATTAACTCATATGTTTTAAAATCTCTTCAGCAGAAAAACTCTCCACTTCTTAGATTTTACATTGGGAATATTGATGGGAATGCAGCAGATGGGTTGGGGGGACTATAATAAATCATTTTTCTATATTAAAGTTATCATTATGCTTTATTTCTTTCATGGTCAACTACCAAATTTATTTATCTTTAAATTTATTTAAATATGTAGCAGTTGCCAAATTTATCTTGGGTACAGAAAAAGGAAAGCTTTGTATTTGGAAATATGAATCTCATTCATTATTTCCATTATGTCTTTAAAAGCTACCTAAACCATTCCCCACACCCCACCACCCCCAAAGTATTTAGAAACAAATGCAACCTAAAGTGATCTGGGAGCTGAGTAAATGGTTAGCTTACGGGTGATTCTATTTATAGAAACTTCTTGAAGAAAATATATGCTCACGGGTTTACTTTACTCTCAGTCTGGGTTTGAGGTTTTCTTTGTGAAAGAAATTTTAATTACAAATTTAATTTATTTTGTAGATATAATGCATTGTGGTTACTATTTTTCTTGAATGAGCTCTGATAGTTTGTGTCTTTCAGGAAAAATTTGTCCATTTCATTAAGTTATCACATTTTTTGGCATAATGTTTTTTATACTACTCCCTTATGATCTTTTTAGATAAATGTAGAGCCTTTAGTGATGTTACCCCTCTCATTCTTGATACTGCTATAATTGTCTTCTCTTTTTCCCTGATCAGTTTGACTTGAAGTTTGTCAATTTTATTAATCTTTACCAAGAATCAGCTTTGTTTTCACTGATATTATCTATTGTTCTTCTGTTTTCTACATCATTAATTTCCACTCTGGTCTTTATTATTTCCTTTTTTTTTTCTTGCTTTGGGTTTTGTTGTTCTTGTTTTAATTTCTTAACTCAGGCTGTTGATTGACACATTTATTCTTTTCTATATAAGTGTTGGTAGTATACTTGAAATTTTTTTTTAAGTACTGCCTTAGCCAAATCCTACAAACCTTGTCATGTTTGTTTTCATTTTCATTCTGTTCAAAATACTGTCTAATTTCTAATTTCATGAGCCCCATGACATATTTAAAAGTATGATATTTAGTTTTAAAATATTTGAGGATATTTTAGAGATATTTCTCTTATTGATTTATAATTGTATTTGTGCTCAGAGAATATATTTTGTATTACTTGAGTCCTTTAAAATTTGTTGGCATTTTTTAAATGGTTCAGAATACGGGTGATTTTCATAAATATTCTGTGCACATTTGAAAACAAAAGGTATTCTTCTGTTAAGTGCAATATTCTAGAAATGTCACTTATGTCAGGTTGATTGGTAGTATTGTTGAAATATTCTATACCCTTACTGATTTCTATGTGTTCTATCAATTATTGAGAGTTGGGGGTTGAAATTTCTGATTATAATTATGGATTTGATATTTCATCCTGTATTGATATATAAACATATATACACTTAATAAAAGGTCTCAAAAACTATCATGTATTTTGAGTCCTTTTATTAAGTGTATATATGTTTAGGATCATTATGTCTTTTTAAGGAAATTTATCCCTTTATCATTATGAAATGGCCCTCATTTATCCTGGTGATTTTTTTTTTTTTGCTGTGAAATCTACTTTGTCTCATATTAATACCAACATTCCAATTTTCTTTCTTTTAACTCATGATGGTAAATCGTTTTTCATCATTTTACTTTTAACCTATATGTGTCTTTATATTTAACGTGGGCTTCTTGAAGGCATGCATCATATAGATATGCCTTGCTTTTTTAATCCAAACTGACAATCTGTCTTTTAATTGGAATGTTTAGATCATTTGCATTTAGTGTAGTTACTGACATGGTTGGGTTTAAATCTACTATCTTGCTGTTGGTGTTTTATTTGTGCCTTCTGTTCTTTGTCTTTTTTTCTTATTTTTTGTCTTATTTTGTATTAATTTTTTTTAAAGATTACATTTTATCTTTTTTTGGCTTATTAGCTACTGCTCTTTATTTATAATATTTCAGAGTTTAAGGGTTATCATATACATTTTTAGGTTATTACCATTTACTTTTAAGGGATATTATACCACTTTGCATGTAGTGTAAAAACTTTGCAAAGCCTCTCAGGCTTTGGGTTATTGTCATACATTTTACATTTTACATGTATTTCTACATGTGTTATAAACCTTATAATGAATTATTATTTTGTTTTAGACAGTCAATTATTTTTTAATTTAAATAATTAGAGAGATCTTTTGTATTTACCCACATAGTTGTCATTTCTAGCGCTCTTCAAGTTTTTGTGTTGATCTAAATTTTCATCTGTTATCATTCCTAGTTCTTCTTCTAACATTTCTTTTAATGCAGGTATGCTGGTGATGCATACTTTCTGCTTTGTATGTCTGAAAACATCTTCACTTCATTTTGTTTATTCATACGTATGGAATTGTAGACTGACATTTTTTTCCTCTTAGTGTTTTAAGTTGCTGCTATACTGTCTTCTCACTTGCATTATTTCCAACAAGAAATCTGCAGTTATCCTTATTGGTGTTCCTGATTGTGTCATATGCCTTCCCCTGCTCCCATCCTTTCTTCATTCCTGATTTTAAGCAATTTGATCATGACGTGTTTTGGTGTAATTTTCTTCATTTTTTTTTTTTGTTTTTGTGCTTCAGGTTTGTTGTGTTCATGGATCTATGAATTTACATTTTTCATCAAATTTTTGAGTACTTTTGACCATTATTCAAATAGTCTTCTCTACCATTCTTTCCTTTCTGAGGGGAACCATCATTACACATATTTTAGATGTCTTACAGTAGTCCCACAGCTTATTTGTGTTCTTTTTAAAATTTTCTTCAGTCTTCCCCCCTCTTTGTTTCATTTTGGATAGTTCCTATTGCTATGTCTTCAAGTTCAGCAATATTTCCTTCTATATGTCTACTCTGCTGTTAATCATTTCCAGTGTATTTTTCATTTCACACATTGTGGTTTTCTAATGTAGGATAGGGAAATTATTTGGCATAATTTTTATATTGTTCATATCTTTATTTAACATGTTCAATATTTCCTCTAGTTTCTTGAGTATATGAATTCAGTTATGCCTTAATGTCCTAATAATCTGTGTCTTGTTATCTGTATCATCTCTGGGTCAATTTCAATGGATTGATTTTTCTCCTTATGATGGATTGTGTTTTTCTGATTGTTTTAATTCCTGATAATTTTTTATTTGATTGCCAACATTGTAAATTTTACTTTGTAGGGCTTCAAATAGTTTTGTGTTCCTGTAAATATTCTTGAGCTTGTCTTGGAGTGTAACTAAGTTATTTGAAACCAGTTTGATCCTTTCAAGTTTTGCTTTTATGCTTTGTCGGGGGATATAAGAGCAGAATTTAGTTTATGACTAATTTTTCCCCAATATGAGGCACAGCCCTTATGAGTACTCTACGATGTTTTATCATAGAGGGCTCTGCCCTCATGAATAGGATTGGTGCCCTTTTAAAAGTAGCCCCCAAAACCTCCTTTTCTCTTTCTGCAATGGGCAGATGTAGCGAAAAAGTGCCATCTGTGAACGAAGATGTAGGTCCTCACCAGGCAATGAATGTGCTGGCACCTTGATCTTGGACTTCTAGCCTTTAGAACTATGAGAAATAAATTTATGTTGTTTATAAGCCATCTAGTCTATAGTATATTTTGTAACAGCCCAAATAGACTAAGACAAGAATGTTGATGCCACAGGGTTTTCTAGTGTCTTAGCATAAAGGGGGTCTTCAGTTTCCTAGATAATTTTTGCTTTAGATTGTCCTTACCACAGCATTGGGATAGGAAAGTAGAAGAGATTAAAGATTGAAGATATTCTTTCTGAAACTCTCCTTTCTCTTAAGATACTTTCATAAACTGGAAAAGGTTTGCACTGGATTACATCTAAATGCAGAAAATACCTACTGCATAAATATTGAGTTTTGTCCAGGAGGACTATTCTTCTACCTGTCAATTTGGTAAAACAAAAAGACTATTGCTACATTACATCTTCAGATTTGAAAAACTGTGTGAATCTGGGCTAGCCATGTAACCACCCTAGCCCTCAGTTTCTACTTCTGTACTGTGAGCAAGATGCTAATGTCCTACGTTTCAAAATCCATGATTCTCCTGTGTCAATAACATTGTCAGTTGTACTCCACTTACTGCTTTCATTCCTTTCATTAGGCTTTGATGTTTTCTTAGGATATTTCTTTAAGTAGAAAGGGGATAGGGTAGATTTGGGGCCTACTTTGATCTGTTCAGTTACTTATAAATCCTCGGTTTGGAATCTGATTTATTTTTTCTGGCCAAAGTGATTGTATTTACAGGGCAATCACAAATGCTTCCTATGTACTTTTCTGGCATAGGAAGATATTCATCTTACATTGAGGTTTTTTTTTGGTATATATGTTAGTATAAACGTTCCTTTAAGATAGAATACATATTTTTCTCTTCTTTCTATCTTGGTATCGTGCCTTGTACAAAGAAGACTTCAATAAATGTTGTACTTTATGTTTATGCTTTCACATACCTTATCTTATTCAATGAAACAATTTATTAACAATGCATGGTAAGATAATATTAATTTAGAATTCTGGGCCTCTAAGAAAAAAATTCAAATAGAACTCACCTTTTGTTAATCCTTAAAGAGTTAATCCATTATTTTTAGACTTGCTAGACACAGTAAAATAGGGTAATAAAATTAATCCTGCTTGAAATTAGTTAATGAATCCTTTGTAAACAAACTAATAGTCTATCTTTCTTACATTCAGGGTGAGTATAAAATTCAATGTTAGATGATTTTTAATTTTATTTTATTTTAATTTTTTTAACGTTTATTTATTATTGAGAGACAGAGAGACACAGAGCGTGAGCAGGGGAGGGGTAGAGAGAGGAGGAGACACAGAATCCAAAACAGGCTCCAGGCTCTGAGCTGTCAGCACAGAGCCCGACGCGGGGGCTCCAACTCACAAACTGTGAGATCATGACCTGAGCGAAGTCAGTCACCCAACCAACTGAGCCACCCAGGCGCCCCAATGATTTTTAATTTTAAATGAAGATATTATTTAGCTCATCATTTTCTCTATTTCTACAAGACAAATGAAGGAGCTTTAATATTCCTGAGCTGATATGTTCAAGGTCTCTTAGATACAGTAATTTTTCTAAAATTGTATTTTATTTCACTGATAATAACAAGGCCCCAAATTAGCCCTCCTTCTTTTCTTCTTCTTTCCCCTCTCCCTCCTTCTTCCTCTCCCCTTTCCCCTCCCCCTCCCCCTTTACCCCCTCCTCCTCCTCCTCCTTCTTCTTCTTCGTTCTTCTAGCTTACTCTGAATGTCTTCTGCTTCAGTTTATGTCCATTCAAACCATTCTCCCTACTGCTGAGTGATTTTCCTAAAATGCAAATTTTATTATGTTATCATGCTTATGATTAAAATTCTTTGGTAGCTATCTAGGGTCAAGTGCAGATTTCTTAGCAAGGCTTATAAAGGCTTATAAACTCTGCACCGGGGATGGGAATAATAGCAGCAGAAGGAGCAAAAGGGCAGGTGGAGAAAATGGAATCAGAAAGAGCGTTTAAATAGGGTGGCTCGAGGCAGCTTTTGAGAGATGAAAACTACAACTTGTTATCAAGTAGAGATTGAGGTTGTTACTTAGACAAGAGTATTTCCAAATACCAAGAATAGGATGAGGATAAAAGACAAAAAGGAGTTGAATATGGAAAGTAGGACTCCCTTTTTATGGAGTGACATATGTGTGTGAGGGAAATGGGCAGGTAATTTATCATTTTAGTTTATAGGTTGCTGGACTCTCAGACCACACCATTACCAGATAGAGAAAGAACATCTCTTGGAGATCATTGATTCTAGGTCAGATTCAGTGACTGTATGGGCTTTTGAACTGTTTCTCTTGGGAAGAAGATACATAACTCCATGTTGGAAGAAGAGTGAAAGGCTATATGATGACCAGGAGGATAAACTTGGCAGAAGGTAGCTAGCTATGCAAACCTGTTTCTCCCTTCTCCTGGCACACAAATAGAACACATTCCAGACTTCTTTGCAGTTAGAAGCAACCATGTGAGTCAGCCCTAATTAGCAGGATGCTAGTGGAAGTGATGGGTGCCACTTCTTGACATAATGCATGTCACAAATATCTCATGTATGATCTTCTCTTGCTCCCTGTTTGCTGATTAGATGTCAGTTCTCAAGGTAGCCTCTGAGGTCATGTAATGAAGTTGGCAGGGGCTCCATTAGCCTAAATCTCTGAATGATCACGTGGACAGTACATCTACACACTACCCTCCTAAAACCACCTTTCTTCACCTGCTTTGACATTGCCCATGTTTGGACATCTTAGGAATAAGAAATAAACATATTTTATTGAACCACAGAGATTTTAGGGTTTATCTCTTGCAGCAACTAGTGTTCCCTTAACTAATACAACAGATAATATTTTTAAAATCATGTTCGGGAAATATCCATCTACTTCTAGTTTACTGTGGATGTTTAAAAAAATCAAGAATTAGTGTTAAATTTATTAGCTACCCCCCTCTTTTTCTTTTCAAGTTTTTATTTAGATTTATTAGGTACCTCTTTTTTTTCTTTTTCAAGTTTATTAACATACAGTGTGATATTAGTTTAGGTGTAGAATTTAGTGATTCAACACTTACATATAACACCCAGTGATCATCACAATAAGTGCCCTCTTTAATACCCATCAACCATTTACCCTATTCCCCTGCCCACCTCCCCTCCAGAACCCCTCAGTTTGTTCTCTATAGTTAAGAATTTGTTTCCTGGTTTGTCTCTCTTTTTTTTCCCCTGTGTTCATCTGTTTTGTTTCTTAAATTCCACATATGAGGGGTGCCTGAGTTAAGCGTTCAACTCAATTTCAGTTCAGGTCAAGGTCTCATGGTTGTGAGATTGAGCCCCACGGTGGGCTTCATGCTAAGCATGGAGCCTACTTGGGATTCTCTCTCTCTCTCTCTCTGCCCCAACCCCTCCCTCTCTCTCTCTCTCAAAATAAATACATAAACATTAAAAAAGAAAAATTCTACCTATGAGCGAAATCATATGGTATTTGTCTTTCTCTGAATGACTTATTTTGCTTAGCATAATACTTTCTAGCTCCATCCATGTCATCGCAAATGACAAGATTTCATTCTTTTCTATGGTTGAGAAAGATTCCATTGTGTGTGTATATGTGTGTGTGCATGTGTATATTTATATATATTAGGTACTCTTTTCCTTCCATTTCATGAGAGTAAAATTTCTTTGGTGGGGGTTGATTTTTTTCAATGTACTTTTTAATTAAATTTGCCATAATTTTATTTAACATTTGTCTCCATCTATATTCATAAATATATTGTTTTTAATTTATTTTCTTTTAAATTTCTCTTAGTGTCTCCCTTCTTCCCCTATGCCCTTTCCTGCCTTCTCTTTGTATTTTTCATCTGTTGGTATTAGGTTTGTACTAAATTTGTAAAATTAATTTGGAAGCTTTGTTGTTGTTTTTGTTGTTATATTGCATGGGATTTTAAAAGAATTTATAAATCATCTGTCCCTAGCGTCTTTTTATATTTTCTTATTACTTAAGATAGGTTTTTGCCTCATATATATTCTTTTTTTAAATTATTTTTGGTTATGCCTGTGATGTAGACACAAAGTCAGAGCACAGGTTACCTGGGGAATAGTCAAGGAAAGGATTATGGCCAGAATACAGAATGAGGAAGTTCTGCATAAGTAATGATCTGGTTTTTATGAACATATTTCTATGTAAAATATTTTAAACATACATAAAAATATAGAGAGAAGTATAAAGAAGAACACCTGAGCCCTTACAACCCACCTGTGTCAAATCTCTGTTTATTTTGTCTTTTTTTTCCCCTTTGTGGTTTTCAGTGGGATCACTGCTTTTGAAAGTGAATCTTGATGCTGTTTATAGTATAGTATAGCCATTTTTTATAGTTATAGTATAGTATAGTATAGCCATTTTTTATAGTTATTTTTCATTGTACAATGTTTACTTTGAAAACTTCATCATCTTGTGATTTTTAAAAATAAAAATTGTAAAATTTTTATATCAAAACAAGTTATAAACATAATACAAACTAATTATAAGACTAATTATAACATAATATAAACTAATTATAATATAACTGCAGGCTAGTTACATTAGTTTTATTTGGTTACTATATGGGCAATATAATATACTTGTCAATAATTCTGGCTCTTGGGGCGCCTGGATGGCTCAGTTGGTTGAATGTCCAACTTCCGCTCAGGTCATGCTCTCACAGCTTGTGAGTTTGAGCCTCTCATCAGGCTCTGTGCTGACAGCTCAGAGCCTGGAGCCTGCTTCAGATATTTTGTGTGTGTGTCTCTCTGCCTCTCTCCCACTTGCTCTGTCTCTCTCTCAAAAATAAATAAAAATATTTTAAAAATTAAAAAAAGTAATTCTGGCTCTTAAAAAGAAACAAACAAAACTTTGGCTTAATTTTTGGCTCAACTGTGGACTTCTGGGCAAGTTACTGTCTTAAGTTTATGGTAAGCTTTTTGTGAGCAAAAAAAAAGCATGTAAGGAGCTTGGTTGGCTCAGCACCAACTTCATGGTAAGAATTCAATACAAAATTAACTCATTTGATTTCAGGAGAGTTTTTCCCTAAAAAAATTAAATTTCCTTTATGTCCTTGCATTTAGGAAATGAAATATTGCTTATGGTGTTTTATGAACTAAGAGTGTACTCAGCTCCCAAGTAGATTAGAACTGATTGTATTTGATCTCATGAAAATGGAGGTGCCCAACTTGCTATGTCCCCTCAAGTCCTCACCTACCTACCCTCCACCCCTTCAGGCTCTCCTTTGTATCAAGTGTATGTTTGGTTGGAGGGAGGAGTGGCACAGAAGTTGTATCATTTGCCATTGTCACACCACAGGCTGCTATACAGAAAACATACCAGTGAATCTAATCTCTTCTCTTAGTGGAAAGAAGGGTATATGCTCCCAGTGCTGTTTTTCTTCTAGGTGGAGGAGGAACTTCTCAGTTTGGGGCCATATTTGATCATCATTGACTCTCACTTCCAATTTCCCACTTCCATACTCCCTAAGTTAGGATGCAGCTCTGTGCTTTACAACAGCTCATAGCCTCATCAAAGTCGAAACGAACAAAGATTTACTGATCTTTATAACAAGCAAGGGAATGCCGTTTAAAAGAAAACAAAAAATGATTCTGTTGACAACGCATCTTTTCATCTGTCAAACTCGGTGGTTGTGCACTAATGGAGATGGGATGGCAAACTTTCCCGGGCATTCAGCCTTCAGCAGCAGTACTTAGGGAGATTACTGGTTTGCTGAAATATGAATATAAAACACCTCACTCATCAAATTATTTCCTAGAATAGTTTGCTGGGTGGAGGCTCACCAAGTTAATAACTGAACCCAACCCACGAGTTTATTGGCAAAGGACATACTTATGCTTAATGACTTTGTATCCACCCAGAAAGATAAAGAAGCTTTGATATCCTGCTCAGTTGACTGGGAAGAGGAACATGACTCATTAGGGTATTAAACCAATCTTTTGGAGACAGCCTGGGGCAGATGATGAATCAAAAAATAGAACTTTTAAAAGAAAGAAAATCTTGTGCAAGAGAAACATAGGGCAGGATGAATAATCTTTGCATTATTAACATGTGAGTCAAGAGTTACGCTAGCTTAGAAAAAAACTAAACACCTCTGCTGTAGAACATTTCCTATCTAACTATACTGTTAAATGATCTAAGGTATGTAAAAGATCTATCCCAGTGTCTGGCTGGCAATTAGTGTTACTCAATATTTGTTTCTTCCCTTCATCTCTGGTTTTGCCTTTTTTTTTTTTTTTTTTGAAAAAGAGTATTTTGAGAGAGTATTTCTATAGTTTCATGTAAGTTCATATTTATAAGGTATTAGTGTTTAAAGTCTAGCTCTCTCTGTTGGTTTTATTATTGACAATAATCAAAGATGACAGCAAATTTAGTCATCTGTTTTAAATTTCTACCATATGGTTCAGAAGTTATTTGGGGGAACATTTTGGAATGAAGACTGTTATCTCACTTTGGTATACTTACTATGATTTTGCCCAGAAAAACCCTGTACATATAGCCAGAATATGAATTTTAAAGTATCACTGGTAACTCCATGTAACTACTCATTTTTGAGTGCTAAACTACCAGATTTGATATTTTAAATTTGGAACCAATCTTTCCAGTTCTTTCCCTGAGGAAATAAATTCTTTGAAATACTAGAAAATTAGAGCACCTTTTTAGCTCTTCCACAATAAATTATTCAGCAGGCTTAGAGAAAATGATGATACAAGTACTATTAAAAATCATTGCATTCTGAATCAGGGTGACAAACACTCTCACACATAAAACCAAATGTATATAAGGAATGAACAATCTAAAATAATCGAGTGCCTCTTTTTCAACCCCACCCAGTTACCCAGCTGGTGTTTACTTAATGTGTGCAGGTAGCAGTTCTATATTTTTGGGACTTCATTAAACTTAAATGTATGAAATAGACTCAAAAATTTTTTTTCTCTATAACATTTAATTATATGTCTCTCACTTAATGATGTTTTACTAAAGTTGATCTTTTCTAGAATATGCTAATATTGCTATCTTCTAGAGCAAAATGTAAGTAAAAATAATCACAAGGATTTGCCTGACTTAATATATATAAAATTTTGATGGGTTGGATATTATCTCTTTCTAGAATCCGCTTTCTTGTTTCAACTCACTCCCCTTCCCCATGCCCCTCTTCTCCAACACACACCTTTTTGGGCATGTTTCACTTTAACAGATACAACTTTGTTGTTGGGCCAGTCTGTCTATAGACAGGATGTAACTTGTAGGAAGGATGACTGGTGTGCCAGGAGGAGTGAGGCTATCAAGCTGAGGGGCAAGTCTACCTGTTTTCTTTGCTTCTTTACCCAGTATCTACAGAGTAAGCCACTGTAACTCAACAGTGTGAGGAGTTGTGACTGATGTCCAGCTCTTTGTAAGAAAAGTGTACATATATAGAAGTGTATGTGTGTGTACTTACTTGTGGGTGTGGGCGTGTGTATGTGTGTGTGTGTGTGTGTGTGTGTGTGTATGCAGGAAAGAACTAGCATTGTGAAATATCCTTAAGCACCCTTGGTCAGCCTGCCTCTTTTTGAAAAACAACAATAAAAACAAACTACTTTAAAAAATCTCATGACAGGAAATAACACACTGGAAACCAGAGAATTGTGATGTGGAAAACTCTAAGAACTCAGAACAATAGAAACTAAATAATTTATTAAAATAGCATGTATAATGAAAGTTGAGAATAAGTAGGAAGGGAGCTTTAGGAATCAGCTTAGTTTACTAGGCATCTAATAAGGTCATGAAAGCAAATATGAGTCAACTATTTGCCAGGTTTTCATAAGCATCATTAGATTTTTAGTGATCTCATCCTCAAATATAATTGTAAACTATATTTTTTTTTGCAATGCAACTTTCTTAAATTCAAATGATACTAGTAAAGAATTGACAAAGAACTGATTGCATAGGTTTCAGAAAAACAAAAGTATTGGTAATTAGAAAAAAAATCTAAGTAGTAAAGATGAATGGGTTATTGTAGAATATAAAATGCATCTATGTCATATTTTACATTAGTTCAGTTAGAAAGTTGTTACTATTATTGGGGTGCCTGGGTGGCTCCATCGGTTAAAGGGTCTGATTCTTGGTCTTGGCTCAGGTCATGATCTCACAGTTTTGTGGGTTCAAACCCCACAAAATGGGGTGACATCATGGAGCCTGCTTGGGATTGTCTCTCTCCCTCCCTTTCTGCTCCTCTCCCACTGACTCTGTCTCTCTCAAAATAAATAAATAAATAAACTTAAAAAAAAAAAAAGAAAGTCATTATTATTTATTCTACTATTATGGGTAGAAATGCCATGTATGTGGCTAGTTATTAGAGAGCCATTGGTTTTTTTTGTGTGTGTGATATGGTATATACCAAGAATACACTTCTGAAAATCATTTATATCCACATCTGACCTAGATGATTATGGAAAGAGGATAGTGGAAGTAGTAATACACATATATACCACACAAACAATACCATAATGAAAAGTGTTAAGGAATAAAGTTCTTTATCAGTTCTAATTGTTTTATTATCTTCACAGTCTATCTGATTTTAAGAACTGTATTTCCCTTTTCTTCCTTTAGACACAGAGCACCTCTGTTGTCTTATCGTGAGCTCTTTCTCACATGGCCTTTAGCTTTTTAACGTTTGTTCGTTGACCTGCTTTGTTTTGAGATAGAAAGTCAAAGAAGGGGGAAAGTGGGTTACTAATTATCATTACCTTTTCAGAGTTAGTGCAAGTGCATGAGAAACTAAAGCCCTATGGCAGCTCCTCATAGACTCATTGTTTAGAGTTTGTTTATTCTGAAGAATTTGCCTTGTAATTTTGGTTCATAACATGCACCTTACTATTTTTATATTAATTTTTTCCTTGTCACTATTCTGCATTCTCTTTTTTATGTTTGCCTCAGTTTGATTAATTACCCTTCAATACGTTGCCTTGTCCCTCATTGATTGACCTTTTCTTCAACATATTTTTTATATTGACAACTGACCCTTTGGAAAAAAGGCAAGAACAGATTCTACTTGTTGCCAAGCTTCCCTAACAATCTTACACCATGATGCTGTTTTGTGAATAAAGTTTGAGGTAGTTAATAAATTATATCTTGAAATGATCAAAGAAGGGATTGCCTATTTACACTCAAAACAATTTGCTACAAACTACCGAATGCTAAAATTGAACTAAAAATGCATTTATCTACATGAACTGCTTGAAGTAATTGATTCTAAAATGCCTGTTTTTCTGGAGGTACAATTTCAAACCATAATCAGATGGAGGATAAAAAAATTTCCCAGACTTTTATACTAAGTATGAAAAGTCAGGTATGAGACTGATGTTTCTCTGACTAAGCCTTGTGCTTTATAGAACTTGCTATATAAAATGGAATCTTTCAGATAGCTGAAAGGGTATTAAAACAATAATCTTTCAACTATGCCTTCCTTTTCCAATAACCGGCTTGCACGTTAATCAGCATATTTAAACTTCCTTCTTATTAGTTTTTAAAAATTCTAGGAAATACTGTTCATTTATGCTATGAGAGATTTTATTATAGGATTAAAGTCCTTTCCATAGATAATAGGCTCTTGAAGCAGGGTACAGGTATTCTATACCATAAGCCAACACTATCCTGCCAGGTGAATCTTGAAATGGAACAAATTTAATTATTTCCTACTTTGTTTTATGGCAAAAGCAGCCATGTTACAAACCTTGCAGGCCACATCTTACCTCAAATTCTCCATCCTGGATCTATCTAACCATCTTGTTTCTGTGTTCAGAACACTGGAAAAGCTTCGGGGGGAAAAATCCTGCGAATTTTTTTTTCGATATGCAATACTCTAATTCATGCTTTTCACTCAGTGTCTGCTGTGTCCTCACTGTGGTCTTCTCTTAGGGGAGGGGGAGGGGCATCTCTGGCCACTCTCCTATCATCACTTATTCTTAACCTTGCTCTGCACCACCTTCCTGTATTTGGCTACAGATGGACTTGCTCTTACTTTACAGACAAAACCAAAGCACTGGTGAGGAACCCTTCAGCTTTACTAACTGTCACCTACAAACTTATCTGCTTCCACATACATCATTACAGTTTTCTTTCTCTTACAGTAGTAAGAGTATCCTCCTATTGACGAAAGCTAGGCTGCTCATCCATGCTCCTGCCCACAGGCTCTCCGAAGTCCTCATGCCTTTTGCTCAATCGTTTATTCTTCCCCTCCTCTTTATTTTCCACTGGTCGCTTGTCATGGACCTCAGTTCTCTGCTCCGCCATAATGAGGATATTCTACAGGTTCAGCTCTCCTCCTTTTCTTCTCTCATTTTGTGCATCAGAAAGGAGATCTTACCCACATCCATGTCTTCAAGCTCACATTAAAGATATCAACATCTGCCTTTAGCCCTGACTGCTCTCCTGAGCTCTTGATATCCACAGAACACCTTGACCTAAATGCCAAAAGACAGCTCAATATTAAAATGTTCAGAATGGATCCTTTCTAAGAAAACTTGTATAATCTTTTCTGTGTTCTCCTTGTGGATGATTGGGATGGTACTATGATTGTCTAATCTTGAAACTTAGGCATATCTTTATCTTCTCTCTCTCTGACTCTCCCACCTTCAGAAAATCACCAATCTCTATTGAATTTAATAATAATTAATAGTACTTAATATGGGCCAGTCATTTTGCTAAGAGTGTCCTCTTTTTTTCTATTTTTTTAAAATTTCTAATTCACATTTTTCTAATGTGTCCTCTCATTTAATCTTCAGAGTTACCCTATTATAGGTGGCTACTATTATCTCCATTTTAAAGGTCAGGAAACTGAGGCACAGAGAGGCAAAATAACTTGCTGAGGTCACAGGATAATACAAGAAATAAAGCTGGGATCTAAACTCAGGAAGTTTTATTATAGAGCTGGCCTTTTAACAACCATACTCTGCTGATCTCTAGCATGTCAAGATCCTAAATGCCTCCTGAATTCATTTACTTCTCTTCTTTCTTATTTTAGCTGATGTGGTTCATGCACTTCTTATTTCTTGCCTGTGTAACTTTCTACAACTCCCTACCCCAGATCCCTTTTCTAGGATATGTCTGATTAATAAACCCTAATCAAATTTTCTGGGGTATTGGCTAAGCCAAGTCTTTGTAAAACAGAAATTCAAATCTTTACTTCAGGGATATTTATTCAATTACAGGCATACCTCAGAGAAATTACACGTTCAGTTCCAGACCATCACATAAAGCCATAAAAGTTGTGTTTACACTGTACTGTAGTCCACTAGGTGTGCAATAGCATTATTGCACTAAACAAACAGTGCACATACCTTAATTAAAAATACTTTATTGTTGGGGCACCTGGGTGGCTCAGTCAGTTAGGCATCCAACTCTTGGTTTCGGCTTAGGTCATGGTCTCATGGTTTCATGAGTTCAAGCTCCTTGACGGGCTCTGTGCACTGAGTTCCCTCTCTCTGTTCCTCCCCACTTGTGCTGTTTATGTCTCTCTCAAAATAAATAAATAAACTTAAAAAATACTTTATTGCTGAAAAATGACAACCATCTTCTGAGCTGTTTCAGTAAGTTGCAATTAGTGATCACGGGTCACTGTAACAAATATAAGAATGAAAAAGTTTGATATATTTAAAGAATCACCAAAATGTGATGCAGGGAGGAGAGCAGATACTGGTGGGAAAATGGCACTGACAGACTTGCTCAACTCAGGGTTGCCAGAACACTTTTTTTTTTTTTTTACTTTTTTGTTGTTTTTACTATGCACTACATTAATTCAGTGCATAGCCTTCTAGAAGGGGTAGATGAACATAACTGAGTTATTTTTCATCAATCAGGAAAATGCTTCCTTAATCAATGTTCTCCAAACCCTTTGACACATAGTAATGATAAACTCCACACATGAGCCTCTTTCCATTAAACTCTACTCATATGAATAATGGGCAACGCTTTTTCCCTTGTCCCCTTTAGGAGCCTTGGATATGCGCAGTGGCTATGCTGGGGATGATCAAGCACACAGCCATGATGCCAATCTTGGCAGAATGTGGAACCGCACTGCATTATGGTGGCCAAGGCCTAACCCTTCTATCTTAGCCCTTTAAAGGTGACCCAGCCTCTGCGTTGCCAGAGGCCTTTAATTTGTAAAAAATGCAATATCTGCAAAGCACATATTAAGGTGAAGCTCAATAAAACAAGGCATACCCATATGTATTTGAATTTTTTAGCATTCCATGTGTTCTCTTTCAGAACAGTGATTATTTGTATGTTGTCCATATTTGTCATCTTCTTTCTTATAATTTTATGTCTTTGTTCTTTTCTATTTCATTTTGATATTTCCTCAAGCATGTCTTCTTTGTCCCTGACTATATTTTTATCCATATCTATTTTACCTTTTGTTGATTCTAACGACAAGTTCACCTCTGTAATAGTTGCATTTTATTCTTTTATTCATCCCTGACCTGAACTCCATAAATACACTTCTCAGCTCTGTTCTCTCTTCATCTCTTTTTTGATCTCTTGTTAGTCTTTCAGGCTCTTTTTTTTTTAAGAAGGGCAAATTTTAGGAAGTCACCACTGGTCAGCCTGCCTCTCTTTGAAAAACAACAATAAAAAATAAACTACTTTGAATAATATCATAACAGGAAGTAACACACTGGAAACTGAAGAACTGCGGATGGGAAAATCTAAGAACTTTGAACAATATAAGCTAAATATACATTCCAAGATTCTTTGAATCTTGGGAGAACTATTTGTTTGACATTGACCTTTTTTCCTAGGCAAGTTCCTGAAATTCTGTGTTCTTTATTTGACTTTTGTTTCTTTTCTCTGTATTTTTTCTTCAGTATCTATGTTTCTACCAGGGAAATGGATGTTTCGGAAAGAATGAAAGATAAAAACAGGTGATAGTTCCTAAAATTAAAAAAATAATTGTATATAACAAGCATCGAGGGAGAATTTTGTAAATTCCTTAATCTTCCCCTTTAACATACCAAGAGCTGAATCTGGATAATTTGGCACATAGGTTTCTCATGTAGTATAGAAAGGATACCTCTTAGCCAATGATAGTGAAAATTTTTATGATCTATAAGCAGGAAGCTTGCTTTCTGATAGTAGAAGCAATATATGGTATAGGGAACATCAAAAAGATTGCCTGTTTTCCAGCATGGAAAGAAGGGGAGAGAGGGGAGGCGGGAGGGAAGAGATTAGTGAAACATGTGTCCTAATTTTGCATGCATTAATTACATGAGGGTAATAATAAGGGTGAGGGGGTATGGGCTCTTGCTTTTGTCTCCTACTTAGGATTATGAGAGAAGCTTACCTTCCAGACTCCCCTGTGGCAATCTGCACCATCAACTTAAACACAACGGGATCATGTATTTAGAGGCTCTTAAGTTTAGTTTCCCTATTGACTTAATTTGTGGCCCTCCAGAGGCTGACCCAAGGAAAGGATTTGGGTACAGGAGGCTTTACTTGAGATGTATTTCTAGGAAACACCAATAGGTTACTGGAGAAATTAAACGAAAGAGAAGAAAGCCAATAAAAGTGTTGTGTGAGCAGTACTCAGTAGTCTTCTTCCTTTATAGGGAAAGCCCCAGTTCTCCCCTCTCTTGTGTATCTCTTTACTACTCATGCAAAACACTTCACTTATGATACTTCTGGTCTCCAAATGTGTGGGAGGTTTTCCAGGCACCATACAATTCCCCATGACATCAACTGGGTATCCTACAATTTAGCTAATTTCTGACACTCTCTACCTGGAGACAGCGTCAGAGCCCACAGGTTAAGGGCTCAGTCCCACAGTACTACTGTCACTTTACTTTAGATGCCAGTTACAAGTCGTAGGTCCCCAGATTACCCACAACTTCTGTCTGATTTGGATACAAATTGGGGATTCCCATGACCCCCTCCTCAGGTTCAATTAATTTGCTAGAGTGGCTCACAGAGCTCAGGTAAACACTTGCTTACATATGCCAGTTTATTAAAGGATATGATAAAGGATACAGATGAACAGCAAGAGGGAGAGGTGCACAAGATGAGATCGGAGGGTCCTGAGCACAGGAGGTTCTGTTTCAGGGAGTTGTGGTGTTTTACCCTCCCAGTGTAGATGTGTTCACTCACTGGGAAGCTCCCTGATCCTCTCACTATTGGGATTTTGTGGAGGCTTCCCTACATAGGTATTCCCTACATAGGCATGATCAATCATTAACTCCATTTCTAGTCCCTCTCTCTCCTCAAGAGAATAGGAGGTGGGACTGAAAATTCCAAGCTTCTAATCATGGCTTATTCTTTCCGGTGACCAGCCTTCATTTAGGAGCTATCCAGGAGCCCAGAGTCACCTCATTAGAACAAAGGCACCCCTAGCACCCAGGAAATGACAAAGGTTTTTAGGAGCTCTGTTCAGGAAGTGGAGTCAAAGACCAAATATTAGAACAAAAATGTTGCTAGTGCTCTCAGCACTTAGGAAATTACACAAATTTTGGGAGTGTTGTGACAGGAATTGGGGAGCAGAGGCCAGTACACATTTTGTTCTATTATCTCACAGTTGTGCTATCAAACAAGTTCCCGCTGTGGACAGAGTCTAATCCTGCTGGGGGACACTGGGGAATAATTTAGAGCTCATACCTCAGGTTATCCCACATGTAAGCTTAAGGAGCTAAAGTATCTATCTACTGTCTACCAGACAGTCATTGGTTGAGGGCTGCTTCCAAAGGGCATTAATTCCTCGGCATGTGCAAACTATAGTGTGAGTTCACACTGCTGGCCACAGAAAACCTTTAGTCAGGGAAATGAAGGCATTGGGATATGAAAGTCAGGTTGGTGTACACAGAAATGATAAGTGTGAGGGAATATTGGCTGGGCCTGACAGCATCAGACATACCTGTTTTTTCATTCCAGGTGGCATGGATGCTGACTCTACATGGCATCCTGGTGGCAGGGCTCTATGACCCCAAAGCTGAGGCAGGGAGGGGACCAAGTGGAGACATGGGAGCCTGCAGCCAGGAGGGGCTGAGAGGAGGTTATGTCGGCACTGCCTAAGCCGGAAGAACAAAGTAGGAATTTAGAAGGCATACAGTGTTATTCCACAGGTCAATTATGTTGGACATATGTTATTTGTTTCTGTCTATAACAATTCTGACCTTTTCAAAGCTTCCAGCCTCTTTTTAAAAAAAGTTTATTTATTTTGAGAGAGAGAGAGAGAGAGAGAGCACACATGCTGGGGAGGGGCAGAGAGAGATGGAGAGCAAGAATCCCAAGCAGGCTTCACAATCTCAGCACAGAGCCCAGTGCGGGGGCTTGACCCCACGACCTGTGACATTATGGCCCGAGCCAAAACCAAGAGTCGGACACTTAATGGACTGAGCTACCCTAGCACCTCTCTAACTTCTGATTAGTAGAAAAAAATTGTTAAGCTTATGACATTTAAAACTTTCTCTAGCTCTATAGCCTCAACAGTCCTTCTGGGTCAAGTTCAGTCTCAAGGAGGATATGCTCAAGTTCTGAGGTATCTTCTGTTCTCACATCTCCTACCTGTGGCTCCTCCACAGGGAAGTGGAAAGAGAAGTGTGTTTTACCTGACCTTCTAATGGTGGAAGAGTCGAAGTTCTCAGGTGTGATATTCTCTGTGTCTTCTGGTTTCTAGGGTGTAAAAAGGATAATTTTATTCATGTGAGATTTAGGTAGAAGGTTTATTTCATTTAGCCACAATCCCAGTTATAATAATTCTTGACTGGTTTTGCCCATACTAGTGCATATATTTGTTATCTGCTCGTTTTTCTCTTCCTTCTTATCTGGCAACAAAGTCCCTAATCCTCTGGACACAGAAATGGTCATGTGACCTAATCAGAGTGCATCACCTACTGGTCACAGTGATTATTAATTTAAGGTATGGGCTTGTAACTCAGGCTGATCCAGTCAGAGATTTTTGTCAGGATTTTCAACCTGGAGCTGAGAAGAAATTGGAAGGAAGTGAATCTGGATCTACAGAAACAATGTCCCTTCCTTTCCTTCCCCTCCCCCATGGGTTTCTGTTAAGTTTCTCAGGATCCACATAAGAGTGAAACCATATGGTATCTGTCTTTCTCTGTATGGCTTATTTCACTTAGCATAACACTCTCCAGTTCCATCCATGTTGCTACAAAGGGCCATATTTCATTCTTTCTCATTCCCACGTAGTACTCCATTGTATATATAAACCACAATTTCTTTATCCATTCATCAGTGGATGGACATTTAGGCTCTTTCCATAATTTGGCTATTGTTGAGAGTGCTGCTATAAACATTGGGGCACAAGTGTCCCTATGCATCAGTAACAATGTCCCTTCCTTGGTGGAGAAATGTTCTGAGAGAAATGAGAATAACATATTCACTGAGAAGTGGAAATGAGAGTTAGAGGAGTCCTGTTGAAATCCAAATTTCTGCTTCCAATCACATGCAAAGCCAACTCTACCTTTACCGTTCTTACAGTTTGGTTATGTGAGCCAGTTAATTTCTCCTTTTAGGGTTTGCTTCTAATACTTGTAACCACAAGAATCTACAAGGGAAAGTTAATATTGTTGCTTTGTTTGTAAATGAATAGATTTAATGAAAAGTAAACTCCAACCCTCAAGAATGTAAACTTGTACAACCACTTTGGAAAAACATTTTGGTATATCTGCTGAACTTAAAGATATGCATACCTATGATCTAGGAATTCCACTCCTAGATAGTCACTCATAAGAAACTTTTGCACCTGGGCACCAAGAACATGTCTAAGAATGTTTATAGCATTGTTGTTGTTGTTGTTGTTGTTGTTTTGTAATAGGAAAAAAAAGAAAAACTCAAACTGGAAACAAACCAAATGCCTTCTGTATGAATATAAGAATGGGTACTTTATGGTATATATTCATACAATTGAATATAAAACATTGAAAATAAAGTACATATATATTTATTGACATGGTAAATCTAAAAAATATAATGCTGAATAAATAAAATTTATTGAGTTTTCATCCTACCACATGATTCTATTTATATAATGCTTAAAACATGTATAGCTAAACAGTATGCATAATTGTATATACAGCATACATGTGGCAAAAAAAAAAAAAAACCCGAAGAGAGAAGCATGGAGTGATATTCGTAAAATTCAGAATAGTTTTTATCTTTTATGGGGGAGAAAGGGAAACAAAGATTTTGTTGTATTCTATTTCTTAAGTTTTGTGGTGGGCACATGGTTATTCATTATCATTCTTTAAGTTGTGCATATAAATTGTACTGTTTTGTTTGTATGATAAATTTCATTAAAGCAAATCCAGTTAATTGATTTTGAAGTAGCATATTATTAAGTTAGGTCCATTTTCTGGCTCCAAATAATAAACCACAGGAAATTAGAAACATTTAAATTCAGTTGCGTGGAAGCAGTTGTCACTAACTCTGAGACCAAGTTGGTTTTATTTCAAGTTTCTAGCTATTATGTAACTTAAAACAAATGATAAAACAAACATGGGTATCTCATCCCAAACAGTTTTATCTAGATGTCAGATAGTATTAGTCAATTTAAATAATGAAATGATAAACCATGGCCATTGACTATATTTTCATCTTCTAATGTTCTGGTTAAAGTCTTAGTTTAGTTTCTGAAAACATCCTGCATTTATTTTGCTGTAGATGTGTTTAGCCAAAGTCGCAAAATGACAACTTTTGTCCTTGTGAATCTCAGAAAATTAGTCATCTTACCCTTTAGGACATATATTATTTCTCCATGTGGAGTTGGGAACCATAGAAACTATGGCTGAAAGCATTGTTGGAATAAGCAAACGTGACTATTTTTAAGACTATGAAGATTTTGAATACAGTCAGCACTCATGAGTAAGTCATATGGAATTAGATTGGCTATATGTTTAGTGTTGAATGGATCCTGGCAACCTGTGTTCAAATGCCTTCCAGTTAAACATCACAACACCTCCAGGGTGAGTCCTCTGGGTCAGGACACAGATAAATATTTACATGAACCTGCTGCACAGCTGTACTCTATTATTTTAGTAGCTCATGTGGAGAGACAACTCAAATGTCTAATAAGAATGTCTAGTGTCTCCTTTTAGCTTTACCTGCTAAATTTGCCTCTTTAAAAACCTTAAAAATTTTTTATTGTGACATATAACATACATACATAGAAATACATAAAACACAAAAGTAAATAATTGTGTTTAAGGGGATACTAATGTAAACGCCACCTAGGTCAAAAAAATAGAACATGGCCATCACTCTAGAAATCCCTCATGCATCTTTCCTCATGGCAACTCCCTCTGCACCTTTTAGAGGGAAGCACTACCCTGGTGTTTTCATTAATTCCTTGCTTTGCTTTGTAGTTTTGCCTCCTAACTATGCATTCCCTGAAATATAGTTTAGTCAATGCCTGTTTGTTTTTAATGTTTACAATCATAGCGTTTATGTTACTGCCTCTGGCTTCTTTTGTTTGACATTGTATTCCATTGGTTCCATCCCTGTTATTATACATAAGTGTTCTCTTAAATCTCCTAAATCTTTCTTATATCTTTGATCTGTCATGTTTTGTAAGTTCTACAGCACTCTAGCGATGGGAAGTATCAACAATTCTACTTTGGTATGTATGTAATGGTAATCTCTCTGATTCTTCCACCATACAATATTTTCAAAATTTTGTAACATTTACTGAGTATCTACCATGTGCTAGGACAGCATGAAACCCTATTCATGTAATGTTGCTGTACTCAGGATAATTCTGAATAGTGCGTAGATTTAGCATAGTACATATTTTCACAGAATAAACTGAAATTTAGAAAGATAAGCTAAATTCAAGGTGTAGACTCTCTGATATTCACTTATCAGATTTAGTTACACTTAATTATCAGTTATCAAATATTTTTATTATACATTTATTGAGATGGCAAATATAAAAAATATAATGCTGAATAAAGAAAATTTATTGATGATTTTAGTCACATTGAGTAAAATAAGTAAACTTGCCATTTCATAGTAGTCTTTGTCTATCTCACCAAGCTCTTGACATTTTGCCTTAATGTTCCATTGGTGCTTGTACAGTTTGTACTCCCCTTATGGTAACAGCCTTTCTTCTACTATTCATTACAAAAATTCATTACTACACATTGACAACTTCCTTCTGGTCTATGGCACCTGTAGGTACTGCTGTCTGTGAACTTCTCTTCATAGGAGGACTAGAGAGATGACAGCTCCTGTTATAGGAATCCAGGGAGAGGGCAGTCCAAACAGGCAGGGTCACAGGGTGGTAAGAGCACAGAGCTGGGAGTTAGCCATCTCAGTTCTACACTTGTCATTATCTAGCTATGTGGCCTTGGGTAAGTTATTTAGCCTCTCAGGCTCAGTTTCATCATGTATAAGTGAGGGAGTGGGTCAGTAATTTTCAAACTGTAATTCAAGAACCATCCTGAGTTCTCATTTTAAATGCAGATTTTCAGGCCTCCTGGAAATTTCCCAGTGTGAGAGTCTGTATGTTTAACAAGCTCCCTGAGTGATTCTGATGCTCACCATGAGTGAGGGCCAAGTGAGACAATTTTCTTATTTTATTTTATTTTTTTAACTTTACTTTGCTTTATTTTATTTTATTTTTGCAGAAACTACTCAGTGTCTCTTCCCTCTTACTCCCCCAAAGGAGGAGAAGAACGATTATCAATGACCAAGGGCAGCTGCGAAGGCAACACCCAGAGTGAGCTTCACAGGAAGGAACACTGCACCCTCTCCTCATAGTTTCAGGTACTCTACATGTTCAGAGAAACTTCTCTAGTAACAAACGATAGAAATGATCCCTGAAGGTATAGTCTTGACAAGTGTCTGATTTTAAAATCCTGGGATAGAATTTGAACTTTTGGTACCTTAGTATCTTTCATCAGATACTTATTTCAAAGAGTTCTGTTTTCTTTTGTTAATAAAAATAAACATAAAGCCATTAAAATTTAAGATGCTAAGTAAATACTGACTATCATTGCATGGAGTAAACAACAATAACACAGTCTAAGGTACTAGTTATCAAAACAGCTTGGGACTATTTGGTGTTCATACACTGAATAAAAATATTAGTGCCTCAATAGAATTGTATCCATATCATTAAGAGGTATTAATACAGTGTTGCAAGAAAAAGCAGCATCGCCTGTCTACAAGACACAGCAGGATCAATATGATTGACAAGGAATACAGAGTTCCATGCAGTCTTATTAAGAAAACAAAGTAGTTGTTTAGACTCTTAAAGTCAGCTTATTTAATTATAAAATATGCCAAATATATCACCCAACAGATTGGAGACAGTCTGTTGGCTGATTTATTTTTACTTTGATATGGCACTCCTTGCATATTTTTCAAATTCTTAAGTGACTATTCAGGAGGAAAAATCTCCTGATACCATTTAATACTTTCCTGGGGGATATTCTTTATATTCTGAGGAATTTAAGTCACCCAGCTAATTGCTTCCATTTTTTGTGTTTTCTGTTTCACGAGGAATAACCAAACTGAAATTCTGTAGCAGTTTTGACTTTTCTCACTCAACAAACTCTTCGGTGGTTCTCAAACCCATACCTGAGGCAAGCACCTCACTTATCAGTGAGAAGACTCAAAAACCAGTAGGTAGGGGGTGTAAACCAAGTGAGATGAGAACAGAATCTCCAGGAATATGTGTAATTTTGAAAAGTTCCCAGGGTATTTTTCTCTAGTGTTTGAGTTCCAAATCTGGGTCCCAAACCTGTCAAATAGCAATTATTCATATATGTATTCATAAGAGGCTAAAAAGCTTTAAATACAGTACTTGTTATGGTCCTGTAAAAACAAGACATTACAACTGGGAGTAAACAGGGAACTTAACGACCAAAAGTATATAAACGTTTGGCCAAGAATGATACTATTTTCAAAATAGTATGGTTATTGATCGCTACATTGGTATAGACATTGTTATTTTCTCAAGCTGTTTCCCTTTCTCTTTTTACCATTGCCTTCTTTCTAGCCCACTAGTAAGGTAAAATAGATAAAACTTCTTAGTAATTATTCTCACTTCCTTTTCTTCCTTGTTTTTCATGAAAGACTTGGAAATTAACTTGACCCCTGAAGAACAGGTAGATTGATTACTTGAGAAAAGGCAGATAATATATCAATTAGAAGGAAGGGTATGCTCAGTGATTAGTACATAAGAGCAGCTGAGAAGTCCTTCTTGGCTGAGGCACAGTAGGAGGATGGGTATGGGATGTATAGGGAGGACCAATCCTAGTGAAATGTCAAATGTCAGGCTGAAGTGTGAATAAGAAAGAATGAGGAACCATTGAAGATTTTAAGGTAAGAATCACATTCAGTAACTGCCATTCTAGAAGATTCATCTGGCAGCAGGATAGTGTATGGCTTGGAGAGAAGAGCAAGCGGAAGCAGGGAGAGTAGTTAGGAAGATTGAAAGCAGATCCTAGATGAGCATGTCTCCTTCACAAGTTGCCATTTTGTTTTTCTTAACTTCGAAACTTCTTGAAAGAGCTGTGTTCACCTACTGTCTTTGCAATTTTATTTCTGACTCATTACCTCACTGAAATGGTTCTGACGAAGATTACCAATGACTTGACTGCTAAATAGAAAGGTCTCTTTTCCATCATTATTTTCTTTTACCTACTCTGCAGTGTTTGGAAATGCTGACTTCTCTCTTCATCCTTAAATATTTTTCTGTTGGATTTTTATAACATTGTTCATTTTTCTCTCTCCTCATACTTTTGATTACTTTTAAGGATCTTTTAATGATTCCTTTTACTCTGTCAACACCTTATATATTGTGAGCATCTGGAATTTCATTCTTAATCTTCTTACATCTCACTTGTGAACCATCCACACCACTGCCAACTTCTAACTCATGGGCTTCTATAACTTTGCTTATTGTCTGTGGCAAATTCCAGAGTCACAGTTTATGTTCACATGGTTCTCCCAAACTACAGACCTATGTTCCATTGCCTTTTGGACATCTCCACTTGAATGACTCATAAACATTTCAAAATCAACATGTTTAAAACTAAGCTCAATATACCCCTTCCAAAGCCTACCCTTTCCATCTCCATTGCCTATTTCAGTTAATGAGTTTGCTTTCCAATTATTTGGCTAGGCTAAATCTATCCATGCTTCTCCATTAATATTCACGTGTGGCTTATTTTGTCTTGTCTTGCTGGTTCTTCATCTTCTCTGTACCCCATTGCCCCTGCCTTTATTCAGGTCCATGTAGTTTTCCACTGAGACTCTTTCTAACTCATCCCATTCCATTCAGTCTCTTTCTACTTTAGTCTAATCCTCCACACCATCATCAGCCATATTTTTCTAAAACATATCTATACACCTCTATAGTTCTCTTCTGATTAAAAATAGCTCCCACTCTCCTTGGTGTTAGGAAAGAATCCAAAATTCCCATTATGGCATTCAAGGGATATTTTGGCCCTAAACAATTTTTCCAAGCTTCTCTCTCAACATTGCTCAAACACTCAGTCTCTGCTTCATTTAGGCTAAATGATGATGGGAAAACAATCCTCCATTTCCTGTCTCTGTAGTTTTGCACATTTCATTCCTTTCACATTCCTCCTGAATTCTTCACCTAAGAAACTTATTTTCTTGTCAAAGGACAACTCAAATCACCTCAGAGACTGGCTTATTAATGCTAGACCCAAGGGCAGCATTATTGTAGATTTGGAGTCCGCTCCTCAGTTTAGCAGGACAGAAATCTGAAATTTTCTGAGCATTCAGATCCAAGTAGATTGATTCATATCAGTTAGACTCATGACATTCACATAAATATAACACTGAGCCTGTTTATTAACTTACACTGAAAGCATAACTATCAGAACTTAAATTTCATAATCACTAGTATGAGAACTTGCTTCTCATAGGAAAATCTCCATGGGAAGCTACATTATAATCAGGTTGTTATTGAGCATTGAATTGGTGCAAGAAGATTAAGGTGGGTGATCGTAATGGCTGTTGCCAAGACAGACTGATGCATCTGTCTGTGTTATAAGGATATATGTGCCAAGAAGCCAGACTGAATGTGGAAACATGGCCAACGTTTTGCCTATCTGGGATAATTCTAGAGACAGACTAGGAAAGCTATTGCTACCTTTTTTAGACTGCAGAGCACACTATGTTCCTTTTGGTCCCACAGCCTTTCTCTATAGCTGTGGAACTTGAACATCTCAAGCATTTTTATCTGTGATTATAAATGTAGCCCTTGTAATTGTGATGTCTCTGATGGATTCTCCTGCCTGTGCCCTGCCAAGGAACTTCCAAGAATGCTTGCTTGGGTTTATGCATAAGCCTTGATCATCCTTCTATGCCATAACCAACTGTATAACCTTTAAATCTTGGTATTTCCAAAAGGGCCATCTCCAATTTGGAGTTCTGTTTTCCATGTACGGATGGGATTATATACCTACCACCTAATAACCACAGTCATCATCCTTTCTTTCCTGTAGTATAGCATCTTAAAGGTCTCCCTTAGTCCACGCTTGCCCTCCTATAATCTATCCTCCATATAGCAGAGTATTGTTCAAAATCATGTCAGATCATGTCACTCCTTTGTCCAAATCCTTCCAATAGCTTTACACATCACCCAGAGAAAGATTTTGTTTTCCATTATTCTCTCCCTGGATGACTCACCTCCAGCCCCACTGGCCTTCCCACTCTTCTGTGAATAGACCAGGTACCTGCCCTCCTTGCACCTTGTATTTGCTCTTTCCTCAGCCTGGCTCTCTCTTCTGCTGATAGCTTCTTGGCCGTCCCTGCTCACTACATTTAAAATAGAAACCCTCTTCTCTATTTCCCTTTCCTTCATTGCTCTTACACCATTTAATCCACTGTGTATTTGTTTGTCTGTCATCTGCATCTTGCTACTGGATGGTAAACTCCACAAGGGTTGAGGCTTTGTCCCTTTCATTCTCTGCTGTGTTTCCCAGGAGAACTGGGCAGTGCAGGGCCTGCCATGGAATAGGTGCCCCATGAGCATTTGTGGAATAAATGAATCCAAAGTCTTTGCCTTCACTTTTTTCATGGAGATGCAGATATTTAAAAGTAATCATAGGTATGTGTCTTTATGTTCCTCCCCCCTTATTTTTTCCAGGAGGAAAAACTTGTTAAGGCAATAGAGAAAGTATTTGTTTTTGATTTCTGTATTAATCAGAGTTCTCTAGAGAAACAGAACAAATATGATGTGTAAATATATGTATATGTATATGTATATGTATATGTATATGTATATATACATATGGAGAGAGAGACAGAGAGACAGAAACGGAGAAAGAGACAGAGAAAGATTTGAAGGAATTGGATCACATGATTGTAGGGGCTGGGGAGTCCAAATCTGCAGGATAGACCAGCAGGCTAGAAACCCAGGTAAGAGTTCATGCTGCAGCCTGAGTTCAAAGGTAGACTGCAGAATTACCTCTTCCTCTGATGAACCTCAGTCTGTTTTCTCTTAAAGGCTTCAAATGATTGGATGCCCACCCACATTATAGAGGATAATTTGCTTTACTCTAAGTCTTCTGCTATAAATGTTAATATCTAAAAAATAACTTTATAGCAATATCCAGACTGGGACTTGACCAAATATATGGATGCCACAGCATACAAAAGCACATAAAATGAACCATCACAGTTCCTCACTTCTGGTTTTTCTGGCTACTGCATTCACTTGGGATCTACTGAGAGCCATGTTTATGCAGCTAAATATTGCTGGTAATTTGTGTTGAATCTCATGGTTGCTTTTATTTTTCCACATCAGCACAAAATTTGTTAGTTTACTAGTTTACTAGTTTATTACTAATTTGCTCCTACCTTAGCTTATCCAGTCTTTTCTGATCAATAGCTTATTATAGTTCCCCTAGTAATGAATTTATAACTCAAAGAATCTTCTAAATTGATTTTGATACAGATTACTTTTTGAAAAGATAGACTGTTAAAATACACAAAAACAAATTTTTAGGTTTGAAAAATACACTCAAAGTTATTTCACCAAAAGTTACCTGAGGTTTAAAAAAAACAACAAAAAAGTATTTTGGACATGATTTGAAATCAGAAATTTATTCTACACTATTTTCTAGTCTTCAATGATATACTTTTATTTTCTGAAATACTGTTCATGCCATCATTATTCTTAAAAACTACTTTTACCCAAGCAGTTATTGGTTGTAAACTCCTTTGATTACAGCCTCGTGGATGCCAGGATCACGAGTTCAATTCTCCCAGAATCTAGTGATGTCTACTTGCTTTGGGGCCTGAAGCACAGCTTTTGGGGCCATCCCCAGCTGTTGTGCAGAGTGTGTGGTTTGGGCCTACGGGCACTAAGAGAATGGATGGATGTGTGCAAAGCTGTAGTTATTAATGGGAAGTCCATTGAAAGTCCATCACCCTATTCACTGTGATTCAGTGGTGTACACAAAAACACACCGAAAAAAGAGAGAGAGAGAGAGAGAGAGAGAGAGAGAGAGTGTTTAAAAAAATTGCCTTTATTTATTTGCATTTTCCATCCTCAAAAACAGAAGGAAAGATGGGGCGCCTGGGTGGCTCGGTCAGTTAAGTGTCCGACTTCGGCTCAGGTCACGATCTCACGGTCCGTGGGTTCGAGCCCCGCGTCAGGCTCTGTGCTGACAGCTCAGAGCCTGGAGCCTGTTTCAGATTCTGTGTCTCCCTCTCTCTGACCCTCCCCCGTTCATGCTCTGTCTCTGTCTCAAAAATAAATAAACGTTAAAAAAAAAAAATTAAAAAAAAAAAAAAAACAGAAGGAAAGACTACCAAGGGAAAATTGTTTTAATGCTCCTCCTAGACATTCTGAAAACTTCCCTAATATTTCATGTACTTTTTCAGATGATGTTTATGTTAGCCAGAAAATCATGATCTCATCTCTCAGATTTTCCTTTTAAACACCTTTAGTGAGGTAGGTAAGGTGTTTGTAAAGCTAATGAAAATAAATATGACTTTATCTTTTGCTTCTAGAACACTTTAGATTAGGTCATGCTTTTGGAATACTTTGAGATATCTGGCACCCAAGCAAGTAAATTTCTCACTATTTTCTTTCCTTATCTTCTCTCTCTCTCTCTCTCTTTTTTTTTTTAATCATGTTTTGAAAGTGTGATTAGTATTCTGACAAGGGAGTGGGGAAATTTTTGGTTTGGTGGTAAGAAATCTCAGTTACGTGTTGAATAACAAGGTGGTTTGAACAGGGTGATTAAAAAATGACAAGATGGATAATTATTTGATATTTCAACTTTAGGTTGTGCTCTTAACAATTCTTAGAACAGCTTACCTGTCATCTATTGCTTTCTGTTTGTCCGCTACTAACTCATTTCAATAGAAGCATAAAGCATTAAGGGTTTGAAGTGAGGGTCCTTAATTAGTCCTGCTGCTTTAGTGGATCTCTTTCCAGCTTTTTCATGGGGACATCTTTTCAGATTTTATCAAGGTTGGGTGAGAAAGAACTTAGAGCAGTTCATCTTTTGTTGAGAACTGACGCAGCGTGCCCATTTAGTGGTAGTAGATCTTATTCCTTCCCACTTCAATGAAAAAACTGATTAGAGGGACTTATAAAAAAGCTTTATGTAGAATTTGGTAGTATGAATTTGTAAGCCTTTAGCCACGATTTCCGTAGATTCACACAGTGGCAAACTGGCCAACATTACACCTTGTCCTTGGCAACTATTTTCACATTAGCATAATTCTTATGATGTTATTTTTTTCTTTTTTTCATTTTAAAGCCTTTCTTTATATTTTCCTTATATAATTAGAAAACACGTTTAATTATAGAAGCAATTTATGCATATACTCTTGCTGTAAAAAAAAAAAAACAACAAACAGACATTCTAGATTAAGCCCAAGTTCCCTCTGACCACTCCTGGTCCCTGATGGCCTCTCCAAAGGCAATCACTGGTATTACCAGTTGGTGTGCCTTCTTGCAGCCCTTTCTTTATGAATTTATATACATATATGTATAGGGTATACACAGGAACATAGTATGGGTGGGAATATACAGTTAAAAATGTATCACATTGTCCTTGTTTCTATTTCAGGTCTTTTGGTGCCCAGAATATTTATTATTTGAATTTTGCTCCACTTGATTAAATTTATCTGTTGACTTTGTCACATTGCAGACTTCCTTTTCCTTATCAGGTTCCTGCATATTTCTAGTGATATCCCTACATATTTTCTTTTTATTTTGGCCCCATGGTATAGCAGAATGTGATAACACACTTGTAACTCTCATATACTGCATCTTATCACCAAACATATTCTAATCTCAGCTAGCAAACTAGGGCTGCATCCAATAAAATTGGCCAGAAAAAAATGCCTTTTCTTAAAGTTTTCACTCTTGGTTTGGTGGCTATCAGGAAAGTTTTAAGTGGCACAGAATACCAGTTAAGGATTTTGGGAAAAAGGAGCTGTAATTTTTAACCTTCACTTTCCTAGAAACATAGAGGGTTACCGTGGTAGTGAAGTGATCTTGGAAGACTCATACTCTGAGACAGAATTATCCTTTCTCTGAAATGGAGAAGATAGATCAGTTGGTGAGCAATATCTCACCAGTGGCCACCCTGTAGCCAGGGCTTGCATTAGATTTATTCTTGAAAAAAGTTAAGTGAAAGCCAGCTATGTGTCAATAACATCATATTTTAAGTGGAGGAAGGGAGTGTCTCAGCCAGGAATTCTAGTTGGAAGATAGCCACCCAAACTATAGTATTCCTGAATTCTGAGTCTGCATGCTTTCTTTCAGTTCCAGAACTTACACCACAAATGCGTTCTCTTTTGCCTTGGTTCTATCAATCGTCTGCCAATAAATTAGCCAGTCCTGGGCAATCTTGGTGCGATCTCATGTGTCTTGGGGTTAGGGAATGAAATCACATGGTACAAACATGGATGTCTGGTTGGTTCCTTGGGTGGGATTATAGGTGAAGGTAGTTTGAAGAGACAGAGGCTGTGATTGTGAGGCAGATACCCCTAGATATGTCTGCCACTAGGAGCACATGCAACTATTTAAATGAAAAGCCTTTTGGTGATTATGGCCAGGTAGTTTATTCATTTTTTTCTTAGAAAAATGCTCTGCATATAGCACAACAAATACAATAAAGTACGTGTCATTTCCAGTAGAGGCATGGTGTGATTAAAATTATTGGAATGCAGTCTGATGTGATGGAAAATTTCAATTTTTCTCCAGAGGAGAAAAATGAGAAACAGAGTTTTTCTCTTATTTTAATTTCAATCCTGTTAGGAAATTTACATTTGCTCTTCTGTTTTCCAAAAATACAAGTACAAATTATATTTTACAATGTAAGACCATTTCATAAATGTAACTCTTTGCTTTCTGTTGCCCATATCTGATACTGCAGCAAGATATCCTGGTTCTACTTCTAAAATACATCCTGAATCTAATCACTTTTATCATATCTGTTGACCACGGTTTTTTGTTTGTTTGTTTGTTTGTTTTCTTAAAATCCTCTAACATCTAGTCCCCCAATTAGACTAATGCCAAACTCCTTATCATGGCCAAGAAGGCTTCATGATCTGACGTTACCTGTTCCCCAGATTTTATCACCACCTGTCTCACTGCCATCTACTATGTCCCAACCTCTGTAGCCATCTGCCTCTTCCTGCAATAGCTACGCTTGTTCTCATCTCCATGTGTTCTCACTTGCTTTGTTTGTTCCCTCTGCCTGGCACTCTTTCCTCAGATCGTGACATAGTTGGCTCCTTCTCATCTTTTTTGGCATAAGTGCAAATGTCACCCTTGCAGAGAGATTTTGTTTGACTCTCTGAGCCAAAGTAGCCCCTCATCACCACAACTCTTTATTTCATCACCCTTTTGAATTCTCTTTTAGCTTTTTTTCACCATCAAAAATGAGCTTATTTTATTTTTAGTTTCCTGTATTTCTTATCTGTGTCTATCTACTGCAAGGAAGGTCCCCAAGTGCAGGAATTTTTATTGTTCGTTGATGTATTGTCAGTGCCTAGGGTATTATCTAACATATGATCATCACTCTAAATATTTTTGAACGAATGAATGAATAAAGGAAAGAACAAATGAATGAATACTGTCATGCTTCATATTCTGTTATGTTTCTTGCAGTTTTATGCATAGTTGTATTAAGATATGGGGTAGGCACAAATTTTGAAATACAAGGTCTTATTGTCCCTGGACCTCCTCAGTGTTATCATCACAAATCTAAATCCTGTCTATATGTTTACAGACACATATATTAAATCTTCACTGGGAAATTTAATATAATCCTCCCATCTCCAGAGGACACAACAAAGAGGCCAGCAAAATTGTCCTTGAAGCCAGACATCTTGGTTTGAATCCAAGTTCAGTAGTTTACTAACTTTGCCACCTTAGGCCTGTGGCTTATCAGATGTAAATGCCTGATACAATGTGCAATAATGGTTGTAGTTGTTGTCCTCACCACAATGTATATCACTTTTTAAAAAATCTTTATTTATTTTTGAGAGAGAGACAGAGTGTGAGTGGGAGAGGAACAAAGAGAAAGGGAGAGACAGAATCTGAAACAGGCTCCAGGGTCCAAGCTGTCAGAGCAGTGCCCGATGCGAGGCTCGAACTCACGAACTGTGAGATCATGACCCGAGCTGAAGTTGGCCGCTTAACCAACTGAGCCACCCAGGCATCCCTGTATATCACTTTTATAAATGAATTCATGAAACATTTTTGTGTGTCATCTGCCATTGTTACTAGCAGATTGGGGTCAAGATTGAAAAACAGCAGTTGTGAGAAAAAAATTTTTTTCCAGATAATTTGACCAGTTAGATGCTGTTTCAATATGGGTAGTTTTTTAAACAAGTTTCTTTATAGTAGCTTTTATCAAGAGCCAAAATGAATAGATATAAATGAGAATTTAGTGAATTTAACAATGTAATGTCTTATAAAATTTGAGAATTTTATAATTCGTAGGTAGAATGTAGAAAATCAAAATGAAGTTGGAGACAGATAGATTGGTTTTTGAAAACAAAAAAACAAAACGAATGAAAGCCACAATGGAATACCACTTCATGGGTTGCGTGGGTGGCTCCATTGGTTAAGTGTCCGACTCTTGATTTTGGTTCGGGTCATGATCTCACGGTTGTGAGTTTGAGCCTTGCATCCTGCTCTGCACTGACAAGTGAAGTCTGCTTAGGATTCTGTCTCTCCCTCTCTCTGCCCCTCTCCTGCTCACACATGATTTCTCTCTCTCTCTCTCTCTCTCTCTGTCTTAAAATAAATAAATAAACTTAAAAAAAAATAAATACCACTTCATACACTGTAGGATGGCTATAAAAAACAAACAAATAAACAACCTCCAGAAAATGGCAGTGGAACACTTGTGCGTTGCTAGTGGGAATGCAGAATGATGCAGACACTGTGGAAAATAGTTTGACAGTTGCTCAAAAAGTTAAACATAGAATTATATGACCAAGTAATTCCACTCCTAGGTATATAGCCTAGAACTTGAAAACAGAGATTCAAATAGATACCTGTATGCCAGTGTTCATAGTAACATTATTCATAATACCTAAAAGATGGAAACAATCTCGATGTCCATCAACTGATGAAGAAAACGGATAAAGAAAATGTGTTATAGCCACATGATGGAGTATTTTCAGCCTTAGAAAGGAATGAAGTTCTGATACATGCTACAACACGAATAAATCTTGAAAACATTACACTAAGAGCATGAAGCCAGTCACAATGGACCATATATTGTGTGACTCTATCTATATGAAATACCCAGAATAAGCAAATCCATAGAGACACAAAGTAGATTAGTGATTAGTGAGGTAGATAGTAAAGGCGATAAGTACTGACAGCTAACTGGTACAGGGTTTCTTTGAAAGAGGACAGAATGTTACAAAATTAGATTGTGGCGATGGTTGTATAACTTTGTGAATATACTGAAAAATACTGAATTGTACACTTTGAGTGACTGAATTGTATGGAATGTGAATTTTATTTCAATAAAGGTGTTAAAAATGTTATTTGGAGTCAAAATTACTATTGGGATTTATAAATAAGAAGTTGTATGCAAAGGCATCTAAATTGCTCAGTGTGGGGGTGCCTGGATGGCTCAATCAGTTAAGTCTCCGACTTCAGTTCAGGTCATGATCTCACGGTTCCTGAGTTTGAGCCCCTGCATGGGACTCTGTGCTGACAGCGTAGAACCCACTTTGGATCCTTTGTCTCCCTCTGCCTCTCCCTTGCTTGTGCTCTCTGAAAAATAAACAAACATTGAAAAATCTCTGAAAAATAAATAAATTGCTCAGTATGCCACTAGATGGCTTCAATTTAAACTTCAACTTATTTGTTAACCTGTAAGAGTACGTTCCTAGTAGTTGCATACATATGTTTATCTGTGTTCATTCCAAAGTGAGGAGAGAGAACCACGGGTTTTAACCCCTATAGATTCCCTTTATTGCTATTCTGTTGTAATATTTATTATGGTGAAAAACAGATAAATTTCAGGGAAAATATTTTTGTCTCTCATTACCAATTTTTTTCCCTACCGCCATGTATGCCAAACTGCAAACTCCTTGTGTCCTAAAATCTTTATATGGGACACCTAAATTTGGTATAAGGAAAAACTCATTATTAATTCTTTTCTTCTTGAGCCAAAGTATTATAAATTCTATTTCTCTATGCCTACCATTCATAACAATTTTGTTTTGTGTTTTGTTTTGTTTAAACGACTTTTAGGTCAACACCCAGTTCCAAGTCTCTGCCATCTAGTGGCCATACTGAAGAAATACTGGTTTTCTACAGCTTTAGATGCACAAAAAAGTTGGTAGATAGACAAGAAACGTTAAGAAGCATCAGCAAATTAATGACTAATCTTTATGTTTACTCTAATTCAAAGCACTGAACTATGTGTTTACATAAAATCTTTATGACTATATCAGTCTTTTATATTCTTGGTGTTGACGGCCTGAGAAATAAAGGCTGGAAATTCAAGACATACAAATTCATTAGTAGATTCTAACCACTTATAATTGAGGCAGACTAGATTCTACAAAAGCATATCTGTTTGCAGTATATACAAAAGGTAAATGAAGAATTTTTTTGTCAGTAATATTACCTATATTTAATCTTAAGTTCTGACACATATACATGTTAAATGTTGGTATGTTCATTCTTTTACATTATGATTTAATTGATTGAATATATTTTCTCACATGTGCAGAGTGATGACTCTCTATGCCATGGGCTATTTACATGACGGATGAAATTAGGTTTGTCATGTTAAAAATCAAGAATATGGATGTCTCATTCCTTAGAATATGTAAAATCCATTGTTGGTGCTGCCTTTACCTACTGACAACATTATAATAAAGCAATTTAAAAAGCTGTTTTATAGTAAGTACACTACATTACTCATAATAAGCTATGTTTACTTCAGAGTGATTTACTTTTATAAAATTTGATAGTATAATATTTGATTTGGATCAGCTGATTTTACTCAATGACAGAAAGATACTTCTTTATTAAAAATGGAAAATACCTGATGTTAGTTTAAAAGGTAATATAAAGTACAATTATTTAAAATAGAAATGAGGTGATTCATTTACATTGTGGACTCATTTTACCTCCCTTCTCAGTAAATATTAATTTACTTTTGGAAAACTCGTGTCAGACATGTGGACAACATATTCAGTAATAACTTGGGTGGAGATTTTAATAAATCCTGCTTTCAGATACTCCAGCTGCAGCATTTATGTTCAAATGAACCAAAATCTTATTATTATGGATGAATGTAGAGAACATAAGCTTAGAACTTAATCCTCAATAGATCATCCGTTTTGGAACTGATACTGGCAGACTGAATTTTTCTATCTCCTTAGAAAATAGAATAATTAGCATGTGTCTGTGTCTGTAAATTATAGAGTTGTACATTCTTAATAGGGTTGCACAGGAGAGGGGTTGCAGAGGGTAGTGAAAATAAATTTCCTCTGGGAAGTAAGAACCCTCTTTTCTTGTTGGCAAACCTCAACTCATGGCTACATGAACTGGGCAGGAGCTGTTACAGCAAACCCTTTGCTAATGCCCACACTGAGACAATAATCTTACTTCCTGTATCCTCTTGGTTTATGCACATATTTGCCTGATTTTAGGGTGTGATTACCCATTATTTTTCTAGGGTTGATGAATTTTCATAAGTTCGCTGGAAATCCACATGGTAAGTAATATTTTAATTTTTTAAGAAAGATCTACACAATTTGTTCCTGAGAGACCTGGGTCTTATACTCTTGTCATTTGAAGGCCAGGGTGAGACATCTAGCTAAACTATTAACTCTATCCTAGAAATCTGTATACATAAGGATTGTGAAAAGAAAAAGTGAACAATGTAGCAGTGTTACATTTGTAATAGAAGTGTAGAAATGTTAGGTCTTGTAATAGAAAACTATAACTTCAGTTGTAGCTGTTTGAAGATCTTTAAGGGGCTGATTTTCTTTTAGGAGTGAATGTGGGGGAAAAGAAGCAGATGTCCTTGAATTATCTCTGAAGATATCTATTGTTAATAAGAAAGAAGTAGAAATTCAGGAAAGGACCCACACGTGTCAACAGAGAAATTGTGAAAGAATCCAGGAGAGGTAGTTGTCTCTGATGCCAGCATACAAAGCATGAATAGGTGTCAACAGTTCACAGAAATATATAGAAGCTGGAAGGTAAAGAACAGAGAATAACTGGTTTTGAAGAAAATTCCTCATGACCTTGGTTTCTTGTCCAAAGGATGGGGCCACTAGAGTCATTACCACTTGGTGACAGAAGAGGGCAGCAGAGAGCTGCCAGTGTGGCCTGGTTCCCACAAAGTCCATTTGGGAGATGAGGGTACAAGGGAAAAGCTGGAAAGAGAACAAGAAACCCTCTCAATGAATGTTACAGAAGTGCCAGCTAGGCTGATTAAGTGGTGAAATCCTGAAGAGGATGCCCCAGCATGATTTTCTAGCCCTAGAATGCCTTTCCTTAAAGGACCATTCAAATACCCACTTTAGCATGGCTGGGCAATGAATAGCTCAACTCCTAGGAGAGACACCAAACTGTAGTACTTTATCCAGAGCCTAATATTCACATTTAGCCATGTTAAGGGTGCAATACCAGTAGAGATATTAATAGTGATGAGTGACCCTCTGCCTCTATATCAGGTGCTTGTGAATGTCACTAAGTTTCCATATAGCCTTTTCTCATCACTTGGTATTATCTCTGCGTGTCACACTTGAAGTTGATTTATACATGACTTCCATCTTCTTGATCTCAACATAATTTTAGAATCAAATCCAGATGATTTAAGTACTCTAAAAGAATATCTCCAATGGTTCCGGACAGTGCTTTTGTGTCACACTTGTTCCTGAAACTGTGATGGGTAACACTACCACCAAGAGCAAGGTCAAGTTCAAGGTAGTGAACCAAGGTAGGGAGGATCAGGCTAGTGCTATTGTACTAGAAAGGTAGGGTTTAGTGTCTATATTCATTTAGTAAATGCACCACTAGATAGATTAACTATTTCACTTTGTCTGTCACAAATGAGCAGGCTTGGCTCAACTTTATCTGAAACCAGAAGGAGACTGGACGTTCTACAGGTGGTGGTTAGTTGTTGATGGATTCATTAGGTGTTTATTCTCATCTACTAGTAGTAACACATTTGAACCAGCTTGTTACTGACTCCTAAGTGCCAATTGTTAGCATCTCATTTATATCACATTGGTAGCTTAAAAGTGGCCATGAAGGACATATTTACACCACAGAAATGGGAAAACCCTACAAATGAGTCTCCACCCTTCCTTTCCTGAATGCTGCTTATTAACCATTTCCCAGCACACCAGTGACTAGGTACCAGGCACAATGCTAGGCCCTAATTCTGGAATGGACAGAGATGATAGGATTACCTCACCGTTTTCATGCTTTTCACCTTTTTCTTTTTAATTATTAGACTCTCCAATGATGCTCAGTACTATAAACTATGAAAGTGGAAAATTACCATTTCCCCACCTACCTTCTGATTTTATAGTCATAAATGGTTTTTCTTCTGAATGTCTAGTTCTGGTAGGATGCCAAATGGTTTGGATCAGGTTATGTGCATACATCAAATAAAACCTACACTAGCATATGAGAAACGCAGTGTTGACTTTGCTGTTAGTTAACTTGGGTGAGACAAATGTCCTCCCCAAACCTGAGTTTCTTGGTCTGTAAAATAAAGGGGCTTGGTCTAGTGACCTCTGGTTATTCTAACATTCTGGATTACAAGTCTAATTTTCTTTTGGATTGCCAAGTATCTATATACTTAGAGAGGGTTATTAGGCATCATCTCTAAATAATTTACCCCACATCTCTATTTTAAACCACTTTTTGTTCCCCAAAACGTGATGTGTCAAGTCTCTGGGCCTTTGCATTTAATATTCCCTTTTATGGATTGTCCTACCTTCCCCTCTGTCCATCTGACAAAATCCTGCTCCTCTTTGAAGGATCAACCTATGTGTGACCAGCACTGTAAAGCTTCTAGGACTCTCTCGGCACCCTTTAGTGTCCTCCTCTCCCACTGGCACATGTGGAGGCTACATGGCAAGGAATCCGACTGTATGCATGGGCACTCCAGAGTCTCTATGCTGGCTCAACCTTCTGTTTATCTTCTTGAATTCATTTGTTCCATCTGCTACTGCTTGACTTTCACTTCTTCACCTACCACTCCCCTTTGGACTTGATGTGTTAGAGGAGCTCTTTGGATATTACTTTAATTCTCCTTTTGTTCTTGACCCCTAAGGACCATTTCCTTTACTCTAACTCTCATACCTTGTTTCAATTCCTGAAACACCAGGCCTACTCACAGACCTAATTCCCCACTGCCTGAGAGGTGTGTTCTGATAAGAGCTCAGAAATACTGTAAGGATGAAACCATTCTTTCATTTATGTGTTCTCTGTTCATTTATGTGTCCACAGTTCATGTATAGACCATAAAAGTGCTCAAGGAATGCTTGTTGAGTGAATGAACAAATGAATGAATAGGATGAGAAGAACTAACCCAGCAGAAAATCTGCTTAGGGACCACTAGTGAAATGCATGCTTGATCTCACTTCTTGTATGCTGGTCATTGAGTTTGGGTTTTTACCTATGGATTGGTGATTTTCAAACTTTTTTAGGGCTTCCCACAGGATATGAGAAAACTGGATATTTTTACCAGCAAAATAACATACAACATAAAAAAGTTTGCACAGAATTTCAGTACCCTCGAAAAATCCCTTTGAAGGCCATTCCTGAATGTCAGGCAAATAACCTCTCTATTATACACAGTGGGGAAGCACTGGAAGTTTCAAGTCTGAGAATGACATGATAAAAATAGCACTTTTAGGAGGAATTCAGGATAGACTGGAAGGCTGGGAACTCTGAAGATCTAGAGGATCTTGGTATAAGGTGACAAAGGGCTGAAATATGATACAGTGTGGGCAGACATAAGAGATATCGGAAAGGAAGAATAAAAGGCTTGATTACCAGTTGTATGGAAGAACCAACTAATAATTATTCTGTGCTCTTGAAATAGAATCCTTGAACAAGTTAAAGATTGATCTCTTAAAGAGACAAAACATGATAATCATCACCTGATTTTAAAGAGTGATACTGGCACATGTAAAATAAGTTAATATTTCCAAATCTATCGACTCATTCATTGGGAACAGTAAATTTGCATGCCCAGTTATCTACTGACCACTGGCACCTTTCCCTTTCTCCCTCTATTCCTCCCCTCCGGGATTTTTAATACAAAGCATATCATACTTTTCTATAAATTATGTTTTTCCAACTCTTAAAAAAATGAAATAACCTTTTTCTCCTGTTTGGTGATCAATTTAAACAAAATATCTTCCTGTAAAACCTGTGCTTAATTCTGTTGGACTTTATCACGTTCAGGTTGGTAAACTCATACCTCAGTAATTCCCAATTCTAATTTATGATATTGCTAGTGTGCAAGGAGCATGAGTAACTCTGCCCAGAAATGCATTAAAAGCACATAAGATTTAGAAGATATCAGGCTTAGTATACCTTAAGAATAGATATTAAGTGAACTCTGTGGGGATAAAACAATAAATTTAAGTATGTGAGAGAAACTTAATACAAGCTCAAGTCATTTAGAAATTCCTTTGACTACATCTCTATCAGAAGATAGGCAAAAGTGGTCCATTTTGTTCTTATAAGATTTTCTGCAACTTTTAGTCATTTTTCCAGCTGATTTGTTTTCTCCTTTTCTCTTGTCTTTGGGCAAACACTCCTTCCCAGACTTGTCTCTTCACTTGTGTCCTTAACCTTAGTCTTTCAATTCTCTTCATGAAAACTGACCCACTTATGGTCTCCTGTCTTCATAACATTGCCAGTTTCTTACTTTATTGGCTCTTTCTCACCAGTGTACAAACAACCTCAAGTGGGTTTGCTGTCATTTCATGTACCCATCCTCTCCTTCTCCTTTGTTTCTTTGATCAGATCCAGTGTGGCCTACTCATTTTGCCTCACCTCCCAGTCTATCTTTGCATTAAATAGGATGCATGGTGGATTATATTGTGGTAAAAGATTCTCAATGGCTTAGTGAAACAGAAATGTATATACCTTTACATCATAATCTGATGCAGGCTGGGCAGGCCACTTTTCTCCTAGTTGCAACTCAGAGACCCAGGCAACATCTAGTTCAACACTGCCGTGTTAGATTTGAGTCCTTTGTTTTCAGCCACACAGCCAAGGGAAAGAGTATACATATAGAAGATATCCTTGATTTTAACTGCCTAGACCAGAAGAGACATCTCTCATTTGCCTTTATGTTCTACTTTAAGAACTGGTCGTATTGCCCCAATTTGATGCACGAGGGATACAAAATATCTAGGAGCACATAGATATTCAATGAGCACCAATGATCTTGACCCCATTCCCATCTCTTCATATCATGTTTCTGTTCCCACCTCTCTGAAGGAGTGAAAGAGCATATCATGAACTTGACATCATCCATGTCCTTCAGGCTGCATTGGCTAGTGCTTTGGAAGGCAAGGTTATAAACACTAAATTGAATATAAGATTTGGAAATTTAAACTAGCCTAGGCTGGACTAGATTTTTAAAATATTCATAGTGACCTAAAAGCCAGAGGATCTGCCTGAGATGCTGTTAAGGTCAGGAAAAGAGATTTGACAAAACATATTTGAAGACAGTGATTGGGAAAAAATAAAATGTGTAATGTTTGCACCTTATTGGGTTCAAGACTGTCCAATATTAAGCCTAGTTGAGAAAATATTAAACTTACTTGAGAAAATAATATCTTTAGATATAAAGAAAACTGACATTTTACTGTTAAATGTAAGCTATGTGAAAGAGCCAAACACTAATAATGCTATTCTTTTGTCTTTGAATAAACTTAAAGACTGCTTTTACTTCAGTTTAGATAACAGAAAAGGGAACTTAATCACATTTTAAATTAAATTCAAAGATAGATCTTCTAAAAATAATTGAAATTTGGTGAATGTCTTTCTGCTAAGAGTGCTGTGAAACTCTCATAATTAGATTAATGTGTTTAATTCCCCTAGAGTATTGCAGTGTGACTCAGCCCTAATCATAAGGCACATCACACCTAAACAAAGTAAATGCCCTTAATGTCCTTGCAGTGACCTCTTGAGTGGAGTTTTCAAATTTTCATACATATTTTTAACTTCTGGAGACTTTAGTGTAAATTATGATTCAAAGATAGAGTTTAATTAATAATGTATGTCCATGGATAATTAAAAAGAACTCTTCTTTTATGGAAAAAAAATACATTAGGTATGAAGAAAATGTCTCAGAAATGTTCAGAGGTTTGGAATGTGCTTTATATATGTCATCTTAACTTTACTATTTCTTAAACCATCCCACTGCAATTTGAAATCTTCTTTGTTTTTAAAGATCTGTAGGGAAAAAGATTTCAACATTGCACAGCTTAACCATCCTTCCAGTCACAACCAAACCTGTGCATTATTGATTATACTGAACATTCTTTATTGTATATTTCTTAAAGCCAAGACTATTGTATCTTACAGGTTTTCTTACTTATTACTTATTTGTATGAATTGTTTATACATCAATAATTTTAAATCCATTTTCCCTGCTGGGAGACACAACCTTTATTTGTTATGAAATAGCAAATTTCTGGGATCCCAAATAATGTTGGGATTGAAAAGATATTTATCCCATGATTTTAAAATTGCAAGGACCCTACCAGGACATGTATGGCACCACTTAATTTTACAGAGTCCAAAGAACTCTGCAATTTCACTGACTGGAGGCAGAGCTGGAACTCAACTGATTTTCAGGCCAGTGCTCTGTGCTTTATATAATAATTTCTTCATTGTGTACACCTCTTTACGTAGACTAGATGGAAAGGCTGATTTAGGGTCTCAGCAAGCAAGATTAATAGCAATAAGTAAAAAGTACTATGGACAAATTTAGAGGGGATAGACAAAATAAAATCCAAATTAGAGCACCCAAATATATAAAAAATGTATAATAAACATAAATGAACTCATTGAAAATAATACAGTATTAGTAGGGGATTTTAACAACCTATTTACGTCAATGGACAGATCATCTAAAGAGAAAATAAACAAGGAAACAATGGCTCTGAATGACACACTGGACCAGATGGACTTAACAGATATATTCAGAACATTTCATCCTAAAACAACAGAATACATATTCTTTCACATACACACAGAACATTCTCCAGAATAGACCACATATTAGGTCATAAAACATGTCTTAACAAATACAAAAGGATTGAGATAATACCATGCACCTTTTCTGACCAAAACGCTATGAAACTAGAAGTCAACCATTAGAAAAAATTTGGAAAGACCACAAACACATGGATGTTAAATAACATGCCACTAACATTAAATGGGTCAGCCAGGATATAGAAGAAATTGAAAAATACATGGAAACAAATGAAAATGAAAACACAATGGTCCAAAATCTTTGGGATGTAGCAAAAGCAGTTTGAAGATGGAAGTATATAGCAATACAAGTGTACCTCAAGAAGCAAGAAAAATCTCGGGGCACCTGGGTGGCTCAGTCAGTTAAGCGTCTGATTCTTGATTTCAGTTCAAGTCATGATCTCATAGTTTGTGAGACCAAGCCCTGTGTTGGGCTCTGTGCTGACAGCACGGAGCCTGCTTGGAATTCTCTCTCTCCCCCTCTCTCTCTGCCCCTCCACCCTCAAAAAATAACGAATCAATTTTTTTTTTTAAAAAAGGCAAGGAATATCTCAAATAAACAACCTAACCTTACATGCAAGGAGCTAGAAAAAGAACAACAAATGAAGCCTAAAGCCAGTAGAAGGAAGGGAATAATAAAGATTAGACTAGAAATAAATGATAAACTAAAACAAACAAAAATCCCAATATAATAGATCAGTGAAACCAAGAGCTGATTCTTTGAAAAAATTAATAAAATTGATAAATATCAAGCCATACTTATCAAAAAGAAAAATGACCTAAATAAATAAATAAATAAATGAGGAAAAATAAAAAGCCAACACCACAGAAATGCAATTATAAGAGAATATTATGAAAAACTACATGTCAACAAATTGGACAACTTGTATGAGATGGATAAATTCCTAGAAAAGGATAAACTACCAACAATGAAACAGGAAAAGAATAGAAAACTTGAACAGACTGATAATTAGCAAAGAAATTGAATTGGTAATCAAATCAGTCACAACAAACAAACTACAGGGCCAGATGGCTTCACAGGCAAATTCTATCAAACATTTAGAGAAGAGTTAATACCTATTATACTTATACTATTCAAAAAAATAGAAAAGGAAGGAAAAGTCATTCTATGAGGCCAGAATTACCTTGATACCAAAACTAGATAAAGACACCATTAAAAACGAGAACTACAGGCCAATATCCCTGATGAAGATGGATGCAAAAATTCTCAATAAAATACTAGGCAACCAAATCCAACAATACTTTAGAAGAATCATTCACCACTATCAAGTGGGATTTATTCCTTTGTTGCAAGAGTGGTTCAATATTCACAAATCAATCAACATGATACACTGCATTAACAAAAGAAAGGATAAGAACCATATGATCATTTCAGTAGATGCAGAAAAGGCATTCAACAAAGTATAGCATCTATTCATGATAAAAACCCTCAACAAAATAGGTTTAGAGGGACATACCTCAACATAATAAAGGACATATACAAAAAACCCACAGCGAATATCACCCTTCATGGGGAAAAAGAGACATAAGGAATCAATCTTATTACAGTTGCACCAAAAACAACAAAATACCTAGGAATAAATCTAACCCAAGAGGTGAAAGACCTGTAATCTGAAAACTATCAAATAGTGATGAAAGAAATTGAAGATGACACAAGGAAATGGTAAGACATTCCATGTGCATGGATTGGAAGAACCAATATTATTAAAACATTTATACTACCCAAAGAAATCTACAGATTTAAAGCAATATCTATCAAAATATCAACAGCATTTTTCACAGGACTAGAACAAACAACTCTAAAATTTGTATGGAACCACAACACAAACCAAGGCAACCTTGAAAAAGAAAAGCAAAGCTGGAGGCATCACAATTCTAGACTTCAGATTGCATTACAGAGCTGTGGTGATCAAAACAGTATGGTTCTGGCACAAAAACAGACACATAGATCAATGGAACAGAATAAAAAAACCGGAAATGAACCCACAACTATCTGGTCAATTGATCTTTGACAGAACAGGAAAGAATATCCAATGGGAAAAAAGATGGTCTCTTCAATGAACGGTGTTGGGAAAACTGGATGGCGGCATACAGGAGAATGAAACTGGACCACTTTCTTACACCAACCACAAAAATAAATTTAAAATGAATTAAAGACAGAAATGTGAGACAGAAAACTATCAAAATCCTACAAAAGAACACAGGCATTGACATTGACATTGGCCATAGAAACTTCTTTCTAGATATGTCTCCTGAGGCAAGGGAAACAAGAGCAAAATAAACTAATATTAGGACTTTATCAAAATAAAAAGCTTCTGCACAGCAAAGGAAACAACTAAACTAAAAAGCAACCAATGGAATGGGACAAGATACTTGCAAATGACATATCTAATAAAGGGTTAGTACCCAAAATATATAAAGAACTTATAAAACTCAACATCCCCAAAATGAATAATCCAATTAATAAATGGGCAGAAGACAGGAATAGGAAAAAATATTCTTTTTTTCCAAAGAAGACATACAAATGGCAAACAGACACATGAAAAGATGTTCAACATTACTCATCATCAAGGAAATATAAATAAAAATGACAATGAGATATCACTTCATACTTGTCAGAATGGTTAAAATCATGTGTTGGTGAGGATGAGGAGAAAGGGGAACCCTCTTGCACTGTTGGTGGGGATGCAAACTGGTGCAGCCACTCTGGAAAACAATGTGGAATGTGGAGTTCCCTCAAAAAGGTAAAAATAAAACTACCCTATAATCTAGCAATTGCACTAGTAGGCATTTATCCAAGGAATACAAAAATACTAATTCAAAGGGATACATGCACTCCAATGTTTATAGAAGCATTCTCTAGTGGGGAGATGGTGGGGGATAGGTTAAATAGGTGATAGGTATTAAGAAACACACGTGCTGTGATGAACAGTAGGTGTTGTATGGAATTGTTGAGTCACTATGTTGACTATGAAACTAATATATCACCGTATGTTAACTAACTGGAATTAAAATTAAAACAAACCCAAATTATTATTTGTAATTATACACTAATTTATTTGATTGTTTAATATCTGTCTGACCTACTAAATTATAAGTTCCAAGGCAGTAGTAATTGTATTTTAAGTTATATTCTGATAACAGGCATATGGTTGTCTTTTTTAAAAGCGATATTTAATTTAGCAACTTATAATTTCTCTTTAAGTATTTTATCTAATAGTATATTACCAGTTTCACAGATGATATCTAAGCTCTAAATTAAAAAAAAATGTTTGAACACTTCTTTTTCATAAAGTACTCCTTTGAAGTAATTGCAGAACTTTATATATATTTCTAAATGTCATCAGAAAAGCCACATTTTAGTACTCTCTTGAGTTTTTGATATCATCCTAAAGGATCTTTTTACCGCGGTGCTTGTTAATTGCATCACTTTAAAGTTGACAAGTGGATCAATGAGACACCTTACAAATTGAGAGTGAATATTGATTAAACTGTCCATTGATGTTTTTCACTTATGGCTCATTCAACCTACAGTTTGTTCAATTCTGGAGTCTGAGATAACTGAAGGTATCACTACAAAGGAATTATAGGCTTTTGTCCTTGATTTGGTTTTATTCATTTTAAATTATAAATGATACATTAATGTATTATCATTTAAAAGTTCAATAAAATAGCAGTTTCAGAACAAAACCTAAAATTCTTCTTTAATAATTGTGTTAGTCTGCTCAGGCTGCCATTACAGCCTGAGTTTGGTGGCTTTAATAAGATAATTTATTTTCTCACAGTTCTAGAAGCTGGAAGCCTGAGATCAGGGTGCCTGCATGGCCAGTTTCTGATGAAAGCTTTCTTCCTGGCTTGCAGATAGCAGCCTTCTCACTGTGTGTTCACCTGGTAGACAGGGAGAGCAAGCTCCCTGGTGTGTCTTCTTATAAAAGCACTAATCCCATCATGATGGCACCACCATCATCAACTCTTCTAAACCTAATTACCCCCCAAAGGCCCCATATCCAAATACTACCACACTGGGAGTCAGGGCTTTGGCATCTAAATTTTGGGAGGACACAATTCAGTCCACAGCAATAATACTGATGAATACCTGTGTAGTGCCTGCTAATTTAAATAATGCATATTATGTGCCAAGATCTCTCCTAAGCAGTGCTTGCACACATATTTACATTTTACAGATAAGGCAACTGAGGCATCTAGAGAAAACACACAGCGAATAAATGGCAGAACCAGGACCTGAATCGGGCATTTTGAGAACAAAGTCCCTGCCCATAAATACTACACTATAAAAGTTTCTCTAAACCCTCACTTTTTTTCATAGAACCCTCCTCAGAGATGCTGCCAATAAGTGGTGTGAATTCTTCTAAACCAGTTTATAGGCCATTTTGGGCTCTGGTTTTTTAGCCACTGAATTCATCAGGAGAATGATGTTGTAGCATAGAACAGGATATGCTAAATCTTCTGGACTGTTCTCCTTCCTGCACTCAATCTGCCTTCTTAATGCCTACCAGTGTTTCAGATTTCAATGAAGTGGCACCTCATCATGGAAGCCTCCCTGGTTTCTCACACCTTTTAATATTATGAGGAAGAAAATGAGATCCAGAGCGGTAAACTGATTTGTGAGAAGCCGCCTACATACTTGGTATCAGAGCTAGGGCTAGAATTCCTACTTTCCAATTTAGCTGATCACTCTCTTTCAGCACACCACTTTGAGCAAGTTCTGGAATTCAAACTCACCATTTAAAACTCAAGGGAGAAACTCATAAGAGTACTACAATCTTGTGATGTGGCTAATTTTGGAGAGGGACATTTTAGATGTTAAATCTATAAACTGATTCTTCTAAAAAGCAGCAGCAAAATAAAAGAGAACATTCTAACTTTAAGCACAAGGCACAAAATAAAATTTTCAAAATCCTTCTGTGAGAGACAAGGTTATTTAAAATAATCTTTTGATTATAAATAAAATGAGGGCATGGAGGCATTATTACTACACTACTAGAAATGCAGAGAGGATCAAATTCTTATAATAATCTTAATCTAACCATGTAAGGGAATATGTATTAGTTGCCTATTGTTACTGACAAACCACCACTAACTCAGCAGCTTAAAACAGCATAAATATTTCTCATTTAAGTAAGTCAGATGTCTGATAGGCTCAGTTGGTTTCTCTGCTATGGGTGCCACAAGGCTGAAATCAAGTGTTGGCCAATCTAGGATTTTACTTGGAGGCTCTGAGGGAGAATCCAATTTCAGGATCATTCAGGTTGTTGGCAAAATTCAATTCTGTGTGGTTATAGCACTGAGGTCCTTATTTCCTTGTTGATTGTTGGCTAGGGGCTGTTTTCTATTTCTACTTTTTTTAAAATGTTTATTTTATTTTTGAGAGAACGAGCATGTGCACATGAACAGAGGAGGGGAAGGGGCAGAGAAATTGAGGTGGGGGTAGGGTGGGGAGAGGTTGCAGACAGAGTATCCCAAGCGGGCTCTGTGCTTGAAGTCAGGAACCATGAGATCATGACCTGAGTTGAAGTCGGATGCTTAACCAACTGAACCACCCAGATGCCCTGATTGTTCTCTGTTTTTAGACATTGGCTGCATTCCCTGGCCTGTGGCCTCTTTCTCCATCTTGAAAGCTAGTAACAGTGGGTCCAGTCCTTCTCATACTTGTCTCTCTGACCTCTCTACTTGCCTCATCTTTCCTGCTAATATCTCTTGGATTAAGTCTTTTGCTTTCCTCTTCCACTTTTAACACTCAAGTGATTACATTGGGCCCACTGAATAATCCAGGATACTATCACTATTTTAATGTCCATAACCATAATCATATTAGCACAGTGATTGTGCCTTCCCTTCTGCCATATAAAGTAACACTGTTCTGGGAATTAGGGCATCAAAATCTTTGGGAGCTCATTATTCTGCTTACCACAGTCCACCTTTTGGCTCTCAAAGATTCATGTCCTTTTCATAAAACAAAATATGTTTATCTCATTCCAAGATCCCCAAAGATCTCATCCATTACAGCATCATTTTAAATTCGAAATTTCATCAGCTCTAAAATCCCAGATCTAATGACCCAATTCATCTAAATCAAATATGAGTAAAATTGTGGGTATAATTCTTCTCGGAGCACAATTCCTCTCCATTTTTGGCCTTATGAAACTAAAGAAACAAATTATCTATTCCAAACATATGATGATGTGACAGGCATTATATTATAGACAGGCTAGTTCAAAAAAAGAGAAAATGGAAAGATAAATGGAGCAACTGGTCCCAAGTAATTTTGAAATCCAAACATACAAACTCCATTAAATATTGAGGTCCAAGGAAAAGAATTCCCTGTGGTTCTCAGCTAAACCCTCTGGGTTCTTGGTTCCTTCATCTGAGTTATGCTTCCTCTTTCATGAAAGGTAGCACATGTTTACAATGAGTAGTTTTATCAGCCTGTTTTCTGTTGGTGGAACTGTAGGGTCCTGACAGCCTCTTATCATTTTGTGCTCTCTCTGCCACATTCAGTCCTGAATGTGTTTCCATTGTTATAATATTCTCAAGAACTTCATGAGTCTCCTATGTATGTCATGGGAATTCACTACACAGGTTTTTCTTAGATAATTTCGTCTCTAGGGCTTCTGCTGATATGGCTGAAGGGATCTATGCATCACACCTTTAGTCTCTTCAAATAGCACTTTCTGCAACTGAATATTCTGACCTTTTGAACTTCCTAAGATATTAGCAAAAGGTTTTACAGACACACCTGGCCTTTTCTTTATAATGTGTCTTCCGGTCAAGTGGATCTCTTCAAAACCAACAATCGTGGGTCAAACCCTTCTTAGATGTTGAATCTCTCTCATCTTCCTTTCTGCCTCATCTCTCCTCTGCCTCTTTTGTCTTCTGCTGCATCTCTCTGACCAACTCTAGCTGGACAAATTTCTCTACTTTTAGGTGCTCCACTGACTGGACTGGGTGTACCTTCATAATCCAGGATAATCTCCCCATTTTAGGATCCATAACCTGAATCACATTTTCAGTCTCTTTTGCCATGTAACATAACACATTCACAGGTTCTGGGGATTAGTATGTGGAAATCCTTGGGGAACCATTATTCTGCCTATCATAGAATATAACTCTATCAATGCATGGCTAAGAACAAAAGAGGGGGGTGTAAACTAAAGAGAAAATAGTTTCTGGGAAAGGAAATTGGAAAGCATTCCATTGTTTATGGCTTTCCGGTTTCAGAGTAAGTATATAGGCTGGTGGCTGGGAGTACTGAGCAATTGCATAGCAGCCTGACTGACCCAGAAGGGCCTCTCTGGCTTGAACCAGAGAGATAAAGTCACGCAGCAAGGAAGTTCAAGTAGGAAAAGAATTGGCTCAATCTTTAGTCATCATGAACCAGTTTGACAGAGTGAGAGTAGAGAGATATGATGGATTTATAGACCAACATCTAACTATAGTTTATGTTAAGTGTTTTAATTTAGTTCTGAAGTGGTAAGAGTCCTAGCATGCTTGCCTCTAAAGCAGATATTATTATGAGTATCAGAGTCAGGATGGGTAATAAACCAATAACATCAAATCCCTAAAACTATTTACTTGGTGAACTCCTGTTAGGGTGTCAGATAGACCTTCACCTGGTTACAACACAGAGCCATCATAGCTATTTTCACTTACTAGAATAACAGAATGGGAATTGTATATTTGTTGTTTCTTGTGGCAATATTCATCTGGATCATATGAGTCACACTCCCTCTAACCTGGCAGCTCATTAGGAGTAGCAGATATCAACAAGTAAATCGTATTAATATAGGCTCTGGTACTTAAATAAGAGACTTCTGAGTCCTGGAAGAGTGTGCAGGAATCTATTTAAGGACTCTGCCATTTCCATCTGCTGTAATTTAAATTACATCACCAATGTGATGTTTAAACTGTCTTGTACCAGAAAATTAATCAAAGAACCTCATTCATTTCAGTTTGCTTTTCTGTGGCATTAGCTCACAAGTACAGAAATATGATGAGAAACCATATTTAGCTTAGCACTTAAATCAAGGTTACAAGACTCTCTTAAGTATATGTAGTGACTTTAGTGTGTTAATACTACTTTCCCTGCCCTGATGGCTTCTTTTCTAAATGGGATTCTTTCCAAATCCCTTCAACAGGGGGAAATAAAAGCAATTTAGAATTTGAAACAAGCCAGTATCAAATAGTTCACACAACAAGATTAATTGGGAAGCTAAATCTTAAGGTAAAATTTTATTCTGATTATCAAGGATTTAGATTTAAGTGAGAGTTATAGCTGAAAGGCTTCCATTTTTTTCTTTTCTTTTCTATCCTTTTTAATTTTTTGGTGGTGAAATAAAGACTGTGGTCTGGTAATGAAGTACCCATCCCCACTATGTGTATTGGCCATTTTTCTCATTTATGTCTTTCTTAAACATGTAGTACTTAATACTTGGTATGCTGGTCCTTATTTCTTGGAGTATTTCATTTGAACTCCACCTTAGAACACTATTTAGATCTATGTGGAAGTGACTTCTCTTAATTATGCCATGATTAACTGGGGCAGTGTGGGATGAAGAATTTGTCTTTTGGCTTACCTAGATTTATAGCTATTTAATTTTATTCCTTCTTATCATTCCCATACAGTGGTATACTTACATTTTCTATTCTATGTCACAAATAGTCTGGGCCCCACATCTGCTTTTACTCCAGGGTGAAGGAAATTAAGGCTCGTGTTTTACAGAGATTTAAGAATCATGACCACTGCTTAGAATTTTGTTGATGTCAAACAGTCTCACCTGGTGCCACTGGGCTGGAGCAGGCGCCTCTCCAGCTGTCCCTGAGTTACCTCAGGCTCACAGCTTGCATTGCCTAATGGCAGGAGCTAGAGACAATTTGAGAAAACAAGAGGGGTGATGATAGATTTTTAAAGTTATTTGTGAAATTATGTGAGAAAAGAACTTTTCTCATATGTGCCCCTACCCCCCAACCCTGACACCAAAATCTCTAGTTTTTTAAACAATTTTTAAAACTTTATTTTATTAAAAACATTTTTTAATGTTTATTTTTGAGAGAGAGAGAGAGAGAGGGAATGGGGGAGGGGAAGATAGAGAAGGAGACACAGAATCTGAAGCAGGCTCCAGGCTCTGAGCTGTCAGCACAGAGCCTGACACAGGGCTTGAACCCATGAGCCATGAGATCATGACCTGAGCCGAAGTCAGACACTTAACCGACTGAGCCACCCAAGTGCCCTTAAGTTTTATTTTAGAGAGAGAGTGTGTGAATGGAGAAGAGGGGCAGAGGTAGAGAGAGAATCCCAAGCAGGATCCCATGCCACACTCAGAGTAGAGCCTGATACAGGGCTCAATCCCACAACCTTGGGATCATGACCTGAGCTAAAATGAAGAGTTGGATGCTCAACTGACTGAGCTATCCAGGTGCCCCTCCAGTCAGTTTTACTAACAACATGAATGGTGGAAATTGATGAAAAGTATGTATTTTCTGTCCAAATTGATGCCTAGTGAAATAGAGGATGCAAGAATCCAAGAGTAGAGGAGGCTTCAAGAATATAATCACTCACAAATCAGCAAAATCCTAGGAAGGGCTTTCGACTTACACAGACCACGGCAATCTCATCTAAAACTCAAGGGGGGGGGTGACCCCAATTACCATCTGCAGTATGAGGGTTAACACTATCAAGTGTTTAAATATTACTATCAAAACCTTTATCATGGATGTCAGTGCTATTTGAAAGTTCAGATCAATACAAGCATTTTTCTAAATGTGATCTTTATCCTCCTGACAGACAGTACTACCTGCTATAATCTAATCTGGGAGTCTTAGAAAAATTACCTTTGGGTCATCTTCCTGCTATCTTTAAATCTAATTCTGACCCTCATACCACTTCTTTCTTTCCTACTCTTACTCCAATCTGTACTTCAAAATTACACAAAGCCAAACTACTTTCTCTGACAGGGCTGGACTAGTCATGACAACTAACTGCTCATTAAGTGGAGGCTGCTGGTTGGACAGCCATGGTGGAGTACTAGTAACCTACAAGGACACATTACCATGTCTTTGATATCACATGGGCAGTTTCCCAAACTGTGGTCAACGTAGTCCAAAATATTCCAGGAAATCTGCAGTTCCAACACTGAAGGTGTGTTGTCTCTTCAGGATCTGTGAGCACACGTCTGGGAACAAGGGGTCTGCTATATGTTTGTTTTTGGGCAACTGTACAGTGAAAGTAGTTTAAAATATAAAGGAAGTTCTGAGTCTAATTTCTCACTGAAAGGAAAGCTTTTTGCTTCTTGCCCTGACCTACTTAAACTCTACCAAAGAGACACTGCTGGACAGACAAGAACTTTCCTTGGCTGCTGTTGAGATGCCAGAAAAATGATGAGACGAGCACACCAGGTCCATTTATAAAATTAAACTGTTTTAAGCCACAGCTAGCAGCATTCCAATTCAGATTTTTCCAGACTTCGTGTCTTACTGTAACATTTGAAGAAACATTTTAATAATGTGTTAAAAATTCCTTCAAACTCTTAAGTTTTAGATGTTTTATCATTTAAGATATAAATAGAGAGGGAGTTAATATGTAATGTGGGAGTCATTGGTTTATTTGAATACCACGTTAAAAAATCTTTTGGGATGTGTAAAGTTGTGGCTATTAATATGTTGTTTTTAGAGCTGGGTATGTCATTGATGGGCACTGCACATCTTGGAACAATTTGAAACAGGATTTCCTGCAGTGATATAATTATTCTACCTAACTTTCCTGTGCGACCAGCTGCTGCAAACAAGGAAAGAGTAATACATACTAAGAAAGACAAGGTGAATACATATTAAAAAGAAAATATATATATATATATATATTTACTAATGAGGCTGTAACTAAAAAAAAAAGGAAAAGTTGGCAGACTGTGTTAAGATGAATCTCATGTGGTTTTTGAATCTTTGTGGAATCCCTGGGTTTATAGTCTTAAATTTTGCTGGTGAACAAATTTTGCTGGCTCAATATTACTGGCTTACCCAATTATTAATTAATTGGCTTGTTATAACCTCTCCCTGTTTTCTCCAGTACTTCCCACGAGTTATAAAAATTTCTCATGTTAAAATATTACTTTAATAGTAATTTAACAGAGCATTTAATATGTATTGAGTACTCCCATGTGATAGGCATGTGCTAAACCCTTTAATGCATCATTTCATTTCATCCTCAAACAATCCCATGTAGCACTAGTATTAACCCTATTTTGCAATTATTCAGGTTCTGTGAGATTAGATAACTTGACCTTATGGCTAGTAAATTATGAAACTGAGATATAATAATAATTGCTAAAATTTATATAACAAGTAATATAACATATTGAATCTTCTTATCAACGACTGGGGAGAGAAAAGTAATAGAGAAAAAGTAGGGAAGCCAGAGTTTGAACCTTGTCGGTTTGACTCCAACTCTGAGTATTAACTATGAGTATTAAGTTACAAAGGTATGTTGTCCAATATGGTGGCCACTAGCCACATGTCCTAATTCAAATTTAAATTGGTTAACAATTTTTTAAAAGTTCAACTTTTTAGGAGCTTTTGGGTGGCTCAGTTGGTTAAGCATCTGACACTTGATTTCAGCTTAGGTCATGATCTCATGGTTTGTGAGATCAAGCCCCATGTTGGGCTCTGTGCTGATTCTCTCTCTCTCTCTCTCTCTCTCTCTCTCTCTGACCTCCCCGCCCTTCCCAAAATAAATAAATAAACCTTGAAAAAAAAGTTCAGCTTTTTAGTCACATTAGCTATATTCAAGTCCTCACTAGCTAGTGACTACCATATTGGATAGGAAGATTACAGTACTTTCATCATTGCAGAAAGTTCTATTGGACAGTGCTGATAGACTCTGTACTAATATTTCCCTGGTGAAATTTTAGTAAAATAATGTGGACCCCAGGAAGAGATTTGGGAAACACTTAAATTTTATTGCCAATGCATAAACGAATCATCATTTGGGGTAGACTAATTTTGCTGATGGGTCATCTAATTAATTTAATTTTTATTTTTCTTGTCATAAATTCCATGGGAGACAAGTCTCTTTTTTAAATTTCTTAAATGTTTCTATTTATTTTTGAGAGAGCGAGAGAGAGAGAGAGAGAGAGGCAGAGAGAGAGGGAGACACACAGAATCTGAAGCAGGCTCCAGGCTCTAAGCTGTCAGCACAGAGCCCAATGCAGGGCTTGAACTCTTGAGAGCCATGAGATCATGATCTGAGCAGAAGTTGGATGCTTAACTGACTGAGCCACCCAGGCGCCCCAGGAAAAAAGTTTCTGAACTTGTCCCTGAAACTTGGAAATTTTGATTCCCTTTTCTTGGGTTACATAACTCCCAATAACATTCCATTTGGGCATATTAAATTGGCAAAAATATTTTCAAGGAGACAAGAGAGTATTAAAAGATACACTCTAAAAATTGAATTCTTTCAATAAATAAATGTACAGATTTTTGGGTTTTGTTGGGTTTTTGCTAAGAATAATGCTGTTTAAATGAACCATCACATTCTGTTTAGTCACTTGAAACATATCTTGCCTTTTCTGAATGGCATATGTTGCTCTAGTTTAGTGCTGCTTCAAGAATAAAATAATCAAGAAGAGATGTTCTTACTTAGAATGAATATCTTTATGTTTTTATGTATTTCTAAGATGCGTTCTTCCCTGCATTTCTTATTTTTAAAATAATTAAATAAAAGGAGAACTGTAACTTACTGCCTACACACTGACATTTTGGGTACCTGTTGGATTCATTCCAATTTATGAAGGTGTTCTGAATGGCAATTTCAGAATTGATTGGATGCATTTCAGATGGAGATCTGTTTCTATGGCAACATATTGGGTTTACAGAATGAAAGACTATTGTAAACCGCATTAACTAAAATTTCATATGCACAGGATGAATCCCCTCCTTCCCTAGAAAACTCATTAAAGGAAAAAAATGGCTAGAGCAGGCCAAACCTAATCCCAGTTGCCTGTAATGAATAGTCACCACCAGTCACCGGCCTTAGAAATAATCAATTTCATAGCTCAGATGTGTTCTCTGAGGGGTGAGGGTTCCTTATCAGGCAGTACCAGAGTCCCAGTACAAGCTAGGTGAGGAGGTCTACTGGTAGGTTATCAGTGAAGGCATCTTGGCAGAGGGCATGGACTAAACATGTGTGTCAGAGGCAAGCCTATGTACCTGAGTAAAAGGAGTAAGTAGACTCTACTGAAGAGGAGTAGACTCAATATGGAAAAACCCCTGGGGAGCAAAAGGAAAAAACATGGGAAAACTTGGGACTAGGGTGGTACATATAGAGCTTCTGAGGAAGAAGGTGCTGTGTGTACTAAGCTGCAACTGGAGATTTTAAAGAAAGAACCACAAGCTATATCTTAGTATAGATTTTCACTGCCGGTCAGCATTGAGAGGTAATTCTCCACAGGTTCTTAAGTTTCTGTACATCTTATGAGCAGAGGGCTCTGACTGTCTTTATTCCAGATTACCTTTTCAAGGGTGTTGGTATAGTAAACAGCCTTGGACCACTGAGATAGTGTCTCTATCTGGAGCAAGGTCAAGTTTGTTTATTCTTCAGTATAATAAATAGGTTTCCCTCCAGGGTAAGGTCTGACAGGCTTACTTCCCATTATAAATGATTTGGATTTCCTAAGCTCTCTGGCATCATGCCACACTACATGTGCAGTATCACCTGGCCTTCTTCACATCACCCTGTGGTTACTGGGGCTCAGCACAAATGCCAAACCAGCGCAAATGCTGATACTCTGGGTATAGCTATGAATAGTAAACTATCCTTTGTCTCCGACCCGGGAATCTTATGCCTTTGTCAGCATCTATGAATCTATGGTAGCCTATCTTAGTAGTTTGTAATTAGGGTAAAATTTTAGACCTTCAGGGTTCTCAACAGTTAGTATGGTTTAGAAATGATTTTCATCTCTCTTAGTTGAACCCTGAAGTAGTATAAAAGAAAATATTGTCACCTAGGTACCAACAAACATGGACTTCAGCTTCCTCATGCTGTTCTTACTTAGGGGAAGTACTGGGGTGAGTAGAGCCATTGAAACTTTTGACTAGATTTCTGGTATCTCTTGCTGCCTGTTTTCCAATATCTTTGTTGTAAAGAGTGGAGAGAGATAATTTAATTATTCTTATGTGTTGGCTTTTGAATTTAGTAATAGTGTCTATATTAAAATTTTTTATTGTGTTTATACATTTATGCAGGAGCACTATATAATCATTTTGTCATTTTTTAAAGATGGATTAATTTTGATCATCAGTGGTCTCTATTCTCACATGGATACCAACACCTATATTGAATTGGGTTTGGGTTTTTTCCCTTTTCATTAGATTTGGCTTCTGTGAACTGCTATTCAATTCATATTATATGGCTTGCCTTGCTGTGACCCTGTGTTCGATGAGCTCCTTCCAGGAGATTGTCATGACACAACTAATATTCAGGATATGGAGAAGATATTTGTGTGACAACTGAGAAAGATTAGAATTTTAATTATAAAGTCAAAACTGTCTAAGTAACAGGAAAGAAATATTATTAGATTCTAAAATTATTTCCTGTTTTGTACTCTTGCAGAGGATCAAAAAAAATAACATGACTCACAGTTTGCTACTAGCAGGTACAAGATGCTTTTGAGAATCTTTCAACCTGGTTTTGACTCATTTTGCCATTGGTACGAATTCCAAAACACTTGATCCAGAATTTTTCCAGACCATTACCTTCCGCATCTCACACCCTTACAGCTTCACACAATGTCTAAGTTTCTGGAGAAAAAAAAAAAAGGTAGATGTAAAAGTTTCAACAAAATGGGAACTATAAAAGCCAACTTTCTCACTCAACAGCTACCTTGAAATTTATTTCTGTTCTCTTCACATTCAGGCTCCTGTGTAACAATGTGACCTTTTAAAAAATTTACAAATTAATAGTTTTAATTTGCAATTTCATTCACATTACAGAAATATGAGAATTCTAATGGCATTGGCAATTAACTTGTCCATTTGTGCCCAGTTTTGTCTTGCTAATGTATAACGACCTGTAGAAAAGAAAAAAGCATAGGTAAATAGGAAACATGACCCATAATTTATAATTACACATATGTATTGGATTGCATTGAATTTGTATTTAGAAACAGTGCTTAGCTTTTAACCCTTTGAGTTGAGTTTTTGTACAAAGAAGTATTTAATTATTTTAGAGGTATTTCTGTTTTTATGGATCAATTTGTATTTACCACTATTCAGAGTGTTCATCTGTTCTTCAGGAGTTCTGGGAATATAGTGAAATTTACATGTTATCTTTTCCCCATTAGTAATGAAGGAAAATCTAGCCAAAGAAGGAAGACACCTACATATTTAATAGCCAAATAAAAAGTACAATATAATATTTTCAGCTTACAGATATTAGAATCATAAAATTTGATTTGCTTCTATTTCTGGTTATTCTTTTCCATTTTTTTCTTCTGATAGTGTAGATGAAGCAGTTACAATAATTTTTAAAAATCTGGCAATAGCATTAGATTATACTAAGGTCATACAGTATATAATTTAAAATAAAAAGAACTTTTGCTCTCACTCACTCTTGATTCTTCTGTATTTTTCATCAGCTCGTTGAAGAGTTCCTAGCCCTGATTCTTCATGCCCTCCAGTATGAGTTTAAGGTGTTGCAAGAGTCTGTCTTAGTCAGTTTGGGCTGCTGTAACAAATTACCATAGACTGGGTGGCTTATAAACAACAGAAATCTATTTCTCTGGGAAGTCCAAGATCAAGCAGTTAGCAGATTCAGTGTCTGGTGAGGGCTGGACTCCTAGTTCACAGAATGTTTTTTCACTGTGTCCTCACATGGTGGAAGAGACAAGAGAGCTCCCAAGGTCCTCTTTTATGAGGATGCTAATACTAGCCATGGGGCCCCATGTGGCTTCAGGATTTAATCACCACTAAGGCCCAACCTCCTAATACCCTCACACTGCAGATTAAGATTTTAAAATATAAATTTTGTGGCTGAAAAACATTCAGTCCATGGCAGAGTTCATTTGATTTACACATAAAGTTCAAAGGAAGTCATTTTTGCTACCAGGGAGTCATGCACATTTCTTAGAGAATATCTAATCCATAGAGACTAAATTACATCCACTTTACTTTATCATGGCCAGTTGGTAACAGCTGCCCAAAATTAGTATTTTTGATAAAATATAACATTTTGGTGGTCTCCCATTGCCATGCCAACATAAAGATTATATAGGTTTTCCTCAGAAAAAGACCTTTATGGGGCACCTGGGTGGGTCAGTCAGTGGAGTGCCTGACTCTTGACCTCGGCTCAGGTCATGATCTCACGGTTTGTGAGATTAAGCCTTGTGTTGGGCTCTGTGTTGACAGCGTGGAGCCTGCTTGGGATTCTTTCTCTCCCTTTCTCTCTGCCCCTCCCCTGCTTGCTCTCTCTCTCAAAGTAAATAAATGTTTAAAAATTTTTTTAAAAAGAAAAAGACTTTTATAAAAAGTTCTGAAATGTGCCATGACCAGATCTTCTCTGAAAAAAGATATTCCAAAGATGGAAGGAAATGATATCCTAAAGACCTTTTGGTAAACTTCCAGATTTCAGTAGTGTTTGGTAAACCACAATATTAGAGACTTTGCATGTAATTGAGACCCTGACAATTTTAGGCTTGGTTGTTGATTCTGCCGCTTGTAAATCTGGTTGTATGACTACATCTAAGAGTATTAAGCATTTTATTAAAGTTATCGCACAACTTTAAGATGATGTGATGTGAAGTAAGAGCACACATTTTAAAAAGTCAATTAAGGGTCAGCATCAAAAAGCTGCCTCTCTGCTTCTCTGTAGAGAAATTCCCATGAGGGCCCTGCCATTACTGTCATACATTGTCAAGACTCACTCTCATTAACAGTGATGGACATCTACTCTGTTTTTTCTATGTGGCTACTAGAAGGAAATCTCCTTTGGTATGCACTTTGCCTAAGACCCAGTGTAAGACGGCAGATAATAGGACTGATATATAGGGAGAAATTAGGAATATACAAGTATACTTTTTGTCAAACAAAAAGTAGCAGACATGAGTTTCTTGAAGAATATCCTTGCAATTATGTTCGTCCAAGAATATGTGCTGATTTAACTCAAACTTAAATATATGCTGAGAACAAATCTGCATAGTTAAGATTTAAATTATAAATCAAAATTTCTTGCCTCTTTTAGACAGTTCTTAAATAGCAGCTTCATAATCTTATTTTTCTTTGTAAGCATATAGGATAAATCAAAATATAAAAATTTAGACAACAAATCATATTTACACTAGGCATTATTACTCTGAGGACAAATAATTAGGAACACAGTATTTCATACATATGAATAGAAAATTCTTTTTGCCTAAGGCAACAAGTATTTTATTTGAATACTTGGGAGGCTGTTATAAAGAATCTTATGAATTTGACTTTGGGCAATTTGTAATCCATCAATTAGCTTCTGGTTGTTTTATTTATGCCCTCTATTTTATTGAATTCATATAGATTCTGACATTTTGTTTATTATTTCCATTCTTTCTTGATATTTTATTACTTTGTTTTGTTTTATTTCTTGTAAAATCTCCTCTGTGTAGGTCTTCTTAAAACTTGGTGTTAGATTTCCGAATGCAAGAGGCAGAGAATGATATAGACTGAGCTGTGACTTTGAAGTTGGACAGAACTAGGCCTGAATCTCAGCTCTACCACTTACTGCCAGTGAGGTTTTGGGCAGAGCACTTAATTCACCAGAGCCTCAATTTCTTTATATTATAATATTATGACAATGACAACTACCTTCCACAATAGTTGGGGGGATTCCAGATAACATATATAAAGAAAGCATGGTGGTAGCTTGTACATGGTGGCTTATGGTATCAATCTGACCCTCTTTGGCATGCACTGGTTAGCAGTATCAGGAAAGAACACCTGGTCTGAAGGATGAGTCTGATAGTTTAAAGTCTGCCCCAGACTGGATTCTGATTCTGGTTGTCTTTAGGGTAACCATCCATCCCAATTTGCTTGGGACTAAGGTGGGTGGGTGATTTCCAGGACACCAGACTTTTAGTGCTCAAATTGGGAAAGTCCTGGGCAAATTGGGACCAGTTGGTCACCCTAGATATTTGTTTATGTATTAGTGAGGATGTAATGTGCATTCTTTGTAAAGACAACGTGTGTGTGTGTGTGTGTGTGTGTGTGTGTGTGTGTGTGTGTCTACGACATCACCCTAAGCCTAGAGGCTTTATAAGCAAAGAGCCACTCAAACTGAGTGTCATGAGAATTGTGTTTCATTGCCCTCTGTCTGTTGCAGGAAAGAAGTCCTTGTACCTTCAGGAAAGGCTCTTGATCTAGTTGCCTAACCTTAGGACGTAACCAACCAGGAACGAAATGTAGCTGCTAACAAAGCCAAGGAATTGAGTGGCAACCACTGGTGCAGTTAGCTCATAATTAAAACTTTGAAGCATGATTTTTCTTAGTTAATGCCCTCTAAGATGGGGTGCAATGTTTTAGTTTTCACTCGTAATTGAAGAGTGAAATGTTTTGTTATTTCATTTTTTGGCATACATTTTGACATACTTTTTTATTGAAGTATAATTAACATACAATGTCATATTAGTTTAAGTTGTATAACATATTGATATAACAATTTTATACATTATTCAGTGCTCAACCATGATAAGTGTAACCACCATCCATTATTACAGTATTATTGGCTGTATTCATCAGAATTATTCCACCAAGGTGGAGGCTGCCATCAACCACCTCATCAGCATGCCAACATGACTCCCACACCTACCTCTCTCTGGGCTTCTATTTCCACACCAACCCTGTGGTTTGGAGGGCATGGGCCACTTCTTCCTGGAGTGGGCAGAGAAGCAGGAGGGTGCTGAGTGTCTCTTGAGGATGCAAAACCAGCCACTCCCTCTTCCAGCAAGGGCAGGAGCCATCCCAAAATGGGTGGGGTAAATTCTTGGATGCCCAGGAACTGCCATGGTTCTGGAGAAGAACCTGAACCAGGACCTTTTGGATCTGCATGCCCTTGGTTCTGCCCCCACAGACGTCCATCTTTGTGAATTCCTGGAGAACCATTTGCCGGATGAGGCGGTGGAACTCATCAAGGAAATAGCGACCACCTGTCTCATCTCCACAGGTTGCCTGGCCCCCAGCCTGGGCTGGGCCAGTATCTCTCTAAAAGGCTCACCCTCAAACATGATTAGGAACCTCTGGAGCCCATCAGCATTTGAGAGACCTCTCTGGCATCCCCTTGGTGTCAGGGCTTTTGCCTGAACCTCTCCCCACAGCCACTAGGCAGCTTTTTAATTACCTTGGAGCCCTCTCCCAAGCCTGACCAAAGGGAAACAATAAAGCTTTTCATAGCAAAAAAACCCCATTTTGTTATTTTAAATATTAACTTACTGTACTTGAACCACCTGAGCATATATCTGTTACATAATTGGAAACTAGGAATTGAAGCAAATAATGGCTTTCTGTATCCCAAAGCTCCCCATATCTTGGTGTTCAAGGCCAGAGTTATATAATCTCTTTGATCATGATTTTTAAGTACAATATCTTATCCTAGAGACTTTTGACAAAATATGCTTCTTTTGCTTTCTTGGCTCAGAGTCTTTTTAACATGCAAAGAAAATTTTTCTTCCTAAACAACTTTGCTGTCTCATTAACAAGTTTAGTGATGTCCCATGCAGCTGGTAGAAAGATAACTAGGTCAGGTTTCTTGGTTAGTCCCTTGAGCAGCCCTTGAGTGCTATTTTAGCTTAATATTTTGTGCATATTTGTAGGAAAAGAAAAGATAATTTGAAAATCTTTGACTCTCTTTTAACCTCAGATACATTCTTAATTTTAATTAAAAAGAAACAAGATCTAGAATGTATTCCAAGATCCACTGAGGATACATATACGTTCCACCACCCTTAAATTTTGGACTGGCTCTATACCAGTGATTTTCAACCTGGCTACACTTTAGAATCACTAGGGATGGGGGTACAGGATGGGTGGAAATGTAGGAAAGTATTTAAGAAATACCGATGCCCAGGGGTGCCTGGGTGGTGCAGTTGGTTAAGTGTCTGACTCTTGATATCGATTCAGGTCATGATCTCACAGTTCATGGATTCGAGCCCTGCATTGGGCTTGGGATTCTCTCTCCCTCCCTCTCTCTCTCTCTCTCTCTCTCTCTGCCCCTCCCCTGCTCACGTGCATGTGCACGCACTCTCTCAAAATAAATAAATAAATAAATAAATAACTTAAAAAAAATAAATACTGATGCCCAGGTGGGCACCCATCCCAGACCAATTAAATCTAAATCTCTGTGGGTAGATCCAAGCAATTCTACATTCTTTAACAACTATAATGTCTCTTATGGATCAAAAAATTCAGAGGACAAATCATTTCAGAATATCAGGCATTGTGTGACAGCTTTAATATCATCATATTGAGAGCAAAACCTACATTTTATTTTAAGGAGCTCTCTTTTCACTCCTCTCTTGGGACCCCTCTCACCCGCACGTGTGTACAGAAGGTGTGCACTTACAACATCCTACCTCTTGCGAGTGTGCTAAACATAAGTCCACACAAGGGCCTGTGTACAGAGACAAACAAGATGCTTATCTTTTGTCCTCTCACAACTGTCTTCCTCCCCCTGGAGAAAGCCATATTGGACTTGCGCTGAAACTTGGGAGGAAGTGATTCTCATGAATGGAAACTGGGAATCCAGGCTTCTTTCCTTGAATTTTTAATGTAAGGTAGTGAGGAAAGTAAGGAAAACAGTTCTCAGAGGAATAAAGAGAAACATGAACTTCAGAGATGGGTTTGCTAAGAGGGAAGGGGGAGAAATACGTATCAAAATATAGAGAAAACAGCCATTTTTGCTTTCTCCTCCCCTCAATAAACAACAACAGTGACAAAAATTTTAAAAATCAACAAATTAGGGGTGGCTGGGTGGCTCAGTCAGCTAAATGTTCAATCTTGATTTGGGCTCAGGTCATGGTCTCATGGTTTGGGGGTTTGAGCCCTGTGTCGGGCTCTGTGTTGACAGCGTGGAGCCTGCTCTCTTTCTCTTTCTCTTCTCTCCTCTCTTTTCCCCTTCCCCTACTCGCACATGTGTGCTTTCTCTCTCTCTCTCTCTCATTAAGTAAATAAACTTTAAAACACTAAAAAATCAATAATTTGAAGGAAAGCTGCATTACTTTAAGATTAAGTGTAAAAGACTGCAATTTAATTTATAACTCATCTAATGAAAATGACAAGGAAACAAAAATGAGAGTATGCTCAAATTACTACTTGGGTCTCCAGGTCTTATTACAGGAGAAAGGCTTAACAGCCAACAACAGAACAAATCTGCCACCTGGCTGGCCCCAGAAGTTTCCCTAGTTTCTAAGGTCTGTAAGCAGTGGTGGTAAGAAATAATGGGAGAGAGGCAGAGGGGAGGAAAAATAATTAAAAGCAGATCCTAAAAGTACTTAAGGACAGTAATATAGGGTATTTAGTATTTAAAAAAGCTAAATTTGGGGGCCATATTAACAAGGATCCGCATTTGGTTGGGTTTGTTTCCTCTAAAAGTAACATGCAGAAATGAGAAAGAATGAAATATGGCCCTTTGTAGCAACGTGGATGGAACTGGAGAGTGTGATGCTAAGTGAAATAAGCCATACAGAGAAAGACAGATACCATATGTTTTCACTCTTATATGGATCCTGAGAAACTTAACAGAAACCCATGGGGGAGGGGAAGAAAAAAAAAAGGTTAGAGTGGGAGAGAGAGCCAAAGCATAAGAGACTCTTAAAAACTGAGAACAAACTGAGGGTTGATGGGGGGTGGGAGGGAGGGGGGGGAGGTGATGGGCATTGAAGAGGGCATCTTTTGGGATGAGCACTGGGTGTTGTATGGAAACTAATTTGACAATAAATTTCATATATTAAAAAAATAATAAAAAAAAGTAACATGTAGACACACACACACACACACACACACACACACACAACAGGTGCTAGATGATGGGGAAAAAAGAAAAATAAGGCACCATTCCCACTCTTGGGGAGCTAAGTCTCTTACTGGAAGGCTTATTTTTACATAGAAGAAATAAAGAATAATTTAGAGAATATAAACCATTAAAGTGAAGAGTATTTTTATAATGTTTACTTTAAAAAAATTTTTTTTTCAACGTTTTTTATTTATTTTTGGGACAGAGAGAGACAGAGCATGAACGGGGGAGGGGCAGAGAGAGAGGGAGACACAGAATCGGAAACAGGCTCCAAGCCATCAGGCCAGAGCCTGACGCGGGGCTCGAACTCACGGACCGCGAGATCGTGACCTGGCTGAAGTCGGACGCTTAACCGACTGCGCCACCCAGGCGCCCCTAAAGTTTACTTTTTTAATTATAAAGGTGATAATGCCTATTGTAGAGAAGTTAGGAGTTCAAGAAAAATGTAGATAGGAAAATAATGATCACCCCTAATTCTTGAGCTTTTCGTATTCTGAGTTCTGATAGTGTCTTTTCTTTCCTCTTGTCTCTCTCTCTCTCTCTCTCTCTCAATCTCTCTCTCTCTCCCTCCCTCCCTGCCTCCCTCCCTCCCTCCCTCCCTCTGCATTGGCTCCTTTTTCTCAGCCCACAAATGTGGTCAGCTTTCTTCCATTTCAGTGTCCTCATCACTACTATGGGGATAATTACACCTACCACTGATGATTGCTGTGTGATTAAATGAGGTAATCTAGGTAAATGCTTGGAATGGTCCCCAGCATGTAGCAAACACCATACAATTGTTATTTTTAGGTTACTTCACTTGTTTTTGTTGTTTGTTTTTTTTAAGTAGGCTCCACGCCTAGTGAGCCTAATGTGGAGCTCAAACCCATGACCTTGAGATCAAGACCTGAGCTGAGATCAAGAGTCAGATGTTCAACCGACTGACCCACCCAGGCACCCCTTAATTATTTTAAAACAAGTAAATGAGAAAACTTTCTGCTAGATCCTATTCTCCTCTAACCACTGTCTTTGCTTTTCCCATCCCTTGACTCTCTGACCTCTGTTAATGTTACTCTCTTATCTCCCCACTGTGATTAGGTTTCTGCTGTGGACTTACAGAAATGCTAACTTGCCATCAGTCTCTTATTTTAAGGTCCTTGTGAGGTAGGAATCTGTCTTCTTCAGTGGTGATTACTATGGAGTGTTCAAAACTGTGTCCTGCAAATAAGAGGTGCTGCCTAAATATTTCTGAAAAATAATTACCTTTGCAGAATACTTTGTACTTTACAAAGTTCTTCCACATGGATTAGCTCATTGAGTCTCCTGGTGAGCCTCTAAGGGAAGTCCCCATTTGGCAGAAGATGAATAAAAGGACACATACTGGTGGAACAAGCAAGGGCTCAAGTTATAGTTGTCTGAATTTAGAGGTCTCTGCTTTCTCTACTCTACTCTCCTGCCTATGAAACTGAATGTAACATCATTTCATGCAAATAGCTTTTCCCAGGAGTGATCAGAATGGAGGACGTCTGGCTGGAGGAATAGGGAAGCTTTGTGGAAGAGGTGGGGCTTACTTGAGAAGGGCTTGGAAGCATGCCTTGGAAGAACACGCAGGATGATAGGCAGAGAGGTGAATGATGTTTTGGAAAACATAGTACATGAAAAGTTTTGTATTAAAGCTAGCTTCACTATTTCATACTTGAAAAAATTTAGGTTGCAGAAAGCATTTATTTTTGAAGGATACGCGTGAATTGCAGCTAAAATTATAGTTGAATTTGTAACTCTGGACACAGCAATAGGAATGAATGTGGGGGGCTCTGGAGGCAACACAGCAAAACCCTGAGGCTTTTCATAATCTTTCGCTTTCTTTAAAAAGTCTTTTTATGGTTATTTATAGTCCAACGCAGGTCAACTAACTTGGCATTTTTTCCCCCTCTTAAATAACTGCTTACAATAACACACCAAGGGTCTATCATTTAGCCTTTGGATATAACATTGAAGTTATTTATTTCTTGCCTTCTGTGTTTATAGTGTGTATTTATGGACAACTTTATTATGGTACAAATCTGTAGCCAAATGACATTTCCCAATATTGCACCAAGAGACAGATTTCTACTGGTTACTCCTGTGATTCTGGTAATAACATTTTACACGTTCTTTTGGCTTTCAACAGTGTCCTGTCAGATAACAAAGCTTAAAAGAACATCTACGGTGATGAAAGCCTTGTGGGGCTGCAATTTCTCTACATCTGCTTCCGAAACCAACCCTATGTAGCAAGTTATGCTTGGTGAGGCCAATAATTCTAGGTCATTTATTCTTTCATTGCTTCTTTACTATTTTGTTCTGCTTGACTGAATAGGTTTTAGGAAATGCACCATGGGCATGCTGATTTCCATTTGACTTGCTCCAGCTACACTTCACATTTCCCCCTTTCTCCCTTCTGAGCTCCACTTGAGACCTCATTTCACCGTTCAGAGCAACTTCAATTTCAAATCTTTTCCCTGCACACAACACATCTCCCATTCTTGGCTCTGTGCCTTCATTCTTGCAGCCTAAAGTTATCACTTAGTATGTACCCAGGATTCTCTTGGACCTTTGTTTTTTAAAAGTAATATACATTTTATTTACTGATCAAATTTCCTCTGAGGAAAGGAAAGCATTGCTGCTTATGACATTGACCCTTCCCCGCACCTGACTTTAAGCAATTTTAGTAGCCTATTAGTAGCATTAATGAAAAAAAAAAAAAAAAGAATTGTAATTTGTGTGGTAGAAAATAACTTGTGTCCTAGTACAGACATCTAGCCTCTGTTACTCTTGCTGCTGGCATCAGAGTACCTGGCATTCCTTATGTCTTCACAGTACCCCCAAAGTGAGAATCCTTTGCAGACAACAAAAAGGTTCTCCTAGAATGGTGCCACTCTGCAATTGAAGCTCTTATTTCTATGTTTCTTATAGAAATGGATTGCTGATTTGTGTGTGATTTATCACTGTGTTTCAGTGAGAAAATATTACTGTGACCGGCAGCTAAATACAAGATAGTCATAAACATCATTTGACTCATTATTTACTTCTTTACAGTTAAATGATACTAATTTTTTCGACCTCTAGGTTAACAATGACACACAAATAGTATTTTCAAAAAGTTAAGTCATGCCTTTAACATAATTAAATACACTCCATGCATTATCATGCCTCTGAGGTTTTGCTCTCATTATTCCAATTGCCTTGTAACCCATTCTGCCTTTCTCTACCTATAAAATATGATTCATTTCTCAAGGTCAAGGTAAAATGTCACTTCCTCTGTGAGATGCTTTTGAATCCTTCTGAATAGCATCAGTTACTTTTGCCTTTCTTTCTCCAAAACACTTTAAGATTCTACTTATTTTCTTTTGGGGGTCCATTTTGGCTAAAGTGTGCTTCACAGTGTGTGTGTGTGTGTGTGTGTGTGTGTGTGTATCCTTCTTCCTTGAAGGCAGATGGGCATTACATGGTCCTGTAAGTTTCCTTAGCACCCCGCATTGTGATTTTCATATGGTGTTGGTTCAAGTTTTGACGCTGAATATACAAAATGATGACTAGTGGTAATAAAGGACATATGGGCAAGATTATAAATAATCAAGGTCCCTAACCTGGGAGAATTCAAAATACGAGACAAATTTTGATATGTGTAGAACCATAGGAAAATATAGAAAAGATCTTTACTACTGCTTTTTTGTAGCTTTTAGCAAAGCGACAGTAAGGCAAACATTTGGATGCAGCACCCTCAATTAGGGCACCAAGTTGGCGACTGGCACAATGGACACATTTTGTCAACTTTTGAAGAAGTTCTTCAGTTTGGAAGTTTATGAAGAAAAGAAAATAACTGTGAAGGATTAAATGCACAGTGAAATGGAAAATGTACTTAAGCACGTTGTGCTCTGTGTGTATGTGTGTGTGTGTGTGTGTGTGTGTACTCAGAAATAACAAACTATAGGAAGAACATTGGCTTTGGTGGCACATAAACCCAGTGTTAACTTTGGCGTGTGATCTGGAGTTTCCCTTAACAAAGTTACCTAGCTTTTTTCTTCAAGGTAAATTAGAATGTTTTATTAAGTTATGTGAATTCTATATGCACAGATATGAAAAGATTGCCTAAAGCCTGTTACAAAATGGTATGTACAGAGTTACCATTTGTATTATCTGTAAATGTACACTTATTCACCATACCACATGCTCAAGTATGCACACATTACCTTTGCATGGATACATATAAGAAACTGGTCACAGAGGTTGTTTCTAGGAAGAGCAGGAATGAAGACAAAGCATTTTGGAGCCTCATTTACCTCACCTGTAACATAGCAATTATCATGAGCTGGGTAGATTAAATGGGATAACTTTTAGGTATGAGGCACAGTTCCTGGCATTAAGGTATTCCTCCTTCCATTTTCTCCTATATTGCACTTCTAGAAAAAGTCCTGGGGAAACCCTTGGCCAAGACGGACTGGGATAATGCCAGCAGCCCTAATTCTGAGCCTCTGTCACCAGCTGGTACTCCCTGTCCGCTTCTTCATCCCTGCTGGTCCACCCTAGACTGACTAACTGCCTGGAATCACTGACTGTGCTAATGCTAGAGCCCTTTCAGCTTGTAAGGGTTCTAAGTTCAGTCTTCAAGAACAAAGGCTCTTTATCACCTGTCCACATGTCAATTGCTATTGCTATTCCTGGCATTAATAATGGTTTCAGGGATATTTGAAATGCAGGAATGGCAGGAGGCAGGGCTCCTCTGTGGTTGCCCTTTGGTGCCTCTGGAATGTCTGTGCATGCCTGTGCTGCTTTGTGGTTAGTCAGTTGGTTATGAGTTTACAGCCCCAAGTGGGTTTGGGTGAGAAAAAGAACACCTTTCAAAAGCCATAAGTTGCTGCAAGAATCTCCTCCAGTTACTCAAATGTTTCTTTCTCTATAGTTGTTTTCTCTTTTAAGGTTACAGCAGTTAAAATTAAAAGCTGTAATATTGGCTTCAAGGCAAAGTTCTTACACCTGGGCTTTGCTATTTATTTTGTATATGCTATATGATTGCATTTAAATTTTGTGAAAGAAAATGTGTAAGTGCCTCAAGTGATGTGCATTTTTGAAAGTTGTAAGGCTGTATTGAGTATGACCACACTGTGTATAGAAAAGAAACATCCTAAAATGTTAATAGTGGGTCATCTCACTGAGAGGTTTTTCTTCTTTTTTCTATATCTATATTTTCTGCTTCTCTATAGTGTTTACATTTTACCTCTAAAACAAAAGACCAATTATATATTATGTTATATATAATTGCTTTTTTTAATTTTAGAAGTCATATATATAATGCTCTGTTATATTTAATGAGAGAAGGCATTCTTGATGCTGAGGTGAGTTTAAAGGGCTCATTAAGGGTATTTTTGGAGAAAGAATCATAAAAGTGTAGTAAAAAAACAAAAGATGTGAATATGGAAGGGAGGAGAGGGCTTTTGGCTGATTTACAAATATATATATATATATATATATGTATATATATATATATATATGGATGGTTTTTTTCAGTAGTTGAATACTGTCTAGGAGTTTTTAGCCTCTAGCATAAGCCACATCCTTCTTTCCTAAGGGGATAGAAATAAGCCACGATTTACTGCAGCAGTGTGGAGTTAAATGGGAAAATTAAGTAGATGAGAGCAAGTTATAGTAAAAAAAAAAAAATTTGTAGCTAAATTTTATGAGTTACAGACATCATTCTAAGCTCTAGTTTAATCCTTATAAAATATACCAAAAGGTGGGCACTTTTATTATTCATATTTACAGATGAGCTAAACCAAGTCACAGGGAGATTAATTATCTCTCCAGGGTCTCCCAGCTAGAAAGTGGTGGTACTGATTCGGACCTAATAGTCATACTCCTAACCTTGGAGATGGCCTTGTTTTGTTAGAACAGTTATAATAACAAACAGCCTGCAGAGATACAACATAGAAGCAGCAGTTTGAAAAATGCCTGGGACATACAGGAGGAAGAGTTATTTACTAATTTCAGAGTGTGTCCTAGAGGGGCAGAGTTCACTGAGAGACTTCTCCAGGAACAAAGTAGCTAGCAGGCCATCTTCCTCCCAGTTCCCCAGTATAAACACATGGCCACCTGAGGGAACTAATGAGGTGCCAACATTCACTACCTAACTTGCTTACACCAGGCCCCGCCTCCTGGGCTTTGGCAGATCCGCCCTTCCCAGTTATGTTTCCGTCAGTCCCAGCTCTACAGGTCCCCTGTCCCAGAAGACTGGAACAAACCTCGCCAACACTGTGTCTCCCAACCTGTTTTATGGGAGCTCGGTCCTGTGGTGGCAGTGGCAGTGGCAGTGGCAGTGGTGGGTCCTGCAGAAGGCTGACACACACTTTGTTGAAATCACAGGCCCCACACGTGCACACTTTGTGGATCTGCCCAGGCCGCCCTGGTCCTGGAGGTGGTGGTGGCAGGTCTCATTTCATAAACAGACTAGTGCACATCTTATTAAAACTGCACACCCCACCCTGGCTGGGGACCAAACAATGCCCATAGCAGCAAAGAGAGCTATCAGTGGATTTTTAAGCAGAAACTCTGTAGGCCAGAGAGTGGCATGCTATATTCAGGGTGCTGAAAGAAAAAAATCTTCAGCCAAGAATACCTTATCTAGCAAGGCTATCATTCAGAATAGAAGGAGTGATAAAGAGTTTCTCAGACAAAGAAAAGCTAAAGGAGTTCATGACCACTAAACAAGCCCTACAAGAAATGGTAAAAAGGACTCTTTGAGTGGGAAAAGAAAGACCGTAAGTAAGGGTAAGGAAAGTAGGAAACACAAAAGCAGTAAAAATAAGTATATCTGTAAAAATCAGTTAAGGGATTCACAAAATAAAAGGATGTAAAGTACCTATACATGTGGTGGGGGGCGTAGTAAAGAATGGGCTCAAACTTACGCATATATATAGACAATATAGATTGATTAATGTAGATGATGTATACAAACCTAATAGTAACCATAAATCAAAAACTACTAATAGATACACAGAAAATAAAGAGAAAGGAACCCAAGTATATCACTAAAGAAAGCCCGTAAACCATGAAAGAGAGCAGGAAAGAAAGGATCAAAGAAGAACTAGAAAAACAACCACAAAACTTGTAAAAATATAGCAATAAATACATATCTATTAATAATTACTTTGAGTGTAAATGGACTAAATGCTCCAATAAAAAGACACAAGATGATGAAATGGATAAAAAACAAGACCCATCCATATGCTGCTGACAAGATTCTCATTTCAGACATAAAGACACATGCAGATTAAAAGTAAGGGGATGGAGAAACATTTACCATGGAAATGGATGTCAAATGTAAGCTGAGGTAGCAAAACTTACATCAGACAAAACAGACTTTATTTTTTTTTTTTAATGTTTATTTTTGAGACAGAGAGACAGAGCATTAGTGGGGAAGAGGCAGGAGAGAGGGAGACACAGAATCTGAAGCAGGCTCCAGGCTCTGAGCTGGCAGCACAGAGCCAGATGTGGGGCTCGAACTTGTCAACTGTAAGATCATGACCTGAGTCAAAGTCGGATGCTCAACCGACTGAGCCACGCAGGTGCCCTGTGACCAGATAGACTTTAAAACAAAGACTGTAACAAGAGACAAAAAAGATACTATATAATAATAAAGGAGTCCAACAAGAAGATACAATTGTAAATATTTGTGCTCTCAACATGAAATAACCCAAATACAGAAAACAATTAATAACAAATATAAAGGAACTAATCAATAATACAATACAATAATAGTAGGGGACTTTAACACCTTACTTATATCAATGGAAAGATCATCCAAACAGAAAATCCAGAAGCAAACAGTGGCTTTGAATGACACACTGGACCAAATAGATTTAACAGATATATTCAGAACATTCCATCCTAAAATAGCATAATATACATTCTTTTCAAGTGCACATGGAACATTCTCCAGAATAGATCGCATATTAAGCTATAAGAGAAGTCTCAACAAATTCAAAAAGATCAAAGTCATACCATGCATCTTTTATGACCATAACATTATGAAATTAGAAATCAACTACAAGAAAAAACCTGGAAGGAGCACAAATACATGCATGTTAAATAACATGCTACTAACAATGAATGGGTCAACCAGAAGCCAAAGAAGAAATAAAACATTACAGGGAGAGAAATGAAAATGAAAACACAATGGTCCAAAATCTTTTGATGCAGCAAAAGCTGTTCTAAGAGAAAAGTTTATAACAATACAGGCCTACCTCATGAAGCAAGAAAAATCTCAAATAAACAAACTAACCATACACCTAAAGGAGTGAAAAAGAAGAAAAATCAAAACCCAAAACCAGAAGAAGGGAGGAAATAGTAAAGATTAGAACAGAAGTCAATGATATAGAAACCAGAGAATAGAACAATGAACCCAGGAGCTGTTTCTCTGAAGAGATCAATAAAATTGATAAACCTCTAGTCAGACTCAGTTAAAAAAGGGGCTCAAAATCACAAATGAAAGAGGAGAAATAACAACCGACACTACAGAAATACAAATGATTGTAAGAGAATATTATGTAAAGTTATATGCCAACCAGCTAGACAACCTGGAAGAAACAGATAAATTCTTAGAAACATATAACCTCCCAAAACCGAACAGGGAAGAAATAGAAAATTTAAACAGACCAATTACCAACAATGAAATTGAATCAGTAATAAAAAAACTCCCGAACAAACAGAAGTCCAGGACCAGATAGCTTCACAGGTGAATTTTACCACACATTTAAAGAAGAATTAATACCTAACCTTCTCAAACTTTTCCAAAAACTAGAAGAGGAAGAAAAACTTCCTAATTAATTAGTGGAGTCCAGCATTAACCTGATACCAAAAGCAGATAGACACCACAAAAAAAGAGAACTACAGGCCAATATCCCTGATGAACATGGATGCAAAAATTCTCAATAAAATGCTAGCAAACTGAATCCAACAATACATTAAAAGAATCATTCACCACGATCAAGCAGGAATTGTTCGCGGGATGCAAGGGTGGTTCGATATTTGCAAATCAATCAGCATGATATATCACGTTAATAAAAGAAGGGATAAGAACCATATGATCATTTCAATATATGCAGAAAAAGCATTTAACAAAGTACAACATCCATTCATGATTAAAACCCTCAACAAAGTACGTTTAGAGGCAACATACCTCAATGTAATAAAGGCCATATATAAAAACCTCACAGCTAACATCATGTCCACCCTCACCATTTTTATTCCACATAGTACCGGAATTCCTAACCACAGCAATCAGAGAATACAAAGAAATAAAAGGCACCCAAATCAGCAAGGAAGAATTCAAACTTTCACTATTCGCAGATAACATAAAACTATATATAGAAAACCAGAAAGATTCCACTGAAAACTGCAAGAATGGATACACAACTTCAGTAAGGTTGCAGGATACAAAAGCAATGTACAGAAATCTGTTGTGTTTCTATACACCAATAATGAATCAGCAGAAAGAGAAATGAAAAAATCACTCTCATTAAATTGTACCCAAAACAATAAGACACGTAGGAATAAACCTAATCCATGAAGTGAGAGACCTGTACACTGAAAACTATATAAATGATGAAAGATGTTGAAAGAAATGAAAAAAATTGAAGATGACACAAAGACATTCCACACTAATGGATTGGAAAAATGAACATTATTCAAATGTTTATACTACCCAAAGCAATTTACAGATTTAATGCAATCCCTACCAAGATACCAAGCTAGAAGAAACAATCTTAAAATTTGTATGGAAGCACAAAAGACCCCGAATAGCCAAAGCAATCTTGAAAAAGAACAAAACTTGAGGTTATCAAAATCCCAGATTTCAAGATATACTGCAAAGCTGTAGTAATCAAAACAGTATGGTACTGACACCAAACTAGACAGATAGATCAATAGAATGGAATAGAGAGCCCAGAAATCAACCCACGATTATATAGTCAATTAATCTTCAACAAAGGAGGTAAGACTATGCAATGGGAAAAAGACAGTCTCTTCAACAAATTGTGTTGGGAAACCTGGACAGCTATATGTAAAAGAATGAAATTGGACCACTTTCTTACACCATGTACAAAAATAAACTCAAAATGGATTAAGGACCTAAATGTGAGACTTCAAACCATAAAAATCCTAGAGGAGAGTGCAGACAGTAATTAATTTCTCTGGCATTGGTTGTAGCAACATCTTTCTAGACAGGTCTCCTGGGGCAAGGGAAATAAAAGGAAAAGTAAGCTATGGGGGTGACATCAAAATGAAAACCTGCTGCACAGCAAAGAAAACAAAAAACTCAAAGACAGCCTACTGAATGGGAGATGATATTTGCAAATAACATATCTTTTTTTTTAGTTTATTTATTTTTTAGTAATCTCTACATGCAATGTGGGGCTCAAACTCATGACCCTGAGACCAAGAGTCACATGCTCCACTGACTGAGCCAGCCCGGTGCCCCAACAAGTGACATATCTGTTAAAGGGTTAGTATCCAAAATGTATAAAGAGCTCATAAAACTCAACACCAAAACACAAGTAATGCAATGAAAACAAATGTATAGAAGACATGCACAGATATTTTCCAAAGAAGACATATAGATGGCTGACAGACACATGAAAAGATGCTCAACATCACTCATCATCAGGGAAATGCAAATCAAAACTGCAACGAGATATCACTTCATACCTGTCAGAATGGCTAAAATAAAAACTCAAAAAACAACAAATTTTGGCGAGGATGTGGGGAAAAAGGAACCCTCTTGCACTGTTGGTGGGAGTACAAACTGGTGTAGCCACCGTGGAAGATAGTATGGAGGTTCCTCAAAACATTAAAAATAGAACAACCCTACGATCCAGGATTTAACACTACTGGGTATTTACCCAAAGAATACAAAAACACTAATTTAAAGGGACATATGACTCCTATGTTAACTGCAGCATTATTTACAATAGTCAAACTATGGAGGCAGCCCAAGTGTCCATGGATTGATGAATAGATAAAGAGGAGGTTGTATACACACACACACACACACACACACACACACACACACACACACACACAATATTATTCAGCCATAAAAAGAATGGAATCTTGCTATTTGCAACAAAAAGGATGGATCTAGAGCATATAATGCTAAGTGAAATAAGCCAGAGAAAGAAAAAACAAAACAAAACATGGTTTCTCTCACGTGTGGAATTTAAGAAACAACACAAATGAACAAAGGGGAAAAAAAGAGACAAACAAAAAAAACAGACTCTTTAACAAATAGATGGTTATAGATGGTTTGTTCTTGGAGAACAAACAGATGGTTAGAGAGAAGAGGTGGGCAGGGGGATGGGTGAGATAGGTGATGAGGAGTAAGAGTGCACTTATCATTATGACCCCTCAGTAATATATGGAACTCTTGAATCACTATATTGTACACCTGAAACTAATACAACACTGTATGCTAACTATGCTAGAATTAAAATAAAAAATTAATTGTTCATTTAGTGTCTTTCTCCTTCAATAGACTTTCTGAACAGATTGCATTGTATTTGCACATTTATTCTGAGAGCAGCCTTAAAGTGGAATCAATTACAATACTTCAGTATATACGTAGGAAAACTAATCAAGAATGGAATATTTACATAAAATCAAAGTTATCTACCTAAAGATTGGAAATCAAATTCTAGTCTGACGTCTTAGCTCAGGTTTCAAATTGCAGGATTACACTGCCACCTAGTGTAAACAAATATTTTACCAGGGTGTGAAAGCTAGTGAAAATATATACAATTTCATAGGATGCAACATGGAAACAATGTTTATTTAAGTGTTCCTTGGTAAAAGAGAAAGAGGATTTTAAGAATGAAGGATCTTTCTATATTTTATTGATAAAGGGTAACATGGATTCAGGAACACACTTTATATTTTTTGGTCAATAAATGATAATAGTGCAGAAGGAAAGGCTTGGGTTTCTGTACTACGTTCTGCCAAGTAAATTTCCTTAATATATACGCTGTAAAGAGTATAATATGTTTTCGTAAGTATGAAAGTTCCCAGTAGCTCTGTCTTATGGGTGCAACTGATATTTATTTTAAAAAATTTATTCTGCAAGCAACTACAAAAAATTACAGTCTGTAAGTCATTATCGGTTATGAAAAGGAGGGGTAGCTCAATGGAGTTGAAAACATTACCTTCATGAGAAGCTTTTCTCACTGGACCAGTAGCTCCAGCATCAACTCAGGAGCTTGTTAGGAATATAAATTCTTGGGGGCGCCTGGGTGACTCTGTCAGTTAAGGTCCGACTTCAGCTCAGGTCATGATCTTAGGGTTCGTGAGTTGGAGCCCCACATTGGGCTCTGCGCTGACAGTGTGGAGCCTGCTTGGGATTCTCTCTCTCTCTCTCTCTCTCTCTCTCTCTCTCTCTCTCTGCCCCTCCCCCACTTGTGCTCACTCTCTCAAAGTAAATAAAGAAACTTTAAGAAAAAAAAGAAATATAAATTCTCAGATCCATGTTAAATCTCCCGATTCAGAAGTTCTGGGGGGTGAAGCCCAGAGATATGTTTTTAAGGGGCCCTTCAAGTGATTCTGATGTCACTTTGGGAACCCCTGTTAGAAAAGGAGGGTTTACGGTAGAAAAACATGGTGAGTGATCAGTATGCGAGGTTTATTGGAAGAAGCGAAAGAAGCTTTGGACTTGAATCAGCTGCTACAAATTGAAGATCCACAAGGCAGCAAATATATCAACTTGTGCTGGAGGCACATGTGTGGTGGAGGGGCACTGATTTCTCTCTTCCTTGGGGAAGTGGAAATGTTCATATTTTAGAGAAAGCAAAAGTAATACGCCAAGAAGATTAGAGGTGAGGGTGGAGTTTATGTTAAATAACACATTCTTGTATTAATGGTCCGTGGCAAAAACACATTTATTTGTGAGTGATTTCAGAGAGAAATGGCTATCATCATGGGGCTCCATTCGCTTGCTATATATTATTAGACTACAATTACAAATACAGAACCAAAATAAGCAGATTAAAAATAGAGCTTTGATTGTGGTGAGATTTCTTTACAGTAAAATTTCACCCCATGCAAAACTGTGGGAGTCCTCATTTTAGCAACTCTGATTATTAATCAGTCTCTCAGCCAGATTTCTTTGATAAATTTCAAGGCTCTAGCTGTGGCTAATTTGCAGCCTCCTCACACAACTGCTATGTGTCACTAGGCATTTGAGTCTTTTATTCTTTTATTATTACTTTAAAAATTTTTTAAGTTTATTTATTTTTGAGAGAGAGAAAGAGAGAGTGAGGGGGGAGGGGCAGAGAGAGAGGGAAAGAGAATCTCAAGCAGGCTCCACACTGTCAGCATGGAGCCTGATGTGGGGCTCGAACTCACAAACCCTGAGGTCATGACCTGAGCTGAAACAAAGAGTCGGACGCTTTACCAACTGAGCCACCCAGGTGCCCCTTGAGTTTTTTATTTTTAAAGAAAAGATATATAGAAGAAAGCTTACAACTGTATACTATTAGGAAGCTAGTTTTAAAAGTGACTCTTCTTTATTTTAATCTATAAAGTGAGTGTGGGACACATGGCATCTTTAAAAATCTAAGTTTATGGTAACTTCACTTCAAAAGAATACTTTCAAAAAATATTGTTGTGTTAAAACTAAGGAACCCTTCCTACTACCCTATGAATTTTTAGGGGTGTTCCAACTATTGGCACCATACCAGGAAATGAGAGGAAAGATACCTTTTGACATATCTGGTGCCTACTGTAATCTAATATAATGTTTTTAAAACCATAGGCTGCAACCCATTAGCTGGTCCTGAAGTCAATTTATTGAGTTGGTCACCATCACTAAAAAATGAAATAGAATAAAACAGAAAATAGAGTGCACCTACTATGGATAGATAGTGTCTTCTGAAACTTGTTTCAGTTGTGTATATGCATGCAGATTTGTCAAATCCATTCAATCCATCCTTCAGCAATGCCAGAACCATTTTTCTGAAGACATACCTTCTAAAAAGTCATTGTTAGCTTTATACTCTTCATCCAGCTCCCTTAACAGCCAGAATAAAGTCCAAACTGTTTCAAAGGTTTTCAAGATCTCCCTACTCAACGCATCCTCCATGGTCCTTCTACTTATCATTTCAGAAAATGACATCACCATCTACTCAGTTGTTCAAGCTTGAAAACCAAGTAGTTCTACCCACCATCCTCTCCTTCTCCAGTCTACCCTATCAGTCTTACCTCTTGATTCTCATTTAGTCTGAGTCAAAATTTGCCCTCTCAGAGGAGTCAGTCTTTCCTTAGCCCTCAATCTTGATCTGTCTCTACACCTACTCCCACCATTCTCTAATACACATTGCCCACTTTTGTGTATTTTTCATAACAGTTCCAACTCAAATTATCTTGTCTGTTCTTGTGAATGTATTTAGTATCTGTCTCCCTACCAGCTGTAAGGTTCATGGAGCAAGAACTTGGTCTTTCTTTGCTGTGCCTCTTTGTTGAGATCAGTTCAGAGCTCATGGTAGAAAAGTCACCAATAAATATTTACCAAGTGAAAGAGCTCCTGAACTAAACTCGGGGTTCCTAAACTCTCTTCTACTTTTTTTGTCATGGTACCTGCTCTTTCTTCTGTCCAGAATGTACTGTACCCACTTGTTTTCTTGGTAGGCTTCTAGTCTTCCTTTAAAATTTCACTTCCTTTATGAAAAATTCCCTGATGCTCCTGGACTGAGTTGACTTGTTCTCAGTGACACCGCAGACTTGTTCCCTCACTATTTTGCAGATATCTTCATATTGGACTTCCCGATTAGACTGTGAGCTTCCTCAGGGCAAGGCTTTTTGTCTCCCCAACTCGTAGCACTTGGTAAGAGTGGTTGTATATTGAGTACGTATAGTCATTCAATAAGTGTTTGCTGAATAGTTGGGTACACAAATGAAAGAGAATAGATGATCAAGGAAGATGATTATTTGTGATGATGTTCCCTGATTTAAACTGTAAGTAAATAAAATCCTGGATTTATAGAAAAGGAAAGATTAGTGTGTGTGTTTGTTGTACAGAGCAGTAAAGGGGAGGGAGGGAGAGAGTAAAAATGGATGAAAGCATAATTATTCTGTACAAAATACTTCTATTTACAAAATGGATCATTTAAAAATATCAAGCTGTCTTAGTGCAGTTACAATTTTACATAGTTGATCAGATTTAATTTCCACATAGTTTCTCAGGAACATAACTGTTTGGTAAACCGAGGGAACAGTGTTAATGATGAAAAAGTTTATGTGTCTGTGATTTTAGGGTGCAACCTGACCCAGGCCAGAAGAGTGTGGGCTTTGTACTTCTCTCTGTGAGACTCTCATGTCAAGTTATGAAATATGATTAAAATAGAAAATACGGGTGGAAAAAAAAGCATCCTTAAACGTGTGTGTGTGTGTGTGTGTGTGTGTGTGTGTGTGTGTAGAAAGAGACAGAGAGAGAGAGAGAGAGAGAGAGAGATCTTTTTTTTCTGGATTTATGTTCTTTCTTAATAGAGTAGTTGTTTGGTCTTCATCATCTTAAATAAAACTGCCAAGCTGGAATAAAGCCAAACCACTTATAAGAAAGCCTATTTTCTTCTCATTTAAGAAATATTTTATTAGAAGCCCCCCTTCATTTGCCTTGTTATTCTAGCTGTAGAGGGTTCTTCAAAGTGGGAGGAGGAGGAGACAAAAGCTGTGGTGAGATCTTAAAAACACTTAACAAAAGGATTTCTCAAACACTTAATTACATAGGAAAATCTACCTCTTTTGTTTCCCACAGTAAATAATGTTAGAGGATCTGTAGTACAAATAAAGAACCTAAGTGGATGGAAAGTGTCCCTTTGGCAAATGCCCCTTTCCTTGTGGATCTAGAGCTGCCTTACTTCGTGTGATTTGAGGGAGGTCCCCAGCTGCACATTTTCTCTTCTGAAGTCCTACCATTAGAAGTTTAGAGGTTTTGGGGGGTTAATAAACCGATCTATTTAAATAAGCCCTGGTCAACTTTCAAGAAGAAGCTAGGCTAGGGCCATTTATAATCCTATGACTCAGCCAAAGTGGCTACCCTTGGGAATCACTATTGTGATAGATGGAAGGAGAATGACAGGGGCCTATGGAGAGCCCCAAACATTGTGAGGAGATGGATGTCCCAATGCCAGTGGAGAAACAGGTCATGAGTGGAAAAGGAACGGGGGACAAATGGTGTGGATGTTCAAGTACACTTGGTTCTCAGCTCATCATGGCAAACAAAATTTCTATCAAACTGAGGAAGGAAGAAGAAGAAAGGATTTTTTTTTAAGAAGCAACAAAAACTAAAAATAACACCATTTATTTTGCAATTAAAAAATTAAATTGATTTGAAAATTAAAGAAACTTCAAGAAAATAAAACTACTTTATGCAAGACACTGTAACTTATTAAGATCATTGGACCATCAGAGCCTGAAAGTCTGTTTTTGGATTGGACACTGATGCCACCCGGAAGCAGACCATCCTAAGTGGGTGGGGTGGGGTTCTCTCTTGAAGCACTCAGGTTCTAGAAAGAGGGTGGGTATGTGGGACATGGTGCTGATAAAAACCTTTCTCTTTAGGTCTAGGCTCCTTGTAACATGCTCTCAACTTGTTTATAGAGGATAATATGTTGTGTATTTCCAAGTACATTCTGCTCACCTCTGGTAATTATAGAGTTTAAGAAGCAATAAAAACTAGGGGGCTTGATGTTACATTTTACCAAGATTTCCAGCCATGATGTACAGAGAGCTAGCATGTACCGGGTAACTAATTAGCTGTGCAACTTTGATCAAGTTACAAGTTACTTGATTTTCTGTGCTTCAGTTGTCTTACCTGTAGAACAGGAATAATTTTCATTTTACTTTATAGTGTTAGGAGAATTAAATGTTATCATGCTTCAAGCATTTTCAACATAGGGGGGCAAACAGTGAATGAAGTGTTAGCTATAATGATAATGTTGATGGGGAATAATGATTGTTCCCCTTAGCTAGGCATTAGACTCTGCTTTGTTATCTTGTTTAATTCTCAAAAAAATTTTCTTAGGTAACTATTTTCAACCCATTTTCACCTAAGGCAACAGAGTTACAGACAGATTAACTTGCCTCCAGACATACAACTAATAAGCTTCAGAACAAACGGAGATTCAAATCTAGGTTGGCTGTGAACCAAGGCCCCCATGAGTTCCCACATCTCTGCTTTCCAGTGAGTCCCTCTTTACCTCGGTCCTCTAAAAGCATTCACTGTATTCCTATAGCAGTTCTAAAAGCTTCCACTGTATTCCTATAGCAGCTTGCCTGAGTTTTTCTGGTGGTTTCTCCACATCCTGACTTTTTTTTTTCTTTTTAGCAAACTTTCCCTTGCTAATCCCTCCTTCAGTATAACCTTGTTAGTTTTGGGGACACACCCCTGGCTAGGCCTGGGCTTACAGGGCTGCCTCTCCCCACCCCTTCCCTCTGCTGTGGTTTAAAGTGTCACCAGATGCCTCTGGTTCACTCCCTTTGCTTTAAGCCCTTACAAGGGCAGGAGGAACCAAGGCTGGGCCCATAACCCATTAGTACTGGGGTGATAGTGAAGGGGTCTTGGGGGAGCACTGACCCCCCTGCAACCCCTTCATCACTGGGACTGTTGGCACAAAAGAAAACCAGTAGGGGAAATGAAGAACTTCTGGTAAGACCGTGACACTGGAAAGAATGGTGGGGAGACTGGGTTGGGGGCCCTTGAAACCAAGGGTCTGTGTTTCTGCAGTGGTGGTAAGATGAGAGGAAGTGAGGGGAGGTGGGAGAGGGGAGAAAGGAAAGCAAGAGAGATGCAGACAGATACAGACAGAGAGAGCCAGGGAAAGACAGATGAGAATGAGGCAGAAAAGAACAAGCATAAGAGATAGGAGAGACAGAAAGAGAAAGAGCTACTAAAGTGAAGAGGGAGGAAAACTAAGATGAAAGAAAACATAGACAAGGAAATAGATATAGAAACAGTGAGACGGGTAGCTATGGAGAAAGTGAGAGAGAAAAAACAACAGTCTCATGATTGTTTTAGTGTAGGAGCTGGAAACATGAGAATTCATTAAGTCTCTGAAGATTTCAATGTCAAATGGAAAAACTAAACTGTAATGAGATTTGATCACCTACATTACGTTTACCATATTTCAAAATATTTAAGTCTGGAGGGACTCCTGTTTGAGTCATTTTTCTTTTCTCCTCTTCAGGAAAATTCCAATTTTCTTCTTTGTCTGCAGTTTCCTGGGATCTTGGGCATCTGCAGTTGTCAAGCGTCGCCCAAGTAAGGGTCACAGTTTCTGGATTTTGAAAAAATCACTTGTTTGCAGAAATGATCAGGCAGGGCTGTGGCTGAGAGAGGACGGAATGAAGTATCCATGGTCCTTCACAGCCTCACTCTTCAATCCTGCTTTAGCCATGGTTTACTCCATGGCTGGTTTTATGTGGTCAGTGATGGGTATGGAAGAGAAGTCTTGGCTGCAATCACAGTCAGCAGGAAAGCCAATCTGTGTACTCCAGTGCTTTCCACAGTGCCTACTTGGTTCATATGGTGATTGGTGATGTTGGGTGGGCGGACAGATGGATGAATGGATGGATGAATGACCCGGGGTCACGGGAGGTGTAAAGAGTGTGTTTGATGTGCTGGGATGGCTGGGCCAAAACTTGTAGCTGGAAAATGCTTTTTCTGAAGTTTAGGAAGTCACTGTTGTCAGGGTGACAACAGGGTGCTCATCAGGGTGCTGGAGTTAGTCACAAAAAGCCTTCTTAAACAAGCTTTCTCCCTGCAACCTTCTACCTGTGTAAGAACCATCCAATTTAATTCTAGGATTTCTCATCGAATTAAGCGTTTAATCATTTTCATGGTTCTTTTTTTCTCATTACACTTCCCCATTCTCAGATGCTAACAATAGCCTAGTTGGAATGCTTTTTTGATCTCTTGGAATGAATCTGTAAAATTAAAAGCATCCTATATATTTTATTTTGGATTAGTGAATCCCAAGTCTCCCCCCCAAACTCCTCCTCTATTTAACAAAGATTCTTAAGAACCCCACTCTCCAGAAGTCCCACTGAACGGGCTCAAGGCTGGCTCTGGATTCTCCTAGGAATTCTAAAATTTGTGGTGTTTAAGGAATATTTTCTAGCCCAACCCACCAGAAGTTTTCCAAACAGGCATCTGACACTGTGCCATTCAGAACATTGTGCTGCTCTGGTTCCAAAAGGAACAAATTCCTAATTTCCCCCAAAGGAATATTTTCCCAGTACAGACTACTAAAACAACTTTGCACCTTGCTTCCCTTCCAGGATGAGTTGAAGATGAATGAATTATAATCCTAGAGACAAAGTAATTAAAGCCAAATACACTATAGGCAAGGTGTCTGGTATACTATTCTCCTTTAAATAGTTTTTCAGCTCTTATTATTATTGATCTATTTTCATGATCTCTGTAGGGGTTGGGGTAAGATAACATGCTGTCTCTTTTGCAGGGTTCCCTGTTAATTCAAACTCTAATGGTGGAAATGAACTCTGTCCAAAGGTTAGGATTGGGCAAGATGATTTACCAGGCAAGTAGCCATGTATCATATTGAAAACGCATGCTTTCTACAAACCTACCTGATATATTCTTTTATTTGGGAAGGTTGTGGAAAGGAAAATATAACCGATCTCATTTTAGACTTTTTATTTTGTGTCCCCTTTCTGTAGGGTTTGACTTGATTTCTCAGTTCCAGATAGATAAAGCAGCATCTAGAAGAGCTATTCAGAGGGTAGTGGGATCAACGGCATTACAAGTGGCTTACAAATTGGGAAATAATGTAGACTTCAGGATTCCAACAAGGTATATAAAAATATTTTATCTAATTATCTGCCTAAAATGCATTTTAAAAAATGAAAAGCTGCCCAATGTTAGAGAATCTTCAATGCTTCTTAGGTTCAATGCTTCTTAGATCATGATTTTTTTTTAAGATGAAGGAACTTATTTACCTATCTTTAGTGTCTAAATATATGAATGCGCTTCATGTTTTCAGTATGTGATTTGCTTTTCATTCCAAGGAGAAAAAAAAAATCACTGGGACCATTATACATTGATTCAGGACATGTTCTTATTACTTTGCTCTCTGTTTTTGTATAATTTGTCTGGTTTTGGCTGAAAGGACCCTCTGTGAAAAGTGCCAGGGGTTAAGCATAAATTTAACTAGGAACCACGGAGTGGTTAGAAGACTCACAATGGTGCTGTTCAAGCATCCTGGTGCTGAAACTGACCACACATCTACTGCCTGGCTCCTGGCAGGAATCAAACAAAAGCAAAACTAGAATAATGACAACTGAAGCAATGGTAGTGATAATAATTTAAAAATCCTCCACTTCATTTACCTCCGTCTCTAGAACTATATTTTTTATCCTTTAAATTATTGATAAGCGTGGTGCTTCAGTTTGTATATGTGTTGAGTGATGCCATTGTTATGAAGGAGCTTTAGGATTTTCAGTTTTATATCACCTAAATACCTTATATGTAGTTATCATAATCATTGTATGTTTCAGGTACTGCAAAAAATTGAAATTAAGATTCCTTTGATAGATGAACAAGAAAACTAAGGCTTTGATAAAAAAATTAAGCTGTAAAAGTAAACAATGATTAATTAGAACAGTAAAAGAATATTATAAAAGCTCTAAATGTTTATAATAATAAAAATTTTGTTCAAATTAGAATATTCTGATATAGTGCCAGACTGTAGATAGAAATTCATGTTTTGAACATACGAACTGCATTTTATCTTTTTTCTAAATATGAGCTATGTTTTATAAAATGACAATAGTGCATTGTATCAGCTCTTTCTATAAATTTACTAATTAACAGTAAATCTCATCCTGATCACAACCCTGTGGTAAAGACATTATTATCCACATTTTATGAGGGAGGGGAGTGAGCCCAGAAAGCTTAAGGTACTTACATGAGGTTCCAGGGGTGGGAGATGCTGGAACCACTGAAATTCAGTCAGAATGGTTCTTCAACCACTACTCCATACTGATGCTGGAAAATTACTCACAGGGCATGATAACAGATACTGACTTTTTTATTTTTGCTTGTATTTTCTTTGCATGTACACAAGTGCTAGTGTCCTTAAATATCTTTAAAAACATTTTTTTCTTTCTTTAATAAAATAAACGTGATGGAAGACATCCCTCCCTGCCAATGCTGACCTAATTCTCTCCTCTGTAATTTGAAGTACAATCTGGATTGCCATTAAGTAACTTAAAGTTCAGAGACTGACCAACTTGAAGCCACATAAACTCCCACCTTCTACTAATCTTTGCTGTTGCTCTTCTCTAAGTGCTTAGAGCTGTCACTAAATATTTTTTTAAATTTTTTTAATGTTTTTTAATTTTATTTTTGAGAGAGAGAGTGACACAGAGCGTGAGCGGGGGAGGGCCAGAGAGAGGGAGACACGGAATCAGAAGGAGGCTCCAGGCTCTGAGCTGTCAGCACAGAGCCTGACCTGGGGCTCAAACCACAAACCGTGAGAACATGACCTGAGTTGAAGTTGGTCCCCCAACTGACTGAGCCACGCAGGCGTCCCTGTCACTAAATATTTTTTACAGGATATAACCAATGTCTCATATTCTCTATCTCCTTGACCCCTGCCTCCACAAAGTCTAAAAACTCTGTTTTACTGGTAAAGCTTATTAAAAGTTGAAAAAAGAATTAGGCAGGAAGTAGAAAGAAATAAAAAAGAGAAGGAGGGGAGAGCCAGAGGGCTGAGTCTCAAATAGGTAATAAAGTGCATTTGGGGGCAAATTGCTTACATGGTCTTTGTTTCAGTCCCTTCAGCATAAATTAGGAATAAAAATAACAGTGTCATAGATTTGCCATGAGGAGCAAATTGTTAATAAATGGAGAGGGTTGAATAGAGGTTGGCACACAGTGGTATTAGTTGAGTATTTATTCTAACTAGTGGAGAGCACCAGGAGAAAGTGTGTATATGGGAACCTTTTCTCCTTAGTGGATTCTTTCTTTTCAAGCTGCCCTCCTAGTCCTATTCATTCAAAAACCAGATGGCAAGAAAGGCAGGAACTGGAATTGCTCTCAGACCAGGCAGGGAGTAGACTGTATTGGTTTAAAGGAAATTTCTAGGCTGAAGAATATAGGTTCTGAGGGAATGAAAAGAAAACCTTAACAGAATTTGTGTGGGAGGGGAATAAGAGTATGACATAAAAAACTTATGTGATAGAGTCACAATTTACCTTTATCTTCTCAATATTTTTGGAAGATTATGAGAATAGTTTTTTTTTTTGCTGCTTTTTATTCTTTATTTTATACATAATAGTATCACAGTCTCAACTCAGACTTACAAACATTTTGTGTTTGTTTACCTTAACAAACACAATTCTTACATGGGTTAAGGTCATAAACAAATGCTTCAAGGTCTAAAGCCTTCTTATCTTTTATTTAAACCCATACAGTTCTTCTTTTTAAGGTACTCTGTGCAGATTGTAACATAATAAAATAAATCATTTATAGATCCAGCTTCTTCTACATTATGTATGCTGTCAAGTTTATTTATCGATGTGCATAGCATATTTGCAAGAACAGAATCTCAGGTGTTCAAAAAAGACAATAGTACGGGCTGCTATATAAATTAGACATGTGAGGACTTTGAAAAGGTCTTAAGTATACATATACATATATATTTTATTAATTTGAACACCAAAAGGAATTTTCTCCTCTTGTCATATTGACATTTTGTATTAGCCTGTTTAAAAGATTAATAACATGATAATCTTGATTATACTTGTATACTTACATGAACACACACATATACATAATCTTTGTGTATATGAAGAAAGAGAGCTGATGGATACACTTGATTTAACAACGTGTCTATAAAAGAATTGTTCTTCTAGCAACCTTACTCACAAACTCATTTTTAAAAAAAGTTTTTGGCATTACCTCACCAAGTCAGAGGTAAATGGGGACATTCTGTTCTAGTCTACCTTCAACATAATCTCTTTCCTCATTAAGCAGGTAAGATGAGATAAAGCATAAATTGGGAGAGATCCCTCAGTCAACCTCATGATATCTTTGCAAAAAAGTCACTTAAACAAGTTATTGCAACTTGTGGAACCAAAGCAAAATAGACTTATTTTATCTAGGGACTGATAAAATTCTATAGCCTTGTTTGGTACATCTGTAAACTAATACATTGGTAAAGTACATTTACAAAAATCTAGGAAAAGAATACTTTACGGAGAGAAGAGGACAAAATATTAAGATTTATCTTCCTTCTGTGAAAGCCTCATACCTCAACAATAACTACATAGGACAAAAAAGAAAAATAAATTCTTTAAGCATCTGGTTAAATCCAGATCATTAAGTAAAAAGAATATGAAAATAACATATTCATAATTTAAATGGATACTTATCAAATTTCACCATTCTGTGAAACTTTTAAAACTTATCTCCCAACTCCAAATTAATTGAGATCAGTAAAATGAACTGTATAAACTTCTATGCAGTTTTATAATTATACAGTAGGCAATATATTATACTGTCATCAGTAAACCTTAGCCTCTTCTCTAGAAGTTAGTCTGCAGTATGTATATCCTGAAAAATTTATAGTGAAAGGGAAATACGTCAAATAGAATCTATATTAAAAGTAAATATCAAAATAGATATGGTAGACATGTTCATTCTGGGGAAATTCTCCTTGCACACACTTTTTATTTCCTTAGCTCCAAACTGAATCTTTTTTAAATGTACATGTTAAAACCTCCTGTATACTTGACAAACATTTAATAAATTGAAAACTTTGCAATAAGTATAATACGTATCACTAGCGATCACTTAAGCATGTGTACTAATAAAGGAATTCACCCAGTATTATAAATAAAAATTAAAGTCATTTTAGAACACAATGATTAAAAGAAGTATTTTGATGCTAAAAGGGTATTCAGATGAAAAACTTTATATTTTTGTTATTTTTATAAAACCAGCTTTTAAAAAAAAGGCGATGAAATTTGTTGATATAGTTGACCCATTTTATTGAAGGTGTGCAAAAATATGTGTAGTAAAGAGTTATGTGTTTGTTCCTGCTATTGTAAGGGATGATAAAATTTTATAAAGTCAAAGTAAAGAGAAAATCTTAGCAAGTTGAGTATTTCACCTATTGTTAAACATTCTTGCAACTGAAGAAATTTTTGGTTTAGAAATTCTTGACCCCTAACAACCTATTTTAATGCAACTGGCAAATTAAATCAACATCCACTTAGCTATTTCTTCTTGCCTTTCTCTTTTTTACTTTTCACAAGAGAGGGCTATTTAACAGGAGTCTGACCTGAAGGAAGGTGATTTGGGACTTTGAGTCCTGTCCATAACTCTTCTCAGAAATGTCAAATCTTATTATTTAGCAACCAAAATGAACAGCATCTAGTTTTCCTAGCATTCCTTCCTTACTTAGGAATTTTTCTATACTGAGGAGAAAGGTAGAAAAATACAACCTTAGGGGAGCCCAGGTGGCTCAGTCGGTTAAGTGTCTGACTCTTGGTTTCAGCTCAGGCCATGATCTCAGTTTCATGAGTTCAAGCCCAACATTAGGCTCTGTGCTGAGAGTGGGGAACCTGCTAGGGATTCTCTCTCTCTCTCCCTATCTACCTCACCCTTGCTCACGCTGTCTCTGTCTCTCTCAAAATAAATAAATAAACTTAAAAAAAGAAAACTATAACCTTAAGCTTGTGAGAGATGATGCTTACATTTAATAGGTTCTAATTTTTTAAAATTGCAGGCTTCTGCTTTTAGCAGCTTGGCTTCAACAAAAGAAGATCCAGGTAGTTATTGCTGCTCCAAATCACAGTTTCCACATAGACTGGAGCTGCCTTAGGGACACTGACAGTCTTATGTTGCCATTTAAAGCAATAAAAGTAGGGTCAGGGGTGCCCCGCGTGGCTCGGTCAGTTAAGCATCCGACTTCAGCTCGGGTCATGATCTCATGGTCCATGAGTTAGAGCCCTGCGTGGGGCTCTGTGCTGACAGCTCAGAGCCTGGAGCCTGCTTCAGATACTGTGTCTCCCTCTCTCTCTGTGCACTCTGTCTCTCTATCAGCAATAAATAAACATTTTAAAAAAGCAATAAAAGGAGAAACAATACAGACTTAGTTGTCAGACTGTGGAACAACTGGGCTGGAGTAGAGAATTAAGAACTGGCCACCTTTCCCTCGTCATACATACAGCGACAAGCAACCTGCTGCTACTTTAACGTTATGATTTGAATTCCCTGGAAAAAAGACTAATGTGCTCAGTGTGAAGGAGTTTCTCAAGTCTGCACAGTTACTGATTCTCAGAACACATATGTGGGTCTAGGATATAATTGTGGAGGGGATTTATGGGAGCAATTATGGACATAACAAATAATCCTAACAACATGCTACATTAAAATAAAAAATTTAAAAGCTGCTTTAATGAAATGGTTTTATTAACTAGCAGAGCTGTTTAGATTCCAAATGATCTCTTCTTTAATTTGTGGAAGAAATGCTGCCAGGAACCTTGCAAGAATATGTTTTTTGGCTGAGATGGAATTGCTGAACAGGAGCTCTTTAGGTAGCATAAATAGTAATACTGTTGGGGGTATGTGGCATTGGGAACCCTCCTTAGCTATGAGGAAGGGTTTGTTTTTTCTAATGTGTATTTTAGGATGGAGCATTGGTGTACATGAATGATGGAGCTTCTGTGAAGTTCATGAAAGAACAAACGGTACATAGTTTTTCACACTGTAGCCTTTCTGTAGGTCTAGAATCTAAAATAGCATAATAAGAGAATATGGTAATATGCATGGGTACAGAAAACAAGAGTTTTATTTACTGTTTTAAAATTTTGCTCAGGCATTTATATCCCAGTGGCCTGCCTGAAGAATACTCCTTTTTAACTACTTTCCGGATGACTGGAAGCACACTTGAAAAGAACTGGAGCATTTGGCAGATTCAGGATTCCTCAGGGAAGGAGCAAGTTGGTGTGAAGATTAATGGCCAAACCAAATCTGTTGCATTTTCCTACAAGGGACTGGATGGAAGTCTCCAAACTGCAACCTTTTCAAATTTGCCTTCCTTGTTTGATTCCCAGTGGCATAAGATCATGATCGGTGTGGAAAGGAGTAGTGCTACTCTTTTTGTTGATTGCAACAGGATTGAATCCTTACCTATAAAGCCAAGAGGCCAAATCAGCATCGATGGCTTTGCTGTGCTAGGAAAACTTGTGGATAATCCTCAAGTTTCTGTTCCGGTAAGTATGAAATCATACACTATGGTAGATTAAAACAAAACTAGATAGCTAAAAACTAACATTTCAGATATCTTTGACAATCATTTGAATGTCTTAAGCAATGAAAAGTTATTCGCTTTTTTAAAACGTTTACTTTTGAAAGAAAGAGAGAGAGAGAGAAAGTGTGAGCCAGGGGAGGGGCAGAGAAAGAGAGAGAGAGAGAGAGAGAGAGAGAGAGAATCCCAAGTAGGGCTCAGCACTGTCAATGTGGTATCTGACTCAGGGCTCAATATCACAAACTGTCAGATCCTGATCTGAGCCAAAATCAAGAGTCTGACACTTAATCGACTGAGCCACCCAGGCTCCCCGAGTTATTCATTTTTAAAATTCACTCAAGCACTTACTCAAAAAGCCTTAAGTGCCTGTTTTGAGCAGAGCACATCCCAAATGGAATGGGAAATCAGAGAAAGTCTCAAGGAATTGGTTCCTGGACTTAAGGGGCTTCAAGTTTACTTGGATGATGTGACATGCCCCCCTGGAGCTCCCAGAATCCTTCAGAAGCAATGTAAGAGAAGCAAATACTGGTGTGGTACACCCTGTATATAAACAACTAATGAGAATATCAAAGTCAGGTTAAGATGAATGGTGGATTTAGTTAGTCAAGAATTCTGTGCTTCTTTTTAAAATTTTTTTCAAGTTTATTTATTTATTTTGAGAGAGACAGAGACAGCAAAAGTGGGGGAGGGGCAGAGAGAAAGGGAGACAGAGAATCCCAAGCCATTTCGGGACCATCAGCACGGAGCCTGACATGGGGTTTGAACTCATGAAACCATGAGATCATGACGTGAGCTGAAACTAAGAGTCAGACACTTAACTGACTGAGCCACCAAGGCACCCCAAGAATTTTGTGCTTCTTGAACACAATGAACCTTGAAATGGAAGGATTTGAACTGGCAAAAATGTATTCAGCTGAGGGAAAGAGCATCAAATGAAAGGGAAGTGGAGAGTAAGTGGGCCCATTCAGAGGTCCGGAGAGCAGCTGGTTTGGATGAAATTTCTATGTGAAAATGTGTGTGTGTGTGTGTGTGTGTGTGTGTGTGTGTGATGAGGGGAAGGGGGGTGGAAGATACTAACTGCAGGGTATGAGAGATAAGGTTAGGAAGCCGTATGGTGTCTGATCAACAAGAATAAAAAGCGTATAGATGGTACAATATTTACTTAGTAAGTCTTGTATGACATAAAAGTAAAGGATTTTAGAGCTCTATTCATGATTTTACTGTAGGGTTTCATGGATATAAAGGTAAGGAATTATATAATGACAGAGTAATTATGCCAACTAATACCATACAGTTCTATCATTTTGAATTGTTAAACTTTTATTGAACAATCCTTTAAAAGGATATTTTATAATATTATTAGAGGGATTTAAAAATATATCTTAGATGATAAGTGTTCTCTGCGGGGGGAGGAACTAAAGAATTTAGAGCTTAATAAATAAACTGTTGAGGCCAACATTCTCTCTCAATTGGAGCTGTTAAATTCTAGTCACAAAACTCATATCATGGCATGTAGCAGGGGTGATACAGTGATTCTGAATTGTTTCTGTGTACTTCTCCAAAGAAAAAAAGGTTATCAGGCACTCAGTAATGGAATTGTTCAAATAGCTTATTTTCAAGAGAAGAATTGTGATTAGTGTGAAGGGTAGTGTGAAATTTCTATATTCTGTGATGGACAGGAAGCAATTTGTAACTGCCATATTACCGCTCTGACTTGTAGACACTTGAGAAAGTATTTCTTCAACTAATGAGTTATCACACCTCAAGTGACTGGGTTACAAAGCCAATGGGACCGCTATCGTGCCATCTTGAAATTTTGTGAAGCAAGATTGTTGCAGTGGCATGAGATTGGGATTAGTTTGCAGGCAACTCAAATGTCTGCAACACCTGTGTCATTTCTGGACCATGGGTAAGGGTGGGGAGACCTTAAGGTGCTTCTTTACTACAATGAACATCAATCAAGTGCTTGCGAAATTGATTGATTCATTGGCCTTGAATAACATTTCATTTGTTTTTGTAGTCTCAAGTCTTTATTTAAATTTTAGTTAGTTAACATACAGTGTAATAACCGTTTCAGGTGTAGAATTTAGTGATTCATCACCTACATATAACACCCAATGCTCATCACAACCAGTGCCCTCCTTAACGCCTATCACCCATTTAATCTATCCCTTGAAAAACATTTCAAACCATTATAATTCTGGATGCTAGGGTATTATTAAACTCTTTGATTGCCAGAGTGGCAAAGTCTCAATCTTACTCCAATACATTATAGTCTAGCCAATAATGTTATAGCTGATTGAAGTCTAGTCTCATATCACAGTGGAGACCAGTTAGGACCAGTTATCCTCTATTTTATTCTGCCATGTGCAGGCACACAACAAAGAACTGGCGGCTGGTATTATATTTTGCTTCTGGTTCACCAAGGAGCTTTTCAAAGTCAGTACACTGTAACCAATGTTAAAAGTAATTGAAACAGGCATGAAAATTTTTTTTCCTTTACACTGAATTCTGATTTTCCCACAAGGAAAGACAAAACAGACTTGAACCTAAAGCTTCATTAAAGTTTCATATTTGGTGATCGAATAGTGGTGGTGGTAATAATAACTAAAACAGGTCAGAGTTACAGGCCAAAAAAAAAAAAAAAATCCTACTTACATCCAAGGACTGACAGTGACAATGTCAAACTCAAACTTGTCACCAAAATGTATTCCTCAATTTTTACTCTATATTAGACAAATAGAAAATTCTATGTAAGAAAAGCCCATTTATGCTTTTTAAGCACCCTGATACCCTTAATATGCCAATTTAAAGTTTCCAAAATGCTTTCATTGCCACTAACCTATTTTATCCTTGCAACAATTTTATAAGATAGCAAGCACAGATAGGATTATCTCCATTTCTCAGTTGAAGATGTGACCTCAAGTGGGCTTCTTGACTTGTAAAAAACCATGTTAGGCACAAAATATAATCTACCTATTTTCTGCTGTGCCAACTAACTTTCCTTTGAGAAAAGGAAAAATGTATAACCACATATTGTTCCTTATAAAGCATTTCCTCACTTTCATTTTAGAAAGCATTTGTGATTTGCATAGATTTTTCAGAATTTACTTTGTGGGATGAACAAATAAATGTTTCTTTCTTAAAGAAGGAGGATTGTACAGTATAAAATATGTTCTCAGACATGTACTTGTTTATTAATTTAGTAAACTTTTATCATGTGCCTATATACTGGCTATACAAACTTAAATAAATCATGGATCTTGTCTTCTTCAGTTCAGTCTCTTGAGGGTGATGGGTTGAGATAAGTAAACAATGACAGTACAACATATGATAAGGGCCATGATAGTGAATGGAGAGGCACTGGGAAAAATCTCCTCACTCAGATTAGGCCAGGAGGCATGAGAGTAGACGTCAAGCATATTTAGTGTAGAAAGTGATATCTAGAGGAACCCTGGGGATGAATAAGTATTATCCAGGAGAAGACAGAGTCCAGTGTTGTAGGCAAAGAGGCTCTCATTTGGGAATTCTCACACTGATCAATTCTTCCCTTTTCAAATATTATTAGTCTTCCCACACTGCTCCTTACATTTTAAGACTAAGAATAGTCAAATACTCATATAAATCCTCAGACAAAGCCCAAGTGCCCACAACTTGTCCTTAAGCCTTGGTTTTATTCTTGTTTTATGTTTTGATTTCTCACCAATTGACTGAAATCTGAAGTTTCTGGCCATTACTGCAGATCAATAGTGACCACAGGTCCCTCAGAAGACTTAGAGAGTGATGAATAGTAGTATCCATATATTCTGGGTGGTTAAAGTATACTTATAGAGGACCCTTGTCTCCATTTGGAGAGAGCAAATATTCAATATTGATGTCTGAGAAATTTTAAATTAAAGTGAAGTGTACCCAAAACATAAGAAAACAATTAGGAACACTGTATTTTTCAATTTTTCTTCATGAAATTAGATTCATTCTGATCTTTGACACTCTGGATTAATTGAATACCTTTTTCAGGATCAACACGGGCTTTTCTTTAGTAAATACATCAAAAGCAAACATCCCTTCTAAAGTTATTTACAGATGTCAAAAGGTAGCCTTAAGAACTGCATAACAAAAAATGCAATTGGAAACAACATTTGATGGAGCACAAATGCTAAAAGACTCTTTTATATTGTACTTGCTTGTGATTTCCTCCTATCTATCCTATCTTGTGTCTCTTTCCCTTTTCTAAATTGGAAAAGGAAACCAATTTCAAGAGGTGTTCATAAAGCTTGCAATATAGCTGCTCACGTGATCCACAACTCAAACACCTTCTCATCATTCATGGTTATTTAGTGGGCTCAGAGCATTTTATATTTTTTCCCAGCGCACTGCTGTAATACATTGTTAGTTTGATTTGAAAGCAATAAATCCCATATTTCCTATTCTCCTTTGTGCCCATATTTTAGGATGGCGCCATTTATCCCACTGCAAAGCTCAGTTTCCTGGCAGCATACCATAAAAACATGTTATTTTATGACAGGTTCTTTATTGTTTGTTGTCAGTATGATTGCCTAGGAGAGTTATTTGGTACAGCTCTATTAGAAAACAAAGTTAGCCTTTCTCCCTTTTCAGGGATGTGCACTAGGGGTTTGGGCTTAAGGAAGGATACAAGTTTATGTGGTTTCACAAATACATGATTCAAAACCTTTTTATCTTACCTATGCATATTCAAAATAAACCAAAGTGGAAAATAATCAGAAGATATGATGCCTTTCAAAGTATATTTCAAAAGTGCTGCTCTATGTTATTTTTGTTAAAATCAGAGAAAATGTGAGAGCAGATAGAAAGAACTGGCAGAACTAGTGACAGAGAAACTGTCCTTTATTCTGCTCTATACAATTAAATTATAATAACCCCCACATGCAGAAACAATGGAAGTTTCATAAATGATAACATGGGAAAATCCACTGTGAGGTTGTGGATAATATTATTTTGGTATTTAAGAAATATTGTAGGAAAGTTATGTTTTCAGTGATTTAAGAGATGCATACTATTGCATAATATCTAGACTATTAAGTTTGCTTACTAAGTTGTTTTCGACAAGTACATCTACAAATACTCTTTCACTTGTAAGTACGAAATAAATACAAAAGAAATGGTTATGTTAACAATATATATCCATAGGAAATACTTTTTATAACACTTTGGGGTGATTTGACTGGAATACTTTTGAATACTGACTGAAGACAATTTTTTGGAGATAAAAACTGCTGTATTATAAACTGTATTAACAATATCAGCTGGATTTTCCACTAGGTGGCGATGAAATGAGGAGTACACAGAAAAAAAAAATCTGCTAACATAGAAGGAGCCATAATTGGAGGAAGGGACTATGGATAACTAGAATAAAAACTAAATAATGGTCAAACTTGCTTTTAATGGAAAATTGAAAACACTAAAATTTTTTATTGGCCTCAGCTATGCCCATACTGTTGCAGTTTTTAAAAAGTCAGTGCTGTTAGTTTGTCTGTTTCCATTAAAATGTGTGTGGGCTAAGATCATGAAGAAATCTTTGTTATGTAGCCTGGGTGGTTGTAAGGCAAGAAGCTAATTCAATGTCATTTTTCCTTCTCTTTGTGTTAATCTCTGTGTTTGGTTTCTTTGGTTATAATGTAGTGTCAATAGAATCATGGACTTTCCAAGCTGGAGGAAACTTTGATTGTATCCATTGCAAATCTCTAAATTTACACATGAAGAAATTGAAACCTAGACAGAAATTGAAACCCAGACAGGGGAAAGGGTTTGCCCCCAAGCCATAATCAAATGAGAAGATAAATACTATCAATTCTTAATTCACTGTTTCTAATTCATCTTTATATATTCACTAATTAACATCTGGTAACTATTTGTTAAACATCTCTTAAGTTATAGACAGAAATTAAAGCTCCAATGGAGTTTACATTCATTTGGGGGAGGGGAGATGGACACAAGGGTATAAATGAATACATGTATAGAATGCTCAGTGTTCATAAATATTATGGACAAAAATGAAGCAGGAAATTGGATGCCTGGGGAGAAGGCCTCATTGACAAAAAAAAATCTTAACAGAAACCTGAAGGGGTTGGGGGTATTAGCATATGGCTCTCTGAAAGAGGAAGGTTCTGGAAAGAGAGAATATGGAGTGAAAAGGAACTGATGTTGGTGTTGTGTGTTATGTTTGAGGAGGGCATGGAGACCAGTGTGGCTGGAATGAGACTGAGACAAGAAGGCAGTAAGCCTGGAGAGGTAACATGATGGAGTGAAGGTGGGGAAATTGCCTTAGCACTTGGCTTACATGCTGTATGAGATGGGAGGGTATCAGATGGTTTTGGATAGATAAGTAACATGTTCTCATCTTTTCAAAGTGTCTCGTTGGCTGCTATTTTGGCAATATAACGTAGGGGGAAAGAAGGACAATGCTTAGGGGTACAACAAAAGGAGACCTTTAGAGACTACTGCAATAGCTCAGGCAGGGCTGGTCTTGGTTTGGAATAGGGTAGCAGTGAAGGTGGTGCAGGGTGGTCAGATCCTGACCCTTTTATTTTTCTAAATATTATATATATATATATGTATATATATATATGTATATATACATATATATATATACATATATATATATATACACACACACACACACACACACACAGAGAGAGAGAGAGAGAGAGAGAGAGAGAGAGAGAGACGCAGGAGCAGAAAGAGAGGAGGACAGAGGATCTGAAGCAGGCTCTGTGTGGACAGCAGAGAGCCTGATGTGGGGCTCAAACTCAAGGACCAAATGGTGAGATCATGACCTGAGCCGAAGGCAGATGCTTAACCAATTGAGTCACCCAGGTGCCCCAGATCCTGACCCATCTTGAGGGTAAAGTAAACAGAGCTGAAGTGTAAGAGAAAGGAAAATCAAGAGTGACACCAATATTTTTGGAGTGATTAATCAGAAGTATACAGTTGCCATTTATTGAGATGGGAAAGACTATGGGAAGCACGGTTATCAGTGAGAATATCGAGAGTTGGTTGGGAACATCTAAGTTCAATTGGGATTTTGATCACTATTAGACACCTAAGAGAAGATGCAAGCAGGCAGTTAGGTATGTTCTTCTGGAGTTCAACAGGCAGGCCCAGCTGAGAATAGAACTCTAGGAGTTGTCAGCATATATGTGGTATTTATTTAAAGCCATGAAACAAGAGGAATCACTGAGAGACGAATGCTGCAGAGAAGTCATAGAGCTGGACGGTGAAACAACTAACACTTAGAGGTTGCTGAGATGAGGGAGGTTCAGCCAGAGAGACCAGGAAGAGCAGTGATGTAGGAGAGGACCAGGAGATGGTGGAAAGTCAGGGACTCTGAAAGTCAAGGGAGAACAGAATTTTAAGGAGGATAGAATAGTCAACTCACTCAAGTGCTTGTAGATAGATCAAATAGGATGAGAACTGAGATTTGACCACTGCATCCAGAGACCCATGACAGTGACTTTGTGGAAAGACCCATTGGATTGTTGGGGGTGAAAGCCCAGTTGCAAAGGGTCCAAGAGAGAATGGAAGGGAGAGGAATTGGAGGCAACAAATTTAGACAGCTCTTTTGCGTTTTAACTGGAGGGAAGCAGAAAACCAGACGGCAGCTGAAGAGGGATATGGTATGAGGGGAAGATTTGTTTTTCTTAAATGGACAGACAGCTCAGGATGCCTCACCATAGTTCAGAGTTTAATACTTCTTTATGTTCTACTAAAGTAGCCTCTTTTTGGCTCCAAGGACTGGGCATTTATGACCACATGAATCCCCTTGAAGCGCCCTTTTAAATTAGGCCACCTTTCTCCATCCATTTCCCTGGTGCAGAAAAATCATTGATGACAGTCCTAATTAGTTATCCAATCCTACTCAAATTCCTTAGCTTAGAATTCAACAGAGGAAAAAAAAATCTAATGTCTATTGTTTGCCACAGTGAGTCTCGTCCCTTCTCTATACATCACTTCCTCCTCTTACTCTCACCTCTTCAGAACTCTGACCTGACCTTTACCCTCCCATCTCTGCTTATGAAAATTGCAACTGCTCTTCAGGGCCTCACTCACATGTTACATGTTATATGATCCCCTTGTTGATGACCTTAGCCATGTTACACATCAACTGCAATAGTATGTATTGTCAAAAGCAGTTCTGGCCTAGATGCTGCCCTATGTACTCAACATTTTTGTGTCTTTCACAGTATCTCTCTCAAAGCACAAGAATGTGTTATGTAAAGATATGTTGGATAAAAAGATGAATAAATTACTACATGCCAGGTCTGCTAACTCTTTGTTTACTGCTCTTTCCTTTCACTGTTCTGCCTTTGCCCTTGGTGTGATTCAAATGACTGTCACCTACTCATATTTAATGACAATTCCTAGCACTGTGTCTGGAACTGCATGGCCTAGTCTACAGACAGTTGGGGAAATTTCTGATTTCGAAGCAACTCAGAACCTGCTGCTTAGCAACTAGGAAGCTTCGCTTGGAGGAGGTCCCTTATGATGGTAGAAACCAAATTTTGGTCGTAAACTGAAAAGAAAAATGAGATCTCAGAAGTCAAGTATTGCTTTAAATCTTTGTTGCCATTGAGTAGATGAAAGCTTAAAGAAATATTTCTCCTGTTAAAAAAACTTTATCTTTGAAGAGCTAGTTTTTAGGTATTTTGTACTTGTAAAGTTTAATCATAATTCAGTATGTAAAAAATCAAGCCTTGTGCCATTCTCATTAATTTCAAATCAAGTTCTATAGTTTGTCATTAGAATTCTCTTAGGAGGAAAAGGTAGTTGTCTGCTATTAGTTTTTACTTAATTTTTATGAAGAGCTTAAATACGTTAGTAATCTTTCTCAACAACCTAGGAAAATAAGTAGAAATCACTAGCACTATTAAAAGAACAGAGAGTTGGGGCCAAAATTCCTTGTGTTTTTTTTTTGTTTTGTTTTTAAGTTTTTTATGCTTATTTGTTTTTGAGAGAGAGAGAAAAAGAGAGAGAGAGAGAGAGAGAGAGAGAGAGAGAGAGAGAGAGAGGACATGAGCAGAGGAGGGGCAGACACAGAATTAGAGGCAGGCTCCAGGCTCCAAGCTGTCAGCACAGAGCCCAATGAGGGGCTCAAACTCATGAAACGCGAGATCATGACCTGAGCCAAAGTTGGATGCATAACTGACTGAGGCACCCAGGCGCCTCCAAAATTCCTTGTTTTAACATGTTGTCTGCTGGGCACTACTCATAAGCATTTTATGTTGAGAAGGATGAATTATGGTAGGGCATTTATGTTCTGTTTAAAGGATTAAAAAAACCCACCCTTCTTATTTCTCAACTTGTATTTTTCTCAAGTCTTAAAAACTGTAAACTCATTAGGGAGAGGAGAATATCTTTGGTTTTCCCTAGAATGTTTCCCTAGTGCATGCTTTATATTTGGACTTCAAAAATGTTGACTGAAAGACTAAATTAAAATATTCGTCACATATACTTTGTCAGTGGGTATTCAAAGACAAGAATGATTCCAGGTATGAAAATGAGAAACGTGTGGAAATCAGCATTTTAGATGTGTAATGTAAGTGACTTTTAGTAAGGAACTCTGCCAATCTTCCTTCAAAATAATTAACATGCAAATTGGAATTCATATTTCATGCCAAAAAATGGTTGTTGTAAAGATGATTATTAGTGTGTGGGTGGTGTTTATGTGGCTGCACAGATGTGTTCAGAAACCTCTGATCTATGTGGCACTCTGAACAACGCAGCCTGTATTCACAGATGAATTATCGTTCACTCCCCTATTATCCTGTGCCACAATTGCATCTTGCATATGTAAACAGGTGTACCATTTTATCCAGAGAATTACATTTTTGAGAAACCAGCTTAATGAATTACTTTGCATTTACAATAAGTAACTTTAATGAACTATCTAAACAAAGGATATACGTTTCCTGGTTAGCCATATAATTAAAGTTTCTCAGGGTGATTAAGTTATGAATTATTTTGAGAATCAAAATATCACACATATACAATGCATGCCTTATGCGAGTTACCAATTCACAAAGGACTATGTGAATAAAAGTATTTGAATGTGCTGAGCTGTCAGCACAGAGCCTGATGTGGGGCTTGAACTCACGAGCTGTGAGATCATGACCTGAGCTGAAGTTGGACGCTCAACCGACTGAGCCACCCAGATGCCCCTATTCATCTTTAATATGAATGTTCAATCACCAAATTCCTTGGTTATTGGCTTAGAAAATTATGGCTTTTTCTGGAGTTGGGATATATTCTTGGGGGAGGAAAAAGAGTGGGTTGGAGAAGGCCCTTATTTTACAGCCAGGCACATTTGGAATGCTAGCTCTGTCTTTTACTAGCTGTGTGACCCGTGGCAAATGATTTAACCTCTCTGCCTCACTTTACTCATGTGTGAACGGCTTCAAAGAGTTGTTTGAGGCACAGCTAGGTATTTTAGTAGTCATTAAGGCAAATGTTGTTCCATTCTTTCTTTTATCTATTAAAATTTCTACTGCAGTTTAGAACAAAATCAAAATAAAATGATCCCAAACAGATAAGACTAATCTAATAAAAATAAAGTATTTGATTAAAGTGATTTTCTTAACTGTAAGATAATTGTGTGGCTTGGAAAGCAGTTCCTTTGAAGGATGTCAGTAAACTATTGTTAAATAATTCATACTATGAATACACAGATATTTTTCATACTATTTGTAGAGAACTTTCCGTCTTAAAATATGCCTTGGTTTAGCTCTCACTTTCTTTTCATCCCACTTACCTCATTTTTCCAGATATCCATATTTTCTGGAGAAAAGCTATGGTAGGGTTGAGAGCAACGAGGACAGTTAGAATCATCTAACAAGAGGTGCAGGAATCTGAAAGCTTAATGTCTTACTTTTACCACTCTATAAAATGGAAAACTTCCTTTTGTTTAACTTTCCCTTCCTTATGGGTAGGAAGGATGGACTTCATCCTTCATCCTTTCCAATTCTGATCTTCCATTCAGTACTTCAACTCTGGATGCTTCTGTAACAGTGGAAAAAAATGTATCTAATTTAATGCTAGATCCAGTAGATCTAGAGTCCATTTGGCAGGTAGGATGGAGTGTAAATCACTACTGGATGAAAGAAAAGAGATAATGTTTTAGATTTGGGACTCTGATACTTAACTGGGCATTTGCATAAAGCCAGGAGAATCAACTGACCAAGAAATATGGATCTGAGATGACTAGCAAAGAGCTTCCTCAATCTAAGAAGACGGGCCAGCATGATGCCATGATGCATGGTGGTGTACATCTTTTTTTTTTTTTTTTTTTTTTTACCTTGTCACCCGAGGCCTTCAGCTTCAGACCTGGTCACTCTTCCATTGTTCTGTTTCTCTCCTGCTCCCTTCTTATTTCTCCCTTAACACCTGCTAAAATATAAGAACTTGTCAGGGCACATTTGACATAACACCAAATGTCTTCTATCATCTTGTTTTCCCCCTGAGTTCTAGATTTCCCTCTCAATTCCTCCATTTCCAGTCCTTCCAATTTCCATTTCAAGCTGTGAGTACTCCCTGGAGAATTTATTCTGTAGCATGCAAATTTTTTCTAGGACTGGATTTTCTTTCCTCTTCTTTCATCCTGGGTGCCACCTCTTTGGCTGTCTCCGTCTCTAATCTTCTCCTGTGTAAACGCTTAGCGCATGTGTGCTGTGTCAGTAGGCCTGGGTTCCAGTCCACACCCTCACACAGGCTTCTGACTTGGACAGTTCTTTGTTCTCTCAAAGCCTCATGTGAATAGAAAATCTACATCTTGAGGATGTGGTAAGGACAGAAATGGAAATTCAATGCCAGAGGGCTCTTTCCTGCCTAAGGCTATGCTGGAGTAATGCTGGAGTATTGTAGAGCTACTGACATCTACATTCAGTAATCTGAGAAACTTGGGAAGAGCTTCCAACCCATTTCCATCAGAAAATCTGTATTCAGGGAATAAGACTACTGGTCCACTGAGGTGAACCAGTCCAAGCTGGTCTCCACCCATTTAACAGTCGGACCACACTTACAAACTTCTCTCTCTCTTAAACGACCTGCTTGTGTCCTCCAAGAGAATGTGAACTGTATGCTGTCTTTCTCCAGTTTGAACTTCAGTGGATGCTGATCCACTGTGACCCACTACGCCCGAGGAGAGAAACCTGCCATGAACTGCCAGCTAGGATAACTGTGAGTCATTTGACCACCTGCAAAGGTCACTGCCACCCAGCCTACCTCTCACCACCTCCTCAAACACCCCACCTCCTCATTCTTTTTCTAAAGAGTTCAGGCTTTACTATACGGACCAGATACATTTCAAGGAAGCACAGGTCCCACCCACAGCCTGGCAAGTACAAACTACCTCGGGGTGTCTGGTTCTACTTTTGGTGGCTTACGACCCTCACTCCTCCTCCCCAAACACCTTTCCAACAACCCTTGAGGTCCGTTCGCTGCCCACAGTGGACCGGGAGAGACTACACTTGGGCAGACCCGCAGAGGCAGAGGCAGAGGCAGAGGCACGCGTTCAGGCCTTGCCAGTGAGGCGGCGGGGAAAGGGTTAAGGGGGACTGTTGTCATTCTATCCGTCCTCCAGCCGCAAGCTCTCCTCCAATCCCCAGGACCCTCTCCAGAGCCATTCATAAACAGGAGTAAAGTACGCCACCCGGGCCAGGCACCTTAGCAAAGACTACTCCTGGGGGCGCTTTTTTTGTGTGTGGGGGAGAAGTGCCACTTAATGCGTGTGACGGGTCCGGAAGCCTAGCGGGGCGGCAGGAGACACAGTCCGTGCAGGGGATTAGTAGAGGGTGGCGGGCATGGCCTGGACAGCAAGGGATCGAGGCGTCCTAGGACTGCCACTGCTGCTGTCTGGGCTCTGCTTGTGCTTGGCTCAAGTAAGTTGTGTGCGAGTTTGGGGGGTGGGGAGAGCCTTCTCACTTTCTCCCGGTTTTTTCCTCTCCAGGTCATCGAGACCACCGACCAGGTAAGCGGAGGGCGAGATGTGTTTGCAATTTTCAAGTGCACGCAGGGAAGAGTGGAGGAGCAGCCGTCGCGGGAGGTGTGGGGAAGGCGCAGAGCTTTCCCTGGGCTCTGCAGCCGCGTTCTTCCCGCAGCCTTGAGCACCTGCAGCGAGTACCCTCGGAGTCGGGGACCCTAATGACCCTCCGGTCATCTAGGAAAGGCGTCTCCTCCTCGACTGGGCCCCAACACTGCAAACAGAAGCTCTGAAGGCCATGACTTGAGACCGGGGTTTAATTGTTAGCCTGGCTGCTTCTTAATTCCCCCACCCCGCCCCTCTAGGACGCAGTCAAGGGCAGGCCTTGCTGGAGAAGGCGGGAATTCAGGCTAGCTGCGCTAAAGCTCCCTCTCCCGCTCCACCAGCCGGTGGTGGCAGCACTAAACCGCGAGTCCTGCTAGCGGTGCCCGCCGCTCTGGGATTGGAACCGAGCGGCCATGGCTGGCATCAGTCAAAATTTCAGCAATTTCCCGAAGGCTCTGGCATCTCCTCCCTCCCGCTGGGAGAGGACCAGGCGGGGGCGGGTGAGCCCAGCCGAGGTTTGAGGTTTCACTTACAAAGACCCCATTGTAACCTGTCTGGTCATTGGAGTTTAGAAAAACAAAGTTTTCCTTGATGAAAGAAGCTCCCCCCTCCCACACTTTCTTATTCTTTTAAATTAGAAGAGAAAAAAAAAAAATTCCCACATTCCCTAAGCTACATGCTCATACTATTTTCAGAAGCCAGTATTCCCTCTAGCACTATCAAAGCTTAGCTGTTTGCAAGCTGTTTAGCGTCAGTCTCAAAGTTGGTGTAATTTTAAAGCAAGGTGCAATGACCTTATGCAAGAACAGTGTCACTGCAGGTAAATCTGAAATGAGGCAAGGCCCTCCCTGGGTTTCAATGCTCTTTTGCCCCACTCCTCCCCAGTTTTCCTCTAGTATTCCCCCCCCCCCCCCCCCCCCGATTTTCACTGGAAGTAGAAAGATTTACAAAACGATCCGGTTTTGTAAACAAGGATCAAAGAAATCTATCTGAGGTGGAGCGCCTCCATTTTGGGCAGTTCATTTTGGCCAAAACACTGACTCTCAATTACTAATCAAATCGAGGTTTTGAATGACCGCCATTTTCATTACTGCATCCCTTTAAAAAAAAAAAAAGGCGTCAGGCCTTCCCTTCTTCAAGACCCCCTTTTGGTTTAATTTTAATGCGCACTGTTGGGGTGAGGCCCTGTGACCCCAACGCCCACTTTAGGGCCTGCATCTTGCTCTAACCACACCATTAAGCCTCACTCAGAACGTGGTGGAACCAAAGAAACCTGCGGTCGCTTGGGAATTTCATACATGTTTACCAGGTTTCAAAACTCCCTGCTCCAATGGGAAGTGTCCTTACCGCGTGGAGGTGGGGGGCCTCAGAACATTGCATTCAGTTTCTCCTTGTTGCCCAACCTGCTCCATTAACCTGTATATGCTGTTTTTGTCAGAGAGGTCCCCCAGGCCAGCAGGGTCCCCCCGGGCCTCCGGGCCCCCCTGGAGTTCCGGGCATCGATGGCATCGACGTAAGTTTCTATTTCCAGTTCTCTGTTCCTCCAGTCCTGCCTTTTCCTACCCTTTCTCCAGCGGGATGGGTTTATTTTTGACAGGGCTAGATGCCCGCCACCTAAAGGCGGGATAGGACTAGAGTGAGAGCTGGGGTTGGATCCTAGAAGCCTGGAGATTTTCAGAGGGATGAGGTAGACATTCTCAGTTGTCCCCGTTGGTCAAGAATCTCCACAATTTAGCTTTACCCTGTCCCCGTCCCTGATTTGTGCGGTGAACACGCGTGGGAGTCTCCCCGCGGGCTCCCTAGCGCCTCCCACTCATGGACTACTCTTACCTTTTCTCCTACCCCTCTAGGGTGACCGAGGTCCAAAGGGTCTCCCGGGCCCCCCGGTAAGTTAATCAGCGCATTCGCGCTTCCTTTCCTTCCTTTAGACGTGGTTTGCACCACGTGAGCCCCAAGAGTCCCAACTTTGTATCTTTCTCACTCACTGCCTCGCCCGCTCCCCGCTCAGGGTCCTGCTGGAGAACCGGGCAAGCCAGGAGCTCCGGGCAAGCCAGGCACTCCGGGCGCGGACGTGAGTAGGCGTGGGTGCACGGGAGCGCGCGCAGTCCGGGACGCGCGCGCGCGCGCGCGCGCGGGGTGGGAGTGGGGGTGGGGGTGGAGGTGGAGGTGGTGCAGGGGAGGGAGGGAGCAACGTAGAGATACGCCGTAGAGTTACGCCGGAGGGGTGCAGACTGCGGGAGTCCACGCGGGAACAGGGCTGCGGCCCCGAACTGGGCCTTGTACTCCATGCAGCTTCGGCAAAGGGTCCTGAGAGGGTGGAGCTACCTCGTGGCACCCTGGGTTGAGCCTGCAGCGCTGGCAGTACCTGCTCTCAGAAAACGCCCGAGGGTCCGCTTCCCTGCTCACCCGCCTGCTCGCTTAGCCCCACTTCCCGCACAGGGGGTGCTGGAGGGGGTAGAGTCTTACCCGGCTCTGCGGGGGCTTCTTTCCCAGGCACTAACTAGATTAATTTAGAAAAGGACCTGCAGGCCGGGAAGGGGTAGAGTACTCCTAAGTGCTAAGGAAGAGGAGAAAAAAGATACCTTTGAGGGGAAGTCCTGGAGTGGGAATGTGGGAGAGGGGCAGAGGCAGGGAAATGGCCAGCACACGTAGAATAGACAATTCAAAACTCGTTTTCCCTCTTTCCTTGTTTTCTTGACTGGCATCGCTGACAGAACAAATAGTATAGGGTTGCTTGAAAACTGGGAACCAGCAACCTTTCTCCAATTTACCCACCTCCACACCTCTGCCTCCCCTCAACTGAGGAAAGCTCATACTGGCTTGTAGGATAAACCTAACCAGTAAATAATACTTTCTCAGACTCTCATGATTTCAGGACTCTCGGCTTCCCCTGTCTCTATGCGCTGGATTAGTACTTATTGAGGTCCTACTACAGGCCAGCCCCTGACTTTAAAACTGGGATACAAAGTGAGGTAAAATAAGGTTTTCTGTTCTCAGAGAACATACAGTGGTGCATTCCTCAAGTTATCCTTCAAGTGACCGCTTTATGTTGTTTCCGAAACCCGAAGACTTTTTCTAAATCAAAGAAAGCACCTGAAAACCTATGATTATAATTCCCAAGAATTTTTGACTACAGAGTAAGACATTTTGAAGGAAAAAAGCTAGATTTTAGTGGTTATTAAGATATGCTTTCTTTATAAAAGATTACCATTATGAGGGTATTTGTCTATGTTATTTAGTACTTTAGGAAAGACTTTGTTTTACATTCCAAAGCCCTGAGTTTGAACTTTCCTGTGTGATGCACGAGGCAGTGCAAGAATCCTCCAAGAACGAATATTTGGATAACGAATTGAGTATCAAACTAATATTTGTATAATACAAATGAAATTATATAATTTGTTGGCTTTCAAGCTCTTTCCGACACACCGAATTACTTGAAACTGTCACATCATAATAGAAAAGTCTGATACATACAAGGCCACTCAATAAACCAGTAGCCCAATATGGGTTGGATTTATTTCTGCATCCCTATGAAACTTGGACCAGTCTTTTGTGTAAAAAGAAAATTTATGATTACATTATTATTATTATTATTAGTTTTGTGGTGGTTGAAGCATAAACTAATCACCTGGTCTTCTCTTGGTAATGAGTTGAAAGAATTTCAGAGAGAGGGCTAGAGTTTTCTGTGCTTCAGTTAACGGTGCTTTTGTAGCATGCTCGGCCTGCTACAAATTCTTCCTTACCTTTTACCATGAGGTCATAAAGACAATGCCTGCTTTTGCTTTGTAAAGTAATTCCTTCTCTTCAACAGAAATTTTGGGGTAAACAAGTGAAAGTGCTTCAAAATCTCTGGAAGTACCATGTAGTTAACAATGACAAGGAGTTTTATCTTCGTCTATAGCGGCAGTATCGTAGTAAGAAACTCACGTGTGTGCCAGCATTGTAGGCCTTTCCTAGAACAAAAGTTAACTATACTAAGCAAAAAGTTAACTACACTAATTGTATCTGTGTAGAACTTTTTCCCTCAAGTACAGTCACAGACATTATTCCCTTTAACCTTACGATAACCTAGAAGGCAAGTTCGGCTAATATTATTTTTCACAGATAAGAACACTGAATAATTTTGAGGACAACTAGTTTCCTCAGGGACCCAGATTTATACAGTGGTTAAGATAGTGAAAGAAACTAGATTTCTTCATTTTTAACCTTACTCTCTCTCCAGATAGTTTTGCCTCATGCGGATACAAAATGAAGATCTTAAATGGATGAATAATCAGAAAACTGAGAGAAAAAGAGTGATAGTGAATTTTTAGTATCTGAATTACCAGCCAAGAAAAATGATTTATAATTAATATTTTATAATTATTTGTAGACATTGGTACAGTTCTAACAGATTTTGAAATGGAGCCATAAGGGAGTTATAAGATTCTGGCTTATGCTATTCTTTGGCTCCTTTGACATGTTAAACAAGTCTTTTACCTTGAGACGACACATTGAGAATAATGAAATATCAGTAGCTGGATCAGATTGATGTTTGTTTATCCCTGAACATAGGGGAGCTAAGTAATTAGGAGAGCTTCAGTGATCTTTTCTTGTCGGGTGAACCTGAGTGTATTGGTGGGACCTTAAACCTCCAACCTCCCTTGTCTTCTGCTCTTTGGCTCATTGCAAAGCTGTTCTTTTTGGTAACGTTAACAAATGGTTAATGAGATGATGTTTGGAAGAATATAGAAGGAACGTGATTTAAAGGGTAATTATCCTAAGTGAAGTGGATTTTTTGACAGAAAATGTAAAAGACTCATGGCAAATATGCTTGTAGAATTATGCCTCGAGTCTCACAAGCTGAGTAGTTAGAATGCTGGAAGGAAATGACTGTTGAAGGCTGGTGTTCTCTGCCAAGCAGTAGCATGAAAGTTCCGAACACAGTCAGCTTCAGCATCGTCCCGTATAGAACTTTATCTTCATAAACATTCATATGAAAGCAATGAAAGCAATTCTTTCTGCCACTGGTAGAAATATATATATATATTTTCTAAATCAAATATATATATATATATATAGCCTTGGTTATAACCTTGCACCTAAAGGACAACTATGTTATTATCAATAATCAATAGAGATATTCTTACAGGCTCTATTTGCTGTGACATGCTCAGTGAGCTTTGTAAAATAGTGTTTTATTCATTCTTATAGCATCTAAGATAGGCAGAAGAATAATTAGAATTAAATACAGGAATTATGGTTAAACTATGTCACTTAAAAAAATTTTTTTTAACGTTTATTGATTTTTGAGACAGAGAGAGAGCATGAACAGGGGTGGGTCAGAGAGAGAGAGGGAGACACAGAATATGAAACAGGCTCCAGGCTCTGAGCTGTCAGCACAGAGCCTGATGCGGGGCTCGAGCCCACAAACTGCGAGATCATGACCTGAGCTGAAGTCGGATGCTTAACCGACTGAGCCACCCAGGCGCCCCTATGTCACTTTTTATAGGAAAGAGGTTAGAACATCCTCTGGATGTATTCAACTACTATCCCTGGCAGATGTTATATGATTAGAATAGTGAGTTATTAAGGAATTATTCTGAAAGGTCAGTGTAAGTGGAAATAGTCTGACATCAAAGATCAGTTTGATCACAGAAATGTGAGGAAGCCGTGAAATACAGAGCCCAGGTTATTCTAGGATAATATCTAGAATTTTGTGTGTTCATTTGTTTGCAGAACCCTTTGTGAATCAGGTTTTAAGCTCCCAGAGGGCAGGGAACGTGTCTTATACTTCATGTAAACTCTTTACAACATCTCTTTACAACATCTATAGCAGTGCTGAGCATATAATAATGATGATAATAAACAGCTAACATTTATTCAGGGCACACCCCGCCAGGTACTATTTTAAGCATTTTGCTTATATAATTTTATTTTCAAAATTATCATATCAGATAGATATTAATATTATGCCTATTTTGCAGATCAGGAAACTGAGGCACTATACAGTTGAGCAACTTGTCATGGTTGTACAGTTAATAAGTGGCAAAGTTGGGGTTTGAACCCAAAATAAAGATGATATAGAGGGATAAGTGTAATATCCTTCCACATAAGATGCTAATCTAAATTAAACATTAAGTACTCATGTATCGAGTATGTGTTAGATGCCAGGGGAAATGTTCCAGGATTATTATAATGGACATATAGTCCTTGTCCTTATGGAGCTTATGCTTTTCTACATAGCTGTTTCATAACAGAGTTCACTGTAGCATCTGACACCAAAACGTATTTTCAATTTAATTCAGAGACCTTCCTAGTGATAGACATATTTTATCATGTCATATGGAAGATACTTTACATAAGTGGTAACCTGGAAGCAGCCTTCATGTTGTTCAATAATTTACTTGGTTCTGCTTTATTTTTATGCAGTTGAAATTCTACCATATATAATAGCTATTGTCCACCAATCTTGTCAGTTATTCCAGTCACAGATTGAAGATTGTTAGTTGGTTGCATGTGTGGGAATTGACCAGGGTTGATTTTGGAGGGCATTCACAGGAAGTGGTAGTTAGAGGTTCTGTTAGTCAGATATGCTCTGAGGTATGTAAAGTCTGTGTGTCATATGTGACTCCAGAGAGCGCTCCTGTCTGTATGGTTGGTTTGCTGAAATACAATAGCCAACATTCCATTACTACAGGTGCTCAGCAACTAAGATGCTGGGGCTTGTTCCAAATTACAGTGTTGTATTTAGACTAAGGTGATTGAAAGTCAAAGTTGGTGAAAAATTGTTTTATGTGTGTTTAATAATGTTCTTTGGTAAACTTCCTGTAATTAGCATTTTCAACTTTTTTTTTACTTCCATTGATTCACTCTTTGGAGTTATGAGGAAAATGGATTAATGTACAGAAATGTAAAAATGGTGGCCAATGAACTAGTTTTCAAGCATTTTAGTGATATTTATGAAATGAAAACATTTTAGTGATATTTATATAAACTATGAGCAATTAAATATGGATTTTGGTGATCCTTTTTTAAGTTGGGCTTTCATATTTGCAAGGAACTCCTCCCTTGATTAATACCATTTGAACCTTTTTCAAAATCTTGGTAATAGTTTTGTAAGATGTTTATGTATGCATGCACATATGTGTATATATGTATATCTCCATATCTCCATCCATCCATATATATATATATACACACACACACATACACATATTTATCTTTGGCGAGGTATATTTCAAGATCACATTATAAGTGACATCTAAAAGTGTCAAAGAGTAAAGAAAAAATTTAAAAGATGCATCCTCACTAAATATGGAAATTCATGTATACATGTAGTATTATTATACTTTATAATGTATTTTATATTGAGGGTGATGGTAAGAAAAGTACTGGTAGGGAAAATGAGAATGTTTAGAGGATATGCTTTAGTAACTGCTTTAGTATTAAATATGACAGATATAAAACGTGTTTTACTGTAATTGGGTTAAATTCTATATACCAAGTGACACACATGAAAATATATACTTAATTATACCTATTATTACTAAGGAAAATAATGTAGAAACAAGCATGCTCTCAAACATTTTATTTTTAAGGTTAATGTTCTTCAATAAGCAACTGTCATTGCTGGAAGATGGCTGGAGGACTTTAGATAGCTATAAGGCAATAATGAGATTATGTTTAATTCCTATTGAAGAAACATTTTATTAACTCTCAAGACACCATTAGAGAGTTATAGAGACATATAATATTTTTATTTTATAAATGAAGTGAAGGAGGTACATAAGCATGGGTAACTGACAGAGCCAAGATCTGTTGTCCCATTAGACTTAGCTATTAGAACGCTATAATTGTTATATTGCATTTTTCCAAAGTGGAGACAAAAAATACTAAATTATTGGACTCAGTGAGAAACAATGCAATTAGAAGGAAGCTAGGAGCATGATAAAATTTATCAACAGAAATTAACAGTCAGATTTAATGTTAAACATTACCTTTGAATAAGAGTACGGGAAGGTATTTCTTTGTAAATATTTGCATCATACAAAAGTTACCATTCTGTACATAATTAATAAACAAAATGCAATTATGCACTTAGGAATTTGCCTAAGGATGCTATAATAGTTCTAACATCATCTTGCTTTGTTAGGGGTTAACAGGACCTGATGGATCCCCTGGCTCTGTGGGACCAAGAGGACAAAAAGTAAGTTAGCCACCTGTTATTAATTGCTGGTATTAGATGCTGAAGTATAATTTTATTGTAGTGTTTGCAAATCAACTGAAAGATTAGTTATGAAACAGTGGAAATACACTTGTTCAACTAAAATCATGTTTTAGTTGAATTAAGTTAAATGAAAAAACACGAAGATGGGGTATTTTAATGATTTCAAAATTCATGTAAATTACATATTTACATATTCATGCTACAAGGGGCTAAGTACAATGAAGTTATTTTTATTTTTAGGGAGAACCTGGTGTTCCGGGATCTCGTGGATTTCCTGTAAGTAATTATAAAGTGACAGAATTGAAAACCTCCTACCTTTTTCTGTCATTGTGAAATTTTTTTTTATTATATGAAATTTATTGTCAAATTAGTTTCCATACAACACCCAGTGCTCATCCCAAAAGATGCCCTCTTCAATGCCCATCACCTCCTCTCCCCTCCCTCCCACCCCCCATCAACCCTCAGTTTGTTCTCAGTTTTTAAGAGTCTCTTACGCTTTGGCTCTCTCTCCCACTCTAACCTCTTTTTTTTCTTTTTTTTCTTTTTTTTTCCTTTCCCTCCCCCATGGGTTTCTGTTAAGTTTCTCAGGATACACATAAGAGTGAAAACATATGGTATCTGTCTTTCTCTGTATGGCTTATTTCACTTAGCATCACACTCTCCAGTTCCACCCACGTTGCTACAAAGGGCCATATTTCATTCTTTCTCATTGCCACGTAGTATGTCATTGTGAAATTTTTAAATGCAGTTTTTGACATAATATGCATCACAAAGGAATTCATGACTTTTCTGCTATGGTAAGCATTCTATGAGTAGAAAAATTTTAGAGAAATTTGAATGCACACTATAAATACATGTGTCTATTTGCAGGTAGCTTTTCCCAATAGACAACTCCCCCTTTAATTCCCTTGATAGAAAACATTTCTTGCATAATAACGGCAAATCTAAATATGCAGTATTTAGACCATAATATCACACCACTTTCTTCACAACTGGTTGTATCTCTACTGAAACGTCAACCATCAGATATAATTACCAGCCTAATCCTCTGGCTAGTCTTTTCCCGCATTGCCCAATCTCACAATTTGTGTTATTTCTTTATCTGTTAGAGGGTTTGGTTCTTAGGCTGCTTTTCCTTTCCATTTTACTCTTTATTCCTCTTTTGTTCTTATCATTAATCTGTATCTCTCATCTTTGTTTTCTATTTGCACTGTTTTCATGGCCATATTTCACTGTCTGTCAACTTTTCCATTATAAACCTACTTTCAGAAGTGAATAGCTTTGCTGGCCTTTCTCCCGTATTTTTTTACTCAGAGCTCAACATCTTATAGAGATGCCTTAAAAAAAAATTAGTGACATTTGAAATTTGTCAAACATCTAGATCTATGATAATGAAATAATTTATTGATTACTTTGGTATTTTCAAGCATGACACTTATTTCCCAAATTGATTTACATATTAAAATGTTCAAATAGGAGTAATTCTTCAAATGCCTTGAAATGCCTTGGAAAAGCCCCACTTATTATTAAAACATACTGCTCATGTGAAATTCTTGCTTGTTTTGGCTGCCTAAATAATTAGAAATAATAATATCATTATCATAGGGTGTACATTGATTCTACTAAATGGTTCATATAGGGATGTTTTAGAAAAGGAAGTCTAGAATGAAAAGCTAACATGAATATGGTATTAGAGACAGCTGTGAATAGAAGTTATTCCAGCCAATGTAGGAGAGAAAGGAGTAATAAGGATTCCCAATTGGGAAATATTGAACCTGGAAAGCAAAGATAGAGAAAAAGGGATTCTAGACAGCTGATGTTCAGTTTTATGAAGTTCAACAAGCATATAGTTAGGGTTTAGCATATACTAGTCCCTGTGGTAGGAAATAAGGCCAGGAGGATGAATAAGATGTGGGGTCAGTCCTTGATTATATGCAGTTCAGTGTTGCTAAAGATAAATAAAGTACAAAGGAGAGGGAGATGAAATAACTAGCTCTAAGATCAGATTCAGGATATCAAATTAGGATCCTATCATAAGTCATTTCAAGAGTGACACCATTTTATTCTATCTACTGGATTTGTCTAGAAACATAGTCCACCTGTCAAAAGAACGTGGTTTCTGGTCCTTTCCTCCAGCCTCCACCTGCCCCCCCCCCCTTTCTGTGCTGAATGTTCGGGAATTTCCAAACATCACATTATAAATTATAAAGCACTACACTGTATTGCTTTTAAGGTAGATTTCTTATAAAACATGATGAAAAAAAATCTTTAAACTTAGATTTAAACTGATGTGCTTCTTTGTGAGTGATGCTAAATTCTCCTGAGGGCAAGCGTGGATGACTACTTTACTTTGATTTCTTACAAGAACGTTTGGAAAAAATATTATTGGTTAGCTTAGACATCAAAAGAATATTTGAGGTGCTGAAACAAACTTCTTCCGTAGGAGTAGAGCCATGTTTGCTTTTCTTTATCCAGTCGTTACTTTAGAATGAGCATCATGTTATTTAGTGACAAAGTTTATACTTTGTTTTTGAACTGAATTATGTCTGTCTGTATTTATACTAAGTTTAAATTAATTTTTATTTTAATATTTTAGGGCCGTGGTATTCCTGGGCCCCCTGTAAGTATCATCTCTGGGTGTGTTTCTACATAGTCTATAACAATGGCCAATTTCTCAGCTCCCAAGCTTACTCTCCAACTGACAGTACCCAGTGGTATTTATAGTGTCCTACATACATGATCTTCGGTGACTACTGTGACAGCACTTCTATCCTGCTAAACAAAAAATTTTATTGATTTTAGAAATTTCTGTTCCTTTTTAATTAAAATTTAGTCAAATGAGCTATTATGTTATTGGAAACCAAAGCTAGCACAGATATATAATTCTAAATCAGTTGTTTATCATATTTGATATCATTTATGGTAGATTGTAAAAAACATCCATAAGTCACCACATCCCTTTATTTATTTAGAATTACCTTTTTTTAAAAAATTGAAGTATAATTAACATACAGTGTTATATTAGTTTCAGTTGTACAATGTAATGATTCAACAATTCTGTAGACAACTCAGAGCTCACCACAGTAAGTGTGCTCATCATCTGTCACCAAACAATGTTATTACCATCTTATTGACTTATTGACTATGTTCTCTATGCCGTACTTTTCATCTGTGACTTATTTATTTATAACTGGAAGTTTATACTTCTTAATCCCCTTGATCTATTTCATCACCTCCCTCCTGCCCCACATCCACCTTCCCTTTGGCAACCACTAGTTGTTCTCTGTATTTAAGAGTTTGTTTTGTTGTTGTTGTTTGTTTCTTTGTTTTGTTTTTTTAGATTCTACATATAAGTGAAATCATATGGTATTTGTTTTTCTATGTCTGAGTTATTTTACTTAGCATAATACTACTTACTAGGTCCATCTGTATTGTTGCAAGTGACAAGATCTTACTCTTTTTTATGGCTGAAAAATATTCCATTGTGTATATACATACAGGGTCCTCCTGGGGCAGCAGGACTCCCTGGAGAGCTTGGCCGTGTTGGACCAGTTGTGAGTACCACACTGCATTTTGATAGACATTTACTGATTTAATAGAAGATGTTACTCAGAAGGCAAATTGCCCTAACTGTATATTTTCCCCTGCAAATCCAAAAAATGGCAGATGAATTTCATTCCAGTTCATAATATTGATGGGAACCATGGATAATAATGCTACCTCATTTTTGTAGAGTGATTTTAATTTTTTTTCCAAGGCTGTCAGCTAAACTTTTCTTCCCAACTTCCAGAATTAGTGATCAAATCAGGAGATGTCACCTCCATTTTATAGACTCTCAGCCAGAATTAAGGTCCAGTGTCTTTTGTATTAGGCTCTCTGCATAAAATGAATAGCTGAAAATTATTGCCAAGTATATTTCTGTTAGGATCATTAAATTATAATTGAACCAACAGAACTTAACATTAGGCAATAAAGAGCTGAACTTTATAGAAGAAATTGTTGGTAATAAATTCTTGATGTTACTATCCAATATTTCAAAAATGTTGAAGTAGTGACATTATGTGGAGGATAGATAATTGTAAACGCATTGAGAGTAGGAGCCATGTATTATATATTTTTTCTTGCTTCTCCATATGTCTTACTATTTGATAAAATTATTTACTGAACAAATGAATATGAAATGGTTATAAAGTTAAAATAATTGTAAGATGCTTTTGACTTCTTATGGTAGAATATTCAGAAGGAAAACATACACAAGGAGTAAACTGTGGACGTTAGGGCGAATTGAAACCATTTTCATTTGAATGGCTTATTTGTATTTAGCCATCTTGGATCTCCTGTGCCATTTGCAAGACAGTATGGTGATAGGCCAAGTCATAGCTTGTGGGTAAACAGTACCCGGGAAGAGTCTGGCATTGCAGAGATTAACCTGCCATTCCATAGCTTCAGGGTGGCTGCAAACCTTCTTTTGCCACCATTATCTGGATGGTACTAGAAGTACTGGCTGTTTCAGTTCCTCTATAAATCAACTAGAAAAATAGGTGGTGTTTCCAGTTTGTTTCCAGAATAAAGCGATCATGCTACAGAAAAGAATTGGCTTTGCTTTTCCCCCCAAACTTCCTTCTGCCTTGTTTTATTACTTTGGTGAGACTGTAGCTCCTTTATTCTTCTAGTTTTGTGGAGCTAATTGGATTATGGGCCACCCATCGATTTTAGTGGCAGGTCTATGCAAGACTGAGCTCTGTAGGGGTTTCTAGTAATATTCTCTCATGCCTTACCAGTTTTATGCACTGTGTTTTGACATGTGTATAACCACTGTGTCACAATTTTCAATAACTTAGGGTGACCCTGGGAAAAGAGGACCACCTGGCCCCCCTGGCCCCCCAGGACCCAGTGTAAGTTATTTGCAGCTTGAATTTTCTTGTGTCTGAGAGTTGGAATTAAATAAACCCAAGAACCAAAAATGGAAGACCTTGTTAATCGAGTCATCATCCTAAAATTCCAAAATGGCTACCAGTTTTTTTCCCCCATTCAGAACATGGGTCTTCTTAGGACAGAAAAGTAGAGGAATAACAGTAGTTTAAAAGGAGGTTTTCTCAGGGAATGGCTTACTCATATATTTGAAGTCCTTTGACTTTTGTGATTTCTCAAATGCTCAAAACTTGGATGTATAAAAGGAACATTTTCAAATGAACTAGTTTTTACAAAGGATTTATACAGTAAGCAATTTAAAAAATAGGAGTTTAAGTAGGAGATAATTCATATTTTAAATTTATATTTGGAGTACCCCATATTTTCTATTCTTTCATTTTATATCCCTTCAGTCCCCTGAAAGAAATAATATACTGAAATTTAGGGGTCTCCAAAATGAACATGCCCTACAAGTCAAAATTTTTAGAATATTAGCATATTATATGCAGCTCTTTGTTCCTTATATTTTATTGAACAAATATATTTATTGTATTTTTGTTCAATGAACTTTCAATTATTAGTAGGTTTGAATTACATATTTAACTATATTCTTAACTTTAGTATTTTCTTTACTTTAGGGAACAATTGGTTTTCATGATGGAGATCCATTGGTAAGATGTTTACCTTTGAATGAAATACAGATTAAGTCAAAGACCATGTAATCTTCAGGTCAACTCTCCTTAAAATTACCTTGCTGGAATATGTTGTATTTCTGTTTTACTTTACTTGGATGGTGGAACAATCCATAGAACTAGTGGACTGGTAGTTTGTATACACTCACATTGTAACTGGTTTTCATTATAGAAATGATTTTGTTTTTCCATAATCTCTTTACTTTATGGCTTTCAACAGAGTACCCCTCAATCTTAGAAGATAGAAGCCAAACAGTTCCTTTGAGACTTGTTTTACTTACAGAGTGATATTCAGATGATGTTGGTAAACTGTACTAAGTGCAATGTTAGCCAATTTGACAAGGGTATGTGGACCTCAAGTTACAGCTATTCTAATAGAGGGGAAGGGGAAAAGGATCAGGTTGTGGTACACTAGATTGTCTGGAAACATTTTATTTCTTTATTAAATTAAATCTGAAATAAATATGGCAAACTATTAACACTTATTAAATCTGGATGGTGAATACTCTGTACTTTTCTGTGAGCTAGGAATATTTCTGATTTTAAAAATGAAATATTGAAAAAAGGGGTAGTCAGAGTTATTTAATGAATTTAATTATATTGGGATTCTGTAGCTAGAATCCCTAAAAAAATACCATTTTGTCATAAAGGGAGGCTCTAATTTATGCTCTCCTTATCTATCTCTCTCTCCCTTTGGCAGTGTCCCAATTCCTGTCCACCAGGTCGCTCAGGATATCCAGGCTTACCAGGCATGAGGGTAAGAGAACAATTTCAGTATTTTATATTCAAGAGTATTATCCATAGAAAAAATAGAGCCTTTCCTGTAAGCACTGGCCTTCCTGGTGAAAGACCACATTCTGATGGATTAGGCAAGTCTGTGTTCGCTTGTTCTGCGGCTTAGTCTATGGTCCTTCTTCAGTCCTAGGAACTGCAGCTGGTGCCCCTGGCAGGTACTCTTATGGAGACATGGATGTTTCATCACACAGTGCTTTTGTTGTTCGGGGAGGAAATACCCATACAATGTATTGGCTTGAGAGACTCTATAACACCAAATGAATGTAGAGAAGTTTGCTTCCTATTGAGGAAGATTGGGGGTAATTGCACACATAATGTATTTGAAACTATTTTGGTTAAGAAAATATAGGGAATACTGTACATAATAGGCAAGAAAAAAGACTTCCCAAAAATGTTTTCTCTCACTTTATATCATAGTTACTTCAAAATTTACCATAAAAATAAAAAAAATATTAAATGTTGGGGTTAGGTGGGATTTTCTCTAGTCTATGAGTCTGAAATTATTTTGAAAATTCCAGACCAATGGAGTTGTGCTATGATCTGAAAGGCCCCAGGGCACTGCTTTTCCAGTCATCCTTTTCTCTAAGGTTAGTTTTAATGGGTTCCCACAACTGCAAAAGATTTGGTCCTGGATTGGTGTCTTATTTTTCACGAAGAGCTACACTCTTGGAATGAGAGTGGCTTTGAGAGTGAAAGCTCTGATGTACTTAATTTTGGAATGTTCATTTCCCATTTGCCGCTTGTTACCACCAAAAGCACACATATGCTTAGAACAGGTGGCCAGACAGGAAGAGATAGGAGATTTTCTTCTCATGCTCTGCAGCTTTCACTGACTGCCCTTTATAGCTTTCCCTTTGCATCTAAAATTGTGTACAAGAAGAGGTGGAGGTTGTGCATCTGGGAGATCCCTTCCACCTCCATGAAGGTACAGAGGAGGCAGAAGGGTTTTCAGAGCAGCATCGAGAGAGCAGGAGATAGCCAGCTGAGCTGGGTCATCTTTAGGAAAAAAGTTACTGATGTTGGAGAAGACTTAATGCTCTTACTCCAACTATGAAAGGATGTTTAGGATAGAGGGATCTAGGGAATGGCCAGCAATACATCATGTTGCTGAACCAGAGAATAAAGCTTTTGCTATTCTAGAACAGTGTTTTTCTATTAACTAAAACTTATATTTATCATCTACAACAGTCATGTAATACACATGGCAGTATTAAGGTCATTTAAGGTAGTCATTTTCCTTGTGACATAACCTTTTTCTGTGTAGCAGAAACTGACACAGATTTAGGGAAGCAAGATCACTTTATGAGCCTTCTGACCAGTTTCCGTAACAAACCCAATACAGTTATTTTTAAATTAATTAATTAATTAGTTAATTATGCATTTTTAGGGTCATAAAGGGGCTAAAGGAGAAATTGGTGAACCTGGAAGACAAGGTCACAAGGTAAGGAAAATGAATATATGGTGGGTAAATTGTGATTAGGAGGAAGTGATTACTTTTATTACAAGAAATTATAGGGAATAATAAAGCATATTTTATCCTTCCTTTTCAAGTGATGATTGACAAGTTTTCAGTAGATGCATTAATATTCTAAGTATAATATTCTAATGTTGTTCAATTGTAAAAAACAGTAACTCACCATACATTTCATTCTTTCCTGTGTTGCTACCCCTTGCTTTTCTTTTGAAATCAATCACACTCAGCTTTTTTCCTGGATGCTTTTGATAGTCAAACATTATTCAGCTAGTTTTCCCACTCCAGTAAACAAAATTTTATGACATGTGTAAAATTTTATGATGAGTGTTGCTGACACGAGCAAACAGGAAGTTGATAGCTGATGGCTTCTCATCTTAAGTTCTGAAATAATTTGTTTCTGACTTCATTTCAATAGAATTTAGATGTTGAGTAATATGGGAGTTAGTAATAGGACTTCTGTTATTGTCTGGATAGAAACATGGCATCCACAGCACAGCCTACATTGGGGCTGGCATGCCCTGCAGAAAAACCAACATAGAAAATTAAAGTAAGGTGACTTACTTGCTTTTTTTTAATCCACTAATGTCAATTGTCTTTAAGTGTCTAAGAATTTGACTTTCTGCTTAATAAAAGTTTTGTCCCTGTTAATTGTGTAATGTTTTACAAAGTCAAACTGTTCTTATTCATGCGGGTTTTCTAGACTTTGTAGACTATGTCCTTCTACACCTTAATGGGGTGGAGGCAGAAAATTAGTCTTTTTCTTTGGAGGAGCTGGAGAGGCAATTTATTAATATCATCAGGCATTAATATCCTTGAACTCTTTAGCTAAAATCAGTCTGTTGAGCAACCTCAGATAATCAGGATAAGTAAGCCCATTTTCTGTTCCTTATTATAGTTTGGTCATTTATTTTTAAAGTCTTTTATTGCTTAGGCACTGAGTAATTAAGGCATTTTATTTATCTGGAATGTAACAGCTGGGTTAATGTCAAATTGGAGCAAGAAAAAAATTGAGTACTTCAGAAATTTTTCTGCATGCTCATTCCTCCATTAAATCTTAAAATTCACAACTAAAAAAATCCAACAATTATTTATTAAGTTCCTGCTGTGTGGCAGGGTTTATTCTAAGTGCCAGGGGCATAGAAATGAAAAAAAATACGTCCAACCACGGAGACTGGCTAAATTAAGTATGGCATGTCCATATAATAGAATATTATCTAACCACCAAAGAAAAGGTGTGTAAGAATATTACAGTGCACCAAAAGGTTTTCATGAGGTAACAATACATGTAGTAAAGCAGATATAGTAGACTTCTGTTATTTTTGATGCCATCCATACCTTCTTCCTTCTTTTGGTGGCCCCTTTTCTTTGTAGAATTTTTACAACCCTGTCCCATGGGCTTTGCGGATGGAGCTGTCAGTCAGAGTATTTTCCTCCTCTTCCCCAGAAACCAATAGTTTTGATACCTATACAAGTTAGTTATCCAGACTCTGGCTTGGTTTTCAATGGGGAACCTGAAAACTGTTTTGGTGTGTGAGATAACTGGCCAAAATTTTATTGGTAGGTGTTGAAAACTCCTTTAATTTATTTCACTTGTTTTGTCACTTACATCTCTCAGTGGGTGTCTTTAAAAACTTACATATAAAGATAGGATGACAATAGCTCATTAAAGAATGAACCTTGAAAGGGTAATAGATGCACTGAACTGTAAACTTAAAGTGGATTCACAACTCTGCCTTGAATTTACAAATTAGTTAATAAAGATTTTAAAATTTGTTGATAAATATAGAAATGAATAGTCAAAAATCTTTCTGTAAAATGATAATAAATTGCTGTTCCTAAATTTGTCACTTAATGTCAGGGTTATTGATTAGTTGTGTGCTATTCATCTGCTGGTGAAATATTTAAATCAACTGTATTAGTCCAAGGTTTATCAGGAATCTGTGGGAAAATATCCCAAACCTTGCTAATGGAAACTTACTGTGCACATATGAGTCACTGTTGTTTTGATAGGTAGGGAAATATAAGTAGCATTTAATTGTATGCATGTGTTGATTACCCACTCCAATAGCTAATTCACTGGCTTTCCCATTGGGACGGCCTCTCCTCGCCATCATATATTCTTATGGAATATAATCTGAATATAACTATGAGACTAAAACCACTATGTAATACCCTCATAATTCTTTCAAAAATCAAGTATAAATGATCTAGGCATAACTTGGTTCTTTGTATTATATGTCCAAAGTTTCTATATTAATATTGCTATTCAATTTGCTATATTTCTGTGTGTATATGTGTGTGTGAAAATCTCTTTAAGGTATGGTCTGTAGAGCAAGAACATGGGTGAACTGAAACATGTAATAAAGAAACAACAGAAATTGATTTTTATCTAATATTATGTACATAATATTAAAAATGAAAAATTTTTCTTATGATTAATTTTACAATTTGAGATATCCATTACCACAGGAAATGTAGGGCAGTATACTTATTGTAAAAAATAAAACCTTTGTCAGAGGGAAAAGTAAATTTTTTCTCAGAGTCAATAAAGTAATCTTTCTATAAGAAACAGCAGTTGAATTTCTCTTCAGAATATACTAACATTTTAAAGTATATCAGAGGCTATAAGGTTAGTATCAAAAAGTCAAAACAATAATTAGTTAGAAAACAAAATGGAAGAAGATTCCATTGGCAATTGCTACCAAATGGTCAAGATACCTTAGAACAAACTTAAATATTCAAGACTAACATGAAGAAAAGAACAAAACTTTATTGATTGAAAGAAAAAGATTTGATTAAATAGATACACTCAGTTCTAAGATAGAAAGGCTCAATATTGTAAAGATTCTAATTCTTTCCATATTAATTTCTTAATTCAATACAGCCCTAATACAAAGCAGGTAGTATTTTTGTGAAGATCTTCTGAATAATTCTAAAGTTCATCTGAAAGAGTAAGCATGTAGGAAAAACTGAAAAAGAGTAACTATCGATGAAAAATACAGACAAAGGAATTCTGTCTGAGATTAAAATGTATTATGAAATTGCAATACTTAAAATGTTGTGGTATTGGCAACATCATACAACAGATCAGAAAAGCAGAAAAAACAGATCAGAAAAAACAAGTGTATTTAACAATTTAGTATGTTAAGGAAGAATTTTCCATCCTGTGGGGAGAGATATCTGTGCGGAGATATCCTTCAATAAATGATATTAGAGAAAGTGGCCAATTACCAGGAAAAAAGAAAATGACAGATTTCTATCTTATATTTTACATTAAACCAATTAAAGATTTCTATGTAAGAAATTAAACTATGAAACAACTAGAGGAAAAATACAGATGAATATTTATGTATTTTTGGGGTGGAGAAAGCTTTTCAATGGGTGACATCAAAGGTAGAGCCATGAAAAGAAAGAGTGATTTAAATACTTTAAAAAATTGTATATGGCAGAAAAATTATAATAAGAAAAGTTTAAAATGAAAATCACAATTTGGGGTGCCTGGATGGCTTAGTCAGTTAAGTGTCTGACTCTTGATTTCGGCTCAGGTCATGATCTCACAGTTCGTGAGTTCGAGCCCCACGTTGGGCTTTTCAGATTTTCTCTCTCTCCCTTTCTCTTTGCCCCTCCACTGCTCTCTCTCTCAAAATAAATAAATTAAAAAAAAAAAAGAAAATCACAATTAAATAATGTTGTAGTTTATGGAAAAGTTTGCATAGCATGATCATATTTTCCTAAAAATACACCCCCCCACACACAATACACACTTGGAACATGAATGTATGCATATTCTCTCTCCGTCATTTCCTCTCCCACCCTCACCCTTTTTTAGAGAAGCATCTAAGATGTTACAGGTATTTATAGTTGAAAAGTGGGATTTGGGTGACTTTATTTGTATAGTTCTCTGTATTTTCTGAATGTTACACGATTAATATGGATTATTCATATAAGCTAATTTAAGAAAGTACAGTAGCATAACTCAGGGGATGCCAAATGAATTTAAAATGTGCTGAGTTACAACGAGCCTATATCTATCTATGCTCATTTGCTGCAATAACATTTGGAGTGCTTTCTGTTGTTTCTTAGGGTGAAGAAGGTGACCAGGGGGAACAGGGAGAAGTCGGAGCTCAAGGACCTCCAGTAAAGTATTGTTTAAAAATATTTAGGATATGCAAATATTCTTTTTTCATGACTTTTAGAATATTTCATGTTTAGCATTTGAATTAATAGTATTATATGAACATGGTATTCTGTATTTTTCCACCAAGCCAGCACTGGGAATTTACCATTTTTTTGAAATAGGAAAGGATCTCCATTATACATTCAAGCACCATTTTAACAAAACAAAATGTACCTATAATTACATACATTTATTTACTAGATTTCAGGGCTAGGCTATCTGAAAGCAAATACTGAACACAAGAGGATGATATATGTCTTTCATGTTCTATGGTGCTATCATATGATACGGAAAAATTCAGGTACGCTGAATCTGTAGCAGGTAGATCATCGACTGGATTTGATGTACCTTATGCCAGCATGCAATCATTATAATTAGAACATTTTTAATTCCTTGTAATCATGTTTTTTTTTAAATAAAAAGTTGGTCCCTTGTGCTTTGGCAGATTGCTGCAATTAAATGCACAGTGAAGTAATCTGGGGTATTGACATACGTCAATTTAAAGTGTTTGGGACATCAAAATTTACATTACTTTTGTATATGAAAGTAGAATTGTTACACTTTTTTTCTTGTCAGGATGAGTAGTAACAATTATGGAAATAATAATTTCTGAATATTGATTGAATTGCAGCTAGCCATGGTCTTTACTATGTAAAGCACAGACTCATGTCCTATTCTCAGAAACTAAAGAGTTAGGGAGGACAAACATGGGACCACCACCCTTCCTTGCCCTGCTCTGCTATTCCCCAAACAACTGGCCATTTATGAAAGAATTCAGGGAGTTGTGCAGATTAGTGCTTACCCAGAACTTAAGGAAATTCCAGCTAAAGGAAATAAGTCTGCACATTTGTAAGAAATGGCCTCTGCTTTTAAGCCACATAAGAACTTTAAGGAAACCTGGAGGAGTACAAGGGGCTTACTCCAGAAGCTTGTCTTCCCTGAGCCTTTGATAGGAGACAAGAAGGAGATGGACTTTATTTTACAGGAGAAAGATGGAAATAAGTAGTGTAAGAGACATATGTTTTTTGTTTTTTGTTTTTGATCTGATGAAAATTTGGTGGAGAATTGGAGTTATTTTTAAAGCCATTCCCCCAAATCCTCAGAACAGGATTTTGCAAGCAGCATTTAAAAGTATTTTCATGGATTAAGGATATCTGTTGGGTGCTGCATGGCTCAAGCATGGGTGATATTGTAGCACTTGCTGACCTTCTGGTGTTTGGGAGTGGGTTTGCCAAAATGTTTCTGTAAAACTCACAGATTTTCACTTTTTAAATGTACATCTATAAAGTAATGAACAGATTTTTAAAAAATTTGCTCTTTGGAACATGTATGTATATATGAGCTCTGCCCTCCCAAGTCATCACCTTGGGAGACAATACATGGCATTCTGATGTCACTGCCATTGGCTCAAATATTTTCGGAATTCATTTTGCGGAACTACCTTCAGAAAGAGCAGTTTTAATCTGAAATGGCCACATCTCAAGTGGTTTACATCCCAAGTGGTTATTCTAAGCTGGATCATGTTACATATTACATCTTGCATGTTCTAGCAGGTCATTCCTAACTAGTCTGCATAGAATTTGTCACTTGTCTGGATGAAGGGTTGGCCACTAAAGTGCCCCGTTTTCTCTAAGTGAGAACACGAGAGAATGACTGGCCTGGAGCTACCTTATTGTAGGCCAGTTATAGTGGACAGTTAGCAAATTGCTCAGAAGTGGCTTTTCCACTTTCCTGAAGGAGCATCTACCTCCTGCTTCTCCCAAGAGAACACCCAGGCCCACTCTTTACAGGATCCACTCCTGGGGACCTGCTGCTGTGACCAGAGAATTGAGAATGGTGGCATTTTAGTATTAGAAAAGATTTTGGAAATCACACTCATATCCTTACTTTTAGAATTACCCACTCCTTTGCCTGGGATGAGGTGAGATGGATTCTTACTGCCCCAAGATAGAGTGCCTCTATCATGGAGATGGTATAACAAATAGTGACCCCTAGTGGTTAGTAAAGACTTTAGCTCCATTTACAGGTCATAAGCTTTTGTGGGCTAGTCTAGAAACCTAATTGCCTTTGATAGCATACACTGGTGGGGAAAAATTATTCCAAAGTTTAAAACCACAACCATCTTACATGTAACCAACTTACAAACCATTAAGAAGGTAGAAATGGCAGTGTATTCTCTACCTGAGTTAAAAGATAAATCTAATACATGATTGTAGTTCTCTTATGCAGTGATGTTTCTTTTTTGTCACCAGTAATTGCTCCAACTCCAGGTATGCATATGTCTTCAGAATTTTAAAATTCTTTTGCCATCAGAATAATTCTCCTTGGATTTTCTCTCTAAACTAGAAACATTTGTTTATATAATGTCACTGTTTCTTGTTACCTTTGGTTATGTTAACATCCTTTTGGATCAGCTTTTGTGATGAGAGAAACAAGTGTGTGCTTCAACTAAAGCAATTCACTGTTGTTTTTATATTTCCAGGGAGCTCAAGGATTAAGAGGCATCACTGGCATAGTTGGGGCCAAAGGGGAAAAAGTAAGATGATGATGATGATGATGATGATGATATGATAATCAAATGTGTAAATATTTGAATTTTTTGCCACTTAAAAATATCTTATTTTTAGCAACATTAAAAAAAAATTTTAAGGTTTATTTTTGAGAGAGAGAGAGAGAGAGAGAGAGAGAGAGAGAAACCGGGGGAAGGGCAGAGAAAGAGGGAGACACAGAGTCTGAAGCAGGCTCCAGGCTCTGAGCTGTCAGCACAGAGCCTGATGCAGGGCTCGAACCCTCAAACCACAAGGTCATGACCTGAGCTGAAGTCTGACACTTGACCGACTGAGCCACCCAGGTGCCCAAGCAACATCATTTTTTATTTTTTATTTGCTTTGTGGATGTTTAGTTAGGTTTTCACATTTCTGTTATAAACATAGATGATAGAAAAGAGTAGTACATATGATACTTATGTATTATATGTTTTAAATTATCTTGAGTAAATAGAAGTAAGCAGGGCTGTTACATTTTATCTCTTTATCATTATCAATAGTTAATACTGATAGCACTGACAACAATACCTGGAAATCAAAGCAAAGACAAGGAAGGAATGGAAGGAAGGGAGAGGTAAGAGAAGGCAGGATATCCCTAAGGACACTGGGGCCATCTGTGGCTCTCTGCTAGGCGGATTGCTGAGCTCTGCCTTCAACAGGAATCTTATACTTGTGGCTGGAGTTTTCGAATCTGTCCTTAGCCCAGTTGCAAAGACCAGATTCTCCTACCACTTCCATAGCAAGGCACTGTGAGATGCTGGGGAGATTCAACAAGTAATAAGGACTTCAAATTTGTTACTTATTGGGAGAAACGAGTGAGTAGATAGCTAACTACAATGTATACAAGAGACCCATAAATTTGAGGGCAAGTGGTTTGAGGGAGTGAAGATGAAGGAGTGGTTACTCTTGATCAGGGAACTGGGAGGGCTCAGGGAGGAGGTGGTGACATCAGAGGGATGCCAGACCTACCTGGAAGACATGCTCCTACTGGTGGAGGATGGGGCTAGGGAGGGCTTGGCTGAGTATCATGAATGAAAACCTTGGAAACCTGAACATTCATGCTGTGTTCAGAAATGTCTTTCTCACTGTGTATGTGAGTGTGTGTAGGGGTGTGTCTACCTTCTCTATCAGATTTTAAGAAAATGGTTACTACTTACAGAGTATGTTAGAAAAGCCACTTTGTGGGCTTGGAAAAAGAAAAGCACTTTCTTTGCCTACCACCACTTCTGACCCTTACGTCTTTCTCTTTAGAACCTCTGGAGCTAATTTGTGTCATTTCACACAGAAGCACAGGACTTTTATTAACCGCTAAGTGGGACTAACTTGCACATTGTAGGTGCTCAAAAAAATAAAACTAAATTTTTTAAAAGAAATGCATATTTTTGGAAATTGAAGGAATTATTTTGTGACTCTTTTTTTTTTCAGCCTTGCTGTCCCTTTTGGATATTCTCATTCTGCCTGTTTTACTCTTCCATTTCCTCTAGAATATTTCTTTTCTAAAAACACTGTATTTTAAAAAACATATTTCATATTTCTATATTCATGTTACCTTAAGTAACATTCTGTGTGTATCTCTTCTGTTATTAAGTAATACATCCCATTTGTTTTGAAGTTGCTGATACCTAGGCCTTCGCTTTTTCTGGGTTTAAATCATCTAAAATATGTGACCCCACACTTTGAAACCAATTACTGTTCTGGATATGTTCTTTATTTGAGGCATGTTTTTTACTTGGCATTTTTCAAAATTTCTCATTTCCTCTGAGTTCTGTCAAATTGCTTTCCATAAAAAAAAAAAAAAAAAAAAGCAAGCTCTTCTCATGAACTCAGACCCCTGGCGTGGTTGCCTAGTAACAGCATTTTGGGTCTCAGCTTGTGCTGAACAGCAATAAGAGAGAGAGTGAGTGCATCACAGCCATTTCTATAATGCAAAGGCCGGGCTCCGCTCTCACCACGCAGGGTGAATGATGAATTCAAGGTCTTTTTCGGGTCTTCCAAATCTCTCCTTCCGTGGTGAACGTAGACTGCTTTCTGCTCTGTTCTAGTTTTTAGGGATCAAAGAATTTCAAGGCTCTGTGGTGCCTCTGCTTCGGTTGTGTCCTTTATTTGATTCTCTCTTTTCTGAACCTTCTATCAAAGGTTTTCTGATTCTTAATTCTTACTACAGATGCTGTCCACCTGGTTTTCTTGGGCTGACATCCATCCAATACTCTTTGGACTGTTTTCTATTTATTTTATCATCTCCTTACCTCAACCCTTTTCATTAGGAGATGGCCTGTGGACTCCAGTGGCCCTTCTGCCTTCTCATTCACTTAGCAGATGAGAAAAAGATTTAAAGAGGGTTGTATTTTATCATGTAGCCTATGCAGAAAGCACTAACCGCCCCCCCTTTTTTGTTTTAAAATCACAGTTTGATTCTTATAATTAAATAAGAAGGTGACATGTACAATATAACCAAGTCGGAATTGATTTCAAGACAATTACATTTCTAAAGCTGTGTAGTTTTTATGCCACCATCACTTGGTAGGGTGTTTGTTGTGAAGGAAGTAAATGAATTATTTCATATAAACTGAACCTAATGTCCATCCAGGATGGAAGAGGGCATACTCAAATCCTTATTACAATTCGTTCTTCTAAACCGCATGGCTGGACTTCTGATTCTGGATCTTGGTGGAAATCCAGTGTCACAGAATCCCACCCACAGCTGCAGCAGCAGCAGAGTCCATGCCAACTATTCTTTGGGTGGCTCCTTGGTCTTCACCGCTAACAAATTCCCATCAGAATCCTGAGAGGCCTGCAGGGTGAGTACCAAACCTCTTCAATAGGTTTGTCAAGTTCTCTAAACAGGTACCAGTGTTTTCAGTTCATGTCATCAATCAAGAATGGATACAGTGTTGGGGCGCCTGGGTGGCGCAGTTGGTTAAGCGTCCGACTTCAGCCAGGTCACGATCTCGCGGTCTGTGAGTTCGAGCCCCGCGTCAGGCTCTGGGCTGATGGCTCGGAGCCTGGAGCCTGTTTCCGATTCTGTGTCTCCCTCTCTCTCTGCCCCTCCCCCGTTCATGCTCTGTCTCTCTCTGTCCCAAAAATAAATAAAAAACGTTGAAAAAAAATTTTAATAAAAAAAAAAGAATGGATACAGTGTTAACTTAAAATATCCAGAGTGGTATCAAAGACTGGCCACAAGTACTTTGGGTGGGATGAGAAGATGCAAACTAAGTGTTTTCATATCTGAGGTGTCTGATTAAACACTCACCACGGGTGCCTGGGTGGCTCAGGTGATTAAGCAGTCACGCGAGGTCATGATCTCACAGTCTGTGGCTTCAAGCCCTGCATTGGGCTCTGTGCTGACAACTCAGAGCCTGGAGCCTGCTTTGGATTCTCTGTCACCCTCTCTCTCTGCCCCTCCCCGCTGGCACTCTGTTTCTGTCTCTCTCTCAAAAATAAATAAACATTAAAAAAAAAAATCCCTGGAGTTCACTGATGAATACAGTATATGTTGCAAACACAAAACCTCCTTTTTTATCTGGCTATTAAAGTTCTGTAGAAAGACTGATGTGCCCTTTAATATAAATGAGTAATCTTAATAGCACTGCTAGGAATTTATCCAAGGGATACAGGAGTATTGATGCATAGGGGCACCTGTACCCCAATGTTTATAGCGGCACTCTCAACAATAGCCAAATTATGGAAAGAGCCTAAATGTCCATCAACTGATGAATGGATAAAGAAATTGTGGTTTATATACACAATGGAATACTACGTGGCAATGAGAAAAAATGAAATATGGCCTTTTGTAGCAACATGGATGGAACTGGAGAGTGTGATGCTAAGTGAAATAAGCCATACAGAGAAAGACAGATACCATATGGTTTCACTCTTATGTGGATCCTGAGAAACATAACAGAAACCCATGGGGGAGGGGAAGGAAAAAAAAAAAAAAAAAAAAAAAGAGGTTAGAGTGGGAGAGAGCCAAAGCATAAGAGACTGTTAAAAACTGAGAACAAACTGAGGGTTGATGGGGGGTGGGAGGGAGGGCAGAGTGGGAGGGAGGGCAGGGTGGGTGATGGGTATTGAGGAGGGCACCTTTTGGGATGAGCACTGGGTGTTGTATGGAAACCAATTTGACAGTAAATTTCATATATTAAAAAATAAAATAAAAAAAAAATAAATGAGTAATCTTGAGGTGCCTGGGTGGCTCAGTCTGCTAAGTGTCTGACTTGATTTTCAGCTCAGGTCATGATCTCATAGTTAGTGGGATTGAGCCCTGCGTTGACAGTGTGAAGCCTACTTGGGATTCTCTCCCTCCCCCTGCTCTCTCTCTATCTCAAAATAAATAAATAAACATTTAAATGGCTGATCTTAATTTCATTTCTTTGTCTTTTTTTTTTTTTTTTTGTAGGGTGCTCGGGGCTTAGATGGAGAACCTGGGCCTCAAGGTCTCCCTGGTGCACCTGTAAGTAGTTTTCCTTTTACAAGACCCAATGACAGATTCTTTAGCAATGATCAGTAAAGATTATTTGCTCTGTGTGTGTGTGCATGTGCATGCATGTCTTCCACATGTGAATAATTAAAGTAGTAAAATGGGCAATAGTTTTTATATTTATTTAAACAAATTTTAATCATGACGAGCATCACTTTCTTGGACAAAGAGAATGTTCTTTTGACTTGGAATGGATTTTTGTTTTTCTTATCGGTGAAGTCAAAATGTTGAGTTTTTACATTTGTTGTGTTTTCCTTTTGTTTTGGTTGCCAGGATGCTTAGAGTCACAGTAACCATCTATTACTATATTTCAGTTGCTTGGATAATTCTTTTTCTTTTCTATGATTTCTGACCTCATTATTCTATATTTTGACTGTCACATGCACATGTGTCCTTATTACGGGCTGCCTCACACCTTTTCTAGCAATAAATACAAAGCCGTCTATTAATAACCGCTTTGATCACAGAAAAAGTAGAGAAGGTATAATTAAAATAGAATCTCCAACTATCAAGCTCCTATGGCCCAGTGGGAAAGACAGAATGTAACTATGTTGTACATTACAAGATCAAGCACTAGAATATGTGGTGGAGGTAACCCATGCAAGAGGATCTTAGAGGCAGGTTGACCTGGAAAGCCATTCTGGGGGGGATGGGCAGCAGAGTACAGGTGAGAAAGAACACTGTTGGTGGTGATGGGGGTATGTGTTGTCATAGGGGCTGTTACTGTCTGGCATTGTAAGTTTCTACTGAGAAGATGAAATTGAATAGATGAGGTAGGATCATATTATGGAGTACTTTTAATGCCAATCTTAGCAGTTTGAACTGATATAGTAGCAATAGGAAGCCATTTGAGATTATAGAGTGGTTATGCAATTCAACAAAAGCTGTATTTTAGGAAGACACATCCTCTATTACTGCCTATACCATAAATCAACATTAGCCAGATAATTTTGACAGGAACCCCTATCATTGCCTGGAGAATGAAATAATATGGGGACAAGATTGGCAACTGATCCAAACCTCAACTCAGCAAGATAGTCAATGCATTTAGCTGATATGTAGACATAGTTACTGATGTCAAGGTTATCTGCAGCATGGATCTTAATTTTATTATACCTATACATCCAAAGAACACAGAAGCTTTATCCATTTAAAATGAAATCAAAAGACACGTAAGTCTCAGTTATCCCCATGGCAATATAAATTTTTAAGACAATGTAATTTTATAAAAAGATTTCTCGAGGGGCGCCTGAATGGCTAAGTTGGTTAAGTGTCCGACTTCGGCTCAGGTCATGATCTCATGGTACGTGAGTTTGAACCTCGCATCAGGCTGTGTGCTGACAGCTCAGAGCCTGGAGCCTGTTTTAGACTCTGTCTCCCCCCCTCCACCCCCATCCCTCCCTGGCTCACACTGTCTCTTTCTCAAATAAACATTAAAAAAATTATAAAAAATAAAAAGATTTCTTGAGCTAGGCATCCAAGTCAGAGCAAAGGTTGAAAGAGCAGTAGTAAGGTAATATGGATGGAGTTTTATAATTTCAAAAGTCTCTCAATAAGTGACTTCTGCTTGTATTAACAACATTTTATTTTCATACAGGGTGATCAAGGACAGCGAGGACCTCCAGGAGAAACAGGTCCCAAGGGAGATAGAGTGAGTTCCAATTAGTGTTAATCACTATAAACATGGTGCTTTTTGGTGTCCTCTGATTCTGCTTACCTCTTTGATGTGTCCTAAGTATTGTGATAAATGAGCATGTCTTGTCTATCCTTGCCTTTCTGCCCTGCAGGGACCTCAAGGTTCTAGAGGAATTCCCGGTGTCCCTGGATCCAAAGGAGACACGGTATGTCCTGAGCTACAGTTATCAAGCACATTTTTCAAAGTGATTATTAACTTGTAATAAAACTTTAGAAAATAATGAAGGGAAGAAGGCTGTGACTATTTCTGAGAGACAGTCTGTTTCTTTGTGTGTCTGTAGGGCTTGCCAGGTGTGGATGGCCGTGATGGGATACCTGGAATGCCTGGAACAAAGGTAGCTGTGTGGCCCTGGCCAACCAAGCACAACATTTCCATTACTACATTACTGGGAAATGTATTTAGCTGGCTTTGGCTTTTCTCCTCCTTTTAATTTTTAAATCAAGTGTCAGCTGAAAATACTATTAGAATAGTATGTTTCTTTACTTGGTTTTAGGAACTCAGTAAAATTGCCCTGTTAATGAAAGTCGCTGAAAGAAACTGTGTATTTTGGTTAAATTTATGTCCTAAGTCCATCGTCCTCCTCCCCCCTCCCTGAACTGGATCATATTATAAAAGTGCATGTAAGGTCAGATGTAGAGATTATCCTTCTACTTAGAAGGTCTGTGTCCTTTCCTTTCTTGAAAGAAATTAAGCAGTTCATACAAGTCCAATGATGCATACAAACTTCTTTTTTCAGGGTGAACCAGGGAAACCTGGGCCTCCTGGTGATGCAGGATTGCAAGGGCTACCTGTAAGTATTTGAGTCTTTAAATGTTTATTGGTTTGGGTACATATTTTGAAAATATGAATTTTAGGGAGAAATAACTTGATAAGTTCTGGGGAACATATATGATACTTTAATTTTATATTTTTACAGTTTTACATTTTCTACTTTTTTCTGAATAACTAGCTATTTCTCTAATAACTATACTAAGCTTTAATTTTATCTTCTATCTTTAGTTCACTCAATTTGTCTTATTTCACTAACCCTGAGCTATGGGCCAGGGTCATATACTTCCTCCTACTTTTAACCAGTTCTGAAGTTCTTGTTAGCAGAGTTGAGCCATAAGAGGGTTGAGAGTATGTTCATAGGACAATGTGAGATATAAGATACCATTTTTTTTTGATGTGTGGTATTCTGAATTATTCAAATTGGTGTTTCCCTGCATTAATGTGGCTGGAGGCTAATGTGGATTATACAGATGTATTCTTGGAAACACATGTTTCAAAGTTACAAAGGGATACTTGGTGATTTGAGGACTGGCCACAATTTATTATGATATCTGTCTGACATTTCAAAATAACCAGTGAGAGAACATTAGGACTCCCAATAGTACCAAATTTTAGTTAGAGCCAGCATTCTCCTGCCATTTTTTTTCCTACTTATGCGTTAGCGATTCAGTAGGTAGGTCCTTGTTTTGTTATTCTGTACCTCAAATCATGCTGGTAGTAGAAGCTCCTATTGACCTGAAAATAGTACTGGATTATAATTTGGAAATTCATGCTTGAAAAATAACTTTAGTTTAGAGGCAGGATTTGCCTAAGGGTGTTCAGACTTAACAAGCCAGATACAGTGAAGCAATTCCTTCTAAACTGTTCAGAATTTGGGAACTAGGGAGAATCTCCCTCACATTAAAGCTTTGCTGCTGTCACGATCCCCTCGGCCCCTCGGCATGAAGTGAGCACGGCACCTGCAGATTCTCAGGTGAAGTGATTCAACCCGTGTTCTGTATGCGCTCTTTCAGGGTGTACCTGGGATCCCTGGAGCAAAGGGTGTTGCTGGTGAAAAGGTAAAAGATTAAACCTTTTTAATTAGTACTTTTCTCTATTTCTTTATTTTTTCGTTAGTGTGTTTTATTTATCATTTTTAGTATTTCCAGCCTGACTTTTATTTTTGACTCTAAGCAGAAATGAAAAAGGCTTTATGGCTTCAAATGCTATTCTCTTTCCTAGCTGCAAACAGAATACTTTGACAAAGTGTTGCTGATTAGACTTCCTTCCTGAAAGTGTCATCCTTTGCCAGTAGAAAACAGACAAAGTGTTACTGTTCTTTACCACTTAAAATAAGGAAATTGTTACTAAGCCATAGAAATTATGTCACAATTAAAAACAACAGGTGAAAGAAAAATTAAAGGGAGAAGACATAGCTTTGAATAAAATAGATAAAATGTGAATAATGTAGAATTTGGTCACTACCAGGTTATATGGCTACAGCTCTCTAATTATAGGGGTCCGCAGCATCTTTAAAGAGCAGAGATGTTCCCTAATAAGTAGACTGTGACAGACTGATGGTGCAGATGACATCGCAGACATGTGCTTTCCCTGGAGCTTGCTGGCAGGGTTTTTCTCAACAGCACATCCTCTTACTCCTCATGTTCACAGGATTCTTTTTAATTTTAATAGTGTCAGTGTCAGGTAAAAGGGCTCAAAGAAAGGTATTGGAGACAGAAGTGGTAAAGGAAAGACACATATAATTAATATTGTGAAGAAAGAAAACTTTTCTCATATTCTTGTCTGGCTAATGACCTTCATTTTTTTGACATTTGACCTTCACTTTTGGACTTTTTGACACCTTTACTATACTTGTGGGAATAACAGAACATGATCCTGAATCTGAAAAACTTTTTAATGTATCCACTAAGAAAGAGATTCTACATCTTCCCAAATTCTCAATGTGAAATTGGGAAATTAATGCTATTTAGGTGTCAGAAATGCCTGGTCTGGCCTAGACAGGTTGATGATATGCTTACTTGCTGTCTGAATTACCCTGAATGTTGCTCTTTACCTTTAGGGTAACACAGGTGCTCCAGGGAAGCCTGGTCAATTGGGGAATTCAGGCAAACCGGTAAGATGCCATGAGTTACCTTTCCTTATATTATAACCTGTTGCAATCAGTGAGCAAAGAATTAGGGAGTGTTAACTTTTTCTTTCCTTGCTTTCCTCATAACAGGGCCAACAGGGGCCTCCAGGAGAAGTGGGACCCCGAGGACCCCGAGGGCTTCCTGTGAGTACTCCTTTTCTGTAGAACCTTCCAAGGTGCCTTCTCAGGGTTTTGCTGGGTGTTCTTCCAATCATTTGTTCATTTATCCATGAATGCCTTCTGGTGTTTGAGCATGTCCTAGCCGAGAGAGACAATGGAATGGGAATGCTATTCATGTATACACATGCTTTTTTTAAATTCAGAAAGTGGAAATAAAACTTAAAAAATGTTTAAAATATGTTTAAAAAGCATGATGACCGTTTTTGCTCTCATCTCATGTTGAGGGAAGTATTTTAGTGTGGTTAAAGAACAATAGTACTGAGACATAATTCATGTACTATATAATCCACCCATTTAAAGTATACAATTTATTGATTTTTAGCATATTTGTGGAATTATGCAACCATTACCACAGTCCATTTTCAACATTTTCATCATCCAAAAAAGAAACTCTGTGTCCACTTGCAGTCACTCAACACTTCCTCCCAATCTTCTCAGCCCTACTCAACCACGAATCCACTTTCTGTCTCTGTAGATTTACCCGTTCTGAAAATATCATATAAATGGTATCATACAATTATGTGGGTTTTTTAGTGATTGGCTTCTTTCAACATGTTTGAAGTCTTAGCTATGCTGTAGCATGTATCCGTACTTCATTCCTTTTTATTGGTGAATAATTTCAGTTGCATGGATATACCAAATTTCATTCATTCTTTCATCCACTGATGGACATTTGGGTTATTTCTGCTTTTTGGCCATTATGAATGATGCTACTGTGAAAATTTTTCTGAGTTTTTGTGTGGTCACATGTTTTTATTTCTCTTGAGTACAATACATAGAAGTAGAATTTCTAGGTCATGTGAGAACTATGTTTAGGTTTTTGAGAAACTGCCAGACTTTTTTTAGTGTGAGTTTGTAAATGTGCCTATTTTGCATCAAATATAGCAACGTAGATTTTCCCTTTAACCCTTAGAGAGAAACTGATTAGGAAATTAAACGTTAATGTGAACTTTAAAAAATTCTCTCTGGCCTTCAGTATAAGTTCTTGTTTTCAAAATCTGCTGAGTATCAAAAAGAATTCCAAGTGAGAACACAGAATTATTTCTAAATATTGTTGTTACAATCTTTTAAAGCATTTCATGAGCATGTTGAATGAGGATTTTCATGTTTGAGGGAAGTGAAATATTCCAGGTGTCTTGTGACATGAGGGGAATTTTTCCATTTCTCATGGATGTTTGTCAACTGACCTCTACCAGGTGGTTTCCAAAAGTTTCTCTGCAGCCAAAGAAACTAGCTATTGCCCCTCATTATGCTCTTTGCTCCCTCGCTGCTCACTTATCCTTTTCTTCTCTCTTGCTTGAAGCCTGCAAATTTCTAATTAAAATACTTTCCTTAAATTGACTGCCAAAGCAATGAGTTTGTAGCTAGATCACATTCCTAAAACAATGAAGATTCTCCATGACTGGTCCAGAAAGATTTAACAGTGTGGGAAAGGGGCACTGAAACTTTGAGAATGTTGGCTATTAAGTCTAGTGTTCACTTTGTAGAGCAGAAAACAGTAAAGTTGAAGGAGCACCTGCTGTGTGTGAGGACCACACACTGAAGCACAAAATGTGACACAGTAGAGAGGGCTTGGCCCATCATCAGTTAAGTGCCATGGGATATATCGAGAACCAGAGGCAGAACTGCGGAAGGAGATGGGGTGGGAGTGTTTACTTCTTTTATGTGAGGGCAGGCAGATCTGTTATGCCTATATCTGTTCTGCCTATGTTTCAACCTGATTCAGGTTTTGATTTTTGCGTTTCTGTAAATGTCTAGGTTCTCATTGCAGCTCAAAGCTTTGGTGTTTTTCTTCGGTCATGATTCCTATCTCTAGTAGGACCCGCTGATTCTACCACCTCCTTTTGAAGGTCTCTTACATTTGACTCTTCTTTTCTAAGCCGACTTCCACTGGCCTGGCTCAGATCATTAGCTGCTGCTTGGATAATCTGTTGTCTCCTGATTTGCCTCCCCAGCTTGTCTATCCTTCCTCTACCAGTGTTTCCCAACAAGGTACTCCTGGCATCTTGGTTGGGATAATTCTGTGTTCCCCAGGACCTTACCCTAGAACTCCAGTAGTGTTCCCATGGCCATGGTGACACACAAAAGTATCAGGCACCATTTCAGAGGCCTGGGGACTGGCTGTGACACCAGCTGTGCAGACTGCCATCCTGGTCTTTTTGAAGTATGCCTTCTGTCATCACTTCTCTTCTTTATTTACAAATCTTCCATGGATCTCCACTGGCAATTAAAGAAAGTACCAAATCTTAAACTGTTGGTTTTCCCTCTAGTTTTATGTTCCACTTCTGCCTTGCTCAGAGCCAGCCTGTGTTCAAGTCAAGCTGGACTCCATGCTAATTTCCAAATAGTCTCTGTACTTCTCAGCCTGCCTTTCTTTTCTTATGCTCTGCACTTAGATGGCTTTCTTCTCAATGTCTCATGTGTCTTCTTAGATGTGATTAAAATGTTAATTCTATAATGAAACCATCTCTGATTATGTCCCATCCTCCAGATAGAAGTGCTGTCTCCTTATTCTGAACCCTACAACCCTGGGCCCCTGAAAACTTTTTTAAATTAATTAATTTTATTTATTGTTTTAGATTTTATTTAAATCCAAGTTAGTTAACATATAGTGTAATAATGGTTTCAGGAATAGAATTTAGTGATTCATCACTTACATATGAACCCAGTGCTCATCCCAACAAGTGTCCTCCCTAATACCCATCACCTATTTTGCCCTCCCCCACCCACCTGCCTTCCAGCAACCCTCAGTTTGTTCTCTGTATTTAAGAGTCTCTTATGGTGTGCCTCCCTTGTAGCCCCTTGCTGTGGAAACAGCGGGGATGCAGGGACACCTGTGATCCGCCTTGGTGGTCCCTACATATCTTTACTCAGGGCCTGTCGCAAGGTGGTGCTTAATAAATATTTCTTAAAATGAACTGAATTGGAGGTATAATAAATCTTGCTATGCTGCTTATGTTGGTAATAACTGACTTCTCACCAACTATAAATTTTATAGAAAAGTGTCACGAGAGGTTCTAAGTATTAGAGATCTGGAGCAGAGTTTTAACATCAAATCTACTTAGTGAAGGATACGTTTATTCTTTCATTTTACATCATTAAATTTAGTTTCATAGATAAGGGTTCACACATTTTCAACTATTCCTCACAAGTTTTAGCAGTTTTTCCTGAAAATGTCAAATTGAAAAGCTGAGTAGAAGGAATGAAAACCTATTTCTAATGTGTCCTACTAATGGACCAGGCTAATTGGAGCATGTCTTTGAAATTAAGTGGTGTTCCCCTTTCCAAACCATTGTTCTAACAGCTTTAGCCAATGCCACAGCAAGATATATGGGAGGTTTTTTTTGTCACCACCAGTGATGACATATGAGCACATATCTTTACCAGTTGGATCGTGCTTCTGGCTTTCTCAGTCACACTCTACTGCTTTTCACTTGGATCTGGGTGACTCCTGGTTTACAGCAGGCTTATGGCTGGGGCCTCGGATCCAGTGGCTCCTGGTCCATTTCCGTCTTTCAGGCTCCCCAGAACTTGCCAGGGCTTTTGTTGAGAGAGTTGTGTTTGCTCTGCTCTCATGATTCTGACTGGGATGAGCGAGCGCCATGCTGATCTGCTTCCAGTTTTCTGAAGATTATACACTCCTGGAGTACAGAAGCCTCTCTCATTTCTCTTGAAGTTCTACCCCCACCTATCGTAAACAGCTCTGGTCACAGAGGTCCCCATATGGTGTGTTGTCGAATGGTCGAAACTGCCTTCCTGTGCCACCCAGGCCATGGAATATTATCCCTGTCAATAATTTGTGAAGCAGCTGTGGTGGTTATAGATTTTGATCTGCCTCCATGTGTGCAAGAATATTTAAACCTACACCAGAGAGAAATAAAACTATACAATGCTGTAAAATTGAATAGATTTTTAAAATATCTTTGTGGCAAACCTAAAAATTACCATTGCACTAGGACTAATAACATCTTCTAATATTACTATGAAAATGGTTTTGTAAAAGCAACAATCTGTAGAAATCATATTTGATCTTCTGGGTTAATCAGCGTCCTTTTTCCCAGAGAGAGGCACTTAAGTATATACTCCAGACTAAGTATAATGATTTATAATTTCTCGCTTCCAAAATTAGCATAGTACTAAGAATAATGTTCATTCTTCATCTAGTTAGCATTTTCGGTAATCAGGCAAATGCAACCACCATCACAATCTAGAGGACAATGGAATAAAATCCAGAATTTTTTTTTTGCAAAATAAGTATGATAACATCAGTATAATGAAATAGATTTTTCCATAATATTTTAAAAGTCTCGTAGCTCTATTTTAAAAGGGAGAGTTCCAAGTGGAATAATTTGTCTGTATTTATTGAAATTAGTTTTACAAAACAGCTCCCAGTATTTATTTATAAAGAAGGCGCCTTCTCGGTGGTTAATGGTCTTGATAGAAACTAGAGAAATGAAGATTGCAGACTTTTTTTTTTCCAAGAGCAATTTTTACACTCAAAGAAATGGGAGATTTGAAACGCAAAGAACAATTTAATTAAACATTTGATTAAAAAACATAATTTTGACTGATTTCTTTAGGCCTTGGGTAAAATCTTGGATAAAAACAGTAACTAATGTTTACAGTGCTTACTATGAGCCAGACACTGTTCTAAGTGCTTTATGTATCTATTCAATCCTCTCAAAAACCCTATGAGATAGGTACCGCTTTTATCCCCACTTCATAGGTAAGGAAACCGAGGCACCGAGAGGTGAAGTTATGAGCCTGGAGTTGGCTGATGCACAGCAGGGTCAGGACCTGGCAGTGGGGCTCAGTGCCTGTGGCCTCATCTCCAGTACCTTGCCAGCTCTAGTCAAGGCTTTGCAGGATGGTTTTCATTTGAAGTTAGCTTGCCAGATTCTAATGGTACAAGGCATATTTAGCAAATTTAAAATTTTGGTGTTTATGGAATTTTCATAATGAGCATTTAACAAAAGTTTACGTAAAGCTGGTGAAGACAAACAAATATGACATGAATCCACACAGATTCCTGGGTCTTACCTCAGAACTACAAAATAAGAATATATGGGAGCAAGGAGGAGGGAAGCAGAAGGAGGAGCAGGGAGATGGAGTGGTGGAAGATGTCTGGTGAAATATAGTTCTTTTAGTGTTTATTTAGTTTAAGAGACAAAGAGAGAGAGCATGTGTGTATGTGAGCATGGGGGAGGGGCAGAGAGAGAGAGAGAGAGACAGAGAGAGGGAGAGAGAGAATCCCAAGCAGGCTCCATGCTATCAGTGCAGAGCCTGATGCAGGGCTCAATCCCATGAATTGTTAGATCATGAACTGAGCCGAAATCAAGAGTCAGACACTCGACCGACTAAGCCACCCAGGCACCCCAAGGGAACTATATTTCTAAAACACTCTTTGGGGGATTCTAATGCACAGCCATAGTTGGGAATCACTGGTAGAGGGTCTGCATCTTTTTTAAAGCATTGATTGGCTTCTTAAATAGGGAGGAGTTGGCAGATGTGTCTGAACATATTGGAGATATATATGGTGGCACTGAGCATCCAAGAGAAAAATAAAGCCTTTTAATGTTCCTCATTTTTTTTTAATGGTAGGGTTCTGCCTTTTTTTTCTGGTCCCTTACAATTTTTTTCTTGTTACAAATCAGAACTCTTGTTGTCACAGGGTTTGTAAATATTAGCCACTGAGCAGAAAAGCCATATTCCTACCAGTCTCCCTTGACCTCATCTGAGAATATGGTAATCACCACAGCTTTTGAAAAACAGGAGGTTTACATTTATTTAGCACACCTGTGGTTCCAAGGTCATGGTTAATTGCTCCCTACAACATGTGTTTAATCTATGTTTTTAAAGATTACTATTTATATCTTGAATACTCATGTTCATCTTACTCACAGGTGAAATTCTAGAACTTAGAAAATGTTTTTAGAATACATAGAAATCGTAAGAATGGCCATCAGAAAATCTTGTCCTAACACTCTATTTGTAACTGCTTGGTCATTGTTGTGTGAAAATAAACATCACCTTTGTCAAACTTGAGATGATTTCTATAGAAATACCTATGTTTCAAATGGCCAAGAACCTGCGTGGCTCAGTCAGTTAAGTGTTCATGCTCTCTTTCTCTCAAAATAAAATAAATAAAATTAATCTCTTAAAAAAATAAAATAATATGACCAAGAATTTAAAGGGTGGAAGAGAAATAAAAACGAGTAACACATGCTGAAAAATGCTTGTAATTTTACTGATCCTCTAGTCCTAGTCTAGTCCTCTGGGTGTGCTGAGCTCGTGGGTGTAGAAGTTCAGCAGAACAGACTGTCTACACTGGGGTTCTGAGCCATTCATACATGTTGCCAAAGTCCTGCCAGCAGCTGGAAAACACTTACGAATTGACTAATAAGAGCTCCTGAAAGACAGAAAAAATAAGATACCAGCAGAGAAAAATATTTGTCTTTGGAAAAATAATCCCTACAAGAAAGAAATGAAAAGTTATATAATCCTCTATTTTAACTTAGCCCTTTGGTTTGTGAAAGAGAAAAAAAGTACATCAATCATCTTTATTTTGGCATAATGGTTCACTTATTTAGAAGTGAATACTTGAGTTTGTGTCAAGAACTGCTTTCCTCTTCTGATATCATTAATTAGTTTTCCCACTGATGACTATTAATTATTCTGTGAATTAAAGTCATGTTAGCCCAATGACATTTAGGATCTTAATCATGATGCAGTTCAGAAATTATTGAAAATGCCAGCAGAACAGACATACTGAAGAAAATCTGTCTTGAACTTTCAAGTGCTGGGCTAAATTAATGGGATGGAATCCAGTCTATATTTATATTTATATTTATATTTATATTTATATTTATATTTATATTTATATTTATATTTATATTTATATTTATATTTATATTTATATTTATATTTATATTTATATTTATATTTATATTTATATTTATATTTATATTTATATTTATATTTATATTTATATTTATATTTATATTTATATTTATATTTATATTTATATTTATATTTATATTTATATTTATATTTATATATGGATAGAATCTATCACAGTGGCTGGTTTCTTACATCTTTCCAGTGCCCATACTCGAAGGACGCTGCCTCAGGCTTCTAAGCTGCTCACAAGGGTTTAAGGGCTAATGTACCATACAAACTTATATCCTAGACAAGCTGCTTATATAAACATTTTTTATAAAGTATTTAAGAGCTTTTCATTTAAATCACCTGTAATTCATTTGAAACAACTGCCACTTAATTATAGCTCCAAGCTAGAGATCTGTAATTTAGCAAACATTTCTTAATCCTTTAAAAAAACCTGGAAATTCAGAATGATGATAGATCTTGACACTTAGTTCAAATTATAGATAAATGAATAGTATATGGGCCAGATCAGGATAATCTTAGCAGAAGCATTTATATATATCAAAGGGGCATCTGGGTGGCTCAGTTGGTTAAGCATCCAACTTTGGCTCAGGTCATGTTCTCCCAGTTGGTGAGTTTGAGCCCTGAATGTGGCTTTCTGCTGTCATCCTCTGCGCCCCCCCTGCCCCTCCCCTGCTTGCACACTCTCTCTCTCAAAAATAAATAAACATTAAAAAATATATAAATACCAAAAATTAATATGAAGTTTTTGTGTCATTTTAAAGTAAAATGAAGTCAAAAGACTACTTTCATTTTTATTTATACCGCCCAGGAAATGTGATTATTTATCCAATAGCCTTGTGTTCAGTTTAGTTGAATATGTGTTCAAAATAAACGTTTATCAGACTGCATAAAACTGTATGAGGTTCTTGGGGAAAGAAATTGAAGAATTCATGTCTCCTTTTCTCAAAAGGCTTAGAGTTTCAAATAAAAAATTGAAGTTGGCTCAGAAAATGAAATGTTGCTTTTGGTGCATTTTCATTATAAATTGTACTTTCCAAAGTTTATTTAATCTTTTAAGATATGTTTAGAACAAGAATGTGTAGAACAAAGAATTTTGTATGTCAGAAACTTTGTAAATTTCTATTATCTCTTTTTGAAGTTGCATTAGTAACTTAAAGATAAACATCCCTGTCCTGTTTCTCTTTTTTCACTCTTTTGCGGTTCAAGATCTTTCACCAGACGCTGCATTAAAATGTACCGTAGACCTGAAATTTACTCTGTGTTTAGGCATTCTGCGGAATTCAAAATTAATATACCTATACCTCAAGGGCACATAATCTAAATGAGAGGATAAAACATATACACAAATAGCCATAATATAAGTTATAGTGTGACTTAGATGCTGAAAATTACTAATTGTCATTTCACATGGATGTATCAGACATCATTCTTATCTAATGGTTTGTAATCACAATGAACAGTTAACACATTCACTGAAGGATGAATAGTGGGGAGGCTGTGGGCATTTTATGTAACAACGTTGAACTTGGGGAGAATACTTTGATGACTTTTATATTTAAACAAAAACCTAAGCAGAATGTTATTTTATTGACATAGTAATTAAGCATTTGAGTTCTGGCAAACTGTCCAGTTGACAGTCATGTTTGTGTTTTTCCAGGGCAGCAGAGGTGAAATAGGACCAGTGGGACCCCCAGGACCACCAGGTAAACTGGTGAGTAATATTTCCAGTCTCCAGCAGTTTATACGCTTCATACAAAACATGGTCAACTTGTAAAAATAAGCAAGGAGAGAAAAACAATGTGCGAAGAGTGATTTAATCATCCTTGCTTGATTTCTACTGTGCTGTGAATGTGTGAAAATGTAAATGCGGAATTTCACATTATATCTAGGATACCCCCAGAGGGTGTTTGAATCAGTGTGGACTGTAGCATACATTTTGAAACGAGGAGAGACACGAAGTGCTACATTTGGCCTCTGGCTGTTCTTGAAATTGAAGAGAAGTGTGTGAATGCTGCCTTTGACTTCTCTGAGTAGGCTTGTTTACACAGCCAGAGAAGCACTACCATTGCACGGGCTCCACTGAAAGAGCCCACTGTTGGAGGGGGGGGAGCGCAAACCTGGGAACTGAGGACCTCAGAGGTGGGACAGAGCGGGTGGAGGGACTCGCCTATTTCTTCCTTAGACTGTGGGAGAGAGGCAGATTTGAGGAGCAGAGCTATACCAACCACAGCACATTTATTTTAGACAGGAGTCAACACACCCGAGGTTGTGTCTGCCTTGCATGCTTGCGGTGTTGCAGTAACACTGATTTGGGAGATTCTGTGTTTGTTTTTCAGGGTTCTCTGGGTAGTCCTGGCCTCCCTGGCTTGCCTGGTCCCCCTGGACTTCCTGGAATGAAAGGTGACAGGGTAAGCCAGCCCTCCAAAAAGTTCCTTATGTTTTGATTTTTACTATGAGAAACCAAGCTGTGTGTTTGGCACGTGGAGATTTTTATAGCAATGATCATAGACAGTGATCAAGAGAGGCATCCTAAATTACTGAGAGTTGGGATCAAGAAGCAAAAGAAATCTAACATAATAATTTCTCAGAAGGAAAAAACGAAAGTTGAGAAAAGTAAAAATTTCAGTTGTAATCATACTTCCTGTTTAGTTTTAAATTTACATTCCTACCAGTCAGGTTTATGTGGGCGTGAACAGAGAACACCCCAAGTTTTCAGCTTTTGGACAACTGTCAGTTTCTCCAGGTCTCACCTGACTGTTGTTAGGTTGTGAGGAGAGGAGCAAGACCTCGTCTGTCACATCATTCATATGTGTCCTTGTCTGCCAGCCTGATATGGGAAGTTGGTTCATTTGAAATTACGTAGTTGAATTATCTCAAAATATTGAAAAAGTATTATATTTTATTCAATACAGGGAGCAGTTGGTGAACCTGGTCCAAAGGGTGAACAGGTGGGTCCAATCAGAAGAATATGAGATGCAGTGAGTAATGCATATTAATGTACCTCACCAGCAGGGGGCACTGGCTGGTTTATGGTGTGAATAAAAAGATGGAGGCTAGCAGTTTTGCTCAATGTGCTTCATAGTGTGTGAAAGCTAGAATTTAGTTTTGTCTGTAACCTTATCTACTACTTCAATAAGCTGGAGCTGATGATGGCTCTGCCTCCAAGACCACACATTGTCCTTCCTATGAAAAGAGTGTCCCTGGCTCTGATTCACAGGATTGGTTTACTTGTAACTGATAGAGCCTTCTATAGCCACATCATCATATTTTGAGTTCTTCTGTATCAAGACTTTAACAAATAAATTATGAACATGAATTATAATTAATCCTTTTTCTGGGTTCCTTTTTCTACAGTGAAAGCCTTTTTTTTTCAAGGAATACCTAATTTTATTTACTTATTTATTTTTTAAAGTTTATTTATATTGAGAGAGATAGAGACAGTTTGTGGGGGAGGGGTAGAGAGATAGGGAGAGAGAATCCCAGGCAGGCTCCATGCTGTCAGCACAGAGCACGATGTGGGGCTTGAACTCATGAAATCATGAGATCAAGACAAGACCTGAGCTGAAACCAAGAGTCAGACACTTACCGACTGAGCCACCCAGGTGCCCCAAGGAGTACCTAATTTTAAAATTGCTGGATACAATAATTAATCCTTAAGTTTAGAAGAAACTCAACCTCACCTTCTATCTTTTCTCTAGGCTCTCTTCTGATTTAGACTAGCCACTGACAGATTGAGAAGCCATTGGGAGCATTTTGTATTTCTGCATGATCCAGGGGGCACTGTGGGCACTTAGGAATGCTTATCCATGTTGACTGGTTAAAACTGAGGCAAGGAACTGAGAATTCAAAAATGTGACTTTTAATCTTAATTTTTAGGGTTCCTCTGGTGAAGAAGGAGAAGCAGGAGAAAGGGGTGAACTTGTAAGACATTTTGTTCTGGTTAATGATGAGCTGTACTGATTTCTAATTGTATTAGAAACATATTTTTTCTTTGCTACTGTCACTTGCTGACTTCTACAGTGGCTACAATGTTTCTTACATAAACTAATGACTTCCCAAGACTGCAGCCAAGATCAAGTAAAGCACAGGGGAAACCCCAAAACTGATAGACCTGGCCTTAAGCCTTTGGAGAATAAAGTATTCTCTTATAGGTGGTGAATTTTCTTGTGGCTTTACACCTAGACATTCCAAGTGATTCTTATAGGACTGTAGAAAGTCTGTGAATAGTGCCTATCATGGAAACAAAATTAATTTTATTAGGGTTACAAAGCTGTGGCTCACAAGTGTGACTGTAGGTATTCTCTGTAGTCTAAAACCTTCCAAAGAAGTGACCTCCATCTCCAGAGGATGCTGCTGCTAAATCTCCAGGAAGGCAGTTAAGAATGAGAAAAAATTATCTTTATTGCAAGAACTGCGAGATCTGCTGGCACATCTCTATAGTTTTGACACAATCTAACATGACCTAATGTGAAAACTTACGTTTGGTCCTTTGGAGTGGTAACAGATTTCTCATAAAATAGTTCCAGAGAGCACTTAGTGCAGGAAAAAATTCTAGTAATGTTTTATTCAGATTATCAGGATTTAGAGCTAATATAAATGTAGCATCTAAATTAGGCAAAGCTCTCTATTAAGGAAATTTGAAAAAGGATTATTTTAATTTTATTTTCTGTTATAATTTTTCATTTTATGGGCTAAGAGGATGTTTTAAGTCATTCTGTTTTGTAGTGGAAATGAACTGATGTGCTAAAACTTGAGCTGAATTCACATCTAGAATTAGGGGTGGGAGATTTCTAAGTTTTATTTTTTAAGCATAAAACCATTCATATTTGGTTTGATAGACTTTTGGGGATAAGTTTTAAAACACTGTTAGAATTTCAAAAATGAAGTCATCAGGTTTAAATGTCTACTGTGTTTTGAAATAGCATGCTAGTTTGATATCTTTTGACTTACGCGTTTTAATTCTCACACCTAGCATTTTAGGTCTAGTTGGGGCCTTGTAAAGTTCTGATTCAACCCTGTTATTTAACAGGTTAGCCAAAGGCTAGGAGGTTATAAAGCTCACAGAGGGTCACACAGTTAAGTAGTGGAACTGGTACTAGAATCCAAATTTTGAATCTAATGTTTTTCTGCAGTGCCAGGGTCCATCTGTTCATAGTTTTCTGTAGATTTCAGCAGCACAATAAGCTTTGAAATGTTTTTAGTAGACTATCAACTGTGAATGCATTGTTCTAATATAATTTTTTTATTGATTTAGGGGGATATAGGATTACCTGGGCCAAAGGGATCTGTAAGTATAATGAACAATAATGGTATAAAAAATAAAAATATCAATAAAACTACAGAAAATGCAATACTCTGCTTTATGAAATCACTCTATAAAATTCAATTCTTAAAGGACTTACCTTCAAGGAAATTAATGTCTAAATTTATTCGAGTAATGGATTCATCCAAAGGAAAAAAAAATACCTCACAACAATGTAAATGGATCTACCTTTTGAACTAACTACTCTGAAGGAAGTTTTTTTCATAAGTGGCTCAATGAGAATACATGGTAATTTCTTTCACAAATGGGTCATTTTTTTCATGTTTATTTACTTTTGAAAGAGAGAGAGAGGAGAGACAGAGCATGAGCAGTGGAGGGGCAGAGAGAGAGGGAGACACAGAATCTGAAGCAGGCTCCAGGCTCTGAGCTGTCAGCACAGAGCCCAATGTGGGTCTCCAACCCGTGAACCACGAGATCATGACCTGAGCCGAAGTCGGACGTTCAACCGACTGAGCCACCCAGGTGCCCCAAATGGGTCATTTTAAAAGGACTGACTTGTCCTTTGTGGTGATAAGAGTATAAATAAATTTCATTGGCAGTCTTACCATTGCAAATATTTCAGTAATTTTATCAATCTCCTGTGTGTTCTAGTTGGGGAAGTAACAAAGTCATAATGCGTAAGAAAATATAACAGACAATTATTAAAGCTAGAAAATGATCATCTCATTCATCATTTTACAGAAACTAAACTGATGTCCTTAGAGATTATATGTATTCAGAATTATAGAACCAATAATAGAACCAATTATTACAACAAGACTAGTAGAACCAGTTACAGAAACCAGCAAACCTGGGGTGATTTGCTAGTTTGAAAGGAATGCACATCTAATACAAAGAAATTTTTAAAAGAGTATAAGGAGAAAAGATGAAGCTCAGACTCTAACCTCAAATGCCGCCACCACCAGCTTCTGGTTTATCTTTTTGTCCCTCCTATTTCTGGAATCTCCACTGTTCTCTGTCCCGTACAACACATTATCCTCATAGCAGCCAGTGTCATCTAGATAAAAATATAAACCCCAGTATTAATCCCTCCTCTGCATAAACCCTTCAGGAATAACATTTGGTAGAATAAAATCAGACATTGAGCAAAATATACAAGTCTTGGATGAAGTGGACTCTGCCTTGCCAACCTCACCTCTACCTCTCTGGAAGTTCATCTGTTTGCAGTGCTTTTTGCTTGGCATGCTGTGTAATGCCTTGTGCTGTTCTCCTAGCCTGAAACACTCTTCCTCTTTCCTTAGAACACCTACCTCCTGCCTAAGCAGTTAGCCCCATCCCGAGCCAGACTTTCCCCCAGAGGACCCTCCCTCCCAGACTTGGTTACAGTGCCAGCTCTGGGCTCTTTACATACACGTGAATTAAAAAGTATTAGGTCACCTGTTTACATACTGCCTCTAAACACCATTGATAGTCTCAAGCTTCAAGTAACATCTTTATGCCTAAGAATCTTTGACAGAAATATCTTACGCTTGACAAAAACATAGAGTAAACCTTGGTAGGACTTCGTAATAGAAATCCTACTTCATGGGAATGCAAGCTGGTGCAGCCACTCTGGAAAACAGTATGGAGGTTTCTCAAAAAACTAAAAATAGAACTACCCTACGACCCAGCAATTGCACTACTAGGCATTTATCCACGGGATACAGGTGTGCTGTTTCGAAGGGACACATGCACCCCGTGTTTATAGCAGCACCATCAACAATAGCCAAAGTATGGAAACAGCCCAAATGTCCATTGATGGATGAATGGATAAAGAAGATGTGGTAAAAGCTTTTATATATAATGGAGTATTACTCTGCAATCAAAAAGAATGAAATCTTGCCATTTGCAACTATGTGGATGGAACTGGAGGGTATTATGCTAAGTGAAATTAGTCAGAGAAAGACAAAAATCATATGACTTCACTCATATGAGGACTTTAAGAGACAAAACAGATGAACATAAGGGAAGGGAAACAAAAATAACATAAAAACATGGAGGGGGACAAAACAGAAGAGACTCATAAATATGGAGAACAAACTGAGGGTTACTGGAGGGGTTGTGGGAAGGGGGATGGGCTAAATGGGTAAGGGGCATTAAGGAATCTACTCCCAAAATCATTGTTTCACTATATGCTAACTAATTTGGATATAAATTTTAAAAAATAAAAAATAAAACAAGTTAATAAAAAAAAAAGAAATCCTACTTCCCTCTCTAGAAATAATCAGTAATGTTCAATGGTAAGAATTCTGGTTATAAAAGGAAAAAGTGAGTGAACAATGCAGTGATCAAAATGAGTCTCATTTAAATTTGGGAGTTAACTCTTGATTTATCACCTCCCTTCCTACCCCTCTTGTCTGACACCACCCATGTAATACTGATGCAGCTGAAGTGTGTTGACCCAGAATGGGGAAATAATTATGAGCAGACACACTTCACCTTCCTCAGTGATGTCAGCATAGACAACCTGATAAGTAGGTGAAGTCTGTACACCAGTTTCTACTTTGGCATACCACTATTCAATTGAAGGATTCTTTCCAAAGACCCAGGACCCTTGTGATGCCTTAGCCATGTTGGCCCTTGATCTCTTCATCAAAACGTCCTGTCTCTTGTTCCAGAAGTATTTCAGACATTGTCAACAAGATGATGGACTTTGAGTTGGTTTCCTTTGTTCCCTGCCAGTTCTTTAGTGCACTTCCAGACTCACTTTGGCTTCTCCTCTGGGTAGTTTTAGAAGCTGTTAAAGTTTTGCATTGTAGTCATTTGACAATTCCCAACCCTCCAGAGCACATCCTTCGTTCTCTCTGCTGACACTGTCTTTCAGGAAGTCTTTAAGCCATAATTTCATCATAGAAGCAATTCTGACAGGTTGACTTAGATGAGTATCATTTTTTCATAAAGAAAGATTGGAAAAGGCACACTTGCTGAGCTGTATTCAGATGTGTCTAGTGAAAGCCCTGCCTCACCACCTTCTCCCTTCCTTACAATGTTTGAAGGTTTAAAAAAGTTGGCTCTTTCTAGGTGAATGTCGCATATGAAAAGGAAGCAGGGTTAAGTTGTTTTATGAACTTTATAGTGAGCACTAGCATTCCTTAATACCTCCTGTCCTTTTATCTTCTCATTCTTATTCTGTAAACAATGGCACATTGTAACTAACTAGTATGCCATAAACTCTACCACAGGGAACTTAACAGAAAGTGAATTAATTTAGCCTCTTTTAAAGCAGTTATTGTAGATGGGAACTTTAAAAAATGCTTTTAGTGGTCTGCTTTCAGAAAAAAAACTGTTATATGCTTTTGTGCTAAGGAAATAGTTTATTTTTCAACTTCTTTAGTATTTAGATTTTTAACTTCCTCAATACTTCAATAAATTATGGACTCATTTTTTTTTTTGTTCCAGCATTTTAAATGTATTAGTGTTAGGTGCAGCATTTTAAATGTATTTAGTTAATGTTAGTATTTTAGAATTCCTGGATACATTTGGCTTCTTTAAATTCTCCAGAATGTTATAAAGCTAAATAACTTACGTTCTTGGAAGTATCTTTATTTTATGCTTTCTGTATTGGTGACATACAAAGTAACCTGTCTTGTAGGAAGTCAGTGGCCTTTTTGTGACCAAAAAATGAATAAGTCTTGTTAACAACTAACTTGTTCTTAGGAAGTGGCTTAAAGTATAAAAAAAAATGTGGTTTTAAATATATTTTTTCAATGAGTATTTTGAAATAGTAACTCTACCAAAAAGAAAGATTTTGAAAAGCTTTACTTGACTGGAATTCTTAGAGACTGGAATTCTCAGAGACTGGAATTCTCAGAGCAGCATATTTGTAACCTCTGAGCAAATACCTCTTGGGAGATAAAATGTAAGCAAACCCCAAATTTCATGTAAGTCTTGTATTAACACGAAGCAGAACATTACTTGTGGATAGCCCTGGTTTTTTAACGTGCCATTGTGTTTTAGGTGGGTAACCCTGGGGAGCCTGGCTTGAGGGGGCCTGAAGGCAGTCGGGGGCTTCCCGGAGTGGAAGGACCGCGAGGACCGCCTGGACCGCGAGGCGTGCAGGGAGAGCAGGGTGCCACCGGCCTGCCTGGCATCCAGGGCCCTCCAGTGAGTGGCGGACAGTCCCCAGGGTTTCCTGTTGGAGACTTAGTCTCACAGCACCAGAAGGGGGGTGGGGAGCCAGGCTGGCCCAGACTCGAGCTCCTCAGCAGTGTGGGTGGGTTCTCTTGTAAATCCAGCCACCTGGTCACTTGCCGAGTCTGTCAGGTTACCATTTAACAATGTCTTCTTTATGGTTCTGTTTACAAACCGTCTTTTTTTTCTGTCCCAGGGTAGAGCACCAACAGATCAGCACATAAAGCAGGTTTGCATGAGAGTCATGCAAGGTAAATAAATCATAATGTCTTGACTTTTGTTTGCTTTAAAGGTGGGAGATCTTGAATAATGTTAATACTGTTTTATCCAGTTTGTTGCCACACAAAACCTTATAGCCTGAAAAAAAAAAGGTTACACACACACACACACACACACACACACACACACACACTTTTTTCCCCCTTTGGAACACAAATTCTCAGGTATCCTTCCCCCTCCTTAACATCCTACTACTTAGTGTATACGGCACTGACCTTGGCTCTTTGTGTAGCTTATATGTGAAATAATTGACAGTCTTCATGCCCATAAGAAGCATAAGGACATTATCTCCACTCATGTATAACATAGGTAGAAAATTAATAACTAGTATTTTACTAAAATGGTGATATATTTTTACTTTGCTAACCTTTGTCTAAATTCATCTCTGGCTACAGCAGTTGTCTGTCATAGCTCTTTCAGAAATGGTCTAGTTCTAAAGTCACATAGCAAAGGAAACTGGGGACAAAGAAACTTGGGAGATCCTATAACACGGAGGCCTTCTAACAAATAATTAACTTATTCTGGTTGGAACCAATTCTGTCGTGATACTCTTCTTTTGTATGCTCATGAGATAGCCTAATTTGTCTGGTAGACTTGTAGAGCTTTCCCAGAATGAAATTGTCACTCTATATTTGAAATCCAATATAAGTCTCTTCATTGCAGACACTTAATCTTAAAAGAATATTTCAATTTTATATGTTATATCTCAAGAAAATTATAATTTTATGTTAAGTTTTACATAAGGCAAACTAGAATGTTCACATTTAAACAATTTTAAAATGTTGGTTAGGAATTTGTTTCCAAATCATAATCTCCTTCACACCTTAAAAAAAACATTATACTGGCATATTTCCCATAGAGTCTTTTCATAGGAAAGATTTCTTATTCTTCATCATTTTAGTGGATGATTCTTAATCTATTTAATGGTTCCTGAAAAAGCCCACACAGTTATTAATTTTTAAGACAGACTATGAACATTCCCAGGAAGCAAGCTATTTTTAATGTCTGTTGTCTATTCTAAGCATGAAAAAACTTTTGAGAGGGGAATCTATAAGAAGTTGTGAATGCTCAGGATATTTTAGGTTACTCAATATCTTCAAACTAAAACTGTGGGGCTAGGTCTCAACTACCGTCTCAATGCTAATTCTGGACAATGTCCTTGGCTTTTCAAAAGCTTCTGGATATCCACTTCTACCTATGTTAAGAAATTCATTTTCTTCCCATCCTGGCTTTTCAGATAACCAGCCAGGACTCAGGTGACATACTCTTCCTTCTAGCACAATACCCATCAGAAAGACTTGCTGGTTTTTTTTTTTTTTTTTCTCACCCCGCCCCCCTCCCCTGTCTCAAAACAGCAGGACCAAATATATCCAGGGAGAGCTGAATAAAACAGCACCAGTGAAGCCTCTTGGCAGAAAGTCCATGCAAAAATGATCCAACTTTATTCACTTCTCGCCACCAATTTTGAAGCTCTGGGGACACATTTAGAAAAAAAGACACTTGAAATACCCCTTTTATCATTTGAGTCACTTTCATGCTTCTGACTTCTATGGGCTGTTTTGTTTATTATCTTTCAGAGCATCTTGCTGAGATGGCTGCTAGTCTCAAGCGACCGGACTCAGGAGCCTCTGGCCTCCCTGGGAGGCCTGGACCCCCTGGTCCCCCAGGACCTCCTGGAGAGAATGGTTTCCCAGGCCAGATGGGACTTCGTGGCCTCCCAGGCATTAAAGGCCCCCCTGGTGCTCTTGGTTTGAGGGGGCCTAAAGGTAAGTCATTTGCCCAGGTGGAACAAAAGAACATACACTATCCTTTTTCAGATGTATTCACACATCTTTCCAAGATCAGAAAACTATTATATGACATCCTCTTGACCTTGCTGTATGACAACGGTAGACCAAAAACTAGAATTAAGGTCCCTTGACTTTTAGTACTTCAGTCATAGTCCAAAATAAATTTTACAGGATCTTGTAAAGGATCAACCAGCTTTTTTAATTTTTATTTTGAGACTCTAAAATCCTTGTAGAGTTCTTCTGAGATGGCAACCAGCCTTAGAATGTTTGTATCCGTTACTTTAACGAAATTTGTTTGGACATAAGACAAATTACATCATGAACTGAAGCTGCCTCCCTCTTCTTTTAAAAAGTGACACTGGATATTTAGTTGTGATGGATTTTTTCCAGCTCTGAGGTATAATCTAACTTTTTCCCCTTCTTTAACATTTAAGGGAAGGTGAACAAGTTTGTTTCTTCCCCTTTTATTTAAAAGCAAGTTAAGCCTTTAAAATCAGTATTTTGCAGAAATATAGGATTGTGAGAGTGTGTTAGGTATTCAGCAGGACCTGCAGAAGGACTGGTTGCCTCAGATGGTGTTTGCTGGTTGAGGTGAGTAAGTATGTCAGCTTGGGTGGGTGTGTGCCCTGGATAATTTACAGAGAGAGCTGAATAAAATCAGGAATTTCTGTCTTATGGTGAGTGACCGACGGTTCTCTCGGAAGCTTCAGAAAGGCATGGCATCAGAAATCAGAGACAGACTTGTTTTTCTTTCAACGGTGGTGTTCCAATTAGGGATAAATATTATGGTGTGAATGGTCAGAGGGCAAGCAAGCTGCCTTTTTGGATCTATAAATGAATTGCTGATGCATTTGGCTAACTACACTTTCAGCTGGAACAATTTTGTTAATTATATTTGATTTTTTTTTTTTTTTGGCATGTGCACTGCTGTATGTGAAAAAATGAGCCCTAATTGGAACCTCTTGTAAGGCTGGCACAATTTCCAAGCTTTCAAGGGGCTGGACAAAATGAAATATGGAGAGAGCTCGGAGCTCTTCTTAAAGAGAACTGAATATTTTCTTTGAAAGAATCACATAGTCATTCATCTTTGTCCTGCTTTTAGCTATTGGTTGAGGAACTCATGAGTGGGTACTCTGTGGGTAGGCCACATTCACTCTGTTAATAATTTCCAAGGAACTCTGCTGCCTCTGGTGGATTGTTGACTTAGTTGGTTCAGCTGCACCAGAGCCCACAGATGACTCCTCAGCCTTTCCTGTAAGTTTCCTTTAGAGCAGCGGTTCTGCAAGAGTGCTCCCTGAAGCATCGGCACCACCAGGGACCCCCTTTGCAATACAAGCTCTCTAGCCCACCCCAACCCCACTGATCCAATCAGAGACTCTGGAGGTGGGGTCCAGCAGTCTGCATTCTAACAAGCCTCCAGATGATTCATTCCTGTGCTGCTACATGCACTGGTGTAGTGCAGTCACCCATTTTCCTACTGGAAACACCTTGTAGGGGCTGTAGAAATCACAGTCCTATTCTCTTTGGCCAAAAGGAAGTCTGTGTATGTGGGGTAGAACTTAATTTTGAATTAGTAAGAGAACTCCCCTCAAGTTCCATCTTATTTTCTAAGAAATAAGAATGTCTGTTTACTTACTATGCTAGTAGAGTCTGCCTGAAGTTGTGTTTCTCAGCCTGGGGTGCACAGCGGAATTACCTGGGGAGCTTTAAAAACTGCCCACAGCTGGGTCCCATTCTCAGACATTCTGATTTAATAGGTTTGAGCCGCAGGAATTAAAAATATTCCCCATGTGATTTTAATGTACAGCGAGGGCTGGGAGCCACAGGAAACAAAGGTGAAATGTTCAGGAAGCTCTCTGGGAAGGTCTTAGCAGCACTGAATTATGGCTGGGTTGGGCTGAGTTGGCTCTAGCAGATAAACTTTATTTTGAAGGGAAGAAAAATATATTTCTATATTTGGAACCTGGAAAATGTCTCTAGCACTAAGTTTATTCATTAAGCATAGTTTGATCATATAAAGGACTTCCCCCTAATTTTTCTTCAGTATTTACAACATAGTTTATACTCTAGAAGTGATACAGTCTTTTTTTTTCTAAAGGACTTTCTCTCCCCACCCTCCTTCCATCCCTCTATTGTCACTGGGTTCCTTTAAAGCAGCATCTTCTGTCAGTTGTCTTGAAATTTGGGGTATGGGAAGAAAGGAGTACTATCCTCAGATTTTATCCAGCAGTGCTATCATGAATTTGGAAATGTATGATTCCAGGTAACTGGACTTGACCTTTCTTGTCCTATCACATCCAGTATAACACTAATATTTAATTAAAAACACATAGTGTTCCACTGGCCAAAGGTTACAGATCAGTTTTTCCCTGAGAACAAATACTTCGCCATTTGAAATTTAAATGTTCAGCTAATTAGAGAAGAGATGTATTTCAGTGTCACCTGCTGCCTTCTTTCCATGACTAATAAAGAAGGGACAGTGAGTCTTGCTCTGCCATATTACTTTGCGAGTCTTTTTCCAAGGATATTACTACATAAATAATGAACAAATAAATTTTACTAAAGCTTTTAGCAGTTCAGGCTAAGCCTTTAATAAAAGCATTTTTCCCTAAAAAAGTACTCTGCAAAACACAGTGAAACATTTTCAGTGGGAGCTGGTAGAAATATGCCTGAAATCATACTCAAATCTTAAATCATGTTCATATTTTTTGGGTTTTCATTGGCATGTTTTATGCGATACTACACTAACATGTTAAGACCAAGGCCCCTTCTGCATGTACATTTTATACATACTCAAGCAGAAACATGGAGACTTCTTAAACTTTTTTTTTTTTTTTTAATTTTTTTTTTAACATTTATTTATTTTTGAGACAGAGAGAGACAGAGCATGAACGGGGGAGGGGCAGAGAGAGAGGGAGATACAGAACCAGAAGCAGGCTCCAGGCTCGAAACATGGAGACTTCTAATTGGCGTTATGTTCACTTTGCTTAGTATTAATTAATCTTCCATGTCGTCAATACTACTTTTAAATGTTCCCGGTTTGGATTAATTTTAAGTCCTGAGGAGTAAGGCCATATACATGTTTTTAGATATTTTAGTGTGAGTCAAACAGATGTGTCAATATGTAAATGAAGGCTTGAGAAAGTACACGTTGTTAACTGTGACTAGCACTTTTTTCAGTATTAATCTGCTCACATGGAGTTGAAGCATCACTTATGGCTTTCAAATAAGTGAAATAGATAGCAGCTCTGGAGCAAGAGAATTTCTTCCACGTTAGCCGCTCTATTCACAGTGAGCTGTTTTTCTTGTTACCGTGCATGTTTCCCTTCTTACTTTATGTAAAGCTTATTTTACAAGCTCTTTATATATATTTTTCCACACAGTAGGCTAGCTATTAAAGGTGGACCTTTAGTTCCCTGAGCCGGTTTTCGTACATCTCGGAAGGAGACATGATCGGGGTTTGAAGAAGTGGATTAACCCCAGCGATAACAGAGCCGGGCTGCAACACGGTTTGCCGTGGAGTAGCAGCAGCTCACAGTGTGGCTCTGTCTCAGAGCGCGTCTCTAAAAATTGTTTTTCTATGACCAGTAACCGCAAGGCAGCATCAGGATGAAGACAGCAGTCTTAGTCCTTACAAACGACATTTTAAAGTTGATGTGGCTTCGCTCTAGAATGTGTTTAACTTTCACTATCTGTGTGGAAGTTACATTTTAATTTATAATCTTCATCTCACATCTTCAGAAAATGTGGCACATTTATTGGCTCTTTTCTCACTGCAAGCCACCAGAATTAGAGTGATACGACATTTAAATTGCTAAGTTAACAAGAGCACTTAAGTTCTTAGTTTTTAAAATGCTAATTATCATATCTTCCTAATATAGTAAGGCCATGTTGATGATGAGTATAAAAAAAGAGCTTACGTGAATGTGAGTTAAACTTGAGCTCTAGATCCCTATACCGTGTTTATATAAATTTAAATTGTTTTTGAAATACAGTTGATTCATGATAAAAATACTCATACAAGGACATTCACAGCTAAAATCAAAGTATGGTGACTAAACATTCACTTCATAATTAGATTTTTTTTTACTATTTTGGCATGCATGCTTTTGTTTTTTAAATTATTATAAATGGGACACAATACTGAATGAAGCTGAGCTGACACAAATGTTTGGAAAAATGATTATATATAGAATTTACTGCAAAATGCCACTGCCTCTTCTGAGTGAGTAGTAGAATAATAATATAATACTGTACCAGTGATATAGTAGAATAATGCCTTCTATGGGGAGCAGGAAAAGTCAGTTAGGACCGGTTGACTAAGGTATTAGGGCACTTTGTTAATGAGGCCAAGTTTCTAGGTTTCTCTGCAGGGGCCAGGATAATTAATGAAACTTGGTTTTCTGGCTGCTGAATCCCCAAATTCAATCAACTGTCTTGCAAATACACATGGTTGGTTGCAGTCCAAAGCATTTTCCCTATAAATAATAATCACAAATGAAATGTAGGCACTTGTGACAGCACACTTTAAATTTTGAAAATTCATTAATTTATTTTTGGTGACACTAAATTTATATTGTTTGAGAATTTAAAAATATATTAAAAGATATTTAGTGAAGAGTTTTTCTCCTACCCCTGTCTCCCATCTGCTTAGTTTCCTTTATTCTTCCCATTGGGTAATCCCTTTTATTAGTTTCCTACATATCCTTATCAGTGATAAGGTGCAATATATGATTATATACTTCCCTACATCTTTTTAGAGGCAAGTCATATTATCCTTTGGTAGTGATCTGAACCTTGATTTTTTTCATTGAACAATTATGTCTTGAGATCATTTCAAAGAGCTTCTTGATTCTTCTTCATAGATGCATAGTATGCCATTCTGTGGAAGTACCATAGTGTATTTAACCATTTCATGGACAGTTAGTTTCTAATCTTCTACCATGATAGCAAGGCTGCAGTGACTATCACTGTGTATTTCGTTTTTGTACAAATACAATATAACCTCTGTACTTCTAAGATAAATTCCTAGAAGTGGAATTGCTAGGTAAAATGGTACTACCATTTGTAATATTGATAGATATTCCAAGAAACTGCCTCAATTCAGTCTTATTAGCAACAAGTAATAATGTATTTTTCCACAGACTTGCTAGTATATGTTTAATTAAACTTTGGAATTTTTGCTGATCTTATAGTTCAAAGTAGCTTTCTTGTTATTTTTAATTTCCATTTATTTTGTTGTGAGAGTGATGTCAGATAATTTTCCATTTTTCAGAGCTATTTTTTTCCTTTTAATGACTTCCTTGCTTATATATTATCATTTTTTATTGTTGTTGACCTTTTTTATTGTTTTTAGGAACCCTTCATATTCTGAATCATGACAGTAAAGCCAACTCAAATCTGAGGTTATAAAATAATTCTCCTTATTTTCTTCTGGTTCTTAAATTACATTTAAATATTTGATCCATTTGTAACTTATCCTAGATCATGTTGTGAGGAACAGATTCGACTTTATTTTTTTTTTCCAGTTGGCTACCCACTTTTTCCAAGACCACTTATTGACTTGTTTGACTATTTCCCACCTTAAGATGGCACATTTATTACAAAACAAATTCTTATATGTATTGGAGCCTGTTTGGGGGCTGTTTCACTGGTCTATCTATTCAAGTACCAGTACCACACCATTTTAATTGGTATAATATGTGGTAGGATTAATTCCCTTCATGTTGCTTTTCTTTTTGGAGTTTTGTGGCTACTCTGGCTTATGTGTTTTTCTGTACAAACTTCAGAATCCTCTTTTCTGGTTAAAAATATCTTTTTATTGAGATCATGATGAAACTTCAGCTTAGGGAGAACTCATACCTTTTTGTGATGATGTCATTCCACCTAAGAACAGTTGTCAGTCCTTTTGTATCCTTTAGAGATGTTAATTTTTTGTTGGATTTGCATGTTTCTGATCAAATGTATTCCTAGTTATTAATTTGATTGCTATTTTAAATGGGATCTTTTTTCATTACCTCTTATTTCTGGTTGTTTGTAAATGTAAAAACTACTAATTTTCATATATTAATTTTGTGCTTTGCTATTTTACTGAATTCTCTCATTGTTTGTAGTAGATTTTGAGTTGATTTTCAAGGATTTAAGATGTACACTTATATCACCTGAAAATAGGGATATTTTTGACTCTCAAAGCAAATGACAATTAATAGTGATAAAGTACCCATCTCTATAATGTTTTGTCTGTAGTGGGACTGCTTCTTGTGTTTCCCTGTAAGCATGATGCTAGCTTTTGGGTTGAGGCAGATATATTTTATCAGCTCAGGGAAGTAACCATCGATTCTTATTTTACTGAATGTTGTATCAGGAATGCATATTTTATTTTGTCCTATGTCTTTTCAGCATCTATGAATATGGTCATTTGCTTTCCCCCCACTTGGATCTCTTAATATAATTAATTGACTCAATTTTTGCCTTGCTACATACTTACTACAACCTAGTTTTGTGGCAACAAAACTCTCAATTTTGGGTTTGCTTAAGGTTTAAAAATATGGAACTTTCTTTTTATAAACATACAGAAACATAACATTTCTCTAATGAAATGCAGGTGACTTGGGAGAAAGGGGGGAACGTGGCCCTCCAGGAAGAGGTCCTAAGGGCTTGCCCGGAGCTACGGGTCTCCCAGGTAAGTGTGTTATATGGCAGCATGAGGTTGAGGAAGTGGTAGCAAGTGGGCAGTCTGAATTGGAAAATATTTTAAAGAATTGCTCTTTGATTACTTAAGCATATCGTGTAATTCTCAATAATGGCCAGCACAGATTTTTCAAGACCAACTTTAATGAAGAGTTAAATGATCTATAAATCATGCCTGTCTGTGTTCCTCATGAGAAAACATATGTCAGGGCTTAAAATATTAATTTCTTGAACAGATGTTTTTTAAAAAAAATTGTGTCAAGGTCCAGCCACAGTGCACTTATTAGAAAATTCTGAATGAATGAGGTCCTATCCATTTTTAGCCTAGTTGATAGTTTTGTTTATTTTTTAACCAAAAAGAGCAACAAAAAAGTTTTTAAGTTTTCAAACTATTCATGTTGCACAGGGAGTAACTGAAATTTTCTTTTAAAAGCTCCTGTTTCAAACATCCAGACCCTCCAGAAATCCATATCCAAAAAAAATAAACCTGAACATTCCAACTCCTATAGTCACAAAGAGCCATGCACAGGCCACATATCACAGCTGTGCTGGCTGAGGTAACAAAGTCACCTCTGTGTGAAGAGCCTGGATTCTCTCACTGGGCGTCTGTTCTCTCTTTGCACACTGGCTACTCTGTCCCCACGGTCCAGGCTGCCACACACTCATCCACTGGGAAATGACTTAGAAGCCCAACCACAGAAGCAGCATAGCAGGGGAAGTCAGCTGGGTTTGAGAGCATGAGTGACCTGGAGCCTCCCAGCAAACTCATAGCTGCTGAGGCACTGGCTAAGGAAGGCCCCCAGCGCTGGACCCTGGAGCTGAGGAGAGGCAGGGTGAGAGGCTGTGCAGAAGAGGGTGGTCCACACTCCTTCGGTGGATTTGGAAAACTTGGTTTAGAGAAATTTAGAAAAAGAAATGCTGATTTTCTAATTCTGACAGAGGCTTCCATATTCAATCATGGCTCTAATTGCAGCCAAAAACATCACTGCTTTCTCATTACCCATTTCGTTGCTCCTGGGAATTGCTTTCTCATTAAAAAAAAATTTTTTTTAAATATGAATACATTTGGAGATAGCTCACTGCTTTACTAACCCTGCGATTCATGAGTCTGTCAAGATGCTTTCACAGATTGATAAATTTTCGTGATTGGAAAAGGAAAGAAAATCTGGCTGAAGCTACAGGAGACCAAGAGAAGAAGATTTTAGTGTACGATAAAGTCTATTCATTGATGGATGTTTACAAGAGGAAAGGGAAATGGAATTTTCTGAGTGCTTTCCTCCTTTATCAGTGGCAGCAATAGGTAGTTTAGAGCTGATAAAAATATCATTACAATGTACTTAATTATCTATATATTACAGGATTGCCTCAGTTTCTCCTTCTCCCATTTTGTTGACAAACCACATAACAGTTCTTGGACCAGCAACTTGCACCCTTGGCAAGATTTTCCTTTATCAGAAATATATTATCATTTCTGGTGACTCTTACTTTCAAAAAACCTGTTGATAAGCCATGTTTTAAGTTTAAAATGGGAAGATTGAGGGAAAACCAGCTCTGTATGTATAGTGTCCCGGGCTGTCATGAAGGGACACGTTTCTGCCCACATGCAGCACCCCACCCAGAGCTGCTGAATCTGACTGCGAGGATTTACATGTGCTCCGGGGCCACTGCTCTACCGGAAAGGGGCTTCCGTGATTTGCTTTTTAGTACATCAGACATTGGTGTGAGGGCAGGTTGGTTAAGGCAGGACAGGCTCACCACTGGCAGCACTGACCGCTGACTGGTCCTCATCTTGTCCTCCTTGTGAAAAAAATTAATTTGTTATAGCTGTTCGTGGGTTTAAAACTTAATATAATTTGTTAAAAAAATTCCGTGGGCTCATTATTTTAAGACTCCTAAACCTGTCCTTTTCCTTTTCCTTTTCCTCTGCCTTTTGCCAGTCCTTGCCCCTTCCTCCTGGTACCATTCTGAAATCTGGTCTTTGTATATGCCTTTGTTATATTTCTGTTAAGAGGATATATGACATTATTTAGTGAAAAATCTGGGTTTCAGATTATTTTTTAAAAGCTGAGCTACCTTTCAAAAGCACGCAGTTTTCCAAGTGCTCTAGCACACAGGCAAAAGGGTTTATGTTTGCCCCAGTCACTGAGGCACAGTCACTGTGCCCCAGTCACAAAGCTGGCTGCTTTGGTTTTTAGGTCAGCTCACACTCTCTTGTCTACACTATGAATATACTTAGCTAACAATTTCTTGAATCCATTAGTCCCTGAACAAGAGCTTTTAGGGTCATTTTTCCCCTAAAGCTAGTACTTGGAGCTTCTGAGTAGGAGCTCCTGTTTGGAGCTCCACGATTTAGACATCCTGGGTTCAAATCTTGACTCTGTCACTTACTAGTTTTCTGACCTTGGGTGAGTTTGACTCCAAATCATAAATGAAAGTACTGGTTCACAGTAAATTATTGCACTTGTTCACTGTCCGCTGAGAGGCTGGGACCTTTAATTTCCCTGGCAGAGCCTGGAATGTGATTGGGAATGTGGTTTCTGGTCTCTCACAAACATCATAGTAACAGGACTATTACTAGTATGTGGAGGTCTGGAGGAACTTCCAGTAGGACTCTGTGCAGGGACTTGTCTGGAGCCTAAAAGAAAGAGCCTGTAGAACAGGATATCCTGCAACCTTCTTGGTTATCCCTATTGTTGGATTGGGGACTTAAATCCTCCTGAGTGGAAAACGTTCACTTGATCATTCTTCCTGGTGCAAACATATGTGATATATTTGAAAAAAAATAACTAACACATTAATTATCTATCAGTAATCAGAATTCCCTTATGCTTTATGGACAGTTTTAGTTCTTTTCTCCTCTCCGTATCTGTTTGGCACTGATTATTACACGGCCCTTTGGGGTTGTAATGGTACACTGCCTGATATGGACCATAGGTCATTATTGTAACCGTCATGCTATCATGTTGGCTGTGGTGCTCGGTTCTTTAAAAAGTACCTATAAATCATCCAGTTTGTTTCTCCCAGCCAGAGGTAGGCAGAACAGGTATTTAAGAAGGGTGGGCTCTGGAGCCAAACTGCCCAGGTGTATGCACTGCTCTTTCACTTATTTTTAGTGACTCTGCCTCTTAGCACTTCAGTTCTCTGCTGCATCCCAAGGCTGAGAACCACATCTACCCTATAGAGTTACTTAGGAGGATCTGTGTACATGTTACTACATGTGAAACACAACAGCGCCTGGCATATGGCAAGCATTTTGCAAATTTAGCTGTCATTATTTTGTTTCTCCTCTGTTTCTATTTGAGGAAATGCAGACTTACAGAGGTCACCTGCTCTGACAAAGGTCTGTCAGCTAATAAGTCACAGAGGCAAATATTCATACCTTCTATGTCCAGGTTCATGTACTGGACAAAATGATGCACTGGCTGCCTAGTAATGGGATTAGCTTGCCTTTGCCACGCTAGCCATATAACTTCTCCATGTTTCATAACCACATAGTGTCTTGATTTCTTTTCTGCCTCTCTCACAGAGAGGTGATTAGAGATCCCTGGGACTTGAGATGCCCCCAACCCCCATGCCCACCTTCAGTTTCTTACCAGAGGCCTTTGTGGTATTGCTTGATTGGGTTGTCTCATTAAGAGTAACTCTCTATGCCTGCTGCCACCAAACTTGCCCACTTGGGACCAATTCCTTGACGCTCTGGGGGTTTTAAGGGAAAATAGTTAATATTAGGTCCTGATCTCCTCTGTGCATTCAAACTCATGAGGGAAAGAAACAAGTTAAATAAGGAATCATATGTATGTGACCACCAGGAATGTAGCTTGTGAGCTGCGATGCTTTCCCTTTTTGGATGAGGAGAGGAGGGTAGAGCTGGCTTCTACCTAGGCACACTAGGTCACACTAGGCAACTGGGCTATTCAGGTTTCTTATGTAAAGCTGCACATAGGTGAGCTTTGCTTGTGAGCACTGAGCGGAAAAAAAAAAAAAAAAAACCAAAAAACTCCAAACCAAGGGCACACTCGGTTTAGGCTTGTTTAGCAGTAGCCATTTATCCTATTTCCATTACTGCAGCTGTTTTATCTGGCTATGGGGATCTTTTATAAACAAACCATTTTATGCCAATTCCTTAAACATATGCTTTGTCAAACACCACAAATGCAAGCTCAGCGTAAGGTGGATATGTAACAAAGTCCCTGGAACACACATTTTACATAACCCGTGGATAAGTCACCAAATTAATGCTGAAAATTACTTGCAGGGTTTCCCACCCCACCCCCACCCCCCTTCCTAAAGGCCTTTATACACAGTCCCTTTCACTTTGCAGCCTGCAGTAGATCCTTCAGAATGTTCCAGCAGGGACTGGCCTCCATCAGTGTAACATGACTACCCTCTAGTGTTCGCACAGAAAATGACATTCATTTTTAAAAATAACGAAATGTTTGGCAGTAACATTTTTATAGGTCCTTGAAATTTCAGAAAACTATGTAATCATTAGCCAGTTAGTGCAGCTAACACACCCATGAGGCAGACTAAGCAGAATGAGAACACTTCAGATCTGTTTTCTGAGGAGCTGAAGGGTGGTTTATAGATATTCGCTAATGTAGCTGTTAGACTTCTTGAATGATTTGGACTGTGACATTGTATCACCCCAAAATTCCGCTCCTAAACAACACCAAGAACCTTGGAGAGTAAATAACCCAGCGTCAGGACTCACCAGAAACTGATGATTTGTTATGTGAAGCCTGATTTTTTTCCTCTGGCCAGTTTTACAGGACAAAACCTCAGAAAAAATATCTTTAGTTTCTTTTGATAGTTAGAGCTCCAGAAGAATCAATACTAACTCTTGGTTATGGTGCCGCTTTTACTTCCCGGTTAATTCAGGCTCATTAAACACCAAACCACACACGCAGGCACGCCTGCGCGCACGCGCACTATTATGCATGCACGCACACGTAGCATTAGCGGCTCAATAGGTATGGAAATACTCTTAGATTGAGTAGTGGTTAAGGGCCCTTGCTTCTAGTTCTGACGCCCTCTAGCTGTGTGATGATGGACAGTTATTTAGCCTTAAATTTTTTTTTTTTTTAATGTTTATTTTTAAGAGAGAGAGAGACAGAGAGACAGAGTGTGAGGGAGGGGCAGAGAGAGAGAGGGAGACACAGAATGTAGGCTGCAGGCTCTGAGCTTCAGCACAAAGCCCTAAGTGGGGCTTGAACTCACGAGCTGTGAGATCGTGACCGGACCTGAGTCGAAGTCCGACTGAGCCACCCAGGCGCCCCATGCCTTCTTAACTCTCACTTCACACAGAGGAAAATGGGATCAGTAACGAGCACAGTTCAGGGCCATGGTAAAGCGGGAGCGTTGTGTAAGTGTTGATGGTGATGATGGTCAGAATGACGAAGATGACATCCAAAGCCTCAAGGGGTAAATTGCTGTATTTGCCCAAGGGAGAATTGGACTGGATGTGCTTTACATAAAATAAATCAAGGATACACAGGATGGCCTTATCAACTCTTTTTCAAAGGATTAGCAGGAATCTGGAATAAATGCAGCAAGTGAAAAAGCCTCTCCTGCGATGTGTAGAAATGGGGAAGTATAATATGAAAATCTAAAAAAAGCTTTCCTTCTGCTTTCTAATATGGTTGAATAGTAGATAATAAATCCCCTTAAATTTAAGATTTTAGGCAGGAGTCTGGCTCTACAAATGTTAAAAATTTGGATTAGTTGCTAATAATATTTAGAAATTGAGAGGTGTTTATTAAAAAACGCAGCCTCTAGCTTCCCTTGACAATGATCAGAGGTTCTGCTGACCCACCTTCCCTTAGGGCAGCTGTTGGCTGGAGCAAACTGGGGGGGGCACCGTTCTGCCATTCACAACAGGCCGCAGTCCTCCCTGTTGCCTCCCTAAAACTGATGTGGAATAGCGGTCACCAGTTTTCATTACATTTGTGTTATGTCTTCTCCTAAAGACAGCAGGGTGTTGTTTTTTTGTTTTTGTTTTTTTAGTTTATTTATTTTGAGAGAGAGAGAGAGTGTGTGGGAGGGGCAGAGAGAGAGAATCTCAAGCAGGCTTCACACTGACAGCTCAGAGCCCATGCGGGGCTTGAACCCACGAACCGTGAGATCATGAACTGAGCAGAAACCAAGAACTGAGCCACCAAGGCGCCCCAGCAGGGTGTTTCTTAATCTAGGGCCATTTCTTTACTACCTTAAAGGTCAGCAAACTTTTTTTGTAAAGGGCCAGATTTTTGGGATTTGTGGGCCATGTGGTCTCTGTGGCAGCCCTACAGCTCTGCCCTTGGTAGTGTAAGAGCAGCCAGAGGCAATACAAAACAGATGACTATGGCTCTGTTCTAACAGGACTGTTTACAAAAACAGGGGTTGGCTCATTTTGGGCGATCCCATGTTTGCCCACCTGATCTGTATTACCTGTTTTGCTCCTCCTGTGGTCTTTTGGTTTGTGACCTCTCCTTTGGGCATTTTCTCCTCTTAATCTTGATTTGATTTTGTTAAGGCCGACCTGGTATGTCTCCATGATAAGGCGTATGAGAATTACCCTTTTTATGCACGTCTGTCTGGCCTTTTAAAGCTTAAAAGAACAATATTGAGCAGCCACCTGTGTCATGAGACCTGAACAGGCCCTGCTAAAGCCGTATTTATAGGTGCTGTTGATTAGAGAAAAATGTTCTCAGGGGCCTTGTCTTTAGAGGGAAACGTAATCATCTGCTTCATTACAACTGAATATAGTCAAATGGAAGCTTATGGGATAAATTAAGGGAAATTACTTACATCTCTGTTTATCTACAGCCTGGAGATGGATAGAATCAAAGATAATTATTCTCTTAATAATGTTTTGTCCTGGGGCACCTGGATGGCTCAGTTGGTTGAGTGTATGACTATTGATTTCAGGGTTGTAAGTTCGGGCCCTACATTGTTTGTAAAGATTACTTAAAAACATCTAAAAAAATAAAAATAAAAAGTGTTGTCCTATAATTTTGCTTTGTGTAGATCTAATTGTAAATATCACAGGAAGAATGAGATCTTATACGTAAAATAAGATATCTACCTTCTTTCTAAAAGTATGTGAGATATATGTAATAAGAACACTTAATAAGACCAGACCACTATAATAAGACCAATACAGGACATATATTAATAAGACCACTAAAATAGAAAAAGAGAACTAAAACCACTGAGAAAGAAGGAAACTGCCTTAACCTAAGCAAATGTGTAATTGAACATGCTCACCATCTTGGCTGAATGGCTGAGGTAAGAGGAGCTCTATAGAACTATATCATCATGGCGTATACAATTTGTCTTACACAGATTTCTTACCACCACCTTTGTGCTAAGAGTATGAGAGCACTGCTGATGTGATGGGGTGGGTAAACATTCAGCAGAAACTCCCCTCTGTATTGGGTGCCATGCCTCAGAGAACATGCCACACGGGGTGATCAAACAACCTTTGAATGTGACAAAGGGAAAAAATGCTCCTGAGGAACTTAGGCCATGATAAAGTTCATGTAGGGGTTAGCCCCTGATGGGAAAACATCTGGGAACTTTGTAGGTGCCCTGCACATGCTTCTAAAAGACATCAATCAGTGATATCCTCATGAACATAATAATAGCCCCTATGTATCAGATGCTTTCAGGCATTGGAATTTAGTTTTAAGGAAGCATCATCCTGTCTTGTAGATGAAGAAACTAAGAGGTTAGTGACTTGCTAATGTCACCCCATTCACAAATGGCAGAGCAAGAACTTAAGGCTATCTTTCTGCCTCTAAATCCTGTTCTAACCCCTGACCTATACTTCTACTCACTGTCTGGAGATTGATCACTTAGTAGGGATGATGCCACTGGAAAAATATAATGTGAGCCACAATGAGAGTTGTGTACATAATTTTAAATCTGCTAGTAGCCACATTAACAAAGTCATAAGAATCAGGTGAGATTAATTTTCATAATACAGTTTATTTAGCCAATTGTGTCCAAGATATTATCATTGCAAAATATATCATGTCATGTAATAACAATCAACATTATTAATTAAACATATTAAAGTTTTACACTGAGTTTTCAAAGCATCTAGATGCTACCATACTGGGTAGTTCAGCTCTACTGAACTTTGGAAATGTGGGTTAGAGATGCTGAGGTCTCCTTCCTCTTTTAATTTCTAAGAAACCCAAGTTCAGTGAAAGAATTTTAACATGACATCATGTCTTCATCATTTCCAAAAGCACTTATTAAGCTCCTAGGTGCACACTGCTGGCTAGGGGAGGGGGTCCAGTGCCATCTGTTAGTTTGCAGCCATTGGGGCTCTCCTGTTTACATGTGCAATCATTTGTGTGTTTCAGGTGAACCAGGTCCTGCCAGCTATGGGAGGAATGGCCGGGATGGCGAGCGAGGCCCCCCTGGGGTGGCAGGAATTCCTGGTGTACCCGGCCCCCCGGGACCTCCTGGGCCTCCTGGTTTTTGTGAGCCAGCCTCCTGCACCATGCAGGCTGGTCAACGAGCATTTAGCAAAGGGCCTGATCAGTGAAAAGCTAAGTGCTGCGTGGCTGTCTGCATAAACAATGCCTGGCAAAGGGGCTTGGAGGGGAAACACCACCGAAGCTGAGGCAAAAGACAACAATGCATTACCTTCAAAGTTATTACATAAGTCTTATTTGACAGATTTAAAACAATGGTGCTATTCAATAAATCCTTTCTTTTTTCTTGGAGAGGAAACAGCAGAGTCATCGGATACAAAAAAAATCAGAAAACCTAAAACCCTCCCTTTAAATAAATTTATAATCCCATTCCCAGGATCTTGAACTTTAGTGTGCTATATGTATGTGATCTATCATGGGCCACTGTGCCAATAAACAAAAACAACTGTTTGGTTTACCTCAGTTGTAGTAGTTATTTTCATTTTTCATTTAGATGTTGTTCTCAGATTATCATTTCAGCTATACAGAGGATTAGCAGGCTAGTTCTGAAGAAACCTCACTGCAGTCAGTAGAATTGGTGCTTAAAATTCCCATCAATGTGTCCTCTTGGGAGCAGCAAGAATGTGCTCTGCCCCATGCAACAATTTCCGTACATCACTTGCTGGTTTTCGTAGGCAGCCTGGATTTTTGTTAAACTGTACTGTATCCCAAACCCATTAATTTTTGAGCTCTTCTATGTGAAAGCAAAGAAGGAATTTTAATATCCTGCCATTCGTAAGTTTTATTGATAAGATTATTTATTTTCAAGGTTTGAGGTAACATCTCTGGTTGTACCAAAAAAATAAATATGGTTTCTTAAGCTCTTGCATGTTTTCTTATAATCATGTTCAATGAAAAGAAGTCACTGAACTTATTAGGTACAATGAAAAATATTAAATTCCTGGTATTTCTATAGGCATGTTTATAATATTAGTGCTTTGTTTCTGTAGAGACATTAAGCCCTTCCTGTTCCCTAGGGGTCATTACCCTGCCACAGTTCTTTGTATGTATGTGTGTAGCATGGGGGAGAGCTTCAAGGACCTTTTTTGAAATTCTAATGAAAGCTATGGGGCCATCATCCCAGAAAAACACACGAGTGCATATGTGCAAATATGTTTGTAGACTATTTCAGAGACTTCATAGACCACTTAAGCACTTGGTTTCTAGGTTAGGAACCACTGCTTTCATTTCAATGGTTTGTTAGCTCCCTCCTATTCATAACTTCACTGCTGCAAAAATGACTTCTGTTCCACCACTTTTCTTAGACATTTTATAATCACAGCTCAGCTAAAGCACCGAATTCTTATCAATAAGACAGGTATTGCCTGACCACTCAAGCACTTTATTACTATATTTACGTGGTCACATTGACTAGCTGTTTTATAGACATTTCTATAAACTATTGATCAGACTTACTATATTAATTTTATGTCACAGTGCATGTGAGTAACTTCTCCCCGGGGCATAGCGCAGTGCTCGAAACAGTCAATATCTTCAGTTAGTTTATGGAATTCAATTTTCTCAAGTCATGGGGGCATAAGCCCTAACAGGATCTTTGATATCAATTTTTCTCACGTGTACTTGTTATACATTCAAAAATATTAGCCCTATTTGTTTGGCCAAATCAATCATTATGTAATCTGTATTTGGATTTATGTTTTATTTAAGATTTATTTATTTATTTATTTAAGTAATTTATACACCCATCATCAGGCTTGAACTTACAACCCCGAGATCAAGAGTTGCATGCTCCTCCATCTGAACCAGCCAGGCGTTCCCCTCCTGTATTTGGATTTCTTTAAATCTGCTTACAGCACCTAGTTCTGTGCCTTGAGCATGCACTGCTTAAGGAGAATGATTCCAACTTGGCTACATAAATCAGTGCCATTTACACACTGAGAAGGATGTTTTTCCTTCCTGTGGAATAAATAATTTTTGGAAATAGAGATATCTGTTATAATTACTTAAAATCATCTTTATATAAATGGAAAACCTTTTGAGGTACTGCAACATCTAATCAAATAAATGCAAAGAAGTTGCTTTGTCTTTTCACAAAGATTGTTTTATTTTAACCAGAGTGATGTAATTAAATACAACAAAAGAAAAATTAGATAACCAAATAAATACGTTTCTCAGTTCTATAATATTGTATTCATAAGAAAATTTTTAAAAAATAAAATTTCAAAGAGCAGATCATTCAACTGTTTTACAAACTTGATATATAAAAGGCTGTACAACAAGCTCCACAGATACCACAAGCGATACTGGAAACAACCACTTAACAAATAGATTATGCAAAACTAGCACATTCCAAATGGTGGGAACAATCCATTGTAAATTCAGTTAAGTGAAATAGTTTACAGAAGCAGTAAATACTTGTCTGAGAAATTGCAAAGAAAAGCATCCAGCAAATTCTTTCTATGAAAGTTAGAGTTGATAAATATTTAATTAAGCCAAATAGCTCTCTCTAGCAAAATAGAAATTTCCAAGCCTCTTTGAGATATTTTTAAAAGTTGGGTGAAGTGTCACCTAGAGCACTCACCGAGAGAAGAGTCTGTGAATAATTAAGGTTGGTTGCAAACTGGCATGTTACTCAAGGGCAAATGATTTCTGATTTAATTCTAGTCAGTGCTTCTATGGCATTACGATATGATTTTCATCCCCAATACCTGACAGGTTGGTTAAGAACTATGGAAATCACTTTCCAGGTTGACTGAGCACATAAATTCACTGGCATGGTTTGGGATAAGTGACTTCTGAGTAGCAGAAGAATATGAATGAGTAGTCATATGAGTTATGTGATTGATTCGATTATAGGCACTTTATATGTCAATCTGTCTAAACGAATATTGCTATGCTTAAACATCATTAGTAAGATCTGATTTATTTGCCACCTGAAATAAGCTAATATAGATCCCTAGTTTTGAAGATCACCTCTGACTATTATTTGATTTTTTGGCTATGACAGTTTCTGACATATAATATCCCTGAATTTTAAAATAAACCAAAATAGGGAGAAGATCACTAAAAATACATAAAATTATACCAAATACCAAGAGAATTGCTTTTTTTTTCTGTTAGTACTGACAAAAAGAGTGAAAATGTACTAATAAGAAAAAATTAGCGAACTAGTGATTTTGCCATTTACAAATTTTGCAATGGACATAAATGGTTTTAAATATCTTTAATAAAGAATATTTGTGCTCGGTAATATAGGTCGAGTCCTTTTGTTTCACTGAGTAAAACAAATGCTTTTCAATTGTGTACTTCATCTTTTTTAGTGAGCTTATGATCTGGGACATGACAGTATTAAATGCATATAATTCAGTAAATATTAAATCAAAATTGGTTATCCATTGTAATGTATGACTATAAATACACATGCTCAAATGCTCTTTAAATGATTAACTAGGGGAAGTGTAACATATTTGTTAGATCCAGACATCAGAAAGAGGACACTGATCATATTTTTAGTCTTAATAAATGGCAACCCATGCTAACTTTCTCCTTAACATGCTTTTACATCTTACTCTTAAGTTTTCTAAAAATAGCTAGAGAGAGAGAGAACAAATGAGGGCAATTGGGTTCAAGAAACTACCTTTCTTTTCAACATTTATTTGAATTTGTCTTTGTCCTCCAGGTTGAAAATGTGTATGTGAAAAGACTTAAGAATATTCCTTAGAGAGCACCTGGTTAATTTATTACGTCATAAGGAGACCTGAAGGCCAGAATAGTTAAGAACTATGTAAATCATTTTCCAGTCTAAGCAAACATAAAAATCCACTGGCATATTTTGATGTGATTAATCTCTGTTAAGGAAACATGCTATGTATTTAACTTATTGCCTATTGCCTTATCACTAATGATGTAAGAGCTTATATTTGTCATAAAAGTTAACTGTGATATTTCTTATCTTGCTCAGACCCCTCTATATCAATGAGTCTTAAGTGATTTTAGTGAGAAGATCACTTTGTGGGACAAAAGCTGCAAAGGACGGATTGCTCTCTGACTTGTTTCTGCTTATTATTCTTATTCGCAATCATTAGACCAGGCTTTTTATGAGCTGCCAGGGAGATGGGTAATAAACTTAATTATTGTGAGCTAAGCACTGATTCTTATGACAAACAAAAGCATAATTTCTACCATGGTATAAACATGAGCCCTGCAATAGTTCAATTACAGGTTCCCTGGACATCTGTGTGGCTCACACTTGGTATGTAAGTGCTTTTTGGGGGTATCCATGTGGTTGAGACCTAGCAGAATGGAGCTGAGGTATGGAGCTTCAGCCACAAGAAGTGGGGAAGAGTAGAAATGATGTTAATAACTGCACCTTAGAATTCCCTGATTTAGGGTCAAATCGTTTATTGCTAAGATAAGCGAAAAGCTCATTAGGTATCATGAACATATAGGAATCAAGGCCTCAAAGCATTATATCCAAGTGGGATTTGGAATGAAACTGGTGCCATTCCACTTAACTTGAATATGTCAAATGAAATCTTAAATAGTTGGATGAGGTAAGCTAGAGAACAAAATGGGGAACAAATATACCCTAAATAGTATTTTAAAAATAAATAGTTATAAAATATGCCATAAGACAATCTGAATTAAATACAATTAATACATTGAAAAATATTTATCCCTAAAATATACTTTAAATAATACAGCAAAATGAAAAATAAAAAAATTGTAAGTTAATTAGCATCTTTACACCCATAAGCTTATTATGGTCAAATGGCACACACCCGTCTGATAAACTTAATTCTCCTTGAACTACCCCATAAGTGTAATGAAATCTCCTACTTTATTAGAATTCACTTTTGACAAATTCATGAAGCAAGTAGCTAACTCCTTGAGTTGTACCATGTATCACTCAGTCTTCTATTATCTGAACATGAAAGTTTTTCCATTTAATTTTCTTAGACTTAGCTTTGGTTTTATAAACCTGACCTATCTATGAGGTAAATTTTTGCTGTTCTGGGTCTGCTTGTCTGAGTGAGTTTTTTCGGTGCTCAACTGGTTCTTCACTCAGTTTAAACTGACCAGTTAGTCTGGCATGATTTTGTCGAGTAAAATGTTTGATTATATCTCCAGCTACAGCACGCAGTAAAACTGAAGACATCCATGTGTCTTGTTTCCTGAGTCTGTTGGTAATTAAAAAAAAATAATTAATGCTCCCACTGCCAGCCAACTAGTAAATGAATTCAATGGGCTAAGTCACTTAGAAGTACCAAGGCATAAAAGATACAAATTCAATTCTTTTCCTCATTTCCTCCTCTTAGAAGCCTGGGTAGTCTCTGTGAGAGGAAAAGGTATAATAGAGGTAAGGGGAGGGAGTATATCCCTTAACACAAAAGTACTAAAAAAGAACATTGGGAAGCGAGAACAATAAACACTTGTTTGTCTTAAGAAGGTGAGCACAGGCAATGTGAAAAAAAAATTAAGAACAAAAGCAATGAACTAATCTACAAAATATTCTGAGAATTCACTGAAAAAACTTGAGCACATAATTTAACCTAGAAATTCTCAGTCTCAGGGTATTATTACTAGTGTTTAGGAAAATTAAAATGGTAATTTGAAAAATAGCATTCCTTATCTTTTGTAAATAGGGATATATTTCTAGAAAAATATAAACATTATACAACTCTAATTGTTAAATTAAAAAATGTTAAGTACCTTGAGTGATAAGGAGATTCAGACGTTGTGTAAGTTTATAAATGGTCTACTTCTCGTGATAAGCTAAATGCTTTTTACTCCTGTCAAAAGAGAGTATTCTATCTAAAAAGTAGGATGGGTATTTAGGTGTTTTCATGTTAATCACTAAAATATGAGGGTAGAATACAAACTAAAGTTACAAGTAGTAAAGTTGCAAGTTAACGAGGTATATAAATCCACTTAAGAAACAAAATCTAAATAGCCAAGGAGTCAAAAGTTATTGTGCCTTCTTCATAAAGATACTTAAAATGAGGAAGAATATAAATTAACAAAACAAATGAACAAAACACAAATTAATAAGAAATTATTTACAAAAGTAAAAAAAAATCAAGTGCAAAGGCAAGGGTCTGATTTAGTTGTCCACTAAACTGTTTCTAGCCTTGTATTTCTGCAAGTCTGTTCAGTTCTTCTGATTCAAACTGCTTTAAACACCATCTTGTGGACAAAAGGAGGTATATCACAGGTTTTCAACAGATGAGAAAGACTGCAGAAAAGCTAAATCTTATTTAACTCCTAAAACATATTCATAAAAAAATATTTTATAATCCAAACATCAAATGACATTTTTTACAACATATCTTAATTACTTAATCTCTACAATAAGTGACAAAAATTGTATTTCAACAACGTCATGAAATAGAGAAATAAGCATATGGGGTTAAAGTCATTAAATTACTGTGATCACATGGTGAAAGATTTCAAAGGTTAAGACTGGCTGTGTTTCTCTTATGGTTAGTAAAAAATAGTTAATGTCCTCAATAGGAAGGAACAATGAACACACTCATGAATCATCCTTCCTTTTTCTTTAGATTCCAAAGGCTATGAATATTAATTGAAATCATATCTTGTTCTTTGCATAGAAAGATTTCTATCTGAAAGTGTTAACTGATCTTGGTATAAAATGTTACACTGGAATCCAAACATACTTATATAGAGCAAACCCAGTTTTAATTACTAACTGTCATCATGACCTATAATTACTCTGGAGTCTAAACAAGAGCTAATTCAGGACATCTGGTAATTCTTCTTCCCTGCTGTGGACTCTACTGACATCTTCTGAAAGTAAACAAATAACAAATGCTTTGGAATGGAATATAATGATGTAAGAGAGTTTGCAACCACCAAGTTATTTAGGGGAAAATTTCCCACCCTACTTTGAGGCCTTAATTACCCACTTTGTTAATATTAAGGGAATTAGGCAATTGCCATATGTCCACTTCATTTGGTGTATTAGCTGGGCCCAGCCATTCTCGTCACTCTTGGTTGCAGATCATGTGAGACAAGAACAAGCATTGGCAGGTAAATGATATGGTAGGGTGAGAGGGGCTCGTTCCATGTGGACACAGTCCCATTTCTCTACTTATGCCAAAGGTAGATTAAGTCATGCAGCAGTTATAAAAAAAATGGGCTTGCATCAATGAACTCCACTTTGTAATATGCATCATATGACATGACATTCCCCATACCCCTTAAATCACCTGAATAAATCCAAATTCTTGAAACAGGAATAAACCAGCTCAGCATTAACAGAACTTAAAGAAAGAAAGGTTCCTAAATATACAATTTGTAAGAAAGGATGCATGACATATTCTGTGGAATAAAAATGAACAGAATTTATAAAACAAGAAAATGAACTGAGTCTTTTTACACATATGTTAGACTCAAACAAAGAAAAATACATTGATCACCATCAGCAAAAAAAAGTTCATGAAGACATGAAAACACTAAAATAAGTACTTCTGGATTAGCAAAGAGGCAAAAGGATAAACAATCTATTAATCAATGTGAAAAAATAATCCTTGAAAACATATAAAATGTGTAGCTTCATGACAAATTCAAGTACATCAAGGAGCGGCAGAGGAGTTGTAAGCTTTTAGAAAATTCAAAAAATTAAAGTTCAACAAATTAAAAGCTCAAGATATACACATAGCACCAGATTTTGGATCTGTATACATTTTTTGGAGGGATAAAGTATCATTTTACTAAGAAAATGCAAATGTATATTCCAATTGTGTAAGTCTAAAACACAGCACCATTGTAGGTATTGCACAGGAAAGAAAAATGAAGAAAATCAATTTAAAGTTAAAAGCATTTGAAATAAATAAAATAACCTCAGAGAATAAAAGAAACAAACTTGGGATTTAAATATACAACATAATTCGATACGAAATAGCTAGAAGGCTGTATGTACGCACAGCCATGTAGACAGGGCCTGACCGGCGGTTCGTTCATCTATAACGAAAACCAGTTCAAATCATGGGTGCATTTGAACAAAAGCCTCCCTACACAACCCCGTTCACAGGTTTTTCCAATTTCAGTGGGCTCACCTTTCTAAATTCATTTTTCAATTAACACGTAAAAGCAACCATTCTAGCCTGTTTTAGCCAAACTGGAATCTGCACTGCTGTTTGAAGAGATGGGGCCTCATTTCTGTGGCAGGAGGACTCTGGGCATCCTGCTCACAGCATCTGTGGGACCCACTACTTAGATTTCGGCAACATCCTCATGTCCAATGTTTTAGAAAATCAGTTGTCTTCAGCCTCTCAAAATAATGGACGGCTAGGCAATAAAAATAGCATTCAGTAAGTATCTGGGTTGGTGATCACTGTACCGTCATTCCCTGTCAGAGGACATGGTCTTTACAGTGCCTGTTGTTTCCCCTGAAGTTACTGCTAAGTCTTTGGTCTGAGTGCTACTTGCATATCCGGTCCCATGGCTTTCCTTTGCCGCCCTGTACCTCTTTCCGCAGCCTCTGGAGAACAGTTTCTCCATAAGAGCTTCTGGGCGTCACCTCCTCAATACACATCTGCAGACACCACACAATCATCCTCTAGGCCAAGGGGTTTCTTTCCCAAGTGCCACAAATCCCGTCCTTTGTTCTGATGGCCAGTTCTTGTCTTAAAATCTGAGAATGATCCGGTTGGAACCGATAATGGATACAAGGGCCCAAAGACCCTGCTAGGCCATTTAGCTTCAAAGGTACCAAAGACAGCTTGATGCCTTCACCATCAAACACCTCTTAGGGAAAACAGCCTTTTGTTTCCCAAATGAGAAACTCAGTGAAGAGACTGCAGTGTTGGGCTTTTCTTGTGGAACTCTTGTACAATTGGACTTTGTTCCCCTCTTTTCATGCAGTACGTATTCATGCCAGTGGTGATTGCTTTGAACTGAGCTCATTATACAGAATTAACAAAATCATTTCAGTAGTTGGCTATGGTAGGTTTTGGGCTCCCTGATAAAATAGCCTCCTGGGTTTCTTCCAAAATGAGTTATGAAGTGAAGCTCTTATCGCCTACCTATTTCTCCACATAAGCAGGATGGATATAAGGTGGTACAAGTATTCTTTGGCTACAAAACGTAGCCAAAAAACATTGAGCAGAAGCAATGCAGTATGTCAAAAAAGTTGAAATCTTTAGCAATGATGGTAAATGTAAGCCCCAAGAAAACTTTAAGTCTGAAACTTTAAAATTCAGAAATCAAAGGCAAAATACAAGTTGATGAGACTAGAAAATGTACATCACCATCAGCCTACTAAATCATAAGATGTAATTTCATCTAGAAGAAGAACTAATGACAAGATTTGCTTGTGTTTTTCATAGAAGATCCTGAATGAAAATCATAGCAGTGGTGAAGCAAAACATATGGAATGAATTTGGGAAAAGCTAAAAATGCTGATATCCCAATTACTATAAGAATAGGATTCCGATTGTTTTTAATGTCTGGCCTACCAAAAACAAATAAAAAAAGCCACCCATATATCATGAGGGTTTGATAGTATTACAATAGCTCCAATGCCAAGTCTTCCTCAGGTGTGTTTATTTCCCACCTGTCCGCTGACGGGCATGAGACACAGGATAGAAGCAATCTTCTGGATTACATCTTCCACTAGGTCCTGGGGGGCCCTGGGGACCTGGGGCACCTGGTGAGCCTGGCAAACCCGGAGCTAATGAAATAAAAGACCCCCATCAGAATGCAGATCACTTATGGCTCTTCCTCCCTCACTCCAACCAACATGGGTCATTCAACTTCACCTGTAGCAACATATATGGGCCACAGGCGAGAAGGTGTGGTTCCTGTTTTTAGATGCTTGCTTGTGTTGTGAAGATAATATCACTATTACCTGAAGTCCCAGGAAGACCCGGGCTCCCTGGAAGCCCAATTCCAGGCTCCCCTCTTTCTCCTTTCTGTCCTCGGTAGCCTAAATGAGAGACACATAAAAAGAGAGACACAAGAAGTAAGAGTGTTCTATGGCAACAGAGCGCGTGCAAGAATCATGTTCTTAGTCTATAATATTTATGTTGTTCCTTCACTTAACATAAATAGCATATTGGCTATCTGTTTTGCATTATAATCATTTTAGGCTTACAAGTCAAACAGACTAGGTGCAATAGGCAACGAGGATCTTAGAAATATGCAGCTACTGTACAAGTTCCAGCTAGTCAAACTATGGATGGTGAGATTTTTGGCACTGAAAATGATACCTAAGTAACTCAAATCAATCACTCATATCATCTTTCAAATAGCTATGACAAGGTGCGTGAACCTTTCCAATAAGAATTCTGACTGGGGGGTATGTACAGGCTAAATATAAGAAGTGTACTGAAAGAGTTTGCTTAATATGAGGACAAGATGATATGACAACAAGAATGTGGAGCTTAGTCCAAGAATTAAAGGGAATGAAAGGAACAAAAATTCATGATTTTAATAAATGACAGTAAGAGTGCGAGTATATGTAAATCCATCAATCTCAGAAGTCGGGAGAGGACAAATCAGGTCTTTGTTCAAATTACTGTAACAACATTACATGCTTTCTAAGCAAAAGTTAAAACAGCAACCTTGTGTTTTAACATAGGTGTCCCAGTAGTTCTTTAGAAAGCAAGGACATTAAGAGATTCATCTAAGCTCACTTCATCAATTTAAGATTCTTTAACCAAAATGAACTAGGTCTAAGATCTGTATACATATTAAGATAAAATCATTCTTATTCTTGATTGTACTTGTTCTCACCTGAGCTAGACGAATGCGGAGGAATTTATGCCTTTGGGAGCCCTTGTCTCTGCTTTAATAAAGCAGAAAGACAAATACCACATGATTTCACTTATATGTAGAATATTAGAAACAAAACAAATAAATAACTAAACAAACAAAAGTGGAACCTGATCTATAAATGCAGAGAACAAACTGGTTCTAGAGGTAGGTTCTAGATGGTTGCTAGTGGTAGGAGGGGTGGGAGAATGGGCACGATGGGTGAACAGGAATGGGAGATACAGGCTTCCAGTTATGGAAAGAGTAAGTCACAGACATAAAAGGTACAGCATAGTGAGTATAGTCAATGGTATCGTAACAGTGTTATATGGTGACAGATGGTAGCTACACTTGTTCTGAGAACAGCATAATGCAGAGACTTGCTGAATCACTATGTTGTACACCTGAAGCTAACATAACATTGTTGTGTCAACTGTACTTAAAACAAGAGAGATCAAACTGTAAAATAAATAAATAAATAAATAAATAAATAAATAAATAGATAGATAAACAAATAAAAGGCATAAAACACTTTTTATCTGTGTTTTGTATATTGGCATCCATGTAAGACTTTGTTTGATGAAAAGGTTTTGTGGCTATAAGAGTTTCATGATGATGGTGAATAGTTTCATTTCCAACTTCCCATACTTAAACAACAGCTTAAAGACAACTCTTAGTCCCAAATGAACAAAGCTGTCATGCAGAAACATGCAAACATACAACAAAGATAATAAGGAGAGTATCTCAGTAGGAAAAGTAGGTCCTGACCTAGTTGTGCCTTTTTGTAAAGGTGTACTATTAAAGCAAAATATAGTAAGAGGAGAAATGTTAATGTTTTCTATGAGCAATATGTAAAAGAAATTATTTCCCATAATTTGAGAATTAGACATCAGTTTTGGGGTTACCATCTTCATTTTTCATTGACCATACAGTGTATACATTATAAATGAAATAATATTAGCAATGTAATCCCCACACCATTATTTTTTGACTTTGGAGGTATCACAAGATCATAAATGTGAAAACAGTGGAAAAGAAGTAAGTAAGTAAGTAATTGAACAGTAAGTAATTTGAACATATTTTGAGATGCATATTGGAAATACATCCAGTGGGAAATTTTCACACGTTTATACCTGAAAACTGTTATAGATATTCAATACAATCCTAGATTTGAGAAATAATAGTGGTTAGAACATGTGGCATGATATTTTAAGTTGATACATATTCAAATTTTAAATATTACCAGAATTTCTTTTATATAAGTGACTTACATTTAATTTGTGTGAACAACAAGGCAGAATGCTTATAGTTAGGGTCATTTGAAAGCACTCTTCCAATTCCATTATTTAGACATTTCTACAGTAAAATAACATTTGTTACATGAGGTATATTCATCCTGGTCTATTATGAAAGATTGAAAAGTTGACCCTTAAGTTATTTCAGTAAGTGCTTAAGACCACAGGCTAAAGAAATGAGGAAGAAAGAAAAAAACATTATGACTTTTAATTATGAAGTGTATTAACAAGACTGTAACACAATTCCAAATGGAGACCACATCTGCTAAAACCTACACATTCAAATTCAGCTTTCATATTTTAATATAATGCAAAAATTTATTTTTCCATGTGGATTTCAGGGCATATAGTATCACGAAACAAGAAACAGTAATTCGCGTATTTATATAATAGGGTAACATTTACATTTCTCCTGTCAAATGTAATGATTTATTTGTACAAAGCTCTCAGTTCATTAGGTTAGTAACTATCTACTACTGCTGTTGAATTGTACAAGCACATGAGAGCTTTTATTCTCATATTTCCTAATAAGGTCTCAAGCTAGTTTCTTATGAAGGCTGCCTTAAAGCCATAGGGTCTTACTTTATAGTTATTTCACAACAAAACTTCAGATAGGAATGCTAATAAAGTCCATAAGAGCTTTCCTGTTTTCTAGAATTAAGCTTTTTACCCCTTCAGGCCTCTCTTGAAATTTGGAAAAAAATAAAAGGCAGCTCTGTCAATGGATATGTATTTTCATGGCCTATAAAACTGCAGGTAACAGTTTGATATCTTTGTAACTTATGTAGGAAAAGAAAACAAAGAAGTGTCCTAATCTACAGCATCTAGATATAGTAGTCATTCAAGAAACCTGGTGCTTGTTGTAGTTTGGATGATAGACTTCATGTATTTTCAGTAGAGATTTCTGTGTCAACCCCAGCTGTGCATCTGTATGCGTACTGGACAAATGGAGCCATGAAGTGTTTCCAACATTTTGGCAGGGGGAACGATTCTTCATGTGGGGCCCTGCAGCACACCTTACAAGCTATTCAGCCTCCTCGGTCCCAGCCTACTCACTGACTACAGTGCCCTTCAGTGATTTTGCCACACACGCCTCCCATCTCCTAAGGCCCTTACCGCTACAAAATCTGAAAGGTCAAATCTGTATCAGTCAAATGAACTATGCTGTGGGTCACTGGCTGACAAGTAACAGAAGGCTTTCTTCATTATAAACCAATAACAGCAAAGCTTTAAAAGTTCAAACGTGAGAACAACCATTCCCAATAGTGTCTTTTCAAAATGGATGGGGGACACATGGAGTGGCTGGATCTGTTTCCTCCTGCTAACTCCACATCTACTCACTGGGTGGGGTTCTTTCTGAAATGAATAGGGCTTTAAAGTGTAGCATCTGTCCTTCAGAATTTTCACAGAGGTGGAGAATCAGTTGGACTTGGAAAAAGTTTAAATAAATTTCTTTCTCATAAAACTTGCCCAGGAGGATAAGATCTGTTAGGAATATTCGCCTCCCTTGTTTGTATATGGAAACCCAGCTGGATCATGCCACTCAGGCTTCTCTGATCCTAGTGTGGCACATCCTTGCTCGCCCCTGGTGCACAAGCAATCAGGCCCTACACCACAGATCTGAGGTGGGAATGAACACCAAGAAAAGTTCTCTCAGTGCGCAGAGGGGAGGCAATCATCTGAATCCCACGGGATGGTTAAGATATAAATCTGTCTGGAAACGCTTTTGAATTAAAAAGACGTCAACAATCACCCTCTTTGGGGATTCAGGGAAAATGCAAATGAAGTGTCTCAACTCAGAATCATGGTGGTTTCTATTTTCACTGCAAGAAGACCAGGGCACCAAAAGAGGATCCACAAGTTTTCATTATCTGAATCACGGTAGGAGAATTACCTCCCTTTTTTTTTTTTAACTAGGATGGAGTACTTAACATACTAGTTGAACATATGCATCAACCTTCTTATTGCTCTCTGCATGTCTCCTACCTCTCAGGACAGACATGGGAAACTTGGCAGACCCCTTTAAATTTCTGTCTTGCTCTTTAAATAGTGAGATGGCAAAGCACTCATTCTACATACACATTCCAATACAAACCAGTTGATTTATTTTTTTAAAAAAGTTTATTTACTTTTGAAAGAGAGAGAAAGACAACATGAGCTGGGGAGAGGCAGAGAGAGAAGGAGAGAAAGAATCCTACATGGGATCCTTACTGTCAGTGCAGAGCCCTGTGCGGAGCTTGATCTCATGAAACTTGAGACCATGACCTGGGCTGAAATCAAGAGTCAGATGCTTAACCAACTGAACCACCCAGGTGCCCCCAAACCACTTCATTTTAAGTGAAAATGGATTTCTTTCCTAAAAAAAATACTGAAAAAAAAAGTCTGTTGGAAATTTCAGAAGAGCCACCATCAACCGGAATCCATGAGTGGGCAGAACACGCTGTGCTGTGCTTGGTGCCCACACTTTCTTTCCCTTTCTGTGCTGCATTTCTCACTTCCTTCTTTTCTCAAACTCAGTCATGGTGTGTCACGAAGAGGACTAATTCAGCCAACAGCATCTGATGCCTGCAATGGATACTAGGGTAACAGTTTTATATGCATTTTGTTTCTTTTCTTTTGGAGAAAACTTTTAAATCAGGCAGAGCAAAACTTTGAACTTTATCTTCTCAACACTTCATGTCTATTTCTCTCCCAGAGAAAAACCCTTCAATTACTTATGAACCCTTGGAGAGACACCAAAAATCAAATGGCACCTCTTGTTTTCTTTTTTGCAGCAAGATTTCTTGGTGGCTTTATCAGCATAGCGTGACTATAGGCAAATATTCCTTAAAAATGAACCCATTTTATGTAAGTTGTATTTTTCTGCTGCCTTTCTAGCAAATTTAACAAATACTAAAAAGGAGCTATCATATGAAAGTTGAAGAGGCACCTGAGTTACAAAGATATTGTCTGTTACCAGAAGCTCCACAGTGGGACACCAAGTTTTGTCAATTTTAGGTATATGTGCTCAGGGACGAGCACAAGTTTTGTCAATTTGACTAAATGCTGGTTTTAAAAAAGTTGGAAATCATGTGGGGAAGTCCCTTCAATTCAAGCATTGCATCCAAAAGCCTTATCAGGAGTAGAAGTAGTCTAGAAGATTTCTTAAGCAAAATAGATCCCACAGAAATCTTCTGCCAAAGGGAAGGTAAGTAGATTGGTGAATAGAAGTCTTTTTCCAAAAGCTTCACTGACATGGCTGACTTTGCATTGCTTCTGAGTCTTCCAGATGGGCCTTCCCGTGGGGAGGGAGCCTGGACACAGGTATTTGTGTGGATAGGTGACTCCAGTTCCTGAACTATTTTCCTCGATAATTCAGATTTTTCTATGTTCTTGTCCTCTCAAACTACAGCTGTTTGAAACAGCAGTCCATATTTTTTCTGCTATTGGTGTTAACAGTTCTTATCCATCACGTGGCTTGAAACATCACCCATCTTTAGATGGGCTTTCAAGCTCTTTGCTCCAGGTTCATAGACTGTGACTTCAGAACAGACCCAACTAATGAAAGGTAAGAAAATACCCACCACACAACCATGTACACACAGAAGGCTACACCTGATTCTATACATATTCTTCCAATTATTGGCCAAAACTCTCTATGATCTAAGGGAAAGGTAGAATATTCTGTTTAGTTTAGGAGAACTAGAATGATGCTACTGTTGTTTTACACTGTGCTAAGTAAACCAAAAGCCTTGTCAGCTGTGACTGAAGGGTAAGACTCTAACAGACCCTGTGATTAGAGATATAGTTATTGTTCTTTTAGGGGCGGAGGGGCCTGTCAATCACTTGGGCACTTCCTAAGGAAAACCAGGCTCATGTTACAGAGAAGCAGTAGGAAGGACAGTGAACTACTGAAAGAAAAAGAATTCTCTGCATATATAGTATTTTGGACTGTATTCCTATGTAGTTTTGATGTTCACCTCTGTTTTCTCCTTTACACAAACTTCTGATTATTTCAAGGATCATTGAGCTCCTCCATGGTAACACAGGAAGAAGAGTTTCCCTGGTTTTATCTTTCATGGTATGTACTCACTGGATTTAAAATTTCCTTATCAGAATTGCGGATCCCCTAAACAGGGCCGATTTGGCCTCTCTGCCAATTGCTAACCGTATTTATAGAAAATGGCCTTGCGAGCTTTAGTCAAGCTGTGTTCAAAATCATGTCTTCGGTCAAGCTGTCATCAGCAGAACAATAATTTTTTGCCAATTTAGTGAAGTTTTGCTTTAAAAACTTCTAGAAACCATATGAAGAAGGATTCTAACGTTTCTCAAAATTTTACTTGGACCTAAATCATTACTTACAGTAGCATCTTGTAAGACCCTTTCCTCAGTTTCTTCAAGATACTACGATGATTCTTGTTGTTGTCCAACTTACATCAATAGGGAGGCATAAACAATGCTGATTCCCACAAAATAATGATATATAAGCCCACACTGTTGGTGTTATTCTTATAACAAATATTATTATCAAAATACATTTAGATTAGCAGGTAATTATTAGTCAGTTTTAAGCTTGACATAGTAATAGTTAAAAATTGACTTCTAGAATGTCAAATATTAACAAAATAGTCTATATTTAATCATTACCTATGTTTGTGTAATGTATATATATAATATATATTATATAGATAGATAGATACACATATATTTTTGCTTTAAGTGTGATTAACATGTTCTAACTACTGAGCTTTAAAAAGCTGGTAAATAAATATTATATCTGAAAACTTACCTTGAGGTCCAGGGTCTCCTGGTGGCCCAGGTAATCCATCCTTTCCTGGTGGACCAGGCCTCCCATGAGCTTGAGCAGCCAACATTGCTGCTGGCAGCTTGAGCTGAGATAGGAACACAGCCATCCTCTCTTCATTTATGAAAGAAAAAAAATACAGCATGTAATAGAAATATTTTTACATCAAAATTTTTCATTTTTTTACGTGAAATTCAACAAAAAACAATCTTATTGGGTTTTCAATTTAAGTGCATCTAATTTACTAACTGGCCTGACTGCTGAGAGTTGTTTTGTTGATTGGTCAAACAAACTGGATTGTACAAAGTTGTCTGAATATATATGAAGACCACCTGTGCTGATCAGACGGTCTGAGAATTTTCAGTGCTTCAGAGATGTAGCAAGTCTATTGGACAAAACACTAGCTTGGAATCTAATTAACCTTTGGTAATGACTTGTGGCTAGAATTTTAGGTTTATATTAAAAGATGGTTTTAATAATAAATTTAAGTCACTTTCCAGCAATGTTGTAAATGTATGTGGTCATTTAAAATATGTTTATGAATTCCTGACATTCTTTTCCAAATGGAATTAGGCTCTGCCTATTCTTGAGTCTGCGCTGGAGTTACTTTCCATTTCAAATGAGTAGAGGAAAGCAGAATTGACAGTATGCAAGTAGGGAAATTAAGTCACAAAAGGCACCATGGTTTCCTGGCTGCTTTCTCTCTTGGATTGCTCAGAGTGAGACTGCTCACTCTGGGGAAAGCCAGGTGCTCTGTTGTGAGGGCATTTAAGAAGTCCCATACAGACTCCCACTTGGGAAGAACTGAGGCCACCTGCCAACATCCACATGAGTGAACTTGGAAGTGGACCTTCCGGCCCCAGTCAAGCCTTCAGATGACTGCAGCCCTGGCTGACATCCTAACTGGAGCTTCATTATAGACTCTGAGCCAGAACCACAAAATTAAACAACCTTCAAGTCCCTGACCCACAGAAAATGTGAGATTATAAATGTCAGTTGTCTTAAGCTACTGAAGTTTTGAGGTATTTTCTTATGCAGTAAGAGATAATTCATAGGATATGTGACACTTTATATCCTTGAATAAAACTGCATTATTAATAGATTTGTACAGAAAAAAATGGTCATTGGCTCCATGTTCACTATGATTTCACTGTTTAATTTCTATACTGGGAAAATATTGTACTTTGTCAACAACTAAAATTTGTCTGTTTAAAAAAAATGTCTATTATATACCCTCAATATTATCCTTTTTTTTCTGGTTTGATTTCCAGTTAGTCCCATTATTCAGTCATGATTTTAGTAGGCAGTATGCTAATTGGGCCAAGGGAAAAAAAAGGTACAGATGAGCATGGTCTCACTAAATTCCATTTGTAGACAGAGTAAAAACAATAAAAAATTTCTATACATTTCTGTGAACCTGAAGAAAACACTGAAACTAAGACACACAAGTTATGAGGGGTTGACAAATTATCCAGAACATTTAGAAATGTCAATAAAAATAACAAAATCTTTTGTAGGTGTTGAGTGATATGACCTTTATGAATTGAATACTTCCCCAAAAAGCAATGCTACCTTCTCAAGGGACATATTGTCATCTGCCCTTTTGTTCATTCACCAAACTTCCTGGAACTGTTTGGTGAGTGAACACTGCTGATCTAGGTCCTAAAGGAAGAATCCAGAGAGGGAAGTGAGGACTGATTAAAGGGGCTTCTATAAGGTGAGTTCAGTCACCTTAGGAAGTAGGTGAGTACTTCCTATAATGGAAGTATCATTATGGGTGGCACAGGTGTCATGCAATTATTAATACTATACTTAGACACTTATTAATAAGTCAATAATACTTTGCATAAAAGTGAGTTGTTACAGAACATCAGGGTACCAATAACTCATGAAATTGAAAGGATCTGGAAACTGAGGAAGTTCAAAGAAAATGGAAATGCAAAAATATAAATAAGAATTTTCACCCTAAAATAAATTCCTAAACAAGACAAATAATTAATTACATTAATTAAACATCCTCTGTAAGCAGAGCCCTGTATTGGGTATTTTATACTTTCTGCATTCAGTGTTCTTGTTCAGGAATCCCAAAGAAAGCCTGAAAGAGAGTCTCATCCTATACCAACTACTATTCATGTTTTATAAGCCCCATATGCTATAAAGATTATTTGCTGATAAACTTTATTTTATGACTAAAACTTGTTCTGTAATATAAGACATTCCTTCTCAGAATTGCTTTTTTGAATAATCATTCCAAGATTGCACTTATTATTATTGACTTCTTAGTTATAAATCCCACATAGGCCACCAGTTCAGTTTTTCCTCAAAACCATAGTCAATATTTTACTACCTTAGAAATTAATTTTAGTGAAATCATTAATGCAAATTAATCCAAAGCCCATTATAAATACAATCTATCATTGGATTCTTTATTTAAATTTGCTTGGTTTGTTTATGTTTTATATATCTCACATTTAACATATAGAATATAAGCATAACTAGACTAAAAACATAACTAGATTAAAAACTATGAGATCATGACCTGAGCCAAAGTTGGACACTTAACCAACTGAGCCACCCAGGTGCCCCATCAGTACAATTTTTCTTAATTTGAGACATATCTCCTTGAATACCTTCAATGTCTAAACACAAATATTCACAGTACTAGTTTTTTTCCTCTTTAATGTCTGAATTGAATTTACAAGTAATTTGCTTTAGGTGGTTTTTAATATTTTTAGTAAAACAGAATTCTTTTAAATAGTTACTTCTAGCTGTGAATTATCTAGGTTTAAGATACACTAAGAAATAGTCATTTAGCAAAATGATAATTACTTCTTCTGAACCTTATCCTAATGCCCTATAATTTAAAATAATATGTTTTTGAGCCTCTAAATAAATTGTTAAGACCTGTACTCTTAATTGCCTTTCTTCTGTTTTCAGCGATCTTTGGTCAATTAAACTGTTTTTTTTTTTTCAACGTTTTTTATTTATTTTTGGGATAGAGAGAGACAGAGCATGAACGGGGGAGGGGCAGAGAGAGAGGGAGACACAGAATCGGAAACAGGCTCCAGGCTCCGAGCCATCAGCCCGGAGCCTGACGCGGGGCTCGAACTCACGGACCGCGAGATCGTGACCTGGCTGAAGTCGGACGCTTAACCGACTGCGCCACCCAGGCGCCCCCAATTAAACTGTTTTTGGGTATGCTTTCTAACGAGGCAGGAAATTGAAGAATTCAGATAGGAGCTTACGTAAACCAAACACATATTCTATCTGCCAATGCAAACCTAGAGCAGTCACTCTAACAAAGACCGATGACTTGCCTTTCTCAAAGAATGGGCTCATCAACATAATGCAGACATTAATATTAATGTGTTGGTAAACTATATTATGGGGAGAGTGAAGGGTCATTCAGACGTCATCTGGCCCATGTCTACCTTCTATTTCACAGACAGAATCTGTAAATATTTTGAACCAGAAATTCATCGTTTTTTTTCTGATGCCCACTCAAATGTTTAATTGCCCATTTTCTTGTACAGCTTCAACTTACTTTCTTTTGTAATTCTATTATAAAAACAGAAAGTAGTTAATGAGTATTTCCCTTGGGAAATCAGTCATCTACTTGATCATATTGTTACCTCTTAGCCTTCAGGTTAAATAACTTTTACTCATAGACTTGGTAATCTGTTTTGTAAATCACTTTTTGGCTTTACTATTTCAGGGCTTTTCCATACTTCTCTTAAATGTGGAAACCAAAATTAGATACAGTTTTCTCCTAAGGGGCAAAAAATATCAGGAGAGTAATTTCCTTTCATATCTTAAATAATTACTTTCTAGTTTCATTTTAACTGTTAGTTCCACAGTATCATTTGGTGGATTCTTATTCATTTTGTGGTTTATCATAACCCAAAGGTTGTTACTGCTACATTTATTTCTGGCCTAATCCTTTGCTACTTTTGGAAGCATGTTGCATTGAAATGTTATTGTGGGTAAAGACGGTGGATGAAACACAAACACATGCACGTGAATCCCTGTAAAGCAATAGGAAGACATTTTTTAAAGATGTAAAAGCACAAGAATGGGGAATATATGAAAGAAGACAGCACAACAAAATTTTGGAGGCCGAGAACTAGATAGCTGAGTGACAGATGCATTAGCGGACTCAAGAAAACCAAATCTTTATGCTAGAAACTGAGAAAAAACCTGTTTTAAATCACAAAATCCTTAAGAGGCTCAAGAATTGGCAACACAAGTTACATCTGAAGGTGTGGTAAAGGAGGGGAACTAAAATAAGAATTAGCTGAAAGCCTGTTTAAGAAGTAGTCTTAGAAATTCCTTTCTCTATACAGCTAGGTAGTTGTTCCTCCTCAAACTTAGGAAAAAGCTGAAGGTAACTGAAAACAAGAAGAATAAATGAGCATTTATATGCTCAGTGCTGAGGCCCTACCCTTATTCTTCTACTTTGCTCTCCAAATGCTGACAGCCGGGCAGGAAATGGAAGTATTTCCTCTGGGGAATCCAGCTGGGCTAAGAGGAAAGACTTAAAGACAATGAAATAGAAGGTCTCTCAATTAAAAAGCTCAGTTAGGCTATCCTACAGTGAGGCTCATGGTTGGCAAGCCCCACCATTCACTTATAACTTTCAATTAGGGTTTCAGAATGTACTCTTTTGTATGAGCAGACAACCAAGGATTACTGGCACTAAGGAAATCTTATAAGCTGAACAATAGTCCCAAACAAGGAAGTGGAAAGAAGCAAATTGAAAGACATAGAGACTATGCTGTGGAAAATATTTAAAAAGATATATTTATATTTTCAAGATGTGTATCTATCAGATGATGTGTATATCTATAGGATGTATATACATACACATATATAAATTAGGATCTTACTTGTTGAGATGCACGAGAAGATGTTACACTTGAAACAGAACAGGATTAATACATATTCATACCTATGCACACATATATATAGGAAATAAATATTTGGAAAATGGAGAAAACACAGGTAAAGGGGCTTTCCTGGATATTGGATTTGGAAGTAGAAATACAAACCAAGAGAGCCAGATGTGTGTGCACATTCCTGCACAGGTAGGCAAATTCTTCCTGTGTGTTGATGTAAATGCCCAAGTATAACAGGGTGGTGTCATAGTAGGAATAAAGTTTCTCATATCTGACAAGATCCTAATTTGTGTGGGTAGCTGCAAAGTCCTCATAAAGCCAAAAAAAAAAAAAAAAAAAGCTAAGTTGAGACACACAGCATCTTCCTCCACTCTGTGCTGTCATCTTACTTGCAAAAGGATTTGCCATAGGGAATTGAATCTGATTTTAGATTGGGCATATACTTGTGTGTTATGATCCACCAGAAACCTGGGCTTGGGGTTGGTAGGAAAACACCATGGGTATGTTTAAGTTGGGGCATCAGGAGGCTGCAGGAGGGCTTGGTGGCCTGGGGAATAGCCCAAAGTGTGAAGTCTGTGGGAGGGGGCCACCTGGGAATCTCTGAAGGGAGCTAGAAAGCTCCATGAGGAGAGCCCAAGTTTTGGGTTTTGGTCTAGGCTTCACTAGAGGCTCCAGTGTGGTCCTCTACTGACAGGATTATAAAGTGGGAGAGCAGGATCTCTGGAGGACTCCCTTGAGCCACCAGAGACAGTCTATGACTTTCTGGGCAGAGAGGGAATTGCCCCTGAGGCTGTAGATGTGCAGGGGTGAATGGGGAAGAGACAAACGCTAGCTGCCACTGAGCCCACTGTCTTGTGAAAGGACTAAGAGGGAGGCAGATGCATGCTGCTTAACAGTAACTGTTGTAACATGTGAAGATTAGTCTTTGCTTTTATAGAGAAAGCTTTCTGAAAGGGAGAGAAATGTGACCCTGGAGCTCTATGATTTGTGAAAATGGAGTTGTATTTTTTTCTTCTTTTTGTAAATGGTATTCAGAAGCCATGGAAAAGTGACTTCTAAGTGGAAAGTTAAATGGACTGAACTGGAATAATCTTGGGACAAATGAACTAAAGTGCTAAATAACCAAATCCTGGGTTTTAGACACAACTTTGTTTGGAAGAAAGTCGTGCTGGACTGGTACCAACAGAGATAAAGGGAGAAGAGTGATATTTGGAGTCTCAGAGTCTATGAGTCTTGGGAAAAAGTCTCCTTGTGGGCCACCTAAGAATATGGTTTTGAGGCCAAGATGTATGACTTCAGAGGGACCTAGCCAGGCTGAGAGAGACTGAGGAAGGTGGTAGGAGAGATGGGGTAGAAGTTAGAGGAGACTTGGAGGACACTCAGCACTCTTACTTAGCTTACTGGAAGGCAGGGAGTGATGCTGACAGGAAGTTGGGGCAGGACAGCCAACTGTCCTGTGAAGGGGGAGATCACAGACTTAGAAGAAACTGCAAGCCACATCAACCTGCCCCAAGGTAGAGAGAGAGTGTCCCAATTCTCCTGATCTCTCTCCTCAGAAGGCCAGTCCTTCACAGGAGTAACCCCACAATGGCCTGAAAGTGGGCAGCATGAAACTTTCTGTGGGTGGAAGGAGCATGTCTGGTCTGCTGAATGCATGGGGCAGGCTACCAGGGGCCATGCCTTTATCCAGTGTCCACTGGGCACGCAAAATGAACACCTTCCACATCTTAAACTAAATCTAAAGTCTTTTAGGAAACTGAAGTTCCATATTAAAGCTGCCTGAGATAAAACATAATTGACATTAGAGCCCATGGAAATTAAGAGTTAAAGGAGAATTTTAGATCACAATTCAAATACGTATTTGTTGGCATTTTCTTTCCGTGATCATGTCTACTAAATGTGTGGATGCTATCTGAGATCCTAGAGGTCCTGTGTCCAGGGCTGGGTACAAGGACATGCCACCTGTGCAGTCACACAGGGTCCCCTTGCTCACCTACACTTGGAATAGTGTCCAGCTGTGGCTGTCTTATAATTCACAACCATTTTTGAATAAGGGCACCTACATTTTTACTCTGCATTGAGTCCTACAAATTAGCTGGTCCTGTCTATGCCTCTATATTTTTCAATGTTTCCCTGGAAACCTTAAGATGCCTTTTTCTTTTTTAGACAGTTGATGCTTGAGGAATGCTTGTTGAGAGGGAATGTTTGTACTGCAAATTTTGGAGACTTTTTCATGATGCTAGGTTCAAGGATCAAAAAAAGAAAAGTAATAAAAAAGGATTTCTAAATTTAAGGGCAACATTAAAATTATAAAGAGAAAACTGGTAGCTCAAAATAATAAAAAAAAAAAAAAAACACCCCAGCATACAATAGTATTAGTGACCTATCACGTCAGAGCATGGTAAAGATGCTTAGTAGAGATCAATGTAAATTGAAATCAACAGCATGAATTACCTTTAAAAATCCATTTTTTCCCTATTTTGTCATTGAAGCAGCTAAAGTCCCTGTGTTACTCTGCTCTATCTCTAGTGCTCATCAGAAATAAGATAATGTTCACTCAAGTACCAAGATTTTGGTCTCTAATACTAATTACTGCTGGAAATAATCAAAGCTTCTTGTAGAATAGCTAATTCCATGGTTGCAGTAGAAAGACTTATAGTGAACTCGAGGCATTTGGTGATCTTATTCTTTGCAAAATTCAGTAATATATATTTAGCTTAGCAAAGAAAGGATGCTTTGCAAAAGGAGCAGGGACCATGAGAGCCAATATGGATTCGTTTTTTAAAAACAAGAATTCTTCACTTTATTAAGCTCACAGTTGAGGAGAGTGATCGTGAGTTTAGCACGTCATTTGACAAAGTCATGTGAAATCTTGTGAACAGATAAAGAAAATGTAGAGTGGATTTTAGAAAAACATGGATTCAGAGCTCAGTAAAACAATAAAATAGAATTTACAAGTGAACAGGAGGAATGCAATGGCATTAAGAAAGCCCTGACCCTTGACTTTTGACTCTTTCCACATTTCTATCTACAGATGAATGACAACATGCTTATAAAATTTGGAGATAACACAAAGGTATGAGGCTCAGCCAACCTGCGCTACAGTAAGACAACATCCCAAAAGATATCTTCCGTTTGTGACAATGTGTAATCACAAACCATTTGAAATGTAATAGGAAGAAACACAAAATCACAAACTTAGATTTTAAAAATGGACACAGTATACAATGAGAAACACCTAAACTTTAAGAGTTTGTATAAAGAAGATCCAGGGTTATTAATTAATTGAAAATTCAAAATTGACTAAGGCTTTTTTTTTTTTTTTAAAGGAATGCTATCTTAGGCAGCATTATTGAAGTGTCTATATCAAGGGTTAGAAAACTTTCTCTGCAAAGGGTCAAATATCTAAGGCATTTCAAGCTATCCAATCCCTATCACACCTAGTCAATTTTGCTTTTGTAGCATGAAAACAGCCAGAAAAAATTCCTGAAAGAACGAGCCTGACTGTGTTCCAATAAAACTTTATTTATAGAAATAAATTTGAATTTCAGATCATTATCACATGTCATGAAATATTCTTTGGATTTAAAAAAAAAAAAACGTTTAAAAATATACTCCCTACCCACTTCCCCACCCAAAAAGTAAACACCATTGTCAGCTCGTGGGCCACACAAAAACAGGTGGCAGGTGAATTTGGCTGGTGGGCCATAGTTTGCCGATCCGGGGTCTAGATCAAAACACACTGTACTCTGCCTTGGTCAAAATACTCCTGGGTGAATGACGGTCATTTAAAAATTAAGTGTTTCTCCAGGGTGATGATGGTGGAGGAGCTAACTACACTTACACCATAGAAAAGTAAGGAGAGGTACCATGGATATGGAAAAATACTGTAGGGGCTGTCATGTGAATAGAGGAAGATACTTTACCTGTGCTGTTTAAAAGACCAGGAATGATGAGAGGAAGTTACAGAGAGGCAAATTTAACTTAGTGTAAGGCAGAATTTTCTATCAGACAGAGGTGATCCATCATTTAATAGGTTGCCTCTTCACATTGGTGTTGCATGGCCATCTTTGAGAGCGTGCTGAAGGGATCCCCCACAGTGGATGGGAGGTAGTAATTGGTAAAAAATTCAGAAATGTTTATTAAGCAAATCTAACCTTCAAAAATCCTCAGAACCTCTTGATTAATGTATTTCTTTATTTCTTCAAATGAAACCGCATCAGCCTAAAAAAGGGGGGAAAGGTCTGTTAGAGCATAGCACAAGTGAGTAAAGAATAGAAATACCGAGTTGGTGTGCATACTTGAAACTTCTATGGAGATATGTTCATCAAGCAAAATACTTTTGGCAACTGACTATAGGCAATAAATATCTTTGTTTTGATCAAATGCTCGAAAGAATTGAAGTGCTTAATTGCTTTAAAAGCTGTGGCCTGGAATCATAACCAGTGATTTGAACATATTTCTTATTAAATGGAGAAGCATGGTTTCATATGATAAGGAAAGACATTTCCTATTACTTCATCTTCTGAAGTTACAGAATTTGAACAATGTTATCATGACATTAATATCCCAGGCACAATTTAACTTCTAACCAATCCCTGGAAACTGGTAAAGTCACTATCTAACTGATACTATGTATCTCCAAAGGAAGAGAACTCCCAAGTACGCTGGATAATTTTTTAAAGTGTTTTATTCATGGAATAAAACTGACTAAGTTTTACTCATTTTATGGTACAGTTTCTTCTGTCATTCACACTTTGTAGGCATATTTGTGTTAAGCAATTTTCTTTTTTTAATAGAAAATATGGGACATGAGAAAGGGAAGTAGGTAAATGATGTCAGTTGAGTTTTATCCCCTCAACAAATGAAGCTCCATGAATTTGGCAAAGAATCTAACATTTATAATAGTACTATTTTACGGTGGTATCCTGATATTTTTAAAAGGGAGCTATTATTTTTCATGATGGTTAGGATTTCAAAGTATTTTATTACTCTTTTTTTTTTAGTGGTTATTATCCAGAGGTATATGTGTGACATTAAAGACAATGTGATGGGCTCATAAAGTGATGATTTCTGTAGGACAGAATAGGTCCAAAAATGCTCTATTTCAATATTTTATTTTCATTGTATGTGGGACATATGAACCTGAATTAATGCATCTACTACCAATTACTGACAGCACAGAGAGCTCATTATACAGGCTTTATTCAAGCAGAGCTTAGGGAGAATGGATAAAAATAAAGAGTCTGAATATTGTGGGAATGCCTCATTTGGCCCTCCACCTGGTATTGGCTAATTATTTGAGGACAGCATGTCCTTAACTCCCTGCCCTCACTTCAGGACCCTCCTTTCTCCCTGACAAGGATGTCTTCTGATTAAGTTCCTCTGTGAATGGCCATCCACCACACCTCCTGAGGATATTAATAATAACATGGGCTTTCTTAACCAAACACTCCTTCTTGGCCTGTCTTCCACTTTAAAGTATCATTCAGGGTAGGTTTGTTGTTCTCATAGGCAACAAATAGAGTTTTAATGTAAAACAGACCTATGTTATCTGTGTAGTATAAGGAGACATTGTCATAGTATTTAAGAGCATGGCTTTGCAGTCAGTCAGACCTGGGTCTAACCCATGAAACAACTGTGACCCTGAACAAGTCAGCTCAGTTTTTGCATTTGTAAAAGTGGGACAGACAGGGCACCAATCTTCCTAGCTGTGAGGATCTACTAAGTTAATGTATAGTAAGTACTTAGTGGAGGATCTGGTACATAACCTGAAATAAATGACAGCTATTGCTACCCTTGTGGAGGCAAGTTTAGATTAATTTTATTTCTTTTACAAGGAAAATAAGATAAAAACAGAGAGGGAGGCAAACCATAAGAGACCCTTAAATACAGAGAACAAACTGAGGGTTGCTGGAGGCAACCCTCCAGAGTGGGTGGATGGGCTATATGGGTGATGGGCATTAAGGAGGGCACTTGCTGGGACGAGCACTGGGTGTTATATGTTAAGAGTTGAATCACTGGGTTCTACTCCTGAAACCAATTCTACACTATATGTTAACTAACTTGAATTAAAAAAAAAATTAAAAAAATAGTTAAATAAATACATAAATGAATAAATAAATAAATAAACAGATTATGCATGTTTTCATTGTAAAAGGCATACGTGGTCAATACTAGCCAGGAGCTCCTGGAGCTCTTGGCACTACTCACCGGAGTACCTGGGACGCCTGGATTGCCGGGAGGGCCTTGGTGCCCGGGGGATCCTGTGGAGCCCTTGTTTCCTGGTGGCCCCACGGGACCTATGGCTCCCTTCATGCCTGGAAGGCCTGGTTTTCCCTGTTCACCTTGTGGGCCTCTGTCTCCTGGAATTCCCTGATCACCCTGTTAAGGAAAAAGTTAATAACACATTAGCTGTGGTTAAGAGCAAGGATCCTGGATTCATCCTGGCACTTACTAGCTGGGGGACCTTGGGCAAGTGAATTAAGCCCCCTTTGGACAAGAGCCCTAGTTTCTTCTCCCATAAAGTGCAGAGTGATGGAGTCAAGTCAAGTACTTAGAACAATGCTTGCACATTGAAAGCACTCAATAAAAAGTTAGTGACAATGTTAGTTGCACTTGGTTGCCAATCTAGAATGATGACACTTTTGAAGGTCAACAGCAGTGGGTTGCCTGGGTGGTTCAGTCGCTTGAGCATCCGACTTCGGCTCAGGTCATGAACTCATGATTCATGAGTTTGAGCCCCATGTCAGCTGTGCTGACACCTCAGAGCCTGGAGGCTGCTTCAGATTCTTTGTCTCCCTCTCTCTTTGTTCCTGACCCACTTGCACTCTGTCTCTCTCTCAAAAATAAAGATTAAAAGAAATTAAAAAAAAAAAGAAAGTCAACAGCAGCTGTCACTTCAGGCCTGGGTCTCCCTGGCAATAATAAAAAAAGATGGCCAAGAGGATTTCATCATCAGGATTTTACAACAAGTAAAACTTCAGGACACTCAGAATCTCTCCCATGTGCTTTTCTCCTTCTCCTCCTCCTCTTCCTCCTCCTCCTCCTCCTCCTCCTTCCTCCTTCTTCTTCTTCTTCTTCTTCTTCTTCTTCTTCTTCTTCTTCTTCTTCTTCTTCTTCTTCTTCTATTTCTTCTTCTTCTTCTTCCTTCTTCTTCTTCTTTCTTCTTCTTCTTCTTCTTCTTCTTCTTCTTCTTCTTCTTCTTCTTCTTCTTCTTCTTCACTTTCTCCTGTATTTCTTCTCTACCTTTAATATTAGAATCTTTATTAGATTCTGTGGGTTAGTTTCTTTATTCGTGTTTTACAACGTGTGTCTGCGTGCATGTGCATGCACACATGCGTGCATGCTGTGTCCTAAAACTCGTAAGATGAAAAAGGAGAGCCTTTGAAAGGGTTCAAAGCAGGTGCTCGGGGTGGTGATTAAGATCATATACTTAATAACATAAATGAACTATAAGAGAATTCACTGAGTAAAGTGCCATAGTAAATTAGGTATAAGATAATACTAGGTGTGCCCGACTGTGATAAGAAGTTTATTTAATGCTGACTTTTATCCAGTAAGGTGTCTGCTACTGTATGTGTTTGTGCATGAGAGGATAAGGGGGGAGAAGAGGGAGAGAGGTGTATATATGTATCATAGCACGTGTTTCAGTTACAGATATTTCCAATATTCAGTTCCACAATGCCAGGAGGTGATGATCACACCAAATATGATGGAGTAGTACATTGAGGCTGCCCTGTATTTCACTGTGTTATTCTTTTATTTGTGACTACTGTGCAAAGGCCACACTCCATTTCTCTTGATTTAAAAAATAATGTAAACAAATGAACAATTACAGTAAACTATCTGATCATGGAATAAAGAGATGTAGAAAGAAGAAAAAGTGGACAGACCTAATTTCAATGCTACTGTCTTAGTTACAAAAACTTATCTGCATACAAGTATATCAACTCACTCACATTTTGGGGAAATACCTGAGATGAGTAAAATTAAAAAATAAATAAGTAAGAGATACATTAGCACACTTTGATTAATACTCTGATCATGTGCAAAATAGTCAGTCTTCAACATATTAAAACTGTTTTATAATTTAGGCACAAAGATGTTCATTGCAGTGATGTTTATTATTATGGAAAGTGGCAAGAACCTACATATTCAGGAAAAGGAGACTGGGAAAGTGAAATAATGTATGTACAAACAGTGGAATAACACACATTCACTAAAAGTTACATGTATATTTACTGGCATGGAAAGATGGACGTTATATATTATCAGGTGTTAGGTAAAAAAAAGTCATTTACAAAACAGTATGAACACACTTTTGGGAAAACATATATTACTTGTATTGATACATTAGGTATATGTATATATTGTGTATAAGAGATAAAAATATGTTCAAAATAGTGCTTGTCCAAGATCAAGAATGCTTATCTCCATGTGGTGGGATATGATTGACTTTTTTCCTTTATATTATCTCTGTTTTCATATGTCCTTCAGTTATCATGGATTGTGTGTAATAATAAGTAAAAATGGGTAATTTAGACACCCGTACACAAACACACATGTACACACACTGGAATTCCAGTGAATAAATTCTTGAGTAATCTTGGCAATGGGATGACTCCAACTCTACTAGTTCCGCTTCCCATCTCTCTACCTCCTCACACCACCCCCCTTATTTGACTTAGTGTTCGACGAGGTCAGGCATTCTCAACTAGGGCAACTCTGGTCCCCAGAAGGCATTTGGTGATGTCTGGAGACATTTTGGTTGTAGCAATTGGTGGGAAGGTGGCAGTACTATGTCTAGTGGATAGAAGCCAGGGAGACCGCTTACCATCCTACAATGCCCAGGATGGACACTTACAAGAAAGAGTTATTTGCCTCCAAACATCAACAGTGCTAAGGCTGAGAAATCTTAGTCTAGTTAAAAAGAAAATGAGTGATGGTTATAGCAGGAATATGTGTCTGACACAGGAAGATAAAAGCTTTCCAAACTGGAATAGCAGATTAGGCTTAGTTCTGAATAAAGGTCATCCTTGTGGGTGTACCTGCCATATGGCCTGCTTCTGCGTCCTTTAGTTGGCCTATATTAGGGCTCGAAGAGATCTTGGATCACATACACCCTAGCATTTTCATATTGGGGCACTTGTAGGAATCTGAACACATATTGTGTAACTCAAATGATGAGACAGTTGCAGCAGACAGGCTTAAATAATGATGAGAATAGTAATATACATACGCGTTCTCCTTTGGGGCCTCTATCTCCAGGTTTACCCATGATACCCTGAAAAATAAATGTCAACACTAAAAAATCACTGCTTGCCAAGATTTTTCCTCAGCCTGCTCAGTCAAGTATTCTGGCAGGTACTGTGGATGAAGTTTTACATTAGAACACTTCTTTTAAGTGGTATTTTCCATACCTGAGCACCTGGTAATCCATCTTTTCCATTTATTCCCTATAAAGACAAAAGATGATCAATATTTCTAATTCTACATTAATAGACATAGTTAAACACAATTAAAGGGTAAAGCTTCAAGGACTTAATCACCATATTTCTGATATTTTGGTGAGGTGGTATGGTGAAACAGAAGACAATGTTGATAGACAGCCATGAGTTCAAATTCTGACTCTGTTACTGCTAAGTTCTATTTACTTCAGGCAATTTACTTAACCTTAAAAGCATCATCTTTTTTACTTATAAAGTGAGGATAAAATAATGGCCTTAAAACTAAGGACTTGGTATAACAGAAAATGCCTAGTTCGCTGTAAATAGTCCACAGGGTTATTTTCCTTACTTATTCTATTAGGTACATTCTGAGAACTAAGGTGTCCCATGGCGTTGAGTGGCTCGTGTGCAGCATTTATCGTTACCCTCTAACAATTTTCCAGCACAGAGAGTCATTCTCAGTAAATGGTCTCAGTTGCTGCTGGGGAAATTTCATAACATGGCCAGAGCATGATCCTACTATGAAATAAACTGTCAGCCAGAGAATGATTTGTTATTTTTCAGTTGGAGAATATGAAAGAAAAGTAAGAAATCTGTAACCATGGTTTTTCAGAGTGTTAAATATTGGCTTTTTCTTAGTAAACTGGAAGTTTCCCGAACTTTACAAGGCAGTTCTGGAGGTGAAAATAAAGCCCCCTGCTCAGAGATGTAGAAGACTGAGAGAACTACTGGCTGGGAGATGTAAGAAGGAAAAGCACTTGGGGTCAAATCAAATACCTAGAGTCCAACAGCAGATGTGTTTTGAGATTTGGTTTGAAGAGAGAGATCAAGGTGAGGAAAATGATTTCTTAGCCAGCGGGCAATTGCATGGACATGCTTCTCTGAAAAGCCTGGGGGAGTTTTATTGTGCTGGAATAAATTCTGTGAGGACAGAACTGCAGACAACCATATGTTTTCACTGTTGTAAATTACACTAAAGTCTGTCGCAGCTGATAACCCAACCAAAGTCTCCAACCTTTCTGAGGCATTCTGGGAATTATCTAGAGTACTTTAACCAAGAACATGTTACCCGAAGTGTATGGTTCACAGAATTTATTACATCCAGAAACAGAAGCAACAAAAATAAAGTGGATTAAGGAGAGGATGTGAAAAAGACAACAACTGTGTCACTTGAATAAAAGAAGATAAATCTAGTGTAAAAATGTAATTCATGCTTTTGGTAACCGTGTAAGAAAAGAAATAACCCTATGGTCTTTTTTTGTTTTTGTTTTGTCTCTTGTAATTCATCAAAGACTATCATGTGTGTTCTCCTTTGCATATAAAGGTGTTATTAACTTTCCCTAGGCGAGTACTGCTTTCAGAGATTTTTTTGAATAACCCGTACATATTTGCTTTTCCCTCCCTCACCTCACTTATCTGGAAGAACTCCATCCCTGGGTGTAACCAGCTTTGTGTCTACACACGTCCACATTGGAGCAGCTGACTGGTTGAAGAAAACACATAACCTTGCCCACTTGCTCCAATCGAAATGTATGATGGCAGATTGCAGGTAGGCCCTCTGTATTACCAGGCTATCCTGTATTTCCTGATGTGACTCCCTTTCCTTCTCTCCCAAAGTACTCCCTCACAGATTGTCCTGTGTCTTCAAATCTCTAGCATCACCACCCTCACACTCAACTGATGACCGTGACTCTTCTTCCACTGAGAAAATAAATAGGAGAGAACCACCTCATCTTCCTTCCCTCCACAAGATCCACTAACCTACATGTACTTATACACCAACTTCTGCCTGCCTCCATCCTCCTGTTAAGAAAGAACTGTCCCTGTTCCTTGTAAAGACCAATTTTCACTTCTGAGTGGAATACCAGTCTTCTCCCTCTACTCAAAGTTATTTCCACCCATATGGTATCATTAAAACTTCCCCTCTCAACTGGATCACTCTTAATCAAGATATTAGCATGCTGTCACCTCTCCTGCTGAGGACCTCCACATTTCTAAATCCAGGGGAGAACTGCCAGCTCTCACATTACTGATCTACATGTTTATCATTTCTCTGTCTTAAAATACTTAGTTCCCTTGACATCTAGGAAACCTCATTCACCTGGTTTTCTTCCTATCTCACTGGCTGTACCTTCTCAGTCTTTTTGCTGGGTTCTTTTCCTAACACTTGAAGTACTCTCTTCTCTTCTGATCTGTAGTCACTCCATTTCAACCAGTCTCAGGTTTAAATACCCAGATGAATCTCTCCAGTCTAACCTCTCCATTAATTCAAGATGCATATATCTACCTTTACTCGACATTTCCACTTGGGTGTCTACAAGTGCTCTAAATTGAATGTGTCCACAACAGAGAATTCTTGGTTTTCCCTCCCAAACCCACCCATTTCCAGTCTTTTCCATTTCATCAAAAGTACCACTGTGACATGGCTGCTCAGACCCCACACCACAGCTTTGACTTGTCTCTCCCTCACACTCCACATCTGGTCCATCAGTGAGTTTGCAGACTCTCCCCTCAATATACCTCCTAAACTCTCTTACTTCTCATCATCTCCCTGTTCTCACCATCATAATTTCCCATGGGGATTATGGCAATGCTTCCTGACTCTTGTTTTCTTCCATCCTGCTCCCTACAGTCTGCTCTTCACACAGTAGTCAGAGTGATAACTTTAAAATGTACTCCAGTCATTTTCCTTCCCCACTACAAATGCTTCAATGGGTTTCCATCATACTTCAAATGAAATCCAAACTCCATTCATGGGTTAGAAGTTCCTCATGGCCTGGACACCACCTGCTTTTCTCTTGGTATCTTTCCCATTCTTGTTTAGCTTAGTGCATGACTTCATGCCTTTTGCTGTTCTTTCAACACACCAACCTCACTCCTCTATGGCCATTTCTCTTCCTTGAAACAATGTCTCCCACAACCACTCCAAGGTTTGATCTCTCACTTAATGCAGGTCTTTGCTTAAATGGCATACCTTTTTCAACTGCTCTATTTAAATGCTACTCCAGTGCTTCACCCTGCTTAGGGCTTTTTCTACCTGAAATTGTGTGTGCATGTGTATTTATTTGTGTATTGTCTGTGTTCCTATACTAGAATGTAAACCCATGAGTTGCTAGCCTTTAGTAAGTGCTCAAGAAATAGTTGTTGAATAAACAAATATACTAGAATGTAAACCCATGAGTGCCTAGCATTTTAGTAGGTCCTCAAGAAATAGCTGTTGAATAAACAAATTGTTGTTTGCATAATCCCCTGGGCAAGCATTTAGGGAATGGTCAGGGGCTGGGATAGGGAGTTGGTAATAAGAGGTGAAGGGGGAGGCAGGGTTTGAAACTATTTATTGAGTGCCTCCTGGGGCCAGGCACGGGAAATGCTTACCACATGTCATGTTACTTAAGTGATTCACAAAACCCTTTGAGTCACAATTCAAACCCATATCTTCCTGACTCTAAATTGCATATGCTTCCTGTATTTTCATATTGCCTTCTCTGTGGAGATAGTGGCCAGGGAACGCTCAGACCCAGAAGGTCTGAACCAGCCTCACGAACTCTGTGCTGCTTGTTCACCTTCAGTACCCACCTTCTCCTAATAGCACTCCCTCCCCACACACACCATGGCAAATAAACAAGCAAAAGGAGCAGTGACCTCTAAAGAGTAAACTTGAGAGTGGGATGGATGTCATTCATCTTTATGCCCCCTCCCTCATGGCCCAGTACATCCTCAGCAAACAGCAGAGACTGGATGAAAGTATGTTTAATTGAGCTGAATTAGTAAGAAGGATCATTACAACGTTACATCAATATATATCAGTAACCAAGAGCTCTTTTAGGACACTAAAGGATGCTATATTTAGAAGCATGATTTATGAAAGTATAAGAACAAGGTCCACAGATAAAGAAAGGTATCTGAGAAAACAGCTTCTACATTGATTTTTAACTTAGCACCCAGGAGTTACATCTGCAAGCCTTCAGTTTCTTTATATTTTAGGATGTGACAGGCCATTTTATTTTTTAACTCTGAGAACATCAGACTTAAGAAATAATGAATCTAATTTCCTGACACTTAAGACAAAACAAAACAAAACAAAACCTCACTTTTCCCATCATCGTTAAATACATAAAGATACTTCAGAGAGAGCTAGGACACCCCCAAAAGGGAGAGTCACACTCCCTTAGACACTACAAATGTCAGATTTTCTGAGGAGATAGGCGAAGAGGCAGTGCTTAGAATAGTTCTCAAAATGGCAAAATTTAAATAGTAAAAAGTACTTACTGGCCTTCCTGAGGGTCCTTCTGGTCCAGGGAAACCTATATCTCCAACAGGTCCTCTGTCACCCTATAGACATGTCACAGACAAATGTTAATTGCTCAGAAAAACTGTAAAACCACATGAAGTAAGTTAAGTAAGTGGCTCGCAACTCACCGGTTCCCCTGGAACTCCGGGAGGCCCTGGAGCTCCAGGTTTTCCCTGGGAAATCAAATCAAGGAGAAACATTAGGAGCCAAATTACTGCATGATGCCATGTACTCCCCCTGCTCGCCACCCCCCCCCCCCACCTGTGAATTTAATGTGCAGCCAGGGCTGTGGCTCTTTATACTACAATGGCATTCCTAATGGGACAGAGTCTGTGGGGACATATACTTGACTCTGGAGGCTCCAAGGTACAGACTAGAATGCAGTTCTCTAATGTACCTATGTGTGGATGGCAGAGGGGTAGGAGGGGAGGATAATATCTTTGAAAATACTAAACCAGTGTATCATCATTAGTGAAAATCCATCTTGTGCCTAATTGACTAGCAGCTCTTCTTTGGTGATTGGGAGGGCACAGAGAGTCAAAGAAATCTTTCCTAGATTTTGCATTTTATAAGAGGATTTTTAAGTTCATAGTAGGCTAGCCTGAAAAAAACCACATGTTCAGCTTGAAAAGCCATGTTTGGTTGAAAGGGAAAGGACAAGACTGATTTGTTCTAACACACATGGCTTTGAGGACTAACGATTGAGAAACATTAGGTAGGGAGACCACTGGGAGGAAAAAGGGAAGAAGATGGTCCAGCAGAGACTAGAAGTGAGAAGTACCCAAGTGCCCAGACCAAACTTAAAGATGTTGGCTTTGAGAGGGAACCACCTCCTATCCCTTAGACCTAACATGGATAGAAAAATAAATAACGAAGGGATGTAGGTATGTGGCTGAGGCTGCAGAAACACTAGTAGGTTCCCCAGTAGAGAATCTGAAAGAGGGAGGGCCCTTTTCCCCTCTTGCTGTTTAGAACTCTGGGAGGAGCCCCCCTCACAGGCACAGATATGGCTGAGTGGTAGAAGCTAGGCAGACACAAGGCCTGACAGAGCATCCCTGGTTCCATAGGCTCTGGGGAACTCCTGAAGCTCCCATGGGCGGGAATTGGGGATGTGCTACAGCTTGAGAAGGCTAATGTCCAGCATGGTCTTGGCATAGAACACAAGGGGTAGAGTGCTTGGGCCTTGAGATCTGACACAAAGGGATTAGGAACTTGATAGCAGGCAGCAGCAACCCCAAAGGTCAGGTGGAGCTCAGAGGACCTGGGGGAGAGCACGCTGTGTGGAGGCTTTCCCCCACTGTCGGCACTGACAGACACTTCCTACTCTACACCCACATGTCATCCTGGGAAGAAGCAGGAAAAAGAAGCCCAGGAGAAATCTCTGGATGAACTTGAATATACTAGAAAGGGATAGACTGATCTCTTCTTAGGAAGAGCAGGATTGGGTCTCCTTGGTACTCAGCAGAGTGATCATAATGAGTCTGAGTAGGCAGGTTTCATCTCTGCTGCAACATGAATAATCCCCTTAAATCTGTTTTGTTGTAGTAAAATGTACATAACATAAAATTTACCAGCTTAATCACTTTTAAGTGTACAATTCAGTACATCCATACTGTTGTGTAACCATCACCACTATCTCCAGAATCTTTTGACTATTTTATTTCTTGAATCATAGTAAGATCCACTATAAAAAAAATTAAGTTGCATTTTTAATTATACAGTTGTATACATGCAATGAGTAAATCTCTATGGCTTCTTTATTTCTGTAATTGTCAGTTAATCCTCTTAATTATGAGATAAGAAAACTGCATTCTAAGTAAATGTATAGGATCTTTAGACATCCAAGCCCCTTATTTCAATCATGCTGTATCCTTCAAAAATATCTTTGGAGGTCTTCATTTGGATTGCCTTTTGAGCCTGTCACTCACTTTTTCAATACTTTCATTGGTTGCCAATATTTTTTCCCTTATATACATATGTAATTTAGGGTCATAGCCAGAAGTAACTTTTAGTCATACCTGGGTGAATGTAGTGGGAACTAAGCTTCATGATACCACGTGTAAACAAAAACAGGGTATGAATATAAGCGGGGCAGGTTGTAGGGGGCTCAGGGCAATTCTGGAAACAGAATTCCAAATATGTTGCTAGGAATAGTCATGATCAGGGGACAGGAGAAGGAATGGGATTAAGTGTGAATCTACTTTTAGGAACAATACTTTCTTGTATAAAAAATCCTGACATACTTGCTAAAGAAAATATTTTCATGTTACTTTTCAATCATACTAACGAATATTTACTTTGATCTAGAATAGCTAAATAAGGGGATTCCTCCTCTATAAAGGATGATTTTCTGCAGAGTATGAATGGGTTTTAAGTTTTTGTTATTAGACTTAACCACTAAATAGAGTAAAACAGAGTGGCCACTGGCCTTTTAAAGGACAGAGGTGGTGGGTGGTGGTGAGCGCCAGCGGGTAGTGATGGATGTTCTGGGTGGTGTTTGTTCTTAGTAGGTGTCTATGAGTGGTTGTAAGTGGGGATGGTAAGGCCCTTTCTTTTCTGTGTTCTTATGACTCAAGTACATAGTTTCCATTGACTTTCCTTCCCTGGGCCTACCCTGCAGGGGCACTGAGCAACGGTAAGTGGGCTCTTATTCATAAAGCATGGCCACAAAATTTTAATTAGAGCATCATGAATGAAGATCAGAGCGATCCCTAGGGCTCAGAGAAATGCTTTCAACCTTTCCTGGAGTACTTCCTATTCATTTGAAAAGACCTTGATGAGATTAAAACATTTGACACCAGAGAGCAACAAAAATGATTGAGAGGCTGGAAGGGCTAGTTTACGAGGAAACATTAGCAGCAGTAAAGATCTGTTAATAACACCAGACCCAGGGAAAACTCAAGCAGATTGTAGCTTAATACCAAGAACTTGAAGTACATGCCTGAGCACAAGAACTTTGCCTTTTCAGGGCCAAGAAACCTTAAATGAGACAAGAACACAGAAACAAAACAAGTTCCCCAAATTTGGTTTTGTGTACTAACATATTGGCACCAGTAACTGGGCATTGCCTTCCCCACCGTTTACATGAGTTGGGAAGGAAAAAGAAAAAGATAAAAAATAAGAAAAATGTAAAAAAGAAAGGAGCATTCTTGAGGATGGACAGGGATGAATGGGGTTTTATTTTTTTAACTGGATGTTTCCAGAACCTAATGGAGATTAGGCAGGAGATATCATGATTAGGTAGGAGATCAGTAGGAGATTAGGTAGGAGGTACCATGTGCTCCTCAGCCGTTTGGCTCCCTAGCCATAGATTTGCTGTGGAGATGGAACTTCTTCCCTGTGAAAATAACATGAGATACTCTGGACTCACCGATATTCCGGCTATTCCTGGGGGACCTGCTGGGCCCCGATCTCCCTGTTGGGATTAAAAAAAATTGCTACTTATAATGATATCGATAGAATCTTTACCTATAAAATTAGTGCTCAAATAATCATTTGGATTTGGTAAAGCTTTTTTTTGGTATTGATAAGCATTATCAATATCATCAGATGGGAAAATAAAATGAGCAGCTAACTGAATTTGTTAAAACTTGTTCCCCTCCATAAAACTAAAGCAAATAAGAATCTTAATGAAAATAAGCATTTAGGTTATTTCTATTACTTATTTTTAATAGGACTCCACACATACAGCTAAAATTAGTCAAGACAGTATTTTTATTCCACATATTCAAAAGTAATCCATTATCAATATTTAAAACAGAGAGCACATTGAATGTCTTCTAAAAAGTTTTCCCCATACCTGCCTTATTGGATGTAGGGTTAGAATAAAAATATTTAGAACAAGAAATTTTGTAGTTCTCTCATTAGGCCATTAGAAGATCTCCTGAATTGCTCTGAACAGTGGAGTGACTCAGCTCTTTTTCCAAAGGCAATGTGGTATTTCAGATAAAGCTGACGATGCTAAAAGTACTAATGATTATATATGGGATAATAAAATGGCAATTTTTGTTGAGCAGAACCTACATTAAAAAACTTCATAACTTCACTCGGGGACATAAAAGAAGACTTGATTAAATGGAGAGATATGTTTTGTTCTTGGAGGGCAAGACAATGTTGTAAAGGTGTCATTGCTACCCAAACTAATTTATAAATTTAATGCAATTCTTATGAAATTGCAGCTAGATCAGATGATATTAAAGTTCACTTGGGATAATGAATAAATGAGAAGAAAAAAGAAAAAAATTAAAAGAAGAACAATAAGGAGATTAGCAATACCAATATTTAAACATATAATAAAGCTTTAACAATTAAAATAATGGAATATTGGCATAAGATTAAGCAGTATATCAATGCGATATAAAAATGTTACATAACCTCAGAAATAGACCAACATCCATAATAGGATTTTAGTAAAGGAGATGTATTATTCAACAAATAGTGCTAATAATTGAATAGTTTCCTTGAAAAAAGTTTAATTCCTCTCCTTTTGTTATACTCCATATAAATCCCATATAGATTAAGTAAATAATAAAATAATATGAAGTACAAGAAAACTAGAAGAAAATGCTAAGTGACTACCTGATTTTGGTTGAGAATAAAAATAAAAGGAACTCAATGCATACAAGCAAAACAAGAAACCACAAAGGAAAATCATTTGCTATTTGACTACATAAAAGTTATATTTACGTATACAATGAGATTAAACATGAAAATGAAAGGCCAGATTGACTAGGATATAAACCCTAACATAAGAGATAGAAGTAATATCTTTAATATATAAAGCATAGCTATAGTCAAATAGAAAAAGAACTAATAGAATAGTAGGTAAACAGTATGAACAGGTAATTCTTGTCAGATTCACTCTTCTCCTTTTAAGCAATGGGATTTTTACCCATGAAATGAATAAATTGGAACTTTTCATTCAATGGAAACTTTTGTATATCTGAAAAGGTTAACATTAAGGGGCCTTCTCTTGGATAATATGGTTCTCCCAACAGTGAGGTCTAGCAGTTCTTTGAACCACTCCTCTAACCATCTTGCCTCTTATTTCCATTGTTGTATTTGAGACTTTGTCAGTAAGAATAACTGTAACCCCTCCATAATGTCAATTTCATAAATTATGATATTGGACCACCATAGTTTTAACTACTCTCTTGAGTACCTTGGACTCCCAAACTTTTGATGCCACCAAGACTGCGAATCCATTGAACAGATTTTTCATTATCCATCAACTCACTAGATGGCCTCTCTCTCTTATTTATTTAGTTTAAATTCTATGGTCACTTGCTATAATCACTCCCTTTGTACATGACTGACTCTCTTACCCCATTCTTGCTTCTAGTACTCACCTGTCAAAACCGGAAACTTGTTTAAATCTATGTCTTTACCCTAGTGTACATGCTGGACGAGATCTCCCTGACTAGTCTCTCTTCAGTTTATGACCATGAACCTCAGTCGGGAGGGTGGAGGGCCTAGGGCTGCCGACTCATCATACTCTATGGTCCCTGGACTCTCCTTTTCTCTTAGAAGACCCTCTCCTTAAATCTCCAACCTCTTCTCACTCAAATTCACTCTTAGATGATGAACTTTTTCCTCCATCTCTTAGAAAATTTAATCAATCTGAAAAGAACTCTACAGACCCCAACCAATTCTTCTTGCAACGTATCAGCATCTATATCCCTATACTCTTTTTTCCACCTGTTACCATAGATCAACTATTCATTTCCTCTCTGAAGCCAAACCTTCTATTTATATATTAGTTCCCATTTTATTTTAGCTATTTGAGAATGTCATTCCAGAAATTCTCCCCTCTCCTCCTATATCATCACTCCCCTGACCCTTTCTACTGGATTATTCCTTTAGCATATGACTATTATGATATTTCTATGGTCCATTCCTAAAATCCATTTTATAAAACCTTACCCTACTTCCCCCAGCAGCCCCCAGCCCATTTCTTTGCTTTCCTTTACAGCAAAACTCCTTGATCATTGTTTATACTGTATTTGCTTTCTCTAATTCTTTTTTCTTATTCTCTCTTAAATCTATTCACATCCAACAGTTGCTCCTACCAAAATAATGAAGTAATAATTATTATTGCTAAACCTCTATATTGATAAATCCAATGGTTAATACTTGGCCATCCTACTTGACCCCATCCCCATCATACTTGACCTATTTGCAGTGTTTGAGACAAGTGATCACTCCCTTTACCTTGATACATTATCTTCGCTTGGCTTTCAGGACACCTAGTTTTCCTCCTACCTCCTGGTCATTTCATCTCAGTTTCCCTTGGTCATTCTTCCTTTTCTTCCTGATCCCTTTATGTTGGAGGCCTCAGGGCTCATCCTTGGTCCTTTCCTCTTTTATGAAATCTACTGTCATTCCCCTGGTGATCTTATCAAGTCTTCTGGTTTTAAACTTGGTTGTTCCAAGCATATAGATATCCCAGCATGCTCCACTGACTCCTTTTTCAAACTCCATGCCTTCATATTGTGTTGCCTACTCACTACTTCTATTTTTCTCTCTAGTAGATACTGCCAAATTTGACCTCATGTCCAAAATTATACTGATCATCCTCACCCTGTCTACACAGCCTCTGCCTATTCCTCATTTCAGGTGATGACTTCCCCATCATGCCAGTTTCTCAGGTCAAAAAACTTGGGAGTCGTCCTTGACTCCTCTTATTTGGTTCTACCTTCCCAGTATATCCAGATTCTAGCCACTCTTCACTATCTCCACCATTTCTACTTTGATCTGAGCCAACCTGTACTATGGGAATAGTCTTCTAATAGGCTTGCTTGCTTCCACTCTCGCTTTCCACCTGCAGGCCTATCACCCTGAACTGACTGAGCCACCCAGGTGCCTCTATGTTCTAATACATCTTGAACCAAGGTGAGTTTACTGATAACATGTTTGAATATCACAGCAAAGTTAAATTGCTAGACAAGTTTTTAAATACTTATTCTCAATCTATACTTACCTTGCCACAGGATCTATAACAGAATTTGCAGACTGGCACTGGTCGTCTCTGGCTACATTTTGAGTAGTATTGCCTTGTGTGACCACATGGCTGGGCTACACCTTACTTCTACCCCTACCTCTCTGACCTCATCTACCACTCTCTCTTTCCCTCATTCCCCTGGTCTCCTTTGGTGTAGCAGCAATGCTCACGTCTCAGGGCATTTAGACCTGCTATTTACTGTTTCACAAAATTGTATACATTTATGGTATGCAGCTTAATGATTTGATATATTCATACACTGTAAAATATTCACCAAAATTAAGCTAGTTAACATCTCTATCACCTCACGTAGTGGTAAGAACACTTAGCAAATTTCAAGTAGATGGTAAAGTATTACTACCTATCATCACCATGCTATACACTGGATTCTTCTTTCAGGGTTGAGGGGACTTGGCTATCTCTCCCTCATGCTTTCAAGTCTTTGCTCAGATCTTGCTTTCTCAGACTCCTATTTATAGACCCCTCTCCTTTAGCACACCTGAGCCCCCTTAACCGGTTCTACTTTCTCCTTCTTTCCACAGTACTTACCAACATTAATTATTTATTTATGTTTATTTTAGTTTCTGTATCCCCTTCCTAAAAAGTAAGTTCCTCGAAGGCAGAGATTTTTGTCTGTTTTGTATTCTTAGGTATCTAAACCTAAAACAGTTCCTGGTCCAACAGGAGGTGCTCAATAAACATTTTTGAATGCTGAATCTGTGACATTTTTAACCCCTGTACTTACCTTTATACCTGGAAATCCTTCTAGTCCTGGCAACCCCATTGCACCAGGTTCTCCCTGTTAAATATGAACATAGGAAATTCAGAAACAATGACCAATAAAGATTTTTAAGCATTGGTTTCAAACACAAAGATTTTTTTGTTTGCCAAAAAAGTATCCCCTCAAACACGGATTAGCAATTTAGCAAGTAATCTGTATGCTCTATTTTCAAACATCTGCATTCTTGCATTTGGTGTTTGTCAACAGTTTGAGGATTAAGCTAGTCTCTGGAGAAGTATGAATATAATTTCTGATTAATTATTTTTATTCTGATTAAGAATCTAATTAGAACGAATCCCTCTAGTCAGTGATAATGCCAATTTCAATAAGAATTAAAGGAAAGGCCAGGCTTTAATGAAGTTTGCCTATTTGTGAGGTACCCAGGGATGCTAGATGACCAGAGAATATGGCTAAACTCCTTAAGAGCAGAGGAAGATGAAGGTCTGATAGTAAAGTTGACCATCCTTCAGTATTCTCCACAGCAGGACATGAATTGTGAATGTTTCAGAGGATGGCCCAGAAGCAGCATCTCCGGTGATTCTAAAAGTTATAGCTCAAGCTCATGGGTCACTGGGAGAAGATAGGTAAGCATTTCCATTAAAACAAATCTTTTATATATTCTAGTGGATGGTCCCAGGTCAACTGGAGACTGCAGGTTCTCAAGGAATATATTTAGAAAAGTTACTTTTGGGATGAGCACTGGGTGTTGTATGGAAACCAATTTGACAATAAGTTTCATGTATTGAAAAAAAAAAAAGAAGTTAGGTGAAGGACACTGCTAACTTTGAGCAAATAAACATTAAGGCTTTTAAATTAAGAGAGATAAAGTAGGTAGTTGTTTGATACATCCTTGTTAATGAATTAATGTTAACTGCAAATATTTTCTTAGGACACTGGATGCTTTCAACATAATCACATAGAAAAGGAGCTTTCATTCTCTGTAAGTATATTTTTGCATGCATAATTCTACTCTGCTTCAAAATATGACAAAGGCTCCAACTTCCATTATTATTTATGATACTGTCCTTATTACAGAATACTTAATGAATAGGCAGATGACTTGATACTTCTCATGCCTTAGAAATCTTTTTAAAGGTCCACTAATATGTAACCTGTCAATCAGACGAAAAAAAAAAGATGTTCAGATTCTATTCTGCATAAAGCTCTGTAAAAGAGGTCCTGGGTTATTGACAAAGGAAATGAGCTCTTTGATTCTCTTTGTTTACATTCTCAACAGTCCTTAGGACAGAGGAAGGTGGTCACCCAATCAATCAATATTTATTTGAAAGTAGTTAATAATTAAATATTTAATTGAAGCTGCTTATAAATTAAATACCAAAGGAATTAAACGGGGAACCTCAGAAGATAAATTCAATTAAGGGTAATTTTTTTCTATAAAGGTTTACTGAGAAGATTAGAAACAGTGGTGTACATCTACCGTCATGGCAAACGAAGGATGCTGAAGAGTAAATCTCTCCCCCCGCCCCCAACTGCCAATTGACTTTTTCATTTTCTACTCTGACCTATAATTCTACCATTCCTGGCTTATTTTTATGGTAAGAAAGTATTATTTTTCTGTAGGGGACAACTGGTGTGAAATGAAGGGAGGTGCACGGTGGTGGTGACAGAGGGCCCAAAGAATCATTTCAACGGTATATGTAAGATAAACCTGAGGGTTTACACAGTGTTTATTTCATTATATTCCAGATTTCTGTTTTTTGCTTCACCCACTTAAATCACATCTCTAAAAGCAAGGAACATCCTTCAGTCAGTTTTTATCCTTTATCTTTTGTTGTAGCTAAGAAATTTGAAGCTTAATTCCTTCAAAGTCTGCTCAAATCTGTGTATATTTTTGTTGCTACCTGTTTTCCAATCCAAGTGAATTATAACTTATTCTTTATTATAATACTTTTAAAAATATGTTATGACCTTGATATGCAATTATTAATGAAAAACTTGAAAGAATATTCCAGAAAAGTCAGTGTGAAGTCTAGGTGCTTCTACATGATTCAGAGGGGCTGTGAGTCAGTATGAGAGGGAAAGACCAGCGAGAAACTTTTATCAACAAGATAAAAGAAATTTGAAGTTAGAGTGGAGGATATGATTGGTGAAAGCATAAAAATTGTTAACAGATAAAAGGGGGGCTACATGAAAAAGAAAACAAAGGAAACTTCTAAATTACATTATTGGGGTTCAGAAACTGGTACTATCTAAATTGAAATTATGCTTTCAGAGATAAAACTGGCTCTTAATATATATTGGCCAATAACAAAATATATATGCTTTAATGCATGTCCTTTGAAAATATATTTAGATATGCAAAGATTACCTTGTATGCTTCTTGTGGTCTTTAAAATTTACTCATCTAGTTTTACTAAACTGTATTGTAATGAAAGGGACTTAATTTTTTTCACATGACAATGGAAAATAATTTGAAAACTTTATTTCAGTTTCAGGCATATCTGACTTTCAGGCATACTGTATAAATCAAGGTTAAAATGTTAACACAAGTGCAATATGAGAGAACATATTCAAGGACATATGTTTGAGAAGAACATGACAGGAAAAACTACCAAGGAATAAAGGTAATCTAATAAATTTGGCAGAACCTTCAGAATGATGCTCCATGGCTGAGAAGGATGCTTGAGAACAACTGTTACCCTCTGGGTAGCTGGGGACATGATCTCTTCTTCCCATGCTGAGTGTTAACCTCCTGATACACCTAATAAGCAGGTTTATGACAGCATACCACATTTCCTACAGAATAACTGCCTAAGACATTCAAAGCAAACACACAGTCCCTTTCTTTTTGGGGGGAGGGGTAGGGAGAGGCTGGGTACATATTAAGGAATTCCTTTCCAGTAAGTATTTCTCTTCCACAATCTACCTAACACTGAGTTAACCATCAAAATAATGCTAGCAGAAAAAAGTGCTCCATTTATTAGGAACTGCATTCGTGCCTTCCTCCATCACAGGGCGATTCTGAAAGTATCCTAATAAAAGAGACAAATGCCAAAGGCAGTGGCATCAAGACCAAAGCATCTTAAAAATGAACACATTGCTGGTATTTCCTTGGTTTCCTGCCTCCTGCTTCCAACATGTTAACTGATGAACATCTGAGAAGACAGGCCATCTTTTTCGGATGCTCTTTGTTCAAACTTTAATAAAGACTTATTTTCTAAATGACACAAAGCATGGGAACATACATACCACTGGACCAGGGTCTCCTTTTGGGCCCTACAAGAAAAACATGGGAAGTCACTTTGAAAATAATGATGGAAAAGCAAAATTATAGAATGTAGAGCATTTTAATACAATTTGTTTTATACACAGGAAATATCTGCAGGTTTTATTTTGCTACGGTTTGGATTTGAAGAATAAGATGAAGAAACACAACCTGATGGAACCCCCACGAGCGTGACTGCTTGGACACTGATTTTGTCCTTAGATGTACAATCCAGAAAGTGACACCACCATGCAGAATGCTGTTTTTCGTGATTTAGGCTGTGTATGTTTGCTCTATTTATTATAATTGGTTATCATTTATTTCCTACTGCATAAGATTTTGGTTATATTTGTAACATGTATTTTTTTCAGTGAACTTAGGAGTTGTTCGTTTACTTATTGTGGTTGTTCAGCTAAAGTATACTTGGTAATGAACAGCTGTACTCACAGGGGGGCCAGGGGGGCCTGGAAAACTGGGAACATTCACACCTCCCTTCAAAAAGGAAAGAACACGGTGAGAACAATTTACAGCAACTCATCACTGGAAAATAATTTTACATAATTACAAAAGTAAATACCTGGATTTTATATAAACTGCTCATTCCATTTCCTTCATTGAATGGTACACCCTTAGGAAAGCGATGAGATAAAGAATTATTCTTTTTTAACTTAATAGTCTATCTTTTATCTTTTTACCAAAAGATATTTCTCTGATTTTACTTTAGAAAGGGAGTTTAATGCTACAAGTATAATAAAACCAAGTTTCTATTGTTGGCTTTTCAAAAGAAAATGTGTGTGTGTGGTGGGGGGCGGTGTGTGGGGAATGGAAAGGAATGTGAGCTGTACCTGGAGCGCAGAGAGACTTTCAGTGAGGGTGTGATTAATGTTCGGGTCTGACAGATAAGACGCTAATGCATTCAGAGGAAAATACTATTTGCTCATTAAAATTCAGTTTCTGAATTGCCAATTTATGCTCACTGTTTACAGCCCGGTGACCTGCAGGCTATAACACGGTAGTGCTGATGAAGATGTCAACAGGGAGCAATTTGGCTACTGAAAAGTAATGTTTGCTATGGTCTCTTCATACTAAGTAGAAAATTAAAGTAAATGGGGGAAATGATGTTACTCACAACCCTTTGTGGATGTTTCTACAAAAATATATTCTGTAGAACAAAAGGGAATAAGAACTTCCTAGTAAATCTGACCTGTGCATAGAAAGCCCCCTGGTAACTAACAGAAAGAGAACTAAATTGAGAATCTAAAAAATCATACAGTTTGGGGGCGCCTAGGTGGCTCAGTCGGTTGAGCATCCGACTCTTGGTTTTGGCTCAGGTCATGATCTCACAGTCATGAGATCGAGCCCGGAGTTGGGCTCCACACTCACAGCTCGGAGCCTGCTTGGGATTCTCTCTCTCCCTCTTTCAAATAATAAATAAATTTTAAAAAGTCATACATTTTGGCATTCAGGCAAAATTTGCATATAAAATTTTAACTGGGGCCTTTTATCCTTCTTTTAAAAATTTCCCAAAGAATCAACAACCTGCATTTTTCCCTTTTGTGATTTCCACATTTCAGTTACAAAACTGAAGAAGCCATCATTTCATTGTTTTTGGGTGATGGTGGCCAATGGTGTTCAGTGAATGGGATTTGCATACATCTTCAACACACTAGTGATGGAAGGAAAAATGTTCCATTCATTTATTCCTTTATTATTTCACTCACTCATTTGACAATTGTTGAATGTCTACTGTATTTTAGTGTGCTGAGTCCTTGTCAGATGAAAGATATTTTTGTCTGAGATTTCCAGAGAAGGTTTCTCATAAGAGACAATATGTAACTTATCTTGAACAGTGAATAGTTTTGAAGAATTCAGGGGAAGATTTCCTAACCCCATGTAAAATATAGGTCCCTTTTGTGAACTCATGCTAATTTTGATTGTTATGTCCACAGGAGAGGGAGTGAATTGTAGGATTTGAGCCCCAAATGCTTTGTACCTTGCTTCTTTGTCAAGGGAAAAGGCAAGTAAACAAAATGAAGAACAGAGTTAAGAAAACAGAGTGCAAATCTTATTTACGTGCATAAAGTGTGTGACTGCATGCAGCCTAATAACATATCTTTCTTGCCTTCAGAAAGATGAATCCTGTCCCTTCTTAGGTGAGTTTGGTTTCTTAAAATATTCCTGTGAGGTAGGGTGGAAAAGAACATTTGGCCTGGACCAAAGCTCTGCTGTGATTTAAGCGTGGCCCCACATGAGGGCAGACTTGCCACGGAGAGTGGTACCTCTCCTCTCCACAGTCTCCTTGACAAAGTGCACATCTGTCTCAATCGCAGGCACAAAAACATTGATGGCTCTTGTACATTTTATTTGCTATGTGCTATATAAATAGAATTTCTCTGCATCTCAGATATCGTGGATGATAATGAACAGATATAGCATAACACCAAATTCTGTACCAACTTACATAGCCAGAAGGGAGCTCTTTTTAAAGCCCTTTTTTTCTATGTATGAGGCTCATTGAGGTTAAATGACTCTCCCAGGGTCTCTCAGGTAGGAAGTGGAGAGTCAGGGCACACACTCAGGTCTCCAGAGTCCAGAGTAGGGATGCCCGTAGTATGCAAATCTGAGCACTGCAAATTAGGGCTGCACTAAAGGGGAAAAATCAGGTCTCCCCAAAGCTTCATTGGCTATCATTTATATATCTATGTGTGTGTGTGTGTGTGTGTGTGTGTGTGTGTATACACACATATATATACACATATATATACACACACACATATACTTATATGTATATATATATTATATATACACACACATACATATATAAAAGTTGATATATATGTATATACACACACACACACACATATGTATCAGACAACTTTTGTCCCTGAGAATATCTAAATGTAGTCTGATCTCTGAGTTATTAACATATATGAATTTAAGTTTTAAACCTGAAGTAACTCACAGGCGGTCCAGGTGGTCCGGGTCTCCCAGGGGGTCCCTCACTGCCCTGCAAGGGATATAGAGACCAAAAATCAATGGTTTACACATTTCTACACCAAGCTTATGAACCAGATTGTGCTTGCTCAGAGAGCTGTATTCTAAAATCAATATGATTTTGTTTCAGCCTTGCAAAGTCTTATTCAGCTTGGCCTTTTCTTTCACCTGGGAAAATACATTCCCAGACCACAGGAAAGGTGAATGCCTTTTCCCACACCCGTTCGGATTGCCAGGGTGTGAGCCCCAGGGATCAAGCTTATTTTTAGATGGAGCTAGGCTGCCTGGGTGATCCTGCCCTAGACTTTAAGTGTAGCTGGGGAAATTCTGTCCTTGTCGGGGTGCAGAGTAGCACACTTCCAAGCAGGGACAGGCTTGGGGATATGCCTTCCAGGGTCAGCCCCTCAGTTTCAGCCTCATCTCTACCACCTTCATCTTTGGGGAACCAGAGGACCATCCATATAATCTGACTAAAGTAGAAAATCACACCCTGTGTTGTGTCTTGTGGGAGGAGAAACTTCTTTCACTCCCTAAGGCAATATTAGACTTTACAACCAAGTCAGGCACATCCCGTTGAACAGAAGTGACTGTGGTACAACATTGTTTAAGGAAAATGTTCTTTAAAGTTTAAACAGCCTCAGACATTCTGCTTACAGGAGAAGAAGACTAAAAATGGAATTGTGAAAAATGAATTCAAGCTGAAACCTGAAAAATGGATTTCACTTTTGTTTTTATAAAACATACAATGCTTACGGATCCATATTAAGCAAAGATATTATGGTCCCTTTGATGCCTTTAACCAGGTTTTCCTGTAACTGTGCTTTTCTTTTAGAATAATAGCCTCATAAAATCTTTAAGTCCCTTAATGTCATGGGAATGGCAAGAAACGGTTAATTAAAAAAGAATCCAGAGACAGTAAAATTCCTGCCTATAATGCCCCCAAATTTTGAGGGATTTCAGTTCATATCCATGACTTTGATGAAGGATTTCATTCCAATCTCCCCACTTTCTTCCAGTAACAAAAAAAAGTGTCATAAAAACTATTTGTATCTTTATCAATGAAAATAAACTGTAAAGTTTTTATTGCAATGTATCTGCCTGAGAATGAGTGACAACGAGTATATTGTATCTTTCCCCAAACTGCTTTGATGGTGGCTAGCTCTCTAAGACATGTCATCTGCTGGTGACTGCTAGCAGTGTCCTCCAGGGAATTATGTCATAGTTCTCATGAACTATGAAAGCACAACAAACAAGGAAAAATATGTGCCTGTTGAAAAGACTCTTTTTTCCTGGCACAATTAAAAGTCGTATTTTCATCCTTGATTGTGCCCCAAAGCTCATCTCAGTGTGGAATTCCCATTAACTTCAAAAGGCAAATCTCTGAATAATTTCCATAGAGAACAGAGAAAAAAGGCTGGTGGGGTTGGGCAAGCTTCTTGGGAAGACTATCAGAAAAAAATGTGCAGAGACTATCTAAAATAAACACATGGCTCCTTTCAAAAATTTTTTTTTGAATTCCTTTGCTTCGTGATGCCACTATGCCCCATTTTGGTCATTTCAGGGTAGAAGCCACCTGAGTAGCTTAAGTGGATTCTTGATTCTTACTCCCCTCATTTGAGTACCTAATCTTATTTCACTTGTTGGCTGGCTGTGTCTGGACTTACAGTGTGGAGCCGATTTAGACCTAAAGTGGGTAAACATATGAAGCCCTGTGGTCTTTCTGCCTGAGACTCCTCTGACCATAGCAACCCATCTGTCCAATCAACTGGACTCCCCAGAAAACAAGTGTCCTAATTCCTTAGTGAATTTCCCCTATGACTCTCAAAGGACAGAACTTCCAGATTTTCTCGGCGAGCTGTCTGAAGCCTTGGTACCTGTGGCTGGAGTTCCTGATACAAACCATCTTACTTGCACCTCTTCAGAAGGCTTCCCCCACTCCATCCTCGTACATAGCCAGATGCCAGGACCCTGAATCCAGCTTGGACTTTTACTATATGGCACCAGTGTTCTATTCATTCTTTTTCCCTAGGAACCTGTATTCAGACCAATTTTTGTGTGTATGTCCTTTCAAGCCCCCTACCAGAGTAACTATTCCCTGACATTATTCCTACTTTCAGGCTTTGCTTGATTTTACAGATCTCTCTGTGAATGGTCTCACCTTGCCATCCCCCAAGCCCCAGTTGAGAGAGTAAGTGAGGCATTTCCTCTGTACCTTGTCACCCTTTATTCCCATGGGGCCAGGATGTCCAGTTCTTCCTAACAAGCCCTATAAAACACAAAACCAAGTTTGTTACACAAAAAACAACTAAATGGCCAAAAGGCATTGGAAGTTGGTTGCTAAAACTGATATGTTTTGAAGGTCATTTGATCCTAATTAAATCAGTCCTATAAGCTTATATGTCTTCAGGCTGATACAGCAGCTGTATCCTGCTGATAAGCCCTTGCAAGGGTAAAATTTGTATTTGTGGTCGCTTTTTCACCTTGGCCAACCACATTTAATGACCTTAATTGGAACCTTTTGATACATTTAAGAATTTAGCCTTGCTGTTTAAATGGCAATTTACATAACATTATGCCTTCCTAAATGAGCTATAATTTTGGTAGCGATCAACATTTTAAATACTTGAAGACACGGTAGAATTAACAACGTGCATATTAAGTTATGCGATCTGCATCCTACCAGTGGAAAATATAATTTAATTTTAATTCTTCTTTGAGAATGGATAGTGAAAATAACCATGGTTCTTTTCACAGCTCTTCTCTTAACTTTTAATTTTAATGTAAAATTTAAAACCAGGTTTGTTCTATACAACTGTGGTGAAGGCATAAATGATAAGATTTTAATTATGGCGAACCCATGCTTTACAACACAAAGGAACATGATCACATGCCTACTCATGTGGGAAATACAATTTGCATGGGAACTCAAATGAATTGCTGGAGAAGTTGAGACTTGAGTAGGGTTGCTAGATTTAGCAAATAAAAATACAACATTTGGGACCAACTTATGCTAAAAACGTTATTTATTTACATGAAATTCAAATATGACTGCATGTCCTGTATTTTAACTGGCCACTCTACACTCGACAGCACATTAGTGACAGGTTGGGCTTAGCAAGTAAGAAAGGAAAAGAGATATTCACCTAGTGGAAAAATGGAATATGTTTTATTATATAATATTTAGTTTAGGTGAACAGTTTTTAGGAAAACAGTATAACCAAAGACCACGATGTTGTGTTTGAAGGGCAGTGAAAAAAAGGTGTTATCTAAAGTAGATGGTATTTTAATGGATAAATAGGCAAAAAATAAATTGAATCTGATAATCTTTGGCCCATCTTTTTCCCTTTAAAAATGTATATTCTTAGTTTATGGTGCTTAAGAATGTAAGGGTGTAAACATCTGAATATCTCTTACAAAGGTTAATGATGAAAAATTATAAATAAAAAATAGAATGCTCCTTTACATATAACTTCTATTCAAATAGACTAGCTTAATTACAGACTGCTTCTACTCTCATAGAATTCTGATGACAAATCTCTATGAACCTGAGCAGCCTTAAGTAATACTAAATGAAAACTTGAGACATGGGATGCTATTTTTCTAGGCAACAGCTGGATAATCTACATAGACACACAGAGAACAAAAGGCAATGTGGAATCTAGTTCACCTTGCATCATCCCAGCGGATGGGAACTGTGAATGGAATAGCTTTAGTGAATACTTACAGGGGGTCCAGTGGGGCCTGGAGCACCTGGAAGGCCTGGAATTCCTTGAAGACCCTAGAAGAAATAGTTCCTATCATAAAATCTGTTACATAGTTAGAAGCAAGGCATTTTAGTTGATCAAATATTTTGACTATTGAAATTAAACATCTATGTTGGCTAAAAACATGATATAGATGATAGATACAAATACCTGCTTTCAAAGGGTAAGGATGGCCAGCTAAAATGCCATGACATGGAATCTGCAGCAAACTTAATTTAATGTGTTTGGTGATTCATAGAGCATTTCTGATCTCACAGAACCACCCCATCAACAATAGCATCACTGAGAATCTGGCACTGCTAAGCATGGCCATACACATTTCGGATTGGCAGAATGCCATCAAAGAAATACACGATTACACTAATGCTTCATTCAGCTAGTGGAAAAATGGAATATGTTAATATGTTTTATGATATAATATTTAGTTTAGCTGAACAGTTCATTATAAGAAGAAATTTGGCTCATCAGTGAATTTAAATTTAGAACCCTTTAATGGCTTAAGCATAAAAGTGAATGAATATCCCCTCCTTCTCCTTCTCGGAGTTTGTAGAATAATGCTAATGATACTGGGTAGGGTTTCAGATACTGATATATTTATATATTCGAAGAAGAGCTGGTAATGTTAACTGTTAGCTTCTGTAATTAATTTTTTTCTTTTACCAAGTGTGTCAACAACAAAATATTAGTTAAATAAGCTATGTAAAATAATATAAAATATTTTGCAACTATTAAAATCATGTTTCATCAAACTACTGGCTAACATAGGAAAATAAAAGTTACAAAATGTTACATAGAGTAACGTTTAAATTATTAAAAAATTATCCAGGCATTTCACGAAAGATGAGAATGCTAGAAGGTTCAAAATACCTAATCTGGAAACTTTGATGTCATATTTGTTTCAGAATTCTGAATTTTCTGATTTTTTAATAAAAATAACACAGTGCTAACATTAGATATTATGAAATACTCCCAGTGCACCTGCGGCAGCACCCTCTAATAAACATACAAATATTCCTGTAGCAAAACATGAAATTTTTATCAAGTAGGATAAATAGATCAGCTCCATATGATTTCAGGTCATATTTGACTGCCAAAAGAATTTCATGAAAATTACAGAAACATTTCCAAGGTTTTCAGAGGCTTCTGAGCTTTGGGATTATAGATCATAATATTACTATTACCAACAGCCCTCCCTGAGCAGTACACATAGGGATAACTTTTATTTTTTTAGTGCTTTTGTGTATTTCACAAATTTTCTATAATAAAACTCAGGTGACTTCTATAATTAGAAATATGTACTTTTAAATACCCTTTTGTTATTTCAGATAAACATATGATGCATCAAGGTCTAGATTGAATGATAACACTTTCAGGATTTAATTTTCTTTGCTGAGTTATTTTTTTACGTTGTCAAGCCATTCACTGTTATAACAAAGCTCTTTTACCTTTAACTGTGATGAAACATGCATTTTTATACACATTATAAATATTAGATTGACCATGGAAAAACTACTGCATATTTATTTATGAGATTCTACAGGACCAAGGTTCTATAGAGTCAAGGTTTTTGCGTCAGTGCGATCAATGACCAAGTTCTGCCAGATTGTCCATCTAATGCTAAATGGGGTCATTTGTTACTTCAGGTTTTTTCATGTGATATGACATGAAGAAACATTGAAAAGAATCTCCTTGAACATGCTGAAATTCCTCATGAAATAAGACTTTGAGGAAAAATCTTATGTATGCTTATGTTAAAGAATGTGGATATATTCTTTCTTCAGGATGATATCATCCTCACTGGCAATGCTGTGTGTGTGTGTGTGCGCGCGCACGTGCACACACCCACATGCACACATGCATGCTTAGACATGTGTGGATGGAACACACTGGCATGTTGTATTGGTTCTTTTAACTCCCCACCCTTAACTTATTTATGGGCTTATAAAATTTGAACAGAAACAAATTTCCTTTGGAAATGGCACCTCTAAATGTCTGGAGATTATAAATGCCATACCACAAATTGCTTTATCTCAAAATACCCACATTTCCATAAAATTCTCTCTATATGTACATGTATAAGATATGGGTGTACATATGTATTCTTTTTTTTTTTTTTTTTTTTGCTACTTTTAGTCTCATTACTGAATCAGTCTAGAGATGCTGAGTGAGTCTTTAGGTAGTTTAATTTATAAGCTTGGGACTCATTAACCTTTGATGACCACATTAAACTTTAAAATAAACCTTAGTCCATAAATAAAAAAAAAATCATTCTCAGCAGCTTTCTCTGAACAAGCTGAAATTTTGTAGTAAGGGTAAAAGTTACTATGGATGCATAAAGGGCAGTAAGATAATTTTAGAAGACAAGATGGTCATTAAAGAAGACAAATACATATTAAAGAGTAGCAGAGTCAATTTAGCATATAATGCCAAACTAAAATCCAAAATAAAATTTATTGCATAGATATTCAAGGGTCATTAGAGCTAAGTTCCTTCTCTGAACGGAGATTTTGATTTTGCAAGTCCTAGCTTAGTTGTGACCAAGAATATTTATTTTTCCATTGCTGTAATTTATGGCTGACAATATTTTTCATGGCCTATTTATCAATTATTATCCTGAAATATTGTAGGAAAATCTGCATTCCAAGCAAGAATTCACTCTATGAGAGGTGAGCGTGTTCTATTAGTGTCTTATAAGTTGCCACTTAGTTGTGAAACATCTGCAAAAAATGTAGAGGATACTGTCACTTTCCTCAGAGCAATGAGCAAACAGGCAACTCCTCTCTCTAAGTTCCCAAACAGATTACACTGAAGTCCTCAAAGAGATGAGGTACCCCTCTGTATCTTTCCACTAACAGAACAGACATTTGAGATTTGGTAAGACTAGGTGTTATGCACATATTAAAATAGCATAGTTTGCTGGCCAGTTGGGGATGCACACATTCTTGGTCAAAGTTTCATTCACCTAAATAAATCAATAAATTATACTTTCAGGTAGTATCTGAGTTCAAGTAGAAGACAAGACAATATTCTTTATTTCCCATCTGTCTGGGAGGAAAAGCCCCTCCAAAAGGCTCAACTGAGCTAGTGTGATATTTCAGGCTTATTCCTACTATTCATGGGAAGTGAAGACACAACTGAAAAGAATCTCCTTCTGAACTTGCTGGAATTCTCCATATGACAAGAGCCTTGTGCAAAATTTTGTGTGCTCTCAGTTAAAGAATCCATAAGATCCACAGTACTTTGCCTTTCCATGGTTTCAGTTACCCACGGTCAACCCCTGTCTGGATGCACGTGATCCTCCTTCTGACTTATTGTCAGATCAACAGCAGGCTAACACTATGTCACAATGAATGCCTACGTCATTCACCTTGCTTCATCTCCTCACATAGGCATTTTGTCATTTCACATCATCACAAGAAGGATTAGAGTACAAAAAGATATTTAGAGACAGGGAGAGACTACATTCACATAACTTAGAGTATGTGATAATTACTCTAATATTTGTTATTATCGTCAATCTCCTACTGTGCCTAATTTATAAGTTAAACTTTATCATGCGTATGTGTATATAGGAAAAAACATAGTATATATAGGGTTTGGCACTATCTGCAGTTTTGGGCATCCATGGGGGGTGGGGTCTTAAAACACATTCCCACAGGTATCGGGGGTCTACTATATTTAAGAAAGAACACAGTAGGCAGTTACCACTGAGCTGCAGTTGCTCACTAAGGCCAGTGCTGCCTCCTGCTTGCCGAGCTCCAGCCAAAGAAGGGAGGTAAGTAAGGAGGTCTCTGGACCAGGGCTCCTATAAAGCGGACTGCCTGCAAATCCACAGCAGGTGGGAAAGTACCCAGGAAGCAACGGGCTACAAAAGCTGCTGGTAAGAGTGCGCCCTCTACTGAAGGGGTGAAGAAACCTCATCATTATAGGACTGGTACTGTGGCACTTCCCAGAAGCAGATGCTATCAGAAGTTCACTGAACTTCTGATCCACAAACTTCCTTTCTGTGCTTCCAGAGTGCAGCTACTGGTCCTTTGCAGGAAGCAAGTGAGGCCTATCTGCTGGGTCTCTTTGAAGACACCAACCTGTGTGTCATCCATGCCACATGTATAACAGTTATGCCACAAGACATCCGCTAGTACATGGAGAACATGCTTAAGTATCCACTATGATGGAAAACATTTCATTCTTTACAAAAAAGAAATTGTCTTCTTCTTGTCACTGGTAGTTCTGGGGTCAAAAGGTACCTAAGTATATGCTTGCAAGTGAAAAAAATAGGGGACAGAAATCAGGTATTGGCAGTTTTTCCATTTTCATTTGTGTGTGAATTTTTAATATAAACGCAAGGACATAAAGCATTAATGCAAGTCAGTATGTTTCAGTAAACACGTTTTAGCAGTTCAACTTTATAACAATTATAAATAAATCTGCTAAATTTTTCTGGACAATGCCAGCATTTGGATTTTTTAAAAACAAGTACATTTCTTATTGACGGCAACTAGGAGGTATTTGTAGCATTTTTATCATAGAGTAGATTCCATCCGTTCCCTGTGCTTTTCTGAGTTGTCCTACATGCAAGTACATGTTTTTAATGTTGTCTATCTTCTGTGCTCTTCCTGCAAGTTTGCTATTAAAATGCATAAAACTATATATATAAAAAGAAAGAACATACTAAAATAATGGAACGATAATAACGATGGATTTCAGTTTACCAAAAGAGCAAGGTATCGTGTAGAATTAATCAAAACTAACTTCTAATAAATTTAACTTAGAGTCACTTATAAAAAACCTGAATTCCAATTATTTCCTGATCTTTTTATTATTACTTTCTCAATTCCTCTAAAGCCTACTCCTTGGAGCTAGGCAGTTAAATTAAGCTGTTAGACTATTAAAATCAGAGATAGGGCTTGTACATTAGTGAAACTTTCTGTGAAGCATGAAGAAACAAAAGTCAATAACTCTTATTTTGAAAATAAAATGCCTTTACTGCTTTATTTATGGATGAAAATAAATGTTGTATTTCTTTGTTTTTTAATTTTTAACTTGAAGAAAAGCAAGCCAATTCTCACAGTTTTCTAAAATAGAATCAATATTAAAAACAATAACACATGGTGATAATTTGTAATGTGAAATATAACTCTGACTCAAAAAATAGATCTACTTTATACCGTTATGATTTTCAGTACTAACATCAAGGTTAATATATGCCAGATGGCTTACTTACTTTCATTAAGAATTATTAGCATCAAAACTGTTTAAACTAACAACAATTCATCATCCTAATTGGTTTTTCTAAGAGTTAAGGTAAATTATGCAGGAAAAGAATGATATCCTGAGCATCACCATGGCTTAGAGTCAGAAAATTATACCATCGTCTCAAAACTAATTTGACTTTGAACCTTCGTCTGGGGGTAGGCAGCTGGTCTAAACTAGTTGAATCAGATCCTTTTGATAGTTTTTTTTTTCCTCCCAAGAGTGTGAAAGTTGAGCAGAGACACAGACAAACCAAGGTCACTAAAGTTGAATCATGTTACAGCAGTGTCCCAGGGAAGTTCTGCTGAGTTCTGGAGCTGCCCTTTTTCCTAGGCTGGTTTTTCAACTATTTCTTCAATTCTACTAGCTACCTTGGGATTCTATGCAGTAAATCTCCTTCCTCCTTCTCCTTGCTTTTATCTTGAGAGAGCTGGAATTGCTACCTGCTACATGAAAACAAAAACATAGTAACTGACCTGTCAATTCTGTGCTCTAATTTCCTTATCTCAAAAACTAGACCATACAATACATCAATGGACAATACATACAACTGGACAATACATCAACGCATTATTATTTAAAATGTGTTGACATTTGAAATAACCTACCTTAATCTTTGTTTTTATTTGATTTAACATTAAACATGAGCTATAGAAGAGTTGCTGTCCTTCCTCCGAGTCACATAAAGAGAATCGATAGCAGGACTATATTATCAGAGAAGAGTCTCACCTCGTCACCTTTGTCTCCGGGTATCCCAGGGTAGCCCCGCTCTCCTTTGCTTCCCTAAAAAGACAAGAACTTCAGCTAGTATACTGAATCATTCTGTCATCTTTTAAAACAATGAAAATATCTCTTCTTAGTACATTTGGGACATGTAATTTGGGCAGAGTCAGGAAACAAATAAATGACTTTGCACGTGGCTTTTACACCACTTTTCCAAGATAACTTTCATAAAAAGTAGTGTGTTTAGAATGAGTTTTGTTGGGGCACCTGGGTGGCTCAGTTGGTTAAGCGTCCACCTCTTGGTTTTGGCTCAGGTCATGATCTCACGGTTTGTGAGTTCGAGCCTCGCATTAGCTCTATGCGGACGCTGCTTGGGATTCTCTCTCCCTCTCTCTGCCTCTTCCCCACTCATGCTCTCTTTCCCAAAAATAAATAAAATAAACATTAAAAAAATTTTTAAATCGGTTTTATTTTTCACACTGAATTGGAGGTACCACAGAAAGCAGAGGAGAAACTGCCTTACCTTTGGTCCCTCTCTGCCTGGGATTCCTGGAGGACCCCGTGGTCCTGTATCACCCTAGAGGACAGAGCAGTAGACAAATGAGAGAAGGTACTATGTGTAACCTACAGGGCCCATCAACGTTCAGCCTGCCATCTCACCTTCTGGGTGATAGAATCATACTTTCCAGGCTCACCAGCGCCTATTTCTTCTCCTTTGTGGCTTTTCAGCCCAGGGACACTGGCTTGGCAGTTGCCACAGAAGTTCTAATGAGTATAGAGATAAGGTTACTGAGAGATTCAGCAAAGTAATCTATAAAAGAGAGATCTGATCAGATATGAACCTCTGTCAGAGATGAATGATAGAGCAACTGATATATCACTACTTTCAGAGAATTGATCCAATTTGAAAAGACTATTTTTTCGTGAGGTAAAAACTACTTATGAAGCTAGTCAATTATATCTGTTGATGACATTGGTGACCTTTGTAAAGCATGTCTATGATGATACTGAAATGGAAGATTCCAAATATATAAGGAAAAGACACATAAGTCAAAAACACAGACTGTTTCAACTGTGTAACTGTATGTCTAAAACGAGAGGCAGTAATAAAGTTTAGAATAACTAACAAGATTACAGACTTCATACAGCCAATCGCATAAATCATTAAAAAAGAGAGAAAGAAAGAAAAAGCTGTGAAGAAAGGATTTCTCTTTCTGAGAGCAAAATTAGTTGGAGAACCGTACACACAGTTTACCAACATTTTGTCAGTGGAAGCACTCATGTGAGAAATAATTACTTGAGTGACTTGGACTTGACTTCTATGTCAAATCCAAGTGCAGATAGGAAATCTAAGTGGAATTACCTTTCCATTGCCTCCTCTGTAACCTTTAGCTGATGTGGAAAGACTTGAATATAAGTGTCTGAGCCTACAAGATAAACTCCTTATCACATTGTTAAAGAAAAAGTGTTTGCGAAAAGCCCTATAAAGGCTTATTTTTAAATTGTTAGAATAAGAATATGAACAGGAAAGACACAGAATGGGGACCACTGAGAGGAGGACATAGTTTAATTTTAACAGTTGACAGACGGTAGGACAATATAGGCCTCTTTTCTTCTATCCCTTTCACCAAAGAGAAGAATCTTGAAATGTGAAAAGGGAACTGAAGCTTTCCATTGGCAAGAAAGCTCATGGATATTCGGGTTCAATATTTTTGACTCAGTGAGTATCAGAACAAGTCTGATTTCCAAAAATATGCTCCTTGGAAGGCTAATTCTGTATGCTATTGAAAAGGTTCTGAGGCAATTTCTCTAAAAACAGCTGGATGAAAGAGTTCTCTTCATGGTGGTCCTTCTCAGAGCTGGTATATATAACAAGGAGCCAGAGTGTGCGATATCTCCCAAAACTAATTTTGCCATTAGGATCTTTTCACACAGCTGATGTATTGGTAGAGGAATTAAAAAAATACATATATATTTGTACATCCACCACTTATAATATCTCAGGCCTGACCTCATTTTCTTTAGGTTTGGATTGCCAGAATGGTAAATCAAGGGAAATGATTTGCCTGCCATGTAAGTGGCTCAACTTGAAAAAAGTCTTTAGATTTTTGTTATAGAGAGAATAAAGATGCATCAATTATCAGCCAGTGTACAATCTCACTCAAAGAGGGACTGGCACACAGATTAACCCAGAGGAAGGTCTTTGAAGGGATGTCATTTGGGCCTGGAATTATGTCAGTTCTTTACTACACTTTAATCAAGGGTATTTTTGAAAACAGAAAGCAGATGCTCAAATTCACTACATAAAGACTCTGAACAGAGAGGGAGACTTCATGTGTTGGGAAATAGGATTGGATTTTAAAATTACATTAAATTAACCTAATAGATCCAATCTCTAATCTAAATCCCTGTATTTGAGGAACAACACACTTTCCTCTTCTATGGGATGCAGTGTGTTGGGACTGTCAGTGGAGGTATCCTGCCTACCTCTCACCAATCAGCTTTCCTGGGACTCAGAAACTCAGGGAGATGATGTTAGGGCTCGAAAAGTGGTGGAGCACACTCATTAAAGGGATGCTGCCTTGGTGAAACTATCAATTATGTCCACTTCTGAGGTGTTTGTGTAGTCCTGGCTCTCCTTGTCAGAGTCTACTCATGGTCTTTTTGTCTATTCTGTGAGCCACCCCATATTCTGTCAGGATATGCATTTCTGCTGAAGTATATACATTTTGATCCTAACTATTCTGGGATGGTTAGGTATAACTCTTACAATCCTGCCACTTTCAACATTACTGCCCTTGTGAAGAACCTAAGATAATGTCTGGGGACCTGCGTTCCTGGGTTCATGTTGCACTTTCTAGCTGTGTGACTCTGAGGAAGCTACTTAGCTACTTAGAACTTCAGTTTCTAATATATAAAACGGGGATACTAGCACAACCTAAATTTACAGGATTATTGTGAAGATTAACTGCGACGATTTAAGTAAAGCAGTGTATTGCCTTCCATGTAACTAGCTCAATTTACATAAGATTTTCCTAAAATCCCCCCAAATATTCTCTTTTGACTTAAAAGAAACTGTTGACTTCTGAAAGTCTTAAAAATCTCTAATATGTTTTTATATTTATATTTATGTTTATATATATATTCTCAAAACTAACATCCAGCAAACACTTATACTAGAATTCTTGAGTCTTTGAATTTAATTCAATAAATATTTAATTTAATTTAACAAATTAACAAATTTAGTAATTTGATAAAATTTATGTACGTCATTGTACAAACCACTGGGCTAAATGGTAGGAATATAAAATAAATCACATTTATACACATATAGCGTAAGTGTGTGTGTGTGTGTGTGTGTGTGTGTGTGTGTGTATACATATACATTGTCCATTCATATATAAACAGGTAGGACACATAAGGCTTGAGTATAATGTGAAGGGGAACAGATTTTCATATGGGTTCACTCAATCTTAGCATACCATGAATAAATATGCAAATACATAACCTTACAAGTGTCCCATTATCATTCTTTCTCATCTGTGTTACACATAAAATACAGGGTAGTATTAGAGAAAAAAATGGTAGCAAGATTTATCCCTTATGAGATGAATAATGGGTAGAGATAGTTTTTACTTAACAGAGTAACAGGTGTTAGGGCAATTGTTGGCTTTGGAATTTTGCAGCTCACTTTGTAAAATCCCATGACATCAAAGCACAGCCTTGCGAGCTGGCTGTTTATTGAGCAGCACTGGTTTTCAACCTGGGACGGGTGAGGGTAGCTCCAGTGAGAAGGATTAGGTTTCACAGCAGTGAGCCAGGAGTGGTAAACACCCATGAAGAGAAAGCTGTCCCTCCAGAGGAGAGAATGGTCTACTCAAGGGTGTTGATGACACTGTTCCTCCCATGTAGCTCAACTCAGAACTACCACTTTCATCTCCCCCCCACCCCTTATACCCAAACAGACAGGGATGTAAAGAAGAAGAGAATGGAGGGGTTAGTAAAAGTGGCACAAGATATGTAAAAATATGTGTTCCTTTTTCTATCTAAAAGATGTTCTGCCTTTTAAAAATGGAATTTTAGTTCATGCTAAGCAATTAACTCAGTTCTGACAAAGATTTCCTTCCTAATTTTTCCTAAAAGTTAATACATAATTTCTTACATAGCAACAGAATACCTTGAGCAGGACACCGATGTCTCCCAAGAGAGGAAGTGCGATCTGCAGTTAAGGAGAAAAAAAACCCAGTATGTGTTCATACATATACGTGCACATGATACAATACAAACATATAATACAATGCAGATGTTTTTTTCTCCAAGTGTCATGTCAGTTGAAATTTGTCATGGAGCTTCTAAGAGGATCACTGTCAGAATGGTTGACTTTCACGTTATATTTCATGTCACGAAATAGCCATATGACACCAGCAGACCTCATAACTGTATCTGAGAAATATTCACTACTCCTCTACTATGAACATGTAAACACACCCTGGTTGTCGTTCTGATTCTGCATCTCTATTTTATATTTCCATGACACGGCAACTTTTATGCCAACACTAATATAGTCTTGGTTTTAAATAATACATAAAGGTAAATCATTTATTAAACGGAAGTCGCCACTCTGCCAAGCAAATTATCAGGCTGTTGAGAAATATTAAAAGTAAACAATGAATTTGCCTTAAAGTTCTTTCTCACTGAAGTTCAAAAGAGCCAATAGGTGGCTTACGTGATATGCAAGAGAGACACTGAAGGAACTTGGGCAGTGTTCCGGCCTTGTGTCTTAAAATGTCCTTTCAGAGAGGCACTGTAAACCCAAGTAATGCTTTATAAGAATTCTAGATGATGCACACATGATTCACTCAGCAGTGAAGTTAAAGTAAGGCCAAAATATGCCTCTGCACGTAGCTTATAAAGGCACTCACGGCACAGCCAGTGTGGGAGGGAGAAGGATTTGGGAGACTTAGAACCGAGAGGCCAGATTTGGATTTTATCATATAAAACTCTTAATACAATGTCATGTACCATATGGCCTCTCAAATTATAACTGCTGATTCTGAGGCTATTTAAAGGGATTTCACTGTTGCTCAAAGCAAGGTTCATCCTGAAATAAAACTTTGGAACACACATTTAGTGCTTAAACCCATTTTTCAAGAGCCTACTCAAGCCAGTTTTTGTAATTTAATCACTTCAGTGTTTTAAGGCCACAGAATCAATGGATATTCACCCTGTTGTAGGTAACTTACCTGAAAACTTTCATTTAGAAAAATGAAATTCATTTAGTCAATGGCATTAGAAAGAATAGAAATTGTGGCTATATATTTTAACTCAATTTTCCAAGGGATTGAGACATTATGTGCCAAGGCACAGCCTGGGGCAAAATTGTAGAGCTGAATTATACCCTTAGGAAATAAGTATTCATCACACACACAAAAATGCTGATGCAGCTTGAATTTTCACCCCTCTACAAAATAATGGGGATAAACAAAATCACCAAGCAGTTACTGAGCATTCTAATTAGTTTGGACAGCAAAAGTTGCTCGGTAGGCTATTTGGCTTCTGGGTGCATTAAAGATACATAAATCAGGCACATTCTGTTGACATACCGGGTCACCTGGGGGGCCTGGCAGACCTGGCTTTCCATCCCTCCCTGGAGCTCCCTGAAAAACAGAATCATTGTGTTCAAATCCTTGCACAGTGGCACGGGTGCAGAGTAAAATGCGTGGTGGGTAGGAGGAGGTACAGATGGTCCTTACATCATTCCCTGGGGTCCCTGGAGTTCCTGGCAATCCAGGGAGACCTCGAGGACCCTGGAAATGGGGGAAAATAGTTACTTATGGGGACAGTTTTTCAGTAATTTTCCCCAAGTAAGCAAGCTGGATTTGCTGTGCCAAATAACTTGGTTAAGTAGCTTACCTGAATACCTGGCTCTCCAGCTGGTCCTTGCGAGCCCTGAGTAGAATCAGATCCAATTATCAGAATTCCTCCAGAAATATCCGTAAATTATGCAAGTGAGATCAAGAGCTATGTATTGTAACTTACTTAGTCGAACAACAGGGCTTGCCAACTTGCGCACACTGAAAACTCTCTGTGATGATGGCTAAGACTTTTGGATGGCAGGTAAACACTTAACCAGATGTCTGTTGCTTGCAACCTGAGCATGGCTTTGCTCAGATGCCTGGGATATCTGTCTCTCTCAGTACCATCATGTGTTCCTCCACCTTCACAAACACACTATGCACCCAAATTCTAGCTGTTCAGAAACTCCTGATAAAGTAATGGGCTCAGGACTTCCTTTCCTTTCTGCTTTCTACTTTCTACTTTGAGTCATTTCTGTATTTGAAGAAATTGCCAGAATCAGTGTTCAGTGACAGCAGTAGAAAGTAAAGCATCAATCAGCTATTCTTTTCTACTTTAGAAAATTGGAATTTGGGGTAATAAAGAGGAGGCTGGGAAATTATCAGTGAACCTAATGACAATAGCTCTATCCCTGTTACATAACCACAGACTGAGGAAGGAGGAACTGATGACCTAAGTAAGTAAAGGGCTGGGTTCTCAGCTGTTGACTTCAGTAACTGCCTACCAACATTTCCTTTCTTATTTATTTATTTATTTATTTATTTATTTATTTATTTATAAAATGTTTATTTATTTGAGAGACAGAGAAAAGAGAGTGCACATGTGAGCAGGGGAGACACAGAAAGAGAGGGGGAGAGAGAATCCCAAGCAGGCTCCAGGCTGACAGTGCAGAGCCTGACATGGGGCTAGATTGAATGAACCATGAGGTCATGACCTGAGCTGAAATCAAGACTTGCACAGCTAACCCACTGAGCCACCCAGGTGCTCCTCTTTTCTTATTTTATAAAATAAATATTCATATGACTATTAGTCAAAGCTACTTTTTGTTCCCTTTCTATTTATATTGTGACCTTAGTTATTAATATATTTTTTATTTTTTGTTTCAATCTCTTTCACTCCCTTAATAGTTTCCTGATCTGTGTTTTTACTTTGTTTAATCTTCCATCTCAGTGGTCTTTTATATTCTTGCCCTGCAAAATCGATCACATACAATATAACCATTCACTATTTATGCCTTCTTTTAGCTTTTGTGATAACTTCATTATAAGGCCAATTTCCCAAATTAATGTCACTAGAATAAGTGTTTATTTCTACTTTTCTCATTCCAAAATCTTTTATGTTTTTTCATAGTAAATAAAAAGTTTTATCTCTTATTACTATTTAGTCAACAAGTATGCACATGGGGGTCATTATTATCAGGCACTGTCCTTGTAGCTAAGAAAACTGGGCATTAAAAAAATGGGCACTAAAAGCTGCCCATTCTTTATGTTCACTATTATAAACAACTTCTATTATCTCTTCCTGAAGATATTACTGAAGAGATTTTTGACATCATCTCATTTATACACACCATTCACTTTAAATATTCACTTTTTATTTTTTCATTAAAAACAAACAGTAATATACAAAACCCGATCTTAGGCATGTGTACAATCTTACACACATTCATTTGTACTTTTTAAAATAGAGGAGAGAAACAAAGGGTTAAATAACTGCTCCTAATCCAAAATCAGTGTCTGTGAGATCAGCATCTGTGGGTCAGCAAACAGTAAGCACCTTCTCTGTGCTCAGTGACTTAACCCCAGTGCTCATTAATCCTCTCTCTCTGATTAGTGCTTACTTCTATTTCCTCTTCTGACCATTTCACTTTTTTTTTCTTCTTCTTTTTTTTAAGTTTATTCATTTTTCTTTTTGAGAGAGACAGAGAATGATGGGGGAGGGGCAGAAAGAGAGGGAGACATGGAATCCGAAGCAGGCTCCAGTTCTGTACTGACAGCACAGAGCCTGATGCAGGGCTCGAACCCATAGACCGTGAGATCATGATCCAAACCAAAGTTGGACGTCCAACTGACTGAGCCACCCAGGTGCCCCTCATTTTTCTCTTCTTATTCAAATTTGTCACTGGGTTTTATTTTACTGTTGGAATGCACAGGGTTTCAAAAGCTTGATAGAATTTCACTTACTGTTGGGCCAGGAACTCCCAGCCCTGGGGGACCTCTGTCACCTGGGGAACCATGGACACCTGGGAGTCCTCGTTCACCCTGTGCAATGAGAGGCTTCTGTGAGTGCGAGGGTGAGGGGACAAAAAATTTCAGGCTGTATTTTATTTTTAATTCTTTAGAAATAATCTATGATATTTTTATACCTTTGGCCCACGTGGACCAGGTGCTCCAGGATTTCCATCTAATCCCTACAATAAAAAAAAAAGGAGATAAATACATTTCTTTTTCTAAAAACATTAAAAGCATCTTAGAAGTTATAACTCAAAAATGTTTTGTTGTTCTTCATCTTTCTTGAATAAACCCTTTTCTATAAAAGAATAAGAAACAGGAAATACAGATTTCCACCAGGTTATAGATTTTTGTATAGTTACTTTAACATATAAGATGTTTTCATTTTTAGGGGAGGTGGGTGGGGGATGGGTGAAATAGGCGATGGAGATTAAGAGTACATTTAATCATGATGAGCACTGAATAATACAGGGAATTGCTGAATCACTGTATTATACACCTGAAACTAATATAACACTGTATGTTAACTACACTGGAATTAATATTTAACACTTAATAAAAAAGATGTTTTTATCTTTAAAATAAGGCATCTAATACTGAGAACTATTTATTATCAATAATTAATATAAAAAGTCAAATAGGAGGAAAAAAAAGGCATGTGAAATAGGCTTATTGGTTATTTAGACTTTTCAGCTATTCAGTTTTTGTTATGTCCTGGAAATAGCCTGGGCCACAAGGACATTTTCTGCATATGACCATCATTGGCCATGCCTGCAGAGCCTCTGGAAAGAAAATTTCAGGCAGCTCTTCTGTTTTAACATAGCATCCTAGGAAGGTTTATGATTTAAAACTAGTGTATCTTACTAGGCTCCATAGATCCCTAAAGAGTTCATGCAGAAGATTCAGGGAGGCCTATGAATCTTTCAAAAATGTATGTAAAATGGGTATGTGCATTTTCTCAGAAGAGAGCCCTTTGCTTGCATCAAATTTCCAAAGAAGTTAGATTTCTTATCTAAAGAACAAGATGAATATTTTGTTTTCTGCAGACCTCAACTTATTCCTATACTTGTGATCTGAACCTGGGAATACATGAAGGGTAATTAATGAACTTTCAAGGGAAATATTAGTAAAAGGGCTGGTACTTACTGGTTCCCCTGGCAGGCTTTTCCCTGGAGGACCAGCCTCACCTTTGGGACCTGGAAGTCCAGGAGGACCTATAATCCCACCTGGATCTCCCTGAGGAAAAGAAGATTCTTATGTTATTGTTCAGGTTCATGGTGGGAGCTATGGAGGCAGCAGTTTTCATTGCTTCAAGTTGTAGCCAAACTTCATTTTCTCACTCATTCAGCCCTATTTATGGAGGGCCTCATTCATGTCAGGCACTGTTCTAATTATCTTAGGTGCACTTAGATTTTGTGGTGAGGTATGTTACAAGTTTAGCAGTATCATGCCATATGTATAAATATATGTGTGTATAAATGTATGCACAAAAAGAGCATCTACTCAGAAAGTTCTTTAGATGATCTTCATGTTTTCTTTAAGTTCCTTTCCAGTAATGGTTCAACAATTAATATGTGTCTGTACGTCCCCTGCACAATCCTGGCAGCCTTGTCTTATCCTTTTGCCGTACCTACCCACCCCCACCTCCCAAATCGCAGTGCCCTTCTGATCCTCTGTCTCTCCTTCCCACCTAGCTACTCAATGCATAAAATGTATACCTTTTCTCCTTTAATGCCTTGCTTTCCTGGGATACCATGTTCTCCTGGCAATCCCTAGAAAATTCAGAATTAATGGGAAAGAACAATTAGAATATCTCTTATTATGAGAACATATCTATCTGTGAGTCTTTGTCATGAGAACAGAATTGTAACATGTAAACTATAAGAGGATGGGTTGGTTTTGGCCTGTTAAAAAGGAAAACACATTGGTGAAAATATGTGGTTTGTTGTTTCTTTTTTTTTTTTTTAATATATGAAATTTATTGTCAAATTGGTTTCCGTACAACACCCAGTGCTCATCCCAAAAGGTGCCCTCCTCAATACCCATCACCCACCCTCTGTGGTTTGTTGTTTCAAGTGAAGTAGCCTGGAGGTAATGGAAAAGAAACTAAGGGAGAATTGAGCCAAATGCCCCATTCATATTATCGCCAAGAAAGGGTGAAGGGATGGTGGTTGGTAGCATCACAGCACGATTTAGAACAACAATGGAGTAAACAGGAAGATATACCCTTATTATGTTTGGCAACAGTGGCTCTTTCCCTTTTGATTTTATTCTCTTTCTTAGCTCCAATTACTATCACTTCATCTCACTCTTGGGTCACTTATGGCTCCACCTGTGCCACCATCATTTTATTCTTTTCATGAGATCCCTCCATGAGGTACACCTATATTGGTTCATTAAATGGCTTGGGGAGGGGGGCGGGCGCAAGAAAAAGCTTTGCCCACAAACTGAATGTTCAAAGTACAAGCAGAACAAAGGCACTGAAAGACCTCTGGAGGCGCAGTCAAGAAGCATAGAGAATAGAGCAAGAGGTCATGGGACTGTTCCCAAGATGATAGGAAAAGGAGAGATTCCAATAGTTGCATAGAAAGTGCTGGAATTGTGGCTACATAGAGATAAGTTTCCAAGAAATTTTGGCCAAGCATTTCTGTTGTTATGCTCAAGTGAGGACTGATGGTGAGTCTTAGCTCCCAAGTGCCTAGAAGGCCAGGCTAGGGAGGTTGTCCAAGGAACAAAAGTCTTAGTGGGGGAATCGATAGAAAAATGCATTTAAAGGACAACAGAGAGAGAGACAGACAGACAGAGAGACAGACAAACAGAGGATAGTGAGACCACTAGAATTAGGTTCTAATGCAACCTGAGGACCATCTTCCAATGGCATTATAGAAATATTTTCTGCTAAAGGATTTGCTCTTTTTGGAGGCTCTTGCAATAAAACAGTAACAGAAGCTTTGGAAGTGCCTTTTTTTGGACAGAGAATTGAGCCAAAGTCATGCATAATGAAAATGCTTTCTTTCTTTCTTGGTTTTCCTTATTTCTTTTGATGTTTCCAGTCTTCGCTACTGTTGGTACACCTCTGACAAGCATGTCCAAAATGATGACTTAGTTAACCTGACTTCCAAAGACTGATTTATTAAGCTAATGATATTCAAAAGGATCTCATATGAATATATGAAGGTGCTAGCAGCCTTCCTGATAACCCCTGACACTAGGTTTGATCAGTCTTGGCAGTAGATGTGACCCATGTCTTTGGAAAAGGTGGTACAACTCAGTCACATGAAAACATGCTGACATTCTTTAAGACATCGATTTAATTCCCACATATCAAAGAGACCTGTATTTACTATACATACAATATCTCCTGGTGGTCCTCTGGGTCCCATAGAGCCTTCAGGTCCTTGCTGACCCTAAAAGAAAGGTGATATGTAGTTCAACTTTGTTAAAAAACAGATTGTCCTTGAATATATATAAAACATGGTATGAACTTCATCTGTAGAAAGACGGGCTTTCTACCATCCTACCTTCTCTGAATAATTCTGAAATGTGCTTTGGGCTGACAAAGATAGTTTGAAGATGTTCTCATTTAAATGGGTCTTTTCCCACCAGCAAGTGAGGCCATGATAACCTCCCTCACCCATTGGTGGGAGCGCATCACATAAATCTCTCCTGCACCTCCCAACAGCTGGTCTTTCTTGGGACACCCCTGCGGAATCCCACATGGGGAACTCAAGCATCTCAGAGCTGCATAATTTGGGCTCACAAATTGAATCTTGAGTCCTGTTCATTTTAAGGATATAGTTCAGGGTCATAGGTTTCGCTCACATTATTTACTCATAAAGGGTTTAGGGATGCTATTGTGAATATGCTTTGAAAAAGAGTTTAAAAATCTTACTGTGAACCAGAAAGCACAATTACTATATGTGTAATAAATGCAGCCAATAGGGGGGAAATCACCATGGCAACATGATAAAATCTCTGAGAACGTTTGTGAAGAAAATGAGTGGCACACCAAAGCACTTTGTTTTGTACAGAAATGGCTATAACTCCAAAATTATTTCCTCTTTAACTCAGTTATTTCTTATATACCTTTAGTCCTGGACTTCCTATTAAACCGGGGGCACCAGGATCTCCAGGTTCGCCCTAAACATGTGGGTGGGAAGGACAGTGAAATGGTTAATGCAATCTTCACAATCTCATTAGGTTGGAGATGCCATAAAGAAGGTTATGAGATTACCTTTATTCCCTGTGATCCCATTATCCCAGGTTCTCCCTGTAAAAAAAAACAAAACAAAAACAAACAAACAAAAAAAACAAAAAACCATTTATGTAATGCTTAAACTCAGATGGGGATGAGCATCTCTAATACTTGAATTCGTCTGCATTTCTACTAATTAACATAGAATAAAGGGGGAGATTATGGACAGCATGATGAAGTCAAGGAAGGGGTCACTCTAAAACATGATTTAAAATACTTATTGATACCAAGTAAATAATAACTCCTATTTTCTTTCTTCTTTATAATAGTTTTCTCCCCAGTATCCCTTTTGACTCTACAATCATATCTCATTAGCAATCATTGCATTCTCTACTTAGCTGACTTTGTTATGATTTGCCACCAGCTCATCCTATATCTCAGAGAATTAAAACTTCAGATGAAGAAGGAAAAGAAAGAGTGGAATTTAAGTTTATATGTCATGGTGATTCTACTATTGGGTATATGTACTTAATGAAAAAAAAAAACAAAAAAATTAAGGTTACATAAAAGAGTACAATATTGGCTGTAATGAGTTTGCTTTTCTTATTTTCATGACTTATTATTGATCCTTTTGATATAATCACCCCATTTGATAAATTTAATTTGTACCATTAACAGAATTTTTGAAAAAAAACTGTATCTTATATTTAAATTTTATATTTTAGATATATTAAGTGTGTACCTTTCAAGACATTCATGTCCCATTACAAACAGTAATGGTTAAAGAAAATATACATTACCTAAGCCAAATGGTAAAGTGCCATCAAATGATAAAACTTAACAAGGTTTAAAATTTCTCATTTATCAAAATAAGAGTAAAAAATCACAAAGGAAAAAGTAAAATGCTCAGAGAGGTTATTTTATCAAATCTGTTAGACTCCACAGTAAACATACCAGAAATCAGAGAGAGAGAAATCGATGAAGTAGAAAACACAAGATAGTGATAAAACATCTACTTACTCTATCTCCCTTTTCACCTTTTGTAAAAGCTTCCCCCTAGGAAAATGGGTAGAAAACAGAAGCAATTATAAACACTTTTGGAAATAAACTCTCCAAAACTGGATATGGATGAATCCTGCAGGCCAAACTCAGGCCTCTGTCACAAAAAAGTCCCTGAGATGACTCAGAATGTCACACAGTCTGCTTGCGCAGTTTAAAGGGAGCATATGAGAATTAATTAAAAAACTCATATTCCCAAGTGAACAGTAAGTTAATCATTCTAATACTATTTTGAGAATCCTGAGTGGAACAAATTGGAATGCTGCCCAAGGCCGAAGCTTCCTTTTTCATGGTTCACATAGAAGCTGATCACATTCTCTCTCTCCCTGCACCTCCTCCTCCCCCACCCCCCCACACACATATTGAGGCTTTCTCTCATTAGCTTTTCTGTTCCTCAAGTCACATGTATGCGATTTCATTTACTTTTCACAACAGTGCTGTGAGGAAGATATGGTCCCATTTCAAGTATGAGGAAAGAGACTCAGAAAGGTTCTGTGTAACTGAGTTATTTCCCCTAAAATAGCACTCACCCATTTTATGTCTCCTTGTTTATCTTGCCTATAAACTCTGTGAATGTAGGGATTTAATTGATCTCAACTATCATAGTATCTCTGGTGTACTGTTGGTGCCCAGTAAAAGTTTATTAAATTAGAGAATTTAAAGTTATGCAGACATAACAGTAATAGCTGATGTTCATTAAATCCTCATAATGTATCAAACACTGATCTAATCACTGTTCTAGTTCCTTCTTATGTGTCACTGGGGTAGGTACCATTAGAACACCCATTTACGGATAACGAAAATGAGGCACAGAGAAGTTAAGTAATTTCCCCAAGTCACATAGCCAGTGAGAGGTCATTCAGGATTTAAACCTAGACAACCTGAATTCAAACCCAGGCTTTGGTTACTCATTCTTATTTGATTTGTAATTTGATTTACTTATTATTTGAAATGAGTGAATTGACAATAAGATGGAAACCATACATCAAAAATTTTTTTCTCTTGCATATGAAAGTCAAGAGAAAACATGAGAACCATAGGTAAATAATACTATGCTTAAAGGTCCTCTTAGGGACTGCTAGTCTTTTAAACAAATCACTAATGGGAGATAAGTGGTTAGTAAATAAACCTCTGTGGTTTGCGCCTCATGTCCTATGTGCTCAGGACTAGAGGGCTCACCTTATTGTCTTCCATATTTCCCAGCAACCTTGCAGTTACCCGGGGGCAGGCAGCTAGTATTGGCAATGCAATGTGAGCAGATGTAACACGTGTTACTGCAGGCTGAGGTAAGGAGGAGCCCAGTCCTGATGTCCCAGTCCCACTTTCTCCACCGTGGTGACCGAGAAGGTTGTGTATATCAGATGGCTGAGTTACATGGGGGTAATCAGCCTGGTACCTGAATGCAGTGAGGGTCAACACCCACTCCTCCCAACCCAACCATGCTGGGCATGCAGCATGAGCAAGAGATAATCTTTCTTGCATTAAGCCACAGAGATTTCAGGGTTAATGTGTTACCTAGCATAACTTAGCCTATCCTGTTGTGCCTCATATCTAGCCCACATGATTAAATCTCTTATTTTTGGTTGTGTGCCGGGTCGCTCAGCTGGTTAAACATCCAACTCTTGATTGCAGCTCAGGTCATGATCTCACAGTTCATGAGTTCAAGCCCCACATCGGGCTCTGCACGGCCTGCTTGGTATTCTCTCTGTCCCTCCCCTGCTCACACTCTCTCTCTCAAAATAAATAAATAGAGCTTAATTTTTTTAATCTCTTATTATTGGTTAATTGCTATACATTAAATCAGAGCATTATTTATAATCTTGTCTTTCAGCCTTAATTCAAAAAATTCTATTTGATTTTTATGATAAGAGATGATGTTATTTAGATATAAGCATGGGCCACATTGCTTCTATAACTGCTTATTTGCTTATATCACATTGCTTATATCATGCTTATTTAGAGCCACTGTGAATCCATATTGATTAAAGTAACAGGTTAAAAAAACAATAATAAAAAAATAAAACCAGGAGCCTGGTTATCTCAAGACTTGATATTTAGTCCTAGCTCCAATGGTCACTATCTGGGTCAAGTACCTTGCCTTTTAGAACCTCTCTTTCTTTATCTGAGGTTTAACCAGATGATCTCTTTTAAGTATATTTTAGCTCTGATATGTTACACATAAAGTTATATTCTAAATGTTTAGTAGCGGGGGAGAGGGGAACTGCCATTCAGGATAAATGGTTCAGAACTCAAATCTGTATGAAAATCATTCCTCTTTTTGGGACTTTTGGTGATTTTGCTAAGTCAGGTCCAGATTCTGTTCTGGAATAGAGTGTGAGAGGGATGCCTGAGTGGCTCAGTCGGTTAAGTGTCCAACTTTCAGCTCAGGTCATGATCTCATGGGCTGTGGGTTCGAGGCCCATGTCGGGCTCTATGCTGACAGCTCAGAGCCTGGAGCCTGCATCAGATTCTGTGTGTGTGTGTCTCTCTCTTTGCCACTCCCCAACTTGTTCTCTCTCTCTCTCTCTCTCAAAAATAAACAAACATTAAAAAAAAAAAAGGAAAGAAAGAAAGTGTGAGACCACAAAGGGCTAAACTCTGCATAACATTGTAAAAATGTGTTTCTTTTATGTGGGGGGCAGAGAGGAAGGCAGGCAAGATCTTAAAGTAGTTCCCCCTTATCTGTGATTTCACTTTCCATGATTTGTCACTCACAGCCAACTGCAGTTTGGAACCAGATGATCCTCCTTCTGAGGAATCATCATGTCAATAATAGCCTAACACTATGTCACAACACCTACATCATTCACCTCACTTCATCTCTTCACGTAGGCATTGATGATTTCACTTCATCACAAGAAGGGCGAGTGCAGTACAAGATATTCTGAGAGAGAGCACATTCACATAACTTATCACAGTATATTATTATAATTGTCCTATTTTACTATTAGTTATTGTTGAGGATCTCTTGCTGTGCCTAATTTATAAATTAAACTTTACCGTAGGTATGCATGTATGCACGTATATGAAAAAACAGTGTATACAGTTGACCCTGAACAACACAGGTTTGAATTGCATGGGTTTACTTATATGCAGATTTTTTTATAGTACAGTACTGTAAAATGCATTTTCTCTTATGATTCTCTTAGTATTTTCTTTTCTCTAGCTTCCTTATTGTAAGAATACAGTACGATACACATAACATACAAAATATGTGTTAATCAGTTGTTCATTGGTCAGCAGTAGGCAATTAGTAATTAAGTTCTGGGGAGTCAAAAGCAATATGTGGATTTTCAACTATGCTGGGGCTTAGTGTCCCTAACCCCCATGTTGTTCAGGGTCAACTGTATAGGGTTCGGTACTATTGGCGGTTTTAGGCATCCTGCTGGAGGTCTTGGCACCTATCCTCCTTGAACAGGTGGGACTACTGTATAGGGACGTGGAATAATTAAGGGATTAAGAGGGAACTGGCAAAGAGAAAAGTTAAAAGGAAAAGAAGTCTGTTTCTCCTATGTAAGGCAGATAGGGCCAATGATAATCTCAGTGGGGTAGGTGGGCTGCCCCCAAACGTCTGTGGTGGGAGAGAAAGCCAGAGCGAATCTCCTAGAAGCTGTGAAGTCCCCCAACCATTGCTACTAAGAGCATGATCCAAGGGCCAACAGCATGAGCATCACCTGGGAGCTAGTGAGAACTGCAGCCTCTCAGGCCCCACCCCAGACTTACTGAATTAGACCCAGCATTTCAAAAGATCCCTAGGTTATTCAAATGCACTTTCCATTTGAGAAACACTGCTCTTAAACCATTCCAAGTTCCTTTTTTCTACCCTTCCTGTTTTTCCAATAGAATTTTTTCAAATCTGAAATCCAGGTCTGCCATGTGTCACCCAGTAGTTTAAAAGGTGAGTTTGAGTGTCCAAGCATGGAGGGGAGACAGTGTAGACCTAGAGAAGCAGTTACGAATGGTGAAGAGTTGTCAACAAATGTGGAGCATCAGGAATAGTTAAGCAGATGGAGGGGACCAATCACCAGGCTGGATTTGTGGAATGTGAGTTTCTCAGACATTCTTGGAAAAATGAAGCTGGGAAATCCCATGAAAGCCTGTCACTTGCTGCAGTTGAATATGGAAGCTTGGACTGGACACCAAAGGCAAGCATGACCCCTACAGGAGGACAACTTGCATTACTTGGGTAACAGCATTGACTCTAAAGCTGCCTGAAAAATTACTGTCATAGACAAAGATGCCTACATTTTCAAGTGGAAGCACAGGGAAATTTTGGCTTTGTAATATTAAATACTGTTTCTGTTTGGCATGCAGGCATTTTAGTGACGTCTGCATTCACTATCCCTGGTAAACTTATATCCTTTGGTCACAATGGTAAGGAAGCAGGGAAAAGTGATTTTAAAAAAGTATTACACTTTTTTTCTTGTTCTTTTTAAATTGTTTTATTTATTTTTAATTAATTTTTAAAATTTACATCCAAGTTAGTTAGCATATAGTGCAACAATGATTTCAGGAGTAGATTCCAGTGATTCATCCCTTATGTATAACACCCAGTGCTCAAAAAAAAAAATTATATATATATATATATATATGTCTTTATGTATATATATATAAAGATATGTATAAAGATATATATATGATATATATAAAGATATATATATGATATATATATATCTATAGATATATATATATCATATATATATAAAGATAAAGCATTTAAGTCTGAGTCTTGCTGATTCTTACAGACTGCTGTGGGTTTTTGTCTTTGCCTTTTTAGCAGGATTTTTAAAAAGTTATTTTTGGACTAGTATTCACGTAATCTCTTTAGGTAGTCCTATTTGAGTATAAATGATAATTTAGGTTTTGTCCCCTTACAAAATAATTAAGTTTTGAAAGAAAGTGGTCTCAGTAATACTGAAAAGCCACTTTGATCTTATAAAAACCAAGGAAGGAAAATAACTTCAGAAAGTATACTGCCAGAAAATAGATATAAGTTTTTAATTTTTTTGGATGTATTAGCTCCAATTTTTTGATATATTGACTTTATTATTTATTATAGTTATAATGTTTAGTTATGGCAGAGCAGCTTAGTAATTTTTAAACCCCATGTTCTATAATTAGTCTACCTAAGTGTGATTCATAGCTCTAACACACTAGCTATGTGACCTAGGGCAAGTTGCTTAACCTCTCTGGCCTCAGTTTCTTCATATGAAGAATAAGGGTGATAATAGCCTACCTATCTCATTAAAAAAAAAAAAAAAGATTAAGTTACTTAATGCCTTACATAGAGCATTTGCTCGAATATCTTATTGACTATTGTTTGCCAAGGCAGGGACAAACAAGGTTCGTGGAATTAGTGCTAATCAGGAAAAATACTTTTAATTCTATTTTTGTGAATATTCTTCCTTTGTCCTAAAAATGTTAATACTTACAGATTCTCCTTTTTGACCTTTAGGGCCAATGGACCCTGGAAATCCTGGTTGTCCAGCTTCACCCTTTTGAGAAAAAGCAGAAGAGTGATTTTGCATGAGGTCAGATGAGTACTGTAGTGACTCTCAGATTCAAGAGTGATTGTGCTCCTTCTGGCCATGGAATTTACCTATTGTCGTCCAAGGAGGAATTCTGAATCTAGTTATACTATTTGCATAATCATGTATTTGTCAGCACTTCACAATGCCTTTAGCTCTTTCAGAAATCCATAATATTCATAATGATATTCAAAATTAATGTGAAACAAATTAGTTTTCAAGGAAAGATGTTCAGAGAAGAAAAAATATATAATTTTGTCCTGTTTTGCCAAAAAAATTTGTGTGTGTGTGATCTTAAAGACATCAGATTGTTTAACTGACAATAATCCAAGACTCATTTTATCTCAGACACTTCTTTCTTTTTTTAGGTGGAGGAGTGGGGAGCCATGGGAAGAAAAGGGAGTCTCTCAGCTGTTTCCAGCACTGATATAATCACTTAAATGACTGGCTGTGGACAAAGAAGACATTCTTGTCCATGTGGTAACAGCAGCTTAGGAATGTGTAAGATGTTCCAGTCAGAGATCTTGAAGAGGGGTTTGTATGTGACATATAAAAAAGTACTTTGAGAAAATACAATTTAGAAATAATACTGTGGGAGGAAAACAGATCACTAGTCAGACTTTGGAGGATCCCAGCATTGTGCTTCCTTTCAGCATCTACCAAGATCCTTGAATATCACATTATGGCTAAAGTAAATACAGCCACTGGAAGTATGTTGGATTTTTTTTTTCCAACCTCAAAAGCGTTTTTGCAAAATGATGTTCACCATGGTATTTCTGGGCATATACCTTTTTCACCTTTCTTACACATTTTTTATTTTGAAAAAAATATAGAAAACATAAAGTCAAATGTGTCAAACCTCTGTGTACCAGGTACCCCAAATGAAAGTAATACAAAAATTTGCAATCTAAGAAGAAATTTCCTACATTTCCCCTTCTATTTCTGTCCCAGAGGAAGCCACTCTCTTGAATGTAGTGTTTATATTTTTCAGTCCATGTTTTTTCACTTTTACTGCATATATGTAATCATAAACAATATATTATTTGATATTTAAAACAAATTCCATAAATAGCTTTTTTTTGTATATGATATCCTATAACTTGCATTTTACCACTCAAGGTTGTTTTTAATATCCATTCCTATTGATACATATAGATCTAGTTCACTCATTGTAACCACAGGACAGCATTCTATAATGTTACTATATACCAGGGTTTACCCAAGCCCCATTGATGGGCATTTGGGTTGTCTCCAGCTTTTCTTCATTATAAACAAATGCTGTAGTGCACATCTCTATATCTTCCCCCTTTTATGGATATCTGTTTATTTTGAAGCCTCAAACAACAGTCCACCCAAAATACTTCAAATAAAAATTTATTACAGTCCCAAAAATGTTGGCTTATTTCCACATTTCTATCTAAATCAATATCTTATGACTTTACACTAGAGGAAGATGGAGTTTGTCATGTGCAATTGATAGAGAAGATCACATTTTCAAAAGGTTCTTCTAGATTTATGGAATATATTTTTTAAAATTAATCTTGATTTTATTAATGTATTTTTCCTTCTTGAACCTAAACATTTAATGTACCATCACCAGTCTTATACTAACCACACTGTAGCAGAAACTATTCTTTTTTCTAGATATAATAAATTCTATCCAAAATAAGAAGAGGAAGAAATTGGTAGATACATTTAAAAAACCAATTGCTGTTGGTTGTAAAGAGAAAATAAACAACTGGTTTTGTCTGAGCATTAGGGTGTACAGAGTGACCATCCTGTTACTCATCTGGTAGGTGTTAAAATCCCCAGTGCATAGGGGCGAAGGAAAAACATGCCTAGTAGTTAGACTAATCTGCAAAATATAAAAGTGGAAATCAGGGAAGGGGTCTAGAAATTACTATTAAAGTCACATCTACCTGCTACCAAAGGGGAAGTAGAGGGGATTATATAAGGAAGAAGAGTAATTATATTCAGAGCTGCTATATATTTGAACCCATGTAAATAAGTCTCCATTGAAATGTAGAGGAAGGACCCAGTAGAGGCATGGGTCCATCTCTCTGAGTGGTATTTGGTCAGGCTGGACTTAGAGGAAATCTTAGGGACCTATTCCCGCATATAAAATTCTGTAAACAAAAGCATTTCATATCTGAATCTTAGACACATGAGGAGTTGGTTTTCATATTTAAAATGAATGTTCAGTGATTTATCACTGTGGCTAGCAGTTGAAAGGCAGATGAATTTACTGAGCTTCAGGAAAAGCTGTCCTCTAATTTGACACTTTCAAAGCTATTTAAAAGGCCTGGTGCTATTGAGGCTTAGTTTTTTCCACCTGTCAGTTGGCCCCAAAAGATACCTCCTAATTTCATAGTAGTCCTTAGATGTGCTGCTACCTTATTCCACTGTCTATATAAAGGAGTAGTTCTCCTCAACCAATCTGTAAACATGTTATTCCTTCACCACATTCTGCAAGTCTCAGGAAAGCTGCAGAGCAGGTATCATCATTTTAACACTGGTCGCCTGGTCACATGGCTGCCATGGTCTCTACTTCCGGTTACTAATAGCCACTAGTGTCCGTTGGTGTTTCTCCCTGTATTTTAGTGTTCTTGATACAGAATGTGGCTGCTAAGCCTGGGGTGATCTGTGTGTAGATTCTGCTGCTTGGGTTTTGGGTAGGCTGCTTTCGTGATTCTATTTTGCGTTGAGAAGTGATGTATTCTACAGCAATAACAAATCACTTATGTGTTGAAGTTGTACTTCTGACTAAATCTTTTGTTCAATGATATAAATTGGGTCCTTTCTCTGTCAAAATTATGGTGGGAGGTGCAAAGATGAACAAGACCAGGTGTTAAGGATGGCAACAGCTATGAATACCAAAGACAGAGAAATAACACTTCGTGAGAAGAAAGTCTGGAGTGGATGAATGGAAAGGAACAAATCTTTAGTGGAAGCTTAATATGTGTCAGGTATTGTGTTTTGGGGTAAGCTCATCTCATCTCATTTGATTTCAATGCGGCCATTAACTCTGTGTAGACACAATTATGCCCATTTAATGGATGAGGAAACTGATGCTCAGAGAAATGAAGTGATTTTCCCAAGTAGTTAGTTAATGGCACAATGAATTTTGACCTCAGAGCCCATGTTCTTTCCACCACTCAGTGGTTCTCACTCCTGACTGCCTGTTACAATCATCTGAAGCACTTTTACACATATTCCCTCAGACTTATTTACATTGGTTCAAATATATAGACTCGACACCAAGTCAACCACAGGTATGGGCTCCACAGCAAATCAGAGTCTCTGGGCATGAAGCCTGAGCAGTAGTATTTTCTAAGAGCTCCCCATGTGATCTCAATGTGCAGCCAGGGTTGAGAACTACCAAGGTCCACCATAGGTGCAAGCAAAGATCTGTGAGGGCAGCTTGAAGGAGGTTTAAATTCTCATTATGGTGACCTATGAACAGCATTATAATTTAAAAAATGAATGTATTGATTCATAACAGATACTAACCATTTAGTACCTTAGGTAGAGGTAGAGGTGACCTTACTCTTCCAGCAAGTGCTATGCTTGTCTTTCAGTTTATTTTATGCATTATTTATTGGCAGAGTCTTTCTCTTATTAATTAGAATTCTTACAAATCATTTCATATGTACATTTATATCAGGTACTGCATCAAGCTCCCTGTAGACTCTTCTAGGTTATTCCTCTGGGTGGGAGGAGGGAACAGTTATACCACTGGCTTTTTCTAATTCCACTTAAGATTCTGAAGCAACTAGAAAAGATTTTGAGCAATAGAAAAGGTCCTTAGAGTTTGAAATACACCTGTTTTACAGAATCAAATTTCTCATCATTGAGGTCTTAAGAATTCCTAAGTAACATATGTTTCCTAATGAACATAGCAAAACAGAAGCCAGCTGTTTTGTTTCAATAAATGAATCATCATTTAAATACTTTAAAAGTGCCACAGCACTCTTCTTTGCTCAGCTGTCCTATGTGACAAGCTTTGTGGCTTTCTTTCTTTCCCCCATTAGCCCACATGTGCACAGTAGTAATTGCTTAAAATGTAATGTGTTTGTCACGGTGGTGTAAGAATTCTGTAAGCTATTTGATTACAGAAAATAATGCTAATGTACTACCCGTACAATCCTAGACACATAAATGCCTTATTATTGCTGTATAATCAATACTTTCTGGATATCTTTTTAAGAATGTCAAGGTTTTACTTATTTTTTTTGCAGAAAATTTCATTTTCAATGGTCAATTTAAAAGAAGTTTCTAGTTTCTGTTGAGACCATCTTTTAGCAATATTTTCTGGTGATAGATGTATGGTCTTTTGAATAGATTGGTTGCACTGATTTATAAGGCGCAGAAGTCATATTTTCTTGAATTCATGTCGAAATACCCTGCTCTCAATCAAGAGAATTTTTACTGGGTGAATGAATGAAAGTAGCACTCACAGGACACATTCCCTCGGAGTATTTTCAGACCTACTCATCTCTGTCTGTAGGTTTAATGTGCATTGTTTTTTTTCCTGACAATGGTACATTCACACTGAATTCAAGGTCATCACAATTTCAGAATCAAATCAGAGTGAAACATCTTTCTGAATGGGCAAGTGAATCTGTCGTCTTCACAGCTCACATAATTAAACCAGTGACTGATGATGAGGAGAAATGCAATAGAAATTTATTAGCATTTTAATTTTAAAACTGTTTTGAAATAATAATGATTATACATTACAAAACTCCACCAAAAAATACCCCCATGATGGTTTATGTATGGGTACTTAAGATGACACAAAAATAGGGAGCCTGAGCCATTTTGCTAAAGGGGGTCTTCAATTTTTTTTTTTTTTTTTTTGCCACCTGCACAGATTCATGAAACATCGCTTTATGAATCAAAGCTTGTGTTCCAATTTCATTTCCCTTGTTCCAGCTATTTCCCCTTCCTCTTCCTTGTAGCCAACTGCTATTCAGCAATCTTCACTGAGGAACAAATCCTCAGTGCCTAATCCGGCTGTCTGGTCAGGAGGCGGAGAGGCTTGCACCCCCTGAAGGCCGGGCTCCCCAGGGACAGAACTCCGTGTGGCAGCAGGACTGCCCCGGACATGTGAATGCATAGGTAGATGTAAAACCCCGGTTGCTTTGTTCACTTTGGCAAATCTGATTACCTTCTCTCCTTTTGGGCCACCAGCTCCATATTCACCAAGGTTTCCCTAGGTAAACATAAGACAAATATAAATACAAAAACAGTCCATTTATGTTTAATACACTCAGCCCCTGCATTAAAAATATAGTAAGATAATAGTGCCGTAACAGCTTTTTATGAATACCATCTCAATCATTTTTGCCTCTCTCACCTTCTGTGAAATATTCTTGAAAAACTCCAATTTTGGAGATACTATCTATCTTCTGTGACTTCCCCCCACAGGAGATGATTCGGGAGAAATACCACACCTCCAAGGGCAAACTGTCGTTACTCCAAATTAATGCCTGGCAACATTACTTGGTCACGAACAACTCCACTGACATGACTTTGTAACATTGTTAATGATATCTTTATTTCTCACTGTAATGGACTTTCCATTAATTAACCTCCTGGTTGCACTTGCCACTCTCTTGACTTGTATAATACCTCACTTTCCTAGTATCTTCCTATTTTTCTGACCTGTCCTCTTTCTCCTCACCTAACGGGTAAAGGTTAGATTTCCTCAGGACTTATGTCCAGACTCTTTTCTCTTGTGACTCAACATTTTCTCCTGGGCATACTTCTTTGCTCCCATGGCTTCGGTATCATCTATACAAAGATGGACAGTTTTATAAACCCAGCACACATCTCCTGAGTTTTGACCCATGTATCAAATTTTCTACTTGCTGTATACACTTGTAAATTCTAGAAAAAAATTCATATTCAAGAGTTTCAAACAGAAATTAAAAAATATAATAATACACACATATATGGGAGAGAGAGATGAGAGTATTACATCATGCTGTTAACATTCATTAGCCCAGAAGTGGGGTAATAACAATTGACTTCTTCCGAATGTATCTCTATAGTTACTTGTTAAAATGCATAGTAATTTCATTTTACAATTGAAAAAAATCAAGGAAAGAAAGAAAACCAAGGAAAAAAAGAAAATCTGAAAAATTTCCCTTCCATAGAAGTCTTCCTTCTTCACTCTGGCTATCATTGTTAACACTGCCCTCCTCCTTATTCCTCAAGTCCCATCGGTCATCCAGCCTGGTTTCTCTGTTCCCCAAGTCTCTTCTCTTCACACTACCGGTCTTCACTCCAGGTAAGCTAAAGCTATCATCATGTCTTGCCAGGACTATTGCAGTTGCTCCCTAACTGGCATTCTATAATCCAGTCTTGCTCCCCATACACCTACATTTTCTATATAAAGTCAGAGAGATATTCTGAGCCCCTTCCTTCAAATCCTTTATAAAGCCATCAAAATCCTACCTGACTTGAACTCATTTTCCTCTACAGGATCATGGTAGCCACTGCTCTCCCTCAGAATTTCCGACTGGAACAGCTTTCTTTTAGCTTCTCAAATGGAGCAAGGTACTTCCCATTTCACCCTTTAAGTCATCACTCTGTCCTCACCCTTTGTCCAGTTAGCAACTATTCATCATCCTTCAGGTCTCAAGTATTAGAAGATGCCATTCACAGAAGCCTCCTGCGGGTCTCCCAGACAGGTTCTCCTCTCATCTTCTCATTGGATATTGTAGTTTTCTTTCATAATACTTACTAATATTTTTAATTTTGTGTTTGTGTAAAGTATTTTGCATCTTTTACACTAGAATATAAGCTCCATGATGACCTGGAATTGAATGCCCCATTCCTAGCACAGTACTTAACATACAGGAAACATTCAACAAATATTTGTTGAATAAATAAGCCTATAATTCGAATTTATGTGTTTTCTCATTAAAATCTTTTTATTAAAATACATGTGTTGGGGTGCCTAGGTGGCTCAGTCAGCTAAGCGTCTGACTCTTGGTTTTGGTTCAGGTCTCATCATTCATTGAATAGAGCTCCACATGCTGTTAGCATGGAGCCTGCTTGTGCTCTCTCTCTGCCTCTCTTTCAAAATAAATAAGCTTAAAAATAAAATAAAATATCTGTGCTGATAGAAAAAATTAAAAGTAGAGGAATTTTTTTAAAAAAATGTGTATTTATTTTTGAGAGAGAATGCGAGCAGGGGAGGGGCAGAGAGAGAAGGAGGCAGAGAATCCCAAGCAGGCTCTGTGCTGTCAGTGCAGATCCTGATGCAGGGCTTGGACTCACAAGGTGTGAGATCATGACCTGAGCTGAAATCAAGAGTTGGACGCTTAACTGACTGAGTCACCCAGGCACACCAAAAGTAGGGGAACATTTAAACAACAAAAATATCCAGAGGCACTCATTCAGATCACTGTTACTATAATTTGACATTTCAAATATGCCTTCCATGCTATTCATACTACTTCAATCAAAAATAAGTAGTTTATAACTGCTGTTACTGTTGGTCTTGTGACAGACATTTTCTCATTTTTTCCTATTTAACTTTCATCTGAAATGTCTAAATTGAAAATAAAAACTGTATTTTCAAAGTCCTGAGCTGTAAATTATTACAGGGACATACTTGAAAATGAGATATGAAACCCTAAGACACGTACACACATACATAAAGAATCAGCAGTTCCAAAATGATAGGTCGCTTGGATGCAACCTGCATAAAACAAATTTGAGGCATTTTCTGATAATACTAGCCATTTGGACATGATGCCAATCAGTGTATACAACCCATCAGCACCTCTCCCTGGCTGTGTTTAAGGTAGGACATTTTTGGGAAAGCTGGAACATGCTTTGGTGTAAGACATGAGTTATCCAGAGATGGTTTTTGGATTGGGAGGCCCCATGCTCTTGAATTGCAGCACAGAAGAGCACCCAAAGTGCATCTAGGTGAGATCATATTACAGTACAGCATCTTGGTTTAGATCCCTCTCCCATCACACCTCTCAGCACCCTACAGGATATCAGAGACGCTGTGACTGGGATGAAAAACTGCATCTATAGCACCAGCTCATATTATTCTATCCATATGCTGTACTGTTCTAAAATCTTGATTTTTTTTTTCTGGTGGCTTTTACACCCAGAGGAAAAACAGGGCTATTTACTGCCCATCAGAGCACCGTATGTTTGCTTCATTCAATAGCTAGACCAGGAAATCCATCTAATCAAGGATATTCAGTGGCCTCTGGAGCTGTCCTCCAATCTTGGGATAACAATAAGCAAGGCAGATGTGAACTTGAACTTCAGCAGCATTGACATGTGAGATCTTGCTCTCTACTTTCTCCAAACTAACTTCACCAGACAATTACTTGGCTCTACAGAAATAATAAGAAACATAGTCCTTGTGTTTCTGGAATCTAGCATTCTGCCACAGATACTGTTCTAATTTTACTAGGTCATTTGTACACTGGAGCCATGTCATTTGAATGGGTTCTCATACACCTTTTGAATAAATGTAATGGTTGCATCATTTTAAATGTGTTTATTTAAAAATTTCTGTGGTGATGTGATGAGGGTTGTGGTGTGGGGGTGCTAATCTGCCTGGCCATTTCAAGAATTTGAGTAGTCAGGGCTGCCTATATGACTCAGTTGGTTAAGAATCTAACTCTTGATTTCAGCTCAGGTCATGATCTCGCAGTTCATGGGAACGAGCTCTGCATTGGGCTCTGTGTTGACAGAGAGGAAACTGGGATTCTCTTTCTCCCTCTCTCTCTCTCTCTGTGCCCCTCCCCTTCCTCGGCTCATGCTCCCTCTCTCTATCTCTCAAAATAAATAAACTTAAAAAAAGAGAATTTGGCGATGTCGGAACTTGTCCTCTGTTCTCTTATGGGAAGTGATGAGTGAGAGTTTTGAAACCTACGTCAGGCAATTGGGAAGACTCAAGCTATTGCATGTGACTTGGAGAAGGTATTCTCTGGAAAGAAGGGGATGTACCTGGGCATGAATAGGTTGGACCACAGGAGACAGTTCATAGGGAGGAAGACACAGGACATTAGGATTTAAATTTCATTTCTGAATCTTCTGGGCCCAGAAGATTGGCTGCTGGGAGGTGCAGCGTCAATCTCCAAAAGTTGAGACTGGTTCTCTGCAAATTGCACCCAGTGTGACGATGGAAGATCACACAACTGTGCATTTTCAATGTGGATCTTTAAAAACAATATCAGATGTAAAATCTGCCCGTTCTTGGCCTCCACACATGATACTTTTTTCCCCATCTAGACTCTTGTGAGAAGCTCTGGATCCGATGGCTTTAGCAGTTGACAGAGCCTATCAAATTTTTATTAAAATTCCCAGAGTTAGAGACAATGAAGAGCAGTTTGCTGGATTGTGAGCAGATTTTCCTTAAGGGGAATATTCTCAGCATTGTTGCTTCGTGCAAACAATCTCACAGAGTGGGAGCAGCTGTTTGTAAATTATTTTTGTGATGGAGAGGGAAATCTACCTTTTATTCTTTGCAGCCTCAAGTGGGCGTGCAAAAATACACATAAACACATTTACATATTGTTCCCAACCTTACTCTTTAGTTTCTCTATTCCTTACTTCCTTTTTTCCCCATTCCCTTTTTGATTTGTGGGGACAAGGTCTCTCATACCTGAGCTTCTCCCTCCAGAAGACAGAAGGAAAATTATAGGCGAAAAGACCAACTCCTGTATAGGGGCCACAGGACAATTCCCTTGCCTTTGAGGATTCCTGGGACTGTGGGCTCTTCAAGTTAGAATGGGGAGGAGGTGTGTCTGAGTCACCTGCTGCTTGTCCTCCCACAGGTGGCTGCTTCAGCAGATTCCAGGCTGCACAACTGGGAGCTGAGTTGCTGAGGTCCAGAGCTCAAGTGCAGACATTACATAAATCAATGCCAATTTAAAAGGGACGATTATTTTAACCTTGGAATGTTACTTTATATGTCTCAATACATGGTCCATTATTTAATATCTAAGAAAGTTTCATTTATGTGCCTCTCTCTCTCTCCCAAGCTACAGCCAGACCACCAGGCATGCAATGAAATGCAAAATGAAACCACCTCAGTATCCAAAACAGATGGGGCAGGTGGGTGAAGTCACTGCTAAATGAAAACACGCATCTCGCTGCTCATGGCACACTTGGCCCTTTCCTTTGTGAAGCTGTGGGTGGGGATGAAGTGGTTACCATCCAGAAATACTGGTCAGTGTAGGTACTGAGAACGTGGGCCCTACCTCCTCCAACCATTCTGGTGGGGCTCATCTAACAGCCCTAACTAACTACTCTCAGAGTGAAACAGAGTAAAGTCTTTGGGAAGCTACCTTCCATTAAATCTCAGATGGGTCTAAAGTCTTTTGATGCTAAGTGGCTATAGTGCGTCATTTGGGGGAAGAAAAGCTATGGTCTCTCCTCTCTAACCAGGAAGGCTCCAGCTTCAAAGCCACATTTTGAGCACTTGTGGACTAAATACTTGTGAACCTCAGTCCTGTAAAGGCAATAAGGAGACATAGCTGGAGTTATTTTGGGCCAGACAATAGCTAACTTCAAAGTACTACAAAGTTTGCTACTAGCAAGATTCTCCACTTGCCTGCTTTGGTCAGCCCCCCCTTCCCCCCCTTTTTTTTTTGAAATATAACCTTCAAGTTAAAAATTTACATTCTCAACTTTATACTAAAATATAAATGCTTCATATGTCTTCATTTAAGGGGAAAAACTGACTCATCGGCAAGATAAACTATATATAGAAGTAGTGTTGGGAGACCTGTGAAGATATGAACTTTAAAAGTTTTGCAAGGGATAGCAAATATTTAAGTAGCTGAGTAGCAACTTGGTAAATTTTATACCAAAGGTGATAGTAATAGAGTGTGCTCTTTAAGTTTTTCTAGCTGACACTGTGACATCAGAGCCAACTCATTCTCATTATTTTGAAATATTTATGATAAATCCTGTTTTGTGACACTAGATGTCATTACACAAAAGCATTGTACTTTAACTGATTAATTTTAGACACGCTTCACTTTTTTTCCCACTTGTTCCAAGCCCTAATGTTTTAAAAAAGCCGGTATAGATCTATTCAGAAAAATGTTTAATAAAGAATCATGAAATATACCCCAAACATCCTTCCTAGTAGAATACTCCCTAGGAAACCTAAGTAAATGAGAAAATATAAGACAGGATCACTTAGGAAGTGTAACAAGCCTTCCACACTTTCCACAGTCTTTATGTTGAGTGCAATCTGATCAAAGAAGAATTGGGATTTTTAAAACTCATTAGCTCATCATTTAATAAACATTTTTCTGAGCACCTGCTATCTTCAGGGCCTTTGCTGGCACATAGCATCTCTCTGAGATTTCTAAACAGAGAAGAATGACAGCAGTCAGAGGAATTTATAAAAAGGGAAAGCAAGAACATAGAGGAGAGACAGAAAGGGGGGTATCCCTGAATTTGTTTTTGTATAGGGGCACAATTATTCACCACAAAGTATCAACAATAAGCTATCAGGTTTAGAAGGGATCCTAGTCAGTGAATAGAATGCCTCACTCTGAGTGATCGGACCTCAAATACTTATTATTAAATGAGGAGTCAATCAATGGTTTCACTTAGGTCTCTGGGTCTTATGTCATTGCCAGCACCCACTTTTTTCCTCTCCGTTGTGTTTCCTTGGAAAACAGAAAGTAAAACTGTCTTACCTTCTGCTACTCAGGTACCACCAGGTCAATATTCCATCTATCTTGATTGCAATTTAAAAACCTTGGGGAAGTGGCTCCCATTAAAAGTGGCTCCTCCCTGAAAGGTGGGAGACTCCTAGTCTTGGCCTATGGTATGTAAAGTTTGCTTGAGGTTTTAGCATAGCAGTGATTGGTTTTGATGAGAAATCCATCACCTACTGTGCTCCTCAAGCTTCAAGGCAGCAAACAATCTATTTCTACCCCGAGAGAAACTGGACATATGGCAGTATAGATGGTGAAACATGGTTTTTGCATTAGTTTTTTGCATGACGTTTTGCAAACTTTGAAGTAATTTTTTTTAATTTATAAAAATAATATCCTGGTTTTGTAAAAAGATGCTGAGTAAAATACATTTTTTTGAAACATACTTTCAGTGCAGAAAGATATTAACTACATGCGATTATGTTTCAAAGTCTGAACACTTAGGAATTAATGTTTTCTTTTTCCAAATACATGACCACATAAAATCTCTGTGTGTATAAGATGTGAAAAAAAAGAAGCCATACATACATTGTTATGATATCCAAGAGTCTGTTGTACTCCTTGTATTCCAGGAGGTCCCTGTATTAGAAATAAATCAAAGATAAATATGTAAACACCAGAACAATGTGAATTTAAAGAATGTGTCTAAGAATTCTCGGAATCTTCCAGTTCAGAAAAAAGGAAGAGCGTGTTTAGTCAAATATTCTAATTAATAGAGAATTACAAGGGCATTAGCTTTTCAGGTTTCTAAAGGTATCTCTAGGTTAAATCCTGCATGAATCCAAAGAGGGGTCCTAAGTGGGAACGTGTAACATTTTACCAGAAGGTCAGCCATCAGCACATTCTTTATTTAAAAATATCGCACCCATAAAACTCCTCCAGGGAAGAGGTAGTAGCTTCAGTTTATTTTTGACACTTATCACAGGGCTTTGATCAATATATTATAGAAATGTGTGCCCATGTGTTAACTTAGAAAATAGGGGAAAATATTTTTTCTATTACTTTATCCGTCTCAATTAGTTGAGTGAAAATGGCTGCACATGGACATTCAGGGCAGAAAAAGATGTCTGTTCAAAAACCTCAGACTTAAGATATTGAAATGCTTGTGGTTTTCAGCTGACATGGAATGTTCACCAAGCACTATGCTGAGCTTTGGGTAGACAGGGAAGAAGACATCTGTCTGTCCCTAAAAATTCCAGATAGAGAAAAAGAGAAGAGTCTCTGAGTTTTCAGGGATTACATTTTGGGGAGAGAGAGCCATAAGAAAATACAAAGCTTAGCATTATTTTAAATCAAGTGGTTCAAGCCAAGAGAGAGTCAGCAATGTCAGAAAAGAGGCTGCATATTTCATCTAGACCTCGAAAACTCCTCAGAGGAGAGAAAATATTTCAGAGGCAAAGTTCTTTACATTTTACCTCAGAAGATAATACAAAGAAAAATTAAGGGTGAGCAAATCGAACATCACTGTTATACAAAAATTATTTTCTTTAAAAAGGAATTAAAAACTTTGAAAACTGAAGAAAATCTTAAGGAACAATTACTAGCTGTCCTCACTGATATAGGTAACACCTTAAGTATATTAAAAAAATTAATATCAGTTAACATTTATGACTGGTATTCCTTATGAACAGCTTGTGTCTGAAGATCTCTCCTAATGTGGAACCTTTGTATTGTGTCACTAAATACAGAAGACACAAAGATGTAATGATGGATGTCTGCAAGCAGGTTGATATAACTCTTGAGAAAATAATAGGCCTCACGAGTAACAGAGCTGAGTATGATTGGAAAGACAAACGATGCTGTTACCTTGCTGAAATAAAAACAGAGCTAATGTCAGAAAAGAATTCTCATGGCACTATATTTTTTTCACGTTCTTTTTCTATCAGCCAGCTTTGTGTATTCTAGGTCAGCCAGATGAAGTAATGAGGGAAGGGAAAATTGGGTTGGGAGTTGTAAGAAAGTTTCTAGCCTAGAAGATGCAAACTAAACACTCATTCTGAAAATCAGGGAAGATGAGATTCTTTACACATTGATCCTTCTGCAGCTACATAATGAGGCAAGGGGAAATGTTAGATACCATATGTAGCAGCATCAACAGGTAGCATATGGGTATATGCATAGTAGGCATTTGGTGAATGTTGATTGTGTGTCGATAATATGGCCAATTAGATACCCACCAATCAGTTATGTGGTGGGTAAATTTAGCTTCATACACATTCATCCTCATTGAATGTATTAATAATTAGTGATCCCAAATATAGCAGAATAATACAGTCTCTCAAATAGAGCAGAAGAATCAATCAAATAAGAATAGCAAACACTGATATAGGATTTACTCTGGGCCAGGCATTATACCAGACATTTTATGTGCATTAACTCATTTAATCCCTACAGTGACACTGAGAGGTACCTACCATCATTATTTCCAATTCACAGATACAGAAATGGAGGGTTAGAAATTGTTAACTGGCCCAAGGTCACACCACTGCTAAGTGGCAGGGCTACTATTTAACATAGGCAGCTGGACCCAAACTCAGTTCTCATCTACTCTCCTATCTTAACTTGAAAGCAGACTCTCAGCCTAAAATAATTTTGGTAGTAATTTTTTTCAATCATGTTAACTGTGCCCCAGAGTACATGGGTGATCACTCTTCTATGTTCTACTTAACATACAGAAATTGAAAAAAAAATCAACAGAACTTGTATTTAGCACTTCTTGTGAGCCCACGCTGTGATTAGGGCAGGAGGGGAAGACAGAAGCACTTTGTCTTTAGATGTAGTCCCACCAGGTAGATGAAGGAGGCCCCTCTATTCTTTGCATCTCCCACTATCTTGATACATTCTTGCAACCCATGATAGGGATATTATGCCTAAATATTCCCCCCAATTCCTCTCAACCCACAGCTATACTCGAAATGCATCTGATCTTTGTTTGCAGAGGTTGGGAGAGGGGGTGGTCAAAGGATATAAGAAGTGGGGCACTTCATAAAGGGGGCTCTGGAAGACAAAAATAAGGAAGGAAAAATAAACAGGAGAGTGAACAGCATGGTAGGGGTTACATGGCACAGAACAGGTAGAAGCATGGATGAGAATAGTAAAAATAACAGGATGGAAAAAATTGGGTGAGGGGCACCTGGGTGGCCCAGTGGGTTGAGCGTCTGGCTTCTGCTCAGGTCATGATCTCACGGTTCACAAGTCTGAGCCTTTCATTGGGCTCTGTGCTGACAGCTCAGAGCCTGGAGCCTGCTTTGGATTCTGTCTCCCTCTCTCTCTGTCCCTCTCCCACTCACTCTCTTTCTATCTTTCAAAGATAAATAAACATTAAAAAAATTAAAAAAAAAGAAAAGAAAAAAATGGGTGAGAATCAGGTCTGATCTTTTACAGACTGGTTATGTCCTCACAGTGTATAGCTGTGTTACATAAACCCAGAAAATATTCCTTATCCAGGATCCTGATCTTGCTGTTGAGCACACCACTAGGGGCAGGGCAGGAGGGCTCTGCACTGCTCCTCCCTCTTAAAACAAAATCAAGAGCACAACTCACTGAACAGAGACTCTGGCCAATAGAAAAGCTTGAAAAATATTATTCAGATATACACAGCATTAATAAACCTATAAAAATTACTTCCACAATTTTATATGTTCTATTCTTGCCATAAAATGTCATATCCACAAAGTAGTGCTCCAAATGGGGTCAGTCTAAAGTTTTAGGCTCTACTACCTTATCTGCTGATGAGCATTTATGGTGACATTTTCTTTCTTGTTCTTTTAGTCAGGAGGATACACTGGGTATCACAGATTCCAGGTTTAACGTAACAGAGATTTCCAGTTAACAGTCTACCCTGAAGGCAATACTTTACACAAATTCTCCCTGAGGGCTAAAGAAACTGTGAGGTGACTGAAAGAAGACTCCAGTATAGAGTCCTCAGGCAGTCTACCTCTGACCTGATTGCAGTCAGCGTGGCAATGGCTTACTGGGTTGTTCTGAAACTGGCAAAAAGAAACCACCTCAGTGTGGGGACAGCGACTACAGAGAAACACTATGCATATAAACGTGGAGAGCAACTCTGTTTATTGTTGGAAGACCAACATAGACCGTGGGGTCTTGGAACTGGCTGTTCTGGAGCCACATCCCCAAGAGATGTGCTATTTTCCTATTTTCTATTCTGGTACAATGCATGGCTGGCGAAGATCCAACAAGACATTTGTTTCCAAGTTTAGTAAGAGCTGTCAGTCTTACAGACTATCAATCAACTCTGAGGAAGGAGACGTTAAAGACTTGTGGTAAGTGACAGGTCTCCCGGCACCACATGGTGTTAGTAGATGCTCCACTTGAGAGGTCACTTTCTCTGAGGTCTGCATTTATGAGGACTCATCAAGGAGTTGCTTAGATGACCCAGGCCCAGTGGAGAATGGAAGCTAGCTATGGAGGGCACATAAGCCTTGGCTAACAAGCAACTCCACTAGGAAAAACAGTTGAAGGATTATGGAAAGAAAAAAATGTCCCAATATCTTGCTCGTGATAGTAGCCTACATGTAGGCATACAGAAATCATGCCTTTACGATGTCTGTCTGTCTTTTAGGCAGCTCTGCTTCACTCTGCCTGTATTGGGTTGGGAGACATAGGACATCTTGGTTAATGTGATGAGTATACAATTACAGAGTAGCTTTAAAATGCTCATGAATTCCAGGGAGACACACTTGTTCAGAACCCAACTGGGCCCATGTGTAATTATCTGAGAGGTCCATAAACCTGGTATGGGTAGAGATCCTGATGTTGTTTCCTACTGCAAAGAACCATACCTGGTGTGAAGTGAATTGATGCTGCAGTTAATTTGGGAGTATATACTCTCAGCAATCATTTATACCATTGAGTTTTGTTTTGTTTTCTACAATCTTGCTAGAGGTGGAAAACAGAAAAGCATCATGAAGCATCATGATGTCTGAAACCAGTGTCATCAAATGCATGGTGTGAAAATGATGAGCTATTTGTATTATCATCCTCTTTGTAGATTTTAGTTTTGGCTGCAGATTCCCAAAGTTTAAAAGATAGGAAGAATAGTGTGTTAAAAACCATACTCTTCAGACTTGGTCTTGGCTGTACTTTCACTTTTCAGTTCATGTAGTACACAGAGGTCAAAGAACTCTACTTTTGCCTCCCCACGCGCCTCCCCCGCCCCTCTCCCAGTCCCCTTCCCTGGTCTTTGGTGTAAGATCTCTATGCAAGTCAGGGCTAAGACCTCTTGATTCAGCTTTATCACACCCTAGTATTCTGAATCAAAATCTCTATGATTCCACAGTTACTCTACCTCCTCTCCGATCTTCCTCTCTGAACCATTTTCCTGTTTTCCTTTTCTCTAAAAGCATCCCTTAGTTTTTCCTAACTGCTGACTAAGCCTCCTTGAGCCATCTGGGTGCCACTTATCTCCATGCACCATTGCTGTTCAATCTCTTATTAAGGACTCCTTTCAGGATTCACAAATACATATTTTCAGGTTATACAAAACTGCCTTCTGGCCCTGTGGGTTTCCAATTAATTTCAGTTGCAACCTTTGAAATACCAAAACCTCTGTGAAGAAAGCTGTACTAGTCAACTCTCTTCAAAACATGCTAAAAAATAGCTTTGCAGTAAGAACAGATTGAAGGTTTGTTATTGAAAGTCATTTGGGCTAATTTTCAAGAAATATTTTCAGTTTCTAATGGCTGGTAGAAAAAGAAGAGAACAGTAATTATTTTTCCTTTGGTTAAAAAAAATATAATTAGGAAGCCTAAAGTTATTCATAGGAATGGTAAAATGAAGCATATTTCAATATATAGTAGTCGCTGGAAAAGCTAAGGTTTTCTCTTATATAGTTCCATCTATAATATCATATATAACCTAGTATATATAAAGCATATTTACACTGATTATGTGGGCTTTGGTACACTGTCTTTCCAGTTGGAATGAAACAAGGAGTTTTAACCTTTTTTTAATCTGATTATAACTCGAGATGTGGTACATAGTACCTTTCCCCTCCTCACAAAGGTTTGCCGAACTCAATAGAATTATTATTTCTACAAGAGGGGTGCCTGGGTGGCTCAGTCGGTTGAGTGCTTGACTTGATTTTGGCTCAGGTAATGATCCCAGGGTCGTGGAATTAAGCCCCATGTTGGGCTCCATGCTGAGTGTGGAGCCTGCTTAGGATTCTCTCTCTCCCCTTCCCTCTGCCCCTTCTCTGGCATGCATGCACTTTCTCTCTCAAATAAAATTTTGGAAAGATACAAAAAAAAGAATTGTTATTTCTACAAGAAAAAAATTTGAGGGGAAAGCTAACTTCTTGCTTGTTGGTTTTGGTTTCAGTCAGAAATGGTAGCAAAACTAGCAGAAGTCTTGCTGCTTCCAAACTCCTAGAATACAGGGCCAACAGATTTAGATTAATCTAAGAATATGGCTAAATAATTGAAAACAAAGCTGCAGTGAGCTCTAGTTAAGTAGAAAAAAGCTTATGGATGGATTTTTGAGCAAAATTACAACATAGAAAGTTGTGTCCTAACTCTGAGAGAAAAATCAATAATACTCTTTAGATAGAAAATATTTGGGAAATCAATTCTTTCTTTTAAACACAGAACCTTTTTTTTATCTTAAATATTTGCTCTAAATGAAATTTTTTTCATTGTCCCTCAGGATTTAATTATGTAAGTTAAACGGTTGTAATTTTATAATGGATTAGTTTTCTGAAAATGCTATGCTTCTGCTACAAATTTTTAGTGACTAAGTAGATATCAACACTCCCAGCCCCCATGGCTCAAAATTGCTGAAAACTCTCAAACTACAAAATAATGATTTCTGAAGCCAGGAGAAGATTTACATTTCAACATAGATATCTCAAGCTCTCCTTTTTAGGATTACAATGGAAATGTAGCCAGACAGTATGTAGTAGGTAAAATTCAAGGACCTGGAGAGGAGCCCCTATTGGTGAAAATATGTCACCTTCTTTCTGGTTTATGCCTAAAACTGCATAGAGAAAGTATGATTTATTTTATTTTATTAAAATTTTTTAATGTTTATTTATTTTTGAGAGACAGAGACAGAGTGTGAGTGGAGGAGGGACAGAGAGAGAGGAAGACACTGAATAGGAAGCAGGCTCCAGGCTTTGAGCTGTCAGTGCAGAGCCTGACACAGGGTTTGAACTCACATGTTATGAGATCATGACCTGAGCCGAAGTCGGATGCTTAACTGACTGAGCCACCCAGGTGCCCCTGAAAGTTTAATTTATTTGTTTGGTTTTATCACCAGCTCAAATGCAAATGTTCCTGGGAGATGTAATACTAATGCTTCATATATATAACTTTGTATAATTCCTTTTTTTAAAGTGTATTTATTTGTTTTGAGAGAGAGAGATTAAGAGATTCTGAGCAGGGCATGACTCTTAAATATGGAGAACAAAGAGAGGGTTACTGGAGGGGTTGTGGGAGGGGGGGATGGGCTAAATGGGTAAGGGGCATTAAGGACTCTAACCCTGAAATCATTGTTGCACTCTATGCTAACTAATTTGGATATAAATTAAAAATAAAGAAAGAAAGAAAAATAAATAAAGAAATCCAGGGAAATAAAGAAATTAAAAATAAATAAAGAAAAGAAAAAAGAAAAAAAAAAAAGAGATCATGAGCAGGGCAGGAGCAGAGAGAAGGAGACAGAGGATCCCAAGCAGGCTCCGCACTGTCAGCACAGAGTCTGACACACGGTTCAAACTCACAAACTTTTGAGATCATGACCTGAGCTGAAACCCACAGCCATATGCTTAACGGATTGAGCCATCCAGGCACTCCCAACTCTGTATAATTTTAAATTTGTTTTCATGTATTTTCTTGGATGGCAGGGTAATGTGATTGCAAAACACACTATCTTATTTGATTTTTATAATAACTGAAGTGGGTATTATTATATTCTTCGTAAGATGAAAAAAACAGAGATTTTCCCCTATATCACACAATAAGCAAATGGTAGAACCAAGTCTAAGAGTTGTTCCATTCTAATATATTCTTATGAATCATTTATTAAATATTTCTTGAGAGCAAGTTGAATGGGGCAGAGAAGGGGAGGAGTAAAGGGATGGTATGTGGGGAGTAGGGACAGGAGAAGATAGGGCCAAAAGACAAAGGGAGACAGAAGAGAGAGGATGAGAATCTCGAAGGCCAATTCTTGTTTATACCACCATCAGCCCAGGCCTCTTCGTTTCTGGCACATGGTTCTGAGAAATGGAGTTACTTCTTTTGAATTAAGTCTTAGTATTAAATTTGACTGTAAGAGGTGAGGACTCCGTGAGAATAAGCTCAGGTAAAATTCTGGTTTCAAGCTAAGCAGGACATATTTCATTTGTTTGGCCAATACACAAAGACACAATCATGAAATTGAAAGTGCCCTCATCCTGAAATAGATGTTTTCATCCACACTGAATATTGAATATACTGAGTTTTTTTTTTTTTTTTGGATGATGAATATGTCAATGAATATACTTAGATTAACATTCTTAAATGAAGTTTACTCTGTAAAGACCTGAACAGAGAAAAACAGGAGAGGAGCAAAGCAGATAGAAGAAAACGTTATATGAGAATGATAATGCATGAATTGGGGAAGGTATCAACACTTTCACTTCAGAAATGGTAGCAGCTGAAGCTGAGGTCAGCCTGACCTCATAGCTTTGAAATTTTAACTCTTTCCTTTATCTGCTTCACAGTGAGAGGGATGCCAGATAGGAAAATAAAATCTCAATTATCTTAAAGCTGGTTAAAAGAATCAAGTAGGGAATTCAATGATAAAACTTCACAGAATCTCTTAATGAGATACAGAATCAGTAAGGGCCAAGCAAACAGACAAACAGAGCTATGAGACATGGTGTAGACACATATTTTCTAAGATTTGGATGCCAAGAAGAGATCAAGAGGAAAGTGACCTGACTGGAAGAAGCATAAGGAGAAGAGAGAGGAACCTCATGTAGACACAAGAAATGTTAAAATCATGGAGGGCTTAGATTACAGAGAGAGAAAGAGAGGATGATTTCTGGGGGGGGGGGGGGGGGGGGCAGTTGGCAATGGTGATCAGCATCTTAAATAACTTTTTAAAAACGTTTATTTATTTATTTTAGGAGAGTGGAAGTACAAGCAGAGGAGGGGCAGAGACAGAGGGAGAGAGAGTCCCAAGCAGGCTCTGTGCTGTCAGCCCAGAGCCTGACAGGGACTTGGGGTCGATCTCAAGAATGATAAGATCATGACCTGAGCTGAAATCAAGTCGGAAACTTAAGGGACTGAGTCATCCAGGCACCCCTTAAATAAGTTTTGAAATTCAAATGACACCAAATGAGGGGTAAAGAGTCCTAGTATTTATGAGATGATAGAAGAAAAGGAAAAATTAAAAAATGATTGTAATTAGTGGAAAAACACCAACCAGGAGAGTAATACTGCTTGGGAGGCTGAAATTCTTATGAGCGTGAAATTGCACTGAAGAACAGTCATGGAAAGTTGTCACACTTAGTAGAGAAAATGAAATACCCTTCAAATAAAACTACAATAGTGCTATTGTATTTGTTGTGGAAGAGAAATCTGTGTATTAGCATTCTCGAAATCTAAAGGATTTAAGTGACACAACAATTCACTTCATCAAGGACATCTTTTGAGGACCTCCTCTAACAAAAATAACACTTCTGTTAGAAGCCAGCAGCCACACATTCATTCTTGGTGAATCTCTGGAAATCCTGAGCAACACTGTGATCCATGATCTACTCTTGCCTCAGCCAGTTTCCCCCACCACAGTGGCATATACCTGCACCATACTTTGAAAGATCAATAGCTTTTAAGTGTCTCAATCCAAGATATTGCCAGCATCCCTGGTTCAGAAGTTCAGAAACAGTGCGAATAACAGGTGAGGAATTGCAGCAAAAGCAGCTTCTGGATCTTGAATGGGAATTTTTCACATCTGCCACTTTGGACATTTTTCAAACTCATTCCTCTGTGTATTCCAGGAAGTGCTCACTTGAGCTGGGCTTGTCTCTTCTGGCCTGCATACTGAGCTGTGTAATTGAGGGAACTCAAGCATAGGCAGTTTATGGTTGTATGAATAAGCAAAATACTCAATATGTGACCTGATTGTTTTCCAAAACTGCACAGTCCCTGGTTTTACTTGTCATTTTGGAACAAGAGTGGGAGGGTGAGACTGTGACAGTGAATGCGCTCAATGGGTATAATTAACCCATTTCATAAAAGCAGATTTTCTAAATTATGCTATGAAGCTCATAAGTTTTTAACACTTTATTTTCCAAGGGAGACAAAAATCGTTTTCCAAGGAGCTTATTTTTCCTGATACAGTGAAACAAATCAATCTAATTGGTATAAAACCCGCTGCATTGTTGATAATCTGGGACATTTTTGACTGATTTCTGTAGCATAATGGTTAGAAAAATAATGATTCCTCCCCTAACACTGCTATTCTGCTTATCCATCCATAAAATGTTTCATACTCATCTCTCTGCAGTATGTCCTGCAAAAGGAAAAATATCATTTGTCAGCTCCCTGCAATATCAGGAGCAGCAGGAATCTTGAGAGTGGCTTGCCACCCACAGGAACAACATCACTGACCCAGCACAAGGTGATAAAAACCACAGGGATATGAAAACTAGTAAGAATGGAGGTGTGTGAAACAAATTACTTATATCCAGTGGCGTCCCCCAAAGCTCACCACCAACAAAAACCATACTTGGAGAACAAGTTGTGCCTCCACCCCCTTGTGTGACCTCGGGAATCTCCCCATAAGCCCCTAAACCAGAAGGGAATCTGGCTTACACAGCCTGCACTTATCAATGCTTTGAGCTTTCGTTTACTGTAATAAAGTGATAACACTTACTCTCTTTAAAAATGTTGGTAGAATGACAACACTTCCTGTGCAGAGAAAATGTGATTTCCAGGCAAAGTGCTTGGGACTTAAGATAACCAGGCTGATGGCACTGGCTTATACACTGCCAAGTTACACAGCGGCCGAGAGCTCGTGCAAAATCCGAATAGTTGGGGACATTCTAGACAGTCTGGCAAGAAGCAAAATGAACAATCTGTAGGTTCCATTTTGGTGTGATTATAGTCTCCAATTTCAACTCGAATGTGTGACATCAAGGATTCTCTCTGATCTATAGGTTGTAGTAATGATAAATCTGCAAATGATGATTTTTGGCTTAACTGAATACCATGGTTACAAAGGGTACATTCAGTTAAATTCTAGAAAAAAATACTTAATGATTTTATTTTTAAAACAGCCCCTCCAAAGGATTTCAGGCAAAAGAGAAGATGCTGACACTTTACGCCAGGGAAGTTATTGGTGATATTACCCTGACATTAACCTAGCCCGTAGGATGTTTTTCCTGTTTCCTACAATAAATTTGGGATATTTCAAGCATGCTGAAAAGTATAGAAAATAACATGAATCCACAACCCAATGTTGTTAGATTCTAACCATTTGCTGTATTTGCTTCAGATCTTTTTACTTTTTAATGAAATTACAGATATAGCTGAAGGCCCTTCAAGTCTAATTTTCTATAATATTTCCTTCCATGTTTCAGATCCCCCAGATAAATAATGAAAATTTGTTGCTTCTCTAATCACTTTTGATCCAAACAGTTTTCTACTAGTAGTAGCTGTGCAGAGAAAACTGACTGCATGGAGTTAGGTAAGCCCCTATTTCTCAAGGCCTGGAGTTTTCTTATGGTTAAAATGGAGATAATCTTTTCTTGCCTACCTCACAGAGTCATACTGTGGTAAAATTAAATACTTTATGGAGATGATTTTGGAAATGATATCATCAAATACAAACGTAAGATTATTCAGGAAACAAGTCTCCCATTCTGAATCTCTCTCAACGGACAATCAGATTTATTAAAACCTTAGCGTTTATCTACCACAAAGAAATGGTGCTTAATCTATGTACTGGCCCACCTAATAACCAGTTTAGTGACCATATATCAAGGATATCACATATTTTGTCCCATCATTGCAATACATAATGCCTGTCAATTCAGAAGTCTTAATAGTTGGTTCAATAACATGATCCAAGACGAGAAAAGTCAGTGGCTATAAGAAGGTACAATCCTTTTCCTCCAGAGTGTAGGTGTCATTAGTAAAAAACTTAGGAAGTCAGAAAGTGGCTAATACTGTCCTACTGTTGCTGTTCATATGGACAGAAAAAGAGAAGTAATTGTGCAATTGAGCCCAAGTGCTAGTTTTCAAATTCTCAACCTGAAACCCCCAGCTGCCTCACATGCAAGTCTATGTAATCTGTGGCCACACAAGGTGATACTGGAATTTTAGCAATGTGGCAACAGCTGTTTTGTCTGGGACCATGACCCCAGTGGGGGACAAGTGGTAATGAAAATGATTAACTGGCCATGTCTGTCTCTATTTTGTAAGTCTTATGTGTCTTTATTTTTAAATCTGAGGAAGTCATCTTATTTTTATTAAGAAGTGAAATTACTATTCCCATTGACTCAAATAAATGGTTAGGTTCATTTTCTCTGAAGAGATTATCATTATAGTACATGGCCTTTAGCCATTTAATAGACCAAAGAGACTTAGGTTCTTTGCTGAAAGGAAAACTGAGACATATGATAAAACCCTGATCAGTTCAAGGTTTTTTAAAGGGATGTTAAGAATATGAACTGGATTCCCATTTAGACATGATGAGCCTCAAAATGTACATAGTCACATATAGGGTGTTTTAACCAGAAATTAAATGTTTTAAATCAGACAGTTCTTGTCACCCACTTTATTCGGTAGTCCAGAATTTGGGGTACTAATACGTTTTAGAGGTGCGCCTTGCTATATGCTGGAAACAATAACTTTGTACCTTGAGTTCTTGGGACACAGTTGATAAAGTTGGAGATGGAAGATTTAAAAATTGGGGGTAGTGATGGATAATGGGGTACAGGTGCAGAAAGCCATTAGGACCATGGTGTTTTGAGGGCATATATTTTCATTGCTGTGATTACTCATCTGACCCAACCCAAAAACTAGCACAAAAGAAGCATCAGGTCTAGTTGTGGAGAAAAAGAAAGACTGACTTAAATGTGAAGAGAGTCTCCATCTTTAATGAAAGACATGGTATCTACTGGATTCAGGCAAGACTGAAATTAAATGGGCTAATGTGAAGTTGGTCAGTTTTCTTGTTTTCTCTCAGCAAACAACTCTATTCCCAGGCTATGCAAAGACTAAAAATGATGTGCTAAAAATGATGTTACCTCTAGAATTATCAGTAGAAAAAGTAATTTTATCAGATCCAAATAAAAATCTAATCACCTCAGATAAAAATGCCATCCCAAGACTTACAAAAGTGAGATGTGACTGGCTATTTTCCTTGCCACTCGTTACCACCCCCATCCCACACACCTGCTTCCACCCTCATAAGGCCCTACATGTTAAAAGCCATTCAGCTCCAAAACCTTTTCTGGCACTATTTTTCTCTTAGCTCCTTTATGTTTATTAAATACATCAAGCTCTTTCCCACGTTTGAATTCCTGATCTTTCTAGTTGGATAGCTCTTGCTCTGACCCTCAAATGGGATGCTTCTTCTCAAGTAACATCATCTAAATGCTCAGAGATGCCATCTTGACCATTTTAACTAGAGTAACAACTTTCTCCCCAATCACTCTCATATTGCCCAGTTTGTTCCCCTGTATCACCTCATGCTAAACTGAAATGTTTTTGTCTATCTGTTGACTTGCTTATTAACCATAACTATCCCCAACACACAACAGAGTGTAAGTTACTGAAGGGAGAGCTTGTCTGCAGCTTGTTAGTTTGTTGCTATGTATTTTTTATTTAAAAAAATTTTTTAAAATGTTTGTTTATTTTTGAGAGAGAGACAGACAAGGCGCGAGCGGGGGAGGGGCAGAGAGTGGGGACAAAATCCGAAGGAGGCTCCAGGCTCTGTGTCCAGACTCTGAGCTGTCAGCACAGAGCCGGACGTAGGACTCAAACTCATGAACTACAAGATCATGACCTGAGCTGAAGTCGGATGCTTAACCAACTGAGCCACCCAGGCACCCCACTATGTATTTTTTTTAAACTACTGTATGCTCAATGTTTATAATAGTGACTCACATGTGATAGATGATCAGTAAGTATTTGTTGAGTAAATGAATTCAATATTACACCCTAATTTACCCTTCTAACTCTGTATAAGGCAGTATAATCATAACCTTCAAACCGTGCAATGACCCATGCTTTCAAGGTAAAAGAAGTTCTTCTACACTGAAGTTAAAACTAAAACAGAAACAACATGGGTTGTATTTGTTTTAAATCATATTGTTGTTTTAGAAAAGAAGCATGAATTTCATTGGAGTCAGCTCCCACAAAATGATCACTGTAGAGTTTTATCAGCATTTTACAACAGATGGACATTTTAGGTATCCATGAGCTAAGGGTTTTCACTTCAGGAGTGTCAAGTTCATATTGAAAGTGACGGTGGATAAAATAGCATTTGTATTTAAAGTATAGGATAAGCATAAATTGCAAAAAAAATACCTTAAATAATTTTGAAAATTATGTAGCTTTATATTAAAGCCTCAAACAAAAAATTCCATAGCTTGGACATCCTTTAAGAGCTATGAAGTGCCTTTCTTTGCTTATAGTTTTTCCAGCGGAAACAGTAGAGGGAGCTGCTGCCCCACGTTACAAATTCCTTGAATTTCTGTTTTCAACATAAATTGCTATGCACTGAAATGTGACACATTTGAGCCCACTGCTCAATTCTCATACTGCAATAATGAAACAATGCACAAAAACAATGCCAGAAAAAAAAAGAAAGGGAATGAAGAGCCCTGCCTGTAACAGAAAGAAATAATAACACATTTTAAAATTAATGTGGTTTTTAATAAACACTTTTACAGTGATGATGAATGAGAAGCAAAGTTAATGTCAAATGGGTGGGCTAATACATACTTCCTTTAATGGCTCATTAGTTAAATTCTCCTGCTTTCCCTCCTGCTCCGCCTCATTTCCAGCTGCTTTCCTCTCTTTTCTAAAGGAACTAAAAACCAGAATACTTTGAATAAATGAAGGCATTTCAAGTCTTGCGACTTTCCAAGTCTCATTATCATAACACAGGCCACTATTTTCCATTGCTTACGCTACGCAGATAACTTGCTTTAAAGAATAAGAGAAATTTTTATTAGAGTGTGAAGGATAGTAATTGAGACTTAGGGAACATCACGACTCATAAAATGCAACAGCTCAGATCATGGATGAACTAGTCCCACAAGCAAGGAAGAGGCTGTAAATCAGAAGGGAAAAAACACCACTGAATACTTAGACCCTGTTGTTATTATTACCTGACTGTGAGTAACTTTCACATCTATCTCTTCATGAGTAGATTTACATATACAGAATAAGCATTCCATATGTATGTAGAGCACGGATATTTTACTTTAGCAAGTCAATGAAAGAAATTCACATTTTTGTTAACTGAATTTTGGGAAATTTGTAAAAAGGAAAAATGTGTTGGTTCAATTACAGATCCAATATAATCTCTGCTGTCTACAATACTATATGTGTGAATGGATGGTCAGAATAATAGGAATGTATCTCAGTTACATAGCTAGAGCTTTTCATTTACAAGAAAGATCTTCACATACATGGCACTGCTTTTCTTTCTCCCAGCAGCTGCGAGAAGTTGATGAGGCAGGTGCAATCATTTCAAATTTACAGAAAAGGAAACTGAGACAAGGAAATGTTAAGCGAATTGCCTGAGGACACTAGTGTGAAGGGCTGGGTTCCTCACTATCTTCTTACACTATCCTGCTGTCCTGAGGCACTGCAGTGCTGTGAATTACCATAAGAAAATCAAACCATGTTCTGTGTATAATGTTTAAGTAAGGCTGATCCTAGTCAAATTGTAAACTAGAAGCTTGTCTTTCACACCTGTGATCTAATAAAATAAAGGTGGGTTTAGAGAACAGCTCCTGGGTTTCACTTCTGGCTCCCCAACTTAGGCTTGTGTGATCTTGGGCACATTACTGGATATTTCTAAGCATCCTTTATCCTATTACAAAATGGGATAGTTTCTGCATCTCACCATAGTTACGAGGATTACATAAGGCATTGGCAATGGGGTACCTACTGCAGAGCAAGTGCTATAATAAACTCTCCTGATCCATCCCTCTCTTTTGAACCTGTTTCCTCAGGAGTTAGTGTTATTTCCTTCTCCGGGAGATACTTAATGCTCTCATGCTTCTTCTCTGAAAAACTGCTCTCAAGCATAGTGTATTTGCAGGTATTATCAATCCAAGACATCTCTACTTAATGGTTTGCCTCCAATGAAGAGTAGTCATTGAAAACAAGATGGTGGAAGTTACTTGTGGGAATCTGAGAACTTTTTCCTTTGCATAGGTAAGATCGGCTCTGCCTGTTAACAGGAAATTGGACTAATATTTTACAAAAAATATGTTCATCTTGTGGCTAGCTCTGTTATCCAGTTTAGTTGCTCCTCAATGACAAGCATTTTTATTAAGAATAATCTTATTATACGCAGATTACATGTGTGTAAATTTCAACTAAATCTTCCCCAAAGAGAGTAAAAATTACTTTAAATATGGGGAACTAAATTGGAGCAATATATATGACTTCGATGAAACACCAATTCATAAACACAATTTAATAACAGTAGTTCAATAGATCTACTTTTAGTAAATATTCCATTATTACATTTTTCCCCCTAGGAAATACACTCTCCGAGGGGGAAAATGGTTGTCCTTTATATGCTAAATGGAAAGTTGTGGGAAATTATTCTTTGCAAACAACTTATCTTTTTGGTACAAATGCTTCTTAAGAAAGTGAGAAAATACAAATTTGGCTTCAGAACAAAAAATTGCAAGTAGAAGGATTGGTTAAATGTTTTAATTATTTGAGTTGCTTCGAGCCATTAGAGATTTCTCTCAGTTCTATTTTTTTAAATCTTCATTGACATTCCTTTAAATACCAACATTATCTTTGATTTCGGGAACATCTCTAAAACCCCGAAGGGAAAAACATTTTCTTGAAGAAACTGAGCAAAGTATGCTTGTTATCAAAGGATCCATGCCTCCATGGTTCTTTTTAGACAATCACACTGAGCAGAATAGTTTTTCCTGCCTAACTTTTCTAAAGGCTAATTGCTCCAACATATATGCTAAAATTACATACTATGCACTCACTTGAGGGATATTACATAGTGTTTGATTATTGTTGATAAGAGAGACAAAATTAATATTTTAAAAATATTTCATATTGTCATGAGAAATTCTAACATGTGCTTTAGGAACCTCATGTTCAAGCCACTAGGGTGAGTCATACACCATCTCCCAATCTCAATTAGAAAGATTTTAGTCTTGACCAACCTTTCCTTCTTTCTCTTATTACCTTCCTTCCTGCTGTGAAGTAGGGCTCATTTCACATAGGGTACAATGCTGTTAAAGACAAATAAATGAAAAACAACAACATCTTGATCTAAATATGTCCATAAATAAATGGGAACATCTCTCAAGCTATATATAACTTGTAATAAAAAACAAATAGCTCCATGGGGCATTCTAACAGAGATTTTAAAAAATATTCTGCTGATAATTTAAAAACAGTAAATACTATGATAGCCATAGTGAATCCTGTGTCCTCTCAACAACCCAAGCCCACCATGCCACCTCAGAAGGGACCTTATCAATGAAATCTGGCCACGGGATTCCCCACTTAGAAGTCTTCACGAATTTTCATAGCTTCATGTGAGGTTCACCAGGACCCTGCCAGGGCCTGACTTGCCAGTGCTGGCCTAGTGCACTGGGTCTCAGAAGTGTGTGGGCTGCCTGCCTTGCCTCGCTGCCCAGAGCTGCAGTGCTCTGTGCTTTTTGCTCAGGCTGATTTCCTCTTCCAGCAATACTCAGTTTGCTCTCTCCTTCCCCTCTATTTGTTTTACTGGACAATTCCTTTTCATCTCTTTTTTCAACAGTTTTATTGAGGTATAATGGATATAAAAGAACTGAACATAGTTAATGTGTACAATTTAATGAGTTTGGACAAATGAAAACACCTGTGATACTATCACCACAATTGAGGTAATCAATATATCACTTCCCAGAGTTTCCTTGTGTCCCTTAGGTAGTTTTTGTTGTTGTTGTTGTTGTTGTTGTTGTTGTTGTTGTTTTGTGGTTAAGAACACCGACCATGAGATCTACGCTCTTGACAAACTTCTCAATGTACAATACTGTGCGCAATACTCTACAGGCACGATGCTGTACAGCAGATCTCTAGAACTTATTCATCTTGCAAAACTGAAACTTTATACCCATTGAATAACAACTCTCATTTCCCCCAGCCCCCGGCAACCACTGTTGTGTTCTCTGCTTCTCTGAGTTTGGCCATTTTAAGTCTGTTATATAAGTGGAATCATGTAGTCTTTGTCCTTCTGTCACTGGCTTATTTCACTTAGCATAATGTCCTTCAAGTTCATTCATGTCGTAACTGGCAGGAATTCCTTCTTTTTTTAAGGCCTGATTTTTATGCTCCAGTTGTCAATCCTGAAGGAAACCATCTCGACCATTATCTTTTCTAATTCTTTCCCTTTGTTCACATTTCTGTAAACTAAACTTGAATCCCCAGAAGGCAAGGACAATATAGTATTGCTATTTGCAAGCCCAGCTCCGAACAGAGTACTGGGTACATGGGAGGCCTTAAATAAATGTTTGTGAATTTGTGAAACAATGAAAATTAGGGGTAGGTTGCTTTTTTCGTAAGCTCATTTTCTTAAGATATGAATTAATATAATCTTGAAAGGACTGCTTTTGAAGAACTCTGTTCATTTCTAACCACTTGGGAAACAACAGCCCTCTTGCTGAAATCTGCTCTATGCTATGAAGGTAGCATTGAAAGATGCCAGGATCCTATTATTTTACCTTCCTATTCAATGCTGCCCTTGGCTAAGTCCTGGAAGTGTGAGTAGGTGCCTTACGAGAGTTTCCGCAGCGTGCTGGTGTGCAGGTTACGCATTCAACCTACCATCTGAACAACTCCAAAAAATCCAAAAGGTGAAACAAACTGTACCCCAAAGTAAGGTTTTGATAATACTTGCATTAGAGAAAAGATATTCTAGTCAACTGGAGGAGTTATCCCAGAATCAAAAAGACAGAGAATTTCCATAAACCACCTTTCTTAAACAGAAAATGAGCCATGTTATACTTTTTCTTTTAAAACAAAAGCTGATCTATAAATAAAAACCTTTTCTTTTTTACATAGATTTTCTCTTTATTTTTGTACTTGGTATATTGCAGTATTTTATAATAATCAGTATTTTGTTATATTACAAAAGATAATAAGCTACTTTTCTTTTAAATAGCTGTGTACTCAGGATTTAACAAACACCGTATCAGACTCATAGCGGAGTTTAAATTCTAAATCCAAAACTTGAAATAAAAGAAGTACCTCTCTTCCCCACTCTGGCAATAAACTAAAACTGGTGATATTGAATATTAAAAATTCTTTCATAAAGTCACATATTTCTTAATCTTCTAAATTCTTTAGTAAACTTGGTTGATCTGTAGTTGAGAACTCATTCCATGACTTGGGGTAATCTTCCTTCCTAGACAGTTGGCAGGCTTGTCACAAAAGCCTTCATCATTCAAATTCCTTCTTTGAGACAACAATTATCCCGTTTTAAAAGCAGTATCATGTGTTGACAAAGCTACATGAAGGTCTAATCTTGCCTGTTAGCATTCACCAGCTTTTCTTCTTCATAGCACAAAACAATTACTGCAAATCTCACAATGCGTTCTCTGTTTTGCCAGAAAATTTGGAATATAAACAACAAAGCTAATTCCTTTAAAGGATGGATTGCAGGCTCCCAATTTATGCCTCTTCCCATTCCCCACCCTCCCAACTTGCTTTTATAATCAGCAACACCAGTATATTGCTTATAGAACAATTCACTTGAATGGCTAAAGTGAACAAAATGAAATCAATGACAAGACAGCAATCATGTTCATTTTTTGGCACATGACCACATCCTAGGAAATTCCTAAGGTCTGGAGCCCTTTAGTGGTGGTGAAGGGTGGTTCTGGTCCTTAAAAAGCCACTTCTATTCTGGGTTTTTTTCTTACCTACAAAATATATCTATTTGTTTACTCATTCATTAAATAATTAATAATAATTAATAACCACATGCTCCATGACAGAAACTGTGCTAGGCAGTGGTGATAAAATAGAAGTTCAAAAAACCTGCAGTGCAGCAGGCAGACAGACAAAGAAAACAACAGTAGGAAGCAATGTGCCATGTGCTACATGAGGGCAGGAGGTATAAGATTACAAGGATTGTGGAAAGGACACTTCACATAATGAGAGCACTGACAAAGGCCATGCAGGAAAGCTGATGTTGACATGAGTCATGAAGACAGAGGGAAGCTTACTTAGGCCTCCAGGAGAACCTGCACAAAGGACGGCATTTGTGAGATAGTAAGGAAAGATTACACAGTGGTTAAAATGAAGGAAAGGCATAGGGGGACAGGCAAAGAGAGGTAAAGGGCAAACTAAGAAGGACCCAGAATGATATGCAGAAGATGCAGAATCTATCTAGAAGGAGGAAGAAGCTGTTAGAATTTCAAGCCAAAGAGTTACATAGTCTGAATCCTCATTTACCAATATTACTCCACTTGTAGAAGGTAGAGGCAAAGAGCCCCCACTCTGAGATGGTTACAAAAATACACATACAAACTGACGGGGGCCTAAACTAAGGCAGTGGCAATGAGGAAAGAGAAGAGGAAATGGATTCATGAGCTACTGGTATATAGAATTGACATGATTTGGATATGGAGGATGAGAGAGAGAGAAAAAAAATATTTCTAGAGTTTAGTTTGGGACAGGCTACTTTTGTAATACATAGGAGACCTCCAAGTGGAGATACTGAGCAAGTTGGAATGTATGAGCCTGGAACTCAAGAGGAATGTCTGGGTTGAAATAAAAACTGGGAATCTTTAACACATGCAACATACAGATAGGAGAGGAGGGTACATAGTTAATGAAGGAGACAAAAGAGGATGGCCCGAGAGGTAGGAGAAAAAAAATCAACATCACTAAACCAAGAGAACGGGAGTTTCAAGAAGACAGCAGTCACAAGTGTAAATTCCTGTATAGCAGTGAAATAAGATGAAGCCTGGTAAGCGCCCAGGGAATCTCATGCCTCAGAGATTATTGGTGACTATAGAGAGTGTCCGTGGAGTAGCTTGGACACAAATCAGACTGTAATGGGTTGAAGAGTTGGCAGAACCACAAGGAATGGAATACAATTTCTAGAGGTTTGTGATAAAGAAAAATATCCGCTAATTGGCTTGAAGATCTTTATAGCTTTCTTCTGCAACAGCATTCCACAAAATTCTACTAATAAAACAGCTGTATCAAGAAAAGAGGACATGCTTCCCCAGATATCTAAGTTACTACCAGCCTGGATGTTAAGAAACTGAGGGGATGGAGGTAGGTAGTTCCAATCAGGATTCATCTACTTGAAGACTTGCCTTAGGGTGCTCATGCACGCAGTACAATTGTTCCTGTCCATGTAATAAAGAAGTAGGTGAGGTGTACAGTCACTAGCCTTCCTTACCTCATGCTTTGTGTGGTGGTGGGAGGTGTAAGGAGGATAACCATTTTAAACAGTAGAAAGATAGAAATTGGCTACAGGGGAGCAAAATAACCCGCAGATAAATAAGGGCTCTTCTAAGGAACAGTCATCCTACTGTTTACTCACGGGCGGTCCTGGGGGGCCTGGTTTTCCTGGAGGACCTGTTTTTCCTCGTCTTCCCTGGAAATCAAAGAGAAACAGTTAAATACCTGTGATTCCTTTGTATTTTAAGATAAGACAATATTAAATGGCAACTTTAAAGATAGTAAAAATCAACTGAAAGTTAAAAAATAATTTCAAGTCCACATCACCTTTAAACATCAACAAAATCTAAAAGCAACGGGCCAAATCTTAATGACCAAGATGAGAAAAGTAGTGCTTGGAATGAATAAACCTTAACTTATCAGCAGTCCTTTAAAGGCTTGCTTGTCAAGTAGTATAAACTATCTGAAAGATGGTCTAAGATTGGCATTTTATCTGATGCTTCTATGGTTTCAGATGCAATAAAACCTGCATTTGTCATCTTAAATTGGTGTTCCTCAAAGAATGGTCTGAATTGTAATTAAAAAAATTTTTTTAATGTTTATTTTTGAGATAGAGCGAGAGAGCGGGAGAGAGACAAAGAGAGAGGGAGAATCGGAATCGGAAGCATGCTCCAGGCTCTGGGCTGTCAGTACAGAGCCTGACGCGGGGCTTGAACCCACGAACTGTGAGATCATGACCTGAGCCAAAGTCAGACTGAACCACCCAGGTGCCCCTCTGAATTGTAATTTTATAGCAGTGACCTGAGGGTGAGATTGGGTGTTACAGCTGCGTATTCTGGAGCTCCATCTTAATTTACTGGCTTAGAATCTCTGGGGAAAGAAGCCATGAACTTGCATTTTAAAACCATTTCAGGTCATTCTTATGTTTGCTAAAGTATGAAAAGCACTACCCTAAGCCATACCATAATCCTATGTAGTGTATAAAGCACATTAACATGCTCTTTTCCTCCCTTTGGATGGTTAAGCTATTTTTTTAAGTAAACTAAAATAAAGACCCCTTGCTTACTAGTCATTATCATAATGGAATGTTAACTTTCCCAAGTTCACAACTAGCTAAATTCCAGTTTCAAGAGTTAGAAAAATAAGATTGGGCTAACATCTATAGGTAACTGTGTACCTAATATCACTTAAAGGGCAGTTAGTTACTTTTTATAAATTTAAACATTTTTCCCCTTTCTAATAGAAGGAAGTAAGCTTAGGTATTCAAGCATACATTTTGAACAAGAAGCATTTCTGAGCATGTTTGATAAATATGTCCACTCTATTTCATTTTTCCTGATTATTTTATTATCATATTGGTAGCATATTAATAAACATTAAGACTTGTTGCTACTGAAAAAGTAAAAGTTTTGGGTTAGTCTTTCAATTTTGGACGGGAGGGGAAAGAATTGTAAACATAAACACTAAAGGCCCATTTCATTCACTAATTTTCTTGCCTTGAAAGTGCCAGGCAAAGTAGCTTTCTCTCTCTGGTTTTCATTTAGGATTGGAGTGGGGTAGGAAGTCCAATGCCAGACCAGCAGAGTAAGTTTTGGGAGGTAAGCATAAACCACACTGTGACTGGACAGGAAATGCTTGCAATGCTGTTGAAGGTGAGTTAAAGTCACAGCATCAGGAGTTCCTATAAAAATAGCTGTTTTTATAAACAATCCCAGCTAAAGTCTATGGAACATATTTTTAAAAATTGTATTAAAAACAGAAATATAATTAGTGGTGTTTTCATGTTTCTGTTTCACGTTTCTGTTTCAGAGATCTGAACCTGGGAGCTCCTTTAGGGACTTGTAACATTGGAATGAATATATAATTTAATTGTCTGTATACTTAATAAAAGTTTACACATGTACACCATTTTCTGGTCTTGTAGTTTACACATTCTGAAAATCAATATATTGGGTCTTTTAGTAAATGTAAGTCAATTAGACCCTGAGGACTAATCAATGATAAAAAGTTTACTTAGAAAGTGGAAGCACTGTAATTTATTTATTCACAGGGGCACAAAGAAACAAAATCAATGGCATCGAAGTGGGTGATTGGTTCTTTCTTTCAGGTTGAGGTAAGTTAAAACCATAGGATCAACTTCTGTGTGCATTCTCCTTTCGTTAAAGGAGACATGTATATTGATCGGGGCAGGAAGTAGGGAAAATGAGGCTGACTATTGATCAACTTTTATCACAGAGTTAATGGTTAAGGCAAACCAAATGTCAGATATTGTAAGATAACATTGGCATGTCTTAGGATGAGGAGTGAAAACAGTCATGATTCAGTATGGCACGGGCAAGCATCCAAATTCTTGCATATCACTGCGGGTTTATGTGATCATTCAAGTCAGCCTTGCAATCCGAGTGCACTGATGTGCATGCTGGAAGACTGCAGGGGAAGCCTGCTTTTGTTCTCGCATCCTTGCTAAGAGTGGATGTGCAGGTAAAATATTTTTCAGGGATGTTAAATTACTGGAACATATTGTGTGTAGGAGATAACTTCAGATGACAAGTATTTTCAGTTTAAATGTGATTTGTAGGCTTGAGTTTCTAGAACACCTTAATACGGATTTGAATACTTTTTAAAGATTTCTTTACAAAGCAGCATAGGCCCCATTTTCTTAGCCATAGAGCTAAATGCGCCTTAAATATATTGGGACCTAGGACTTTAGCCTAAGTCTTAAGTTTCATTGACCTGTCAGGGGGATCTTACAGGACAGAGTGGGGGAAGGGGGGGGGAGAATAGATGAAAACCTGATGGAAGCTCCAGAAGGTGAGGTCTCAGAGTGGTCTTGAACTATTGGACTGACAGACTGTGGTCCTACTCCCAGACATCATCTTTCTTCTCTCCAAGGAGCCCCACGAATTAACTCCTTTGTCTTCTTTACTCCCATTCAAGGCCTCCAGCTGCACTGAACAGTCTCACATTCTCCCATTCCTCCAAAACGTCTTTTGTTTTTTCACTTAAAAACATTAGGGAAGGGCAAAAGCCTACCTAAGACATAACAGTAGATTTTTGGTAGGGTGCATTTTATTGTTTAAGCATGGATAACTCGGGGAATATCAAGACAGCAGGCATAAACCACAACTCTCATCCTAGAACTAAAATCAGATTCCTCCAGTTTTTCTGAGGGGAGTGTAATCTATGAATCTCTGTTTTTCCCTTACAGGACTCCAGGGGATTGTGTGGGGATGCCTGGGGCCAGGGGTGAGGGCTGCTGCTGGGGGGGGGGGTGATGCGATGGGAGGAATGGCGGGCTCATGTTTGTTCCCACTTCTGCCTCCTTCTATTTCAGTGCCTTCACTGCAAGGCTTACTCTAGACCCCACTGAAAAGTAAGACAAAAAGTGGGGACTTGGATGAGGGTGGGGATGCAAATCCTGGCAGATAACAGACAAATGCTGACCTGGGGTAACCTTCCTGGTTAGGATGTGTGCTCCCAGGTGGCCATTTGTTCAGAAGCAATTCTGATAAATTGGAGTCTGGCTGAATCTCCAATTGGATGGGGACCTACTGTTCCAGCATAATCACAATTGGGCTAATCCAACACTTTTCTGAAAAGTGGAGCATAAAGCACAAAACACAGATTCATTGTATCAGGTTGCCGTGGAAACCTCAAAGTGCTCAACATGTAAGTTTCCTGTTTGTAATAGTGGAAAGGTTATTAGACAGCAGTTTAGATATTTGTCTAATGATTTAAGCCCAGCAGTGCTCCAACCCAATTGTGCATCAGTATCATCAGGAGGGCTAGTTACAACAGATCAATATGTGAGGAAAAGGGAACTCTCGTGCACTGTTGGTGGACGTGTACAGTGGTACAGCCACTATGGAAAACAGTATGGAGTCCCTCAAAAAAGTAAAAATAGAAATACCACACTGATTCCACTACTGGGTATTTATTTAAGGAAAAAACACTAATCTGAAGAGATACATGCACCAGTATATTTATTGCAGCATTATTTACAATAGCCAAGCTATGGAAGAAACCTAAGTGTCCATCATTAGATGAAGGATAGAGAAGATAATACACGCACACACACACACACACACACACACACACACACACTGAAATATTACTCAGCCATACAAAAGAATGAAATCTTGTAACAACATGGATGGACCTAGAGGGTATTATGCTAAGTGAAATAAGTCAGACAGAGAAAGACAAATACTGTATGATTTCCTTGATATGTGGAATCTAGAAAACAAAACAAATGAACAAACAAAACAGAACACATACTCCAAAGTACAGAAAATAAACTGGTGGTTGCCAGACAGGTGGGTGGTGGGAGAATGGATGAAATAGATGAAGGAGATTAAGAGGTACAAACTTCCAGGTATAAAGTAAAGAAGTCATGGGGATGTAAAAGTACATCAAAGAGAAGAAAGTTGATAGAATTATAGTAATTTTGTATGGTAACAGATGGTGGCTAGACTTATTGTGGTGATTATTTTGTAATGTGTATAAATATTGAATCACTATGTTGCATACCTGAAACTACTGTAAGATTGTATGTGAATTATACTTTTAAAAAAACCCAAAAGATTTCTGTCCCCACTTCCAGAGTTTCTGATTGACTAGGTCTGGGGCAGGGCCTGAGAATTCACATTTATTTTTAATAAGTTCCCAGTAATGTTGATGTTAATGGCTTAAAGACCGTACTTTGAGAACCCCTACTGTAAGCCTCGAGCTCTTATTCATACTTATTTATTTATTTATTTATTTTTAATATGAAATTTATTGTCAAATTGGTTTCCATACAACACCCAGTGCTCATCCCAACAGGTGCCCTCCTCAGTGCCCATCACCCACCCTTCTCTCCCTCCCACCCCCCCATCAATCCTCAGTTTACTCTCAGTTTTTTTATTTTTAAATTTTTTTTTCAACGTTTTTTATTTATTTTTGGGACAGAGAGAGACAGAGCATGAACGGGGGAGGGGCAGAGAGAGAGGGAGACACAGAATCGGAAACAGGCTTCAGGCTCCGAGCCATCAGCCCAGAGCCTGACGCGGGGCTCGAACTCACGGACCGCGAGATCGTGACCTGGCTGAAGTCGGACGCTTAACCGACTGCGCCACCCAGGCACCCCTATTCTCAGTTTTTAAGAGTCTCTTATGGTTTGGCTCCCTCCCTCTCTAACTTTTTTTTTTTCTTTCCCCTCCCTCATGGTCTTCTGTTAAGTTTCTCAGGAGCCACATAAGAGTGAAAGCATATGGTATTTGTCTTTCTCTGTATGGCTTATTTCACTTAGCATAACACTTTCCATTTCCATCCATGTTGCTACAAAAGGCCATATTTCATTCTTTCTCATTGCCAAGTAGTATTCCACTATATATATAAACCATATCTTCTTTATCCATTGATCAGTTGGTGGACATTTAGGCTCTTTCCATAATTTGGCTATTGCTGACAGTGCTGCTATAAACATGGGGGTACAAGTGCCCCTATGCATCAGCACTCCTGTATCCCTTGGGTAAATGGTGCTGGGAGACTGGACAGCAACATGCAGAAGAATGAAACTAGACCACTTTCTTACACCATTCACAAAAATAAACTCAAAATGGATAAGGACCTGAATGTGACACAGTAAACCATCAAAACCCTAGAGGAGCAAGCAGGAGAAAACCTCTCTGACCTTAGCCGCAGCAATTTCTTACTTGACCCATCTCCAAAGGCAAGAGAATTGAAAGCAAAAATGAACTATTGGGACCTCATCAAGATAAAAAGCTTCTGCATTGCAAAGGAAACAATCAACAAAACTAAAAGGCAACCAACAGAATGGAAACAGATATTTGCAAATGACATATCGGACAAAGGGCTAATATCCAGAATCTATAAAGAACTCACCAAACTCCACACATGAAAAACAAATAACCCAGTGAAGAAATGGGCAGAAAACATGAATAGACACTTCTCTAAAGAAGACATCCGGATGGCCAACAGGCACATGAAAAGATGCTCAACGTCACTCCTCATCAGGGAAATACAAATCAAAACCACACTGAGATACCACCTCACGCCAGTCAGAGTGGCTAAAATGAACAAGTCTTATTCATATTTAAAGTTAGCCAGTCATTGGGGTGCCTGGGCGGCTCAGTCAGTTAAGCATCTGACTTTGGCTCAGGTCATGATCACTCAGTTTGTGAGTTCAAGTCCCACATCAGGCTCTGTACTGACAGCTCAGAGCCTGGAAAATGCTTCCAATTCTGTGTCTCCCTCTCCCTCTGCCCTTCCCTCACTCACGCTCTGTATCTCTCTCTCAAAAATAAATAAACATTAAAAAAATACAATAAAATAGGGGTGGCTGGGTGGCTCAGTTGGTTAAGCGCCTGACTTCGGCTCAGGTCATGATCTTACAGTTCATGGGTTGGAGCCCCGCCGCGTCAGGCTCTGTGCTGACAGCTCAGAGCCTGGAGCCTGCTTCAGATCCTGTGTCTCCCTCTCTTTCTGCCCCTCCCCTGCTCACACTCAGTCTCTCTCTCAAAGATAAATAAACATAAAAAAAAAACAACTAAAAAACAAAATAAAATAAAGTTAGGCAATCATGTAGAGCCCCTAATGTCTTGTAAATCTTGTAGCTTAGACCAAAAACCTTAATTGGTTTTGTGATTATGTGAAGCTTTGAGGATAAAAAGTCCATTGTCAAATTCAAGAGCACCTGGACTAGAATCCTGGCTTTGTCTCTTAAGGAATTTGTGTGTGTGTGTGTGTGTGTGTGTGTGTGTGTGTGTGTGCTCGCGCGCGCGCGCGCGTGTGTGTGTGTGTCAAGATTTCATTGCTGTAAAATTGATACTTATATTTTGCAACATGTTTGCTAAGCATTAAAAAAAAATCACATGTAAATTCTTACCATATATACATCCATTAGGATGGCTTTCTTTCAAAACGTGTTGGCAGGAATGTGGAAAAATTGGAACACTTATTCACTCTTGGTAAAATATTGCAACTGCTATGGAAAACACTATGCAGATTCTTAAAAAAATTATTAGTAGAACTAACATATGATATAGAAATCCCACTTCTAGGCATATATCCAAGAGAATTGAAAACAGGGTGTTGAGGAGATATTTGCACACCCATGTTCATAGCAGCATAGCCATGACGTGGAACCAGTTCAAATGTCCACTAACAGATAAATGGATAAACAAAATGTGGTTATAAACATACAATGGAATATTATTTAGCTTTAAAAAGGAAGGAAATTCTGACACAGGCTACAACATGAATGAACCTTGATGACATTATGCTAGTTGAAACAAGCATAGTCAAATAAGTCACTAAATGAAAATACTGTATGATTACTGTATGCACCACTTACATGAGGTACCTAGAGTAGTCAAATTTATAGAACCAGACAGTGGTGGTTACCAGGGGCTGGGGGAAGAGAAAAGAGGGGAGTTATTGTTTAATGAGTTCACAGTTTTACTTTTGCAAGATGAAAAAGTTCTGGAGATCTGTTTCACAACAATGTGAATACATTTAACATTACAGAACTATACACTTGAAAATGGTTAAGATGGAGAATTTTATGTGATATGAATTGTCCACAGTTAAAAACAAGAATACTCTTGACACGACATCCAATACATGGTGGTAATAACAACATTAGTTCCTTTTCTTCCTGCCCTTCTACCATCCTCTGCCAAATTCTCTACTTTTTTCATTTAAAAATGTTTGATAATATACAGTATCAAGCAAACCTTCTAAAATATGTATTGCGCATTAACTGAAAAGTATAACCAATGGAGAAACGGGAACCCTCTTGCACTGTTGGTGGGAATGCAAACTGGTGCAGTCACTCTGGAAAACAGTGTGGAGGTTCCTCAAAAACTTAAAAATAGATCTACCCTATGACCCAGCAATAGCACTGCTAGGAATTTACCCAAGGGATACAGGAGTACTGATGCATGGGGCACTTGTACCCCAATGTTTATAGCAGCACTCTCAACAACAGCCAAATTATGAAAAGAGCCTAAATGTCCATCAACTGATGAATGGATAAAGAAATCGTGGTTTATATACACAATGGAGTACTACGTGGCAATGAGAAAGAATGAAATATGGCCTTTTGTAGCAACGTGGATGGAACTGGAGAGTGTTATGCTAAGTGAAATAAGCCATACAGAGAAAGACAGATACCATATGTTTTCACTCTTAGGTGGATCCTGAGAAACTTAACAGAAATCCATGGGGGAAGGGAAGGAAAAAAAAAAAAGAGGTTAGAGTGGGAGAGAGCCAAAGCATAAAAGACTCTTAAAAACTGAGAATAAACTGAGGGTTGATGGGGGGTGGGAGGGAGGGGAGGGTGGGTGATGGGTATTGAGGAGGGCACCTTTTGGGATGGGCACTGGGTGTTGTATGGAAACCAATTTGACAATAAATTTCATTAAAAAAAGTATAACCAATTCTTAACTGTGCATGTGGTATTTTTTTCATCCAAGATAACAATCAAGTTGCGCCCATTAAGCATAGACATAAAAATTAAATTGTGAGGTATTCATAGAATGGAATACTATATAGCAACAAAAATGAATGGAATACAACTACATGCAACAATACAAGTGACTCTTGCAAACATAAAAGGAATAAACGCAGTCAAAATTAAACCATGCTGTTAGAAGTTATTATGGGTTACTGCTGTGGGAGTCGGAAGTGACGGAAAGAGAGCATTAGAGGGATTTTAAGGTGTTGGTGATACTCATGTTCTATTTCCTGAACCTGTGTGCTGGTTACATGGGTGTGATCAATTTTTTTTTACATTTTTTTTTACGTTTTTATTTATTTTTGAGACAGAGAGAAAGTACCAGGTGGGGAGGGACAGAGAGAGAGGGAGACAGGAACCAAAGAGAGCTCTGCACTGACGGAGAGAGCCTGATGTGGGGCTCGAACCCACCAGCTGTGAGATCATGACCTGAGCCAAAGTTGGATGCTTAGTCAAGCAAGCCACCCAGGAGCCCTGGATGTGCTCAATTTTTGAAAAATCACCAAGCTGTATATCCGTGTGATACATGTATTTTTCTGAATGTATGTTACAATAAACTTCTTTTAAAAATGAAACCAGGAGATTTCAACAATAGAATGATTTTATTTGAATTATCTAATGACTTCAGCCATCTGCATTTGCTGTGTGCAAAGCCACAGAGGGTCACTATCATCAGGAAGAAAAAAGCAAACAAAACAAGGCTACTTAAATAAATGACATCTACAAATCTCAATGGTTCAAAATAGCCTGGTGCTCCCAGGGTGACTTACAGTATGAGCGCATCTTAAATTAGTCACTTGATTTATAAACACTCGGCCCTGCAGGAGCACTACGAGGAGAAAGAATGCAGATAATGGGCTACTGGTACTTATCCGACAGATGGTTTTTGCTGTTGATGAGGATGAGGATGATGAAGACAAGTTTGCAGCAGTATTTGGACTTAAATAAAGGATGGTATGCACACCTCAAGCCCACAGAGGAGACATATGTGAAAGCAGTCTCTCTAAATTGCCAGATCTTGCTAATACAACTGGCTCTGCTCAAATATTTCCCTGTCCCATGTGTGTATTTAGCACACTCTTAGGCATCAGCTCAGCCTGAACAAGGTATCAAGGAAATGTCAAGGAAGAAGACATAGGGCCTTGACTGGCACTCCCAACTGTGAATGAGGTGTTAATTACACAGGAAAACATTACAGACTATTTGGGAAGTTCAGTTTTCTTTTTTTACATTGTGAGCGGAAATAAGATTTATGACTGATGTAAAAACTTACCACATTTTGGAATCAATGATATGTGAAAAAAGGGGGATTGGAATACTTATGTGAGAATGCATAATATCCTAAATGCATTTTATTTCTTAACAGATATTTAAAAATACATCTATGATAGCAACAACCCTACTCATAAAGGTCTGATTATTTCAGGGATCAGACAAGTGGCTCTTTGAAGGACATGGGAAGAGGATATAATTCAGCATGGACAAATGATATGAAATAGGTTTAGAGCCCAGGAAAGATGAGTCCACACTATGTTGCCATTCCCAATACTGCCTTTCTTCTTTTGGGTGGGATCTCAAAATTTCTAAATCATTCCACAATTTCCCCATCTTTCTGTCCCCTGTACATGTTCTGAGTAACTCCAGTGGCTTTTCAAAACAAGTTAGAAATATGACAATATTATGTAATCCCCCTCAGCTACAATTGAATAAGTGATAATCTAAATGCATTGGGCTGAGCCAAAGGGTCTGGTCTGTCAGTAATGTCTATAGTCACTGTTTAGTATTCCTATTAAGTTATTATGTTGTTACTAATTTGGTTATGAAGATTAAGTATAGTCGAGGTCTGACCTCTTAACCCCCTTCTGTTTGAATATACTAACAATCAACTTTCCCTCCTGTGCCCTGAGCTATCCATGTTGTACAAAAAAAAACTTAAGAAAAGTCTATGACTAACAATTATAAAAATGGTTACCATTTATCAAGTACTTGCCATGGTCCAGGCAGAGACTGCTGAGCAATGACTTAACATTAGTTTGCTTAACCTTTTCAAAACTACCTTGGGAGGGTGGTACCGTTCCGTTCCAATTTTACAGAGAGAGAAAGGTTAAACATCTCACTCCAAATCACTCTTCTCTTAATTGGTGGGGCAAAAATTTAAAGCCAAGTGTATCTGATCTTAAAATCCATAATCCTCAGAATTGAGGTTTCCTTGGTCGGTATCCTGATCATTTTTTTAATGTTTATTTTTGAGAGGGAGAGAGAGGGAGAGAGGAGGAGGATGGGCAGAGAGAGAGGGAGACACAGAATCTGAGGCAGGCTCCAGGTTCTGAGCTGTCAGCACAGAGCCCAATGTGTGTCTCGAACTCATGAACTGTGAGATCATGATCTGAGCTGAAGTTAGAGGCTTAACCAACTGAGCCACCCAGGTGCCCCCCCTGCCCCAATCATTCACAATTTAGGTTACTTTGCTGCTGTAATTGTTGAGTTTCTCTTATTTTCTCACAACCAAGGCAGATTTTTTTAACGTCCCAGTTGCTTATCACTTTGTCCTTTGGAATTTGGGTCTCCTGGGCTCTCACCTGCTCCCCTGACTTCTGCTTGCTCTTGCCTCAGAATCTACCCTGACTTCTGCAGACCTTTCATTCTGCCATTGGGATTTGTCTGGACTTCTGATTGCCTTGCCAACCATCAACTCTCTCAGTCCCAATTTCTGGCTCTGTTTTCTATGCCTGCCATTGTCATTCTCTGCCAAGGCACTTGATTCATCTTGGTATCATGTGTGGGGCAACAGTAGAGTGTGGCTAAACAACTTCTGGAACATGCTGGGAATATATTTTAACATCTCTGTGCCACATTAAGAGGGTGGATGCTGGAAGCACACTGTAAAATGTTCTTTTCCTCCATAACTGGAAATTCACAGCAGGCATGCTCACAGAAGGGAAATGGGGAATCAGGCCTTGTACACAGTCTTCTTGGTCTGAGGATGATGCCTCTGGTCTTCCACAACTCTAGGCACTTTCATAATGCCTCGTGAAGGCAGAATTTTCTCTTTCACTTTTGTTAAGGGAACCTGTTATATTTTTAATTTAGAGCAGATAGAATCAACATGTAGAGGAAAAAATAATGCACATAAATTGTTATGTCTACTTTCATAGAAACATTAAAATGAAAACAATGTACTGAGGTTCCCCAAGAAGCTTCAGAGAGGTCAGAGTCTGAGCCAGTAAAACAAGAACACACTTGGCCTCAACAGCCGGCTCTGGGACAAAGAAATCATCAATGATATTTTATATCTTGATTTCAATTAACATAAAGTTATAGTGGGTAAAATTTCAGCATTTTTGAGTTGCCTACTTTAAAAGATGAAATGTATCCTCCAGGGTAGAATTTTAGAACTGCATTTTGAATGTGAAGGATTGATTAACCAGCACCAAATAAATTCACAGGAATACATTTTGCAGCTATCCAATAACTGCCGGGTAAATGAAGAGAATTCCAGAGGATACATAAGATGATCTATAAAGGTCACCTGATTTGAAAGAGAACTTTTAGTGCATAATTCTCAATTCATCAATTTGAATTTAACAGGTCAAATTGCATTTTGGATATTTGAATGCTGACTTCAGAACCAAACCCTAACCAAAAGATGGGTAAATTTATTTAAGAAAAATGTACTGTCTGTGTTTTATATATGGTGCAGGGGGGAAACACATTAATATGACTAAGACCTGGGTCTTGCCTTCAAAGTAGAAGACAAAGGACAGTTATTCATAACAACTATTTGGATTGACTTGTTCATTTGGTTATGGGTAAGCTTAGGAGTTCTGGGGAGGGAAAGGAAGAATAAGTTCTTGCCCATAGTGATTATGTGCTAGTCTTCAATAACTCCCTTCAGCCTTCTCTTTGAGAGGGAAGAGAAGGAGGTAGGGTCATCAGCATGGGAGTGAAATGTAGGGAGAAAGTCATCTGTACACCCTCAGCAACAAGATGGGGCACCAAACCATAAAATGTCTTTTTAAACAGGGACAGCATTTCCTGGATGCTTCTGCACTGACATAGATGTGTGTATCCTCTTTGGTCCTTTTCTGCTCTGATACTTAACACCAACTTTTTGATCGAGTGTGTTCAGAAGGCATTTCCCAGCCCATCACTCTTTTTTTTTTTTTTTTTTTTTTTTTTGGTTTGATCCTTGATTGATCCAAGTATTGGGAAATGTACTGACGACCTTCAAGTACTGAACACTTGAGGACATGCCATTTTATACAAATACTGGGTAATTTTTTTTCTTGACTTGAATACTACTTAACATTTCTTTAAACTTCACATCCAGGATCACTTGAAACTATGGGTAAAATTAATTTGGAGTCTAGCTTCATCAATATGTCTCTCCAGAGAGTCTCTTTCTCTCTCAGCTCCAACCTTTTCGAAACATAAGATTAGGATTTCCTGGGAAAGCCAGTGTCCCATGGTCCTTGCAGTTTTCATGGTGGGTCATTTGCTGGATTCTTTTCATGTTCTCCTTTGATTTTTTCCACCCCCTCTAGGGAACTACCATACAGGCAGAAGTCCTAGCTACATCTTGTTCCCAGCATCCTGCCTACATGTAGTACATACATATATACATGCCTACATAACATATGGATTCATTCATAAAACCTACCTAATTCAGCTTCTCAACTACATAAAACTTCCATTACAACTTTTAAACTTTTTTTGTTCATCTGCCACCTCTTCACTGTGTCTTTGTAGGACATTTTTCCCACTTTCGGCAAGCACATTGTCCAGATTCATTCATTCATTCATTCATTCATTCATCCATTCATTCACTTAAAAAACATTTACTGAGCCCTAATATAGCCAGATCCCTTTCTATGCTTTGGAAATATCTTCAATCTTGTCCTTTCATTGGGAACAATAATCATAATGGATATCATATGGTCCTTATTCTCTGCCACACACCATCCTAAGCAATTTACAACTATTTATTCATTACATCTTCAAAATATCTTTGCGGTATCTCTGCTTTACAGATGAGGCTACTGAGTGACAAGCAACTTGCCTATGATCACATGGCTACTAAGTAGCAAAGTTGGGAACCCAGGCAAATTGGCTGTCTCATCTCTGATCATTACCACGTTATACTTATTGCATATTTGGTAACTAAACAAATAAAGACATGAATTTTGGATAGCAATAAGCATTATGAAAAAATAAAGCAGGGTAAACTGTATAAAGTTATACAGGAAGGTGTGCAGTTTCAGATAGAAAAATCAGACAGCTGAGCCAAGTGAATCCCTGGGCCATGCAAGGTCTGAGAAAGAAAATCCAGCAGCGAGAGCAGCAAGAAGTGAGCCCAGAGTATGGCTTGTTCAAGGAACGGCAAGAAACACAGGCGGCTAGAGAGGAACAAGTCAGTGGGAAGGTGGTAGGCAGGCCAGATTACGATGGAACTCATAGATTATGATGAGGGGCTCCAAGTTTTATTGTTTTGATTATAATGGGAAGCTACTGGAAGTTTTGTTTTAAAAAAGTCACATAATAGAGGTTGATCTAAGTACCTGCCTATCTATATAATAGGCAGGAAGGTAATACTACTATAAAGTCATCATTTAATACAGGGGCTGAACAGAGCTGATTTTAGGTTATCTGACTTAGATTGCTTATGGAAATATCTCCTTCCATTTGTGCAGATAACCAGGAGTTGATTATCTATATAGCATCTTGTGATGGTTAATTTTATGTGTCAAATTGACTGGACCATGGTGTCCATGTACTTGGTCAAACATTATTCTGTTTTTGTAAAGGTGTTTTTTTTTTTTTTTTTTGGTGAGATTAACATTTGAATCAGTGGACTTTGAATAAAGTAGAATGTCTTCCATAATTTGAGTGAGACTTTTCCAATCAGTTGAAGGTCTGGATAGAACAAAGACTGATCTCTTCCAAGCCAGAAAGAGTTCCGCCAGCAGACTACCTTTGGATTTGTAAAGATTTGGGTGTCCAGTCCACCTGCCTACTCCACAGACTTTGAATTTAGTAAGCCTCCATAACTGTCTGAGCCAATTACTTAAAATAACTCTATGTATACACATCCTGTTGATTTTGTTTCTCTGGAGAACCTGACTAATACACATTTCCATTTACATGTACAAACTATTTATTACCTTCAATTAACATTTTATGTTACTGAATATAATACCTATTACTCTCTGATATTTACCCAATCCATTGTTGTTGACTAGAAAAGAAGATATATGAGGAAGTGAGACCTATTTTATCTTTCACTGTGAACTATGGCTTTAAAATAGAGAAAGCTGCATTGTGTAAGTAATCCTGGAAGACTTATACAAGGATATTAATAATTTAATGAACTCATACTCAAGGGGAAAAATGTTCTCGAAACATGTCAGGATGAATTTTCAAGGGAAAGACCTAATTAGCAGTGTCTGAAGCATATGTCATCACATTTAGAAAACAAGAACTAGTCCCTGTGGACAGAATGGTACGTTGGATTTTAAAGCTTTAACTACTCCAGTTAATATGTATGATTAATGAGCAATATGTCAGTTAGCTGGCCTAACTCAAGTGAAAGACCTTACAGGAAAAAAATAAAAGAGGATATTTAAACTAATACCTAGAAATATGCAAATGTAGTTTATAATCTCTTTTATATTACGATCAACCAATAACTTAGAGTCTTTACTGGGAAATAATGTCATAGTTTGCACAGCTTTTAAAATATAGAATCAAAGCTACAAAGATGCCCTATAGTAACAGATGACCAGAGGTTCCAACGACTTTACAAATGAATCCTGAGAAGCTAACAAAAGATAAAAATACCTTAATGTGGGATTATGGTTGAGAAATCAACAGCTGGGGAAACAAAGTAGAAATTTAAGTAGTTATGTCATTATCTTTTACTTATATATAATAAAGTATTTTTATCTGATTATTTAGATAAAATCATCATGAAGAAATAGGAGTTAAGTCCATTCAAAGGACAGAACACATGTAGATGGTGACTATTTGATATCAAGATCTCCAGAGGCAAAGAGAAAAATCCAATCACTTTGGATTTGTGATTCTAAACATAAAATTATGTGGTAATGTTCATAGGTCCAGTTGGATGTTTGGGCTCCTGAAGACAGAACCTTACTTTAAATCCTTCAGAAACATCAATAACTAAAACTGCAAAAGAATTAATGTTGTAAATGATGAAAACTACTGATTTATTTACTACCTTAATGAGAAATGAACTGCTAATGAAAAACACAAAGGAGTGAGAGAATAAACAGATAATCTTATATCAATAGTAAGCATTTATATTTTCATTACTTATTACTTACAGTGCTTCCTATATTACAGATAGCGAGGGAGGCAAACCACAAGAGACTCTTAAATACAGAGAACAAACTAAGGGTGGATGGGGGGGAGAGGGAAAATGGGTGATGGGCATTGATGAAGGCACTTGTTGGGATGAGCACTGGGTGTTGTATGTAAGCCAATCTGACAATAAATTACATTCATAAAAAAATAAAATGTAGAACACAAAAAAATAAAGAGAAAATTAGACACAGATTCTGCCCTTGAGGGGCTTATAATCTAGTATTAGAACATTTCTCTTCTTCCTACTGTATAAGTTTTTTTTTCACACACAAAAATAAGGTTGCTTAAAGAGATCCAAGAAAAGAGAATAATTAACCATTATTTTCAAGATTTGGAAGTTGCATAAAATTTGGACATAAATGGCTTCGGATTATAAGAGTAGCAGTATTTCTATTTTGGCATACTTTAAATATGTAGTGTACTTTTTGTCCATGGTCATATTTTATATTATATAGAAAGGCATATATCAAGGTAAATATAGATTCTAAATCTTATGTATTTATGACAAGAATAATTGATCATTGCCTTAACAACAATAATAGGATGGAAAACAGTAGGCACTGTTTGAGAAGCCAGGGACCTGGTCACTAGTACCTTCCCTTTTATTTATGAGCTAATCTCTCAGCCTTAGCTGCACCCACCTTAAAAAAAAAAGAGTAAAGAGATACCTACCTAAAAACAGTGGGCTGGAAAATATGAACACCTGAGAAGTAGTTACTTCAAGAGAAATATCTAAGTTGGAAAAAAACTGTCTATAATTTTTCATCATTATCGGACTGTAATTCCCTGAAGGCTGTGACAGTACCTGGCATGGAGTAAGTTCTCCATAAATGCCCACCCATTCTTCTGTACAGAAAGTTCCAAGCTTTCCCCGAGAGGTTAAACCCCATGGGGGCATGGAGAAGGTAGTCTAACATATTCAGATGGAGAGGTTGTAAATCAATCACATTCTTAGAAAATATGAAGGAAAAATATATCCCAAAGACTCCTTTTAAAAATCAGTATTGGGGTCAACCTAGTGGTCTAAAATAAAACCTCATACAGAATGTGTTAACACTAGCATGTGAACATGGTTGACTTATGGGTAAGATATGTCCACAGAAATAGTGGTAATAAGCAGTCATCAGATACCTAGTTCTCTTCTCCCCTGAGCATTGGTGAGGATTGGTAGGATTCCTGGCAAGGTTGGAACTGAAGTTTTCAAATGTAAACAACATTTTGCCTAAGGATTTCTAGTTTTGGCCTTAACCTCTAAATGAAATTAATATTGTATCTTGACTTTTTTTATTTGAATAGAGTTGACACATGTTACATTGGTTTCAGGTGTAGAGTATCCTGATGCAACATCTCCATACATTAGGCTATGCTCACTACAATTGTAGCTACCATCAGTCACCATGCAATACTATTACAACCACTGACTATATTCCTGTGCTGTACCTTTTATTCCTATGGCTTATTCATTCCATGAATATTCAGATTTCACAAAGGACAAACTAGGGCCCCTACTCCAATTTAAACTTCACAAAGACCAAACTAGGGCCTGCAGGGTTCTGCTCAACAAGGCCCAATAGATTCTACCTCCTCTCCCCTCTCATACCATTCTAGCCTCACCGGTTTCCTGTAGTTCCTTGAAATTTCCACCTCAGGCTCTTGTACTTTCTGCTTCATCCAGATTTCCACAGAGCCTGCTCCTTCACCTCTTTTAGATCTCTGTTCACAGGTCATCTTTGCAACACAGCTTTCTCTGACTTCCTAACAATATTCCCTATCCCCTTCTCCTGTTTTCTTCTTTTGGTTGCATCTATCACCGTTGACCAAAACTTACTTATTTTGTTACTGTCTATCTCTGTAATAGACTTTAAGCTCCATGAGGGCGGAACTTTTTTTTCTATTGCAGCAGTTGGCAATTTTTCCTGTAAAGGGTAAGATAGTAAATATTTTAGTCTGTCACATTACTCAACTCTGTTGTTGTAGAGCAGCCATAGAAAGTATGTAAGGAAATGAGTATATGTTTACAAAAACATATGGTGGGTCAGATTTGGACCAAGGGCCATGGTTTGCTGACTCCCAGTTTATAGTTTTCATTGTTCTGTTTTCAATGTCTGCAATTGAACACTAAGTGCTTAATAAATATTTGTTCTTATTTTTGGACTGAGCTAACAAAATGGAATTAACTTTTTGAAAAGATACTAGACAAATAAGGAGCTTGCACTAATGAGAAAAAGAGTGTGATTTCATTCATTACTATACTTTTAGAGATCAAGACCTAAACTGTGGGATTGACTATATCTTGAAAGTTCTTTAGGATCTGGCGATGTTTTAATTGTTATTTCTTTTAATATTGTTGTTGTAGGGAACACAAGATAAAACCTTCATAAGTACTCTGAAATTATTTTACTGAGAATTTTTAAAAAGTAGATATATAAAAAGAGTAACATAACAAATGATTACTTCCCCCCATAATATAGAATTAACACCTGGTAATATTTTATAATAATTTATTTAAATCTTTTTAAAAATAAACAAAATGTTACAGATTAACATTAAATGGAAGTGCTCTTAGGCTACCTCTAGTCCTGTTTCCCTCACTACTCCCAAGGTGTAACTACTCTCATGAGTCTGATGTTATATTTCTGGTCCATGTATTCTTTAAAATTTGCATACATATGCATATATATATATATATATATATAGTGTCATATTTTGAAATTTTAAAAAACTATTTCTGTATGTATCCTTTCACAATATTTTTGTACTCAGTGTTGTTTTTAAGATCTATTTTTGTTGGGAGTATGTGTGTGTTATAGGTGTGTGTGTGTAGATAATATTTCCAAAGGAAAATATTTCCAAAGTAGTAAAATACAGAAGTACAAAAAGTAAAAAATACTATTTATTATATTATAAGATAAAATCTTCACCGTTTTCTTCAGGTTTTGTATATTGGAGTCTAATGTTGCTCAAGTCTTTCACCCAGGAAAAGAACTAATGGCCCAAGGAATTCAGGAATTTAGCACCATTTTATTTTTATCTACTAGAAAAACATTATCCTGTAAAATGTCAATTCAGTTATTAACATATGGTAAGTGTTGTAACAGCATAACCCACTTCCGATATTTCAACGCATGCAGCTAAATTTTAAAACACCTAATTAGGGATCATAAAGGACTTGCAGTTACACAAAACATTAGTAGTCTTTCTAATAACATAATAATGGCAAATATTTTGAAATGGAGTTTAAAATGAAAACCGAGCAAGCTGAAATTCAATCTGGGTCTACTGACCCAAAGTATCAGTCTCTTAGAGCTTTGAAACAGAGTATCTGTGTTCAATACCCTAGATATATGGTGACCTTAAAAAAGCCTTCTGTCATATTTTATAACATCAAGGAATGGAAAGAGAAATAATGAAGAATCCTTATGAAACATCTGCTGTCCATAAAACATTTCAGAAAATACTTTGTCAACCTATGCTATAAATAGTTTAGTCCTGATGTCCTTAATTTTACATGTGTCTGTATGAGAACAAAGAGAAGAACCTCCCGAAATGGTTCTATAATACTATTAGAAGTACAAATGTTTTGGGGGGAGCCAATTACAGTAAAAGTTTATTCATCTAGCACTTCATTAAATGGAAAAAATCTACCAGAGATAGCACTTCCAAGCTCCCATAGGATAGTGCTGACTGACTTTGATAACCCAGGAGATGGGGCCACCAGTTAGCTGGTATGGTACTTTTGTGCTCATAAGAACAAGACCCCCTTCTTCCTGGTGGCTGCAGCCAAACAAGGGGGCACACAGTTGGTTAGTGGGCCACAGGCTGGATTTCAGCCCCCAAACACCTGTTGATTCGTTGAACTTCTTCAGGGCAACTGTGGTAAGTGACAAATCCACGGAAGCCTCTGGGATGCTAAAAGAACTATTAAATCTTTTCCATGGTTTTAATATGAACAGATTTCATTGTGCTCAAATACTTGGAAATTAATGTTATAAGTATGATATCACAATTAGCAGTTATGGAAAAGCTGCCATGTGACAGGCCCTGTATCGGCTATGTTCCTCACACGTTTTTCTAATCATCACTTCAGGTTAGGCAGTGTCATTTCCACTGTATAGCTGAAGAAACTGAGTCTCAGAGAGGATGGATAACATTCCCTGGGTCACAGAACCGGGACTTACCCAGAAGTCTGCATGACTCCAGAACCCATGATCTTTGAGGGTTTGTGTTGCTAAAGTGATGCAGAGGTTGACGTTTTATTAATAAAAAGTTCAAGCAACCAGATTCCCATCAAACGATGAATGGCCCTCCTTCCGCTGGCAGTCTTTGGGTTGCTTTGGCTACCACCACCGAGGCCATTCTGTGGCCAGAGGAACACTTCCCCCCACCAACTAGCACTCATGTGCACAAGTTGTAGGTCAGGGGCGAGAAGGAAAGTTGAAGGTGTTAGTAGGGAAATAATTCAAGACAGCCCCGGACAGAGGCCCGGGCAGAGACAAAGAGGCAGAGAAGCTTTTGTACCAGTATCAGGTACAAAATGAGTATCATCTGATGTCATTCATTTTCCATTACATTGGTTAAACCAGTTTGTTTTTTATTTCTTAAAATTTTTTAATGTTTATTTATTTTTGAGAGGGAGAGAGAGTGAGAGAGTACGGAGGAGGGGCAGATAGAGAGGGAGACACAGAATCTGAAGCAGGCTCCAGGCTCCGAGCTATTAGCACAGAGCCCGATGCGGGGCTCGAACTCACGAACTGGGCTCAGGTCATGATCTCATGGTTTGTGCGTTCAAGCCCGCGTCGGCTCTGTGCTGACCGCTCAGAGCCTGGAGCCTGCTTCGGATTCTGTGTCTCCTCCTCTCTCTGCCCCTCCCCTGCTCATGCTCTGCCTCTGTCTGTCTCTCAATAATAAATAAACATTAAAAAAAAACATTAAAAGAAAGTTTTATTATGTTCTATTAAGTTGATTTCTGACCTGCTAATGGATCATAACACACAGTTTGAAAAACATGGTGATTATGGAACAGAATTTGGCAATGGACTTCGGTTAGAACCCAGCTCTACCAATTTCTTGCTCAGTGACTCTTTAGCTTGCTCTTTAACTTCTTTAAGCCTCAGTGTCCTTTTCTGAAAAATGTAGATAATAACCATTAACAGAAAAGGATGTTGTAACCAGGATAATATAGGATTACTATGTATATTATTATTTTTTTTAGTCTTTATTTTTTTTATTTTTTTTATATGAAATTGATTGTCAAATTGGTTTCCATACAACACCCAGTGCTCATCCCAAAAGGTGCCCTCCTCAATACCCATCACCCACCCTCCCCTCCCTCCCACCCCCCATCATCCCTCAGTTTGTTCTCAGTTTTTAAGAGTCTCTCATGCTTTGGCTCTCTCCCACTGTAACCTCTTTTTTTTTTTTTTCCTTCCCCTCCCCCATGGGTTTCTGTTAAGTTTCTCAGGATCCACATAAGAGTGAAACCATATGGTATCTGTCTTTCTCTGTATGGCTTCTTTCACTTAGCATCACACTCTCCAGTTCCATCCACGTTGCTACAAAAGGCCATATTTCATTCTTTCTCATTGCCACGTAGTATTCCATTGTGTATATAAACCACAATTTCTTTGTCCATTCATCAGTTGATGGACATTTAGGCTCTTTCCATAATTTGGCTATTGTTGAGAGTGCTGCTATAAACATTGGGGTACAAGTGACCCTATGCATCAGTACTCCTGTATCCCTTGGATAAATTCCTAGCAGTGCTATTGTATATTATTTTTATTCCTATACTATTGCATATATATATATATATATTATTAGTGTAACACACCAACAAGTGATGAGATGCCCCCAAATTTTGCAGTTTTGTGAACAAGTCAGGTATAGCCACGCCAGAATTAGGCATATTCACCTTACCTAAAGAAAACCGGCTAGCGTGAACCAAAGCTCAGCTACAAAGTTAGTTATCCTTATAGATCCTTACCTGGATACCTTTAACTGTATCTTTCTTGCCTTTCCAAGCACCTAAATCCAATACATAATTGTTTTTTTGCTGAGCTCTAGGGTGTTTAAACTCTTTGTGTAAAATGGATCCTCATAATCTGACAAAGGTAAGTCAGACTATTGTTCACACTTTACCCATTCATTCCATTTTATCTTTTCCTTCCTAAGGAGAAAACCAAGAATGAGAAAGGAGATTCCTCCTTCCTCTTAGAATATTTTTTGAGATATTCCATTCAAAAAAATTAACTTCCATTTAGCTCCCCTGCTTGTCTTGACCTGAATATAGATTCCAGAAGAACTAACATAGGTAGCCAGGAATAAAGCAGAGCACACGGTAAAACACGTTAAACTGGCTAAGTGCACATTTCTCTTAATTATTACAAGGGTAAACTATTTTAAGTGCTTAATTAGCAATACCTGAATAAAAGAAATTTTTCTGATGGCGGTAAAGTTTTTGTTACAGTTTTAGCCTAAAGTCAAGGTAACTCACTAAATCAGTGCTTCTCTAACTCTATGGTGGAAAATTCCAATTTGTTACAGACTGGTACTTTTATAAAATGTAATAAAACCAAATTACTGGAAAAAAGTGAAATAAGGATATGTTTACTATTGGATTCAATAGACATAAAAATACTTTAATAAATATAATCAAAAAAACTTAACAGAGAAAAAAGTAAAAATTATAAAACTGTACACATTGTTCAAAGTGTGTATATATGCTGATAATAATGATTCACTATTATGCTTGGAACTTTTAGTCCTTTGCCATTATAATGAAACAAAAGTTACGAGTGAAATAGTAATTCCCCATACTCAGTGCTTATAAACTCTTTTAGACAAAGGAAACTATTATATCAGTATTTAAAGTTTTAGTATAACAACTTTATACTAAAGCTTGATTCTTGTTTGTTATATTTAACCTAAGTTGAAATGGCAATGCTACTCATAAGGCATAACTTATCTAAAGTGCTTCATTGTTTTGTTTTACTGATATCCAGTATAGAAATCAGTTTAATGGAGGTATGTTAATAAGAATGAAATAAGAGATTCCAAACTGGCTTCAGCAAACTAAGAAGAATATTCTTTACAACTTTTATTTAAAAAAAATGAAATGATGCTGCTTTTTCAAAATTCAGTTTTAATCTTTCATCAATAGCCAGGTCCAGCAATCTACCCTATAAATTTTGGCTTAGTTTAAATTATTTTTCAGTGAAAGAAGTGAATTTGGCATCATGGAATTCTTATATATGAATATTCATTTCTTATACATGAATCTTCTTCTGATGGAAAATAAGATTCAAAACCTTCTATCAAATGTTAAAAATATTTGATGGTAAGTTGCACTGATGTAGAACAGCATCACATTTCTTTAATAATGGTTGTAAAACTATGGGAACATATTGTAACAATCTGTAGAAACTTCACTTGTTCCTCTTCAGTTTTCTTCTGCCATTGGAAAATACACTACATTCTTCCTTTGCATGGAAGTATTGGTATTATTAAAAATACTGAAGGGACGCGTGGGTAGCTCAGTTGGTTGAGCGTCAGACTCCTGATTTTGGCCCAGGTCATGATCTCATGGTTTGTGGGTTAGAGCTCCATTCAGGCTCTGAGCTAACAGTGTGGAGCCTGCTTGGGATTCTCTCTCTCTCTGCACTCCTCCCCACTCCCCCATCTCAAAATACATACGTAAACTTAAAAAAATACTGAATATAGGCAAATAAGCAAGTTTCTCAAATGGTCCAAATTACATTTTTTAAAGGTGAGAAGTAACTGGTTTCTTCTTTTTTCTCTTACTGACCCTACCCCACAGTCCATGGTAACCACTATTCTAGTCTGTTTCTATGAATTTAGCTTTTTCAGATTCCACGTATAAGTCATATCATACAGTATTTACCTTTTCTCTGTGGCAACTTATTTCACCTAGCAAAATGCCCTCAAGGTCCATCCATGTTGTCCTAAATAAAGATTTCCTCCTTTCTTGTGGCTGACTAGTATCTCCTTGTATATATACACCACATCTTCTTTATCCATTCATTTGTTGATGGACACTTAAGTTGTTTCTGTATCTTGGCTGTTGTGAATAATGCAACAATGAACATGGCAGTGTAGTAGGTACCTTTTCAATATACTGTCTTCATTTCCTGTGGATATATATGCCCAAAAGTGGGGTTGCTGGCTCAAATGGTAGTTCTATTTTTAATTTTTTGAGGAACCTGTGATGGTTGTATCAATATACATTCCCACAAATAACGCATACGGGTTCACTTTCCTCAGTATCCTCACCAACACTTGTTATCTCTATCTCTCTCTCTTTAAAAAAATGTTTTTAAACATTTATTTATTTTTGCGAAACAGAGAGAGACACAGCATGAGCAGGGTAGCGGGAGAGAGAGAGAGGGAGACACAGAATCTGAAGCAAGCCCCAGGCTCCGAGCTGTCAGCACAGAGCCCAATGCGGGGCTCATACTCACAAACTTAGAGATCATGATCTGAGCCAAAGTCGGATGCTTAACCGACTGAGCCACCCAGGTGCCCCCCCTCTCTCTTTTTTGATGAGAGTCACTTTTAACAGGTATGAGGTGATGTCTCATTGTGATTTTGATTTGCATTTCCCTCATAAGTGATATTGAGCCATTGGTTTCTTAACTTGCAGTAACAGTGAGTTGATTCTACAAGTCTAACCTACTTGACAACCTTTTTCTCCTCAATAACCATAACTCACTATGCAAGAATAGTTGTTTTGACCATTTTCCACACTATCTCAAAATTTTAAAAAAATCTCAAATTTAACATATTAATCTTTATAAGTTAACAGTTTTTACCATGTCGTTAGGCCTATTGTTTTGTTTAGCTGATATTTATTTGTTGGCAAGATTTTCCTGATGAACGAAGCAATGTGTCGGTTTACATTCTACTGCAAGCTCCCTAATCAGGATAACCACTCTGGAATACTCCTCATCACTGCATCTGTGTTGTCAAAACACACTCCTGTACAAAAATTGAACTCTAGACCATATTTGTTGACAATGTCATCCTTCATTATTTTTCTACAGCTCAGAAGTAGTCATACTCGTTGACAAATAAGCTGAAGAAAAAGATTCTTCCTTGTATCCCCGTCATCTACAATTATACATATACCAAAAGAACTGCCACGTATTATGTATGCATTTGTCAGGATGTAGTAAAAATACTTTGCTGTTTTTATTTGTTCTTTGAATTGATATTAGCTAGTTAAAAAAACAACAACATGTCAAGCCATGTAATCCTTGACATATTCACTCAATATTTCCAAGCAAATGTCTTTGATGTCATCTTTCACTGATGCCTCAGCAATTGTATGTTTTTGTCTCAGCAATCTAAAGTACTACTTTAGAAGACATCTTCAAGGCACTAATGTTTGAATATCAAGTACTGAGCATTTGCTTCACTTGGCTTTTTATATCAAAGTTCATTCTTTCCAAATTCTTTTGCTTTTGAACTTATTAATGTTTTATGTGTAAATGTTGCTACATTTTGATGATTTCATTGCTTCATTAGACAGTTCATCTCTGCAAATAACATGCTATGCTTAAAACTTCACCATCAATGAACTGAACTCAATATATGAATGATCATATTTCCTAGTAAGACTAATATCAATTCTTTTGATCTTTATTTCTTTGCAATCACTTTCATGGTCACCAGTTAGTTTATTTCTGATGAAAAGATGTGTCAAAAACTCCCGTGAGGCTTGTTTTGCCATTAGTTGGTTGGGGTTAAAAATAAACAATACAAATTTTACTTCCCTAACTTGACTAAAACTTAAAATAATTAAAAATAATAATCTATAAAAATAAATGATTACATTTTCTCAGATTTTTTTGTGGATTACAGTTTACAAACTAACCTCAAAATGTCACATGTTTTGCTGAGGCCCTATTGTTTATGACCTATAGGCAGTTAGCACCCTTGTGACTCCATGTGCTTCAACAACTCACATCTAGCCTACTGGATGAGTCCAATAATCACTGGAATACACAGCAATATTAAATTGCTATAAAAGTTTCTGAACATGTATTTTCAATTTCTGTACTTATCATGGTCCAGGATCACCTTGTCTGAGTACCAGACTTGAATAGCATTGTATTACACAGCACCTGTGGTTTATTAACTCCTATCTCTTTTATGGGACAATCCTCTCAATTCTTCTATTTCCTTTTAAATTCTTTTGACTAGGTGAAAAGTGGTCTAGGCTTTAAAAGAAAGGAAATACAGGGCCGCCTGGGTGGCTCAGTTGGTTAAGCATCCAACTCTTGGTTTCAGCTCAGGTCATGATCTCATGGTTTGTGAGTTCGAGTCTTGCATTGGGCTCCGTGCTGACAGTGTGGAGCCTGCTAGGGATTCTCTCCCTTCCTCTTCCTGCCCCTCCTCTGCTCGTTCTCTCTCTATATCTCTCAAAAAATGAATAAAAAAATTAAAAAAAAAAGAAAGAAAGCAAATATAGGGGCACCTGGGTGGCTCAGCCGGTTGGACGTCAGCTCAGGTCATGATCTCATGGTTTGTGAGATCGAGTCCTGCATCAGGGATTCTCTCCCTTCCTCTCTCTGCCCCCACCCCCCTCCCGCTCTATCTCTCTCTCTCTCAAAAAAAAAAAAAAAAAAAAGAAAAAGAAAATAAAAAGCAAATGTGGGGTTAGTTTTTAGGAAAATGCAGATAGGCCTGTCTATTTTCTCTGATCTTGTCCCTTTCTCCTCTTTCTCCATCATGTAGTTCTCCCATGTAGGGATGTAGGCACTTTGTCTGATGGCAGTCTTGTTTCATTGGCTGACATTTCCCCACCTAATTAATCATCTGTCTTAGTGTTCGTTTAGCTCATTCCAATGTTTCCAGAAAGTGACAATGCTGACATTTTTGTAACAGAATCAAAATGGGGTTAAATAAAACAATTAATTCTAAGTCATAGAATATTTTCTAAGAGTGTCCTAATTTGATATTTCAAGGTAAGTCTATAAGACTTTCAAAATCTGAACAGGAAGAGTAGTTAAGATTTGAGAAAGTTTCATAGATTTGTTTATCTTTGTAATCCTGTTATTGTTAGAAAATGTGTCTAATTGTTAGAGATAATGTGACAGAAAAAGAAAGTAAATAGTTTGTTTTTAAGAAAACCCATTATAAGTAATTAGTCTTGAAGTTAAAAAGCAAGATATATAGGAGTATAGAGGTGGAGCATGAGGGAGATCTTTAGGATTGTTGTTAAGTCTTACATATAAAAGATTAAAAATGAAAGTGTCATCCCATGTGGGGTGTGGGGAATTTACCTATTTCATTCATTGCTTTAGTTTTTCTCATATGAGAAATTATCTAATGAAAGTATATTAGACACTCTCAAGCCATGCAATTTTGATAAAACAAAAAAGGGACTAGTGCACCATTCTCAACATTAAATTAGAAGCATAACTCCTTTTGAATTAGTAATTTTTATGCCATCTCCGTTTTACTTTGAAAGGGTTTTATCTCTATGGCAACAACTGCAAAGAAATACATCATATTCATTTCCATCAGCTCCCATTGAAAATTATTTTAAGCCCATAGTAAGTTAGCAGTATAGTACACAAAAATTTATAACCATAGACCCAAGGATTTATTGATAAAAAGAGGCAGTACTACTTACATAGTAAATCAGTCCCTTGACATTTCCTAGCTTGGGAATTATACTTAATTAGCATGTTTCAGAAATTTTATATCATTTGAGAAAAAAATAAATGACACTTTATAGAATGTGTACAGAGATATAAAAAGTGAAAAATTGCCAAAAGAAATAAAAATAAGAACAATTTAATTTTGGCAACATTTTACTCTGATATCATTTCCATTATACTAATAAAGCAAAATCTTCTAAGAAGTTAGAATTGTATTCTAGCAAAATGGATTTCTAAAACAAAGTAAATGAATTCAGACAAATGGCTGATAACAGAAGCTCTTGTAAGATACCGTGGGTAATTTACAAAGGAAAGAAAACACAGATAGAAAGGTTAAATGAAATGCCTATACTTCACCAGATGCTTAAGAATCTAGCAAAATTCTGAAATTACAATAATAGATCTTTTCTTCTCCAATGCCCCGCCTCCCTTCCACCTTTTCAGTTTGGCTTCCTCTATTTCTATATTTCTAGCTGCTTTTACTTGAGTGAGTTGGGCCTGCTGTCCATGAAGGAAAAAAGTAGTTATAATGTTACTTGCCTGAAAACGATGAACAATCTTGAGACCAATGCCACTTATGTTTTATTAAGTCATATCTATGCTGAAAAATTCTTTCTGTATGAGATAAACATGCATAGTGCCTTGACTCCTACTCTGTCCCCGAAGAGAGCATCCATGCCCCTCCTGTCTTCCAATGTGTCCTCAACGTAGAGGTGCTTACTCATGTTCACACTTGGGTCTTGTCTTTTATTTATTATTGTTTCATGTTGCTTGCAACTTCAATTTCTCCCTATTTGTTGATTTCCTTGCCTCATTTTGTAAGTGTACTCAATTAGAAAATAAAATGAAACAAAATGACAACAAAAAGCTTCTCCTTGACCTCTCCAGATGTGATCTTAAGCCATCCCTCTTTATACCTCAGCTTCTGAAAAGAATAGTCGATAATTTCCTTTCTCAATAACTACTATACTTTCAAGACCCATAAAATTTCATATCTGCTTCTGCACAGCACAGCTACTCTCAAAACCAGCCTTGTTCCAGATCACCAAAGGCTTTTCCTCAGACCCCATCCTCCCTAATGTCTCTGAAACATTTCTAATCAGTTGGCTATCCCCTTCCTTTCAAAACTGTTCTCTTATTCCATTTCTCTATACAGTTGACCCTTGAACAACTCAGGGGTTAGGGGTGCTGACCCCTGCACAGTTGAAATCTGTGTATCTTTTGACTCCCCCCAAAACTTAACTACTAATAGCCTACTATTGACCAAAAGGCTTACTTATAACAATAGTCGATTAACACATATTTTATATGTTTTATATACTATATTCTTATAATAAAACCAGAGAAAAGAAAATATCATTAAGAAAATCATAAGGAAGAAAAAATACATTCACAGGACCGTATTTATCAAAAATCAATGTAATTAAGTGGACCTGCACAGTTCAAACCCATGTTGTTCAAGGGTCAAATGTACTTTTAACTTTCTCATTCACCTCCACTCACCCCTATATATAAATTTACCTTAATTTCAAGGTTCTGTCCTCAGTTCTTTTCTTTCTACAGTCTCTCCCTTGGCCATCCTATCTAGCCTGGTGGCTTCAATTATCACCTATAAACCGATGACTTCTTAACAGAAAACTCCGTCTTCTTCCTTATGATCTCAATCCAGGTTTTAAGGAGCTGGTACATTTCCATTTGCAGATCCTTTTGGCTACTCTAATGCTGTAGGCTTGACACTGACTCATCTCCAAAAGAATGTTTTCCTCTAGTATTTTCTACTTTGGTTAATGGCACTATCACCATTTCAGATTTGATACTTTAGTCACCACTTTTGATACTTAATTCTATTGCCTTGTCTCTGCTCATTCTGTTTCTTTGATATCTGTCCCATCTGGTCATTTCACATTATTTTTATAAGCATCACCTGAGTTTAGCCTTTTATTACTTATTGATTAGACTAAAAAAATAGTTCTATCACTTGCTCCAATATAAAACACACACATTCACACTCTCTATCTGTCTCTCTCTCATGGTGAGGTTATTATTAATCAGCATTTTCATCATGTCTTCCCTTCTCTTCAAAAACCATGAAGGGCCCTGCACTGGTAATGTTAAGGATGATGTTTATTCCACCTCTGGTACAGATGTAGGTGGTGGCAGAGTTGGTGCCCAGCTACCACGGATGCTGGCTGCTAATGGCTTCAGTCTGTGTTCTTCTCCAGAGGTTTGCCTTAGTCTACAGGAACTGCCTTGCCTGGAGGTACCTCAGAAGTTTCTTCCCCTCTCCCCACCTAGTATGGTCGGTGGGTATCCAAGCCTCACCCCATACTCCAATGTAGGGATAAATTCTCTGGGCTCCAGGATACCTGGCGGGGTCTGGCTAAGAGTAGACTTCTGAAATCACATTTTTGCCTGTGGTCTTCTTCCTTTTTCCGCTTCCCTCACTCTTACAGGTCTCTTCTGAAAATCAGTTACACAAGAACTCCATCTTAGATTCTCCTTTTAGGGAAACCTGACTGAAGTCAACTTCCATGGTACCTCACATAAAACAGGCACTCAAATGTTTCTTGAGTAAATAAAATAGGCTTTCAGATTTCTCAGAGAGGTTTTCGTTCAAAATGCAGTTGCTTCTCTCAAAATAGGCATTCTCATTATTTTCTTCCTTTTCTAACTTTTTGCTAATTAGCTCTTGTCTTTTCCTCTCAGTGTACAGATTTTGGTTAGGCTGTATTTATAAGACCTTCAAATTCTCTTAAAGATAAACTATAAACATGATCGAATAAGTACACAATTGAAGTGTTTAATTTAAATTTAAACATGATTTAAATGCATGCTATTAAAGTGTTTTTTGAAAAGGTGTGGAACATTGTATAAAACACATGGCCAATGGAGAGTGTGCAGTGACAGGCTTCAGTATGGCAGAAAGTATGGCACTGTTTTCTTCGATGGTATTTTGCTCTTTTCATGATATTTTCTGGGGTTAATGCTCCTTTTTTTTAAGTTTTTAAAAATGTGTTTATTTTGCGAATGAGAGAGAGGGAGTGAGTACGTGCAGGGGAGGGGCAGAAAGACAGACAGAGAGAATCCTAAGCAGGCTCCACACTGTCAACGCAGAGCCTGACGCAGGGTTCAATCCCACAAATTGTGAGATCATGACCTGAGCTGAAATCAAGAGTCAGACACATAACTGACCGAGCTACCCAGGCGCCCTGGAGTTAATGTTCTTAAGTGGCATTATTAATGAATATAATATTATTATTATTGAATGCATATAAATGGTGTGTGTTTATATTACTGAATTTTATGTGCATATGAGGCATTAAATGTACTTTTAGATATTCTTTTTCGTGGTCCCTTAATATCTCTGACATTGAAAATACTAAAAACGCTCCTTGTTAGTGTTCAGGTGTGCATAGTTTAGTTATTTTTGAATCACAAATGACAAATAACAACATAGTGGTCACAGCATATGTTGTGTACTGTTAAGAATTTTAAAAGTACAATAAAAACACAGATATATGCATGTCACATGCATGTATGTGATTCGCTGAACAAGTTAAAAATGTCAAATAGATGTCAAATGTATCTATAACTATTCATGAAAAAAATATCCAAGTACAAGTTTACTGGTTTTTAAGGAAAATTAGGAAAAGTCAGTTCTAAGTTATTTCTAGAAAATTCAAGAACTACTCTGAATACTGTTATGCCAGATATTTAGAAATAAGAGTACTGTACCATTTGCTTATATTCCATAAAAGAGAAATTTCCAACTTTCTTAGAATTGTTGCATCACATTTATTTTGCAATGTCTCTACTGCTCCCCTGAAAAGTGAAACATAACATACTGAGAAAACTAAAGTGCTATAAAATTAAGCTTGGTTTCAGAATCTGTGCTATCACCTAAGGTAACTCAAAATAGTATTTTGAGTTTTACAAAGTTGAGGTCTTGTATTGTTTATTATAAACATAATGCTGGCTTTCTAAGTCATTAGGCCATAAAAATGTTTCATGTTCCAAGTGTTTTGCCTTTCTGAAACTTGTATGTTTATATTTTCCAAATTGATTAATAACTTGTGATTAATTCTTGGTCTTGGCAGTTGCCTTCATATATATTCACTGCATGCCAAATGGATAAATAACTCTGTACTTGACATTCCCAGTGGTAAATGTACCAAATAGCTACTAACACATTCAGTGTGATGTTCTGAACAATACTGATGCAGGAATATTAGCATACTGTCACTTTGGAGGAAAGTGCCTTCTCCTTTTCCATTCTCTTTAAGTGTTTCTATGACTAAGTAGTTAATATTTATAAGATTCTTTCATAGAACACCTGTCACTAGATTGCATTCAAAGTGCTCCTGACTTAATCTCAGAACATACCTGAGGGCTAAATTGTGATGAAACAGATAAATTTAGATTAGAATCTTGAACGATTTGCCGGAAGTCACAAGTTAATCCAGTCCCACAGCTGGAAACAGAACAGCTCTGTTCCCCAGATCCCCACTGAGCAGCCAGTGCTTGTTCCCAGCTGTTGGTGCAGGATAAACAGGGCACGGGCACAAAATGTGTACTCTTTACAATGTGTGGAGACCAGAGAAGGACCAGCTTACTTCTCTACAGTTGTCCCTTATAATGTGTGGCCTTAATGAGAAAAATACATGGCTTTGGTCAAATTCTCAATATTCTCCATTTTAAAGACATGGAAATCCGGGTTTTGGATTGGAACAACAAAACAGACAGTAAGGGCTTCTTATTATATGGAATAAAGAGATTAATGGCCTGAAGTCTTGAAGAATTATTGAATGTTTCTGGACATCAGTTTCATTATCTCGTGGACTGGAATAACACCATTGTTCCCTTTCAGCTCTAAAATCTGACAACTGGATGTCCCTGAAATGGCCCCCAGGCCCATACACTGAAGCAGCTCCCTGTCTCTATGGGCCTCAGGGAGATGTGTCTCCAGTTTAAAGGAGGCCCCATAAGTTGTCAGGCTACTTACGCAGCAGAGACCAGTTCTTGGGTGTATTCACATTAATAAATAAGCCATTCAGAATCAGCACTCTGTTTACAAAATATGAAACATTTCTCTTTATTAATCCAAATAACAGCTGATAAAGCTATTCTGTTACAATACAAATGGTGTCATTTGGCCCTTTATTTAAATGAATAAGGACCTCAGCTTGCTGTGGTTTAGCGACCTATATGAGTATTATTGGAATTAAACCGTTGGTTACAATCTCTTTTTCTTGTTATAGCTGTCCCAGAGCACTTTGTGAAATCTTCTGCTTCAAGTGCACTGTAGAGACTCATTAATTAGAGTGAAGTTTACCACAATGGACCATTGTCCATTACTGTCATTAACTAGCTGTGATACTGATCTAAGGGGTGGCCTGTTCTCATAATGTCTGGGCTACATCTCATACTATGTCTTTTTTCACCTGTTTCTAATAAGACTGAGCTAGAAGTCTCCCAAAGTCTTGTTTCTTTATCCTTCCCACTAGTCAGAGTGTGAGGCAAAAGTAGAGGAGTCCTGTCTGTGCTACACAACTACCTCTTTGTAAGCATTTGTTTGACATTAACATATGTTAGCCTCTTTCTCTTCTTCCTGCCTTACTGCATTGCTTCAGCAACTACATTTGACGCAGTTTTGGTGGACACCAAACCAAACTGGAGTAAGCAAGAATATCTGAGTGGCACAACACTGGGAGAAAATTGTGAAGTACAAATTTTCAGATAAAACAGACCAATGTCATTCCTTGAACTTCTTTCTCAAAGTTCTCTGAAATTCTGATTCTGTATCTTGAGGAGCTTCTAACGGACAATATTAGAAAATCTCACAAGCACTAAATCATACCTTATTATATGATCAGTTGATGAAGTTACATGCTATTGGGACTTCATCAGTCAGGACAAGCAGAGGAAATTAATATGCAAAGTAATAAATGATACACTTTTGCTACTAGAAATGTATCATATAATAAAGGTAAGAAGACTACTATGCTAGTATATTCTATACTGATTTCCCACTTAATCTCTGAAATAGGGTATAAAATGATGACAGCATATAGATGACTTATATTTTCCTATTTATACACACATATAACATATAACACTCAAAGCACATAAAAAAGAACTGAATAAAGTCAGATTATAAATGTACAAAATCTGTACATAAGATATATAAAGATACAGATATTTATAATGTTTGAATGCTTTATATTCCTAGTAGAAATGGTACTTCTGACCAAAAGAATATAAATGAAAGCAAACCATCATACGATTTTTATATGGTAGAATTTGTATTATAGTATATTTTTTTCTCTCTAGGTGGCTATTTTAACTCAGTTAAGAGTTTTCTCAATTATATAATATTGACCTCCTATAAATATTAATTTTAATAGCCTTATAGGTAAATAGGGGATAACTAGATAATTCTAAATGGTAAGTGAGTTTCTAGAAAGACAACAAATAACGACACACAGAGTAGTATCAGGTACTGAAACAATGGTGATGGTTCCCAAAGTCTGCTCTGGAGCTCTGCAAATAGAAACACAGGGATAGGGTTGCCTGAGTGGCTCGGTTGGTTAAGTGTCTGACTTGATTTTGGCTCAGGTCACGATCTCATGGTCAATTAACATGGTTTGTGAGCATGTCATGAGTTCAAGCCCTGAGTCGGGCTCTGTGTTGACAGCCTTGTTGGGATTCACTCTCTCTCTCTCCCCACCTCCCCTGCTAGCATTCTCTGTCTCTTTCTCTCTCAAAATAAATAAATAAAGAAATTTAAAATATAAGAAATGCAAGGATAAATGTAAATTTGATCATTTTTATCCTCTAAGTTTCATATTTGGTTTTGTACATCCGAGTAAGATGTTGGGGAAAAGTTGCATAGCCCTTGGAACCCCTAGGTATACAATTTCCCAGTTACGCATCTAAAAATGTCATATAGGATCTAAAATGGTATTTCTTGGAAACTCTCAAGGTAATCCTTAAGAAGATATCCTTAAGAAATTTCACAGGAAGTAAATGGAAAAAGATGTCATTTGTATAGCCAGGAAGTTTAAAACATGTGCAACAAACATGAAACATTAGTTGTAGAATGCAGAACCTCTAAGATGTTATTTACAATATGTATATTTACATATTTATAAATGGATCCAAGCCAAAAAAGGTGATTTTCCCCCCTATATTTATGTTCTACCTAGGACCAGAATTAAAACAATTATTTAAAAAAAAGTTGACTTTTTCCTTATAGCAATTCAAATTCTTGGTACAAGGAAACCAGCAATAGCATTAGTGAGTGAGCAGAATTATGGATATACTCATTGTACATTTTAAAGGTCAGTGTCAGTTTCAATACATAGAGATAAGAAGATAATCTTATATTTCTCTCTCATCTTCATGTGCAACTAAATTACTTTCTGAAGCTGAAAATTCATCATTATTCATTCTTTTCTCTATAAGGCTCCTCCCTAAAATTCAAGCCCATGTAAAATAATTTAATCTCAACTACAGACTATTGTTAGTGGTTTCTACCAGGCCCTGAACTCACGTCATTGGAACTATGAGGTAATTCTATGGCTCTGAAATTAGCACTGTGGAATAAGCTACCCTAAAAAAAAATTTTTTTTTTACCATAAAATTTCTGTTCAGGCTCAAAATTAGAACCCAGCAATAAAAAATGAAAGAGTGAGGTGTCATCTTGGTCCAACCAAACAACCTCTATTTGGGGCAGCAACTAGCTGACTCACCAACAAAATGTTTTTTTCAGAGACCTAGAGTGATTTCTTTAAAAAAGTCCATGGTAGTTTCATGCCAACCATGAGATGACTATTCAGACATGCACTTAATGTGATTAAAATGGAAAAATCCAAGGTTACATTAAAACAGTAATTTTTTATGTTTTGGGAGGTGCTATTAAGAATATTAGGAAATTCTGTAGGAATCTACATCTTAGAGGGAATTTTTATAAATGTGAGTTCTTTTGAGATATATCATGTGAACTTCTATAAACATGCTTAGTTGTCTGAAATACTCTTTCACTGAGATACTTTTCTGGGCTTCCATTCAGTTCTTGTCTTTATCTCTCTATCGGATTCCCTATTGGTGCCTCTCCTTCCTCAAAATTCACCCCCTTTTACACCTTTCTTGCAATTTTTATTTCTAACGCTCTCTCAATTATTCAACTGAAACTTCTCTCTCAGCTGGCACCAATTCCAGCCACCTCTTCTTTTATCCAACATCTTTCCTCTGACTTTGTTCCAAATTTTAATCCTATTCAAACTTCCATGCATTCTGAAATGCTCTTCTGTTGACTTTTTGGCCCTGCAGTATCCTGGTACCCTATCCTGGCCCTTCTCTGACCTCACCAGGGCTGAACATCCTCTTGGCCTCCATGCTGTTCTCCCTTACTTCTCTCTGACATACTGTCATCTTAAGTTTAGGGTCAATGCTAAGCATTAGTTGAATTTTTAAAATTGTGTTAATCTATAAAGGATGTGAGACTTAAAAATGTGGCAGCCAAATTTTTTACTTCTAAGACTTCATAAAGATTACAAAGTAAAAAATAGATATACAATGACATATGACAGATTCAAAGAAGAACCTCAGGAGGTTAAGAAAAAAAAATTATAAATCTCAGATATATATTGCCACCAAACATTGCTGAGGTTAAGAGAAGCTTTTAAGTACAAGAAGCATCCTGCGACTATATTTTATTAAATGAACACTTCATAATCTAAGATTTAGCAGCTTAAAGGACAGTGAAAAGATTAAAATGAATTAATAAACATTTGACACAGAATTTTGGTGTGGTACTTGGAGAGAAACTAATGTTCTTATTGTGCTTACAGAAAACTGTACACAAAGGGTTAAAGAGAAAAAGAAAAGGAATTTATCAATCAGAATCTGTATGGTTTAATAAAAAGAATAATAGTAATATTAACATGTTTCAATGATGTTTGATATTTTTCAAAGTATGTGACATCTATATTTGAAACTAACCATAACTGTGAGATATTGGTAAAGTAGAAGCTATTAGCTATTTAACCATTGAGGAAAACCAACAAGTCAATTATTTGTTTAAAATTAAATGTTCTACTTTCATTAAAGACATTTATGCCCAAAAGTAAAGTGTATAAGACTGGCCACATATTTTATATGCCATTGCAATTAACTTAATGACAGCCAATTCCTTCCTGGTCAAACACCCATAAGCAAAATGTAAGAGTTTTGTTGACAATGCATCATCAAAAAATAAATTTAAATTCATAGATTTTTCTGTTGTTTTCTATTGCAAGCATCAGTGAAGTGGGAAAATGGTCTCTGTTTGTAGAACATGTGTATGTAAGTATGTGTGTATGCATACACACACATACACATACAAGTACATTAGTATCTCTAAAAGAGCTGAGTGCTACCTAACTCTTGAGCAGAGAAGAAATGGTAGCACTAAGATGGACCTAACTGCAAATATGTAAGAATGGTCATTTCTTTAATTTGCTTCCATTTTAAGTAGCTTCAAAGCAGCGTAAGTTGTGGAGTGTATTTGGAAATAATAATTTGTAAATGTGGATAATGCCAATATCTGTTCCAGCTATTTTCCTCAATAAATACGGCACTTGTGAAAGGCAGCAGTAATAATGACAAGCCATGCCTAACGGTATCCATAAAATTCTATTACATTCTTCAGTTTCTGACACGTTACTCTTGATAGAAGATAAAAGAAAAGTAATATTAAGTTATTGGGATTATACATATTTATAAATGGAGTAAATTTGCATAAGGTAGTGATTGAACTTTATAATTTGAATATGTTCCTCCATAATTATCACAAAGAATACATAAGTTTAATTTATTCTTTAACACACCTTCCTCTGAAATGCAAGCTTTGATAGGGTACAATTTTAATTTGAAGCATTATTATTTTTTAAAAGCCTCATTTGAATATTTTTTTTTCATTTCAGCAAGTATCTGACAAAGGCTCTCATAATTATCTTACAAGCCAAATTAAGAATTGTGGGTGGGAAAGAGGTAGAGTTGAATGTATTTGTACATGATTTAATTATCATGCCACAAGAACATCAATGATAATCAAGATGGCAGCCATTGCTGGTGTTATGTGAACTTGTCAGCTTCTGTTCTGTTCAGGATTTATTAAAGATTTGCATGAAGACTTAGAGGATAGGTTTATCAAATTTTAAGGTGATATAAAGCTGGGAGCTATTTCACTGGAAAGAAAACTAATAGAATGACATTCGAGACCAAAATTCAGAAGATAAAATGTAATAAGGACAAAGATCAATTCCTACTCTGCAATTCAAAAAGGCAACTGAACAACAACAGGATGGATGAAAATCTGACTTGGCAGAAGTTTTCATTAAAATAAAAGAGAAGGAACATCAAACTGACCACATGTTTGTATAAATCAAAAGTGTGATATCACTGTCCAATAAAAATTTGTTAAGAAGATGGATCTCATGTCAAATGTACTTACCATGCACACAGACAACTCTGCCATGGGAAGAATAATTCAAACATAATGCCTTAGACCTCACCTCATCCATCTAGCTCCATAATTTCCATCTTAAACAATCTACAGAGTATACATTTTTGGGTATTGAAGCTAAATCTGCTTATTATTTTTCTACTTTATTGACTTACAGTTGGAAAAATTATATATAGTTAAGGCATACAACTTGATGATCTAATCTACATTGTGAACTATTCGCCACAATTAAGCTAATTAACATATCCATCACCTCACAGATAATTACCCTTTTTTTTTTCTTGTGGTGAAAACACGTAAGATCTACCCTTTTAGCAAATTTCAAGTATACAATATTAATTATAGTCTCTTTGCTGTACATTAGATCTCTAGAAGTTATTTATCTTGCATAACTAAAGCTATACACTTTGGCCAACATCTCCCCTAGCTCCCTCATCCTAGCCTCTGGTAACCACCATTCTACCTCTGTTTATATGAATCTGACATTTTTGGATTTAGACATATAAGTGAGAACATGCAGTATTTGTCTTTCTGTATATCCGGCTTAACTCACTTAGCATAATGTCCTCCATATTCACCCATGTTATTACAAATGACAGGATTTCCTCCTTTTTAAAGACTGAATAATATTCCATTATGTGCACGTGTGTGTGTGTGTGTGTGTGTGTGTGTGTGTGTGTGTGATCACATTTTCTTTATCCATTCACCTGTCAACACATGTTTAAGTTGTTTGCATATCATGGGAGTGCAAATATTTCCTTGAATTGCTGGTTTCATTTCCTTTGGATAGATACCCAGAAGTGTAATTGCTGGGTCATAAGGTAGTTCTATTTTTAATTTTAAGAAACCTCCATGCTCTTTTCTACGGTGGCTGTCCCAGTTTACATTCCTACCAACAGTGCGCTAGGGTTCCCTTTTCTCTGCATCCGTACCAACACTTCTTATCTCTTGTGTTTCTGATAATAGCCATTCTAACAGGTGTGAGGTGATAGCTCATTATGGTTTTGATTTGCATTCCCTGATTATTAGCGATATTTGGCAACTTTTAATGTACATGTTGGCCATTTGTATGTCTTATTTTGAGAAATGTCTAAGTCAGGTTCTTTGCCCATTTTTAAATTGTGTTACTAGAGGTTTGCTGTTGAGGTGCTTGAGTTCCTATATTTTCTGGATATTAACTAGGGGGGTATAATTTATCACTCAGTTACCAAGAAAGGAGAGAGGTTAGAAGGAAAATGTCCCCTGGATACTGAACATAGAAAATAACTCAGAAATATGGTCCTAGATGCAGTTAGACATCTTGGCCATTATGTGAGAAAACAGAAAAAGAAGCTTAAAAATTAACTTCACAAGGTCATTTCATTTAGCCCTCTGCTCCCAGTGGTTTAAACGCTTAAGGCAGACTCAAAAGCCCAGATCTAGAGAAATAATTTTTTATTTTTCTCCCTAGGACTACTTAAAACTTTCATCAGGTGGATTAATGAACTCCTGAATAGAGAGGGGCTGGAGATCCGAAGGGGAAACTATAATTGTATATACAGGTGTTGGGAGTAGAACTCAAGTATGCTACTTTATAAATCATTTTTAAATATCAGCATAATTCCACTTATTAGCCATGTATCCTATCTGAGTTGTTTAAAACCTTAGTTTCTCTATAAGGATGATAGTATTTTATACTTCCTAGAGCTATTGTGAGAAATAAATAATGAAATAATAAGATGAAGCATTTAGCACATTATAGGTAACCCATAAATCTTAGCCATTACTCACAAAAGTTTTCCTTTTCTTTTCTTAGCCATCAAAATTTACTAATAAGCCTTTTTGTGTTTACTAAACTAGCCATTGGGCATAAAATCTAGACACAGAATTTTTTAATTTTGATTTTTTCCCAAATCAAATCTTAATTGTCCCACCAAAAAATATAAAAAACAAAAACAAAGGAACAAAGCCACTCTAGTAGAAGGAGTTAGTTTAAAAAAAATACACAGAAGCATCGTCTCAATCTTAAACTCCAGTAGAAGTATATGGTCTATAGTACCGGGCATACTTGCCACATTTTGCTCTGCCCTAAATAAGACCACACAAGTTCAGTCCCATTCCTGATATATCCAGAAAGTCCATGAGTATTTTCTGGGAATTACTATCAGTGTGTTAGGAGTTAGGAATCCACATAAAAGAAAGAGTTAAGAGAAATGGGATGTTATTGACCTGATAAAAGCTAAACCTTGGTAAAATATACCACTGGTTCCCAAATATTTGAAGGACTCTAATACTTGAGGCAAATGACTTATTTGCCAGAGGGCAGACTGGAAATAACAAATAAAAAATGACTAAAAAAGAGATTTGGGGTTAATATGCTGGGACAGTAAAAGAGAACATGGGATTTAGAATCAAAAGCCCCCAAATCCAGTCCTGGTTCTACTTTTTATTAGCTCTTTGACTTTAGGCAAGTCACCTAAACTCTCTGAGTCATACAGTCCTCATAAATAAGGTAACAAAGTTAATAATAATTGTATGAACAGCACACATAAAATGTTTTGAGACTTTAAAATGATTTGAAAATAGTAATAACAATAAGCCATAAGAATGGGGTATCCCACTGCTGAAAATATTCAACTGAGGCTGACCCATTATCACTGCAGGGGGTCCCTTTACTGGAGGAAGATAAGACTATTTCAAGTACAATTTATTCGCTTACTACACATTTTATCTCAAAGGCAGTAAACAGTAATGAAAGAAGAATTACAATGCATCACTAATGTCAATAATTTAAGTCGGCTAAAGACTGTAGTTAATATCCACAATCCTCACAGAATTCATGAACAGGCTGGAACTCCACAAAGATACTCATCAACTTAACTCTGCAAACATCAGCTTAACTCAAAACTCCAAAGTATGACCAACGTGTCCTAGATCAAATTACGGTTAATTCATTTCACCTAAACTATGTCTCTACATTTGTGCTGCCAATCTTAAAAATATATAGAACTTTCTGGATTGTAAAGGCTCTGTCAAAATCTCAAATTTCAGCCTTTGGATAGTTAATACTCTTCTTAGGCCCATCTGCTTGCTATATTTTGGGTTTATTTTTATTAATGTTCGGAAATAAGTGAGCCCTGAGACAGTAATGGCTGCCAGTTGTTCCAAGTTTACTTACCCTCTGACCTTCTTTTCCAGGTGGACCTTGTGGGCCTTGTATCCCCAGGGAACCCTGGTGTGGGGTGGGGGTGAAGAACACATGTTAATAGACGGTTTCAAGTACAGTTGCCTCACAAAGCATGCTGTGAAAATTAATACCTACTTTATTGATTAAGCAAATCTTTTTAAATGATTTGAGTTTTTCCAAACTTAGACTCTGTAATATATTAAAAATGGTAAGTTCTTCTTCGGCAACTGGCTTATCTTTGGAGTTAACTTCAGAAAAGAAAAAAAAGAGGGGATTCCAAATCAGGTGTGAGACCAGTGTTCACTTCAATAAAGACTCCCATATGGTCAGAACTATGTTTCACCGAACTACCATAAATAAGTAGTAACAATATTTTCAAGCAGGGAAAAAAATTCTCTTTCTATATTTGAACTCTATAAATACAGCCACACTTTTCGTTGAGAGTAGCTCTGTAAGTATCCTCTGAGAAAACACATGGTTATGATGTTGGCTTCAACATATGTCTCTTCATAGCATTTAATTTTTAGTATCACAGACATTATTTAACACTTTCTCACAGCTTATCAAGAGGCAGAAAAATAATCTTTTTTTCAGGTTATAAAAAAGGCCCAGGAAATCCCAGGTGCTGTTAATCTGCAAATTAAGTCTCCTGATTGTCTGTTACTTTTATACGAGAATTCTTACTCAACATGAAACTCAAAATGATCATATGGCTATTTTTTAAAAGTGTCAGTAATTATTGCCTCTTTTAAAGTTTCTTCTTAGCTCTCCCGATGCTTCCTTCTTCCCTATTCCATCTTTTAAACATGAGAGTTTACGCTTATTTTCTTCTCAGTGCTCATTACCTCCCCATGATCTCATGTACTGAGGGCTTTGAATATTCTAGGCCAGTGACTCCAAGGTTTATAATCTAGGTTATTTTCTGAGCTGCATATTCACATATCCAACTGCCTGTTTTTGATACTCACTCTAATATCTCACAGGCATCTGAAACAGCACATCAGACACTGAACTTAGGACCCTCTCTCCCAAACTGGATTCTCTTCCAGCATTCCCCAACTCAGTAAATCCACACAACACTCTGCTAGTGCTCATGCCAAAAATCTAGAGCTCAACCTCCACACTTTCCTCTCTCAAATCTCTCTTTCATATCCAATTACCAAGTCTGGTTGGTGCATCTCCAAAGTATATTTGGAACCATCTATTTCTTTACATCACAACAGCTCCAATGATTACTTCTTGCTTGCTCATCTGTAAGAACTTCTCAGTTGAACCAGACACCAACCTCCCCAACCTCCACATCACAGCCAAACTAATCTTAAGAAAACACCTGACCTTCCCTGACTTTCCACAGGAAGGGATGAATGTCTTGGTTCATCAGTCCTAAAGTGCCTTATACTTGTCCTTTAAACTCCTTATCATAAGTTCATTTAAATGATTGCTCAGGTAATGAATTCACCAAGCTCTAAGGATAACAAGTAGAATCTGTGTCTTATTCAATACTATGTGCCTATTGATGTCTGAATGAAAAAATTTATAGTGGGAAATCAATTTACTTTAATAAGTTTTTGGGTAAATCCAACAATTTTCAAAGGGTTTTACAAATATTAATGATTAACCTATCATACATTTAATGCTTAAATGGTTTGGAATAAATGAGAAATCTAGTAATTCATATTCAAACAAATCTGAATTTACCACCATTCCAGAAGAAACTGATTTGTTACCTAATTAAAAAAAAATTATGATACATTTGTACATTATGACCTTTTTTCTTTAAAAGCTGTGGTTAATTTTAAACTAAAACATCAGATGTGCTTGTGATGACCTATAATTATTTATTATATGTATATTCATTTTTTTACAGAAGAAACTTAAGTTTTAATGAATGTCATAACGTGCATAATTTCACCATCTAATTTTATTTGAAATAAAAGTTATAAACATGTTGTAATTTTTCATTCAGATAGCTTTCATTTGATTAAAGTTGTCAGTATTTAATATAAATTACTGTAACTCATTTTCAAAAAGCATTAATACAAAAAATTCTGCATGTATCACAAATCCTCAGTGTTTCCTCAAATCTCTCTGATTCCTTCCAAACAAAACACTAGTAAAAAGTATGTATTTATTACTTTCATTTATTTATTCTTGGAACAATTTAATATCATAGGGACATATAAAGCCTATGTTTTATTGATTTAGGCAGGAATAAAAAACAAGCAATGAAAAAAGTGATCAGTTCTGTTTGATTTTTTACAAAAAATACCTGCCAAAAGATATATAAGAGAGGAAAGCTGGCTAATTAGGCCAACTTAAGGATGGCAAATTTATAATGTGCATAAGAAAAACAACTTCTGAAATCCAAATATACCAAGTATTAATTACAATGTAATTACAGGGAGTTGTGTCATTTTTTTACAAGAACGACACAATCTTGGCTTTAGATTAAACTCCTTGCTTTTACCCTTAGGAAACTATTATAATTTCATGAATAGTCAAACTTATATACAACATTTTTGATATCTATACAAATGTTGACAGCTCTTTCAGTGTTTTTCAACATGAGATACTAAAACATACACCAAATATTCATCAAAGGAGTACAATTAAGTCTGAACTACATATAATCAAAATTGCATTCCCTTTACTAGTTGGAGAAATTGTATAACAAAAGCCTACAAAAATGCAAAAATATTAAACTTGATTTGGAATGGATTCAAAAATATTTATGAGACCCTTTTGTGTGCAAAGTCCAAATGGTACACTCACACACATAAGCTCACTAGTATGCCTCCTCAATGTTCATGATTCTGAATCCCATGCCCCACCCCCACCCTATATTTGCTAAGTCTAGAACCCAGATAGGTTTTTGATGAAAAGCTAGGGAATTATTTTTAATCTCCAATGGATTATTCACTATTTGGATTATCCATGACCAATTTTTAATCCTAGCCACATTGCATTAATGTTCAGAATATTTGGGGGTTGTCTTTATTGAAAGTAGTTGACATTAATGAAGAAAAATAATATCAGTATTGTCATTAGTAAAACATAGGTCAATCAAGTATAAAAAAAATTATATTTCTTCCCCAAATAAGAAATTAAAATTTGGGGATGATTCACTATTTACAATTATCCAGTTTACTACTCCTTTCATTTAGTAAAATCAAACAGTGAATTTGCTGATCACTTACTATTGAAAATTATAGATATATCTACGCTCCAGCCTACTTAAACTTGGGTGGAGCTCACCATTTGTCTCAGACCTTTTGCCCAATTCTTTCTTTCTCTGGCCTTGTAAATGCCATTATGTGTGTACTTTACTTACTCTTATTTGACTATGAGTCCTAGAGGACAGAGCATCATTTGTTTTCTATCCTCTACCACACTTATAGAAGAGACTCAATATATACTTAGTAAATTGCACCATCAGGAAGAAAACACTAGGATGGAATACTGGGTGGTGGTGATAGGAAACAGATTCCTGGTTGATATCTAATCACAATTATTTTCAAAACTTGAACTTAAATACATTGGATAACTTTCTATCTTGTCTGTATTTCTCATCTAAAGTAATTCAATGATCTGATGTCTAAGAGTAAAATGGCCTTACAATTCATGTAAGAATTAATTATTTACCTCTTCTTATATCATCTCCATTATGGAACTTATTTAAATCTTCAACCACTATTTGATATTTTATAATTTAAACCACTTTTAAATTAGAGAATCATTATTTTATGTATCTTTGTGTACATGGCATATTTGTATAATCTGTGCATTGTTTTCTTCTTTGATTTTATTTGCTGAAGAGTAATGCCTATTTATTTTTTATACTTTTTTCATCTTAGTCTGCTCTGAAAATAACCATAAACTGGATTATTCCTAATTTTTCACGAACATAAAGATTTGCTTCTTTTCTGAAAGAGAAGTATAAGAATGTATTTAGGATATTTATGATGTAAATATCTGCATATGTCTACAGAGGCATTCATTCCTTTTATTGTTTTTAATTTTTTTTTTTTTTTTTACATTTATTTATTTTTGAGAGACAGAGAGAGACAGAGCACAAGCAGGGAAGGGGCAGAGAGAGAATGAGACACAGGATCTGAAGCAGGCTCCAGGTTCCGAGGTGTCAGCACAGAGCCCGACATGGGGCTCGAACACATAAACCTGACCCTGAGATCAGGACCTGAGCCGATGTCGGACACTTAACCGACTAAGCCATCCAGGCGCCCAATTCCTTTTTTTTTTTTTTAAGTGGAATCCTGGACATTAAAAATGTTGACAGGGAAAGGAATTCATAAGGCTCTTGCCTCTTTTAGCTAGACTAAAACTATGTAAAAAATAGTCCAAACTAGCTAAATCATTTTAGGTTCCAGTGGACAGCTATTCTACTGTGTTACATTTCACATAGCTCTCTCTGGACAATCTGCTATTTAAGACAGTCTAGAGCTTATCATTATGGAAGCCCATGTAAATATTTAACTGAGAAATTACTTAGAATTAACTGGTTCAGAACAGAATTTTGAAGTGTTTAACAAATACAGTAGATGTTTAGTAGAGTTAATAGGTTAGATTAATTGCATTTAAACACATTTTCATTTGTGTAGGAGGCAAGATATATTCATAACTTCTTAATCAAAGAAAGAAGCTGAAGTAAAAAAAGGAAGTGTCATTTTGAAGTATTATTTGCACTCCCTTGCCAGGGATGTTGCAGAATATATGATACCTAAAACGTATTTCAACAAAAATGTTATGCAAGTAAGTGTATTTTAACTGTTATGATTATTGCTTTAGGATATGCTTCATAGACTTGAAACATAAGATTAAGCAGAATCTTCATAGATTCTTAAAATACCATGAGAGCATTTTCTGTCTTTCAAATAGAGTGTACAAAATTAAAATGGAAAACAGAGTTTATCCGTCTTTATAGAAAATTTCATGCCTTTAATATGAGAACAATGGGAACAAATTTTATAAGCTGGAGACATGAGAACAAAAAAACAAAAAGCAAATTAGTGTAAATGTAACAGACATATAGTCCAGTCATGGGAAATGGTTTTCTCATATTAGTTCTGAGAAGTGGAATTCAAGAATGTTTTTGTTAATAAATTAAAGGAGTGACCAGTTTTACATCATTTCATAAATTGTCATGACACAAGAAAGAATTTCCCTTAGGGCATGTAGGTATTCAGAAAAGGTATTTTATGTTATATATAAAAACCCTAACATTTTATCATAAGCAGTTGTCAGTACACACTAGGAAACAAATGTCTTTGAAATAAAAAAAAAATAGAATTTCTTTCATACACTAAAAAAAAAAAATGCGCTGACAAACCTTTCCAATAATACTGACAAGAGAAGAATAAGAAGAGCTGTCACTAGAAAAAAAAACTATAAAATATTTGTATGGACAGGAATGTTTCCATCATTATCAATTATAGTAAACAGGTTCCATACTTGGATGGACAGTTTTATCTTACCTTAAACAATTTAAAAAAGAGGTCATTTGTAGTGCTTTCAAAATTTAACAATTTCATCAGAAAGCCTTGCCAGCATTTTGGACATGAGGCCAATTAATTAGGATTGCTCCATGTGGTTACAGAGATAAATTTTAAAAGTAATCTTTTTCTATATTTTCTGAACTGAGAAATCACATCTCTTTTTATTTTTTTTTTTAAATATTTATTTTGACAGAGAGAGAAAGAGAGAGAGAGAGAGAGTGAGCAGGGAAGGGGCAGAGAGAGAGAATTCCAAGCAAGCTCCATGCTGTCAGTGCAGAGCCTGACACAGGGCTTGATCTCATGAAGCGTGAACCAAAATCAAGACCTGAGCCAAAAATCGAGTTTGACACTCAACCAACTGGGCCATCTAGGTGCCCCAAAAATCACATCTATTTTTTTTTTATGTTTATTTTTGAAAGAAAGACAGAGGCAGGGGAGGGGCAAAGAGAGGGAGAGATACAGAATCCGAAGGAGGCTCCAGGCTCTCAGCTGTCAGCACAGAGCCTGAAGCGGGGCTTGAACTCATGGACTGTGAGATTATGAGCTGAGCCAAAGTCGGACGCTCAACCGACTGAGCCACCCAGGTGCCCCTCACATCTCTTTTTATATGTAGATTCTGAAATAGCAGGTTTTTAGTAACTTGATTCAGCCATGAACACTAGAAATATAAATCAAAAACAGAATTTATAGTCTGTGAATCTGGAATGCTGTGGGACATCTGTACTACCCATAAACTTTCCTCTAATAATGATTTTTGTCCCCATTATGAGATATTCTACTTTGTAAGTTGTATATAACCTCAGTTCCTTTCCACTTTGAATATTATCTAGCACAGCATTTAGTAGGCACTGAATGGCTGAATGACTGAAAAGATTCTGATTGTTTACACTTCTCTTGGTACTTCTGCTGAGGTGAGAATATTAATTACCATAGCTACCGAAATTCAAATTAAAAATTTATATTCTTCATACACAAATGCCACTTGATACCAAAATAATCCAAGTTATTTTTAATTCTTATGTGGTAAACTTGCAAAATAGATGTTCTACTTCTATTTGGAGGAGTTGCCCTTCATTAGAGAAAGAAATATAAATTCTATTAATTTATCTCATATTGATGAGGATTAAGTACTTTTTGAAAAAAAACCAACATGGACTGAAGAGATTAAAGTATCTATACAAACCATTAATTAATAAGAAATAGAACCAATCAAATTATTTAAAATGCTTATGTCATTTAGAACAATGTAGTTTCAGGGTATCTGGGTGGCTCAGTCAGTTAAGCATTTGACTCTTCATTTTGGCTCAGGTTATGACCTTGCGGTTTGTGGAACTGAGGCCCACCTCAGGCTTCACACTGACAGCAAGGAGCCTGCTTGGAATTCTCCTCTCCCTCTCTCTCTGCCCCTCCCTTGCTTGCTCACTTGCTCTCTCTCAAAATAAGTAAATAAACTTAAAAAAATAAAATAATATAGTTTCATATTTGGTAATTATTCTTGCCTTAATTGACTTGTCACAAATATTTTCATATTTTGTTAATTTCATATTTTTAGATTTCTTGACTATGAAAAACTTTATGTAAATTTGCTTTATTTCAGACCTAACCCAATAATGAAATGGTTTGATTTCAGTTATCTCAAGGTTATGTTGACAAGTAGGCTGATGGTCTGTCAAATCCATTTGTATCATCTGTCTTAATGATTTATGTGAGCGAGAATATGATTGATTCAGTGTTAATGATGAATCTGATCATAATAACAATCTGTATTTTTGGATTGGCTTTGTCATAGTTCACTGGCCACATGGGAGACATGGTTTCCCTGCAGAAAAAGGAAAAATCTATACATAGGTTGTTTTTAAGTGTCTTCCAGTAACTTCTGGGAATGGACAACATCATACAAACATAATACCAAATTTAATATCATGAATAACTTTTGCATTTGGGTGATGCAACATAAATGACAAGACTGAAGGAAACTTAATCTAGTAATTTTGGGATTAAAACATAAATCAATATAGAGATATTTACACACCACATGAAAGACCTAGGAATTTAATGCAGATAACTGTGAAGATGGTTAATACAGTATCAGACTATGTAAGTGACAACTGACTAAGGTGGTAAACACCAAATTTTAAGAGGGGGGAAATGCTCTATAGTATAGAAAGAAATTTTAGAAACTTATTACTAACATACATTGACGACTTCTCTGTTTAACTTCTTTCCACTGGCCTTCCTCCTTTCTGCCAAGAGCAACCATTTCCCTCAGGATGATTAAGATCATAATAGTGTAAGTGTAAAGACAATGGAAGGGTCAATGTTCAACTTTTGATAACTAAGAGTTCATATAAGACAATAGTCTGGAAGCTAGGCTCCATTAATGGAAAAGTGTCAAGTACCTCATCATCATACATCAAGAGATATCCTCATAGATCACAAAGTTTAACCATGTATCACATGGCACAGAGGAAGGAGCAGATAGAGGTTGTTTCTGCCCAACCAGAAAGAGAATTGAAAACATGTCCTTCCCTTCTGTTTCCTTGCATGAAGAGTTTCAGGAGAAGAATGGTGTATTAATCAGATATCAGTACTCTTGCTTTACCTCTTCTTAGGAAACCAGGAAGAAGAAGAATTCATAATGCATCGTATTTTTAATCAGACAATAAGTGAAACCTTTATAATTCTGATGGAAATAATTTCCAACCTAGAATTCAATACCAAGATAAACTAGCAATCAAGTGTGCAAGTAGAATAAAAAAATTTTAGACATGTGAAATCTCAGAAAATTTACCTCCTTTTTTACATTTTCTTAATAATTCGCTTGAAGATGCATTCACATAAATGAAAGAGCAAAACCAAGAAAGGAGATGATGGAAAAGAAAATTTGGAATCAACCCAGAAAAAAAAACAAAAACAAAAGGAATCATAGAATGAGAATTTTGTAGTTTTCATGGAAAGCTAGTGGCCAAGAATGGAGTAAAAGGTCTTAATGGGACTCTTCCAAATAAAAGACTCAGTGACAGAATTTGAAAAATATGGAGGATAAGGGTGCCAGGGTGACTCAGTTGGTTAAGCATCCGACTTGGGTTCAGGTCATGATCTCAGGGATTGTGAGTTCAAGCCCTGTATCAGGCTCTGTGTTGACAGCTCAGAGCCTAGAACCTGTTTCAGATTCTGTTTCCATCTATTTCTGCCCCTTCCCCACTCATGCACTGTCTCTCTTTCTCTCTCTAATATAAAAAATAAACATTAAAGAAAAAATAAAAACATGGAGGATAGCTACAGGGCAAACAGAGAGATAATTAGAAATACCAGAAAACAAAACAAAACAAACCACAACAAAACTATTCAATAAGAGAAAAGTACACCATGTGGCTCTACAAATACTGATGTGTACATAGTCATAAAATTGTGAAAATATTATATTTTTTAAATAAAAGTAATACTATAACTCGATTAACAAATCACTTGTGGTTAGGCATCTAGATTGTTTCATTATTTTACTATTTCAAGCAATGCTGAAAAAATAGCCTTGTACACACATTAATTTCATAAATGAATGAGACTATCTGTAGTTAAAATTTGAAATTTTGATAAACAACATCAAATTGTCCTCCAAGAGACTGTATCCACATATATTTCCCTCACAACGTATAAGTGTTTTTCCACGTTTTTGCCCACATACTGTACTATAAAACTTTTTGACCTTTGCCAATCTTTTTATTGTGGTGAGAATATTTGTGTATTTATTTATTTATTTATTTATTTATAAATGTTTATTTATAGAGAGATTTATTTTAGAGAGAGAGAAAGAGCACAAGCAGGGGAGGGGCAGAGAGAGAGGAGACACAGAATCTGAAGCAGGCTCCAGGCTCTGAGCAGGTAAGAATATTTAACATGAGGTCTATTCTCTTAACAATTTTTAAGTGCATAATACAGTATTAACTATAGGCACAATATTGTACAGTGGATCTCTAGAACTTATTAATTTTGTGTGTCTGAAACTTTACATGCACTGAACAACAGCTCTGTAATTTCTCCCCCCAGCTCCTGGCAACTACATTCTACTCTTTGTTTCTGAGTCTCACTATGTTAGATACCTCAAATAAGTGGAATCATACATTATTTGTCCTTCTGTGACTGGCTTATTTCACTTAGCTAATATCCTTCAGGTTCTTTCATGTTGTTGCAAAGGGCAGGATATCATTTTTTTAAAGGCTCAATAATATTTCATTGTATATATACACCGTATATTTGTCCATTTACCCATCAATTGACATTTAGCTTGTTTCTGTATCTTGGCTATTTGTTATAGGCGTATGAAAAGATATTCAACATCAGTAATCATCAGGGAAATAAAAGTTAAAATCACAATGAAATATCACTTCACACTTGTTAGGATGGTTACTTTAAAAAAAAACATAAATGTTGGCAAGGATGTGGAAAAACTGGAACATGTACCCTGTTAGTAGGAATGTAAAATGGTGCAGTGGCTATGAAAAACAGTATAGAGGTTACTAGAAAAATTGAAAATGTGACTACATATGATCCAGATATCCCACTTCTAGATATACATACAAAGAAATTGAGACCACTGCCAATATTGTAAGGGAAAACTAATATCTCAGGGGCATTTTGATTTATATTTCTCTTATTGTGATTGAATTTAGATAAATTTTTATATGTTTAAGAGCCATTTTATTCTTTCCTTTATATAAACTCTGTTTACATCTTACCCAAGTTTTAAAAACTGGATTCATATATATGTATATGAATTTCAATATGGGAATTGTTTGTGTGGCCACATTTACTAATTTTTTTTATATGGGTAAAGTAACTGAATTGTCTATTTACTAGCTTTTTGTGGATGTTAAGCGAGACAAAGTGTGCTGACAGTTTCTATACTGACAAAAAAGGCATCCTCGAAAATATTAAAATTCTGAGACTTAAGTATATCTAAAAGTTAACTCAATTTTTGTGGAAATTATATTGCAGGTCAATGAACAAGTCAATCTATATACAAATATTTCTTTAAACACAACCTTTTAGAAACGGGGGTCAAACATTTACCCTATATAATAATATCTATTTTATATACTGAATAAGTTAAGGCTGTGTCAGTGTAACTTCATTTCAGTGCAAGTCGCATTAATAAGATTAGTCATGATGTATTACATAGACCCCCACCCCCGGGATATTATTCCCACGTCACTTTTCAATCTGCTGGATTTGTAATATGATGTTTTTTCTTCATATGACAAAACTGTGATGTTCTCAAAGCCAGGAACAAATGCCTTAATTTTCAAACTACTAATCAAACACCAGAAAGTTGTCCTGAAGGTAAATTACAATTAATGTTTTCTTAATATTTCAATGAAATGGAGCAATCAGAAAGTTACCTCTGAGTTACTAAAAAAAGAGTAGTGTATCATGTGAACAAATCAATATAATTTGCGAGCCAATGTACAAATATAAAGCTATAACAAACAGGGAAATAATGGTGAACAAAAGGACAAAGCAAACAACATAAGAAAGACTCTCACATTTGCACAGAAACAAGTGGTAGAAGCCCTAGGGCAACACTTCATCAACATTTCAACAAATCTTTTGATGACCTCCACACACTCACAACAACAAATTAGGAAAAGAATGGAGAACTGACATTTATTGAGTACTTGCTCTGGTGTCAGGAATTCCACTAGAGTCTTCACATAAGTAATTGAATTTAATCCTAACAACTCTACAAAAAGAATTTTTCCTTCTTATAGATGAGAAAACAAACTTCCTAAAGGTAACATTGCAAATAAGTAGGGGACCTGAGATTTGAACTCAAATATATCTGACCTCAAAATTCAATTCTGCTTTTAATATGTTCTACTTGCTCTTCCAAAGAAATATTTGGAGGATAAGATTTATTTAAATATGCATCATGTTAGCCCATGAGTGGGATTTCAGGTCATCTTATCAGATTATAAGATCTGACAGGATCACCCTTGACATTTTTGATATATGAGGATATTAAACTTTAGAATATATTTTGTTGGGAAACCAAGAAGTGGTTGTAAAACAGAATAGCATTCTATAAGAAATGGAATGAAAACTCAACAGCATAGACTGAAGGGAAGTAAGAATGGCAATGCCTCCGAAGGCCTCTGAGGATTAGAATTGGTCAGAGGCTGAATGAAGCAGTAGTACTGTTAGCAGTGTGGTAAATAAAAGAGCAATGATTTGCTGGATTTGTTTAAAAAGGGATGCAATGCACATTGTTGGAGACGGTTCTTCATGAATATTTGGCATTTCTGCTTGTCTTACGAGTGAGGTACTAACTGCTCTATGCTCTAAGCCATCTTTTCACTCACCAGCCTAGCTAAAAGGGAATCTAGAAAATTCAAACTTAATCATGACTCAGCCACCTAATATGCTCTTGTTATCTTGCTATGGTGCTAGATTCTTAGCTAATTGACTGAATACACTGCTCACTCAGCACCCTTATGGTAGCATACTAACATAGAGCAGGGGGTTTCTGTAACTTTTGTTAACAGAAACCCATGGGGGAGGGGAAGGAAAAAAAAAAAAAAGAGGTTAGAGTGGAAGAGAGCCAAAGCATAAGAGACTCTTAAAAACTGAGAACAAACTGAGGGTTGATGGGGGGGTGGGAGGGAGGGGAGGGTGGGTGATGGGTATTGAGGAGGGCACCTTTTGGTGTACATTTCCTTATTGATATACTGGATTAATGCTTCAGGTCAAGGGGAAAGATCAGTTCAGAAACTTAAGAAGCAAATCATCTGGTTTTCTAAGGCAGATTTGGATGATTTATGGGATTGTTCAGCTGGTTGGGTCTGGGATCTAGGGGTGCATGGTTGAAATCAATGCTCTAGGTTGGCCTCATCTACATGCTTAGAGTCCTACCTATTAATAATAGCCCTCGTTGAATGGTACATGAGACAAATTGAACAGTTCTGGTGTCAGCCTCTTTTGGTAAGGTTATTAAGAGTGGTGGATGAAGTGGCATATTCAAAGGAAAATTTGCCAGGAGCCAAGACAGTATAGAAAAGAGGAATGGATATTGTTGGGAGACAATGGGTCTTTCCATGGGTCTTTCATGTTTCTGCATGTCTTGTGAGGGAGGTACTAATTGCTCTTTTGTACTTCTGTATTATCTTTTTAAAGATGCTTATACAGAAAAGCAAAGGGAATATTTGCTTACTGTTCAGAATTTTAAGGATAATGTCTTCCTCTTGGACAAAGCACTTTTTTTTTGTAGTCTATTAAAAAAGATTTGGGTTCCCTAAACTTGAAGTTTCTCAGTTGTGACACAAATCCATTGTATGTGTAGCACCTGGATTATTCCTGAGGTTTGGTGGCAAGGGCATCATGAAGCTCATGCTGCCTGCTGCCATGAATAACAATACCTTTGTCTTTGACTCAGTATCTCAAGTTGTCTGCTAGGATCCATTAAACTGTGGCAGGCTAAACGATTACAAGTAGGGTATAATTTCATACCTTCCACAGTTCTTGGCACTGTTAAGTCAAACCCTTTCTTTATATTGCAGATATGTCTAACTTAACTACTTTTTACATTTAATCTCTATCCTTTTAAAATCATTTTTTTAATGTTTATTTATTTTTGAGACAGAGACAGAGCATGAATGGGGGAGGGTCAGAGAGAGAGGGAGACACAGAATCTGAAGCAGGCTCCAGGCTCTGAGCTGTCAGCACAGAGCCCGACTTGGAGCTCTAACTCATGGACCGTGAGATCATGACCTGAGCCGAAGTCGGACGCTTAACTGACTGAGCCACCCAGGCGCCCCTAAAATAATATGATAAAAGACAGGATTTTTAAAAATGTTATTAAAGAGATAGATATTAGATTATATGCAGCTAAATGAAGCAGAATTCCTTAGGAAATTTAAAAGGTGAAATAATAGAATTTCAGAATTTGAAATAATCGTTAAAACCTTCCGTTTTGACTATTAGTCAGTCTATACTGACTACTATATTAGTCAGTGACATGCCCAAAATAAAATAAATAAAAAGTTGCACATTTCAGGACAGACTTGAGTCACTTGGCCTTTCACCCAGTGTTTACTTATTTATCAAAAGAAACTTTAATAATGAATTAAAACATATAAAGCTTCTATTCATGTCTGCAGTTATTAAACAGAAGGTAAGATTCTTCAATTAGGGAGATAATTCAAATTGCCCATAAACATGTCTCTCAAACTGACAAAAATAAATCAGGGACAGTAAGTGACATCAGGATTGCCATTGTTAAAAAATAATACAAGATAAGGGGACTATCTGCCCTAAATTAATTACTTTTAGTTGGAAGGAGGTCATCTGCCCTTTATTATAATGTTCAAGTGAGTGAATTTATATTTTCCTATAGGTATTTTAACTGTAGGATTTGGTGATATTTTATTTTGACAATATGTTTGTCAGTGAAAAATATCTATTTCTTCTTCCTAAGAAGAAGAAATTTTTATTGAGTACCTACTCTGCACTTTCAGTCTCTGGGCATGCATAAGATAGAAAATGTTGCTATCATCATAGACATTATACTAGAAGTAAAAAAGAAAATATTTCAATTCTGCTTATTGTTAATAATTCTCTTAAGAAGAAAGAACTCTGCCCTTAAAGACACCATAGTTATACAAAAATTCTCTTTGAACATTTCCAAGAAATTACTTTATAAAGGCCTCATTCCTATTGACATTAATTCATATTTATATGTATATGTATATGTATTGATATTTTGCCACTGAATATTAGCATAATAACAACGAGAACACTAGCTAAAAGTTAAATAGTACTTACTAGAAGTCAGTCATTATTCAAAAAATTTTACATATGCTAGTTAATTTAATCATCACTTCAGTGCTATGCAGTAAGAAGTATTATCATTCCATTTTATAGATGCTGAAACTAGGGCACAGAAAAGTCAAGTAAAACGGTCAGGTTCAAACCCTGGATGAAGGGACTGTATAACTCCTAAGCCATAATGTGTGAATTTTTGGTTTGTTAAAACCAGTAGAATAGTTAAGTGGAATAAAAATAATTCTAATTCTTTTAGAGAGCAATCACTTTTAAATTCCATTTTATAGATGAATATAAATTCTTACCAAAAAATTTTTTATATACTTAGAGTGGAACTGAATTTAACCAATTCATGCATATATTTGACTTAAATACACATTCTTCTCCATGTAATGTTTCAAAGGGCTTATCCATTTTATAATTTTCTAATAGAATTTGAGATACATTTAAATTTATTTTTCTAGACTGCTGACTATCTCAACATGAAAAAATAGCTCCTTCATAAAATTCCTAAACTGCCAATGTATAGCACTTTTAGGAAGAAAGTTTTATTATTGAGCTTTAAAATACATAATTTAGAATTGTGATGAAAACAATTTGAAATGTCTTTTGAAACAGAAGCAAACTATAAACAGAAGGGTAGAAGGAGCTATTCTCAAATCATTTATCTAATGAAAGATATATAAATCACCTTCTGTCAAATGAGCTGATGATACATTTTCCCAAAACATAAATCTTCTCTGAGGCTGAACATAAATCTTTCTAAGGCCTTAAGCATCAACTCCCCTATATTTCTGCACAGTCAATAATCATAGTTTTGTAGTATAGAAACACCTTCTATTTTAATCCAATGATTCATTCATACCAGTCTTTTGTCCACCATTTAAAAAAAAGATTGACTTTTTAAAATATTTGGATTGCCTTCTTTCTTCTGGCTCACTAGCTCCCTAAGAATCTCAAGATTGAGCTGGATCATCAGTTTCAGAAAGTTAACAGTGAATTAAATATGAATTATGCAACTTTTTAAGACAAAATTTAAATTCAGGCAATTCATAGAAAGACCATATAAATAATTCAGATTTTGATATGTAAGGAATTTTAAATAATCTTAAATTGAATTGCCTATTAATTACTATGTTATAGTACATATATTTATATGTATATATAAAAGTGTATAATACATATACACTATACAGCATATATTTATTCAATCCAGAACTGAAAGAAACTATGTTCTATGGATATTTAATAAGAACTTTTCTATTTCATTCACCTAAAAAGAGATGGTTATAGTTCCTCAGGAATCTTAGTAAGAAAACATTATTTAGTAGTTGAGTCTGTGATTTAAATGTATTTAAATTAAATAACTGCTTAAATTACAGCATAAGAATTCTAGCAAAAATGATTTTCTCTTAAATAACTAAATGTTTTATGTAATACCAACATAACTACAGTTGTACAAATACTTGTAGACTGTTTATATGCTAACTGCAAATGATGAGTTTGAAAATGATCAGTTTTAAACAACTGCTTGCTTTTTCATAAACCAAATAGGTTCTGAGAAGGCAACGACAGGTGTTGTTTCTGTGTTCCCAGTAGCCAGCATAGTATCTGACACATGGTTAGCATTCATGTAAGTGGGTAGATCAAAGGAGGAAGAAAGGGTGAGAATGGACCTCATCATCTACTGAACTGATCATTCTTAGATCTTCAATACATTAATTTTGGGGAAAGAAACTATTTCAAGGCTTCCCTTATGTGAATACTATATGATCTCTTGTTTATTGAGGTCATCTGTTAATTTGTATGCCATTTGATTTATAAATGACCAGCTGAGATTTTCTCTCGGGTGCCTGATATTTAAGGTAGTTTCATATTTAAGGTAGTTTGGGAAGGGTGAAATCTGTGCTCCTTCTCTGTGCCTTATTTTCACTTATGGTAGATTTATTCAGGTACCAAGGGATTGACATTTAAAATATCATTTAGTAAGCATATCGAAGACACTTCTGCTATTGACTGACTTAACCTTTGGCTTTTGTGTAAACATTTGGTGCCATCTGGATGAGTATTTAATAACTCCCCAAAGGGCCAGGGCCAGAGTAACATAGTCATTTTCCTGGGAACTAAAATTAGTGGATATATTCCATGAAATAGCACTGTTCTACCCTCCTTCACCTGTCTCTTCTGAAATGACATGCAAAGGCCAAAAGAGGGAAGCAGGCAGAGGTGTTAGCCAACTGCCTTATTTCCATATTAGTCTCTGCCTTGCTTCTGAAGCTTCAGTTACAGATTTTGGCAAAACTTTAGTGTAAAAACAGCAGTATATTTTTTTAGTTGAGGAATATCTGTTAATAGTGAGTAACAGTAAGACTACAGAACATATGTAACAATTTTAAGAAGTTATATATAAAGACACAAAGTTATATATAAAGAAGTTACATATAAAGTTATTGATAACAAATGACAAAGAACTTAATAATTTGCACTTATACTTGCACATTTAAATGTAAGGATTTATATTTAATATTTAAATGTAAAGTGGTGTTGGCAAGGATCCAGAGAAAGAACCCTCTTACACTGTTGGTTGGAATGCAAACTGGTGCAGCTTCTCTGTAAAACAGTATGGAGGGTCCTCAAAAAGTTAAAAATAGATCCTTTCTACGATCCAGCAATTACACTACTAGGTATTTACCCAAAGGATACAAAAATACTGAGATGAAGGGATACGTGCACCCTGATGTCTATAGCAGCATTATCAAAAATAGCCAAATTCTGGAGAAAGCCCAAATGTCCACCAACTGATGAATGGATGAAGAAGATGTGGCATGTATATACATACACATACACATTTACATATACATATACATAAACATACACACACATTTCTCAACCATCAAAAAGAATGAGATTTTGCCATTTGCAATGACTAGGATGAAGCTAGAGTGTATTATGCTAAATGAAATATATCAGTCCAAAAAAAGACAAATATCATATGTCACTCATACATGGAATTTAAGAAACAAAATAGATGAACATAGGGGGAAAAAGACAGAGACAACCCATAAAACAGACTCTGATGTTTCATGGTTACAGATTCATGGTTTCAGAATAATTTATGAGAACTTACCTTAACACAAATTTGCACTATGACCTTAGATAAACTGTATTTTGATCAAAGAAATTTGAAGGTCCATCTATGTTGTTGCTAAGGGCAGGATTTCCTTCTTTTTATGGCTAATTACACACACACACACACACACACACACACACACACACACACACACTGCATACTCTTTATCCATTCATCTGTTGAAGGACACTTAGGTTGTTTCCATGTCCTGGCAATTGTGAATCTATGTGCTTCATCCCACGAGCTTCATGAACTCAGGCATCCAGGTATCTTCCCAGCTTTGGGAATTTCTCAGGCATTATTTCTTTAAATAAGTTTTCTAACTGTCTCTCCTCTCTTCTCTTTTTGGTAACCCAATAATGTACATGTTGTTTCTATTAAAGATATCCCATAGCTCATGTAGGCTTTCTTTACTCTCTCATTCTTCTGTTCTGCTCTGACTGAACCTGCCTTCTACTTGACAGATTCTTTCTTCTACTTGATCCAGTCTGTTTATGCTCTCTACTGCATTTATTGCATTTTTCAGCTCCAGAATTTGTCTGATTCTTTTTTATGATTTCTCTCTGTGAAACTTCTCATTTTATTGATGTATTATTCTCCTGATTTCATTGAACTGTCTTTCTTATAGCTCACTGAGCTTCCTTAAAATAACTATTTTGAATTCTTCATCAGGCAAATTGCAGATTTCTATTTCTTTGGGGTCTGTTATTGCAAAATTATTGTGTTCTTTGTTGGTGTCATGTTTCCTTGATTTTTAGTGTTCCTTGAAGTCTTGTGTTGCTGTCTTCATATCTGAAAAAGCAGTTACCTCTTTCAGTCTTTACTCTTTCTCTCAGTTCATGACTGAAGAAATACCTTCCATCAACCCTGTTGGGGATTTTAAAGCTTTGTCAGACCTTTTACTCAGATATGCCCACTCCATGCTTCTTCTTTCTTCTTCTGGAGAAATTCTTAAGGTTTTATGCCTTCTCTCAATACTACACAGTCAGGATTATGCTGACTATGGTGCTTTTTTTAGGGCAGTGATGAATGCCCAATTTTGTGTGTTTCTCTCAATCCCACAGAGTGGAACCAGCTTCTTCAGGTGCTGACTAGTCCTCTGCAAAGGCTCATTCTTGCTGCCACAGGGAGCATACACATAGAGCTGGCCATGAGGTAGATGTGTGTGGAGGTGAGGCACAGGAAGCCTTGGGCCATTGGAGAGAAAATCAAAAGTGAAGAATGCCCTGCAGCTTGTGGGTGAATTTCCTAGTGGAGTCTGGGGGCATGCACTCTGTAGGATTCACATGCATTTGGTGCCCTCTGAGAGCCCTTTCTGCTGTTCTCCAAACACCCACTGCAACACACAAGACACCTCAGTATTCTGGCTGAGGCAGGAAGGAAGTAGGTTTTTTGGGTAGCATCCTGCATAGCTAGGGCAGGTGAATTCTCACTCACATGTTCTCATCTTCCCCAGCAGGAGAAATCATGGGCTGAGAAAGTCTCTCTTGGCATGAGCTAAAAAAGCCTTGGGAGGAGTGACGACTGTAAATTGAAACTGTTCCTTTTATCCTTTTCAATTTCTTTGCTTTAGGGGTATGATGGAACTTCTCCACTAGACTCCTTCCTGAACTTCTACATGGCTATCCTATCCATGGGTGATTGTCTAAATTGATGTTCTTTAGGAGGAATATGGTGGAAAAGTCCTATTATACTATGATGGTGATGTCTAGTAAGTCACTTGTTAAGTGTCATTGTGACATTCATTCCAGGTATGGGTGCAACTAAATAAGTTTCGAAAATGTGATTTGATAACATTTTAAAAACTAGAATCTGAATATATATATATATATATATATATATATGTAAAATATATTTATAAAGGAATTATTCTTTTTTTGTTAATAAGTAGTTGCTTAGAGAATTTCAGCTGGAATCATGGCACAATTTGGTTTTATTTGGCTTCATTTGTGCTACTGAAAGCACAAGTCCAAAATTATAGCAATATATTTAATATTTTTATGGATTAGACGCCAAATTTTATATTCCAGGAGTTAAAGTGCTGACAAATGAATAATAAATCAGGCAGGATAAGGTAAAACCTAAAACTGTGAATTAAAGACTTTTATTTCAATTTATACTTTTGTGTATAATCAAGTAATAGGAACCACAGATTTATTCTATTTGGCTAGCACTCTGCTTTTAAAAAAAATAAATATTAAGCAATTTTATAGAAAACTGACTTAAGAAAACTTCAATAAACAAATGACCTTAAAATAATAAAAACGGAATAAGCAGAGCAAAAATTTTGTGAGAAAGAAAACAACCATCCAAATGATTTTCATCAAAATCATAAGAGCTGATCCTTATTTTATACAAACTATCTAAGAGAAATAAGGTTAATAAGTGGAATTAATGAGGCTAAAAAGCAAAGATTAAAATACTTACAAAGACAATATTTATTAAACATCATTTTTTCCTCAGGGCATACTATGTGCCAAACTCTATTCTGTATGCTTAGAATTCAACAATGAACAAAACTCACAAAGAACCTTTGCCTCTCATGGGATTCAAAGTCAAAGATACAGGAATGTTGACAACAAATAATCTAGTAAGTAGGCATTTTAAATGATATCTTAGAGAGTGAAAAGTACCATGGAGAAAATGATAAAAATGAAGTGCTAATGCAGATTAGAAATTCCATGTGTGTATGTGTAATTTTAAATAGAGTAGCTCTCATTGATAAAACTTAAAGGAGGTAGCTATGCACATGGTTGGAGCAGGCAGAGTAAACAGCAACAAACCTTCTCATGTGGGAGTGTACCAGACATGCCTAAAGAACTGCAAGAAGGCCATTGTTGTGGAACCAAGTCAGCAAGATGAGAAGAATAAGAAAATGAAGTCAGAAATGCAAGGAGAGTTGAATTTTGTAAGACTTTGTAGGCCATTGTATAGAATTTGGCTTTTACTCTGAATCAGATGGAGAAACATTGGAGATTTTGAACAGAAGCATGACAAGGAAAGTTTTTGGCCTCTGTTTTTTTGTAAAACTCAAGGAGATCAAGGGAAGAAGTGGGGAGACCATTAACGGGATCCTGAAATAATCCAGGGATGATGGTATCTAGAACCAGGTAGTAATAGTAGAAATGTGAGAATCAGTCAGATTCAGATATACATTGAAGGTGAGGCCAATAGAGTAAATAATTTGTAAGGCTAATTCACTTATATTTGCAGTTATAAAATTTCTAAGTAAATTAGAAGTAATTCAACTTTGATAAAAAAAATATATCATTGACTTTCAGGAAGGCCTAGTAGTTCCTACTGAATTAACACACTTACAGATAACAACTATAAACTCCAATATAAAAGCAACTACCTGAAGGGGCGCCTGGGTGGCTCAGTCGGTTAAGCATCCATTTGTGAGTTCCTGCCTGCATCGGGCTCTGAGCCGACAGCTCAGAGCCTGGAGCCTGCTTCAGATTCTGTGTCTCCCTCTCTCTCTGCCCCTCACCCCCCTCTCTCCCTCCCTCAAAAATAAATAAACATTACAAAAAAAAACCCACAACTACCTGAAGACACTGGAAAATCAACAGAAGCAGGTAGGGGTGCACCCGCATGGCTCAGTCAGTTAAGTATCTGACTCTTGGTTTTGGCTCAGGTCATGATCTCACAGTTTGTGAGATTGAGCCCAGCATCAGGCTCCATGCTGGCAGCACAGACCCTGTTTGGGATTCTTTCTCTCTCTCTCTCTCTCTGCCCTCCCCCGAATGTGCACGTGTGAGTGTGCGTGCGTGCGTGCGTGTGTGTGTGTGTGTGTTGTGTATGTGCTTTCTGTCTCTCTCTCTCAAAATAAATAAATAAACTTAAAAAACAAAACAATAACAACAAAAAACCCCAAAGCAGGTAGGTACTGGAGAGGAGTCAACATGTGGAAAAACAAAACAGCATGTGATCGATTTCCTGTTTCCAAAATGTTTCATTTGGAGGCAAGCCACAGTCTGGGTCACAGGGTAGCTAAATGGAGAGCCTGCATTCTTGATGGATTGAAAGTTAGAGGGCAGAATTTTGAGCAGATGTACATACTGGAAAGTAAAGAAATGTGTGGTTTCCAAAATTCTGTAGAGAAAGGCAGTCCCAAATTCTGTGTATAAAGTCTGCCCAAACCTCTAGCTGACCCCTAACCATACACACGCAGTACACACACCAAGCAGCTCAGGTTAAGCTAAAAGAATAAAACCAGGATTTCCGCTGTTGTCAACTACAGGGAAGAGAGTTTACAACGTCTGTCCAGCTAATTTAACTCCTTGCTTTGAAAACACATTAATGTTTGGGGTGCCTTGGTGGCTCAGTCAGTTAAGCATCCAACCCTTGATTTCAGCTCAGGTCATGATCTCAGTTTGTTGGTTTGAGTCCCTCATCAGGCTGCACACTGACAGTGCAGAGCCTGCTTGGGATTTTCTCTCTCGCCCTCTCTCTCTGCCCCTCCCTTGCTTGTGCTCCTCTCTCTCTCTCAAAATAAATAAACAAAAAACAAACAACCCCCCCCAAAAAAACCCATATTAATGCTCTTCAGAGAAGTAGGAGTTCAGAGTTCCAGTATCATTCACATGCTTAAAATGCAGTCCAAAATTATTTGACATAGAAGTTAGCATTAAAACATTACCCATTCTAGGGGCACGTGTGTGGCTCAGTTGGTTAAGTAGCCAACTTCAGCTCAGGTCATTATCTCACAGTCTGTGAGTTAGAACCACGCATAAAGCTCTGTGCTGATGGCTTGGAGCCTGGAGCCTGCTTCGGATACTGTGTGTGTCTGTCTCTGGTGCTTCTCCCTCTCTCTCTCTGCCCCTCCCCTGCTCTCTCTGTCTCTCAAAAGAAAAATGAATAAACATTGAAAAATAAAAAAAAAAAAACATTACCTATTCTAAAGAGAATAGACAGTAAACAGAGACCAACTTGACATTACTCAGATGATGGAATTTTAAGACAAAGATGTTTAAAACATCTATCAAAACTATTCTCAAGGACGTGAAAGAAAATATGGCTCCCAGGGAATGAAAAGATAGAAAATGTCAGAAGAGAAATAGATATTATTTTTTATTTATTTATTTTTTTAATATGAAATTTATTGTCAAATTGCTTTCCATACAACACCCAGTGCTCATCCCAACAGGTGCCCTCCTCAATGCCCATCACCCATTTTCCCCTCCCTCCCACCCCCCATCAATCCTCAGTTTATCCTCAGTTTTTAAGAGTCTCTTATGGTTTGGCTCCCTCCCTTTTTTTCCCTTCCCCTCCCCCATGGTCTTCTGTTAAGTTTCTCAGGATCCACATAACAGTGAAAACATATGGTATCTGTCTTTCTCTGTATGACTTATTTCACTTAGCATAACACTCTCCAGTTCTAGGAATTTACCCAAGGGATACAGGGATACAGAGTGCTGATGCATAGGAGCACTTGTACCCCAATGTTTATAGCAGCACTTTCAACAATAGCCAAATCATGGAAAGAGCCTAAATGTCCATCAACTGATGAATGGATAAAGAAATTGTGGTTTATATATACAATGGAATACTACTTGGCAATGAGAAAGAATGAAATGTGGCCTTTTGTAGATATTATTTTTTTAAAAAGCAAATGGAAATTCACTAACTTAAAAATATAGTATCTGAAATGAAAAATTCAAAGGATGGTCTTAACAACAGAATGGAGGTGACCAATAATGAGTAAGTTTCAAAAGAGTTCACTAGAAATGATCCATTCAAAAGAGGAGAAAATTATATGGAAAACAAAGGAATGTGTGGGAACATGTTTTATGTAATTGTATGTAACTGGAGTCTCAGAAGGAGAAGAGAGAGATAATGAGGCAGAAAACAAATTTGATGAAACAATGGACAATTTCCCAAATTAGGTGAAATACATAAATTTACAGATCAAAGAAGCTCAGGAAAAGCAGGAAAAATTTGAAGGTAAACACCTCTATATCAGGTGATATAGGTACATCTAACATGCAGTATGGCTAGGGAGTCACTAATCTATGGAATGAGGCAGCAAGTCTGCAGTAGAGCTGGGGCTCGAGTGCTAAGCCCTGTGACTCAAAGTGTGGTCTGAGAACAAGTAGCATCTGCATCCTCCAGTTAGAGATGGAGAATCTTGGGGTGCCTGGTGCTTCAGTCAGTTAAGCGTCTGACGCTTGATTTTGGCTCAGGTCATGATCTCATGGTTTGTGAGATTGGGCCCCAACTGGGCTCTGCACTGACAGCCTGTCTCTCTCTCTTTCTTTCTCTCTCTCACTGCCCCTCCCCTGCTTGTTCTCTCTTGCTCTTTCTTGATCTCTCTCTTGCAATAAAATAAACATTTAGAAACAAGACAAAACAAAAAAAGAAATGTAGAATCCCACCCCCACCTCAGACTTATGAAATAAACTACGCATTTGAACAAGACCCCTGAATGTTTCTGTGCGTATTAAATTCTGAGAAGCATTAAGGCACCTGAGCTCTCTGGAGTCCTTGAATGGCTGGGTTAAGGCTATAATTAAAGGTGCCTTCCTGGCCTTAATCTCCTCCACTTAACCAAGAAGGCTTCAATCTTAATTTAGTTTTACTACTATGCCTCCCTAATGGAAAGAGACATTTTTTTTATTACTACGCATTAAGTTGGGTTTCAGGTGAAAGCCAGACTTCTCAAGAGTCTAAAGCTTTTGAACAGAAGAAAGCTTGTTCCATTATAGTGCTCATATACAACAGCTTTGGATTCTAGCTCTATATTTAGAACTACTCAGGGAGGTTTAAATATACTGGTCCACACCAGATCTACTGAATTGTAATTTCTGGGGGTGGAGCCACAGATTGGTATGTTTTAAAGCTCTATAGTGGATTTAGTGTACAACTAGCTTTGAGAATCACTATGGATGAATTCTCAGTTTATTAACTCCTATATAACAATGTTTCGTTTAATGTAAATACAATGGAGGCAGTATAGCTTCCAAGTTTAGCTTTCTTGAAAACTGTTACAAATCATTTCATTAAAATGTATTAATCTGCATTATAAGAACAATTAAATATTTAGTATATGGTAAGGTGGTATACATTTCAGTTCATTCCTATTTCATAGTTAACATTTGATTATGTGTTTTTTTTAATTTTTAAGATATGTATGTATGTATGTATGTATTCATTTTCTTTCCAGTTTTTATTTAAATTCCAGTTAGTTAACAGTGTAATATTAGTTTAAGGTGTAGAATTCAGTGATTCATCACTTATATACAACATCTGCTGCTCATACAAGTGCCCTCCTTAACCCCATCACCCATTTAGCCCAATCTCCCCATCCACCTCCCTTCTGGTAACCCTCAGTTTGTTCTCCATAGTTAAGAGTCTGTTTCTTGGGGGCGCCTGGGTGGCGCAGTTGGTTAAGCGTCCGACTTCAGCCAGGTCACGATCTTGCGGTCCGTGAGTTCGAGCCCCGCGTCAGGCTCTGGGCTGATGGCTCGGAGCCTGGAGCCTGTTTCCGATTCTGTGTCTCCCTCTCTCTCTGCCCCTCCCCCGTTCATGCTCTGTCTCTCTCTGTCCCAAAAATAAATAAAAAACGTTGAAAAAAATTAAAAAAAAAAAAAAAGAGTCTGTTTCTTGGTTTGCCTCAATTTTTTTCTCCTATGTTCCTCTGTTTAGTTTCTTAAATTTCACATATGAATTAAATCATATGGTATTTATCTTTCACTGACTTATTTCGCTCAAATGGCAACATTCCATATTTTTTGGGGGCTGAGTAATATTCCATTGTATATAATTATATATATGTATATATGTATGTATATACATATACATATACGTATATGTATATGTATATGTGTGTGTGTGTATGTATGTATATATATATATATATATATATATATATATATATATATATATACACAACTTATTTTTTCATTCATCAGTTGATGGACATTTAGTCTCTTCTCATAATTTGCCTATTGCTGATAATGCTGCTATAAACATCAGGGTGCATGTATCCCTTCAAATCAGTATTTTGTATCCTTTGGGTGAATACCTAGTAGTGCAATTGTTGGATCATAGGGAAGTTGTATTTTTAACTTTTCGAGTAACTTCCACGCTGTTTTCCAGAGTGGCAGCACCAGTTTGCATTCCCACCAACAGTGTAAGCAGGTTCCCCTTTCTCTGCATCCTTGCCAACACTTGTTGTTTTCTGTGTTGTTGATTTTAGCCATTCTGACTACTGTCAGATGCTATCTCATCATAGTTTTGATTTGTATTTCCCTGAAGATGAGTGATATGTCTGTTGGTCAACTGTATATCTTCTTTGGAAAAATGTTTATTCATGTCTGCTGCCTGTTTTTTAACAGTAGATTATGTTAATAAAGTAATGACAAGCATATAACTAGTAATACCAATATTTAACTTTATGAAATAAACATTTCATTTCACAGTGGTTTTGCCTTGCCATGTCTTTATGTAACTGTAAAAATTAGCTTGTACTCCCTTAGTGCCTGCCAGCTAAATACTGCTGGGATCTATAGGGTACTACTTGGTGGGAAGACATTAGCTGTCATTAAAAATCCATGAAATAGATATATTCCAATACAATTTTCTGGGCCAGGGGCCAAAACTGCATTTTCAGGTGAAATGATAAACATAGATTACACTTTGCTCTTCAAACACAAGTTGGGAATGACTAGGAAATCAGATAACTAAATAGAGTGGGTGAGCATATAACTTAGTTGAACAAAAGAAAGCATGTGACTTAAGTAACATGAGCAGCCTTAACTGTAAATCACTGCCAAATAATTTTAAAAATAAATTCCACAAAGTATAAAAAAGCTGAATAATATTCAGTTAAAACCACCCCTCAAATATATAGTTTTTATTTCCATCTGAAAATGAAATCTTCAAGCACAGAATTTCATGGCAAATTGAATTTGGTTATTCCTAAGTTATCTGTTTGATTCCTTAGATTTCTCATTTATGAAGAAATATCTGTCCTTTAAGTAAGCATTGCAAAAATTATTTGTGTAAGATATTATTAACATATTGTTCAGAATATGTATGACATTTTCAAGTACAAAGATAAATGTAAATGTTATCAAAGCCACACAGTCTTTGAGATTACTGTTCTGCCTTGTTAGGAAGAGCTCAACACAGATACTAGAAGATTTCTTTTAAGCCTGACCTTCTACAATCAGAACATGTCTGAAAACTGATGATTTAAATTCTTAATTTATGTCATTAGGTAGTATCAACATAAAATCCAAGAGACCTCAGGCTACAAATGATCTTATTTAAGAAAGTTTCCTCTTTTCTATTAGGCTTAGAGTCACTGTTAGACCAAATCTTTAAGTTAAATGAGAGTCCTTAATGGCCTATGAAGAAAATCCATAACAGTAAATTATACCTAAATATAAAGTCATTATATATTTATGATTAAATGCTTAATAAATGATGAACCATTTAACTGAGAACAATCTCATTATGTGCACATTAGGAACTTTTCTCATAAATTTGCTACTGAAATACTGCCATTTTATCATTTGTGAATCTTAGAAGCAAATCATATAGGAAAAAAACTGGTCTTGGACAGGTTTTGGGGAATGTAACAATCATTTTAAATAGGTAGCTGTTTTTACCCACTGGGCGATTATAGTTTATTTTGTTCTTTTACGGTTTTTAGAGTAGGTAGAACAGTCTCTGCTTCCATTAACGTTAAATATCATGTTAAGAACGTATAATCAAATGTTCAAGGGGCATGATTATGAACCATATGGAGGGTAGAGAAAATTGCTCAGAATTGGTACTGCCTCCAGACTTTTCTAGTAACTCCCAGTATGACCTCAGGTTATGTACTTCACTGATGTGGGCAGATGCCTCATCTTTAAAATCTGGAGGTTTAACTAGATCTATTCTAGGGTAACTTTCAGTTCTCAAAATATCCTATGGTTTAAATTCTGGTTTAGTCATGATGTAGTGTGAAAAATGAACAGGGCATTTCAATTTTGAATTCTGATTTGGAGAATACTTACAGTTAAGGCTGGTGGTCCTGGAGGTCCTGTATCTCCCTAAAATAGGTTAAAGAATAGTTGCAGTTACCAGTGATCCTTTTCTGCACATTTTATTTTTAAGTTTTCTGAATGGATAGAAGCAATATAGATATATACGTATATATATGTGTATATATATATGTATATATGTATACACACACACACACACACACACACACACACACACACACTTTGAAGGAAAAAATAGAATTTCATCTTGATAAATTCTCCACACAGTGAAAAATGCATGATGTGCTTTTAGCTCTCATGATATAAATATCACCTTGTGCACCCCCACACTTTCTATAACAGCAGAACTTGTTTTGAAAAGCTAAAATAATCTAATTTTCTATTCTTTTGTCTACGAATCCAAAATTAGAAAGAATATCTCTTCAAATATGGTTACTTGCCAGTGGAGCAGCTGGGAAGTGTCACAACGACAGATAATTTTTCTGACAAAGTTAGTATGAGGATCAGCAGAAATAATAAATGGATCTCCCCACTTCATGCCTCCCAGCTGCAAGAAGCAGTCCCATTGCCTCTTACAAAGCTCTGCTAAATTGACATTGCACTTGCCATCAATTTTAAGAGGACTTGCCTATATTTACGTATTTTTAAATACAAAAATTGCTTTGCTGACCTATGTGAATAAAAATTAACAAGTGGATATATTGAGAACCCTTTCAAAATCTTTAAAAAATGGCTCATATAAAAGTTTACTATTTTCTGATTTATATGTCACCTATATGCTTTATTGTATCAGGACCCTGGTTTATTTCGTAAGAACTCTTAACCATTAAGAGCAAGCATCATTGCTATGATGCTCTTTATGTGGTCATTATAGAGAATTTATACTGTGTGGTATAAAGCTCTGAGATGTGTTCTCATGTTGAAAGTATCTCTATAAATTTTTCTTTTCTCATCTGACATAGTCACCTCAAAAGTAAAGACTCAGCATTGAGTAATCATTACTTTTTGGAACAATTGAATAAAAGTAGCCAATACTTGTTAAGGAACATCGACATAGCTTAAATCACTCACTGAGGACTGATTTGCAAGATCAACTTTAACATAGAGGTAAATATTGAAGACAGACGAGGATTTCCAAATGTGCTAAGAATGGAGAACAAAATACAGTACGAACGCCCCACACATACAATTCTTATCAAAATGGGGTCATGCAATGACCTTATTCTATGACTCTTGGTTTTAGTATTTCTAAATCTCTTTTCAAGGTCACTGCCAATATATCATGATAAAATGGCATGTGAGAAAAAGTGGCAGGAAATGAAGCATTCAGACTAAGAATGAATTAGGAAGTTAACCTCCTTCCTGCTAAAGGCCACCTGCTTCAGCATTATGGTAGTTCAGTGCTACTGGCAAAATTCCCCGATACAAGACACAGTTGCTAATTTGGCAATGGAATAGCTAATACTGTTAAGTGAGGGAGAGAAAGTGAAATCTTATAAACACAAATTAATGTCAACTAGCAGTTGTGCTTTTAGTTTCTTCAAACTAATTAAATGAACCAAAAGGCTTTTCTTCAGATGCTTTTAACATACAGCCTTTGGTTAATTTTAGCAAAATTAACTTTTTCAATGAAAAGTCACTGCATGTGTTCTCAGAATTTTCTTAAGAAAAACTGACATTCTTCTGGGTGGATACGATACCTTTTCTCCTTTTGGGCCAGGGGGGCCCCGAGGACCCAAGTCACCTTTCAAACCCTGTAGGAAGAATACAACCAATGTGATTTCTGTATGCAATTCACAGAAAGCTGACATTTCTAACAAGTCATTAGTCACAAGATAAATCATAATTTACTGAACTCCCAAATCTCATTCTTCAGTTTGTAGTATAGAAAGAAAGAGAGACAACTGGTACTAAAATGATAAGCAACATCTGTGTTGTGGTGAGTACAGATACATTAAATCAGCGTGAGTCCTGAATACTGCATATTTGTGCAACTTTGCTTCCTGCTAAAATTACATTAATTCACCATCTGGGAGAACATCATTTAAATCTATATGAGCTTTTAAGTATCCACTTTGGATTAAATTTGTGGATATTGTAAATACCTTTGATTTAGCATTGATTTGGCCTTTATAAAGCTTGCCAAAAAAATCAAGAATTAAATTAAAAAAAACATTTTTATATCTCTATCAAGTAATCTAATTGTGGGAGAAAACAAATGAAGGACATATTCTTTTCCTATCACTCACAGGCCGAAGCTACAATGTAGTCTCTTTCCTGTTTCAAAGTATGTTTTAGTTCTCTAATCGATAATTTTTTTTACTTGGATTTATAAAGATATTAAATGAAACTATACGAGACATAGAGTATCAGATGAATATATTCATGAATCTTCTGGACTCTTGGGTGTTTTAGTGGGTATTTAGTTGATCAGACTCAGAAATGACAGCTCCCAGGAATATCACAATAGATTTCACCGGAAGGAATCAGTTCTATAGCTGAAGATACCCACAGTGTAAACAGAAAGAGAGATCGACATCCTGACTGTGTGGTAAATAGAAAAAAATATCTTTCTTCATTCTTGATTTAATACACTGGATGAATGGAGAACAATAATGGAAAAAAGAAATAATTCTGAAGTCACAGAATGCACAGTATATCTAGATATCTTACTTTTCCTGGCTTAGGGATCTGTCTATCACTGCTCTGACATTCTGTAGTCAGTAAACAATGCCAAATGCTATCACCTGTAGCTATTCAATATAGAAGTCAATGATGAATTTAAAGAAATGAGAGAAAACTGGATACTTAAAATAATCTTGTTGCAGAGATTATGTGAAAACTGTAATCTTACACTTTAAGAAAAAAAAAAATCTAATGGATAAAAATAGCATCCAAAAGGCAAACAAATGAACAAACAAACAAAAAACACTTCACAATTGTAGAAATACCTTTCAGGATAAAACTCATAGCTACGGTCTTCCATTGTTACCTTGGAGTATTTTATTCATTTATTTAGAAAAGGGATGAGTGAAAAAGTAAATCCTATTTGAGATGTAATATTCTCTTATTTGAAATATCCATTCCTTCCCAAATAAGCAAAATGAGACTAGTCTGCATTGAAAGTTCTGAGAGTACAAAACATAATGGGTTTTTAATATTTATTTTAAAAAATACAAAATGGCTCACTAATGATTTTTATATTGATTATATATTAAAATAGTATTTTGGATATTTTAAATTAAATATATTTTTAAATTAGTTGCATCTGTTTCCTTTTATTTTTCTTAACATGGCTACTGGAAAATATATTTATATTTGTCTTGATTATAATATCATATTTAGAAATATACTGTGTAAGTATTATATATTAAACATTTTTCTATTGGATAGTGCTACTTAGAAATTGACAAAGAACCCCTCTTCAACCAAGCTTCAGTCAGACTCTTCTGAGTCCTCTTCTTGACTAGGCCTCAACCTTGACCTCTGTCTTTTTCTGTCTTCGGCTTGCTGAGACCAGTTTTAGCAAAAATCTTAATCAGTTTACATAGCATCCCCCACCCTTAACAGCAGATCAAGTTCCTCATCCCCCATCTCTAATGTGTAAGTCTTTGGCCTGCCTTTAGCAAGAATCCTATAGTTCAGTTATCAAGAATCCTCCCACCCTCAGTGTTTGCTCTTAGTAATTTTCCATTCATTGAGCCTGTCACTCCGTTGGCTATAAATCCCCACCCGTCCTTATTGTATTTGGAGTTGAGCTCAATTTCACTCCTCTATTGCAATGCCCCTATTCTAATAGTCTTGAACAAAAAGTCCTCCTTACCATCTTAATAAATGTGAGAATAATTTTTTCCTTAACAGGGTCAAGATTCCTGCCTTCACGGAACTCAGGTTATAAGAGGAGAGTGACTGATGATAAACAGGTCGATAGGCTAAATGTGCTCTGCCTGAAAGGGAGAGAGCTGGTATGTCAGTTGGGGTCATCAGAAACAGTTTCTGTGTGGAGGTGACATTTGTTGTTTCAGAGGATCCAGCCATGCAGTGATCCAGGGGGAAAGTATTGAGGTTAGAAGGCACAGCAAGCACCAAAGCCCCCAAGGTGAAGACAGTGTCATAAGCATGCAGACAGGGAGCAGGAGATCAAGTTAAGGGGTCAGAGCATGTAGTGAACTGCAGGTCATGGTAAGGAGGATGTGTTTTTGAACCTAAGTGTTTTAAGCAGAAAGACGACATGATGTGACTTTGCTTCAAAAAAATCACTTTGACTACAATGTAAAAATAGATTGTAGGCAGCAAGAGTGGAAGCAGAAAAGGGGCTGTCACAGCCTTTGAGGCAAGAGACGAGGGTGGCTGGGATAGGGTGGTGATACTGGAGATGGAGAGGAGAGGTCAGAGACCGCACATACTGGGAAGTAGAAGAGGCAGATATGTTGGAAGAGGGGGCAGAGAAAAGGAGGTGTCAAGGCGTAAGTAAGTGATAGGAGGTTGTACCATTTACTGGGCTGAGAAAATTACTAAGAGTTTTCTTTGGGCTTCTTGGTGTAACTCTATCCAGAGAAAAGACAAACATGAAGAAGAAATGGCTGAGAGAGCCACCAGGTATCCATTTATTTATAAATGGATATTGTGCATGGTCAAATATCGTTGACCATGCACACACATAGAAGACTAAACTCTATATTCTATGACCACACGAATATGCAAATGTTGTTTTTAAAAACGGAACATTAAATAAAACACTCAGGAAATGGTTAACCCTGGGGCACAGGGTTACAGTGAATTCTGTGTGTAGCAGTGTTCCAGTTATTACTATTATTCATAATCAACACACATTACGTGTTAAAAAATTATGTTAGGCATAAAATAATACATTACAATTCTTTCAATATTCCTGCCTAAAAAACTAACACTAACTGCAACTTCTGGGAAGGATTTATTGGCAAATGAATCAGCTAACCATCCCATTTCAATCAACTATAGTCAGGAAGCGGTTGGAGAAGTAATGCAACCCACTACAACTAATGTGAATGTTGAATACTATTATGGAAGTATACAGCAAGTGTGAAGGGAACAGTTCACAGAGAGGCCTAATTCTACTGGAGGTACTCAAGATTTAGAGATGTGGAGTTCAGGAGGGTGAGGAAAAGAATGGCATTTTATGTAAAATTCTAAATTGTTTAAGCTTCCCTATAATATAGGTATAAATAATAGTTATCTTTAAGGGTTGTTCTGAGAATCATAGGTTATAAAAAACAGTACATTGTAGGTACTTAATAAATGTTGCTTTTACCCTTCAAGTCCAAGTTTAAGGGATAATTAATAGTTCATTCTGTTCAGTTTTGTACTCAGTTTGACAGATATGGAACAAGCATCCTTTAACTCACATCGGATAAAATGCAATTGAGAAGTACTGCTTCATCAAGCTTCTTCTACTTTTGCGGCCATTGAAATTGGGCCCGTGTAACTCATGTCCTCTTGTGACAAAGTGCAATGTTTTTAAGGCCATTGCATCATAATAAGCTCTGAGAAACAGATCAGTAATGCTTTGCTCAAGTGCAATTTTTCTCCTCATGTCACACTGGTGCTGCTATCAATGGTTATGGAGTACTGGAGAGAAAAAGACACAGCACTCACCACAAAGCATAAAGAATCAGATGCAACAGTCTATGAGTTCAACATTGAGTAAGATGGGAATATATTATCAAGGTTCTCAATAATATTCACATATATAAAGATTCTCAAAAGCACAGTAGTTGACTCTGGATGTTATGTGCAGACAGGAACTCTTATCTAAAGGCAAGGTGGAAGCAGAAGGACAGTATTATATCTAGAATTATAAAAGCAGGTAGACAATGAAATTAAATTTACTGGAAGATCTACTACTCATGGTATATAGCATCTTTAAAAATCAGAAGATGATACAAAATAATAGTTGTTAAAAATATTAACTATCAATTAATTCTTTGCCTTGTCTTCCCACTGACTGTATCTTGTTCCCTAGCAATGGCACCAGCTGTTGCCAGCTGATATCTCAGCTTTGTGATTTCAATATTTTTGTATTTAATGGTACAGATTGCATTGGGATAAGGAGATTAACATGATTATTTTAGAAACATCACATGCTGTAATTTTTATAAAACATGTTTGAAAGACAGTAAGAAAGACGCAGAGGAAGAGTCTAAACTCAATGATTGAAATTGACTTTTCTAAGATTATGTAACCCCACAAAAGCACATAACTGAAATGATATTTCTATTAAAGATAAATGTGTTTTATTTAACCCAGTTTCAAATAATAGCAAAGGTTTATGTGTTTATATAGCTCTTACTGTACACGAGACACTGTTCTAAATGCATGATAACCCTGTTCACCCTCAAAAAAAAAACAAAAGTAGCCTTGAAGCAAGTGCTATTAATATTATCATCCCATTGTGCAAATGAAAAAAGTGAGGCACAGAGGGGATAAGTAATGTTCCAAGTAGTATGCCAGTTAGGCAGTGGCAGAGCTGGGACCGGAGCCCAGGAAGTCTGGCTTTAAAGGTTACATTAACAACTTTATGAGACTCCCTCTCAAGTCTGTTCTAAAATGCATTTGTTGAATATATCTCATAGTAAGTCACAATCAAAATCATTTAAGAATGTCTGTAAAGCTGAGGTCTTGTTTTTTAAAGACTAAATTCACACAACTCAAATTTTTAAGAATTTTATTATGTTTGGTATGCATTATTTAAACTATAAGGGAAATATGAGCAGGTATTTAATTCAATAACTTTAGTCCAATGCTCCAATACCTTGGAGATCAATCCAAAGTTTACATGCACTTATACTACCAAGGATGCATTTAGAAAGATATCAGAGAATTTTCTTTGTCCTAATGATTAAGAGCTGCTACATTAGTTGGTGAGCCTTAGGGATGCTAAACATTCTCCTCTCCCAAGACAGTCCCACATAACAAAGAACTGTCTTACCCAGAATGCCAATAGTGTCCTACCGAGAAAGACTGAACTGCTGAATATTTCCCTCTATATCAGGTTCATATTTTCCAAAGTGAGCTTGCCCATTTTTTGGCAAAGCTAGCACAGAAGAAATTATTAAAAGATACATTTACATCAAGATATTTGTGATATGCAAGAATAAAGACCATTACATTGGCCTTTTGAATTTAGTAGCATTTCTAAATTCTTCCAAATTTCTTTGACTTGGAAAGTAGCTGGAGTGAGCTGGCCCATTGGGTTTATTCACTCTGTATTCCAGCAGAATGTTTCTCAAGTTAGAATCCCCATCATGGCTTGACTTTAATTCAAATTGAAGTCGCTAATATAATGCCCTGCATTCTCTAAGAATGTGTACCTGTGCTTATTGAAAGTCGGAGTGAACTGTCATAAATGCTGAATGATTTTAATTTGCAGAGTCAGTTTATCTTAGCATTGAAAAATAGGCAATGACAATTGTGGCATGATTTAGTGGGAAAATAAGAGACTTTTTGGTCAAACATGTAGGGTTAAAAGCTGATTTCACCATTTTCTAAAAGAAAAAAAAAAGTCGCTTAATTTCCCAAACCTTTATTTCTTGCCTCTGAAAATAGGGATGCTATCACCCCTTGCTCTGGCTAGCCCATAAACTTAGAGAAAGGATCAAATTTCAGATTCTTGTGGAAACAGTTTATGAACGATAACACATTAACAATACCACCATCAATGATGCAATAGCAGAGCACTGAATTCTTCACTCTTAGTGAGAGTAGAGGGGACAAAAGAATTTTCATTACTTTTTCTTGTTTCTCCTTAGTCATGACTCCTGAATATCTTTGGCAAAACTGAGGAAGGGAAAATAATATCATCTACATATTAATTAAGTAACCAAGTGAGAAAAGTTAATGTGCTTTGTCCTGCTTTATGATGTACCTAATGAGCTACATTAAACAATTATGGTGCTAAAGAAATGACACCCCTGTGATTGAGGGCATGCAAAGAACTCTTCCAAAATCCTTCTCAAAGAGGAAAGGTCACACTGCCCACTATACTATGTACTCTCTTAACAGGTTGGTCTTAATCAGGTTTGGAAATCCTACAACAGCTGCCAGAACACTGGGCATGTAGTAGGCACTCAAAATATATGTGTTTATCCTCAGTTTTTAAAAGTCTTAAAAACTGAAAATAAACTGAGGGTTGATGGGGGGTGGGAGGGAGATGGGTGGGTGATGGGCATTGGGCATTGATGGGCATTGATGGTTGATAGGCATTGAGGAGGGCACCTGTTGGGATGAGCACTGGGTGTTGTATGGAAACCAATTTGACAAAAAATTTAATATTAAAAAAATTTCAAAAAAACCCAAAACAAAAAAACAAAATATATGTGTTTATCAATTGATTACATCTGCAAAGCCAAATCACCTTGCTTTCAGACACTGTAAGAAAAATTTCCAAATTTCTAAGCTAATGTAAATAGATTTCAGATTCCAACACCTCAAATCTCCAAGTTTCATTGAAGTGTTTGGATAAGTCCCTCTCTATTTCAATTCCAATGTTATCTTAATGAACTTCTAAAAATCTTTGTTTTTTTCCTCTCTCTCAGAGAGCCCACATGCATGCAGCTTGGTTATCTTTTGTAACACTATCATTAATTTCTTTCGACACTCCTACATTTTTCACAAGATAACATTGTTCTCATAATGAATGGTCAAAATCTTGATCTATTTTTGAGTTTTCAATGATGTCAAGTGCCAAACTGCATATATTTTACAACTGCAATATCAACCTCTGTTATCCTACTTTCGGCTCTAATTACTTATATTTTAGACTATTATAGTACTTTCTCAGTTTTTAAAATTAAAACTTGGAAAATAATTCCTGAGAACTTAACTGCAAATATTTACTAAGTCCTGGGGATTCCAAGAAATGGTCTTTGATCTAATGAAGAGTATAACAGAAAAAACAAAACATAGGCAAAGGCCCCAATATGATCCAATTTATAGAACACACTGTGACACTAATCTTCATTAAACACAGCTCAGATGAATTCTCCTCCATGTGTTCAGAGGAGGAAGGGCAAACATCCTTACATACAGCACTTTTCATACTCTGGCTCCAGCTATATTCTGTTTTGTTATCCCTACATCTCCTTACATGCAGCAGGAATATTACAAAACCTAAATGAATGCTTCTATGTTTATTATGCTTTCCAAGTTCATAATCTTAATAATCTCTTTGTATAAAATGATAGGACATCATAGTGATGAGGACTTGGGAATGTATTCTAAACCCATCCTTTACAGATAGAGAAGTGATTTTCTCAGCCAGTGATCCAACTGGGACACAGTGGGTTCTGGCTTTCCACTCCAGAACTCTTACTCTGATACCAGGTACCTCCACTAGTAGGGAAGGGAGGTGAATCAGGTGTTTAAATGTATGGGCCCACAGTTGTGACATCCAGTGTCTTGATGCACTGTAAGGAACTAGAGAAGATGCAGAGACAACTCCAGCTACAAGCCCTAAGTACCAGTTCCCATTCTCTCATATAGAAAAATCATTTCAAAGGGGAGAGGATTAAGAATGACCCTCATATGAAATATGTGAATGGGGTTTCTCAAGAAGTAAACAAGAGAGTAAAGCAGTGGGGGTCAGAACCTCAACCCAGTGTTGACTCTAGGGTTAATTCCTGGGGTATTTCTCTTTTGGAGAAAACCCCTTCCCATACTCAGGTATCCCTCTTACTTTGTCCACAAGCCCCAGGGACTGTAATGATCAGCTTCCCTTCCCACCGTAGTGATCTACTGCATACAAGATGGTTTCGTAACACATCTAAGACATTAGGGACCAAATCTAGCTTCATTTTTCTTTTTCCACAAAGCAAGTAGTGTAGCTTTCTAGAACTTTTCTAAAACATTTTTATGCAAGTGGAAAAAGAAAACTAGGAAAAAATAATTCTCATGGTGGTCACTTTCCCCAGTAAAGTTAGAATATCTATAATAAATGGTGATTTTGAAGACCAGAAGATTATTCTATATTTTAGAGAAAACCCATATTTGGGATAACCTTCAAATTTCATCATAAGAATCAAAGTGAAGCTCAGGGGATAGGGGTGGGGGTGGGGGAATGTCTGTTGTCTTAAGGGAAGGAAAAGGAGATGCTAGGACTTCCAGATGTTACAGGCAATAGTATCCCCAAGGTTGATGAACTGGAACACACATACACAAGTCTCCGTCCCCTTCTCCCCTTCTTTTCATCATTTCAATCCTACCCATGCAGAACCTTCAGTGGATGGAGCTTTGGTGTAAGATGAAGAGTGACTGTGGGTAATAACATGGGCCATATGAAAATGTATATAGGAAGAGAAAAGACAGAGAAAGGAAGACTAGAAAAATGCAACCCAAAAACAACAAAAAAGAAAGCACTGTTAAGGATGACACATAATACAAAAAGGCAAGAGGCCACCGATAATGACACTAAAAACACAGAGCTTTTACTGAGCCATGTAAAAAATTGTCTTGATTCTTGATTTTGCCCTGATTGTGGCTGGTTCTGTCACTGATAGTAAAGTCTTAATACCATTAGATAGTCAACACATTTCAGTGGCAAAATGTAAACAGAATATTAGAAGAAGAAAAAAAAACAACAGTTTGGCTTACATTTTGTCCATTAATGCCAGCCAGACCTGGATCTCCTTTTTCTCCTGGTTCACCCTAGAAAGAAATAATTTATATAATGAAAAATGTTATATCCTGAGATCCTTTACTAAGAAAAAACAAGAGAGTTACATTGTTTAGGTATTTATAACAATGTGATTACTTTGCTAATCCCTTGAAAGAAACATTTATTAAAAAACAATTCTGAGTCCTAAAACCAAAGAGAAGTTTAAAGGTTCAAAGAAAGGCTGCATAAAAATGATTAAACGGTAGAAATAGAACAAGGATTATTTATTTTCTTCTATAAGCAACAAAGAACTTTCTGGAGGGCAATTTGGCAATATGTATCAAGAATTTTAAATCTGTTCATTTAATTTGGTCCAGCAATTTTGCTTCTAAGAATATATCCTAGGGAAATAATCAGAGATGAAAAGTTTCAGGCACTAAATTGAAGAGTGCAATGCTATTTATAATAGTAAAAAAAAGAGAAACGTCCTAAATGTCCAGTAATAGGGAACTATTAAATAAATTATGGTATATAGATACAATGGGATATGATGCAGCCATTAAAATCATATTTGTGAATTTTATTTTATACTATTTAAAAATTCTTATGCTGTAAAAAGTAAGACACCAGGGATTGACAAATTCAGTGAATACATGTTACAAATACCCATTCTTATTACTTTAGTTACAAATGTTCAAAATGGCCACTAATACTATTGTTTATAACACATACCCATAGTGACACATATTTTTGTTTGATTATCACCTGAAGGATGGATACATTTATTAGCAAATGCTGCATATCTGTAGCATAATTTTTTAAAAAATTAAATGGCTATGTATCTACCCTTCTAGCTACCTACTTGCCTACCAGCCTATGCATCCACCTACTACGGAACTTAGAAACAATATTTTGTTTCAAATATTTGTTTCAAACCAGAACAGTAAAAGTGGTTGATTTATGGATTCTGTGATTATGGGTGATTTTGTTCCTTCAGCATACTCTTGTTTTTCAATTTTTTAAAAACAAAACACATGTATTATCTATATAATTAGTAAAAATATCTAAAAATAAAAGAATATATTATGCATATAAAGAACTCATCCAAGTCACAGTCTATCACATAACACAGTGTGTGTGTGTGTGTGTGTGTGTGTGTGTGTGTGTGGGTGTGGGTGTAGTAATAGTAGTAATCTCTGCTTTGTGCCACTAGGATGCTTTTTATTCTCAATTTATTCTGTTGTTCTTCATTGTTTTCCTACAATGAACACTATTATTTTTATCCAAAACAAAAACTAAAGAAAAGAAAGCACCTGACTTTACAAGATAATACATTAAAAACTCTACTAACAGAAATACACACGCACAGTCCCAATTATCTAAGACTATGTATTATTACTATATTGAAAACACAGGATATGAAGTAAAAGTAACTTGATTACTGGAGTATAAGAAATACATATAATATATAGGATAAACAAAACTATATACAAGTACATCGAGTGAAATAGGTTTAAGTTAGAATAAAGATGAAAAAAATTTTACATTTATATATTCTTGAAAGACAGAGAGAGAGCACAAGTGGGGGAGGGGCAGAGAGAGAGGGAGACACAGAATCCGAAGCAGGTTCCAGGCTCTGAGTTGTCAGCACAGAGCCCGACGCAGGGCTTGAACTCACAAATCGTGAGATCATGACCTGAGCTGAAGTCGGACGCTTAACCGACTGAGCCACCCATGCGCCCCAAGCTGAATATTTTAAACTGAAAATGGAAGGGTGAGGAAATGCTCTAGAGCTGTGCTGTTCAATGTGCTAGCCACTAGCCCCAGGTGGTGATTTACATTTAAATTAATTAAGATTAAATAAAATTTAAAACTCTGTTCTTCAGTTGCCCTAGCCACTTTCAAGCACTCAGTGGTATCTACACTATTGGGCTGTGCAGATTAGAAAATTTCTGTTATTACAGAAAATTCCACTGAACAGTGCTGTTCTAGAAGATGTCATATATGCCAGAAAGCAAAATAGGAATTAAGAGACTCAGAAATACACAGAAGAAAATATCTATCTAGTAAGGGGATAAGAGACAACATGGTGTCTAGATGGTGACATAAAATGTGTTCAGCACATGTTAATAGAATGAATTGAAATTTTTGGCACAAGGAGACAATATAATTCCAAAGATATCATCATTAACTTTCAGAATGTAACTCAGAATGAATATAGTCTGTATTCAAAATTAATGGTTTTCACAGGAGGAAAAATAAACAACTCTACATATTAAAGAGATATGTGCCTATAAGGAAATCTGCAACCTTGATAGAGGTAATAAAAGTTAAATAATAATCAGAGAGAGAACAGAGTTGATGATCTGATGGGGTTTATGCTGCATGGCAAGAGGATAAGAGATGTTCCAGAAGGGTAAAGAAGAAACATGCTGCTTCAATTTGATCACTGGCAAAAATCTACAATGGATTTTAAAAAGTATAATTATATAAAAAGCAATAACAGGGGTGCCTGGGTGGCTTAGTCAGTTGAGCATCTGACTCTTGATTTTGACTCAGGTCATGATCCCAGGGTCGTAGGATCAAGTCCTGTATCGGGCTCTGCACTGAGGATAGAGCCTACTGAAGGTTCTCCTATCTCTCTCTCTCTCTCTCTCTCTCTCTCTCTCTGTCCCTCTCCCCCACTCCCAACACCCTTCTTGTAAACTCTTTCCCTCTCTTATAAAATAAAATAAAATAAAATAAAATAAAATAAAATAAAATAAAATTAAATTAAATTAAATTAAGAAAAAAAGCAAGTACAGGCCATTGTGATCAAATAAGGTGGTTCACAAAAAAACCCAAGTCATTTACTTTTCATTGTTACCAAATCCTTCTATAATGTTTACTACATGTCAAGCATTACTTTAAGCATCTTATAATTCTGTGATAATCCAGCATAAGGATATGACTATTACTCTCACTTTACACATGAAGAAACTGAAGACAGAGAGGTTAAGTAGCTTGCTCAAGGTCACACAACTAATAAGAGGCAGAACCTGCCTCAGCACGGCTCCAGGGTCTGTGCTCTAAAACTATTAAGCTCATTTGTTTTTGAAACCGTCCAGGGATGATAAAAAAAATTCAGTGTATATCTGGATTTCTGCAAAGCAGGAGGCAAAGTCTCTTCAAATGCTCCTCAGAGCAGGAAACAGAAATATGGCCCAGGTAATACTACTATTGGTGAGTATGTAACTGGGAGAAGAATGGTACCCAATAGATCTCTCCCACTCCCTCACCTATATGATGGTCTCTTCATCTTGGCATTATTGACAATTCTTTGCTGTGAGGGCTATCCTGTACATTGTAGGATGTTTAACCTCAACCCTGGCCGCTACTCACTAGAGGCCAGTAGTCAGTCTCTCCCCCAGCCTGTCTATGTTCAGTCCTGACAAATAAAAATGTCTCTAAATATTGCCAAATTTTCCACAGAAGGTGAAATTACCTTCAGTTGAGAACCACTGATACATTATATATTATGAATATATATGCAACAGATGCAAGACATGAAATGTTACAACAGACTGAAACAATATGCTATAATGAACAATATAAATTTCATTGGGAATAAATGTGCAATCATGCATTTAATTCTGGATGGGTTAAAGAGCTGACTTGAAAATAAAAATATTAAAGGAACAGAAAAAATATAAAGTGAACATAGCTCAGAGCTTATGGTGAGTATGGTGCCTCTAAGTATGGAACCAAAAGAAGAAAATCATAATAGAAAAAATATATTTGACAAAATAATAATTATAAACTTGTAAGAAAAAATAAACTAAACTAAAAGGAAAATGATGAGATGGGAAAAAGTATCATATGGTGGCTTAATAGTTAACATTATTAATATGCAAAGAGTTTTGATCACTTATAAGAAAAAGAATAATATCCAACTGGTAACTGAGCATAGAACAAATCAGACAATTCACCATAAGGAATACAAAAGAAATGTTACTTGTGGCAATGAGAAAGAATGAAATATGGCCTTTTGTAGCAACATGGATGGAACTGGAGAGTGTTATGCTAAGGGAAATAAGTCATACAGAGAAAGACAGATACCGTATGTTTTCACTCTTATGTGGATCCTGAGAAACTTAACAGAAGACCATGGGGGAGGGGAAGGGGGAAAAAAGTTATAGAGAGGGAGGAAGCCAAAACATAAGAGACTCTTAAAAACTGAGAACAAACTGAGGGTTGATGGGGGGTGGGAGGGAGGAGAGTGTGGGTGATGGGTATTGAAATAAATATATAAATAAATAAATAAACAAACAAGCAAACTTAAAAAAAAAATGTTGCTTGACAATTCATGTTTTACCAGTATTAATTCATCAGGTTATATGTTAGCACTAGATGAGTTCTAAAACTTCTCCCTTGTAGATCAGAACAAATACTGTTAAAATGTCTACACTACCCAAAGCAATCTACATATTTAATGAAATCCCTATCAAAATTCCACTAGAATTTTTCACAGAGCTAGAACAAACAGTCCTAAAATTTGTACGGAACCAGAAAAGACCCCAAATAGCCAAAACAACTTGAGAAAGAAAAGCAAAGCTGAAAGCATCACAATTCCAGACTTCAAGTTATATTACAAAGCTATAGTAATCAAGACTGTATGGTCCTGGCACAAAAACAGACACATAGATCAGTGTAACAGAATAGAGAATCCAGAAATGAACCCACAACTATGTGGTCTACTAATCTTCAACAAAGCAGGAAAGAATATCCGATGGAAAAAAGACAGTGGCTTCAACAAATGATGTTGGGAAAACTGGACAGCTCTATGCAAAAGAATGAAACTGGACAACTTTCTGACATCATACACAAAAATAAATTTAAAATGGATGCAAGACCTAAATGTGAGACAGGAAATCATCAAAATCCTAGAGGAGAACACAAGCAGCAATCTCTTTGACATCAGCTATAGCAGCTTCTTACTAGATACATTTCCAGAGGCCAGGGAAACACAAGCAAAAAAAACTGTTGGGACTTTATCAAGATAAAAAGCTTCTGTACAGCAAAGGAAACAATCAACAAAAGGGCAACCTTCAGAATAGGAAAGGATATTTGCAAATTAAATATCTGATAAAGGGTTAATATCCAAAATCTACAAAGAACTCACGAAACTCAACACCCCCCAAAAAATAATCCAAATAAATGGGCAAAAGACATGAATAGACATTTTCCCAAAGAAGACATACATATCTCCAACAGATACAGGAAAAGATGCTCAACATCACTCATCATCAGGGAACTACAAATCAAAACTACAATGAGAAGGAATTCACCCCAAAAGAAAGAGCATGAAGAAATGACAGCCAGGGATTTAACCAACACAAATACAAGCAAGATGTCTGAACCAGAAGTTAGAATAATGATAATAAGAATACTAGCTGGAGTCAAAAATAGATTAGAATCCCTTTCTGCAGAGATAAAAGAAGTTAAAAATAGCCACAATGAAATTAAAAATGCAATAACTAAGTTGCAATCACGGATGGATGCAGCAGTGGCAAGGATGGATGAGGCAGAACAGAGAACCAGCCATATAGAGGACAAACTTATAGAGAGTAATGAAGCAGAAAAAAAGAGAAAGGCAAAAGAGCATGATTTAAGAATTAGGGAAATCAGTGACTCGTTAAAAAGGAACATCAGAATCATAGGGGTCCCAGAAGAGGAAGAGAGAGAAATAGGGGTAGAAGGGTTATGTGAGCAAATCATAGCAGAAAATTTTGCTAACCTGGGGAAAGACACAGACATCAAAATCCAGGAAGCACAGAGGACCCCCATTAGATTCAACAAAAACCGACCATCAACAAGGCATATCATAGTCAAATTCACAAAATACTCAGGCAAGGAAAGAATCATGAAAGCAGCAAGGGAAAAAAAGTCCCTAACCTACAAGGGAAGACAGATCAGGTTTGCAGCAGACCTATCCACAGAAACTTGGCAGGTCAGAAAGGAGTGGCAGGATATATTCAGTGTGCTGAATCAGAAAAATATGCAGCCAAGAATTCTTTATCCAGCAAGGCTGTCATTCAAAATAGAAGGAGAGATAAAAAGTTTCCCAGACAAACAAAAACTAAAGGAATTTGTGACCACTAAAGCAGCCCTGCGAGAAATTTTAAGGGGGACTCTCTGAGGGGAGAAAAGATGGGAAAACCCCATATATACATACATATATATACATATATACATATATATATGTATATATATGTATGTATATATACATATATATATACACATATGAATAAATAAATAAATACCAAAAGCAACAAAGATTAGAAAGTACCAGAGAACACCACCAGAAACTCCAACTCTACAAGCATCATAATGGCAATATATTCATATCTTTCAGTACTCACTCTAAACGTCAATGGACTCAAAGCTCTAATCAAGACATAGGATAACAGAATGGATAAAAAAACAAAATCCTTCTATATACTGTTTACAAGAGGCCCACTTTAGACCTAAAGACACCTTCAGATTGAAAATAAGGGGATGGAGAACCATCTATCATGCTAATGGTCAATGAAAGAAAGCCAGAATAGCCATACTTATATCAGAAAATCTAGACTTTAAAATAAAGACTGTATCAAGAGATGCAGAAGGGAATTATATCATAATCAAGGGGGCTATCCACCAAGAAGACCTAACAATTGTAAACATTTATGTGCCAAATGTAAAAGCACCCAAATATATAAATCAATTCATCACAAACATAAAGAAACTCATCGATAGTAACACCATAATAGCAGGAGGCTTCAACACCCCACTCACAGCAATAGACAGATCATCTAATCAAGAAAAATCAACAAGGAAACAATGGCTTTGAATGGCACACTAGACCAGATGGACTTAACAGATATATTCAGAACATTTCATCCTAAAGCAGCAGAGTATACATTCTTCTCCAGTGCACATGGAACGTTCTCCAGAATAGACCATATACTGGGACACAAATCAGCCCTAAGTAAGTACAAAAAGATCGAGATCATACCATGCATATTTTCAGACCACAATGCTCTGAAACTCAAAATCAACCACAAGAAAAAATTTGGAAAGGTAACAAATACTTGGAGACTGAAGAACATCCTACTAAAGAATGAATGGGCTAACCAAGAAGTTAAAGAGGAAATTAAAAAAGTATATGGAAGCCAAAGAAAATGATAACACCACAACCCAAAACCTCTGGGACGCAGCAAAGGCGGTCATAAGAGGACAGTATATAGCAATCCAGGCCTTCCTAAAGAAGGAAGAAAGATCTCACATACACAACCTAACCTTATGCCTTAAGGAGCTGGAAAAAGAACAGCAAATAAAACCCAAAACCAGTAGAAGACAGGAAATAATAAAGATTAGAGCACAAATTAATGCTTTTGAAACCAAAAAACAGTAGAACAGATCAATGAAACCAGAAGCTGGTTCTTTGGAAGAATTAACAAAATTAATAAACCACTAGCCAGTTTGATCAAAAAGAAAAAGGAAACGACCCAAATAAATAAAATCAAGAATGAAAGAGAACAAATCACAACCAACACAGCAGAAATATAAACAATAATAAGAGAATATTATGAGCAATTATATGCCAATAAAATGGGAAATCTGGAAGAAATGGACAAATTCCTAGAAACATATACACTACCAAAACTGAAACAGGAAGGAATAGAAAATTTGAACAGACCCATAACCAGGAAGGAAATCGAATTAGTAATCAAAATCTGCCAAAAAGCAAGAGTCCAGGGCCAGATGGCTTTCCAGGTGAATTCTACCAAACATTTAAGGAAGAGTTAACTCCTATTCTCTTCAAACTTTCCAAAAAATAGAAATGGAAGGAAACTTCCAAACTCTTTCTATGAAGCCAGCGTTACCTTGATTCTAAAACCAGACAGAGACCCTGCTAAAAAGAACTATAGACCAATTTCTCTGATGAACATGGATGCAAAAATCCTCAACAAGATATTAGCCAACCGGATCCAACAATACATTAAAAAAATTATTCACCACGACCAAGTGTGATCTATACCTGGGATGCAGGGCTGGTTCAATATCTGCAAAACAATTAATGTGATTCATCACATCAATAAAAGAAAGGACAAGAACCATATGATCCTCTCAGTTGATGCAGAGAAAGCATTTGACAAAATACAGCATCCTTTCTTGATCAAAACCCTCAAGAAAGTAGGGATAGAAGGAGCATACTTCGAGATCATAAAAGTCATATATGAATGACCCAACGCTAATATCATCCTCAATGGGGAAAAACTGGGAGCTTTCCCCCTAAGGTCAGGAACGAGACAGGGATGTCCACTCTCACCACTGTTATTCAACATAGTATTGGAAATCTTAGCCACTGCAATCAGACAACACAAAGAAATAAAAGGCATCCAAATTGTCCAGGAGGAGGTCAAACTTTCACTCTTCGCAGATGACATGATACTCTATATGGAAAACCTAAAAGATTCCACCAAAAAACTGCTAGAATTGATTCATGAATTCAGCAAAGTTGCAGGATATAAAATCAACACACAGAAATCAGTTGCATTCCTATATACCAACAATGAAGCAACAGAAAGAGAAATCAAGGCATCGATCCCATTTATAATTGCACCAAAAACCATAAAATACCTAGGAATAAATCCAACCAAAGAGGTGAAAAATCTACATACTGAAAACTATAGAAAGCTTATGAAATAAATTGAAGAAGACACAAAAAGATGGAAAAATATTCCATGCTCCTGGATAGGAAGAACAAATATTGTTAAAATGTCAACACTACCCAAAGCAATCTACATATTCAATGAAATCCCTATCAAAATAACACCAGCATTCTTCACAGAGCTAGAACAAATAATCCTAAAATTTGTATGGAAACAGAAAAGACCCTAAATAGCCAAAGCAGTCCTGAAAAAGAAAACCAAAGCAGGAGGCATCACAATCCCAGACTTCAAGCTATTCTACAAAGCTGTAATCATCAAGACAGTATGGTACTGGCACAAGAACAGACACCCAGATCACCCAGAATAGAGAACCCAGAAGTGGACCCACAAATGTATGGCCAACTCATCTTTGACAAAGCAGGAAAGAATATCCAATGGGATAAAGACAGTCTCTTCAGCAAGTGGGGCTGGGAAAACTGGACAGTGACATGAAGAAGAATGAACCTGGACCACTTTCTTATACCACACACAAAAATAAACTCAAAATGGATGAAAGACCTCAATGTAAGGCAGGAAGTCATCAAAATCCTTGAGGAGAAAGCAGGCAAAAACCTCTCTTTGATCTTGGCCGCAGCAACTTCTTACTCAACACGTCTCCAGAGGCAAGGGAAACAAAAGCAAAAATGAACTACTGGGACCTCATCAAAATAAAAAGCTTCTGCACAGTGAAGGAAACAATCAACAAAACTAAAAGGCAACCGACAGAATGGGAAAAGATATTTGCAAATGACATATCAGATAAAGGGTTAGTATCCAAAATTTACAAAGAACTTATCAAACTCAACACCCAAAAAACAAATAATCAAGTGAAGAAATGGGCAAAAGACATGAACTTCACTCCTCCAAAGAAGACATCCAGATGGCTAACCAACACATGAAAAAAAATACTCAACATCACTCATCATCAGGGAAATACAAATCAAAACCACAATGAGATACCACATTCCACCTGTCAGAATGGCTAACATTAAAAACTCAGGCAACAACAGATGTTGGCCAGGAGGTGGAGAAAGAGGATCTTTTTTGCATTGTTGGTGGGAATGCAAGCTGGTGCAGCCACTCTGGAAAACAGTATGGAGGTTCCTCAAAAAACTAAAAATAGAACTACCCTACGACCCAGCAATTGCACTACTAGGCATTTATCCACGGGATACAGGTGTGCTGTTTCAAAGGGACAGATGCACCCCCATGTTTATAGCAGCACTATCAACAATAGCCAAAGTATGGAAAGAGCCCAAATGTCCATTGATGGATGAATGGATAAAGAAGATGTATATATATACAATGGAGTATTACTTGGCAATCGAAGAGAATGAAATTTTGCCATTTGCAACTATGTGGATGGAACTGAAGCGTATTATGCTAAGTGAAATTAGTCAGAGAAAGACAAAAATCATATGACTTCACTCATATGAGGACTTTAAGAGACAAAACAGATGATCATAAGGGAAGGGAAACAAAAATAATATAAAAACAGGGAGGGGGACAAAATGGAAGAGACTCATAAATATGGAGAACAAACTGAGGGTTACTGGAGGGGTTGTGGGAGGGGGGATGGGCTAAATGGGTAAGGGGCAGTAAGGAATCTACTCCTGAAATAATTGTTGCACTATATGCTAACTAATTTGGATGTAAATTTAAAAAAATAAAAAATAAAAACAAAAACAAATCAAAACTACAATGAAATATCACCTCACATTTGTCATAATGGATAAAACCAACAACACAGGAAACAATAAGTGTTGGGGAGAATATGGAGAAACTGGAACCCTTTTACACTGTTGGTGGGAATGCAAACTGGTGCTGCCACTCTGGAAAATAGTATGGAGGTTCCTCAAAAAGTTAAAAATAGAACTACCCCATGATCTAGCAATTGCACTACTAGCTATTTACCCAAAGGATACAAAAATACTGAACTTAAGGGACACATGCACCCTGATATTTATAGGGGCATTATCAACATTAGCCAAATTATGGAAAAAGTCTAAATGCCCTTTGACTCATGAATGAAGAAATATGGTGTAGATATACAATGGAATATTACTGAGCCATAAAAAAGAATGACAACTTGCCATTTGCAACAATGTGTAAGGAGCTAGACTGTATTATGCTAAGCAAAATAAGTCAGTCAGAGAAAGACAAGTACCATATGATTTCATTCATATGTGGATTTTAAGAAACAAAACAAATGAACATGGTGGGGGGAAAGAGATAGGAAAACCATAAAACAGACTCTTAACTATAGAGAACTGAGGTTGCTGGAGGGGAGGTGGGTGAGGGGATAGGTTAAATGGGTGATGGTTATTAAGGAGGACATGTGATGAGCACTCCTTTTCATTCTACTACTGAATTCTGCTGAAATTCTACTACTGAAACTAATATTACAATATATGTTAACTAACTATAATTTAAATAAAAACTTAAAGAAAAAAAAGCTTCTTCATTGTAAATTCTACCGTCCTTCAGAAAAAAGCAGTGTCAGTTGTATATGCAAACAGGAAAAAAAGGAAAGATATTCAAGGGTTGCATACTTAATAAATCCCAAACAAAAGAAATCTGACAATAGTAACCAGCTGTTCTCTTTTTCTCCATTAAGAAGAAATTGAGTAAAAACAAAACTGTAGTATTAAAGATTTAAACTAGAATTAAAGAAAATTCATTTGATATCGGAGGTTGTTAGAAAGTAAATGCATCCAGATAATTTCTTAGTGTTTGGATAAGTTTAAAAGCAAAAAAGATTCAAAAACAAAGCCAACAGAACATCTCTAAAGTTTCTTTGAAAATACAATAAATCATTCTAGTCTGATGCAAACTTAAACGCAATCCCAACCAAAGGAAAGAGGATAATGGAAATTAGATCACATTTAAGATTTTTTTAATACCCATTCTTTGGTGAATCTTCAAAAACTACCAAAAGTTAATGTTCTTCCAAACAAAATTGTAGTGCTTTTGTATTCAAAATGCTACATTAGGTAAGTAATGAAACCCTTTTACGGAGTTTGAATTAAATCCATCATTATCCCCAATGTAGGTATTAACATCACTAATACTTCAATAGATACTCTCAATAATATATAGTAATTAGCTTCTACTCTATACAACTTATATATGTCAGACTCTGTGCCAAATGCTATACATAGTAAGGGCCTGCTTTAATTCTAGCAATAACCTTAGGAGGTGGATATTGTCATCCCCATTTATTGATGACAAATTCCCAACTCAGAGGACATATGTGACTTTCACATGGTCAAAAAACTCTTCCTATCATCTCAAGTTATTTGCTCCATTACTTTGATCTCAGAGGGATTTGATAAACTCTAATATATCAACTTTTTCTTTTGTGAATTTGCCTTTTAGCATCATTTCTGAGTTTATAAACAAATTTAGTTATTTGTAGATAAATGTAAATGGATAAATGTAAATTTATGGATAATGTGGGAGATATGGATTAAAATTATTTTTTTACATGAATGTCTGTTCCAGGAGTTTGTTGAAAATTATTTTAGTACATTTTTTGAAAATAAGTTGTCGTATATATGTGGAATTATTTCTGGATTCTATTCTTTTCCATTGGTCTATGTGTCTATACTTAAATGAACACTAACTTTCTTGATTATCTTTATGATAAATGTTGAAAACAGGTAACATTAGTCCTTCAGATTTTGTTTGGTTGTTTGTTTTCAGAGTTGCTTTGGCTATGTCAGGTCATTTGTATTTCCATATGACTTTAAGATAAGATTTTAATGTAATATTTGGTATGGTGGATATCTGTGTAAAAATGAACTTTGGTCCATAAATCACACCCTATGTGAAAATTAACTTGGATGGAATTTAGACTCAAATGTAAAATTCAAAACTAAAAAATGGTAGAGTATAGAAGAAATTCTTTGTGACATTGGGTTAGACATATTTTCCACTTTGTTATATAATTTCTATATGTGTCATCTTTTTCATTCCTTTGTTCTTTCTTTACTGCCTTCATTTTGTTCACAAAATATTTTAGCATACTATTTTAGTTTTCTCTTATGAGTATTTAGCCTTTTAAAAAGTAATTGCTCTAGCACTTACAATTTGCACTTTTAACTTATCACAATCTATTCTAGTGAACACTGGTTTGATTTCAGTAAACTATGGCAACTTTGCTCCAATTCAGCTCCATTTTCTTCCCCTTTCTGCATATTATTGTTGCCATATACATTACATATGACATATGCTATAACCGTATGTTATAAACCTAATAGTACATTGTTAAAGTTTTTTGTTAAAAATAGGCTTTTACAGGGCGCCTAGGTGGCTCAGTCAGTTAAGCATCTGAGTTCAGCTCAGGCCATGATCTCACGGTTTGTGGGTTCGAGCCCCCCATCGGGCTCTGTGCTGACATCTCAGAGCCTGGAGCCTGCTTTGGACTCTGTGTCTCCCTCTCTCTCTGCCCCTCCCCTGCTTGCACTGTGTCTCTCAAAAATAAATAAACATTAAAAAATTTTTTTAAAAATAGGCTCTTAGGGCACCTGGGTGGCTCAGTCAGTTAAGCATCCAACTTTGGTTCAGATCATGATCTCCCAGTTCGTGAGTTCGAGCCCCACACTGGGCTCTGTGCTGACAGCTCAGAGCCTGGAGCCTGTTCTGTGTCTCCCTCTCTTTCTGCCCTACCCTGCTCACACTCTGCCTCTCTCTCTCTCAAAAATAAATAATCATTAAAAAATATTTAAAAAAATAAAAAATAAAAATAGGCTTTTAAAAAAATTAATAGTGAATATAATCTATATATTATACAAACACATGTAAATATCTATCAGATTTACTACATTGACCCATATATTTACAATTTCCAGTGCTTTTCATTATTTCCTCTGGATTTTTGGTCTGAAAGACTCCTTTTAGTCACTCAGGTGGGTCATATCTGCTAGAAAATAACTTATTTTTATTTTATTTTTATCTGGAAATGTCTTTATTTTTGTCTTCATACTTGAAAGGCAGTTTCACCAGATATAGAGTTCTTAATTGACAATTTCTTTTTGAGTATGTCATTCTATTGCCTTCTGGTCTTCACGATTTCTGAAGACATTAGCCATTGTTCTCATTGTGGTTCCATGTACATGATTAATTGTTTTTTCTCCTGGTGCTTTCATAATTTACTAATTGTCTTCGGTTTTCAGCAGTTTGACTACAACGTGTCTACAATTGGTTCTCTTTATTATTATCCTATCTGGGATCTATTGAGCTTCTTGGATCAATATACTAATAATTTTCATCAAACTTGGGAAGTTTTTGGCTCTTATTTCTGTCTTGTTTATCTCTCTCCCCTCTTCCTGGGACTCCCATAAATTGCATATAAACTGGCTTCCTTAGGATCAATCCCGTGTCTGAATAGTTTAGTCACCATCCTGGGCTTTGGATAGAAGTTGTGTTCCAGCACCTCAAATGCAAGGCTTCCACCCTTTTCTGATCAATAGGTGGGAAGAATGGAGAATGCATTTACTCTTTCAGCCTTTCTCATCTTCCTCTGCTGGGATTATTTAGAATTCCCCTACATATGCATGTAGTTTATCAATTATCCTCCTACTCTATAAGTGTATTTTATATTTTGTATATGTGACATATATATAGTACTGACTATATATACAATAGATGTCAGTGAAAACTCTTAACAAAATTAATTTAATGTGGAGACTGATTTGTGTTATTCTCTGGTTTATTGTTATGAAAGTAATCTACTTGATATAGATCAGAAACAATTTAAACACATTTCCTTTGTAAATTATAAAAGTTTAAAGGTTTTACATAAATTTACGATACAGTTAACTTTTCAGTAATTTAAACCATTAAAATGTTTTGTTTTCTATGTACTATTAAGAACCAGTAAGTTAAGGAATATCATTTTAAGTAAAGCCCCTTTGCCTAAATGTTGTAAACTTGAAAATTACATTTATATATATATATATATATATATATATATATATATACACACACACATATGTATATTACTAATCCACATATGTATATTAACTAATGAAAGGAAGTTATAAAACAGAACTTTTGTAAATAAAAAAATCCTTTTCTAACTTAATGGGTATCTGTGATTAAGATTTATCATGTTAATATATCTTACAATAGATATTAATTTATTGCTTTGCTGTTATTGATGATGATAATGACACAGAAGTGCCTAACTGATTATGTTTCTGGAAGCTAAATATAGACTGAGAAACATGATAGATTTTCAAAAACTACCAACCAAGAGCTTAAGGTTCTAACTGTGATCTGGTGAACAGAGTCTGGTGCTTGGAAACAGGGGGCTCAAGTCTAATCACACATCTGTCTTTACAACTGTGTGAATCTACATAAGTTTTTGCCATTATTGACCTTTTGAATTTTTAAATGATTAGAGTAAATAACTTCTAAAGCTACCCTAATTAGCATTGTTGCACTGCTGAGATAAAAGAATTTATATGTAAGGTGCATTCACCCAGATTCTTTTAAAATCAGACTTCATAAGGCCATTAGTATGAACAGAGGAAGGCTGAAACAACTTTGTGTTGAGACCAATGCCCTTGCTTTAAAAGTCTCAAAGAGACTGTCTTGATAAATGTATTTATGTCTCAAGTTGTTCAAAATTCTTTTATCTAAATGGATTACAGTCAAGATTACTCACCTAATTGTATTTGTGACATAAACCTAATTAAGTTATCTCTCCAAGGGGGAGAAAAAACTTAATCTAACAAAATAACTTCTACGAAATCAGCTTATATCAATTTCCTTTAGTAACTAAAAATGTAGATAGATTAATAATTATAGATTATGAATTTACTTTCATACATTAAGAGCAGTCCTCTTTCATGAAACACTCTTGTATCACAAACCATTTCCAAGATCTTCTTATTGTCCATTACTCAGAATAATCTTAGGTACAAAATGTTAGTATAATTAAAGAATTTAGAAGATCCTTAGGGCTCAAAATAGCAAGAAGTGATCTTATCTTTGATTTGATAACTAATCAATGGCATAATTCTGGTTAAACTAACAGCTGTTTTTGCATAAATTCAAGTCAGCTATTGTTAAGTTTCCCTAGTTTTGCCTCGTCAACTTGGCTAATTGCTGCAGGAAAGCCACCCAATTAACATTTGTATAGTCTAGAATTCAAGCCTATCTTGTAGAAAGTGAGACCTTTGGGAAATCTATTAGGCAGTGTTCATGTTTGCTAATGTAGTGTCAGAACTTCCAAGCTTCAGAGAAATTGATTTTTTGGTATAGGGACAAAGGACACATTCAATGTACTGTTATCATGAGTTCTATAGATACTAACAAATAACAGTAAACTAATGCATCCACTGCAATGGTCCCAATGTACCATGTTGGCAAGATGGTATGCCATATCTCACCCTTCACACTGCTTAAAATTGTGGGCACTACATTAGGAATGACAAACAATAAGACATAGGTTCTTTTCAGATTATCTGAGAAGAGGAAGAGGTGGAAGGAGAACATTTGATTTGATTTCCCCCCCCCCCACACTCTTATTTTATAAATTTTTATTTTAATTCCAGACAGTTAACGTGTTATATTAGTTTCAGGTGTACAGTATAGTGATTTAATAATTCCATGCATCACCTGGTACTCATCACAAGTACCTTCCTTAATCCCCATCACCTATTCAGCCCATCATCCCTCCCCCCAACCATTAGTTTTTTCTCTATAATTAAAAGTCTGTTTCTTCCTTTCTCTCTCTTTCTTACGTTTTCATTTGTTTGTTTCTTAAATTCCACATATGCGTGACATCATTATGGTATTGGATGGACCTACAGAGTATATTGCTAAGCAAAATAAGTCAGTCAGAGAAAGAGAACATTTGATTTTAAAAAGGAAAGAGGCAACATAGCAGGAATAAATCCTGGGTAATATGATATACCAAGAGGATGTCTCTTCAGGGAAGCCAGGCCTAAGGTGATATCTGAGGAGGTGGAAAAAGCATGGGCAGGGCAAGAGAATGAGCAGGATGTAAGATATGCTAATATAGGCCCATTTCTCCAAATCATTTGACTGGTCTGCCCATTCTCAGATGCACACAGGCAGAAACAAATAGTAGGTCTCCCACAAATGTCTTGTGAATGAAATATCATCAAGAGGAATTTTGAGTAAAATAATGGCATTTAAATGACAGTTTCTCAGGCTGATTTGGAACTGGTGCTCCATCTAGAATGAATTCTCAAAATCGCCAAATCATCTGTGTCCTAGTGTAAAATTTTCCAAATTATAGCAATGTTTGCAATAATATTTCAGGCCCTTTTCAAAATGCGCCATTTCATTTCATTTTGCTGATGAGGAAAGGAGATGAAACTTTATTCTCATCTGGGAGAGACAATTCAGTCTGTTGCAGCTGCTGCCTGGGATCCGGTGAGAATTACAATCTAGGAGGAAACTCTTCACAGTCATCACAGGCGAATCTCAACTGCTAGGTCCAGTGACTCACTGGTCCCATGGCAGTCTCTAACTTGTTCTTTCTCTGACTAGGATGCATGGACCAGAGAGGTTTCTTCTTTGCTTGCTTTGACACAAAATCTTCTATAAACTTTACTGGGAGTTCCTAATTAGAGTTAGCAAGATATAAAGAAAAAAATCATTTAATACTGACATAGCCAATAAGTGGCACAGCTAGGGTATGAACACAGGCAGTCATGTTCTAAAGCTCAGATTCTTAAACTTTAGTGTATACTTAATTCTGGACTTAATTATTGGCAAGATAATTGGAATGTTTTAGGCAAGATCTAGATCAAAAGAAATGGAAGAGGCTATTTCAGAATAAGATAAAGGTAAAAGTAAAGGCACAATTTTAAGGACCAGCAAGCTTGCTGGTTTGGGTAAAACACAGGATTCCGAACAAGAGAAATGCTATGAAATGAAGTTGGAAAGTCACGCATGATTAGGTTGTGAAAGATCATGAAGGGCAAGTTAGGGAGGTCAGGATATCCTCCTGTAGCCACTAGTAAGCCACTGATTCTTTTCAAGCAGAAGACTGACACCGTAAATGTGGAGATTAATGGAGCTGGACATGTAGGACAGGCACTGGGATAGCAGAGATCAGAGGCAGGGATTCAGTTAGGAGCTACTCCATCCATCTAGGCTAAAGCATGGAAGGCTGGAGCTTAGGTTAATAGCGTGGGAATGCAAAAGAAAAGGAGGTATGAGAAATGACATGGGACAGAAGCAAGAGATAAGAGAGAAATAAGAGTTAACAAAAATTACAAGTTTGGGGTTTGGGTAAAGCTTGGAAGGACAGTGATGTCTTCACAAATAGAAAAGAGCAAATGCAGGAAGAGAAGCAGACATGAGAGGAAAGAAGGGTTTTGCTTTGGACATACTGAATCAAAGGAACAAAAAAGACATTTGGGATGACAGGTCTAGGAGGTAGTTGGGTAAAGTAGACCAAACTCCAGAAAAGAAGTCAGGTGCAGGATACAGATTTGAGAATCATCCCCCTGAGAGAGGAGAGCCAAATTATGACAAATCAAACTGCCAAGAGAAACAGAGGAGGTACTTTGGTTTGAATCTCCAACATTATTAGGACTCTCTTAAGACACAGATGTTGTTTACTGTTTTTTAAAATTCCTCCAGAGCATCTAGCACAGAACTCGGGAAACACTCTTGTCTGATTTATGAAGAGATACAAGAAACACTAGAAGTCTTGTCATAAGCAGTGTTTGGATCTCCCAAACTGATCCCAGTACATTTATTTACCAGTAGTGAGGATGGTTTGTTTGTTTTTTAAAATTGTTTTTATAGTGTATTTACTTTTTGAGAGAGAGAGAACAGGAGAGAGAGGGAGAAAGAGAGAGAATCCCAGGCAGACTCCACACTGTCAGTGAAGAGCCCTATGTGAGTCTTGAACTCATGAACCATGAAATCATCACCTGAGTTGAAATCAAGAGCTAGACACTTAACCGACTGAGCCACCCAGGCGCCCCTGTTTTCTTACTGTCTTCTCTGGGAACCAACTAATAGGGAAAAGCCAAATCTCTAAAGCAAACTTGAAATGGAGGACAGAAGACCATTCTCAGACAATTCAGACATAGAATCCTACTTTAGACTGTACTATCCTTATCTTCTGGCCTATATTATTCAGATAGTGATAGAGTCATGATTCACTATTGAATGGTTAGTCAGGTCTAGCCAGTATGGGAAACAGGAAGTAACAGGTAAGTTTTTACCTGCCTCTAAGTTAATAAATCACTGCTAAGTAAGGCTGCAGCTAAGTGGGAATGAAACTACAGGAATGGAGAAAGAAAAGTGCAAGAATGCTGCACTTTTGCACATTTAAATCCCTTCATTTTTTAAAAATGTTTATTTATTTATTTATTTTTGAGAGAGAGACACACAGATAGAGCGTAAGTGGGGTAAGGGTAGAGGGAGACACAGAATCCGAAACAGAATCCAGGCTCTGAGCTGTCAACACAGAGCCCGACACAGGACTCAAGCTCATGAACCACAAGATCATGACCTGAGCCGAAGCGGGACTCCTAACCAACTGAGCCATCCACTCAGGTGCCCCACGTATAAATCATTTTTAATTTAAGTTTAAAAACTTCTCTAAAAGCTAACATAAAGATCTGTTTCTTACAGCAAGGCTAATAGCAAACCATTTCCGTGTATTACTCAGAACCTATATGATTCAGATTATTTAGTTTAAGCTTTAAAGATCCAAATAATTATCTTTTTTATTGATTCAGTTTATTCCTCCCATGTCAGAACTCGATGTTCATACTTCATTTCAAACTTTTCACATTTTCCATTTACTGCAAGCTTGGGCTGAAGAAGCCCACTACTTGCCTGGATTTTTATACCACTTTTATGGTATTAACAACTCTATTCCAGTAGGGGTTCTCTACAGAGGAAGGAGGACTATTAGTCAGAGGGCTCCTGAGCCAGCACAGCTGGGGATCCTTATCAACAATCAAGAACCAACCCCACAAGGCAGTTAAGCACAGCTGGGAACCATTTCGTTAGCTCCTAGCCTTAGAAGCCAGTGAATGCAGGACCCGCGGTGCAAATGGCACAGCTTACCTCTCTAATTTTTAGAAAACCTCACAAGCACATAAAAGCACCTCTAGATGACTGCGTGGTTTTTTAAAAAAAGCTTTTAAATGTTATTATTTATTTATTTTTGAGAGAGAGAGGAGTGACAGAAGGAGGGGGGGCAGGGAGAAAGGAGAGAGAATCCCAAGCAGGCTCCATGCTATCACACTATCAAGGCAGAGCCCCACATGGGGTTTGATCCCATGACTGTGAGATCATGACCTGAGCCAAAATCAAGACTAGGACGCTTAACCGACTGAACCACCCAGGCTCCCCTAGATGACTGTGTTACAACCACTTTTCTCTTCATGAAACCAGTAACCAGGCAATCCTTTCAAGGACTGCAAGCCATCAGCATGGCATTTGTTTTCAATTTATCTCAACCATCAGAGTTAATGTTTCTCAGTAGTAAATGAATTTTCTTTCAGTATAAGCCTTGTGTCTGGGCCACAGAGAAGTGGAATTTTCCCTGGGTCAAGATACTACTGTTTGCACTTCTAAAATGAGGGAAAATGGGGAAAACTAGTTTAGAGATACAGTTATTACTTAATAATATAATTTTTTTTATACTTCCATTTCAGAGGAAGACTATAAAATGAAAGAACATGATTGAGGGTTTTTGTTTTGTTGTGTTTTGTGTTGATGTAGCCAGTGGTGTCCTGGCGATACAAATTGATTATTGCTGAACATCCACAGGCCTTGAGTGGACACCTTTGGGCTGGTGCCTTTTGATTTGGAACTGTCAAAAAAAAATTTTTTTTTAAATGTCTAAAGTCCTAGTCGTGGAGAGGATTTCTAATGGACAACTACATTCAAATCTCTATTCTATATTAATTTCCTGGCTGCTCCCACTGACTGAGAGCTCAATGACTCAGTGTTAGAGCCACAAAACTTGGTGGCTTCTTGCAGACGTCCAAAGTGGGTAGTGCAGATAAGGACTGGTTTCAAAATAAGTATTCCCTGAAGAATGTTTAAGGAGTTCTAGCATACACTCTGCAGTTAGACTCTGTAGCCAGAGTTCAGTCCAGATAGGACTCTAGGTGTTACTACCTTAAGTGGATAGATTTATAGATTGAAATAACTACTTCTCTCAAATTTTACTTATTGTGCAAGAATCTCTGAGGAGTTGATTAAAATACAGACTCCCAAGGCACATGTCTTGACTTCTGATCCAGTCAATCTATGGTGGGACTCAGGAGCAGGCATTTTAAGCACCCGGGAGATTCTGATGTAGGCAGCCTGCCGACAACAATATGAAAAACACTGGATATATTTTATACTGGATTTTTTCATTAAAGTATATCCATTGATAGGTAACAATTAATAACTGCATCTTAAACTGAAACACATATACTCTCACACACCCTTTCTGACATGTAAAAGGAGGGTTTTTTTAATACATAGTAATTTTGTATTAAAAACTTCTGGCAGCTATCACTTTCAACTGACACTTTTTTATGTATGATATTTGAAATGAAAAACAATGTAATTAGTTGTAAAAATTTCTTTCTGCCTATGTTGCTGAAAAAATTTACCTTTCAGTTTTTATTTTTCTTAACTAAGCAAGACAAACATACTCAAGCTCTAGGCTACTAGAGCAAACTCCCTATAAGTAGAATATGTATGACATGAAGAGAATATATGTTCTAACAAGGCCCTGAACTGTGTTTTCCAAAGACCCTAATGGGCCCACTGGAGTTGTTATAATCTATTAAATTCAATTTATGAAGGTAGAAAGTCCTTAAATATGCATTTTATGATAATATGCTTTTTAAGATGTCCCTTGATGTATATTATACACACTGCTACACCATAATGGCTATTAACTCAAGAAAATTAATAATATACATTTTTAAATGGCCTAAACTTTCAAAGACTCCCAGAAGAGACTTTTTTAAGTGAAGTTTTTGAAATAAGGGAAATTTTTACAATTCTGCAGAGAAAGAAGTGTTTAAATGCTTAAGGAACTTTCCAAGGTGTTTGATAATGATGAAGGGAACTGAGATTCCATGTCTCTACTTTCCACTCCCTATACTCACTTTCACGGGTCCTAATTTTTCTGATTAAGCTATCTCTCTAATAGATCTAAATGCAAAATCTGAGTCTTCTCTTATCCTCTGTCTCCTTTTTTTAATGATGATGAACTCACATTGGACCATGGAAATATGAAGGCTGTTTCTATTCAGAGGAAGGAGTAAAGAAATTATTATAATACCTCCATGTTGGCATCAGTCAATCTCCATTTATTTACTGGGCATCTCTTCCACTGATAGAACCTGGCTACAAATGGACTCACTAAGCTAAAGATGCTGAAACCATCCCACACAACAAGAATGAGGCTAAACAACCTTTAACCTTGTACTATCATAATTTTAATAGTGAAGAATTCAGGTATTTTAACACCCAAGGAAATAATTATTTATCTAAAAGACATGTTTTGAAGTATATTTTTTGTTTTGACCCCAAATCCTTAGGTAGGGAGACTTCTTATACTTACTCAAATTGTATCCAAACAAAAATTTCCCTCAAATGCTTTTTTTCTTTTTATGTTTATTTATTTTGAGAGAGAGAAAGAGCGAGAGAGCGAGCACACAAGCGAAGGAGGAGCATACAGAAAGAGAGACAGAATCTCAAACAGGCTCCGCACCATCAACACAGAACCCAATGTGGCACTTGAGCTCACCAACTGTGAGATCATGACCTGAACTGAGACCAAGTATCAGACACTTAACCAACTGTGGCACCCAGGTGCCCCTAAATACTACTAGTTCTTATATGAAACTGGTATTACACATTTGGTTATTATATTTAATTAATTTCTTTTTTAAAGTGAAGAGAATTATCAGTCTCCTATGGTAAAGGTTTTTAGGCTGGTCTTAGATAACTCCACAGCAACATTCAATATTCAATTATAGTACACCAATGGCTAAAATGTCCCTGAAAACAAGGAATATCCCAAGAAGTATAAACCCAACCAAACTGTCATTAAAGTATCAAGTAAAAAAAAATGGGGGGGGGGTATCTCCACATACTCTGCATATATATTTTTCATGAACTTTCAAGAAGAAACTACCAGAAGACAAACATCAGCCACCAAGAGAATACAGAAATTGTGGGCAAAGGTCTGAAATGAACAGATTCCATTTAGCTATATGACTAAAATAAAAAAGAAAAAACAGAGATTATGGTTAAAGAACAAAATGTAAATATAAATACTGAAAATATTTGAAACTGTATATCAAGAAAATTAGAAGGGAGAGAAAAAAAGAGTGGCAATCTGGGTATAAGAACACCTGTTTGTGTGTGATGAGGGGTTAAAACACTGTCTTTAATACCAAGAGATTAAGTAACAGAGATAAGGATATTAGTAATACCAAGGTAAAAACTAATATTATATATATGTGTGTAATATATATATATATATATATATATATATTACACACATACATATATACACACTTCAAGTCAGATAATGGTAGGGATGAAAATGGAAATCTATTAATTTTGCCATTCCATAAAGTAAAGTCAAAAGATATTGAGTGGAAAAACAGAATGTAGTTTGTTTTATAAATATAAGCACAGGAATAAACGTTTTCCAAATTTTGAGAAAAAACAAAGCAATTAAACAAGACAAAGTAATTAAACCCATAATTTAATTTTTTTTCACAAATAAACCTCCAGATCCTGTTGGCTTTTCTGTGAATTCTTAGAAACACTTAGGAAGAATTAATACAAATATTATACATACACCTTCAGAGAACAGAAAAAAGGTCACAGTTTTCAACTGGTTTTATGAGGCCAGCATAACTATAATGCCAAAATTTGACAAGGAAATCACAAGAAAGGAATACCTCAAGCTTTTCATAAGCATGGCTACAAAAATACTAAATAAAAGAAATTATCTAATTGAATCCAGTGACATACAGAAAGAAATCATACCTCACGAACAAATGAGTTTTATTCTAGGAATCCAAGTCTAGTTTAACATTTAAAAATCAAACAATTTGATAAATGGAAGGGAGGGGCCCAACATGGCAGAGAAGTAGGGGGAATCCATACTTCCCACGTCTCTCAAACAAAGAAGTATAGAAGCCAAAGGACTTTGAACACCAAAGCCTCGGACGAAAAGAGACTGAATCTAGTAGGAAGACAATGGAAAATCTGGAAAAAAGATAGGTAGGTAACTGCGAACTTGGGGAAATAAAAAAGGCCGTGTTGGCACAGAGGGGAGGGACCCCCTTCTACCAACAGACAAAGGGAAGAGAAGGAGCCTCGAAGGAAGTGCAGGACCTAGCTGGACAGGAGAAAGACCTGGGACTGAGACTAAGAGGGATCCAATCTCTAACTGTGGGGCTTTCTTCAGACTGGAGCTGGCTCCCTGTTTGCACACTTGGGGAGAAGGGGAGCCAGCCTTGGGTGCGGTGGTAGATCTGGGGCTCAGTCCAAAGCTGGAGAAAGTGGTTCCCCTCCCTGGAGGGCTGCGTGATAGTACAGAACCTGCCTGCATCCACCACCCCCCTGGCACAGTGGCTGGGCCGAGGGCGCAGTCTGCAGGGGGAAAACGCCACCCTTTCCCTGCAGTGCTGTGGGAGAAGATAAAGCCGGCCTGCGTTCTCCACCCCGGTGGCTCCTGACAACGAGGGCACGGGCTCAATCCACGGTAGAAGGCGATCCTCCCTGAAGTGCGGCAGCACAGACAAAGCCAGCCGGGACCACATATCACTGCACCGAGAGGCACTTCCCCATTGCCGGAGCGAACTGAGCAGGACTCTGAATCCTAGCCAAGCACAGGGTCAGGGGAGTTGGCGGAGCAAGAAGGATGGCCCCGTCTGTGTCTGCAGCACAGTGAGGATGACTCAAACTGAGTTCACCGGTCCAGCTCCTTGGAGAAGAGACTAAGGATCATCATTCCCCCCCCCACTCCACCAAGGCGGGGCCTAAGGGATCACTCCAGGGTCCATAGTGGAGGTGGGTCCAGATAACGCCAAACCACGCCCCTTTGCACTGGGTAACTGCTATCCACCAGAGCGGCACAGACCCTGCAGACAGCTACTCCCCACAAGCAATGCAGCATTGCCAGGATTAACCCCAGGTCAACTCTGGATATATAGATATATTCTCTGCCCCCCCCCCCCCCCATTTCTCCTCCTTATCTCTTCCCTCCTCTAGGATGGTTACTCTGGTTATTGGTCTGTCTAAACAGACATATTTAATCCATTGTCTTGATACATGTTCTATACCTCCTTCTTAACACTCCTTTCTCTCTCTGGAATAATCAAGCCATATAGTTTCTCTCTCTCTGGGTAACTTTATCTTCATTTCGTTTTCCCTGCCTCCTTCTTTATTTTCCTTTCTCTCTCTCTGCATTAAGCCTTTTAGTCTCTCTGCCTGGTCAATGTTTATTTTTTCTCCCCCCACTCCCCCACCACCCCTGCCCTGCACCTGTCATTTCTCTCTTTGTGTGTGCTCTTCCATCAGCACCGTCTCCACCCTCTTGTTTACTTGTGGTTGGTGTTTTTGGATTTTTTGTTTTTAGTCTTTAGGTTTTTGTTTTTGTTTGTTTGTGTTATTTGTGTGTTTACGTGTTTTTGTCTCCTGTTTGTCTATCTGTTTTCCTTTACAGGGCTACTCCAAGGAAGAAATTAAAGCACATCTCATGGAGGGTCCAAAATATTACTATGAGTAGGGGAATAAAATAACCAAAGTCACAACAACAGAGAGCAAGTAACAACCCCTGAGAAAACACCTCCTGAAGGGCCAGGCCCTGGACAGTGTATGACCCTCCTTTAATATAGCAGTGCTTGCAGGTGCAGAGCAAACAACAAGCTTTTAAAATGCATAAGGTAGAGAAAGCTAGTCAAAATGATGAAATGGAAGAATTCTCCTCAAAAGAAATTCCAGGAAGTAGCGACAGCTAATGAATTAATCAACTGATTTAAGCAATATAACGGAACAAGAATTTAGAATAATAGTCATAAAATTAATCACTGGGCTTGAAAAAGCATAGAGGACAGAAGAGAATCTATTGCTACAGAGATCAAGGGACTAAAACAATAGTCATGATGAATTAAAAAATGCTATAAATGAGGTGCAAAATAAAATGTAGATGGCCATAGCACGGATTGAAGAGGCAGAGGAGAGAATAGGTGAATTACAGTATAGAATTATGGAAAAAGAGGAAGCTGAGAAAAAGAGATATAAAAAACTCCAGGAGTATGAGGGGAGAATTAGAGAACTAAGTAATGCAATCAAACGGAACAATATCCATATCATAGGAATTCCAGAAGAAGAAGAAGAGAGAGAGAAAGGGGCTGAAGGTGTACTTGAACAAATCATAGCTGAGAACTTCCCTGATCTGGGGAAGGAAAAAGGCATTGAAATCCAAGAGACACAGAGAACTCCCTTCAGATGTAACTTGAATCTATATTCTGCACGACATATCATAGTGAAACTGGCAAAATACAAGGATAAACAGAGAATTCTGAAAGCAGCTAGGGACAAACGGGCCCTAACATACAAAGGTAGACACATAAGGGTAGAAGCAGATCTATCTACTGAAACTTGGCAGGCCAGAAAGGAGTGGCAGGAAATCTTCAATGTGATGAACAGAAAAAGTATGCAGCCAAGAATCCTTTAGCCAGCAAGTCTCATTCAGAATAGAAGGAGAGATAAAGGTTTTCTCAAACAAACAAAAACTGAAGGGATTCATCACCACTAAACCAGCCCTACAAGAGATCCTCAGGGGGATTCTGTGAGTGAAATGTTTCAAGGACCACAAAATACCAGAGACATCACTACAAGCATGAAACCTACAGACATCACAATGACTCTAAACCCATATCTTTCTATAATAACACTGAAGGTAAATGGACTAAATGCTCCAACCAAAAGACACAGGGTATCAGAATGGATAAAAAAATAAGACCCAACTATTGGCTGTCTACAAGAGACTCATTTTAGACCTGAGGACACCTTCAGATTGAAAGTGAGGGGATGGAGAACTATCCATCATGCTACTGGAAGTCAAAAGAAAGCTGGAGTAGCCATACTTATATCAGACAAAGTAGACTTTAAATTAAAGGCTGTAACAAGAGATGAAGAAGGGCATTATATCATAATTACAGGATATATCCATCAGGAAGAGCTAACAATTATAAATGTCTATGTGCCGAATACGGGAGCCCCCAAATATATAAAACAATTAATCACAAACATAAGCAACCTTATTGATAAGAATGTGCCAATTGTAGGGGACTTTAATACCCCACTAACAACAATGGATAGATCATCTAGACACAGGATCAATAAAGAAACAAGGGCCCTGAACGATACATTAGATCAGATGGACTTGACAGATATATTTAGAACTCTGAATCCCAAAGCAACAGAATATACTTTCTTCTCAAGTGCACATGGAACATTCTCCAAGATAGATCACATACTGGGTCACAAAACAGCCCTTCATAAGTATACAAGAATTGAGATCATACCATGCATACTTTCAGACCGCAATGCTATGAAGCTTGAAATCAACCACAGGAAAAAGTCTGGAAAACCTCCAAAAGCATGGAAGTTAAAGAACATCCTACTTAAGAATGAATGGATCAACCAGACAATTAGAGAAGAAATTAAAAAATATATGGAAACAAATGAAAATGAAAATACAACAATCCAAATGCTTTGGGATGCAGCGAAGGCAGTCCTGAGAGGAAAATACATTGCCATCCAGGCCTATCTCAAGAAACAAGAAAAAATCCCAAATACAAAATCTAACAGCACACCTAACGGAAATAGAAGAAGAACAGTAAAGACACCACAAACCCAGAAGAAGAAGAGAAATAATAAAGATCAGAGCAGAAATAAACAATACAGAATCTAAAAAAACTGTAGAGCAGATCAATGAAACCAAGAGTTGGTTTTTTGAAAAAATAAACAAAATTGATAAACTTCTAGCAGGCTTCTCAAAAAGAAAAGGGAGATGACCCAAATAGATAAAATAATGCATGAAAATGGAATTATTACAACCAATCCCTCAGAAATACAAGCAATTTTCAGGGAATATTATGAAAAATTATACGCCAACAAATTGAACAACGTGGAAGAAATGGACAAATTCCTAAACACCCACACTCTTCCAAAACTCAATCAGGAGGAAATAGAAAGCTTGAACAGACCCATAACCAGCGAAGAAATTGAATCAGTTATCAAAAATCTCCCAACAAATAAGAGTCCAGGACCAGATGGCTTTCCTGGGGAATTCTCCCAGACGTTTAAAGCAGAGATCATACCTATCCTTCTCAAGCTGTTCCAAAACATAGAAAGGGAAGGAGAACTTCCAGGCTCATTCTATGAAGCCAGCATTACTTTGATTCCTAAACCAGACAGAGACCCAGCAAAAAAAGAGAACTACAGGCCAATATCCCTGATGAATATGGATGCAAAAATTCTCAACAAGATACTAGCAAATCAAATTCAATAGCTATATAAAAAGAATTACTCACCATGATCAAGTGGGATTCATTCCTGGGCTGCAGGGCTGGTTCAATATTCACAAATCAATCAATGTGATACATCACATTAATAAAAGAAAAGATAAGAACCATATGATCCTGTCAATCGATGCAGAAAAAGCATGTGACAAAATTCAGCATCCTTTCTTAATAAAGACCCTCGAGAAAGTTGGGATAGAAGGAACATACTTAAATGTCATAAAAGCCATTTATGAAAAGCCCACAGCTAATATCATCCTCAGCTGAGAGCTTTCCCCATGAGATCAGGAACACGACAGGGATGCCCACTCTCACCGCTGTTGTTTACTATACCATTGGAAGTTCTAGCATCAGCAATCAGAGAACAAAAGGAAATCAAAGGCATGAAAATTGGCAAAAATGAAGTGAAGTGAACCTTTTGCAGATGATATGATATTATACATGGAAAACCTGATAGACTCCACCAAATGTCTGCTAGAACTGATACATGAATTCAGCAAAGTTGCAGGATACAAAATCAATGTACAGAAATCAGTTGCATTCTTATACACTAATAATGAAGCAACAGAAAGACAAATAAAGAAACTGATCCCATTCACAATTGCACCAAGAAGCATAGAATTCCTAGGAATAAATCTAACCAAAGATGTACAAGATCTATATGCTGAAAACTATAGAAAGCTTATGAAGGAAATTGAAGATACAAAGAAATGGAAAAACATTCCATGCTCATGGATTAGAAGAATAAATATTGTTAAAATGTCAATACTACCCAAAGCAATCTACACATTCGATGCAATCCCAATCAAAATTGCACCAACATTCTTCTCGAAGCTAGAACAAGCAATCCTAAAATTTGTATGGAACCACAAAAGGCCCTGAATAGTCAAAGTAACATTGAACAAGAAAACCAAAGCAGAAGGTATCACAATCCCAGACTCTCCTACAAAGCTGTAATCATCAAGACAGCATGGTATTGGCACAAAAACAGACACATAGACCAATGGAATAGAGTAGAGACTCCAGAATTGGACCCACAAAAGTATGGCCAACCAATCTTTGACAAAGCAGGAAAGAATATCCAATGGAAAAAAGACAGTCTCTTTAACAAATGGTGCTGGGAGAACCAGATAGCAAAATGCAGAAGAATGAAACTAGACCACTTTCTTACACCATTCACAAAAATAAACTCTAAATGGATAAAGGACCTGAATGTGATACCGGAAACCATCAAAACCGTAGAGGAGAAAGCAGGAAAAAACTTCTCTGACCTCAGCCACAGCAATTTCTTACTTGACACATCCCCAAAGGCAAGGGAATTAAAAGCAAAAATGAACTATTGGGACCTCATGAAGATAAAAAGCTTCTGCACTGGAGAGGAAACAATCAACAAAACTAAAAGGCAACTGACAGAATGGGAAAAGATATTTGCAAATGACTTATCAGACAAAGGGCTAGTATCCAAAATCTATAGAGAACTCACCAAATTCCACACCCAAAAAAACAAATAACCCAGTGAAGAAATGGGCAGAAAACATGAATAGACACTTCTCTAAAAACATCCAGATGGCCAATAGGCACATGAGAAGATGCTCAACGTCACTCCTCATCAGGGCAATACAAATCAAAACCACACTCAGATACCACCTCACACTGGGTCAGAGTGGCTAAAATGAACAAATCAGGAGACTATAGATGCTGGCAAGCATGTGGAGAAACGGGAAACCCTCTTGCACTGTTAGTGGGAATGCAAACGGGTATAGCTGCTCTGGAAAACAGTGTGGAGGTTCCTCGAAAAATTAAAAATACATCTACCCTATGAGCCAGCAATAGCACTGCTAGGAATTTACCCAAGGGATACAGGAGTGCTGATGCATAGGGGCACTTGTTTCCCAATGTTTATAGCAGCACTTTCAACAATAGCCAAATTATGGAAAGAGTCTAAATGTCCACCAACTGATGAATAGATAAAGAAGATTTGGTTTATATATATAGTGGAATACTACTTGGCAATGAGAAAGAATGAAATACGGCCATTTGTAGCAACGTGGATGGAACTGGAGAGCGTTATGCTAAGTGAAATAAGTCATACAGAGAAAGACAGATACTGTATGTTTTCACTCTTATGTGGATCCTGAGAAACTTAAGAGAAGACCAGGGGGGAGGGGAAGGGGAAAAAAGTCACAAAGAGGGAAGGAAACAAACCATATGAGACTCTTAAATACTGAGAACAAACTGAGGCTTGATGGGGGGTGGGAGGGAAGGGAAAGTGGGTGATGGGCATTGAGGAGGGTACCTGTTGGGATGAGAACTGGGTGTTGTATGGAAACCAATTTGACAATAAATTTCATATATAAAGGAAAAAAAAAAAAGAGGTTAGAGTGGAAGAGAGTCAAAGCATAAGAGACTCTTAAAAACTGAGAACAAACTGAGGGTTGATGGGGGGTGGGAGGGAGGGGAGGGTGGGTGATGGGTATTGAGGAGGGCACCTTTTGGGATGAGCACTGGGTGTTGTATGGAAACCAATTTGACAATAAACTTCATATATTAAAAAAAATTCCATATATAAAAAATCAATTTATTTTATCACATTAATAGAAAAGGAAAATCTCACCAGCATTTTTAAAATTAAATATCTGAATGGGTATTTAAGGGAAAACTCAGAAAACTCTGCATTCTTAATATTCTTATTTTGATAAAGGGTCTCTACAAAAAGCATAGTAAATGATAAAATATTGACTTCTTTCTCCTTGAATTTGGAAAAAAGATAAGGATGTCTATTATAACCATTTCTATTCAATATTGTACTGAAAGTCCTAGCCAGCGCATTATGAAAAGAAAAAGAAAGCCAGGGAAAAATAATAAAAAAAAGAGGTAGAACTATTTATTCACATATGATATGGTAATCTATGAACTATTAAAATTAATTATTTAATTAAGGTTGCTTGATACAAGATCAACAAAATTCAGTGTACTTCAATATTCTACCAGCAAACAATTGGAAGTTAAAGTCTAAAATTATATAAAACATTATTAATAACATCAGAGATATATTAAGAAACCTAATAAAAATATTAATAAACCTAATAAAACTAATAAAAACTAAGGACTCTACACTGAAAAGTATATTTCTACAAGACAATAAAATAGACCTAAATAAATATACTATGGACTGGATAACTATAATACCACAAGGTAAATTTCCTCCCAAACCATCTATAAATGGAAAGAAAACTCATTCAAAATCTTAGGAGGCCACGTGTATGAGTGTGGAAACTGACATAATTTAAAATTAATATGGAGATGTCTAGGTCTAGGGTATCCAAGAGTCTTAATGTGTAAAATTGAAGTACTTTTCCCACTAGTGCTCTCAGAACAAGACTTATTATAAAATATCATAAGAGAAGGAATGAGAGAATCCCAAGTAGGCTCTTTGCTGTGAGCACAGAGCCTGACTTGGGGCTCCATTCCACAAACTGTGAGATCATGACCTGAGCTGAAATCAAGAGTCAGATGCTTAATGACTGAGCCACCCAGGTGCCCTGACCCCCAGTTCAGTTTTATTTATGTATTATTGAAGAAGTTATCTAGCTGTCTTTCCTATCTCCAATCCATCTCTCGTGAGCTTGTTCTCTAAAAGTAAAAAATTACCTAAAACATAATTTTACATAATATCCTAAAAGTATTATACTTTGTACAGATGTTAAAATGTTTGCTTAAGAAATATTTGATACATATTCAAGAATATATGAATGTATCTGTGAATTTATGTAATATAATATGTACTAATATATTTATGCATATGTTTTATGAATTTATAAATACAATATAACATTTATTAATATATTTTCTAGATATAAAATTTCTAATATAATTATATATAATGTAAATTATGAGGTATAACAATAAAACATATTATTCTTCCCTTACTTTTTTGTTTTTACCCCTTCTCCAGATGCCAGACCATTGTTATCAAGTTGAAGGTGTCCTTCCAATTTTTTTCTCCAAACTCATATAATCATAACTAGAGACAGACATACACACAAAGTATGGATTTTGTCTTTGTTTTTTGTTTTAAAAATAGGATATATTATATATATTTTATGCATTTTTATTTCTACCTCAACATAACCTTCTATAAAGCCATTTAGATTATCCAGTATGGTCCTAGTTTATTTTCTTCAATCGTTCCTTAATACTCTATGATAGATGTACCATAATTTGTTCAAGTGTTATCCTGTTAATGACTGTTCATTCTGTTTCCAGTTTTCTGCCACTATAAATAATGCTGCAATAAACATCATTATATGCATGTGATATACTTTATACAGATCAGAATCTCAAGAAGGGGGCTGCTAGGTAAAGGGAATATGCATTTAAAAATTTTTTTAAATAGGTGTTGTCAAATTGCTTTCCAAAAGGAGCTGTTGTTCTACACATACCTCCAGCAATGTATGGGAATGCCTTTGTCCTTGAATCACATCCAGCAACAGGTGCCAGGGTGATGGGTGTAAAGTCATAGCTCATAATTGCTTTAAATTTCATATCACTGACTATGAGTGCATCTAAGACTTTTATATGTGTGTTAATATTTTGGGCGTTCTCTTTAGTGAAACTACCTAGTCATACATTTTGTGCACTTTAAAAAATTGAATTGTTCATCTTTTCTCATCAATTGTTAAAAGTTTTCTGCAAAGTATCAATTACTTATTGTCTGTTAATTACATTATAATATTACCAGAACCATCATTTTCTGATTTTGATTATGGTCCTTTACAACTGAAATGTTTAACTCTTATACATCTGTCTTTTGCTTTGTAAGCCCCAAGGGTTTACAGTTTTGGTTAGATGTACCCTTGACCCTAGACCGTGCAAATGCAAAATATTTGCTACTTTGTTTTGATTCGTACACAAATCCTTCATCTGTCAGGAATTTATTTTTGTATAGGATCTTAAATATAATTTGCATGAATAGAGTCATTTGTGCCAGCACATTTATGGAATAATCCACCCTTTCCCAATGAAGTGACATATAAAATTTATTAAGCTAAATTCTTATAAATTCAGGGACCAATTTCTAGATGCTCAGTTTTGCCCCACCTATCTTTATACTACTTGATAAAATATTTATGGTATTATGGTGACTTTATAGAATGTTATGATTTCTGGTACAGTACATCCACCCTTACTATTGTTCTTTCTCAAAAAAATTTTTTAATACTTTTAGCTATTTATTTGTCTAAACCTTACCAATTTTATCCAACTTGAAAGCAAATTTTAAAACATATCAGCATTCTCATTTGTATCGCGTTCAACTTACATACTAACTTCGAATTACTGAGCTTTTTAAAATTATAACTTTTAAGAAAATGGTATCTATTTTCATTTCGATCTTGCTTTACATGATTTTCTTTGTATATATCATGTTCCTTTCTTATCCAAATGTCCCCAAAATTCTTATTGCTTACCACTTATATTAATATATTTCCTATTTATATTTCTGGATGTTTAAGACAAAAATAAAGGAAATTACTGTATTATTAATATATATCTGATATCTAACCAATTACCCAAGTTCTTTTATCAGCTATACATCTTTTCCTACCAAAGTTTCTTAGGTTTTCTATCTATACAATCCAGACTTAGTGAAAAAGGATAGATTTATCTCCTGTCTTCCAATACATATAACTTATTTTTCTTGTGAAGCGAAGGTGATGGCAATTTTACCTCCTTAGATCCTAATATTCCTTAATTTCTAATCTAGTTTTGGCCTTTTAAAAACATAATTCACTGTTGGGTTTTAGTAAAAGTGTTTCATTAATTCCTATTTTACTTGAAGATTTTTTATTAAGAATGATTATTGCAAAATCACAGAGGGAGACAAATCATAAGAGACTCTTAAATACAGAAAACAAACGACAGTTGCTGGAAGGGAGGTGGGTGGGGGATGGGCTATGGGGTAAATGGGTGATGGGCATTAAGGAAGGCACTTGTTGGGAAGACTGCTGGGTGTTATATGTAAATAATGAGTCACTAGGTTCTACTCCTGAAACCAATACTATACTATGTTAACTAACTTGAATTTTTATAAATTTAAAAAATAAAAGAATAAATAAATAATAAAAAGAGACATAAAAAAGAATTATTGCATATTATCAAAAGCTTCAACATCTATTGATATAATCATAAGCCTTTACATTTCAATTGGTTGTATTCCATTGATATAATTCCTTAACTTGAATGACCCTAGACTTTCTAGTATTATACTACCTGATCCCTCTTTTGGTGAATTATTGAATTCTATTAGCTAATATTTTATATTTTTAATGTATATAGTAGCTATATACATAAATAATATTTGATTATAGTTTTATTTTTTTAGGTTTGTTATTAAATTATGCTGACCCCATGAAAACTGCCCATCTTTGAACATTGACTAGATAAAATCCTGCTGAAAAACCCAGTTAGTCTTGATCCTTTATTCAATGGTAGATCTTGAATCACCTCTTCATAGTAATTTCTTCCACAGTAATTAATGTAGTCATATTTTGCAGTTATTCTTAGTTAATTTTTTACATTCTTTTGGAGGAAATTATCCATATTTCTGGGTTATCAAATTGGCTTCTTCTTTAGAATTATACATAGTAATTAATCTTCCAGACTAATCCTAATCCTTACACTGTCTGTGGTCAAATTTGCTTATAAATTTCTTTCTTATTTCTACTTTGTCTCATTTCTATTTTCAATCATCTATTTCCCTAACTGGATTTTATTTATTTATTTTATTGGTCACTTTATTGAACCAGCTTTTGAGTTTGTTTATCTTTTGTTTAAAAGTTTTCTGTTTCATCAATTTTGGTGATTATATTACTTACCTTCTATTTTATTTTGGTGTATTTATTGCTCTTTTTATAATTATGTAAGATGAAACATTTCTTTTACTTTTATATTTCCTCTTTTATAATAAAATTTTCTACTATATATTTTCACCCTCACTATAGCTTTCTTATGGTTCACATATTTTTTATGTTTCATATGTTTTAGTACAGTGTTTTTTAATTTGTTTCCATGGATTTCTCTTTTCATTTACTCTTTTGTTCAAATGTTATATTTAGGAGTGTTTTTCTATATCCTTGGTTTCTTTATTATTGCTTACATTCAGGAAAACATCTTGCAAAATGTCTGCTTTTTGAACTTGATTTTTTTTTTTTTGGCCAAGGAATCATAATATTTTCTAAATATTCCATGAACATGCAAAATAATTATCTATTGGATAGATGATTCTCTCTCTATCTCTCTGTCCCTCTCCTCTCTCTCTCTCTCTCTGTCCTTCTGTCTCTGTCTCTCTGTTTTTGTCTCTCTCTTTATATATATATATGTGTATATATATGTATATACATATATATATGTGTATATATATATACACACACACACATATATATACACATGTGTATATATACCCATACACATATACACATACACACACATATATATAAAACCAGTAATCAACCTAAATGAATGGAAATATAGAAAATGATACAGGTGCCGGCTCAAATTATGCCTAAAATTTCTTATTCCTCTTCTCAAGAACCAAAAGAGGGAATGATGGCAGCAAGGCTTACTTTTCACCCATGCTGATCAGAGGTAACATATGTGGATTCTTGTGACAATTTGAGGAGGGAGATCACAAGAAAAGACTGGACATCTGACTAGTAAATTATTGGAATATAGATCAGTAAAATTCTTTAATCAAAGAAAGAAAAAAATATTTAGATTAAGTTGCCTTAGGACTTTACGTAGAAGAAAAAACTGAAACTAAGCCAAATCCATCTTCCCTATTATACTAAAATTTTCAGTTTCTATAAAATGCAAGAACAAAGAAAATAGAGAGTTTCAGAATATCCTGGGAAATGCCAAGCTAAAGTAACCAAAGTCTTATTTAAGCAGCCTGAGTCTTTCAAAGGGATGTTGGCCTCTAATCTTTTGTCTGGAGACTTCAGATGGGTCTTCTAGTGGGAAGATTTTTCCAGAAATATCAAGGTTCCCTACCATACTGATTGCTTGTTTGGGTGTCAGATGGTGCCCATACTAGGCGAGAGTGAGCTAAACATGTCAACTGAATGTTTAAAGGGAACCTCTTTATGTTGTTGCCTGGCAATTCTCCTGGTTGAGTTCTTGGTTCCAAGCTGTGCTTCAGTCAGTATTTAAAAAGTTATTTTCTTTTTTTTTTATCCTTCTGGTGGTCACTGCTTTTTCATATTGTTATACAATACACTCCATCTGGTTCCTTATACATCTTGTACTTTAGCCCCTATGTGCCTTTAAATAAACTATTCCATTTGCTTCTTCCTTGTTCTAGAAAACTGCTACCTATGCTTCAAGCTTCACTAATGAATCCTTACCTAACTCACTTCCCTCTGCCAGGTAGAGTTATGCTTTCCCTCAACTTCCTTCCCACAGCATCCTTTATAATCCATCAAATACTTCATATATATCTAGATCTAATGTTTCCTCATTTAAAAAATATACATGAGTGGGACACCTGGGTGACTCAGTAGGTTAAGCATCCAACTTCAGCTCATGTCATGATCTCACGACTTGTGAGTTCCAGCCCTGCATTGGGCTCTGTGCTGACAGCTCAGAGCCTGGAGCCTGCTTCAGATTCTGTCTCCGTCTCTCTCTGCCCTCCCCTGCTCGCACTTTGTCTCTCTCAAGTATAAATAAACATTAAAAAATAATTTTAAAGTATACATGAGTAAGTTGGATATTGATTCCTGGCAAGATTCTAGAATTAATTATTAAAAATTTTTGTTTCAAGTTATTAGTAAAGAATAAGATGATTATCAAGAAGCTATATCATGTCAAAAACCCAAAATCACACAAATGTTATGAGATTGGCTTATTTAATTCAGTAAGAAATTTAACGAAAGTTCTCAGGATGTCTTGGATAAATGTGGGTTAAATTGTAATGAAGTGAGTAAGTGGTTAAATATACTAATTTTATCTTCATTTATATTTAGTTGTCACCTAGAAAGAGTACTCCAATGGTGTGAGACAGAGTTGTGCTCTAGGCCTTGTCTTATTCAATATTTATATGAGTTACTCAAAGACCCTCAATCTATGTATACAAAATTCATGGCTGCTATAAAACTGAAAAAAAAGTAACTATTGTAATAGATGTCAGAATCAAGTGTTAGAAGTTGACAAGTAGGGAAATCAGGCTAAAAACCACAAAATAAAAGTTGGCACATATAAATATAAGTGCTTACATTCCGATTCAAGAGAAAACTGCCTGACAGTAGTACTGACCTTTTATATTTTGAGATCCATTCTAGCTCTAAACATTTGTGATTCCAGAGGTAATCTAGTTTAGTCCTCTGCTTTTACAGATGAAGCTCTAAACATTTGTGATTCCAGAGGTAATCTAGTTTAGTCCTCTCCTTTTACAGACAAAGACTCTGAAATAGCCATGCAATCAGCTAAAGGTGGAGCCAGGATTAGGGATCAGCTCTACTGAATCCAAGTTCCTTCACTCTACTACACTGCCTGCTTTACTCAGTGCTCAAAACATGCTAGAAGAACTTGTCTGCTTGTGAACATCACATTAACAGTTCACTGACAAGCCACAGCATCACGAAATGAAAGCGTGAGGAACAGAAGGGACTTAGAAACAAGGACCCGAAAAGCGCAATAGAAAAACCATGAAAAAACCCTTAAATACCAACATGTTTCAAAAGAACATACTGGCTATCTTCAACTCTCCAGAAAGTTGTCAGTCACTTGGAATAAGGAATAATTTGAGAATGCATTTTTTTTTCCGGGTTAGAACTAGAATAAATTGGTCAAAATAATAGGGAAAAGATTTGGGCTTAAAATAAAGAACTTGGAATTATCTTATTAGCATTAATGAGAAGAGCCTGGATAACCACCTGTGAAAATCCAAATAACAGATTAGAGTCAATGTAGATGACTCCTAAGTTCCAAAAGGAAGAACCCTTGATTTGACCTCTATCTACAGGGTGCTATTGTGTGACTCAGCCCTGTGATTTTTACCAAGACGTCAACTCTGTAAACCATCTGTATATACACGTAAACCTTAAGTGACAGGCAGGATAACTACCAGTGAGCCCCTGGAATACAGCCAGCTGATGAAGCCATCTGTGTTGCCACACTCCTTCCCAGGGCTGGACAAGTGCAGGTACTTAAAATAACATTCCCCAAAATGCTTGCCCAAAGCATTAATGTGTTAGTATTTTGTCTTTATTTTTGATCTCATGGTATGATTTTCAGCAGTACATGAAGAACAAGGAAAAATGTAGAAAAAACAAAGCAAATATTAATTGCTTTCTGCATCTTGTCTCATTCATTCTCAACTGCTATTAGAACAAATCATTGATAGGGAGTTACTTATATGGATTAACAGGGATTGTGAAGATTAGCAAGGAAAAATAAGAAGCAAAAATAATTTCTGTAAGATATTACACTAAGAAGCAATAGATGATCATAAGCCCAGACAATAACCTGTCATATAGTCAATGTACAACATCCACTTAGAACAGCAGCTGCACTAACACCTCTGTTTTCTGAGCAGTGGAATTCTGTTATTTAAGTCTGATGGGACACACTTGTTCAGCAATTACCATACAGTGAATTGCTTTTACATTGAATGTGAAAGTTCACATGCCAGTGGCTTCTAAATAAAAATAATGCACCTGTCATCTAATATTTGGTGACATTGAATTAATTATCCTCCCACCATCTGGAATCATCTCCATCAAAGAGATTTAATTAATAATGTATATTTATTAACTGAGATTTAGTGAAAACAGTTAGAAATGATGAATATTTGACGATTATATTAAGCAGAAGCAATAGCTAGATTAATTTTTAAATCCATTCCACGGAAAGATACTTCTTAAAAACCACATCCTTTTTATATGCTAAAAACTATGTTACCAAATTTAAGGTGGCCTTTACTTTAGTATTAATTTAAAATGCAATTTCATTAGGGAATGCTCAGGTGTGAGGGGGAACTGTACAATAGATGTCCTTGTTTTTGAGTACAAAAAAATACCCAAGTCACCTGTTCATGAATTCTTATATTTACATTAAAAATCCTGTTCCCTTCTCAGAGCCTCTGAAATAAAAATGGAAAGAGAGTAACCTAAAAAGGGAATCAGGCTCGGATGGGATGAAAGGAAACAGGTGGTAAAGAAAAGGTGGCAAGGTTCACAAGAAGCTGAGGAAAGGGGAGCACGGGGGACAGTAAAGTTGAGTCTAAGGCACAGGCAGACCCTGGGGAAAGGGGTTAAACCTAGGAGTGGAAATCTAAGACAACACCAGAGCCTGGAGTGAAGAAATAGGATAATTGGAATAAAGTCAAAATAAAAGCAAAATCTAGACAAACTGTAAACCACCTTTTTGGAATACTCAAGCATTGATTAGTGAGAAACTATCAGAAGTCAAGTTGTCTTAATCATTACATAAGTGAGGATCATGACTTTTCTACTTATCTCTCATTATGTGCCCCTGAATTTCCATATTGCTTTGTCCTTAAATTACATAAAATAGTTATTGAATAAATTTCTTTAACAAAACCAGCCTAAGGTCACTATGGTCAATAGTTCCAAAGTTCCACTGTAATTGCAAGTAAAAATTATGGCACAAGAATCAATGGACAACCATTAACACTACTACTAAGTTAAAAAGACAGTGTAATATGTGGTATTAAAAGAACAGTTTTATTTTATTTTATAGAATATGCAAATAAATAGTACTTGCCAAAGGGAATGTGCTTCACAAATATTGAAAAATGGAAATACATGACCAATTTCTTCCCCGCACATTTTAGTATACTATTACATATATCAGTGTTTAAATATTGTCTTTTCTGAAATACAATTCCAAGGATCATCCATGTAAAATGAATTTTGAAAAAAATTATTTTTAATGTTTATTTATTTTTGACAGAGAGAGAGAGAGAGAGAGAGCAGGGGAGGGGCAGAGAGAGAGGAAAACAGAATCCAAAACAGGCTCCAGACTCTGAGCTGTTGGCACAAAACCCAACACTAGAATTCACAAACCAAGAGATCAAGACCTGAGCTAAAATCAGATGCTTAACTGACTGAGCCACCCAGGTGCTCTTACGTAAAATGAATTTTGATATTTAACTCTACCTCATGAACTCAATAGCAGGAGTATGAAAAAGTAGAGTTGATACTAAATTAAATGAATCAAAATAATAATTATCAAATACTTCAGGAGGCTGAAAAGAAACACAACTTAAACTTTTTTTCACTCATCTCCTCTAGTGTTAAATTAACTAATTGAATTCTTCTATGTGCTAAGCATTATATTGGGTGTTGGAGATAAAGACATAGATGGATATGGTTCCCACTTTCATGAAACTTCTACTCTATTGGGGGAAATGAAAAAATAAAACCCTCATGTCAGTAAATTTATAATTCTAAATTGTGATAAGTGCTACAAGGTGAAGTATAGTGTTCAAGCTATAATGAGAAATTATAGCAAAAGGAACTGATTTTGAATGGAACATCAAAGAAGCCTCCTTTGACAAAATGACTTCCCAGATATGATAGAGGTTAGCCAAGTGAAGAGAAAAGTAGTCTAAGCAGCGAGCACAGCAGTGGACAGCTCTAAGGCAGAGGAGATCTTGTAAGTTCAAAGAACTTAATGAAGGCTGCTGTGGCTAGAGCAGGAGAGAACAGGGATGTGGGGGAGATATGAGTTCAGAGAGGCAAATAGAGGCCACAACGCAGGACTTTGTAGGATATGTTAGGGACTTTGGATTTTAACTTAATGAAAAACAACTAAATATTTTATTTTTAGTTTTGTTTAGAGAGTGAGAGAGAGCATGTGAGTGGGGGAGAGGGCAGAGAGAGAATCTTTTTTTTTGAAGGGGTAGAGAGAGAGAGAGGAAGAGAGAGAATCACAAACAGTCTCTGTACCATCAGCCTGGAGCCCACCATGGAGCCCAGCATGGAGCCTGATGTGGGGCTTGAACTAAAGAACCGTTAGATCATGACCTAAGCCAAAGTTGGACACTTAACCTACTGAGACACCAGCGTGCCCTGAGAAAGACAGAGAAAGAGAGAGAGAGAGAGTGAGAGAGAGGAGAGAATGAATCTTAAGCAGGCTCCCATGACCCTGGGATCATGACCTGAGCCAAAATCAACAGTCTGACACTCAAATGACTAAGCCACCCAGGTGCCCCAACAACTAAATATTTTAAAGACAAGACTCACATGATTCTCTATAATTTAGAGAAGGGGTGAGAGAAGAGCAAGGATGAAAAAAGGAGATTAGTTAAGAGCTAACTTATAAAAGATTATGATTTGGTGGTATTGGGGGATACGGAGAGAAATGGATAGATTTAAACTATAATTTGGAAGTTAAAATTGGCATTGGCCAGAAATTTAAGAATGTTGTTAAACAAAAATAGCGATACCTTTGTCTTGTTAATTTTAATGATAATTCCCTAATTATTATTGGCATAAGTCTGGTATTCCTTAGGAATTACAAGACATTTGCAACTCTGTGTTAAGTGAGCTTGATTTGTACATTTCTTTGGGATCTTCTCTTGATCAACAATAGTTTCCTATCAAGAACTCATGCTTGCTTTGGATATTGGTGAATTAAGGTTTTCATCTTCAATTATCCACAGCCCCTCCAGCTACTGCCTTATTGCTGTTGTCCCTTACACATCCGGGCCTTGAGAGGGTTTTCTGCATGCTCTTTACTTTGTCACCTGCAATTTAATCTGCAACAAACTTCAACATGGTATCTATCCTTATTATTCCACCATGATTACCTTTGCCAAAGTCACCCATGACCTATGGGGACAATTTTGCCTGCTCAACTAGGCAGGCAGTGAGTTAGAGCTCTGGTATTTCTTTTTAACTTTTCACTGTTTTCATTTGTTTCTTCATCTGTAGAATGGGGATAATAATAGCAGAGGGTTCTTGGGAAAATTAAATGAGGTAATTCATATAAGTTCATGGAATAAAAATTCCTGCATGTAGTCAATGTTCAGTAAACATTAGATGCTGATCGTATACCTTATTTGGCTTCTAAACAACATTTTGAAGATTTAAACACCCACTTTCTTAAACACTTTCCTCTACTTGGCAACACGTTCTACTGATTTTCCATGCATTTCTCTGGATGCACCTTTTCTATATTCTTCTTCCTCTATTTAACTTAGTGTTTATGTTTCTCAGCTTGTGGTCCCAGGCGTTCTACTTCTGATCTCCCGCCTATGCAATTTCATCCACTCCCATTGCTGTGTGCTGACTACCCACTCCACCCATTTGTCACATAATACAGACTTTTTTTCTGAACTCCAGGCTCATATCTAATTAGATGCTGTACAGGCATTTCAAATTTGTGGCATAAACCCCCACCCAAATTTGTTCCTTATGATGCACAATGTCCAGAAATAGGACAATAGACTGTATCAGCACCTTCTCATCAGTTGATACTACCTCCAAGTTATAGCTCAGATCTATCCACTCCTTTCCATCTCCACCAAAATAGAAAACTACAATCATCTCTTGCTTACCTACTGCAGAGGTCTCCTAAGTAGACACTCTACATTTACCCTTTCCATCCTGTATCTTTCACCAATGTGAATCAAACAGCAAGTTGTGAAACATGAGGAGAAAAAAAAAAACAATTAGAATGAGGAAGTGAAATCACTATGTGCATTTCCTATGACACTATCATATATCTCCATTGCTTTCAATGGAAAAACTAATACAATTAATAAAATTAGCAATTAGAAGCAATATGAGAATTGGGCAAAATGAACAGACCCTAAATAAAAATATAAAAATCAAGAGCTTTCCCAAATACTCACACTCTTATTTTCTTCTCACCCCATGCCCTTTCTTAAAAATCCCATACATTCTCTTTAAGTCAGTGGAATTGGCTCCATGGCTTTCCAGACACAGATGATAGAACCAGAGTCAACCAGATCCTCTATACTCAAAGTGTGGGTATAAGATCCATTGATCGCAGTTTGTTATTAGCATTGGGCTTATGAAAGAATGCAAACCGGGGCACACTTAATACTTTTTTGCTATTTAATATTAAGTTATTTTTTGCTATTTAATATTTTTAGTATGTCTTTGCTATTTAATATTAAGTTACCAGTGAACAAGCAGAGTCAGTCTATAAGACAGGCAAGTGAACAGAGTGGTTCCACAGAAAAGAGACACCATGCAGCCAGAGATGAAGAGAACGCAGAAAGAAGTATCTTGATTCTTGATGGCTTTTTAGTTCTTGATTCTAAACCTTCTGCTATACCCAGAATCAGCATGTATATTTAACATAAAACCAATCAAAATACCAAAGATGTTTGTATTCTGGAACTAGGAAAATTGATACTAAATTCATAAAGAAGACAAAAAAGCAAACACTTTGTCAGCATCTTACTATGTACAAGGCAGGATCCTTTGCATGATGATATCATTTACGTTTCACACAAACACAATAAACTAGGAATTGTATTATTCCCAGTTCAAGGATGAGGAAATTGAAGTTAGAAGAGGTTACTATCCAAATGTAAACATCTAGTAAGTTAGCACCGTAAATGGGTAGGACTACAAGAAAATTTTTAAAAAGAAGTTTTTAAATTTTAAATTTTTAAAATTTTTAAATGAAACTGTATTTCCAGTGCTAGATGTTAAAATATATAACTAAAATGATTAACATAATGTGGCAGTAATACAATAATTAACAGACAGAATGCATACCCCAAACATAATCTCAGTATATACGAGTTAGTACATGATAAAGAAAGTATCATAAACAAATACATAAGGAAATTATTATCAGACATGGTACCGAGGGAAAAGTCGAGTTTCATCTTCACCTTATAATAGTCACCAATATAAATATTAGGTGGAAGAAAGAATTACGATGTGTAAAGGCAAAATGAGAAGAAAATATGAGCATATATTTAACTGATTTCTTCAAGGCACAGAAGTTCAAAACACAGAAGTAATTAAGGAAATCAGGAAAGAAAGGCCAACTGTCAATCAAAAAAATTTGCAATTTCTGTATATCAATATACAATAAGCATTAAAGGCAAACCTTAAAATGAAAATAATATTTTCATATGACACAGTTTTGCCATCATGTGTGTGTGAATGTTTAATATGATGCAGTTGAAGAAATATAAGGAATAAAGAAATAGAGATTTAAAGTGAAATAATACTTATTGATTGAAAATTTTTAACATTAAAAAAATGTAATACTTAAAGCTACTGACGGCAGAATAAGGATGCAACCACAATTTTGGAATGTTTAAACTGATTAAAAAGAACAAATTTTCAGAAAAGTAATTTGATATATGTATTAAGGATCTTAAAACTTTCCATACTCATCAACCCAGTAATTTTAATTCCAGAAATCTTATCTAAAGGAAGAATAAGAGATATGTTTAAAGATGCTTGCCAAAGCATGCCAATTCTGCGTTACATGTACTAGCTAAAACATGTTTAAAAGAAAACAGAAACAAAAATAAATTAAAAAGTCTTAAATTTCCAATAACAAGGGAACAGTCAAAAATATGTATCTCCATATAGTGAAATATTATACAATCATTAAGAGTAATACTTTAAAAGACTACTATTCATGAAATATTGCACCCTTTGATGGTTATTCTCCTCTTTTTTTTTGACATTCCACTTTCTCTATAACCACTATTAAAAGATGCAGCAACAGAGGGTTAAACATATTCCACATAATCTAGAGTCATTCACTAGCACTGTGAAAAATCAAGAAAATGACACACAATCAGCAACGACTAACATTAAGCCTCTAGCTTGGCTGTGGGATTACCCTTACACTTCCCAATTGCCTGCTACCATAGCTAATTGTAAGTTGGCATTGTGACTCCCATACCAATTGGCATTGGCCACAGATAAATTGCTGTGATTTTTAAAATTATAGCTATTATTCTACTCCATCTGTTCTCTTCATTTTTTGAGTCAGCTGTCAAATCAAACACATAAGTCCTTCCTAAAAGCTTTAGAAGTTTTACATGTTACCAGAGTAAACAGAACAATTTCATAACACACTGATGTTCAGTAGAATTCTACAAGGTAACCAACTGACAGGATATAAGGTGACATGTCAACAGTTGTTTTAGTGATGATGGGAAAGTGCTATATTTATAATAACAGTATTTAACATTCTTGTCTTACTTTTAAATACTAGGCATAATTGCCAAGAAAGCTTTAATAGTGAAATTCTAAAAATACGTTTCAACTCTGACCTGCTTTTTCCAGTTGTTCTGGTTTCAATTTTATTTTAGCTAAAATTAATAAACACTTGAGACTCTGTAAAAGTACCTAGTTATTCCTTGGTTTAATAATTTGATATATTGTATTTCTCTATTCCCATTCTAATTAAGAGTTTTATGTTTATATTTTCCTATCACACATAAAGCATCTCTATCATTTCAGATGTAAGAATATCTTTTGACACAGTCTCCAAGTCCTACTGTGTAAACATAACTTTAAGAATTATACTGTAGGTCACTGGAGAAGGAGAATAAAGTTGCTAAATATATCCAACCTTTTTACTCTGAAGTAGAGTTTAACTGTTATATTAAAATATCTCATTTGTGTTCAATTTATTACAAAAATAGTCCCATTTTATCCCTCCATGTATCCATACCCCTTGCAATACAACTTTGTATCTTATATTATTAAGGAGTGGCATCAATTTTCCCAGCCCTTGAATCTGGGCTGAGTTTGGGACTTGCTTTGGCCAAAATAATGTGGCAGAGGTGATAGCCTGATAGTTGTGAGCTGGGAGACTTATATACTTCTGCTTGCTCTCTTTGGACCCCTGCCTTAACTTTGAGAACAAGATTGGGATAATTGTTAGAGGGTGAGAGACTATGTGGAGTAGACATGTTGTGTATTAGAGCCCAACCTAGGCTGGCCACCCTCAGCCAACCTGCCAGCTGAAAAGAGATACATGAAGAAACTTAGACAAGATCAGCTGAGACCAAAGAATCACTGACCTAAGCCCGGTCTAAACTGCTAAACCACAGAGTCATGAACTAAATAAATGAATGTTGTTTTAAGCCACTAAGTTTTGGGGTGGTTTGTTACACACCAGTAGCTAACTAATATGTCCTCTTGTCTTTGTTTAATCATTTAGAAGGAAAATTAGAAAGTAGTATTAGGCAAATAAAAAGTATATTTAATAATTATATCAAATCTATTTTTCTCAAAATATCAATATTTTAATTTTTTCATATTTTGGCTGTTGAGGATATTAACTTTTATTGAGCACCTTTTATTTAGTAAGCACTCATTTCACTCCTACAACAATTTCATGAATCAGAAATTATCTTTATTTTATAGAAAAGAAGAATATTATAAAGAAAGCAAGGGACATGTCCAGATTTACATCGCTGGAATGGCAGAGCTGGACCAGAAGATGGAACATAAGAAATGGGAATCCATTTATTCTATAATGGGTCACAATCAGTTCCATAATGAAGTGTTGAATCTAACCTCTCTTTGGAGTGGTACTCCCAAAACTAGGAATATGTGCTTTCTGCTGAATGACCTACATGCTGTCCCCAGAATGTTCTGAAAAAACAGTTTATGCATATTACACAGACTTACTTCCTTGGACTTTTTCTCATTCTCTAACAAGTTTTAAATGGTTAAAATATCACAGCCACCTTTTTGACTTCTCAACGCAAGTTCAATGTGCAATTGCCATGACAACAATTGAATGAAAAATTAACCAATGTAAAGAGAAAATATAGTATAAAATGTCTTGACTTATTGAAGCCATAACTGTTGTTTGTAGTAGCAAATGATTACTACTGATTCCCGATTGACCATAGTTTCATGAAACTTAATGCTAGAAGTCAATATTTTAGTTTTTTATTGGTAGGAAAAATATTTTTTGTGGCACTAGTATAAAAATAGCCAACTTCTAACCTTGGTTTTTATGAATTGAGCATGAAATTTAAATCAATCTATGAGAAATAAATCAATAAAATGCTACTGAATACAATGTCCATCATTCTCATTAGCCTAGCATTTATGTATCCGGCCTAAATACTATATGTTACAGGTGCTAGTACATTTTTAATACTGAAAACAAAAAGCAACAGAATAACAGGAAATGAATTCAGTGCCTCTGCTCTTTAACATTTACTTGACTAGAAACCAAAACAAGCAGATTAAACTATGAAATAAGTAAGTAAGGACTTTTTGTAGTAAACATTTTGATGTCTCCTATCACATCTTCAAAAGCATCCACCAAAGGCAAAAGACTTTATGTCATACATTAAATCAACACTAAGTCTAAATATATATTTTATTTTAGGCTGGCCTATGAAAATTTGAGTTATGTTATCTGAAAATTACCTGATGTTAATTGCTGATAGAAGAAATATAAATGACTGGATTCATAGTTTAATTATAAATAACTCCAGGCAGTTTAGGAGTAGTAAAGTATGCTTGTACTCTACCTTACATTATAATAGACATTTTAATAGCTTTATTCATTTGAATATCACATTTTATACAGAATTCTACAACTATATGTTGTTAAATAAACCAACTAAGAATAGATATCAGTTGGATGTTTTTCCAGTGGATTCTGTCAGAAAATATTTGCAACAGCTATAAAACCAAAGTAATAAATATTTAAACATAAGTTTCCAATTTAAATAACTATTTTATGTCATATGGCATTTCAGGACTCTGATAACATTCTGATAACGACAAGACAATAAAAATCACAAGCCACTGAAAATTTACAGCAACCAGTTTCCTAAAGTTTTAAGAGATGAATTAAAGCAGGAACCATATGCATTTGTTAATTTTGTGGTTGCATTTATTATTATTAGAGAGGAAGAAAAGCTCAGTAATCAAGATGATCAAAGTAGGTAATAGCCATGTGTTTAAGTAACAGTAAGTCAGAACCTGCTTACCCATGAGCACTCTTGGCTACAGAATGTCAAATGTTGGATACTGTCCACCTCTCCCTGAGCCAGATGGTTCATGAAGAAAAGAGCATTTGACTGTCATTTTTCTTTTCACTAAACTTAAAATCTTCAAGCATAAGATCATTTTAATTCATCAAAGGGAAAAATTCCACACTAGATGAAACATATTAGTCATTGTAAAGATTTGCTACATATGTACCCACATTAACTTAATGTCATTCTGAATCAACAAAATTGACTACATTTTAGCTGTAAAATGTAGAGAGTATGTCAGGAAAATTGTGCGATGGGTAGCAGTCATGGATGTTTCTCTCTCATAATCAAATGATATTTTTTTTAAATATGAAATTTATTGTCAAATTGGTTTCCATACAACACCCAGTGCTCATCCCAACAGGTGCCCTTCTCAATACCCGTCACCCACCCTCCACTCCCTCCCACCCCCCATCAAACCTCAGTTTGTTCTCAGTTTTTAAGAGTCTCTTATGCTTTGGCTTCCTCCCACTCTAACCTCTTTTTTTTCCTTCCCCTCCCCCATAGTCTTCTGTTAAGTTTCTCAGGATCCACATAAGAGTGAAAACATACAGTATCTGTCTTTCTCTGTATGACTTATTTCACTTAGCATAACGTTCTCCAGTTCCATCCATGTTGCTACAAATGGCCATATTTCATTCTTTCTCATTGCCAAGTAGTATTCCACTATATATATAAACCATATCTTCTTTATCCATTGATCAGTTGGTGGACATTTAGGCTCTTTCCATAATTTGGCTATTGTTGAAAGTGCTGCTATAAACATTGGGAAACAAGTGCCCCTATGCATCAGCACTCCTGTATCCCTTGGGTAAATTCCTAGCAGTGCTATTGCTGGCTCATAGGGTAGATGTATTTTTAATTTTTTGAGGAAACTCCACACTGTTTTCCAGAGCGGCTGCACCAGTTTGCATTCCCACCAACAGTGCAAGAGGGTTTCCCATTTCTCCACATCCTCACCAGCATCTATAGTCTCCTGATTTTTTCATTTTAGTCACTCTGACTGGTGTGAGGTGGTATCTGAGTGTGGTTTTGATTTGTATTGCCCTGATGAGGAGCAACATTGAGCATCTTTTCATGGGCCTGTTGGCCATCTGGATGTTTCTATAGAAGTGTCTATTCATGTTTTCTGCCTATTTCTTCACTGGATTATTTGTTTTTTGGGTGTGGAGTTTGGTGAGCTCTTTATAGATTTTGGATACTAGCCCTTTGTCCAATATGTCATTTGCAAATATCTTTTCCCATTCTGTTGGTTGCCTTTTAGTTTTGTTGATTGTTTCCTCTCCAGTGCAGAGCTTTTTATCTTCATGAGGTCCCAATAGTTCGTTTTTGCTTTTAATTCCCTTGCCTTTGGGGATGTGTCAAGTAAGAAATTGCTATGGCGGAGGTCAGAGAAGTTTTTTCCTGCTTTCTCCTCTACGGTTTTGATGGTTTCCTGTCTCACATTCAGGTCTGTTAGCCATTTTGAGATTATTTTTGTGAATGGTGTAAGAAAGTGGTCTAGTTTCAATCTTCTGCACGTTGCTGTCCAGTTCTCCCAGCACCATTTGTTAAAGAGAGTGTCTTTTTTCCATTGGATGTTCTTTCCTGCTTTGTCAAAGATTAGTTGGTCATACTTTTGTGGGTCTAGTTCTGGGGTTTCTATTCTATTCCATTGGTCTATGTGTCTGTTTTTGTGCCAATACCATGCTGTCTTGATGATTATAGCTTTGTAGGAGAGGCTAAAGTCTGGGATTGTGATGCCTCCTGCTTTGGTCTTCTTATTCAAAATTACTTTGGCTATTTGGGGCCTTTTGTGGTTCCATACAAATTTTAGGATTGCTTGTTCTAGCTTCGAGAAGAATGTTGGTACAATTTTGATTGGGATTGCATTGAATGTGTAGATAGCTTTGGGTAGCATTGACATTTTAACAATTATTTATTCATCCAATCCATAAGCACGGAATGTTTTTCCATTTCTTTATGTCTTCTTCAATTTCCTTCATAAGCTTTCTATAGTTTTCAGCACACAGATCTTCTACATCTTTGGTTAGATTTATCCCTAGGTATTTTATGCTTCTTGGTGCAATTGTGAATGGGATCAGTTTCTTTATTTGTCTTTCTGTTGCTTCATTATTAATGTATAAGAATGCAACTGATTTCTGTACATTAAGTTTGTATCCTGCAACTTTGCTGAATTCATGTATCAGTTCTAGCAGACATTTGGTGGAGTCTATCAGGTTTTCCATGTATAATATCATATCATCTGCAAAAGGTTCACTTCACTTCATTTTTGCCAATTTTCATGCCTTTGATTTCCTTTTGTTCTCTGATTGCTGATGCTAGAACTTCCAATGGTATAGTAAACAACAGCGGTGAGAGTGGGCATCCCTGTCGTGTTCCTGATCTCATGGGGAAAGCTCTCAGCTGAGGATGATATTAGCTGTGGGCTTTTCATAAATGGCTTTTATGACATTTAAGTATGTTCCTTCTATCCCAACTTTCTCGAGGGTCTTTATTAAGAAAGGAAGCTGAATTTTGTCACATGCTTTTTCTGCATCGATTGACAGGATCATATGGTTCTTATCTTTTCTTTTTCTTTTATTAATGTGATGTATCACATTGATTGATTTGTGAATATTGAACCAGCCCTGCAGCCCAGGAATGAATCCCACTTGATCATGGTGAGTAATTCTTTTTCTATGCTATTGAATTTGATTTGCTAGTATCTTGTTGAGAATTTTTGCATCCATATTCATCAGGGATATTGGCCTGTAGTTCTCTTTTTTTGTTGGGTCTCTGTCTGGTTTAGGAATCAAAGTAATGCTGGCTTCATAGAATGAGCCTGGAAGTTCTCCTTCCCTTTCTATGTTTTGGAACAGCTTGAGAAGGATAGGTATGATCTCTGCTTTAAATGTCTGGTAGAATTCCCCAGGAAAGCCATCTGGTCCTGGATTCTTATTTGTTGGGAGATTTTTGATTACTGATTCAATTTCTTCACTGGTTATGGGTCTGTTCAAATTTTCTATTTCTTCCTGTTTGAGTTTTGGAAGTCTGTGGGTGCTTAGGAATTTGTCCATTTTTTGCAGGTTGTCCAATTTGTTGGCATATAATTTTTCATAGTATTCCCTGATAATTGCTTGTATTTCTGAGGGATTGGTTGCAATAATTCCATTTTCTTTGATGATTTTATCTATTTGGGTCATCTCCCTTTTCTTTTTGAGAAGCCTGCTAGAAGTTTATCAATTTTGTTTGTTTTTTCAAAAAAACAACTCTTGGTTTCATTGATCTGCTCTACAGTTTTTTTAGATTCTGTATTGTTTATTTCTTCTCTGGTCTTTATTATTTCTCTTCTTCTTCTGGGTTTGTGGTGTCTTTACTGTTCTTCTTCTATTTCCGTTAGGTGTGCTGTTAGATTTTGTATTTGGGATTTTTCTCGTTTCTTGAGGTAGGCCTGGATGGCAATGTATTTTCCTCTCAGGACTGCCTTCGCTGCATCCCAAAGCATTTGGATTGTTGTATTTTCATTTTCATTTGTTTCCATATATTTTTTAATTTCTTCTCTAATTGTCTGGTTGATCCATTCATTCTTAAGTAGGATGTTCTTTAACTTCCATGCTTTTGGAGGTTTTCCAGACTTTTTCCTGTGGTTGATTTCAAGCTTCATAGCATTGCGGTCTGAAAGTATGCATGGTATGATCTCAATTCTTGTATACTTATGAAGGGCTGTTTTGTGACCCAGTATGTGATCTATCTTGGAGAATGTTCCATGTGCACTTGAGAAGAAAGTATATTCTGTTGCTTTGGGATTCAGAGTTCTAAATATATCTGTCAAGTCCATCTGATCTAATGTATCGTTCAGGGCCCTTGTTTCTTTATTGATCCTGTGTCTAGATGATCTATCCATTGTTGTTAGTGGGGTATTAAAGTCCCCTACAATTGGCACATTCTTATCAATAAGGTTGCTTATGTTTGTGATTAATTGTTTTATATATTTGGGGGCTCCCGTATTCGGCACATAGACATTTATAATTGTTAGCTCTTCCTGATGGATATATCCTGTAATTATGATATAATGCCCTTCTTCATCTCTTGTTACAGCCTTTAATTTAAAGTCTAGTTTGTCTGATATAAGTATGGCTACTCCAGCTTTCTTTTGACTTCCAGTAGCATGATGGATAGTTCTCCATCCCCTCACTTTCAATCTGAAGGTGTCCTCAGGCCCAAAGTGAGTCTCTTGTAGACAGCAAAGAGATGGGTCTTGTTTTTTTTATCCATTTTGGTACCCTATGTCTTTTGGTTGGAGCATTTAGTCCATTTACATTCAGTGTTATTATAGAAAGATATGGGTTTAGAGTCATTGTGATGTCTGTAGGTTTCATGCTTGTAGTGATGTCTCTGGTACTTTGTGGTCCTTGAAACATTTCACTCACAGAATCCCCCTTAGGATCTCTTGTAGTGCTGGTTTAGTGGTGATGAATTCCTTCAGTTTTTGTTTGGGAAAACCTTTATCTCTCCTTCTATTCTGAATGACATACTTGCTGGATAAAGGATTCTCGGCTGCATATTTTTTCTGTTCATCACATTGAAGATTTCCTGCCATTCCTTTGTGGCCTGCCAAGTTTCAGTAGATAGATCTGCCACTAGTCTTATTGGTCTCTCTTTATATGTTAGAGACTGTTTATCCCTAGCTGCTTTCAGAATTCTCTCTTTATCCTTGTATTTTGCCAGTTTCACTATGATATGTCGTGCAGAATATCGATTCAAGTTACACCTGAAGGGATTTCTCTGTGTCTCTTGGATTTTAATGCCTTTTTCTTCCCCAGATCAGGGAAGTTCTCAGTTATGATTTGTTCAAGTACACCTTCAGCCCCTTTCTCTCTCTCTTCCTCTTCTGGAATTCCTATTACAGATATTGTTCCGTTTCAACGTTTCACTTAGTTCTCTAATTCTCCCCTCATACTCCTGGATTTTTTTATCTGTCTTTTTCTCAGTTTCCTCTTTTTCCATAATTTTATTTTCTAATTCACCTATTCTCTCCTCTGCCTCTTCAATCTGAGCTTCAATGGTTGCCTCCAGTTTATTTTGCACCTCATTTATAGCATTTTTTTAGCTCCTCATGATGGTTTCTTAGTCCCCTGATCTCTATAGCAATAGATCCTTGCAGTCCTTTATACTTTTTTCAATACCAGTGATTAATTTTATGACTATTATTCTAAATTCTTGTTCTTTCATATTGCTTAAATCGTTTTTGATCAATTTGTTAGTTGTTGCTACTTCCTATAGTTTCTTTTGAAGAGAATTATTCTGTTTCATCATTTGGATAGTCCCTGGAGTGGTGCAGAACTGCAGAGCACTTCCCCTGTGCTGTCTGGAGTAACTTGTGTTGGTGGGCAGGGCCACAGTCAGACCTGATGTCTGTTCCCAGCCCACCTCTGGGGCCACAGTCAGACTGGTGTACCTTATCTTCCCCTCTCCCAGGGGCAGTACTCACTGTGGAGTAGTGTGGCCCCTGTCTGGGCTACTTGCACGCTGCCAGGCTTGTGGTGCTGCTTTATGGGATCTGGCATATTAGCGGGAGTGGGTCCGCAAGGTGCACAGGGGTGGGAGGGGCAGGCTTAGCTTGCTTTGCCATCAGTGGTCCCCTGTGGGAGGGGCCCTGCAGCACAGGGAGGGAGGCATGCAGACCTGTCAGAGGGATGGATCCACAGAAGCACAGCGTTGGGTGTTTGTGTGGTGCAAACAAGTTTGGGGAACTGGTTCCCTTTGGGATTTCAGCTGGGGGATTAGAGAGGGAGATGGCGCTGGCCAGTGCCTTTTTTTCCCGCCAAGCTGAGCTCTGTCTTCTGGGGCTCAACAACTCTCCCTTTGGTGTCTTCTCGCCCTCCCTGCTCTCTGAGAGCAGAGCTGTTGACTTTTAACATTCCAGATGTTAAGTCCCGCTGGCTGTCAGAACTCATGGAGTCCGGCCCCTCTGCTTTTGCAAGTCAGACTCAGGGGCTCTGCCTTGCTGGGAAGGCTGCCCCTCCACTGCCCAGGCTCCCTCCCACCAGTCCGTGTAGTGTGCACCGCCTCTCCACCCTTCCTACCCTCTTCCGTGGGCCTCTCCTCTACGCTTGACTCCAGAGAGTCCGTTCTGCCAGTCTTCTGGCGGTTTCCTGGGTTATTTAGGCAGATATGGGTGGAACCTAAGTGATCAGCAGGACACGGTGAACCGAGCATGCTCCTATGCCGCCATCTTCTTGCCGAACCTCTCAAATGATATTTAACAATAAAGATTGGCAGAATTGAGTTTAACACTGAAAAAATCAATTTTTAAACTAAGTCTGGAGCGCCTGGCTAGCTCGGTCAGTTAAGCATTTGACTCTTTTTTTTTTTTTAATTCTTTTTAATGTTTATTTATTTTTGAGAGGGAGAGGGAGAGAGAGAGAGAGAGAGAGAGATTGTGTGTGTGTGTGAGCAGGGGATGGGCAGAGAGGGAGACACAGAATCTGAAGCAGGTTCCAGGCTCTGAGCTGTCAGCACAGAGCCAAACATGGGGCTCAAACTCACAAATCATGAGATCATGACCTGAGCTGAAGTCGGATGCTTAACCAACTGGGCCACCCAGGCACCCCACGCATCTGACTCTTGATTTCAGTTCAGGTCATGATCATGGCTGTGAGATTGAGGCTGCATGCTGGACGTAAAGCCTGCTTAAGATTCTCTCTCTCTCTCTCTCTCTCTCTCTCCCTCTTCCTCTGCCCCTCCTCCCCTGCTTGTGCTCTCTCTCAAAAACAAAACAAAACAAAAAACTGTGTTGGAGTTTGAATGGCAACATAAAAGAATGGTTAATGGCTGTATCACTGCAAGGAAGGTTGACACAGTACAGGGGTAACTGCCACCTCAAGGGTGCACTCTCCATTTGTTCACTAGTAGTAGCCCATACAAAACCTGCAAGAATTCTGAAGAAACCTAAGGAAAATCCTCCAAAGAATGGATGCCTAGGAGCACTCCTAAAGACACAGAGAAACCAGAACACAGACCCCCTGCTGTGAGTCTATTCCCCAGTCAGAATATAGACTTCCTCCCTCCTGCCTCATGAGGCATGCTGTTAGAGTCAAAGGATCCTTGAGTGATGCTCACCTGCCTTTGGCAACAGGCAATGGGGCAGTGGGATGGGTTCATTCATATACATCTACATGTTAAACCAAAGAATAGTGAACCTGAAAATAGCTGTCTTCAGGGAAAGTCCTGCCAGCGGTAAGTAATTTGAGAAAGAACTAGTTCTTCAAATGATTTTCACTTCAGGACTGATTTGGCTGAATTGTGCTTGCTCAGTTAATACACGAATTTCTTCCCTAAGTTGCTACAGACTCAGGAATATACTCTCAAATCAGGTCCTCTCTACTTGTTCACATTTCATAAATTCTTCTCTGGACTAAGGATACCACTTTAGACGTGCTGAGGAACCACCTGGTCAGTCTGGCTCATGAATTAAACTGGCCTAGAGGCTAGTTTTGTAGTCATAAAGGAAAACAGCAGATTTCTCTACTTGGTTTATACTGGATTATAGAAATACCACATAAGCCTGGGTGGCTTAGTCAGTTAAGCATCCAATTTCAGCTAAGTCGAAGGTCCTCGCTGTCTGTAAATTCAAGCCCTGCATTGGGCTCTGTGCTGCCAGCTCAGAGCCTGGAGCCTGCTTCAGATTCTGAGCCACCCTCTCTTTCAGCCCCTCCCCCACTCATGCTCTGTGTGTGTCTCTCTCTTTCAAAAAATAAACATTAAAAAAGTAACATATAGTGGTATCATCACTATGAAGATACTTTAAGATCATCACATAGCGTTTTCTCTTTGACAGTTGATATGTGTTTTCTTGTTCAACTGGTAGCCATGTGCCTTTGGTAGGTAGGACATCTTTGAGCAATAACAACTCCCTGAATTCTTTTGTTTTACAACTAGTGAATTGTATCATTCAAAACAGTCAAATTGTAAACACAGTAAAGGCCACAATGAGACAATTAAAGAGGAAAGGTAAGTCTTATTGTAATTATATAGTCTTACACAAAGAAATAAATTCAATTTAAATTATCTTTTAGGGGGTAGGGGAATGGGCAAAATGGGTATAGGGGAGTGGGAGGCTTGCATGGAACAAATAAGTCACAGGATGAAAGGTACAGCATGGAGAATAAAGTCAAAAGTATTGTAATAGTGTTGTATGGTGACAGATGGTAGCTACACTTGAGGTGAACATATCATCAAGTATAGACTTGTTGAATCACTATGTTGTACACCTGAAACTAATATAACATTTCATGTCAACTATACTGTAGAGGCTGGTTTTAGGTCACAGGCTTGAGTAATGGAAACTTGAGCAAGTCAAAAGGGTCCACAGTGACTACCGAGCTGAATGCACAGGCTCATTAAGCCATAGGTCCTAACCAACCAATGGGCTACTTACAACCAGACACAGTTCCTAAGATTACCAAAAAAGGTAAAATTCCATATGTCTCCATATTCCCTTACCCCCCTCTATAACTATAGCTTCTCACCACCTCCTCATGGCAAACGGTTTGTCCTTCGCTGTTCTGTATGCTGCTCCTTTGCAGTGTATTCAGTAAACTTTTATCCCTTTTGTTCTGTCTTGGGTGAGTTCTTTCACCACCCCTGCAACCTGCCCGCACCCAATCGGGATGCCCACATACACTTCAAAAAAAAAAAAAATTAAAAATAAATACATAAAGTAGTCTTTGTTCAGAAAACAAATTATGTTGTAAGCAGTGAAAGGATTTCATGCTTGTATCACATGGAAATGAGTGCTTCACATACTTATTTAATTAATCTAGAAACACAGTTTCTAATCTAGGAACAAAAAGTTGACATTAATTATTTATCTCATGGAAAAATACATGTGGTCATAGATCAGAATATGTAACATGCAACACTGAAAAACTCAAACATTTGCTATTTGGTAAATAATAAAGCAGAATATATTTTTATTATACGGGTTATTATGTGAATTTTACATGTGGCTATAAGCCATTTGAATTATAATTCTCATTCAAGGTACAGTCTTTTCTATTTGATGCTTTATATCTTTCTGTTATCTCCATCATTCTCCATAAATATTTTTACCTCTTGGTGAAACTATTTGAAGGCAATTGTTAATAGGTATGAGGAATTAGAAGGGAAATCTTCAAAGCCAAATATATTGAACAGTTTTCTATACTTCATAGCCTGTGAGAATCTATTACTGAGTAATACCAACCATGTATATAAAATATCAAAATAACCACTAAGATTTTAGTGAGATGGTGACTTTAAATGACAGAGAGTTTTTCTTTCCTTGCTTATTCTCACTTATTCCTACAGGTAAAGTCCCATTAATAAAACAGGAACATGTGTAAATAAAGCATTTATTTATTTATTTATTTATTTTTTAATTTTTTTAACGTTTTATTTATTTTTGAGACAGAGAGAGACAGAGCATGAACGGGGGAGGGGCAGAGAGAGAGGGAGACACAGAATCGGAAGCAGGCTCCAGGCTCCGAGCCATCAGCCCAGAGCCCGACGCGGGGCTCGAACTCACGGACTGCGAGATCGTGACCTGAGCCGAAGTCGGACACCCAACCGACTGAGCCACCCAGGTGCCCCTAAAGCATTTATTTAAAGGCAATGACTGTCATTCTACTAAAAAAAATATATTCAAAAGATTCCTAAGAGGAGAGATCCACTTTTTAAAAAATAGTCATAATTTAATGGAATTCTCAATTATATGATTATTATATGGCTGTCCTTTTCTCTTACAGTTCTATGAGGAAAAGTAATTAGCAAGTAGCTTACATTATGCATAATTTGTCTTACAATTATTATAGATGCTCATTCTGTTTAAAATACTTATGGAAGAAGCAAACAACTGATCACGGCCCAGAAAACTAAATACAGGCAACACTGTCTAATTTGAGATTATCTCTCCCCCTTCCCTTATTCTGGCTGTCCAATTACATGACATTTTATGAAACAAAGGAATGGTACTGTTTTGTTCTATTTAAAAATCAAACTGGACTTATGAAAAGCAGAAGGACTCAAATGATTGTCTGAAGGGAAATTTTGGATGACTAAGGCACTTCTATTCTCTGTACTTTCAGTAGAAGGCTGTAAATTTGTAAAACAAAGATTGCTTGAATATTGGGTTAACCACTTCTCTCAGCACCAATCTGGACGTCTATCCATAGTTTTCTTTGCTTCTGAGTCTGATAAACTTGTAGAGTTTAAGGAGTTTACTATAACCCAATCTGGGATATTACACAATCTCTGTGTTTTTTCTTTTAAACTGTCCCTTTTAAGCCATCCCTTCCAGGGCACCCGGGTGGCACAGTTGGTTAAGCATCCGACTCGGGTTAAGCATCTGATTTCTGATCTCGGCTTAGGTCATGATCACACAGTTTGTGAGCCTCACATTGGGCTCTGCACTGATGGTGTGAAGCCTGCTTGGGATTCTGTAGCTCCTTCTTTCTGCCCCTCCCCCGCTTGTGCTCTTTCAAAATAAATAATAAAAATAAACTTTAAAAAATAAATAAAGTAAACCATCCCTTTATTTTAACTCTTTCAAACTATTCTATTTTCACATCTATTTTCTGTTTGACCCAATTACAGTCCTTCTTATTTATTTCCTCAGGAAAAATTCTACTGATAAACCAGGTATACATGTAAACAAAATATTTAAAGACTTGGACACAGTGCAGCAGTGATGTGATAGCACACAAATATACTGCTTAATAAATGTTTTAATCATTTATATATCAATGAAATGCATTTAGTGAGAAATATCTAGATAAAAGTACCATCCAAAGTTTAGAAAGATGTCTGAAAATCACCAGTGTATTAAGTATAACTTAAGTGAAATAAATATTTTAAGGTTTTTTTATACAAAATTACTGAATTCTGGATATAGAAAGTATAAGAGAAGTTAGATATTCCACTTCAAAATATTTTCATGAACACAATTTATTTTTATAGATGCTTATGTAATGAGAGATATTTACCTTTTCACCAATTTCTCCTTTGCTGCCTTCAAAACCTTGCTCTCCCTGTAGAAGAGGAATATGGTATATATAATAATGGGAACACTACTTTTAATATACACAATTATTACAATAATAATGATAATGTTTCCAATAACTAATAAAAACCATTTCTAATATGTAAATTTTTAAACCAATATTAACTTAGACAAAATTTAAATATTCCTAAATACTAAAGAGTACAAGCCACACTTTCACTATAGTACGTTCCATGCAATGTCATTTCCATAAACCTGAATTTCTCTATATACTGTACCTTTCTCAGAGGTGTTTTGAGAATTGAATGCATCAACATAGTGCCCGGCACTGACTAAGTTAGCCATTATTGTTATTATTACTATTACCATTTATTTCACTAGATCCAGCAGAAACAGCCTTCTCATGCTGACTTCTATGGAATACCATTCCAGTGGGAGCTGTGTGATGAATGAGAGTTCAGGTTTGAACCCCGAATCCTGGCTCCAGCTCTGACACCAGAGCCGAACATGTTCTTTACCTGGCTCTCAGTCACAGAAAGGGCGTTGGCAGTTGTAGGGCTGCTGGCTTTCAACCACCATAATTATTCCAAAAGGTGTAAGTCTCCTATTCCTCAACTAAAACGCTCTCTGACCCAACAAGCTTATTTTCCCACTTAATTCTGCACAGATACTTATGGTACTGATGTTTGATGCATACATTCAAACAAATATTCATTGAATGCCAAGTACATGTCAGGCACTCCAGACAACACAGCCAGCAAGTGAATGCTGGATATAGGTCATCCTCACCCCTCCACTCACAAGATGCACTCAATAAATGAAATATTTCCTGAGTGCACAGAGATAAGGGATGAAGGGTTTCTTATGTCAAGTTTTTCTATAATGCTGCAACAAGGTGACACTTGACACAATTAAAATTCATGTTAGAAGCGAACTGCCAGGTTTTTACTATACGTATAGTGTCTGTGTATATATTATAAATAATACCTGCAATCAAAATATGTATATGTGTACATGTATACACACACATACATACATGATTAAATTATTATTTCTGCTTCATTTTCCCTTTAAAAGGGTACCAGGAAAGACAATAGGTTAGTATTTGGGCATATGTGCCACTGAATATATGGTCTATCTTTACTCGACCATTTTTCCTAAAATATAGACTTTAACTTGATCTGTTAATTCAAGCTGACATCGAAGCTGCTACACCCCCCAGTACATCAGTCACAATGTCAGCATGATGCAGCCACCACAAACAGCTGCTGGAAAGTCCAAAACTATTTCCCAGTAGATAAATCTGCACATCCCTTGGCTTGCAGCTCAACTCACAGAGGCAGCACATGCTGTATCAATGGGTTTTGTCTAGAGTTGCTGTGAAGAAATTCAGAAGCTTGCCATTTTATCGCTGCCAGTTCAATCTTATTATCTTTATCAAGCCAAGTAAGGGAAGATTTTTCAAACACTGTAACTATAAATAAATGCACATCTTTTTTTTTAAATGGAAATTTTTAGCTACAGAGAAAAACCTAGATGCAGTAGTAACTTCTGACATCTTGCTGCTAAGACCTGTAAAACTTTCAGAGCATAGAGATGATATGGTTGGCTGGGGTGGGCATCTAATATTGCATTAGTAATGCTCTCCCCTGTGGTGAGATTATCTGAGTGGTATCATGACAGCTGGCCCCACCTGAAGTGGCTCCCCATCCCTCCAGGAAACTGGAATAGACCAGTCTCTGTGCTTCCAGCAATGCTGGTCACACTCCTTTCCAGGAGGAGAGAGTCCTGGGACAGGTACAAGTGAAGTTCACCTTGGTAAAGAGAAAGATAGTAGGTACAGAAACAAGCAGCCTAGTCAAGGCAAAAATCTTTATTATGAGTTTGTTATTCTGAAAGATATTTTTTGAAGAGGTTAGTTGTAGCATCTTTGTAACATTTAATATTTTATGTCAGTGTAACTATTATGTTTAGCCAACCTGGGAAATACAAAAAGAAGATAAATAAGAAAGAACCAAATACAGTCAAAGGTGGTAAAAATTATTCCGCTCTTCATTTTAGACGCTAGTAACAGTGAAAACACAATCAGAGCAGCTCTGTACACTCCACTGGCCCCCAGAAAGCATGATCATTGACTTCTCTGGAGAAGCATGTTGCTAAAGCTCTCTCCTAGAGTGATTCCTTTGAAAAGGGATTACTTCCATGGGTTCTCTTTGAAAGACTGATTAGTGGCTTTCTAAGAGCCTTTCAGGGAATTAAGTTTCATCAAATAAACTTTCTGAGTCTTCGCTATACTATATGCAGATTCAATTTTTAAGATGTTAAATTCTTAATTTCTATAAAACATTCAAAAACTCTTTACCTTTTGACCAGGTAAGCCTGGAACTCCATGCAAACCATTTTCACCCTACAAGATGTATAGAAAATAAATTTTATTAGCAAAAAACAAATGAATAAAGAAATTTTTGCAGTCTTTAAGAATTAGTTCTAGCTTGGTGGGGAAAGGTAGCCTAATACTGAACATCTATCACATTCAGGGGCTTTTTATCTATCCCTCCTTATCTTACAACTATAGAGTTAGTACTTCAATTTTACAAAATAAGAAAACAGTCTTGGGGGGTTTGTGGAGCTCAGTCAAGTGTCTGACTCTTGATTTTGGCTCAGTTCTTGACCTCATGGTTCATGAAATTGAGCCCCACATCAGGTTCTGTGCTGCAGGCATGGAGCCTGCTTGGGATTCCCTCTGTCTCTGCCTCTCTCTCTGCCTCTCTCTCTTTAAAAATAAATACATAAACCTAAAAAAAGAAAATAAAGAAAACAGAGTCTCTGAGTCATGCTCAGGGTCACCCAACTTGTGGCACTACCTGAGATTTCAATGAGGTCTCTCTAACTCCACAGCTATTTAGTACCCCTTATTTCATGTTCTCTTTTCAAACCTCTGGACATAATATTAAAGCCTGGAATAGGATTTCTATGGGCCAGGAACTGTTCTCACAACAAATCTATTGGGTAGATAGATTATGATCATCTTACAACAGATGATCACACCATCCTACACAAAATAGGAGATAGAAATGGAATTTGAACACATATACTTCAGCTCTGTGCACATAGCCACATCCCTACACTGTCTCATGGAAAAGATTTAATTCTGGCTTGTAAATGATCTCATATAAAAACTGAATACATCTATACATCTATTATAGATATGTATCACATCTATTATAGCAATAGACATACAGATATGTATGTAAACACGTGTATGTCTGTGTATATTTGCATATATAAAACTCATATCCATTGATTGCCTTTAAATCAATTTTGAAGACAAACCCAATCCCATTTTACTTGAAAAATTGCTTAAAAGAATTTTTAGTTCTTTACATTCATCTGGTTCCTTTCTTGGGTAAAAAGGTTCTCAGCAGATGCTTATCAGTTTCCATTACTGGAATTCATGGGTCATTTCTTTGACAAGCGTGATTTGTAAACAGCACACCAGCTAGAATGAGATATTCCTGGGAGGATGTACACATTCTCAATGGGGGCTTAGGAATTTTTCTGCTTATAGGAACTGACTTGACTCCTGAGTTTGCAGGTTGAGGCAGCTCAAAATAATTTAAAAATTCCATTGATCTACTTTATTTCTAGAAAACATTTATAAGTAATTTATAAGACAACAATTTTTCAGCATTACCTAGAATGAAGTTAGATATCATTTCTTAAAATGATATAAAAGAAAAAAATCACATCTTCAAACTTTAAAATAGCAATAATATATTCTAAATCTAAAGAGAAAATTATTATTTCATTAATTAATATATTTTGGAAAGGTTTAGTCATTTATAACAGGGTTGTACCACTATATACAGACACACATATTTTAAAGTCTAGGGCTGTTCTTAGATTAAGTTATCTAAGTTTTTCACAGTAGAACTGCTATCATCAAAAAATATACTAAACAGTAAAGGCAAAATTTTGCTGCTAAGTGTAATTAAGTGTTGAAGCATCAATAAAATACAATGTACTTACCTATGTAATAAGCATATTTCTATTCTTTAAAACATTTTTATAGTTCTAGACCTCGGGCACTATTATACAAATATATTAGAAACTTCCCATCTCATTTGATAAAGTGACAGTAAAAGCACATTCAGTATTTGACACCAGGGAACATTCTGTGGAAATTGAGCTTCAGTTACTCATCGCAGAAGTATGTCCACTTGTCCATAAGGAGCAGAATTAGTTTCATCGGTTGGTCTAATATAATGTTTTATATCATATTACAAGTTACACATCATAACAAGATATGGCATGTAATCCAGTAAAGTACACTGATACAGTATACACTGCCAAAAATACTTTTTTGGGGAAAAAAAAGTAGTGACAGTATCTACTCTCTTTCTTTGTTTAGAGCCCACTGCTATGTACTATGTGTTCCAAGTACTAGCACCTAAAGTCACTTCTGGCACATGTCAGTTTAGGGCTCCACCCAGAAACACTGCTAACTGGATACCAAAAATCGCTAAAACTGTGATATCAAGCTGTTTTTCTCTCTTTAATGGACACCGATTTCATGATTATTGCAGTTAAAATGTTGTATTTTCCTACGGTCAGTGTTCACTGGTCCCCACTCTTTCCTGACTAGGAATTTGTTTTGTAAACCTAATCCTAAAATCCCAGATAATCTCAGGGATACCAACTGATTATTTTCCCAGGAAAAACTCAGTTTCACACACCAGTAGGTACACGATTTTCAGATTGGGAGTGGATACTGTTGAAGCTTAAAGTTTGCAAGACTGGTATTCAGAAACCTTTTTATTTTCTTCTCGCTGATTTTCTTGAAGTTATCAGAGATAAGCCATTTTGAAACTTTTAATAATTTTAAATCATTTGTTATTTTTCTAGTTCTTAAGGGATAAATTAGTATATTTGTTTTTGTTCATATCCAACCCCCCCCCCAAAAAAAAAAAGATTTGTTAAGTAGCATAAAAACTAAAGACTATATCCAAAACCTAACGCAGCTTGAGGTCAAATGGAATTCTACTGAGCAAATAAATGCCTACCTAAAACTACTGGATGGGTGGACATTAGCTGCTTTTTCTGGACTCTTGCTGTTCCTCCTTCCTCCCAGTCTCAGCAGAAACAAAGAAATAAGAAGTTTCTCTCTTGGCTTCTGATCAATACTTCAGTGCATTTTTGAGAGAAAATTACAATCAATGTTTCTCATAGCTACCAGAATGTTCCAAACTTGTTTCTGAGGCATAGACTTTCTATTATAGGTTTTTCCAACAAAGAATCTGTGTCCTTTTCTTGTTACAAATTCAAAGTACAGAAGGACAAGTGAATGAATATGTGTAATACAAAGCAGGGCCAAATCTAACATTGCTGCTGACAGCAGTGTTGCTGTGTTATTACTGTAATGCATAGCCGATCTTCAACTTCACAGAGCAATCTAAAGCACCCTTTCCAGAATTCAAAGTAAAACCTCTTTGGGAAGCTTTTGGAAAAAACTTAGGTGTGATTTAGGGCCAGCTGGTGGCTTTCTGAAAAAGTGATCAAAGGATTTCATTTTACCTCCTTTTTATCACTGTACATTTCCCTGAAGTAAGCACAGCTAGGCATAAAAGATAAATTATTAGTTTTCCTGATTCTTTTGACATTGGAATCTATGTCTTTTCTTATTATGCAGGAAATACAAGTTGTCTGAAGGACACTTGATAAGAAATCACATTCCCCAGGGCTATAGTTTATAAACCTAGTCCCAAAGAGACCAAGCAAAGAAAAGCAGATTAAACAAGTAAATGGAAATTTGCTTGTAACTACATGTAAGCCCAGAAAATTGAAAGTTATATACTATGTTGTGGTGATTTTTTTTTTGTTTTGGTTTAAAAAGTTGGGTATCCACACTCTGATGTAAAAGTCTGCACTGTTGGTGGGAATGCAAACTGGTGCAGCCACTCTGGAAAACAGTGTGGAGGTTCCTCAAAAACTTAAAAATAGACCTACCCTATGACCCAGCAGTAGCACTGCTAGGAATTTACCCAAGGGATACAGGAGTACTGATGCATGGGGCACTTGTACCCCAATGTTTATAGCAGCACTCTCAAAAATAGCCAAATTATGGAAAGAGCTTAAATGTCCATCAACTGATGAATGGATAAAGAAATTGTGGTTTATATACACAACGGACTACTACGTGGCAATGAGAAAGAATGAAATATGGCCCTTTGTAGCAACGTAGATGGAACTGGAGAGTGTGATGCTACGTGAAATAAGCAATACAGAGAAAGACAGATACCATATGTTTTCACTCTTACGTGGATCCTGAGAAACTTAACAGGAACCCATGGGGGAGGGGAAGGAAAAAAAAAAGAGAGAGGTTAGAGTGGGAGAGAGCCAAAGCATAAGAGACTCTTAAAAACTGAGAACAAACTCAGGGTTGATGGGGGGTGGGAGGGAAGGTGGGTGATGGGTATTGAAGAGGGCATCTTTTGGGATGAGCACTGGGTGTTGTACGGAAACCAATTTGACAATAAATTTCATATATTTAAAAAAATTTTAAAAAAAAGTCTGAGATGTGGGATGCATGGGTGGCTCAGTCGGTTGAGCTCCTGACTCTTGGTTTCAGCTCAGGTTGTGGGATTGAGTTCCACAATGAGCCCTGTAATGAGCCCCGTGTGAAGCCCTGTGTGAAGTCCTGTGTAGAGCCCCACATGACTCTGTGCTGGCTTGGGAGCCTCTCTCGCTCTCTCTCTGCCCCTCTCCCTGCTTGCACGCACACATGCACTCTCTCTCTCTCTCACACACACACACACTAAGAAATAAAAAACATTTTAAAAAAAGAGTCTGAGATCCTACTAAAATACTGTTTCTATATTTAAAATTTTAACGTGGCCCATCACTTCATTCTACAGTACATTTTCCAGTAACTTAATCTCCTTTACAAATATAGTATACACTTGGAAATATATCAGTATTATCCTACTAATTAACTCATTTTATTAAGAGAAAATTTACCTAAATTGAATGTTGAGCGAAATAGCTGGAAGAAACATCGAAATGGAATGCCAGAATTCCGGCATGAAAACCAATAAAAGAGGCAGCTAAAAGTAAATCTGATTTTGATTTTGTGTATCACTCACTTGGCCTCTATGTTTCCGACTATACATCTGCTTTACTCAGGATGTAATCTTCAAAAATTGAATTTTTATGGTTCTTAAATTGTTGCCACTCAACGAAGCATTTCAGGAAATAGAATATACACCTTTTTTTTTTTTTTTTTTTCAGACATCTCATCCAATCTAAGTCTTTTATTTCAGGGAGGATTATTTTTTCCTTCTATTTTCTTGGACTTTATTCCAAGAAGTAAATCATCAAGTTAAAAAACTGTATACCTTATAGGGTTTAAAACTTCAAACTTTTTGAATTATTCATATGTATTTGATCTTTAATGCAGCAAACACACGGGGATATATTATCGTATTAATGTTCAGGATAAGGCAAATTTATATCATTCTTAACCATAAAATGAGTGAGATCCTATTATTACTTATTCTTATGGGTCATTTCAAAGAAGGGAAAACCAGCCCACTTAAAGGCAATATATGGTTGATACATGTCTTAATCATAGTAATGTAAATATGGGGAGTTAGTAGTAGCTGAACCCAACATCTACCGTCTCAAAAACTATTAACCTGAATGTACATGTTTGGGGACACAAGTATACGCAAGTACACATACTTAGAAAATGAGCAGGATGGGCAGTCTTTCACATAGGGACAAAAATAAATTCATACCTTTTTATTCACCACCTCCATCAAAACATTTGTCGAGGTACTGACTCTACTGAAAACTTCAGTAGTCAGACACTTTTGCTGTTTAATTTGTATTTTGGAGAGCAGAACAAAACAACTCTTTATGCAAATACTGCAATAATGCTTTCTGAAGTCAAATTAACCTTCCCCAAATTTCTGCCCACTAGTGTTTTTTTTTTAAGTTTATTTATGAGAGAGACAGAGAGAGAGAGACAGAGACAGAGCATGAGCAAGAGAGTGGTAGAGAGAGAAGGAGACATACAATCCAAAGCAAGCTCCAGGCTCCAAGCTGTGGGCACAGAGCCTGACACAGGGCTTGAACCCATGAACCACGTGATCATGACCTGAGCCCAAGTCAGATGCTTAATGGACTGAGCCACCCAGGCACCCTTCTGCTCATTAGTGTTATATTACAAAGGAAAAATCTCTTATTGGTCTTATGTATGACATCCCTTTGTGTCACTATCAAGCCTACTCAGTAAACCAATAATTTTTCAAATGATAGTTTGGAGTCCCTTAATATGTTAGTTACTGTTTTCTGGGTGCACATTGGTCAGCCAATATATCTTTTAAAATATGGAACTCAGAATTCAGCACATCACTCCAGAAATGATCTCACCACATAGAATAAAAACAGGAGGGTCACACACACACACACACACACACACACACACACACACACTTCTTGTTCTGGATACTATATAGTACTTATATTAACACAACTTGTTTTTTTAAAGTTGAATTGCTTAAGTATACACTGAGCTTGTAGTCAACTACAACCATTAAGTTTTTCTTTTGAGGGAATATATCTTACAATCCTTTTATAAATTGATAGAATGAAAATTATACTGAGTTATTAAAATTAAAAAAAAAACAAGAAAACAAGTAACTTTGAAATTATTTGGACAGGTAAACAACTCTTTCCATATCTAACAAAGTTAGGGAACTGGGCGTTGGACAATGTTGTAGAGCCCACTAAAAATCTGGGCTCCTATGTACCTGTGATGATTTTTTTAAGTGGATTTGTCAAGAACAAGTGTTTTGGATTTCACTATATTGTGAGATGAGTTATAAAACAGTATTTAAGTAAACTCAAAGCTTCATAAAAGTACTAGGGAAACAGAAGACATTTAATGTGAATCATCTCCTGAAATACCCAAAGTGTAGTAACTGACATCTGAATCAAGCATTCTAACAAGTGAAAGATGATGTAAGATATAAAGAGAAGGAAAGTGTCATCAGTAAGCCCCTAATTGAGGTCAGTGAGATACTAGTAAGTGCAAACTATTTCCTGTCCAAAGTATTCCTCATGATGAGTAATTTATAGTTCTACTCCATATCAATTACTTCTAGTGGAGCTTAAATGCACTTCGCACTAGCGAAGTCATTGGTTATTTATCTTTAGCCCTGAGGTAAATCGTTGTGAAGATATGGAGAAAGAATATGCCTTAGCAATGTTGTAAGAAAGTCAGGAGAATTTTTTCAAACCTTATTTGGAAAAAAAGAGAGCATGATAACTTCTTCAGGTTTATGCTTGGAAGAGAAGAAAGAACATAGTTTCTCCAAGAGAAAATGGGAAACAAATTCTGTAGTTGCACACACTTCTATTAGATTTCACTCTAGGAAGCAACATCTGCAAGCTTTGCTAGGTAGATAAGAGATTTTCCTACCTTCCTATTTCCCTGAAGCGTGCTTTTGCGGAAAGTACAGAAGACTTGTACTGAAGCACCACTGCCTTTTCCAACTACCCCTCAGCACAGTTTTCTAACAATCATCTTCAATTTATTTTCTCTATTGGCCTGGGGCTAAGTCCACTTGAGTTCTGAATAAATCAACAAACATTTATCTAGAATCAATCAGGTGCCATATGCTGGGTCAAGTGCTGCAGTTACAGGAACAAGACCTTGTTCTCCTGGATCTCACAGTAGAGATAAAGACACAAACTATACTGATAATGTAAATAAAATACTATGTGAGCAGAGTGAAGGGGCTGTTAATTCGTCTTGTGTCAACGAGACTTTACCAAGAAGATGTAATTTTTCTTGAGCTTTGAATCTGGTAATGTGTGAAAATGCAGTGATGGTCGAAGCGAAGAAAGGTACCAATCATCTGTGATCATGCTCTCAAATCCTCTACTTAGTATCTAACAAGTTCATTCGGTACCTTACACTGGCTATGTCTGTTTCCTTTAGACAGAGACGCTTTTAGAAAACTCTAATCTGAAATTATAGATGTCTTTATCAAATACCATCTACCCCTTTAAATAAAGAATAAAATAATTAGCCACTAAACTATGCAGAGAAACAGAGACCGTGTGATCTTTCTATGGCAATATTTTAATATTTATGTGCTAGATTCTCATAGTGCATTAAACCAAGTAGGAACATCAGCAGACTAAGTTCTCGAAATCTGGCTGTTTAGCAAATAAAAGTCAAGTGCCTGGGTGCCAGATCCACTGCATGTGTTGAGCTTGTCATCCATCTGTTGTGTTCTCTGCCAACTGCTCTTCTTGGGGTGTGAGTGGAAGGCATTAGAAGGGAATAAGAAACCATTAAGAAATAAAATCAACTGCAGAGTGAGCAAGTTTCTTTTTCTTTTTCCTGTCCTTCTATTCCCTCTGTCATTCTCAGGTTTCTGCTTCTTACTGCTATATTGAATCAAAATAATGCCTACAAATAAGACAATGAAATGAGGATTACTCCATGTAAAGGTGATAATTTTTCACTGATAATTCAAGTATCATCCTTGTAACTTTAATAAGTGAGACAACAGTAGGTTGACAAAACTGTTTTCATGTGGCCATTTTTTCTATGAATACTGGTTGTGATAAGAAGTCTAATCCTATGTCCAGATTTGACTGTTTCATTTGCTGAAGAATTTTCTGAAATACAGAAGTATATAGATGATTCTCAGTTTAAGAGGTATTTTCTCTAACATGGCTCATACTTGTTTTGTAAATTTGACAAGTTCATAGGAAGGAAATATCCCATTGTTAGAATAAAGGTTAATTGCCCTTTCTTTCTTTCTTTCTTTCTTTCTTTCTTTCTTTCTTCTTTCTTTTTCTCATTTAGTGTTTTGATTCCTACAATAAATTGTCTCATACAAATAGGTGTTTTAACTATTTTTTTTAAACTTGGGAAGACTTCTGAAATTAATATTAATTCTAAATTTCAATGGGAAATGAGGTGAAACTAGGTAATATAGATAGAAAGCCAAATAGCTTTAAAAAATTCTCTAGCTTTTCCAATAAACACCTATAAGTTTCTGAGTCTCTAAGGCATGAATGCTACATCTGGAGCAGGGCTGTCTCAGGGTTCATTACAATTCACAATAGCTACTGGCCTTGTCTGCACTTTCATAAATGGTAACATCATCTGCCTTTATTTCCTGAAGCTGAGGTCTTCTCATAAAATGTCTTTTTAAGGGAAAGATCAAGATTCAGAGATTGCAGTCATTTCATTTCATTTTCCAACCCAAAAGGAATACAAAGGCAGATAGACAGTGGGTGTGCCCAGCTCAATCTCGCCCCACAGCAGCAGAGACTGGGGGCTCCAGAGTTCATGACAAAAAGTGCCTCACACAAAGCTCTTCGGTATGAGAATAGTTAGCCTGGCTGTTTTTAAGTCATGTAACTTGGCAACTCTCTCATCACATTATCAGATATACTTCTTCTTTTTTTTTAATTTAATTTAATTTTTTAATTTACATCCAAGTTAGCATATAGTGCAACAATAATTTCAGGAGTAGATTCCTTAATGCCTCTTATCCACGTAGTTGCAAATGGCAAGATTTCATTCTTTTTTTATCAGATATACTTCTTAAGTGCTTTAATGCATATGGCTTTTTATCTCTAGAAGTTCAATATTTTTTTAAAAAACTCATCGTGCTAAATTAAACACTTTTGTTTCTGATCAAAAGAATATATAATAAATGTATGACCAAAAGTAATTTATATTGTATATACCTATTTATATAATTACATATCAAAAGCATATTTCATAGAGAACATAAAGAGAATTTTCTAGGCTAGCTGTTGAGGTAAGGTAATCTGGAGAGTGTGGCCATGATTGGTCTGCAGAGGTGGGTGTGCAGGGCAGATAAGGATCTCCAGACAGTCCAGGTATGGGAATTTTAAAAGCTTATTTCAAATATAATTTTGAAATTGAAAACCAAACAAAATAAAATCATGTTGTCTTCATAATACTTATTTTGGAAGGTAAAGTTAAACAAAATACTTTCATTTGGTGAAAAAACATATGATGAAGATTTATTTTGGTGGATACAATTTTCTTAGGGTGGGAGAGTCAGAATCTCTCCGGCTGGGTAGACTTTAAAAGAGGTCCATGGATGTAAAGAGAAAGAACACAGCCCTCCCTGCAGCAGAATTTAGGAAACTCTCTCTACAGTTCCCTCTCCAGGCTGTAGGCAAATGAAGTTAAGATCTAATTCAGAACTGTTTGTGCAAAGGGAATGTATATACTTGAGGAGCTATCAAGATGAGATGATACGGTGAAGGTGTAAGAGCTATGAACGCATATGGGTAAGATTTAAATTCTGGCCCACTACCTGTTAGCTATGAAACTTTGGGGAAGTTTTTATACTTTCTTAGTTTCTTAATCTGTGAAATATGGATGATAATGAATCTTACCTCAGAGATTCTGTGAGAAATGAATAAAACAATGCAAAGAAGTCCCTTGACAGTGTTTAGCACATAATAATTGAGTAAATGGCTATTATTATTATTATTGTAAAAGGATATGCTCATACGTATTTCAGTTAAAAAAAATTTTTTTAACGTTTATTTATTTTTGAGACAGAGAGAGACAGAGCATGAACAGGGGAGGGGCAGAGAGAGAGGGAGACACAGAATCGGAAACAGGCTCCAGGCTCTGAGCCGTCAGCATGGAGCCTGATGTGGGGCTCGAACTCACGGACCGCGAGATCATGACCTGAGCCGAAGTCGGACGCTTAACCGACTGAGCCACCCAGGCGCCCCCGTATTTCAGTTAAATAGAAAATTAATTGGTTTGCTAACATGAAAATTTAATTTGCTTTTAGAGGTCAAAATTATCTAAAATATGTGTGACTTTCAACATTTTTCACTAAATGTATTTTGAATAAATAATATAAATTCCCTCAAATGAGTTCTACTTTAGTTTCAAAGTAAGCCTAAACTTAGAATAATAGAATCATCAAACTATTTTCTTTTAAAATTATATCTATTTACCAAATAGATATACTTTCCCCCTGCCCCCATTATCTGCAAGGAATACCTTCCAAGACCTAAAACCACAGATAGTATCAAACCCTATATATACTGTCTTTCCCTACACATACACATCTATGATAAAGTTTAATTTATAAATTAGGCACAGTAAGAGATTAACAAAATAACTGATAATAAAATAGAACAATTATAACAATATTCTTAATAAAAGTTATGTGGATATGATCTCTCTCTCTCTCTCAAAATATCCTATTGTACTGTACTCACCCTTCTTGTTGTCATGATGTGAGACCATAAAATGCCTATGTGATGAGATGAAGTGAGGTGAATGACGTACTGTTAGGCTACTACTGACCTTCTAACCAGGACCATCTGTTCCAGATTGCAGTTGACCACTGATAAGCGGAGACTTCTATATTTATAGATCAGGCACTGAGCTGCCACTTTTATGAATAATCTCATTTAATCCTTAAGACAAAACTATAAGTAGATACAATATAATGCCTATTTTAAAGAAGAGAAAACTTAGAAGAAACCAAGAGACATTCCCTAAAATTAAAAAGTGAGGATTGGAGCTGCAATTCAAACATAGGCCATCTAACTCCGGATAGTTAGTATCTGAATGGCACAACAGTGATGGCTATCGTTTATTGCATACCTACTCTGTGGGAAAAAAAGTTATTTTCATGACAGTTTTCTTAGTAAAATAAACATTTTAGGAACAAATTATAAGTAAGTAAGCAAACAGAAAATTGGTTTTAGCAGTTAGGTTCTGTATTTATTCAACTTTTACTATCACATTATTAGGATTAAGATGGCTAGAAAATAATTATTCCTATTTTTAAAAAGTATCCCCACTTCTCAGAAAACATATTTAACATATATATGTGAAATAGAGAATAAGGTAATTTTTTGTTTGAAATATTCAAATAGCTAATACAAGAATGCTTTGACTGGTATGTTTGAAGGTAATACTGTGGGCAGGATTGGCTCCCAGTATCCATATCTTCATCTCATTTTCCACCACATACCATGGTGAGTTGTGAGCACGTGTGTTCATATGTGGGTGCATGCACATATATATGGGTGCATGCATATGTGATCTTATGCATTAAGTGTTTTACTTGTCAGTGGAAATTAGACCATCCAATTTACTCATTTTGACTGACAGTGGCTTCTGTCCAACCATGCTTCCCAGAAGTCACCAGTGACAAATAACTAATGATACTTGCTGTGCTGGCATAAATGTATAGGGGACAGTTATTTGTTTGCAGTGTGTTGGCTATACGGTTGTACATATAAGTTTAGAATGCCTAGTGCAAGTCTACATGAGGTGATGAGTATTGGAATCATAAAATAACCTAATTAAATGCTAAAGTTCTTCATTCTCCATGACTTGACATATCCCATAAATTGATTTCATAATATAGTGTTGTTTAGTGTACTATTTTTCTCCTGGGCCTCAGAAGAAACTAATAGTTTGTTCAAAGCTTTGACTTAAAAAATTTACTGCTATCACCTAGCCAAACTTCAAGGTGTAGGTCTGTTTTAGAATAATAGGATTTATATGCAAATCACTTAATTTATTATGGTATCACACTGGATGTAAGTATAAAGTGTAGCTATAATACAAATTCTATTCTACACTGCTCAGAATATGCTTCACTGCATTAACATAAATCAGCTTTCTAGTTTAAATAGTAAACCTTAAAAAATTAAGAAAGTTTTACTTTGAGAATATTATACCAGAGATATATGTTCTATGGCACTTTGCATATGTTCTTGTTCCAAGTGAGAAAACTCATCTTTTTTTTTTTTTAATTTTATCTTTTAACAGAACCCTTAAGCATTTCTACTTCTAAGAAAAAGAGCCTGAAAGAAGTACAAATGCTGAGAAGAAGAATCAAAGTTAAGCCTGGGGATGCTATATGAATAGTCTGGGAGATAAGTATGAGTCACATTAAGCCAGATGTGGGAGATACAGTTCTGAGAATACATCATACTTTAAGAACTAATAATTTTCTTTGGAAGTTTACTCAGAAAAATCAATCAAGTTATTTTCATCTTACAACAATGGAAGTATTTTTACCTCAAATATAAGTGCTCATCTTCACAACTATAACTTTAAAACTTTTAAATTTTAAAAATTAAGAAAAATTGACATATCCTTACTGGAGTCAATATTTAAAACTTATTAGGCATGCCATTAGATAACATAGTAGCTTTGTTGTCATGTTTATTCTGTACATATTCATTAGTTATTTTATTTTTAATTTTTTAAAAAAAATTAATATTTATTTATTTTTTGAGAGAAGGAGAGACAGAGCACAAGCAGGGCAAGGGCAGAGAGAGAGGGAGCCACAGAATCTGAAGCAGGCTCCAGGCTCTGAGCTGTCAGCACAGAGCCTGACGCGGGGCTCAAACTTACGAACCATGAGATCATGACCAGAGCCAAGGTCGGATGCTTAACTGACTGAGCCACCCAGGCGCCCCTCATTAGAGTTATCTTAAATAAATGGTAACCTGTGGATTATGGAAGCGAGAAAAACACTCTTCAGGTGACATTTCTTCACTTAAGAATGCTGCATCCCTTTAACAGGTGAATTAAGTGACAAGATAGAAGCAGACCCGGTACCACCAGTGACTCTGATCTTGAGGACAGGCTATGGTCAAAGAGTCGTGATTCTATGGATACTGGTATTAGTCACTGAGGAGAGTCTCTGAAGATGCATGAAACCAGGATCCAATGGCTAAGTGTAGTCTGATACCATGTTTAACGCCATTGGAAGCTGCATGAATTCTGTCTGTGAGGCTCTAAGAGCAACTCAAATAAACTAGACCCAAAGAAAACTGCTTGTAGAAACAAAGCGTATTTGCTAGGACAATCTGCACTGGTTTTAGAACACCATTGATACAGCTTCCCTTTAATCACATTACTTTTTTTGTTAAGTTTTTCATTTTAATTCCAATATGGTTAACATACAGTGTTATATTAGTTTCAGGTATAAAATATAGTGATTCAACAATTCTATATATTACTCACTGCTCATCATGATGTGTACTCTCCCTTCATCTATTTCTCTAATCCCACCACCACCTCCCCTCTTGTAACCATCTGTTTCTTCTCTATAGTTAAGAGTCCATTTTTTGTGTTGTCTCTTTTTTTCTTTGTTCATTTATTTTGCTTCTTAAATTGTGCATATGAGTGAAATCATATGGTATTCATCTTTCTCTGACTTCTTTTGCTTAGCTTTATATTCTCTAGATCTATCCATGTTGTTGCAAATGGCAAGATTCCATTGTTTATTATGGCTGACTAATGTTATATTTACATATATATATATACATATACATATATATGTATATATATACATACACACACATATATGTATATACATATGACACTTCTTTATCCATTTTTCACATTAGCTTTTAAGTTCCCTGGAGACAGTGTCTTCACATAGACACTGAAGCTCACTGATTTTGTGAGACTGACTGCATCACCATTTCAACCAAATGGACTCCAAGGGCTGAGGCTTCCATTTCCCAGAATTACTAGGCTCAACCAGTTAATTAGTAGCTGGTATATGTCTTTATATTCATTGAAGTTTTACTTTAATTGTAGTACAGATCATCACATTAAATTCTTTCTATAAATTTGAGCTTCTAGGAAAATAAACAAAATCTTTAGTTCTGAGTAGTGTTTGTCTCTGCAACACTACATCTTGCTCCAGTTCCTTCACTCTGCCAAAAATGTCCTCTCTTTTCTAAGAAATTATGTATTGCAGAGAATTGCTTAGCTTGCATATTTAACATTCCAGCCTGTTACTTTCTTACTGTCATGGCCCTTGATTGATATTATTTTGACTGATTTGAGCCTGTTCATTACTTTATCTAGTTCTTGTACTGAATTCAGTCTGTTGACAGCAACTTTTAGGAGCTGAGAGCCTCCTCCACAATCAGCAGCAATTTACACCTGGTTTTCATCAATAGGATCCAAGAGATGTCACTTTGGAGTAATGAAATTAATGGTATTTTAAACAAATCTTAGTAAATTCTATTCTTTCTTTTTAAAAATTTTTTTTAACGTTTATTTATCTTTGAGACAGAGAGAGACAGAGCATGAACAGGGGAGGGTCAGAGAGAGGGAGACACAGAATCTGAAACAGGCTCCAGGCTCTAAGCTGTCAGCACAGAGCCCGACGCGGGGCTTGAACTCACAGACCATGAGATCATGACCTGAGCTGAAGTCGGACGCTCAACCGACTAAGCCACCCAGGCGCCCCAAGTAAATTCTATTCTAAATTATTCCAGGAGAATGTTATCCTGCTTCCCCATAATTTACTGTATAAAATTATATCAACTTTACTTCCCATTGTAAAGATGTCCAATGATCTATAATCTATTTTATAGTCCAAGTACTCCAGTGATTCTGCACTTGGCTTAAACAAAGTTCCTATATTCAAAGTAATTCAAAAAATCTCAGTGATCTGAAATCCAAAAAATCTGATTATTATTATGGTGGAATAACTGTATAAAGCAAATTTTGACTAGGGGCAATCTCCTTAGGAGATAGATGACTGAGTCGTATTCTGTAGAGGAAAAAGCATTTTGAAGGAATTAGACTTTTGAATAAATGTTTACTTCTGAAGAGTCTGCAATTAATGTCATCAGTAAGCTTAGTTAAAAAGAGAATAGCAGTGGGGGTGCCTGGGTGGCTCAGTCAGTTAAGCGTTCAACTTCATCTTAGGTCATGATCTTTCAGGCCACGAGTTCAAGCCCCGTGTCGGGCTCTGTGCTGACAGCTTGGAGCCTGGAGCCTGCTTCGGATTCTGCGTCTCCCATTCTCTCTGCCCCTCCCCTGCTTGCACCCTGTCACTCTATCTCTCTCTCAAAAAATAAATAAGCATTAAGACAAAATTTTTTAATAAAAAAAAAAAGAGGATAGCATCCCAAATAAATATTAGGTCGTGGCAAGGTATCATTCCACAAAGATTTTACTGAGTCCAATATTTATACTACTACAGGAAGAGTAAGGAAAATTGCATATGGGGCTGAATAATTTCTAAAATGAAAAAGCAGCAGCAATGAAGCAGTCAGCTCTCAGACACATTTAAGAAGGACTCAAAAACTATTTGACAATTTCTGGACCTTCTCACCACTTCAGCTTCAGGTACTCCTGTGACAACTGTACGTTAATAACCACAGGGTCAAGGCCTTCTGGATAATGAGGCACAATGGACTCACTTGATAATTAGTGCAGCTAAAACAGCTACATAAACCTTTCCTAAACTTACTGTACTGAAGAACATTTTCTTAGCATCAACATGTGACACTTTAATAATTAAGCAGTTTAAGTTATGTGTGTATATGCCTACACACACACTCAGAAATCATGAAAAATAAGACAAACTAATTGCAGTTTAATTTACAAACATAACAATTTCAAAGTTTCTATAAAAACTGAACAAATATACAGAATGAATAAGTCACAGGAATAAAAGGCACAGCATGGGGGAATAGTCAGTGGTACTGCAATAACGTTGTACGGTGACAGACGGTGGCTACACTGGCAGTGAGCACAGCATAACCTATAGAATTGCTCAATCACTATGTTGTACACCTGAAACTAATGTAACACTGCATGCCAATTATACTCAAATAAAAAATGTATAAAACAAAATTGAACTTAAATAAGATGCTGAATGGCCACACTAACCTCTTGTGAGTAAATTCATCATGCAGAATTATCTTTACAGTACTAAAAAAGACAATGTGAAAAATCAACCGTTTTAGGAGATAAATACTATATTTATAGCATTTTATTGATGGATCGACATATCTCTTGTATTTTTATTTATAACATCTCGTGTGGTACTATATTTTTAAATGTTTAATTTATGTCTACAGTGAAATATGTATGAAAAGCTACTATAGCATAACATAAAATAATGAAACTAAGAAGCTTTGGGGCTCTTGTAATAATGGGAAATGTTCCAGAGCAGGGGTCAGCAAGTTTTTTCTCCAAAGGACCAGACAGTAAATATTTTAGACTTTGTAGGCCATCTGATCTCTGCCACACTTACCTACCACTGCCACGTGGCATAAAAGCAGCCTAAGACAATATGAAAACAAATGAGTGTAGTTGTGTTCCACCACAACATTAATCACAAAATCATACACTGGGAGTTTTTGGCAGCCCGCTACAGGGCCATAGTTTGCTGACCTCTTAACAATCAGACTTATTCTGTATATTTTCTCTTCCTATCTGGTACAACCTTTTAAAACAGCCACACTGTCAACAATAGCCAAAGTATGGAAAGAGCCCAAATGTCCACTGACTGGTGAATAGATAAAGATGGGGTACATAGATACAATAGAATATTACTCAGTGATCAAAAAGAATTAAATCTTGCCATTTGCAACAACATGGATGGAACTAGAGTGTGTTATGCTAACTGAAATCAGTCAGAGAAAGAGAAATACTATATGATTCACTCATATGTGGAATTTAAGAAACAAAACAGATGAACACAAGGGAAGGGAAGCAAAAATAAGATAAAAACAGAGAGGGAGACAAAGCATAAGAGACTCTTAAATATAGAGAACTAACTGAGGGTTGCTGGTGGGTGTAGGGGGGGGATGGGCTAAATGGGTGATGGGCATTAAGGAGGGCACTCGTTGGGAGGAGCACTAGGTGTTATATATAAGTGGTGAATCACTAAATTCTATTCTTGAAATCATTATTACACTATATGTTAATTAACTTGGATTTAAATTAAAAAATATAATAACAATTAAAAAAAAATAAAACAGGCACAAAACTTAAACAAATGGCAAATCCACATACCTTTTCCCCAGGAATTCCAGGAGCACCAAATTCACCTTTAATACCACCTGAACCCTAAAATAAAGAAATGCTCATTAGGTTTTTTTAAAGGTATATTAATTGCTAAGGTAAAGAGAATCTACCATTGCACAGATAAGTTGCTTTTCCTTGCACCAAAGTTTGTTCCCTGAGTTCATTCCTCATATTGTCTACAAGTCATTAAACTATACTTTTGACAATAAATTATCAAAATGTTAGAAAGTAATAAATATCAAAGGGCTAGTAAAAACTAAAACTAGACATTCTCTACACAAATACATATAATTCAACTTTGTCATTTCTTTTATACTTATAAAGATTAGGAATGATTCTATTGCTTTCATCTTAACTAATTCTTCATGCTTTCCATTCAAATAAGTCACGAAATTTCAAATGTTTTATTTATCTATTTTTAGGGAGAGAGAGCGTGGGCATGGGAGGGGCAGAGAGAGAGGGAGACAGAGAATCCCAAGCAGGCTCTTGTGCTGTCAGCGCAGAGCCCGACATGGGCTCAAACGCATGAACCATGAGATCATGACCTGAGCCAAAATCAAGAGTTGGCTGCTTAACTGACTGAGCTACCCAGCCACCCTAGTCGTGAAAGATTAGACTCGAAGGTACCCATATATGTTTCATTAATGTGCCTGATCTTCCATTATATCCTCTGGGAAAAATCTCACAGCTGGGTCAATCCAATTGTTAGCTTCCCTGCTCTTCCATCTAAACTGGAAAAAATAATCTCAATGAAGCTGATATGTTACCTATATCTGCCTTAATGGCTCTACCACAAATTCAGTCTAATAAATATGCTTGAAATGGTGAAAAATAATATAAACTTTTTGGATGAGTTTCTCTATCACCAATGTGTGGTAGAAATTAAGAAATATATCAGAATTTTATGAACAAATAGCACCATATTATACTGATATAGTATGTTAATTTCAGATTTTAGGCACACAGGCAAATTTTAACTTCAAGTTTCTAGACATTAGATGAAATTATATCAGGTTGGATAAAACTGATATGAAAATAGATACAAAAATTGATACAAAATAAAATAAATCAAATATATTCAATATTAGATTAGAAAGGTTAAAGAAATATTATTTATTTATTATATTGACATAGAAAGTCAAAGGTCAATATTAAATCCCACCTCTGAGAGATTGCTACTAAGCAATTTTTTCTTTCAAAAAAAATGTGAGCATATTTTGAGACAATTATTTTTTATTGGTGTGGTGTGGCTATAGTATGAGCATATGAATAAAGTCAGATTGAAAAAAATACATATTTTTTTCCCGACTAGAAAGGAATCAGTACCAAAGTTTCTGACTATAGAGTCAAGTAAGTTAACTTGTACCATTTTAAACTGTTTTGATTTCCTCTAGAAGTATGTCAGCAAGGTAATCATTTAATAAAGCCTATACTTTTTGGGAAATTAACTCAATATGTGGAAGATAATAATTCAAAAATAAACTGGAAAATTATTCCTCAAATAGAACTTAGATCATACTCTCCCTTAGGTTCAGGGACATTGAAATTGAGCTGCTATTTTATAAAACTCTGAAGGCATTTCCACTTTGAAGTGGGTGAGGGTATTAGCCAGAGTTTTAAAGAACTGAGAAAGTAATGTGGTTGCTACATAATTAGGTTGCTAACTACATTTGCTAAGAAAAAGGGAATTAAAAAATTCAGAACATTATAATAATCGAGTTTGAATGAAAGAAAAGTAGTAATTGTTATTTCAAATAATGAAACCCAGAGTTTACTCTTGAACAGATGACACAATTTGATTAGGTGCCCTGATACAGAATACTGATCACATCTAAGTGTTCAAATTCAAGCAGCAGTTGAATTTCAAACCATCTTACTCCATGAGAGAGGGTCATCATTTTTATAAAAAGAAAAAACAAGGCAGTAAATCATATTAATGAGGCATGGATGAGAATATAGGCAAGTAAAGATAAACATTAAATTAAGCCCAAACATTTTTTTCCAAATATTTCTGATTCTTCATTACTAATTGGCAATATGAAGCTAAAACTAATCAGGTCACTAACTTGTGTTTTAAAAGAAAAAGTGTAGTAGAACAAACAATAGTGAAAAATGTAACTGTCCTTTATGATTTAGCATATCTAGTTCTTTCTCTGTAAACTGACTCTTTGTGCTTGGCAAAGTACCCTAGGCAATTGGGGCACCTGAATTTATAGGTTCTAGGAACAGCTGACTTGATGATTTAGACTTTCAGGTGTGATGCTCATTTATTCATTCAACTCCTATTAGGTGCTGTTCTATGTATGTTGCTCACAAAACTTCTATTCTAGTGGAGGAAATAAATAGAGACATAATTTTAACAAGTCAAGTGACACTAAAAATGCTAAGAAAGAAGATAGAGGTGGAATGAAGGGATGCTTTTTATATAAAGATATCAGAAGAGGGTTTTTATTTTAAAGTGATTTCTGAGCAAGAACCTAAATGGTTTGAAGGAGAGAGCCAGATGGATATCTAAAGAAACCCCAGGTATATGTAACCTGATGTAAAGACCCTGGAGCAGGAGTGAACAGGGGAAACGGTAGGAGACAATATAGGGAGTGGAGAGGTAGGGATAGGGAGAGCTCTACACATTATGCAAAGCCTTGTAGCCAAGGCAAGAGCTTCAGTGTTCACCTTGAGGGAGAAAGGAAGCCACGGGTGGATTTTGACCCAGGTAGGAAAGGATTTCCTGACAGGATTATTCATTGTGAAATAATATTGGGAACAGAAGACACAGATTTGAATGAAATACTTATATCAAGTGATCTTTTTAAGAAATGAACTATCAATAAATTATTAATATTTACTACAAGTACCACACAATAACCATCTGAGATTTTTATATACTAAAATATTTAATCAGTTGCAAATTCTAAGGGATTATTTTACAAATGAAGATTATTTTGTTTTTGGTCAAGTCACATAAGAAACTGAACTCTAAAGGATTATCTCCATCTCTCCTTCAACATGTGAAGATTATACTGTGGATAGAAAAGCAGAAGAAACATATATTTTTTCAGTACCTATTATGTGACAGTTTCTAGCACTCAATATTTTATATACATTTTATTGTACTCCTTCTTCACAATAAAGCATTGACTAGGTATTATTAAGTATCATTTTTAAAGTAAGTAAGAGGGGGACAGGATTCACTCTCAAGTGGTTCAGGTTCCAAAGAGGTAAGCCTTCTAATATACTGTCCTAAATATCCTTTGTCAGTCTTAAAACCAAAAGGAAAACCTTGAGAACATCTAGTTCCCTTAGTAACACTGCACTTCTGATCATTTTACAAAATTAACTATTCAATATGCCTTAGAGCAAATGACTTTCAATCTTCAAGCTCTGCAGACATTATTTTGTGCACCTAGTCTAATAATGAAAATTACATACCAGACTTAAACAAAGAGGAAAGTCATCTTTATTTATTTGACATTAAAGTTGCAGGATCACACAGTACAATAAGAACAGGAACAGACTCATAATCAACTCCTTAAAATGAAATAATACATCTATGTTTATTACGAGTGCCAGGAAAGTAGAACACATTCATGGCCACAGTCATCTGAAGTCATAATTACATAGCAAGTACTATGCTGGTTTAATCAAATGCTGGTGCTTGTACTGAAAAAATAAAGGAAGCCTACCAATCAATTATTTGTCTTGTTTTGTAAATCATCAATTTATTTTATCCCAGCTGTTTTTACCTTGCTACTAAAATCACCTGCAATTATGAGTTCCATGTAGTCTGGACACTAAAACCAATGTTAGTATTTTAAAAACATATCTTAAGTGGGAAGTTACATAACACATTGTAACCCTAAGATACATTTCTTGTATATTTTATATATTTGGAATAAAATAAATTTGCTAATTATCATTTTTACTAATTCCTTCCTAGTTCTTTTCTACTGGTTTTCTTTCCTACAGAGGGAGGAAAGACTCCTTAAACAAATCAACACTAGATTATAAGCTCAGTGAGATTAAGCCTATGCTTTCTCACTACTGCTATAGCTCCAGAACTTAGTATACTTTTTGTTATAATAATAGGAACTCAATAAATAGTTGCTGATAAATTAACGAATAAAAGAAAAATGAATATTTACATATTAAAGGAGACATCTATTTATGATTAAAGAGTAAGGAGAAAGAATGAGTCTTTAAAAGATATATGCTCTAACAAGAGAGACTCAGCACTTAATCTTTTAAAAAAATCATTTAAAGGTGATTTAATGATTTTATTAATATTTATGTAATATTTTTTAACAGGGGCAAGGATATTTTTAAAGTATTTTATCCCTTCTAAAACTGACATGTGAAATTTCTTCCTATGCCAGTAATCTTAAATTGATAGAATTGGTAAGTCAAAGAATAAGAAAGTCAAGTTAAAAAATGGTAATGTGCATCACATCACAATCAACCAACAAGTAAGCCATATATGCATTTTCAAAGTACTTTGTGTCAACCTTACAATGTAGGTAGAACTGATAGATTATACACCCTCCTTTACAGATGAGGGAAATGAAACATGAAGAGACTGGGTGGCTTGGCCAAGCTCACACTGCTAACCTAAGAAGAGTTGGGATTAATTCAGATCTCTCTACTCTATGAGTCCTCTTAATTATGTTACCTTGAGCACACCATTCTACCCATGCATGGTTTTCTCAGTTGCAAAATGAGGATAAAAATATTGGGTTGCCTTTCTTTACGAAGTTAAAAGGATTAAAATGAGTATTACAAGTGGAAGTACCATGATCAAAGAACACAAATAATACTGGAGAGCTTTTAAACATAGAGCAACCTTCAAAATGCAAACTGATTAAGAGAAGGACACTGGATTTGACAGGTCTAGGGGTTCAGATCCCAGCTTGACCACGTGGCCTTGGTCAATAATTTAACCTCCTTAAACTTCAGTTTTGCCTTCTATAAAATAGTAATACCAACACTTAACATGAAGAGTTTTAAGGATCAAAAAGATAAGATATGTAAATCACTCTTCTCAGTGTCTGGCACATAGTAAGCATTCAATAAATACTAGCTATTGCTATAATGATTTATATGTTCAGTTTGATTGATGTAGTCCTTAGAACTAGATATTGTTTAGTGGCATTCAGCAAAGTTATCCCAAGTAATTTGATTTAAAGGGCAAAACTATATGCTCCATCCTACTTCAAAATTCCCATTTGAACAGCTACTAAGGTTCCTAAAGTTGCCATGCAAGCCACAATGGGCAGAACTTACTTTAGGAGTCAAATGCCTATGATTGTCTTTGTTGAAGTTTGCTGTGCAAGTCTGAAGGATCAGTCATTGCTCAGACATCAGTCTCCTACCCTTTAAAATAAGGAACCCACTTAGATTATTTTGTTAATTTAGAACCATGGACTTCCACGTTAAGGCATGAATGGAATTTAAATCTGTTTCACCTTGGAAAGATAACAAAAACATAATCAACTCCTAAGCCTAGCACAAATTAATGTATTTAGGTATCTAACGAAAGACATGATATTAAAAAGTGGAAAAGAGAACACTTAAGTTTTGATACAGCAGGGAGAAGGGAAAGGCAGATCTCTAAACACGGGATACTGCTTAGAATTAGTTCAACAAAGATGAGCTGTTTAAGAAAAGGGTAGGAAGCTAAGGAAGAATCTTAAGTGGGACTCCTCAGCAGACAAGAGAAACAAGTCATGAGAAAAGTAAATTATAAATGAATATCCCTGATAAACATAGATGCAAGTATCCTCAACAAAATATTAACAAAATGAACTCAACAATAAAATGAAAGCATTATACACCAGGATCAGAACATTCCATGCAAAAGCAACAAAATACACATTCTTTTCAAGTGCACATGGAACACTTTTCAAGACAGATCAAATGTTAGGCCACAAAAACAAATCTTAAATTTCAGAAACTGAAATCATTTCAAGCATCTCTTGCAACCACAGAGATGTGCAACTAGAAATTAATTAAATGAAAAAGAAACTGAAAAATTCACAAATATGTGGATATTAAACAACATGCTACTGAGTAATCAATGGATCAAAGAAAAAATAAAAATAGAGATAAAAAATATCTTGAGACAAATGAAAATGTAAATATAGCATACCAAAATTTCTGAGATACGGCAAAGGCAATTCCAGGAGGGAAGTTCATTGTGATAAATGCCTACCACAAGCAACACAAAAAGTCTCAAATAAGCAACTTAACTTTACACCTCAAGGAACTAGGAAAAAAAAATCAAAGCCTAAAGTTAGTAGAAGGAAGTAAATAACAAAGAGTACAGCAGAAATAAATGAAATAGAGACTAAAAAGATAATAGAGACCAATGAAACTAAGAGCTCGTTCTTTGAAAGAGAAACAAAATTGACAACCCTTAAGTATATTCATCAAATAAATAGATAAATACACAATAAATACACAAAAGACACAAATAAAATCAGAATTGAAAAAGAAGTTACAACTGATACCACAGAAACATAAGGGATCATGAGACTACTACAAACAATGATATGTCAACAAATTGGACAACGTAGAAGAAATGTATAAATTTCTAGAAACATATATCTTACCAAGACTGAACCATGATAAACAAAAAATGAGCAGACTGATTACTAATAGGGAGACTGAATCATTAATCAAAAATCTCCTAGTAAACAAATCTGCAGGACCAGACAGTTTCACTGGTGAATTCTACCAAACATTCAAAGAAGAATTAGTACCAATCCTTCTCAAACTCTTCCAAAATGCAGAATAAGAGAACTCTTTCAAATCTGTTTTATGTGGCCAGCATTACCATGATATCAAAATTAGACAAATATGCCACAAATAAATAAAATTACAAGCTAATACCCCTGATGAATATAGGTGTAAAAATTCTCACAAAATATAAGCAAACAGAATTCAACAATATATTAAAAGTATCATATACCATGATCAAGTGGGATTTATTACAGGCATGCAAGGATGGTTCAACATCCATAAATTAGTCAATATGATACACTGTATTAACAAATTTAAGGATAAAAATCATATGATCATCTCAATAGACGCAGAAAAAGTATTTGACAAAATTCAACATCCATATATGATAAAAATTCCTAAGAAAGTGACGATAGAGGGAAAGTACCTCAACATAATAATGGCCATATATGACAAGCCCACAACTAACATCATACTCAATGGTGAAAAGCTGAAAACTTTTCCTTTAAGATCAGAAACAAGACAAGGGTGCCTAATTCCACTACTACTATTCAACATAGTATTGGAAGTCCTAGCCAAAACAATTAGGCAAGAAAAAGAAAGAAAAGGCATCCAAATTGGAAAGGAATAAGTGAAACTGTCACAACTTACAAATGACATGATTGCGTATATAGAAAACCCTAAAGACTCCATCAAAAGACTGTTAGAACTAATTAACAAATTCAGTAAAGTTGCAGAGTACAAAATCAAGATACAAAAATCTGTGGTGTTTCTATACACCAATAGTGAACTATCAGAAAGAGAAATCTTAAAAAATCTTAATTATAATTGCATCAAAAAGAATAAAATACCTAGGAATAAATTTAACCAAGGAAGTGAAAGACATGTATATTGAAAACTATACGACATTAATAAAAGAAATTGAAGAAAATACAAATGGAAAGATATTCTATGCTCATGGATTAGAAGAATCAATATTGTTCAAATATCTATACTACGCAAAGTCATCTACAGTACAGTGCAATCCCTATCAAAATGGCATTTTTCAGGGCACCTGGGTGGCTCAGTCAGTTAAACATCCAACTTTGACTCAGGTCATGATCTTGCAGTCCATGGTTTGAGCCCCACGCCAGGCTCTGGTGTCGACAACTGAGAGCCTGGAGCCTGCTTCAGATTCTGCCTCTCTCTCTCTCTCTCTCTCTCTCTCTCTCCCTCTCTCTAGGCCCTTCCTCTGCTCATGCTCTGTGAAATGGGTGAAGAGGGTATAATTTTATATAAAAGTAAAATACACAAATAAACAAATGAATAAGAAGCTAAAAAAGAATCTTCAGTGGGGACCCATCAACACACAAGTGAAATAAGAGTTCATCAAGTATTCGGTGAACAGAATGCTAAAGAAAGTTAGGGCATAACAAAATATAAATGTTCTTACTTCACAATTTTGCTTATAGTTTATAGATAACAAAGATTTGGGTCTCTATATCTTTTAAAATTTTAGTTCCAATAGGAACTCAAAAGCAGACTTGGATGCTGATATAGTCTTTCTCATTTCAGTGATCAGCATTTAAATATAGTCCTTAGTAGCCTTTAACAGAAACGTGCATTTGTATGGGACATAGAGATATGACGTGGACACATTTTTAAATCACTTTTGAACCAATCCACTTTCATTCTGACAGTGTTTTGTGGTATCTTACCGGTTCTCCTTTATTCCCTTTCTGACCAGGTGAGCCTGGAGTTCCTGGAAAACCTGCTTCTCCCTGAGCAAAAGTGAATTTCTGTGTTATCAAACATTCTGTCACATTGAGCCAAAGACTAATAATTTGTAAATATGAAGGTGACAACAGTAGGATAAAGCTTTACTTTCCTCTGAGCTGATGGTGGTCCCTCTGCTGGAATGCCCTTCCCTTGTTCAGGAGGCTCAGTACTCTCTGTCTTCCAAATACCATTTGACATCATCTCCTCCATGAGACTTTCCAGGAACTTGAACACATGATGCTCCCCTATGGCCCTGCACCTGCCTTTCTCATGGAGCCTATGATACAGTGTTGGTCGCTACAAGAAATGTAAATTTCCTCTAAACTTTACCTCACCCGTATACCTCCTCCTCCAACCAAGAGCAAAGGGGTAGCAGGATGTGTTAAGCCTCTAAGGGGAACTATGAAGTGACAGTGCCAGGGGACATTCTGCTCTAGGAACCTCTTTCCCTTCCCAGGTAAGGGCATAGAGGAAAACCATCAAGAAATCACTCAACCTACTTTTAGCATAGCCTCTTGACTGCCATTACTATTCACAAAAGAAGTTTATGTCGGTCCACGGGCCCACTCTTCCTGACCAGGGGACTGTAGTGGTACCAGAGAAGCAACTTCTTTGAGTGATATTCTCTATAAATTCTCTACGTAATTTATGGCAAAAGGAGATGGCTGGCTGGATATTTGGAGATACTGGACAAACAGCCTCCACACAACAAAGAAATACCATATAGGGTATTTTTGTGTACGTGTGGAAGAGCAGGCACTGTTTCAACTGTGAATTCCCAAAACTGAAGCTTACTCCTGGCACATGTTAAGTACTCAATATTTGTCTATTGTACAGGTGGGTCCTCCCCTTACCTTTCTATCCATTCTCATTCATAGCCTGGAAAGTCTATGGCTTCAGAACCAGCCAGAAAACAATGCATGAAATCCTTTCTCCAATTCCCTTCTCATAATCCATCCCAGCGACTGAATGGCTTATGCTTTTGATTCAACTAGCACACTAGCACTGGAGGTCAAGATACATTCTGTACACTGGGACCACATCCAAGGGGATGGCTCACTTTGTGCAGTGGCTTCTCAGTGGGCATAGATTAAAACTAGCAAACCTTGTTTGGAATGCACTGGCACCGGTCTTGAAGTTCCTCCTTTGCTGGAAGATAGGCAGACAGTTTACTGGCATGAGCGGGTAACAGTGATGATGCAGTGCTTCCAAAGCCATCATAATCTGGACACTAAAATCCAGAAAAATGAATAGAGTTAATTCCCAACATTCTAGCATCCCAAATACTGGCTCCCACCAAACTAGGGATGACTGGAGTTGCCTGAAAGAACCACCTTCTAATTAGCCAAAAGCTGATACAGGTATATGAAAATTGATAATGTCTTTGCTCTTTCACTAGGCCTCCAATGTGTTTCATTACACTACAACATGTTAGAAATGCGCTAAAATTTGTCTTGATGAGGAATTCTAAAGCTATTATAAATGACTTTATGATAAGTACAGACATATCAAATATTTACAAAAACTGCATTGTTACCATAGAATAGTTATACACATTACATCTGTATACGTTTTTGTGGAACAAAATTTAAAATAAAAGCAAGTGACTTGAACTTTTAGAACCTCATTTACTCCTATAAGATGAATGTAAAGGCATAAGGAGCTTGGTAGCTTTGGTAGGCAGCCATTGCCATGATGACCCTGAGGGCCTGGTGGCTAACCGAGGTCGGTGCTTCAAGTGGGCCATTGAGCCGAGTGGGCCTGGAGGAAGCAGCAGGAGCCAAAGTGACCAGGGCAGTAGCCAGGGAGACTCACTGTACCCTGACAGTTGCTTGGACAAGCAAGTGCCTGCCTGAAACCAGCATGCAAGAGACAGACAGGATTGTAGCGGAGAAGCGCTACTGGAACATTGCCTTGGGTCCCTTCAAGCAGATTCCCATGAACCTCTTCATTATGTATATGGCAGGCAATACTGTCTCCATCTTCCCTACTACAGTGGTGTGATGGTGGCTTGGGGGGACTATTCAGGCACTTATGGCCATTTCAGCCACTTTCAAGATGCTACAAAGTTCAAGCCAGAAGTTTCTGTACGATTTGGTGTATTCTCAGAAACCTCATGGGTTTGGCATGGACTGTTTATTAGTGCCAGTCAATGGGACTATTGCCCACACATGCATCAGATTGGTTAGCCCTCATTGAGCCCCCAGAGAGGATGGGGTTCAGTGGTGGAGAACTGCTTCTGTGAACCTGAGAAATAACTACCTGGTCCTACATCCTGGGATCTCATGTACAACCTCTTTATGCCCAGAGGCTCCCCCTCAGCATACAAACTCTTAACATCATCATTCAAGCTGGGAAGAGCCCAAAGCTCCCTGCTCCCCATGGTGAGGAGGCAAACCCCAGAAAGACAAGTATGTATCACTATGAACACAAACTACACGACAACCCTTGACTGAAAATAATGTAGAAAACTGTATTGATGGTTCCAGGACAGAGCAAAACAACAAATGAAACTGTAACTCTAATGAAACAAAAGAACGCCTGCTGCTAAATCAAGACCCACAGCAGCAGCTCCTTTCAATAAATTGTGTGGTTGAGAACAATGCTTAAAAAAAAAGTGGCACAAGTTTCCCTTAAATCTATTCTCCTTAATATTTCACTTCTATTTAACATAAACTGGGACATAAAAATTCTGTTGGAAACACTTTGGAAGATGTGAGAAACTAATGCTAGATTCAGATTACACATGATGAAAAGAAAAACAAAACAGACACAAAGAGCAAATAAAAAAATACTTTTTACACTCCAAGATGGTATATATTTAATTAAAGTGTATCTTATTCTACTCCTTTGTCCTTTAAAGTTATTAAAAAGTCTACACTATAACAGACAAGTGGCAAAATTTATACTTTATCAGTGGGTTCAGAACATGTGGGATAACATGAAGTGAAACTCAGTTACAGAGAAATGACTTTTTCTCTCAAAAAATAAATCCAGATGGGAGGATAAATGTATCCTCTCCTATCCCATCACTTACCAGTGATTAATTATTATTAATAATTATTAAATTAATAATTAATAATTAATAGTTTCATAATAATTATTTCATAATTTCAGGCTCCTCATCAGGGTTTGTAACTGTGAATTTGTAATTTTATGCTTGCCATTTCATAACTCTGAATTTCCAATTTAGGGGAAAGGGCTCACACATTACATATTACAAATTATATATGCTTGGAAAAATATTGTCAGGATAAAAACGTAGTAAAGGATGGTCAGTGGTTATTTACTGTGGTGAGACCAAGGTTGATATCTACTTCCTTCTTTAAATTTGGCTGTATTTTCCAAGTTTTCTATGACAAACATACATAATTTTTAAGACACAAAATTATTTTGAAAAAAATGGGTAGCATTCCAATGCCTGTGAAAACAACAAAAACTGTAAGAAAAATAGCACCCAGAAACACTGGGATTAGGTTCCCATGTCCACCACTAGTTCCATCACATTTACCCTCTCCGGATTTAATAACTGGCTCTTTTGTTACCTTGATCAGTTTCCAAGTCCACAAGTTTCAAGTCACATTAGAATGAAACATGATTATCACCAGAATAGTTCATTTCTCTCATATGATTTGATATGATTTTCCAGTCAGGTCCAGCTCTACTGGTTCCCACTCAGATGACCACAACGCAATTCGAGTTCATAATTTTGCTCTGGATAACTGATTTACTACATTAAATTGGGGATTTAAATGACTTGAAAAGTATGTCCCAGGCTTCACTATAAAACTATCCACACTCTCCAAAGAGTGCCTAAAGAGAACATGAAAATGTACAAGTAAGGACTCTTTGTAAAACTTCTGGTTTTGATTTGACACATATTTACTTAATTGGCCCTACAAATTTTAATCACATTTCACATTTATTTTCAACAAATGTTGCTAATTTCCTCCTTCTGCCTATGTCTGTAGTCATGAAACTTGACAGAAACAGAAAATCTAATTAATAGAAGCAAAGAAGTATATTTACAAATTATCTTGAATAAATTTTACCCTTGAAATATGCTATAAACTATTAATAACAAAAAACATATCTGATTTGAAATTCCAAGATAAAATTAAATTTTTAAGCAAGCACATTAAAACTTTCTGAATTCAATACATTTTTCAAAAAAAAAAGTTGGTGTCAGAATTATAACAGATGCACTTAAATGGCTTTTATATAATTATTTATCTTCCCATTTGTAAAATGTAGCATGTTTCTATTTTCTGTTACTCATTAACAGAATGGTGATGTCCCTTCAAATAATTATCATCAGGAAAATAGGCAGGTTTTTGTTATTTTTTTCTTACGGTTGGAGATGAATTCCTACCTTCTTTTCCACAATTTAACTCCAAAGTAACATTTTTAAGATGTGATTAACTTTTTTACCATAATTTATTAAGTTACATCACTGTTTTTAATAATCAAACCACTCCACTAAATCTATCACCTATACTTCCTTAAACGCTTTTCTCATAATTTGTATTGAAAATATCTATTATGTGATGACACAGAGTAAAAACTAGTCAAGAATACAACTTTCTTTTTCTCTTTCTTTCTTTCTTTCTTTCTCTCTCTCTCTTTCTTTCTCTTTCTTTTCTTTCTTTCTTTCTTTCTTTCTTTCTTTCTTTCTTTCTTTCTTTCTCTTATGTTTATTTATTTCAGAAAGAGTGAGAGAAAGAAAGAGAGCAGGGCAAGGGCAGAGAGAGAATCCCAAAGAGGCTCCATGCTGTCAGTGCAGAGCCCAACATGGGGCTTGATCTTACAACCCATCATGAGATCATGACGTGAGCTGAAATCAAGAGTTGGACACTTAACTGACTGAACCAGTCAAGTACCCCAAGATTCAATATTTAGATATATCAAAAAAATTTTATGCTACTTTTTTTTTTTTTTTTTTTTAATTTTTTTTTTCAACGTTTTTTATTTATTTTTGGGACAGAGAGAGACAGAGCATGAACGGGGGAGGGGCAGAGAGAGAGGGAGACACAGAATCGGAAGCAGGCTCCAGGCTCTGAGCCATCAGCCCAGAGCCCGACGCGGGGCTCGAACTCACGGACCGCGAGATCGTGACCTGGCTGAAGTCGGACGCTTAACCGACTGCGCCACCCAGGCGCCCCTATGCTACTTTTTAATCAGGAAAAATTATTATTTTAAAAGCTCTTACATCCTAAATGAATAATTAATTTAAAAAATAAGCTTTCAGAGAATTAAACACCTTCAAAATTTACATATGTGGCTCCAGGAAGTCTCGGTATTTCAGGTCTGTAGATTGGCATTATAAATTATCTTTTTAGATATTTATAGAATGATATTTGGCTGGCTTTCATTTTACTTGGAATGAGAGCCATAAACTGGTTTGGAGATATGCTTTAAACCAAGTTACATAAGTAAAACAAGTAATTTTGAAAGACTTAGATAATGCTTTAAATCAGCCACATTATTATCCTACTATTCACAGTGAGAGACAGAAGTTAAAAATATTTTTGAATTACTAAGTTATTGATAAAATTTTCATACAATTTTGGATGTAAGTATAGAAGTTCTGAAAAGTCTAAGATACAAAGAAAAACATTTCACCTTTTACTTTTACTTTTCATATGTTCTCTCTGTAAGACTTTTTAAAATTAATCCCTGTTAAACACTTTTTGTCCCATCTACCTGCTTTAATAGTTGATAAGTCAACAACTTAAGAAAGTGTTTGGACTGTCTTCTAGAAACAAAGCTCTAGGAATAGAAAAGCACAGCATGAGGGACACCTGGTGGTTCAGTCAGTTAAGGGTCCGACTTTGGCTCAGCTCATGATCTCATGGTTCCTGAGTTCGAGCCCGATGTCAGGCTCTGTGCTGACAGCTCAGAGCCTAGAGCCTGTTTCGGATTCTGTGTCGCCCTCTTTCTCTCTGCCCTTTACCCATTTGCACTCCGTGTCTCTCTCTCTCTCTCTCTGTGTGTCAAAAATAAACATTTTAAAAAATTAAAAAAAAAAGTGGAGCATGAAAGTGTAACTCCCCTCAATGAGCTTAAAATGGAGTTGATTAAATAAAAACAAATGCAACTGTATCTAATAACATAAGATAGTGCACCTGATCACTATAATGAGAACTACAGAAAGTGCTGAATTCAGCATTTTTTTTGAATGGAATATTGGTACAAGAAATTAACAGTTGTACAGTTAGGTTGGGAATATTAAGAATGAGAGGCTGAGTAACCGAGTTTATATTCTGTTGCCAACAGGGAGTGACCAAAGGCTTGGGGAAAGAGATGAACAGCAGGCAGTGAATGTGCCTTATTCATGACTGTTATAGCCTTGTTCTTTAGCACAATGTCTAGAAGATCAGTGTTTGTGAATAACAAATGTTTACTGAGAGAAAATAAATGCATATACAAAGCAGTGATTCAGAGACTTATTCTGGTTATCTTGAAATAAAATGGTGTAGAGACTGGAAAGGCAGTTGACACGATAATGCAAAAATCCAGTCAGGAGATAAAGGCAGACCATGTCAATAACAGGGAAAAGGTAGATGAAAAATCTATCACAAAGGAAAACTATCCAAGATGGATAACAAACTAGAAGAGGAAAGTGAGAAAGAGTAACATATGATCACAGATTTAAAATTCCTGCAACTGGAAAATGATGATGTTACCATTAGAACATATTTTAAGGAGAAAGTCATAAATTCTCTTTATGTCAAGTCCAAAGTGAGGACATACCATTCCCAAAGTTCAAGACAAAACACTGGGATTCACATTGTAAAAAGAAACTATGTGAGAGCACTATAAGGGGTGTCTTACTGGGAACAGATTACTCACCTGGCCTCAACAGAAGACACTCAGTGCTGCTCTACATCTACACTCTACAGATGCATTCTTCACATGCCACGAAAACTAACTTACCTTAGCATCTGATATTTCACAGCATGTTTCTTGGGCTATGAAGTTTGAGTTACAGTAGATTTTAAGTTGATGAAGTTCAATCTATTAAAAAAGTAGTGATAAGACACATCATTAGTTTTCTTGAAAATCACATTTAGGCACTTAAAAGCTATGGTAATTTAACTGGAAAGATAAAAAGAAGCTAATACAAATAAGTTATTGGTAGATATTTTTAATGTTTTTATTTAATTTAGGATTCATGATTTTATGGACCATTAGAGAAAGAGGCATGGATTCAATTATTGAGATAGATCTCTGTATGAAAGAAATCAGATAATGAAGGCAATTGCAAATTTTTGCTAGTTGTTTCATACAAAAAAGAAGTATTTAATTACAAGAGAGGTATTGTTACTCATTACAATAAAGTATGCCCACAAAATAAGAAATATTCCAAAGTAAAAAATTCTGGAGAAAAAGTAGTCAAAGGAATGAACACATGATGGAAAAGTCTTTCTCAATACCTCCAGATCTCTTATTTGAGGCACTGAAACAGGTGCTTACTTCCCAACAAGAAAAAAAAAGAGAGAGAGAGAGAGATTTGGTTTTTATCTTTTTAATGCATTCTAATATCTATGGGGTAATCCTAAGCCACACTCACAATCTTTTTACAAAAACAATAGATTCCTTCTCTTGGCTTAGCAGATTCACGTTTTTTGGCACTGGACATGAAATATAAAATAGTAAAACTTTGGTTTGTGAGCATAATTCATTCCGGAAACATGCTTGTAGTCCAAAGCACTTGTATATAAAAGCAAATTTCAAAAACCATTGGTTCAGTTGTGATCATATGACATTCGCTGTCATATATTACTTATATTGCAAGACATTGCTCATTTATCAAGTTAAAATTATTATCAAAAATGTTTTCTCATCTTGTGGAACAAGTTACTCACAATCCGAGATTTTACAGTTCAAAAAAGGTACAATCATGCCTTTAAATGCAAAAGCAAGGAACCACATAAGAATAATAAAGAGTATTGACAGAATTTCAATATGACAGACACGTAAATTGGCTATTTTAAATTAATCTGTGGTTGCAAATTTAGTAGTTTAAAATAAATCCTACAATGATTTGACATATTTGACACAGGTCAGAAACAACCTCTCCTTTCATCCCTGTCTTCTTCCTCCTGCCTGCCCTTCTCTTTCTCTCTCTGTCTCCACCTCTTCCTCTGTCTCCCAATATTCCAGAGCTAAATTATGCATTACTTTGATAACAAGATGTACTTGTTATAGAGATATCCAACTTTAATATTACAATAATTAATCCTACCATAATGAAAAGCAGATATCTTCAGTTGTTTTGAAACTCTGCCCAACACCAAAAAAGAACAGAGGTAGAAAAAAGGCTGTAACTATCACTCTACACTGAGATGAACAAAATCAATTCAGCTCATGAAACATGTTAAGAACTCCAGACATCTTGTGAATTCATGAGCAGCCTTAATGATTTCTTTTGTGTAACTTTTTGCAAGGTATTGAAGTTAACTTTTGTTTATAAAGTTTAAATACACTGTCTTACATAGTCTAATGAAAAGCCACATAGTAACATACCCACTAAGTAGAATAAAGAATGGGGACTCCAATTAACTTTCTTCCTAACTAAAACCAATTAATCATCATCATTGTTACCAAAATAGCCAATAAATATTAAAACTCAATTATATACCATCCACTCTACTAGGCCCTTTATATGAATTATTTTACTTAACTGAAGATAGATGACCAATTTTTGACAGATTAGAAACTAATCAATTAACATGACATTGAAACTACATTCCTAGTTTAATGATGCTTTATTATTCATTAGTTACTTTAGAATCCTTCATTGACAACAGTACTTTATAAGGACAGTGTTCAGGGCTAAGTCTATACTGGCCCTGTCACACAGAATTTGTTAAAAAAAATCCTTTATATCAGTTTTGTCACCTACCTCTTTCTCACAGAAGCAAATGGACAGTATACATAAAATAAACAAACTCAATTATTATGATTTTCTTCAATAACAGACATCCTGAATAAATAAAACATTTTTACATTACAACAGACCTTAAGACTCATAGAGCCTGTATGGAGATGATTAAAAATTAGTCCATTTAAATTTTTAGTAGGACCAAGAATCTTTATTTATTTGTTTGTTTGTTTATTTATTTATTTATTTATTTATTTTTCCAAGAATCTTTTTTTAAGTGTTTATTCATTCATTTTGAGAGAGACAGAGAGAGAGAGAGAGACAGAGAGAGAGAGAGAATGTGAGTCGGGGAGGGGCAGAGAGAGTAGGACAGAGAGAGAATCCCAAGTAGGCTCTGCGATGTTAGCACAGAAGTGGATGCAGGGCTCATCTCATGAACTGTGAGATCATGACCTGAGCCTAAATGAAGAGTTGGACACTTAACCTACTGAGGTACTCAGGTGCCCCAGGACCAAGAATCTTTATAGAATAAAATATGTATTTTATTTGTTTGTAACTCAAACACTATCTCATTAAAAAGCTACATCATAATACGGCTTTAACATTTTTTATTTTTGTCTTTTTTTCATTTATTTTTAAAATTTTAATTCCAGTGTATTTAACATAAAGTGTTATATTAGTTTCAGGTGTACAGTATAGTGATTCAATAATTCTGTACAATATTCAGTGCTCATTGTAATAAATGTACTCAATTCCCTTCCCCTATCTCCCTACTCACCCATCCCCCACTCATTTCCCCCTCTGGTAACCATCAGTTTCTTCTTTATAGTTAAGAATCTGTTTTTTGGTCTCTTTTTTTCATTATTTGTTTTGCTTCTTAAGTTCTACATATGAGTGAAATCATATGGTATTTGTCTTTCTCTGACTTATTTCACTCAGCATTATACTCTCTAGGTCCATCCATGTGTACCAAATGCCAAGATTTCATTCTTTTTTTTGTGGCTGATATATATATATATACACACACATATATATACATATTATATACATATATATACATATTATATACATATATTATATTTCTATATATATTTCTATATATAATAAATATATATATAATATTTCTATTCTTAATTTTTTGAAGAACCTCCATACTGTTATCCACAGTGGTTGCATGAGTTTGCATTTCCACCAACAGTGAACAAGGGTTCCTTTTTCTTGGCATTCTCACCAACACATGTTGTTTTTTGTGTTTTTGATTTTAGCCATTCTGACAAGTGTGAAGTGACATCTCTGTGGTTTTGACTTGCATGTCCCTGATAATGAGTGATGTTGAGCATCTTTTCATGTATCTGTTGGCCATCTGTATGTCTTCTTTGGAGAAATGTCTGTTCATGTCTTCTGCCCATTTTTTAATTGGATTATTTGCTTTTTTGTGTGTTGAACTGTATAAATTCTTCACATATTTTGGAAACTCACTCTTCACCAGATATGTCATTTGCAAAAATCTTCTCTCATTCACTAGGTTATCTTCTAGTTTTGCTGATAGTTACCTTTGCTGTGCAGAAGTTTTTATTTTGAAAAAGTGCATTAGTTTATTTTTGCTTTTGTTTCCCCTGCCTCAGGAGACATGTCTAGAAAAATGTTGCTGTGGACAATGTCAAAGAACTTACTGCCTGTGCTCTCTTCTAGGGTTTTTATTGTTTCAGGTCTCACATTTAGGTCCCTAACCCATTTTGAGTTTATTTTTATGTATGATACAAGAAAGCGGTGCAGTTTCATCCTTTTGCACGTTGCTGTCCAGTTTTTCCAACGCCATTTGTTGAAGAGACTTTCTCCCATTGCATATTCTTGCCTCCTTTGTTAAAGATTACTTGACAATATAATTGTGAGTTTATTTCTGGGCTTTCTTTTCTGTTCTATTGATCTATGAGTCTATTTTTGTGCAGTACCATAGTGTTTTGATTAGTACAGTTTTTAAGTGCTTCTTGAAATCTGGAATTGTGATACCTCCAGTTTTGTTCTTCTTTTTCAAGATAACTTTGGCTATTCAGGGACTTTTGTGCTTCCATACAAATTTTAGGATTATTTGTTCCAGTTCTGTGAAAAATGCTCTTGGTGTTTTGATAGGGATTGCATTAAATCTATAGATTGCTTTGGGTAGTATGGAAATTTTAACAGTATTTATTCTCCCAATCCACAAACACGGACTATCTTTCCATTAGTTTGTGTCATCTTCAATCTCTTTCATCAGTGTTTTATAGTTTTCAGAGTTCATGTCTTCCATCTCCTTGGTTAAGTTTACTCCTAGGAATTTTATTATTTTTCATGCAATTGTAAATGGTACTGTACTCTTAATTTCTTTGTCTGCTTCTTCATTATTAGTGTATTGAAATGCAACAGATTTCTATATGTTGATTTTGTATTCTATAACCATACTGAATTCATTTATCAGTTCTAGTAGATTTTTGGAGTCTTTAGAATTTTCTATATATATATTACCATGTCATCTGCAAATAGTGAAAGTTTTACTTCTTCCTTACCAATTTGCATGCTTTTTATTCCTTTTTCTTTATCTGACTCCTGTGGCTAGGACTTCCAGTACCATGTTGATAAAAGTGGCGGGAGTGAGTAACTTTGTCTTGTTCCTGAGATTAGAAGAAAAGCTCTCCACTTTTCACCATTAAGTATGATGTTTGCTGTGGGTCTGTCATACATGGCCTTTATTATATTGAGGTTTGTTCCCTCTAAACCTACTTTGTTGAGGGTTTTTATCACGAATGGAGATTGTACTTTGTCAAATGCTTTTTCCGCATCTACTAAAATGCTCATATGCTTTTTATCCTTTGTCTTGTTGATATGATGTATCACATTGATTTGCAAATACTGAACCACTCTTGCATCCCAGGAATAAATCCCACTTGATGGTGGTGTGTGATTTTTTAAAATGTATTATTGGATTCAATTTGCTAATATTTTGTTGAGGATTTTTCCACCAATTTTAATCAGAGATATTGGCCTGTAGTTCTCTTTTTTGTAGTGTCTTTATCTGCTTTTGGTTTTAGGGTAATGCTGGCCTCATGGAATGAATTTGGAAATTTTCCTTCTTCTACATCTTGCAATAGTTTGAGAACAGTTGGTATTAACTCTTCTTTAAAGTCTCAGTAAAATTCACTTGTGAAGCGGTTAGGAGTTTTTGGATTACTGATTCAATTTAATTGATCTGTTAAAATTTTCTATTCCTACTTCAGTTTAGGAAGGTTATATTTTTCTAGGAATTTATCCATTTCTTCTAAATTGTCCAATTTGTTGACATATAATTTTCATATTTTCTTACAATAATTTGTATTTCTGTGGTATCAGTTTTTATTTCTCCTTTTTCATTTCTGATTTTGTTTGAGTGTTCTCTCTCTTGTTCTCTTTTTTTTTTTATGAGTCTAGCTAGAGGTTTATCAATTTTGTTGATCTTTTCAAAGAGCCAGCTCCTAGTTTAATTGAGCTATTGTGTTTTAGTTTCTATTTTGTGTATTTCTGCTCTAATATTTATTATTTTCTTCCGTCTGGTTTGATGGAAGAAAATAGCTGCTTTGTATGTAAGGTTATTTTGCTTATTTGATACTTTCTTGCTTCTTGAGGTAGACCTGCATTGCTGTTAACTTCCTTCTTGGAACCACTTTGCTGCATCGCAAAGATTTTGGACCACTGTTTTTTCATTTTCATTTGTTTCCATGTATTTTTATTTCCCCTTGATTTCTTGGGTGACCCATTTTTTTTTTTTTAGTAGCATGTTATTAACTTCCATGTATTTGTGTTTTTTTCCACATTTTTTTCTTGTGAATGATTTCTAGTTTCATAGCATTGTGGTCAGAAAAGATGCATGGTATGACTTTGATCTTTTTGAGTTTGTCGAAACTTGTTTTGTGGCCTAATATGTTATCTCTTCTGGAGAATGTTCCATGTACACTTGAGAAGAATGTGTACTATACTGCTTCAGGATGGAACATTCTGAATATATCTGTTAGATTGATCAGGTCCACTGTGTCATCCAAAGCCCCTGTTTCCTTGTTAATTTTCTGTTTGGATGATCTATCTATTAATGTTAGTGAGATCTTAAAGCCCCCTATTATTATTTTATTACTACTGAGTACTTCCTTTATGTTTGTGATTAGCTGCTTTCTGTATTTGGGGTCTCCCATATTGGGTGCATAAATATTTACAGTTATATCTTCTTGTTGGATTGCTCCCTTTATGATTATATAGTGTCCTTCTTTGTCTTTTTTAGTTTTTGTTTTAAAGTCTATTTTGTCTGATAGAAATATTGCTATCTTTCTTTTCACTTCTGTTTGCATGATAAATGCCTTTCTGCCCCTTCCCACTTTCAATGTTCATGTGTCTTTAGGCTTAAAGTGAGTGTCTTGTAGGCAGCATACAGATGGGTCTTGTTTTTTTATCCATTCCATCACCTGTGTCTTTTGACTGGAGCATTTAGTCCATTTACATTCAAAGTAATTATGGATAGGTATGTACTTACTGCCATTTTGTTTTATAACCACTTATTTTGTGGTTATTTTTATAGTTCTTCTCTGTTCCTTTCTTCTCTTGCTTTATTCTTTCTCAGTTTGCTGGCTTTCTTTAGTGATATGCATGGATTCCATTCCTTTAATTTTTGCATATATATTATTGGTTTTTGATTTGGGATTACTATCAGGTTTGTATATATTATGCTTATAGCAGTCTATATTAAGTTGATGGTCACTTAAATTTGAACCCATTCTTTACTCCTCTCCCCCTCACATTTTAGGTATATGGTGTCATACTCTACATCCTTCTATTTATTTATTTATTTTTTTTTTTTTAATGTTTTTTATTTATTTTTTTTTGAGACAGAGAGAGACAGAGCATGAACGGGGGAGGGGCAGAGAGAGAGGGAGACACAGAATCGGAAGCAGGCTCCAGGCTCTGAGCCATCAGCCCAGAGCCCAACGCGGGGCTCGAACTCACGGACCGCGAGATCGTGACCTGAGCCGAAGTCGGACTCTTAACCGACTGAGCCACCCAGGCGCCCCAACATCCTTCTATTTATTAATCCTTTGACTGATTTTCAGAGATATAATTGACTTGACTGCTCTTGTGTTTCCTACTTTTCTTACTCCTACTTCTGGTCTTTTCTTTCCACTTAAAGAGTCCCCTTTAACATTTCTTGTAGGACTGGCCTTGTGGTCATAAATTCCTTTAACTTTTGTTTGTTTGGGAAACTCTTCATCTCTCTTTCTACTCTGAATGATAGCCTTGCTGGATAGAATATTGTTGGCAGCAGGTTTTTTTCTTTCATCACTTTGAATAACATGGCACTCTCTTCTGACCTGCAAAGTTTCTACTGAAAATCAGCTGATAGCCTTATGAAATTTTCCGGGTATGTAACTTTTTTCTTTTCTCTTGCTGCTTTTATTTTTATCTATTTATTATTTATTTAACATTTATTTTTGAGAGACAGAGAGACAGAGCATAAATGGGAAAAGGGCAGAGAGAGAGCAAGGGACATACAGAATCCAAAGCAGGCTCCAGGCTCTGAGCAGTCAGCACAGAGCCTGACGTGGGGCGTGAACTCAGGAACCCATGAACCGTGCGATTATGACCTGAGCTGAAGTCAGACACTTAACTGACTGAGCCACCCAGGTGCCCCTTCTCTTGCTGCTTTTAGAGTACTCTCTTTATCACTACTTTTTGCTATTTTAATTATGATGTGTCTTGGGTTGATTTTGCTGGGGTCTCTGTGTCTCCTTGATCTGGATTTCTGTTTCCTTCCCAGATTCAGGAAGTTTTCAGCTATTATTTCTTCAAATAAATTTTCTAATCCCTTTTTTCTCTCTTTTCCTTTTGGGACTCCTATAATGTTAATGTTATTACACTTGATGATGTCACTAAGTTGCCTAAGTGTATTTTTATTTTTTTATTATTATTTTTTTCCTCTCTCCTGTTCAACTTAATTGCTTTCCATTAATCTGTCCTCCAGGTCACTGATCTGTTCTTGTGCTTCCTCTAGTCTACAATGTATTCCATCTAGTGAATTTTTAATTTAGGTTATTGAGCTCTTCATCTCTGGTTTTCGGGTTTTTTTTTTTTAATGTTTTATGTCTCTTAGTTAAGGGTCTCAATGAGGTCTTCCACTCTTTTCTCAAACCCAGTGAGTATCTTTATCACCTTTACTTTAAATTTTTTATCAGGCATATTACTTATCTCCATTTCACTTAGGTCTCTTGCTGTCATTTTGTCCTGTTCTTTCATTTGGGACATATTCCTCTGTCCTCTCATTTTGGGTATGGCTTTAATTTTACCTTCAAATGAAGTAAGATGTCACACTAACTAAAAAACCATTGTAATACTATAATTTTTACATTATGTCTTTCTAGAGGACACACCTGATATTTGTCAGCTTCAGGTTCTGAGCTTAATTATTCTCTTGGATGAGAAGTTAGTAAGACACATGACACAGCACTCAGCTTTCAGAGGGTGAGCTCTGAGCCTGGACCCTGGTCTTGAAACAGCTTGTTCCTCTCTCACTGCTACCTCCCTACAAAGGTTATGAATTTATCTCAGTGTGTTCTTAGTTCTTCCAGTTCTTCTGAAAACAGAGCCTTGCTCTCACTAATCCTATAAGAGGTTCTAATCCCAAACTCCAGCCTTAAACTTTGGTACTTGCAGCGGGTATCACTCTCTACTACTATTGCAAGAATTCCCTGAATGGACTCCTATCTACCTACACTACACCTACTGCTGAAATTTACATCACTGATGTTCTTTCTAACTGGCAGTCTCAGTCTCCACTTCCTCCCTTGCCTTTGGAGAGACCTTTCTGAAAGGTCTGTCTATACTGTTGTATTACAATTAATACTGTTATTATTATTGGCAGCCACAATTTACAGACATAGTCTTTGATCCTTCCATTAGCCTTCAAGATCTCTTGAGAGCAAGAGAAGTTTTTTTGTTTTTTGTTTTTTTCCCCATTCTCCTAGGGAAGGGTTGAGTGGAGTGTCTGGTCCTGAAGAAACAAATGAATATACAGGGAACTAACTACATATTAGGCACTACTGCACATACTCTATACAATTATAACTAAGTAACTCTACCAACAATATTTTTTAATTGAGAATACTGAGACCCAAATAAATTAACAGCTAACAAAATAAATCAGCAGATCATTAGAGTTAAGGAGACGAGCTAGGATTTACAACTTCATCTGTCTGATCTTCAAACCATCTTACTCTCCATAATGCCATGATGTCTTGCCTCCAGGATTCATTTTTCCTACTCTGGCCTATTTTGCTGATCATTACTGAGCTCCAGTTACGACATTCTCACTGATTCATTCAATGTCTCTAACAGAAAACACTTTAAAAATATTTTATTGACTATATACACTATATATATTTTACTGACTATATATACACACATATATTAACTTTATCCATCTATTAATCATCTATCTATATTGATTCCTTCCACATGGGCATTTAGAAAAAATACACTGCCCAAATATGTATTTGTACAGAATTGTGCTTTTGAAACAAAATTGAGCTATTAAGTGTTCTGTGTTAACAGTATTAGCAATTCCCATTGGTGACCTGCATTCAGATTATTTTTATGGGTTTCCCCATCATTCTACCCATAAGAAAATGTAAAGTCATGAAATTTAGATATATCTCACTTTTTTAGGTTTATAGGCCTTCTTCTTTAGGGAAATTAATAATAAATCTATTATCACTTGAGCATCAAATATAGTTTTTAAAGGACCTATTCAAATGAAAGGATTTTACAAGACATTGTTATCATCCAAATGACCTACTGATACAATTAGTGGTTATATTTCAGTCACAGCAGAACTTTAAAAACCATCATAGGCTTATGAAAAATAGTCTGCAATACAAAACAATTGCTATTCTGAAGATGAATAAATAGCCTATTGTTCTTGAGTGGAAACATCAGATAATCTGGAACCATTTAATTTAAAGTTCATCTTTTTCCAGTCTTTTCTATTCAAAACATATAAGCTTATTCAAGCTACTTTTTGTATCATATTGTCAATTTTTACTAAGCTTTACTTGTAACAACCTCATTTTTTAAGGCATGACCTAGTTCTTTTAAATTCACAGGCTAGAGAAAATGGGTGAAAACAGAGAGAAGATAATATATGTGAAAATACAGTTGGAAATACATGGCAATGCTTCACACATCTGATGGCTAATTTAAAAAGTGTTGAGAAGGGAATGTATTACAAAGTAATTAAAGAAGGTTTTAATAAGGTATCTAATTTAGAAGTTTTACTAGTTCTCTTTCATAACCAACATCACAACTCACGTCCACAGGCTTGCCATCGGAAGCTCGTGCAGCAATAACAGTCCTTCCACGAAGGTCCACAGCGTTCTTTTCATCTATATGCCGGCTTGCAATTAAATTACAATCCATATAGAGTGAAATGCCCCGGGATTGTATACCAATGCCAAGTTTATGCCACTGACGATCAAACAAAGGACGGAGTTCTCGATTCTTAAAAATGTAGTTCAACACATCTCCCTGAGCAGCTCGGAACATAAATTCCACCACTTTCTTTCCACCATCAACGACTATAGAAATCTGCAAAAATGCAAATTAGCTTTAAGTGTTTTAAAACCAGTATTCAAAATTACTAAAGCACACAAATAAAAAATCAGAAATGCATGTTAGTATAACTGAAGGACTTAGTAAAATGTTTTAGATGACACCTGGGTCCACCAGACTTGTTAATATAAAAGAACAACAAATATCCAGCTACAAAAATGTTTCAAATATGGGGTATTCTGGTGAATGTCATATGTTCCTTTCTTGAGAGAACATCTGAGAGTATATATTTATATGTGTGTATGTATGTATCTAAGTATATATATAATTCTGTATGAGTAATTCAAGAATTAAATGTTACTTAATTTAAAAAGCATAAGAATAGGATTACTTCTCTTAGCATGGAAACTGAGATCAACTTCTTGAAACTTTGATGATTTGCATGGTGCAGAAAAGAATGCATTTTCATAAAGGATGTACTTTTTCAGTTCATTTCATTTTTCCACCATAAAATTGTGACTGTATTAACAGATTAAAAGACCAGTGAAATAAAAAGCATGTCAGTGGATATGTACAGAAATAAACACAAATGTAAGGTGCCAATAAGTAATACTGAGGTTCATCTCCCGCCCTGGAGTCCTTGCACTCTCATCTTTCTGCCCAAATGACATCTCTTCCATAAGTATTCCTACATTCCTGTTCTCCGTGTGCCCCATTTTGGGAAGCTGTCCTTTCTATGTTCTCGTAGTCCACGCCCAGCTCTGAGCTTACCTCTACCACTGCACCTGTCGCACTATGATTATGCTCTAGCATATTGTTCTCCTAGATGACATCCCCTTAGGCCTTATGCTCCCCGAGAAAGGAATTACGCTTGTTAAAATCTTATCTTTGTCACCAAGTAGCATACAGCATGTGTTCAGTAACTTTTTATTGATGGAATCAATATTTATATCCTGGTTCTTCATTCACTAAGGACTTTCAGATGAAACAACGAACAGCTTTAAAAATAATACATATCAGAAATTATAGGAAATAAAGAAGTTATTAGTGAGATGGACTTAGTGTCAATGAAGCAGTTGTGAAAGAAGGGCCATTTGAGTATCTTTAGACAAAATATGAATCTAGAAGTGGAAACAAACAAACAAAAAAATAACCTTGTCTCACCCACCATGCTCTCATATTACAGATCTCAACAAAATCATCCTATGAGAATATTTGCATTTCCCTCCTGATGAATCCTTTAAAAGACTATTTGGACACCACATCTGCTTCCAAATTTGTGCACACTGTTCCAAGATTCACCTGGCGTAATCACATAAGGGAAAACTAACCGGCACAACACTATGGCTCCTTACCTGTGGCAGATTCTGCAGGTTTAACACCTGCCACAGGAACCACCGTTCCTTTTTGGTGCTTCTGCGCACACGAAACACAGCTGCTATGGCATACTCGTCAGGAAGGCCTTTGGGAAATATCTTACTGGGGGGAGGAAAACAAAGAACCATTGTGAGAAGACTGAAGATGAAGAGGAAAGAAAATCTAGATATGAAGGTTTTTGTAACACAATATTTCAGTCGTATTTTTCTCAATGAACTTATAACTTATGATGCATTTTTATAGTAATCTACCTATTGGACATATGGAAGCATCCATACCTACAGTACCTATGCAGTTTTTAATCCTTGTTCTCTCCCTTTTTAGAAAGTGTCTGGTAAAAGATTGTTAAAGTTTGGGGTGTGTAAGAGCAAGGGAATAGGGCTAAAGCACTATGCAGTGATATTCCCTGACTCAACAAGATGTTTCAACAGAGGAGACTATCAGATTTCCCTGCTGTCTGGCAAACACTAGAGATTTATAATGGAAATAAATAGTACCCCTCTGTTTTGTCTATAGGCAGAACTACAGAGCACACCGCTAACAATTAAATGTATATTTTCCAAAGAAGTTTTATCATGTTAAATTCTTGCAAATGAGTTCCTAAGACTGATTTTCTAGTATCCATTTAAGACTCATACTGAAAAATAAACTGAAGAGGTTTTAGCTTAGTTTTCATTCTTACAAAAAATATAACTAGCAAATTCTTTCTAGGTAGCAGAGAGAAGCCAAAAGACAATCCAAATATCTTTCTCCCTCAATCTTGTTTCAAAATATTGGTCTCACCGGCCCATGAGGAAACTCAGGGAAAAAAATTCAAAATGAACAGATCTCAAATTTAGACTTTCATTGGAAAACAAGAAGAAATACATTCCTACCACCTGACTTTTAAATTTATCTGCATTGTACATAAAAACTCTGCAAGACAGGAATCATGCTTTTCTTTTAAAAAATCATGAGGAATAGTAGGTAAGAATTCTCTTAAGGACTAACATAGCCAACAGTTGTTTATATAAACGTAACACTATACATTGAAATGGTAACTACTAACTCTGAACTTTACACTAAGGTCTACTGAAACTGATGACCACCCACTGAAAATGAGAAGCAAACTGTCACGGAGCATTCTGAAATTTTGGTTCTACCCTCTGTGTTGTAAACCAAGTCATAATAAGGTAGAGAAATCAGGGAAAAATAAGAAAACAGCTGTACTGGCCTAAAGTTCTTATTTGCTTATTGGTTAAACACAGACACCCATTTATGTCTACATGCATATATATACATACAACTTTATCTTTTTGACAATCTATTTAAAAGGGAGGCAACTTGACTTTATTGCATTTATATATTATATCCTCTCTTAAGTGAGCAAGTGATTAATGAATGATTTTTTTATTCCATCACAATAAAACAAAATTTCTAAAATGGAATTTTCTCTATAGAGTCACCATTATTTTTAAATGTTTATTTAAAACACTTATATGTTTTAAATATTGTAAGATCGTATCCTGAGCCAAAATGAACAATTGGTTGCCTAACTGACTGAACCACCCAGGAACCCCTATAAAGTCACCATTATTAAACTGAATTTCACAATGACCATTACTGTACCAGTTTAAGTAACATTGTTCATTTAAAAACAAACAAAATGCTTAATTCTGCTTCCTGTCTGACTCTGGCTTCTTTTCTGAGTCACACTGAGCCGTGAGCTGCTTCAGGGATGTCTTTAGGGAGGCAGCACCACGGTGGAAGATATCAAGACCCAAATCAAGAATTATCAGACTGCCCCTTTTGACAGTCACTTCCCCAACCAGTACCGGACCAGGAACCGATGGCAGAACTGCCTGTCCTTCCACCATTGTGAGAAGACAACGACTGCTCGTGGGGATGATGTCTCCATGTGCAAAATAGTATTGGGTGTGTGTACACAATCTGTCCCATATCCTGGGTGTCACCCTGGGATGATGGCCTGGCATTAGGCACGTTTCCTGGGATGATCTGAATTGACTCACCCACCTCTCCTTTGTCCTCCATTCTTCTCCAAGGGTGGTGAAGGGGGACCTGGGTACATGGTGATCCCTACCTTGGGATCCTCAATCATGGCTTAACTAAGAATAAATGCTCACTGGAAAAGTGAACACTGTGTATATGTAAAAGAGCCAGATGATCAGGTAAGAAGCCTGGGTAGAACATTACTCTGACCAGTAAGAGGGGCTTCAGGGTGATTGTTTTTTCTGTTTTGTTTTACATTATTAAACTGATCACCTTCTCTACACCAGACAAGAGTCTTTACACAAAGTAGCCTCAAGCCCCTGTATGTGCTAAAATGTATCTGCATATTCTCTTTTATTATCTATAAAACTTCAAAAAAATTATGTAATTTCAGAACCATATAAAATTGTTTAATAAAAACTCCTATGTATAAATAAATAAGTAAGTAATTAAAACAATGGGGCTTTAACATCTGCCATTTCTCTTTGGGACCACCTATAAATCTGAAGAAGAGTACAGACAGAGGTGAGAGGTGATGCCAAATCATAAGCTTCCAAATAAAAATTTTGAACTAGTTAGTTGCATCAAAATTCCTTTTAAAAAGGAAACATCGGTATACCTGGGTGGTTCAATCAGTTAAGTGTCTGACTCTTGATTTAGGCCCAGGTCATAATCTCATGGTTCATGAGTTCGAGCCCCATGTCAAGCAGCACAGAGCCTGCTTGGGATTCTCTGTCTCCCTCTCTCACCCCTCCTCCCCTCTTCATTCTTTATCTCTCTCTCTCTCTCTCTCTCTCTCTCTCTCTCTCAAAATAAATAAATAAACATTAAAAAAAAAAGGAAACCTCAATCCACACAGCAGATCCCTATCCACCCCCTACATGCAGTAACTTGTGTCTTTACCTGTCTTCAAATTTCCTGCCTCCTTTATCCCATTCTCTACCTTCATGGTTTCAGGATCATATCTTTATTGCAAGTGTTTTGGAATTTGACAACACTATTTCCTGGGATTTTTCTTCTATTCTTTGTATTGAACACATCTTCCAATATGAGCTATACATCACCAAAAAAATGTAAGTTTTTATTCTTTTCTCCATATAATATTCTCTTATTCCCTCTTTTAGGAACTCCTTTTTTAGACAACTGTTTAACACCTATAATACCACCCATGCAGTTTCCTTACCCTTTCTCTTATATTTTTTCACCTCCTTATTTATTCTACTTTCCGAGATATTTCCCTGATTTGTTTTCCAATCCATCTATTCAACACCAATTTTTGTTATTTTCTTATTTCCAAGATGCTCTTGTGTTCTCTTTTTAAAAATATCCTGAATGCAATATTTTAAACCCCTGACATAATCAATTAGGTCGGCTTTTAAATGTTTTTCTCTGCATCCTTGACTATCTTCATTTCACTCTGGTTAGCTTTTCCTGTTTGATAGTTTGGCCTCTCTCTTCCATGTTGGAAGCTATACCCTAATTTCTGATTTTTTTATAATCCATATATATGTAAGGATGAAGCATTTAACTTTGACAGCAGCCTTCATGTATGCTGGCACAGTGTGTCGATGAATAACTTCACTGCATAGCATGATCAGCTGGCAGATTTCACTGAGAGTTCCTCAGATGTGAACGTAGAAAGATTAGTTCTCTAGGGACATTCAGTTTCTCCAAAGAAGAATCTACTTCCCACTTGATAAAAAGTTTTCATCTGGATGCAGGCATTCTAGAAACAGTGGGGTATGTGGGGGTCTACAGTTCATTACAGAATTGTGCTCCATTGCTCTGTTTTTGGTGTCATACCTCCTTCCTACCTTCACTATCCTGCTTACCTTTCATCTCTGGAGGCTCTCTGGCTCAATTTCTCTCAATAATAAACCTACTAAACATCTCACCTTCTGTCTGGTTGGATGAGGAGAGAGGAGGTACACTGCACACACATACACACACACACACACACACACACACACACACACACACACCCTTCATCAGCTCCTGCAGAGGCTGATATCCCCTAGTGATGAGTCTCAGGTGTCCACTGAGGTAAAATGGCCTACATCTCACTAGTATCTATGGCCCAGCAATATGTAGGTTCTAACATCCTCCAACTGTTTTTTGTCTTCAAGAATATATTGTAATTTTTCTCTTTTGCTCCATTTCCCTTTCTACAATCATTTTTGCATTTTAGAGGATTAAAAGTCCTTTCAAATCTTCAACCTCTCCCTCTCCAATGCCCCCTTTATCTTAGTTCACAAACATATGCATATCTTCTCCCTGCTACAAAACAAACCTCCTCCAACCTTGCTACCCCATTATATTACCCTCTCATCTATCCACCAACCTTCTTACATGAATACTCTGCATATCTGCATTGTTACTATCCATTTAGTCCTTAATCCTCCTGCATTCTAAAAGCATTCCTGGGGCACCTGGGTGGCTCGGTCTGTTAAGCTTCCGACTTTGGCTCAGGTCATAATCTTATAGTTCATGAATTCGAGCCCTGCGTCGGGCTCTGTGCTGACAGCTCAGAGCCTGGAGCCTGCTTCAGATTCTATGTCTCCCTCTCTCTCTTCCCCCTCCCCTTTCTCTTTCAAAAATAAATAAACATTTAAAAGCATTCCTAATGAAGGGCACCTGGCTGGCTCAGTCAGTAGAGCATGTGACTCTTGATCTTGGCGTTGGGAATTCAAGCCTCATGTTGAGTGTAGAGATTAAACAAAAAAAAATAAAATAAAATCTTTAAAAAAATAAAATAAAAAATAAAAATACAGCATTCCCAATCAGTTAATCCACTGGCCTCTTCTCAATCCTCCACTCCCCTCAATCCTTCTGAAGATCTTAATATACACCCTTTCCGTATTGATTGATATAAACCAAGGGTCACAACCACATGACTATAGGGCCCAACCAGGAAACTGGAATATAAGCTTCCTGAGGTTTTTCGTCTATCCTATTCACCCTTTTGTTCCCAGCATCCTTGTGCCTGCACAAGGTAGGTACTCAATAAATGAATCAGTTAATGAAATGGATTCGTATATAAGTGATCTAAAAAAAGAATACAAAACAAAACCGCACACCCCTCTCAGTCTAGCTTTGGTTTTTCCATCTCAGATAGAAATATGCATATAAGAAAATTTCACTTTCCCCTTAAGACTTTTATTAAAGGAGCCTGGGTGGCTCTGTCAGTTAAGCATTGTACCCTTGGTTTTGGCTCAGGTCATGATCTCACAGTTTCAGGAGTTTGAGCCTCTGTTGGGCTCTGCTTGGGATTCTCTCTCCCTCTCCCTCTGCCCCTCCCCCACTAATGCTGTCCCTGTCTCTCTCAAAATAAATAAAACTTAAAAAAACTTTTATTAACAGAAAAAAGAGGGAGAAGTGAGTTAATAACAGCAACCGACACTCATCCTTATGCAGAGGAAACACATGTGGACTGAGGGAAACCAAGAGCCCAACCCATCTACAGGGGGCAGCTGCTCTTTAGCTCCAGCCACTTGCTGCTACCCAAGAGTGTAGGCCCAGCATTACCAGAGCATCCCATTTTTCAAGAGAAGCCAAATACCTAGACATTTTATCTGAAAAGTTCAGATTTTTCATTTTGGCAATCAACTCAGATTTTTCATAAACACTGCAAATGAAGCAGATAAAGACATTTAATTTTGATATAATTATTTAATATTTCATGAAACTAAATGTAATTATTTTTCAATAATTTACAATCTAATTTAAAAATTGAAAATATATTCAATGAAAGGTTCCTCTGTGAGAAAAAAATAACAAAAACAAAATATTATTAATAATAATGTTGATATACAACAAATGCAGTCTTAAAATAATACGTTGAAATAAATTTAGTTTTGTTTGGAGAAAAACTGATTTTTTTTTTTAGCCTAAGTTTATAATGGATAAAAATCCTTGTAATTACTGCATTTTCTTTTCAGAAATTCATGTTGTACTTTCAAGGCCAAAAATGTTTTTGCTTGCCAAATTGTAAATTTTGAAGAAAAAGTTCTCTGTTTTAAAAATAACACATTACAAAATATATCAGCTCTTACAGACTATGTTTCTTGTTTATACCACCCAAGCACACTTAATGTGACACAGAATAATTTCTCTGGGTGTTGCCAAAGTTTCTATTATAAAAGAGGCCATATTGGATTACTAGTCTGTTACCAGAGAGATATAATGACAGCTTGTTATGTGTAAGATATCCATGCTTGAATATTTTTGAATGGAGTGTAATTTCCTATAAGAAATCCTATCCACTGCTTACTCAGTGATATTCCCATTAAGAAAAATATTGTTGATCCTTATTTGCCAAACCCATCCATATCTATCTATCTATCTATCTATCTATCTATCTATCTATATATGCTAAAATTCTTACTGGGATATTTTCTATCTTCCCTCATACACATTGCATGCAATTCATCACTGTAAATGGGAAATTCATCCACATAAGTTAATATTAACCTACATATGAAGAGCTCAAAGTTTAGTGAAATTTAAGTGTAATAAATCCTTTATTTCCCATTGTCTACTTTTGTTCACACTAATGAAAACACCTGAATATTCATTGACAGATGAGAACAGAGGTATACCAAATTAACAAAATGTTTGATCTAAAATCAATTTTTTTTAATGTGACTAAGTAAAAGTCACTGAGAACCAAACTAAAGTCGTTCCAAATTATCTAAAGGTGCCAAAGGAAATTGGCTGCCTGTGGAGTCCTTTTTACTCTAGCTCCTCAGAGAGCTAGTTCTAGATATAATCTGGAGTGTCTCTGAAGCCTTGTATTCACATACTTTAGACTCCTTTGAACTTGTAATTGATTTCAATGTTGAAAAAAATCTAAAATGAGGTTTTCACCTTCTCTCTGATGTTCTCTATGTATAGCCCTCTGTTCAATCATAAAATGGAAAGAAATGCTATTAAAGTCTAGGAGAAGTGGCAGAGAATAAAAAATGGGGTTCCTTATAATGACCAGCTATGGCAGAAGGCAATGTCCAGATCTGAGAACCAGTGAGATTTGACCCCACTAAAAAATTGATTTCATAAAGCTCTTAACATTATAAAACTTCCCTCTTACTATTAAAGTTAAGAGACATTGTAAATATTTTCTTCTTTATATATTCTTTACTTCCTCAATTTTTACAATGAGCATAAAGTTGTATTAATGATCATTTGTAAAACAACATTACTACTTTCAGATTAGGAAAAAATAACACTATTCTTTAAAGTTACATAAATTAATCTGATATTCTTCAAGGTCAGAGGCGAGGGAGAAATAATAATAACAAATGTTATTTTTTTCTATTAGGGGAGGTAAAAAATCATAGAAGTCTATAACTCCCAACCTAAAGCCTTCAGAATGGTTTAGTCACTAAGGCATTAAGATGAAAGAAATTCCAAATGAAAATACACTTTTCCCAATATTTTCTCCATATATTTCAAGCAGAGTATCTAATTACAAAGTACTAGTACCTATACTCATGAAGTTGGATAAATATTAACATCTTATTTAACATAAGGAATTCACTGTACAGGACTTTAAGAATGGGTTGTATTTGTCTAAATAGCCTACTGCCCACATTCTCTGGATCTTCTTTCTTACTTGATTAATGAAAACTCCTTTCATGATCAGAATTTATTTAAAATCTTTAAGAAATATACATAAAATGATGACGTCTAAAAGGTATGTATGTTACAGAAAAGATCTTGGCATGAGATGGAGGAAACATTTAATCATTCTGTGTATGTGTAATTGTTACTAAATATGATTCTACATAGACTGCCTTTTGCATACATGGTGTGAACACAGAGATTCTCCCTAACTATGAAGTACTTTCATTGACAAGCCAAAACACCTAATACTGTACTATTAGAGATTTTTTCCTCTTTGGAAAGTGCATGTGTTTATAAAACATAAGCTCTGTTACCACTAAAATAGTTCCTAGAAACTCATCTCACAATACTAATAAAGTGTCTAATAATTAATTCTCGCCTGGAAAGTGTAGAACAGAGATCTATAGGGACTACAATAAAACAAAGAAGTTAACAGAGAAGATATAGAGAGGGAGGAAGGAATAAATCCAGAACAGGAAATGACCCTGGGTTAGAAAATGATATGTCATTGTCCTGAGCCTTGGGCAACACAAGCATCACCTTAAGGCACTGAGAGTTTGGAAGGAAAGTTCCAAAAAGAAAGGTGATGCCAAAGGAGAGAGGCAACCAAGATAAAACTTGACTATTTTCCTTGCCTGTGCTGTCAACTCACATGCCTAAATTACTACTGGGCATCTCTACTTAGATATTAAAGGCATCTCTAATTAAATAACTGAAATTGAACTTTTGTTTCCTACTAACAGGTAGGTACAAGGTACCTTCTCTAAGGTACAAGAATTTCACATCTCAGTAAAAGGCATGGCCATTCACCCAGATTTCCAGTCTAAAAGTCATTCTTGACTCTTGCCTTTCCTTGATTTTCCTACACCCCATCCAATCATCAGCAAGTCTCACTCTTTCTACCATCAAAATAGATTCTGACTCTGTCCACTTCTCTTTAGTTCCACTGTCACTCACTACCCCAAGCTGCCACCTTCTCTCCCCAGGACTCCTGTGACGGTGTCCTAATTGTTCTTTCACCTACATTACAGTCTAGTCCTCACATAGCAGCTAGGTTCAGCTATTAAAATGTAAATCATACCACATCCCTCCCTTACTTACAGCCTTCCTACAGTGTCTATGGTTCCTTGCACATGGCTCACAAGGCTTCATCTGTTCTGACCCCTGCTTCTAACACATCATCTCCTATTCCAGTCTCTATGTGGTACTCATACTCCAGTCACAGTGACTTGAAATTTGTTCCTTATGCACACCAGGCTCATTGAAGTCTTAGACCTTTGTACTTCCTGTTTTCTCTCCTGGGATGGTCCTTCCCAGAAGTCGTCACCTAGATGACTTTCTCCCCACTATGCAGGTCTTAGCTCTAATGTCACTTCTTCTGGAAGATCTATAGCTGTTCTCACCTCAATTACTACCTAACATATTACCTTCTTTTATTTTTCTTCATAGGCTTATAACTACCCAAAGTTTTTTTTTAAATGTATTGGTTTACACATGTATTGCCTGTCTCCAACCACTAGAATGTGATTTCCATGCAAATAGGGGCACTGACAGACTTGTTGCTCTAAATCAAGCTTTAGACAGATACTAATCTGGCATATAGGAAGCACAAACAAAACTGTGTTCCTTTCATGGACAATCCATAATGATACCTATGACCAGTCCTAGCAGGTGCCAAACACCAGTAGTTGCATAATGCCTTACAGTTAAGGCCTTTAAGACTATGCCACATCACATTCAGCAAAAAAACAGAAGAGAAAAAAATTCAAGCTCTATGTGATTTAAAGCAGGTTAATCAAAAAGTCTGACACAAAATGAATCCAGGAACAAACACAGTGTTCTTACTTTCAAAAAGAAACTTTAAATCTCCACGGGCTACAGCAACACAGAACAGCTGCCCTGAGAAACTTCACCAAAAGTGTCCTTCAGCAGAAGACTTCCAGTGCTTGGAAATGTTTCAATTGTAAGAAGCCACACACAATAGTTTCCTGTAGTTCTAGAGTCCTAATGCTGAAAGGAACCTTAAGAGTGATTTAGATCAGCCATCTCATTTCATAAATAAGAAATTAAAGCCACAGAAGTTAAATAACTGCCCCACCATTACTCTGCAAGACAAAAGTCAGGATGGAACTTGAACTCGGAACTTCTAATTCCAAGGTCATTTTTTTCTAGTATATCAAGTTGCCTGTATCCTCTGGGTTAAGAATAAAATTTCCCTCATAATTACTGACCTGACTTAAAATTAATGTTTTGGGACTACAAGGGAGGAAAAAAACTACTTTTTTTTAGTACTAGGTGAAATGGGGAGAATATAAGTAAATATCAAACATTAGTATCAAGAAATGATTAGTTAAAATGTTTACAATCATGATAATATTAACAACAATAAATCATATTTTGGGCTCAGAGCAAAGCATTCATTATGACATTTGCACATCCTAAGTGACCAGTAGCCATGAAGGGAAGATTATTACAGTTCCTTCCCCTCATCATATTTTGAGCACAGATCAGGAAGTATCACAAACCACACAATGATATCTTTAAAATGGGGCTACAATCTGTTGGGTTTTAAGAAGGATATGCATATGACAGAAGGTGACAACCAATCAGAAATACTTTTTCCATATTCCTTAGAGATCATTTCTTAGAAAAATTAGTATTTTTCACCAAACATTTCTTTAAAAAATGAGAGGAATTTTCAGAAAGTAGTAAAAATTATGAGAATAGTATATATACTAATAATTATGCAGTGTGAAGAAAAGCATGAAGTGTTCTCATAAAAACTGCCTCTGTTTATCCTTCTGGTTAGAAAATGTATTGGGATTTTAATATGTTAGGAAGAACATCAACAGAATGTAACCTAACTAAAAAGACAAGTAATTCCTCAAAATGTGAAAATAATGACCATAAATGTGACTATTTCAAATGATTATGGAAGGAGAACCCTTAGCACTGATCCTACATTAATGCTTTCCTGGCATGGGGATCAGTGGAAGTTTCTATCCCATTCATCCCCTGAGGCTTGAAATCAATGCCAAACATAGCTATACACAAAGTTAACTTAAAGTCGAAATGTCTGGTCTCTTAGGTGCAGAAAGATGCCAGCTGAACAAGTAATGGACATTCCTACCTGCCCAATTAATGAGAAACCAATAAGAACTACCTTAAAAGGATAAACTTTGCTTTCTCATACTCCCTTCTAGGAGGGGCACATTGCAAGCATGGTCATGTCAGGAAAAATCATAAAACTTAAAAACATAATCCGCCCTTTTCAAGTGCATACAAATATTTATTGATCAAGTTGTTTTATGGGGAGATGGAATCAGGGAGTGGATCTCATTTATTTTCCATGGCTGGGCCCTGGTGGTTTGTTGTCAAGAAAAATAAAGACCTTAATGAAGCCCATAAATTTATTTACTTCTTTGTATATTAAGTAATTGGTAATTTCATTGTACAGCAAGTTCAGGCTGATGTATTTGTTCAGTATTCCTAGAAGGACCATAGTTTGTAATATGGCAAGTGACATCTCTGTCTCATGAATAGAAAAAAATAAAAGACAAAACCAAACTGCAGAATAAAAGGGGATTAGGAAGAAAAAAACAAGACTGCCAGTTTCTGTTTTGCTCTTTTACCTAACTAAATAATAAGCACTATGAGGCAAGAAGTAAAATGTAAAAAAGGAAAAACAAAGAATAATAAACTTTCATGATTTCAGTGCTCATAAACTGAAAAGCAAGAGGACATAATTATGCTAGAGAAATTTAGTTTTGTATATGGTGTTTCAAAAATCAAGCATGATACACATTTGAATAATGAAGTGTTTAAAAAGTTTAGTTACTAATTACAATGGTTCCAGAGGTAATTCTTCAACTAGCTCATAGCACAAGGCTTGAAGCAAAGCCTTTTTTTTTTTCAAAAGTGCTATTTTGGTAGAGATGAAGTGAGTTTTCCAGGTCATATTTAGCAAGACCAACCTTTATTTACTTTTTTGCTTTTAAAATGAAATGGCTAAATGGAAAAAATCTATTTTTAAATAGCAAGAACTGGCTTCCAAATTAATTCTTCCATTCTAAATAAGCGTGAGGCAGAGTTTATGAAGAACTTCCGTATTTACAAGTATCAATGGGGCCTTTGACTTGCTGAATATCTTCCAGGAAGAGAAATATGATACAAGTTACATTTCCTGAGAGTGAAGTGAGAGATGCTTGGAGTTTATAGTAAGTCATTTCTTTCCCAGCTGACACCCACCATCACCTGTCACGTTACAAGCGATTTGGCCAGCAGGGCCTGGAGGGTTTATCTGAAATGCCTTCCTCCCAAGCTGGGTGGTGATGTTTGAGTTTCACAGCCACAGAGACTCTGAAATCTCATCCTTTTTGTGCTTGCTAAGCGGATTCAAACAGATCGTTAATGGGAAAACAAAGCTTCTATGACCCTCTAGTAATCATATGTCTGTTATGATTAGCACTTGTTCATCATGACATTGTAAATGACTTCCCATTGAAAACAAGCCCTTCTACTATATAACATTCAGATAACAGAAATGAAGGATGGACTAGAGAAGCCACACTTCAGAAAGGCTTTGAAAGTAACTTTTTCAGGTGTTTCCATCCAAAAAAAGCAAGGAAGAAAGAAAGAAGGAAAGAAAGAAAGAAAGAAAGAAAGAAAGAAAGAGAGAAAGAGAGAGGGAGGGAGGAAGGAAGGAAGGAAGGAAGGAAGAAGGAGAGAAAGAAAGAAAGAGAGAGGGAGGGAGGGAGGAAGGAATAAGGAAAGAAAGAAAGAAAAGAAAGAGAAGGAGGGAGGAAGGAAGGAAGGAAGAAGGAAAGAAAGAGAAAAAAGAAAGAAAGAGGAAGGAAGGAAGGAAGGAAGGAAGGAAGGAAGGAAGGAAGGAAGGGAAAGAAGGAAAGAAAGAAACAAAGAAAGAATCAACCCTGGGTAAACTTCACCCCCAAGAGGTCCTCTGAAAACTGGTGTCCTTCCTGAGTCTAGGGGTTTGGATTCTGCCTCAGGATCATTTACACCTAACTGAAAGCTGTGATTTTCCTAGTGGCATATATTCAGCTGTTTGGGGTTTTTCCCCCCTAGAATGTAATGCTATTGCTCTCACACCTTCACTTTATTTTAGACAGCTTTATTGAGGTATACCTGTGGTACTGTGGCTTCTCCTCAGATCGTCCAAATTATTCACCTTTCACTTTATTTTTATCAATAAAGTTCAAGCTCCTTAGGCTGGCACAGAAGTCCTCTCAGAACAGCACCTCAGTCTGCCCTTGCAGCCTCCTCTGTCCCGCAGACACTCTGCTCACCTGTGTTCACTACCACAACACGGGATTTCTTACCATTCTTCAAACTGTCTTGACCTTTAAATGATACTCCCTCTAACTACCGCATACTGGCCCCCGCCTCACCTGGCAAATTCTTCTTATGGTTCAAGCTTCTACTTCTCACATCTTTTGTGAAGCTTTCCCTGGTTCCCTCGAAATGGCTTCATCTGTTCTTCATCTTCATCTACATACATACATCTAAAGATTGCAACTATATTCCACAATAGCTAATTGTTGACATATCTATCTTTGCAGACAGAAATAACACCAGGTATCATGTCTTTATTTATCCTTAAATCCTCAGTGCCTGGCACATAGTGAGTCTTCAGTGTCATTTAGGAATCAAATGAAATACTTTGTTAGAATTTCTTCATTCACTGCCATTAAAGCTGAATTGAGAAATAATAGGGAGAGTATATTATAAAATATTTTTTCTGTATACCTTGTAAGCAAAGGGAATTTTACACTCTTATCATGGGTAAATTAGAAGAGAGATAGAAATGTAAAGATAATAGGGAGGAATGCCTAATCCATATATCTATGAGCTTTGAGTCCCATAGAAAAAAAGAATGTCAAGAGTTGATTTGACTAATTTGTTCAATATAGTATGATGCTTTATGCCTTGGACATGGCCTTGAGGTCCAGGGGACAGTTAGAGAGAGGATCACTGAACCCATGTCTTCACTCTCCAGAGCATACACACACACCCCACTTAGCTATAAGCCACAGAGCAACTCAGGCACCTGAGGACTGAGGTTAAGCAGCCATGAGTAAGGATTGGCTAGGGCCCAACAGAGTGGCATTTTCATGGAGAGGTCTCCCAACAAACACAGGGGTGACATGCAGAAACAAGGAGATTAGAACACAAGGATAAGAGTATACTTTCTTTTGAATATAAGCACATGTGCAAAACTCTTCGGGCTCCCCAAAATAACAAGATATGTTTTTAAGAGGGGACTGAGGTTCCATAGCTGTGCAGGTAGAGTAGGAATCATCACAGTGTAGGCACTGATGTCAATATGACATCATTTGAACCGAACAGTAATGGGACCTGGGAACATTTGGATTATCTGAGCCAGAATGAGATTAGCACTACATGAAAAGTATACTGAACTACAAAAAAGAAGGAGGAGGAGGAGGAGGAGGAGGAGGAGAAGGAGAAGAAGAGGAAGAAATTTTGCCTGAGGACATCAGTGAGGGGTGTATTTAGAAGGTTGAGCGTGTACTGAACTTTCTAGGATATGTAAGATTCAAATTGGCCAAAATGATGGGCAGAATATGACAGATAGAGAGAAACAGGTACAGAAAGGCAGTGTAGAGAGATACTTAGGTCAGACACATTCGAGACAGGGCAGTGGACACCAGCAACTTTGAAAGAAATCTCCACAGTGTTCAAGAAGACCTGGTCAGTGGGGTGCCTGGGCGGCTCAGTCAGTTAACCAACCAACTTCAGCTCAGGTCATGATCTTGCAGTTCCTGAGTTTGAGCCCCAAAATGGGCTCACTACTATCAGCCTGTCAGTGCAGAGCCTGCTTCAGAGGCTCTGTCCCCCTCTCTCTGCCTCTCCCCCTGCTTGAGCCATCCTAAATATAAATAAATGTTAAAAAAAAAAAAAAAAAGAACTCCTGGTTAAATATGAGGGGGCTAAGGGATGTGTGAGGAAGTAAAAGTGGTCAGTAACATTATTCCTTTGGGAAGTTTGGGAGTGAAAGGGACTGTCAAGGGAAAAAGTTTCTAGAACAGCGAAGGATTAAGTATATATTTGTAGACTAAGAGGCCAGGATACTGTGGAGAGGGACACTGAAAACAGAAGAGCAAAGGAGATCATGGGTGGATCAAGGTATTAAAGGAGGCTGACAAGGAGAAGATTAAGAGCACAAGTGAAGGGGTTAACCTTTGAAACCAGGAGGGTCGCCTCTAGAAAGGACAGCTGAAGCAGGAAAATTCTGAAGTAGAGAGCAGAGGTTGAGATGGTTCAAATAAGAGGAATAGCTTGGGTGCAAAAGATCTGGTCAATTCAATCTCATATTCAGCCAACCAGATGTGAATTCTACATGGCACTACCACACATGTCCGTATTAATTGAAATTTTCACTGAACTTGTGATTGTTTCTAAATTGCATGGATATAGCCATGGTGAGAGGAATGATTAAAGTCAATTATTTCAATATATTGCTTTTTAGCTTAAAATTATAAAAATTTCACCTAATCTGGAACAAATGTACTTCAAGAAATGTAAGTGTTAACTAAAATGAGGCAATAAGAGCACCTGGGTGGCTCAGTTGGCTGAGCATCTGACTTTGGCTCAGGTCATGATCTCATGGTTTATGAGTTCAAGCCCCAAGTCAGGGCCAACAGCTCAGAGCCTGGAGCCTGCTTTGGATTCTGTGTCTCCCTCTCTTTCTGCCCATTCCCTGCCTCTCTCTCAAAAATAAACATTAAAAAATTTTTTTAATGAGGCAATAGACAAGGTGTACCAAGCTTATTTGAGTCACACAAAATAACATAAGCAGCTTTTGGCTAACCATGCTTATTTTCTGATTATCTTTCCTGGTTAAGTTGAAGGAATTGAAACGATAATAAATCAATGGTTTATTAGCCAACACAATTATTCTTCCTTGATGGACATACATTTCAAAGTTTATCATTGAAATCAAAATTGTACATCACTGATTCTCTGTCTCAGAATGAAGATTACACTATCCAATGTTATTTTATTAAACACAGATGGTTTGCTCAATCTACAAAAAAATCTGTCAAGTTCTTATAAAGTTATTCTTAAGCACTAGTATAACAAAACATCAGCATTACTATAGTCAATTCTCTGCCTAATTTATAAACTTAAGATCATGATTAAATTTAGGTTTACAGCCATTGTAAAAGCAATACATTTGCAACCACCTAAGGTTAATAACTAATTAATCCTCACAGCATTTTAATGGGTCACATAAGATTAATAGGACTTGAGGGACATGCTTATGTGCCTTCTTTCTTTTCTATACTCTGAGAACCTGCACTACACACTCCACAGATACATACTCACAGCCCCCATCCAAGCCAAAGCTCTGCTGTCTCTTAGGAGATTAGATTTATTGAATAGAAAAATAAGTGAAGAAAGAAGAAGAATCAAATATATAATCTAACAATAGTAGATTAATCAATGCCTGTCAAATTAGCCCAAGTAATTACCAAAGTAAAACACCTTGATTTTATTACTTTATGATGACATTTGCATTATTATGACTTCTAAGTAGTATATTTAACTGGCACCTTACTATTCTCAAAGTAACTGCCATAAGGACATTTTAAGGTAAGATAATTTCATACAATTGGCCATAATAAAATAGGAAATAAGCTCTAAAGATATCCTATTGAACACTGTACCTATAGTCAGTAATAATACTCTGGACACTTAAAAATGTGTTAAGAGGGTAGATCTCATGTTAAATGTTCAAATGAAACATATGAACAAATGAAATGAAATAAAATAAAACAAAAATAAAATAGATATGAATGTTGTAGAATCTATACACATATGATCAATTACTGACATTTTTTACCTTTCCCCAAACAATATTGAATTATATGAAATCTGAAGGAGAAAAATCACAACTTTTTAAAATTTGATGATGATAATATTAAATGTTTCCAAAATTTCATATTATATTACATTTTAGTAGCCATTTCTATACAAAGCAATTTGTTACTGGAATATATTAACATCCCTAAATTTGCTAGAAAAAAATAACATTGATTCTTAAGATAGGTTCTTGTGATGGAGATGTAAATATTTCCAGGCATCCTTAAAATCTGTCTAATCATACTCTTAAAATTCTGTTCTAGGGATGCCTGGATGGTTCAGTCAGTTAAGCATCTGACTCTTGATTTTGGCTCAGGTCATGATCTCACAGTTCATGGGATCAAGCCCCATGTGGTGTTTCGTACTGACAGCATGGGGCCTGCTTAAGATTCTCTCTTCCTCTCCCTCTACCCCTCCCCTTTCACTCTCTCTCAAAATAAATAAAATAACATTTTAAAAAATTCTGTTCTAATATATATAATTTGGCTATATTGTATGATTTAAAGAATTCAGTAATTGTGAACCTATAAGGCTTTTCTTTTCATCTTAAGAATATTGGACTTGGGCACCTGGGTGGCTCAGTTGGTTGAGTGCCCAACTTCAGCTCAGGTCATGATCTCACAATCTGTGAGTTTGAGCCCCATGTCAGGCTCTGTGCTAACAGCTCAGAGCCTGGAGCCTGCTTCGGATTCTGTGTCTTCCTCTCTCTCTGTCCCTCCTCCAATCACACTCTTTCTCTCTCTCTCTCAAAAATAAAAAATTAAAAAAAAAATTAAAAAAAAAGAGTATCAGACTTAAAGGCTTACCTCACATTTTTGGTATGGCAAACTACAATTGAGGAAATACATAAAACTTATGTGTAACAGTCATTCAATCTCATACTAACAGCTGGACAACTTTTTAATTAAGTCACTTTTCCTTACATGGGAAAGTTCTTATCTACAGAATGATAGGATGGCCCAAATGAAAACCCAAGGGACGTATAAATAATAATTCCCTATATTTTTATGGAATTGTGAAGTAATCCTCCTGAAACATTCAAAGATTAGAAGCTTCAGTGCGAGAGTTCTAAACATAGTTTTTAGAGCCACAGATTTTAACTGGTTTTGAGAGCTTGGAGAGGTCCCAAAGAGCAATAAAAATGAAAGATGAGTTAGAAAACCTGTCCTTATGAGGGAAAGACTGAAAAACAGCCTTGTGTGAGATGCTAAAGGAAGTTTGCCCTTTATGAGGAAATGGGTGGTACTGAGTCCCATGGCCCGTGCTTGATGATAGAAGGCAACACATCTCAGATCCTTGATCAAGGCAAGAGAAAAGTGCAGTTTTTCCTTGTGCCATGTGTCTCTCCAGCAGGATCCAGAAGGCAAGACTAGACCCACATTCTTTCACCATTGTAATCTGAGAGCCTAGCAGAGTCCACAGTGAACTCAATAAATGCTTTTTGAATAAAAGAATGAGCTCCACGCTACCTCGTATTAATTACAGTGACTTATTGAATGCTACCTTTTATTCAACTGTTAGCAGAACAGAAGCATTTCAGAAACCCCTAATACTTATGTAGTAAGCTACTGCTTTTACTTGTAATTGCTACAAGCTTTTAGTTGAAAAAACAAAACTTAATGACAAAAGTTTTAAATGATAATGTCTAATGCTACCAAAGATACTGGGTATTATACAGAAGGATAAAACAATGATGAAACATAATTAGAAGTATATATCAAGATCTCTAAAAATGAACTAGTAATTCCACTGAGAAAAATCAATCTTATGGAAATAATTCTAAACACAGAGAAAAATAACCTTCCTGGATGTTGTGATGTTATTTATAATGATAAAATCTGGAAGTAACATAAAGGTCCATGTAGAAAAGACATGAGCATAGGGTGAATCATTCAACACTAGCACAGACAAGGTATAAATCATGCTTTAATATACAAAACAGCTTTCCCCATACTTAGGATTGTTTCTAAGGGAACTGTTAAGGTTCAGAGAACTCAAATAACTCCTAACAAAAAAAAACTACCCATCTTCCAAATATATAATTTGGGGTTTCCTCCTTGTGGAGGATTATTATGTTTATAAAAACATAAAATGAAAATGAGAATAGCTCCTATGAGCTCTTTTTTTTTCCACGTAAAGCTGTGAAAAGAAATAGCCCTTGTTTCCAGAGAGTAATCATCAATTTAATGAAACAGAGAGAGAGAAGATTCCTCTTCACTGGAGATTTATTTCTTTGTAACGAAAGCAAAGGGGACCATACATGTCGATTATGCCACTGTGTCTAGCCACACTATTCAAACTCATAAAAACTTATTAATCTGTGTTGATTATTGTTTTTTCACACATAGCCCCATGTACCCTCATTCTTAGGAACTGGTTCAGTGGCAAAAGATACCAGCTCATAGGAATCATTCCAAATAAGAGACAACAGACTGGAAACACGCATCAGCACTCCTGTCTCGCCTCTTTCACTAATGGATCATACCATTCTAATTGGCTGAATCTAATAATGGCCTCAGAATCCTTCTCAACACAGTATTCCAGATAGCCACTAGCTATCAATCATGGAACCTCAGAGATAAGGCTTTTTACCATCCTTGAAATCAACAAATCAGGGTAATTCACTTCCCTGGTACATTTGAAATCAGATGATTTCCTCATTGGCCAGTCAAAATAAGAGAGTGTTGCCCCTTCAGAATCAACAGTATGTGGGAATTCAACATTTATCAACCTTTCTAAAATATTCAACTGCTAAGACATTTTTATTTAGTTATTTGGGACATTTTTATTTAAAACATGTTTCTATAGAAACAACTAATGAAAGAACTGTATTATACCAAGAAAATAAGGTTCTCTGTAGTATATGCATGTTTTGTGTATGTTTTCTCTCAAAATTTCACCATTTTGCCCTTATAATTGCCAAAACACAATTTAAAGATAATCAGAGTATGATCACCTGGGATATATAACTCTCAATATGTACAGAAATAATGAATTATTTCTTGTGCACAACCAAGGGTACTTGTTGTAGATACAAGAAGCCAAGGAAATGAATCTTTTAAAGCCCACAAATACTTTCATTTTCTATCCCAAGGAACACTGAGGAAATGGACACAAATTTAAAATAAAATCAAATACATAAAGTCCCTCAAAGTTCCTTGAGCATGTATCACCATTAAGTGTACAATGTTTATTCGAAGGGCCCCTACAAAAGTAGCCCTTGGGATTCCCGCATTAAGCCAGGCTCAAGGCACTGAGGGTGCCCAGTAAGTATCTGACCAACACATTCTTTCAATCTCTCCCCTCATGAATCTCACCTGGAAGATGACAGAACTATAAAAATAATCTCAGGCACAGAGAGAATCCTCATTTTCCACATAAAATAGCATCTGCCTTTTCCTATGCTGATTCTGCAAGGCAGCTTATTTACAAATACATAAATAGCTGCAACTTTACTCCAGTCTTATTGAAAAATCAAAATGGCATCATGCAAGAGAAGCATCCTAGCATACTTGGCTCAATGAGTGAAATGTAAATGGAGATGAGCCAAGCTACTTGACACTTGCTAGTCAGCTTAAGCAGATACCCTCCAGTTTCCTGTAGTGGAGGTCCCAGGGTTCTGCCTGTAGAGCCACGGAATTTACTTACATTGATAGCCCAGGGATCACACAATGATTTAGAGCTAAAGGTTGAAAAATAAATGTCAAGTTGTGGCTATATCTATTACCACACATATCAAAGGGGAATAGCATTGCCTAAATGTGGCAGGAAATTTTCCAACGTAACTACTTAAAATCAGCTACATCTTCTCATATACAGTTCCAATGAATTTTAAAAAGTTTTCACTCCAATCCTTTAGCCACCTGGACAGAATTAGAGGAATTTAAATTGTCAGGAAGAAGGCAGGAGAGAAAATGCACTTTAATTTTTATAACAGAATTTTTTGCCTTTCTTAAATTCTTTAATTAAGGTTATCTACTAGTTTAAAATCATATATATATATATTCATATATACGTTACATATTGACTTTATGTATCATATACATATGTGTGTGTACATATATATATTCATATATATGTTACATATTGACTTTATGTATCATAAAGTCATGTATCATATACATGTGTGTGTATATATATACATATACACATTCATATATATGTTACATATTGACTTTTCTTTACTGGATATGAATACCTAAACATGGGACTGCTGTTCTCTGAGTGTTTAATGCCTGCATGTGAAGCCACCTAAAAGTCACCCATAACAGTACAGTCATATCTGCTGAAGTGCCCTGCCTGACGATCACCCATTATATCCCCCAATATCAGATCACTCCTTTCCTTAGCACTCTTATTTCTTACCAATTAATGAGCAGTTTAATTTTAAGGAACCATATCATTAAACTAAAATCATCTTAAGAATCACAAAATAGAAGGTTTTAACTTTTCTCAAGGAAAAAGTTAGCTAGGGACCTAGTTTAGACAGAGCATCTGAAGATAGGCAACAAGATAATTAATGCTATCCCCCTTTGAGAATCCAAATGCTAAGATTCTCAACAACCTTTTCTGGTAATTTAAATGTTAGGCTACTCATCAAGAAGTGAAAACATCTATGTATGTTTTCACACAAAAACATCTGTGTTGTATATTAAACCAGAGTTTTAATGCTTATTTCACTGCAGTGCATTCATAAACTGGAATGTTCATCTTGGACTCAAAGACTAAATATCATGATCATATATGCTATATCTGCCTTCCTGACGACTCAAGCTTTTTGAATTACTATGTGTCCATCCTCCAACTGTATGCAGACCATATGGGGAACTTTTATTGCCCTGTATAGTTGCTGACCAACTGTCAGTATTTAAATGGTACATAATACCTTTTTTTTTTTTAATCTCAGGTTTATCAGTAGAAAAAGAATAATAAAGATAAGAAAGAAAAAGTTTGGGAAATCAATTCTGAAATGAAATGTGTATCAAGACCATCTTATAATGATGTTATCATCTTACGTTATTATGTACGCTACACCTTATATAAAAGGAATACCTAAAGGCTAGGTTCTTTTGTTTTAATTTATCATGAAGCATAGTAAACGTAGAAAATAGTTACAATAAATATCAGCCTCTTGTCTTGAAATCTACACTGCGTCTTCTGTTTTAAGGTTCACATTTTAAAATTTAACTTTGGTTATATCTACTTTAAACATAAATAATACTTCTTCAAAATGGTTTTAATTACTATTCTGCAAAGACTATGCCTATATCTGTATGGGTGAATGGCATTTATAACCATAGGATAGGATCAGATTCCAAAGATTATTAAAAACAACAAATATACAAACAGCCCAGTTACCACAGCATTCAAGTGAGTATGACACCATTGAGAAGATTTTTTTTTATTTTTTAAACAAATTATTTGAAATTTTCTTAGAAAATAGTTCATGTAATATTATTAAAATGTAAAGAAAAATTTACTTACGTGGTATCTCTAAAAAGAAATGCACTTCCCAATTTGAAACAGGTTTTATCACCTTCACAAAATGCACGTCTCAGAGAAAAGCTCTCTCCTAGGTCAAAACCTATAAAATGTAACAAATGATTTAATCCAGCAGTTTTGTTAAAATTAGGAAACTCACAGAGATATTGATTTTTAAATAGGATTTTTTGTCGTCCTTATCTATAGACTGATTTATTTCAAATAACACCCTGTTGTTTGGGCTCAGCAAAATTTCTTGATTTCATTTTTCTCCTTTTAGGCTACAGAAGTATAAAATATGTTGCAAAAGACTCAAATGTTAATTTTCTTTGACTTAGGAATTATCTTAAGAAAATAATCATAGTAGCTCATTGTAGCAGCTCTGATGTCTAAGACAGGAAATTAGTTAACTAAAAAATATTACAGAGGCGCCTGAGTGGCTCAGTTGGTTAAGTGTCCGACTTCGGCTCAGGTCATGATCTCACAGTTTGTGAGTTCGAGCCCCGTGTCGGGCTCTGTGCTGACAGCTCAGAGCCTGGAGCCTGCTTCACATTCTGTGTCTCCCTCTCTCTCTGCCCCTTCCCTGCTCATGCTCTGTCTCTCTCTGTTTCAAAAATAAATAAACATTAAAAAAAATATTACAGCAATTTAGTTGAAATTTAAGCAGTCCTGTTTTAAAAAAAAAAAATCATGCCTTAGAAGAATATATACTGATGTGGGTAAATGCTTTGATTTCAAATTCAAAATATGTATCATGATTATGTATGTGTGTGAGAGAGAGGGAGAGAGGGAGTGAGGGAGAGAGAGGAAAGGAAGACAGAGCAAGGAAGATAGGAATGTTATACCAAAATAGGAATCATGGCTGTATTTGGGTAGTGAGATCTTTTATTACTAAATTTTCTTTTCTTTTTTCAAAATTTCTACAATGGATACAACTTCTATGATTTTAAATAACTTTTTTTCTCCAAGAAATTGAGTTGTTGTTAGTTAATATAGTACTCTGCTCTTTTTTTTCTACATCATTTATCTTCCTTCTTTTTATTTTCTTATACTGATGTTACCAGCCTAAATTATAATGTCAAAGAATCACTTGTGATAAACTCCACATGTGCTGATAATTTTATACAAAATGCTTCTTTGCAAAGGATGATAAAGCTCACCTGAAACTTCAAGTTTATCTCTGTTGTCCTGTGGAAACTGATGTCCTTCTGTTCTCAGTACAGGACACTGTTTTTCTATTAAAAAAAAAATTGAAGATTTGCACTGCATTTGTCATCAATTTTTTTCAATAAGTTTGAATCAGACAATACAACTAGAAACTTAAGATAAAATGAAAATAATAAGCAATTTTGTTAAATTTCTATAGATTGGGGATAAGAATATTACCCCCCTCAGAGTATCTGTGAGTTTGTGAGGGTTACATGTGGCTGGTGCAGAGTGAATGCTTGTGTTAGCTATCATTACTACTACTGCTATATTACTCTAATTTTCTAATTGTTGCTGTACACTTTTGACATTAGGAAATCAGCTTTAACATCATTAAAATTTCATATGCAAAATATATTCTAATATTAAAACAAATGAACTGCTACTATATTTGAACACAAATTTGATTCAACTTTTCTTGTCAGGTGATACTACACTTTAGAGAAGGGGACTACTATGGACTGAATGTGTCCCCCCAAAATACATATGTTGAAGCTTTGATCCCCAATGAGGTATTATTTAGAGGTGAAGCCTTTGGGAGGTAATTAGGTTTGGACGAGGTCATACGAGTAGAGCTCTCATGATGGAGCTGGCGTCCTTAGGGGATGGAGAAACAATATCTCCTCCTTTCTCTGCACCATATAAGGACACCAGGAAGGGGGCCCTCACCAGCATCTGGCCATGTTGGAACCCTGACCTGAAGTTTCCCAGCCTCCAGAACTGTGTGAAATTAATGTCTATTCTTTAAGCCACCCAACCTAGGACATTCCTAGAACAGCTTGAATTGACTAAAGCAGCAACACAGATGGAAATTATCACAATAAAATTACAAAGCAAAGACATCTGCCATACAAAAGTGGCCTATACTTTTAAAAATTAGATAAAATCATTGAGAAAGTACTAACTATGTGCTAAGGCACCTAATGAAACTTAAAAAATAAAGGTAAAATTAGTCTCTACTTACAGCGAATGCATACATTCAATACTACCACAACACCTTAATAAAGTAATATATATGCATGCATTAGCTTTTTGTTGTCTGAGATATGCTTAAATCTAATTCAGGCTAGATTCTATGAAGGTTAGAGTCAATTGTGAGAAAAATGCAGCAAATTTTTAGAATATGTCAAGGTAACTATATAACTGGACAGATATTCTAAAAATAATTAATTAACTATTATGGCATCACACAATCACATTCTTAATTCTCCAAGTCTAAAATCCTGGTTGAGTTTATTGACCTAAAAGTGTTTTTTTTTTTTTTAAATACAATGTATTGTCAAATTGGCTGCCATACAACACCCAGTGAGGGAGATAAACTGCTTAAAACTAAATTGCTTTCTTGCTCTCTGGAAAGTGGAAAGTACTGAATCTCAGTTCAACTGCTCAGCTCCTCAGCCCTTCATTTAACAAATGTATCATGAACTTCAGGGGTGGTGACAGAGCATCATCTAAATATATTTAACTAAAAGAATGAATCAGATTCTAAATAGTGCTGTCACTTAATCAGATTTAAAAACTGCAATACAAACACGTGAAATTGTAGTACTGAATAATCTCAGAGACTACTTAGCTACTTTGGAAATTCCTATTTCAGAAATATTAACATGATTGCAGATTTGAATAGATAGTAAAATTGGATATTTTGTAAACTTTACCAAATTTTTTAATCTGAATTCATAGTCATTTTTATAAAAACCAAGCATCTCCTCAAGATCTTTGTACTGAAAACTAGAGAACAGTGCTGAGGGAGATTTAAGTCCTAAATAACTGAAAGGTTAAACCAAGTATTTACACTGGAAGACTCAATATTGCTAAGGTGTCAATTGTCAGTTTTATCTCTAGAATCAGTATAATACCAAAGGGTTGTGTGGGTGAGCATATGTGTGTGTGTGCAAGAAACTGACAAGCTGATTCTCAAATTTATATGGAACAGCAAGAAAACTAGAATAGTTAAGACAAAATTGAAGAACAAGCCAGACAATTACACTATCAGATACCAGAAATTTCTATAATGTGGTATTGGGACACATATAAAGAGATCAAGGGAACAGAGTAGAGTCCAAAACAGACCCGAGAACATGTGGTCTTCTTATTTACCACAAAGGTGCCACTGTAATTCAGTGGGAAAAGGATTGTTTTTCCAATAAATGTTTCTGGGTCCACTGGATCTCCATATAGAAAAACACTAAATCTTGATCCTTACCTCACACCATGCAGAGAAATTAATTACAGATGATATTAGACCTAAATGTGAAATGTAAAACAATAAAGGGCTACAGAAAGACATAAGATCTTCACAAACTTGGAGTAGTAAAGATTTCGTAAGGGGACACCGAAAGCACCAATTACAAAAGATTGATAAATTGGAATTCATTAAAATTAAAATATTTATCAAAGGACATTAAAAGAGTGAAAAGGAGCCACAGACTATTGCAATATGTCTATCCAATAACATATCATAACCAGAATAAACAAGAACTCCCATAAATCAAGAAAAAAAGACTAAAAACTGTTTCGAAAACTCACAAAAAATCTAAACACTTCACAAAAGTGAAGATCCACGTTCCCAACCTACATGTGAAAATGTGCTCAACATCATTCGTAATCTAGGAAATGCAAAGTAGGACCATGATCAGATCCCACTAAATGGCTAAAAATTAAAGAACTGACAGCACCAAGTTTTGATGAGAATGTGGAGCAAAAGAACTCCCCCACATGGTTTGTGAGAGTGGAAATCAATGCAACCACTTCAGAAAACTGACAGTGTTCACTAAAGCTAAATACACATGAACTCTTTGACTTGGAAATTCAATGGCCCAAGAAAAATGAGCATAAAAAAATGAGTGTAAATATCCCTTTTAGAAGAGAATATTCATTTGTAGCATTACTCATAATAAGATAAAAATGGAAACCCAAATGTTCACTGACAAGGGAATAAATGAATAAATTGTGGTTATATACAATGAAAAATTGTATAGCAATAAAAAAGAATAAACTTCTGACACATGCAACAACTGGAATGCATCTGACAGATACATTATTAAGTAAAAAGAATACCATTCCCAAAAGAATACAGACTGTATAATCTCATTTATATGAAGTTCAAAAGACTGTACAACTAACTAATCTACATCAGAGTACTGGCTACCTTGGTGGGATATTACCTGAAAGAAGATAGAGGAAAGCCTTCTGGGGTTCTGGAAACATTCTATAATTTGGTCTGAGGGGCAGTTACACAGATGTCTAAATGTGTATGTAAAAAATTCACTGCACTATGCATCTAAGATTGATGCTTTGTATGTGTAGTACCTCATCAACATGAGGAAAACAGCATGTCTGTAAGAAACTAAGCTAAAAATGATTCCTGAAAAACAAAACTGAAATTCTAATCAAATTTTTATAGTGACTTTGAATGACTATATGACTGTAATAAATGAGATTAACTTTAAATTCTCCACAACATATGTAGGGAAAGCCCAACAGATGATTGACAAAACAAATCTCATGACAGCAGAAAGGGAGTTTCTACTATGATACTTTCATCTTAAGGGGTCTGTTGGCCTACTACCAACTTGGAAACAATACATGTCTGTCTTAAATTCTTCCAAAGACTTAATGAACATATGATGATGTCAAAGTAATAAACCTGTCACTTTGAAATGAATGGAATTCAACATTTCCAGCAATATTCATGAAAGTAAGTCTCCACTAAAATCTTTAGTTTATGAAAATCAAATGTAGCTTCACATATTTAGAGCATGTGCTTTATTGTGAAAACCTGAACAAAATAAAGGAAAACTAAATGTTAATTATTTGGGGGTAAGATTCAAGGTGCCATCATCTGAATGCATGAGTCTTAGGGATCCGTTGCATACAAATGGCAAAGCAGTAGATGTGGCTCTCACAAGTTGGCTGTATTATTTTCTATAAATATTGACACATATATTTTAAAATAAAGTAAAGCACACTTCTTGAGTGAATGTGCATATACCTTAAAGAACAACTGATAAGATCCAAATGTCATCCCAACAGGTAGACAGAGAAGAATCATTGCAGCAGTGTCACTGCAAAGGCTCTCTGGAATGTTCCAAAAGTAATTACTACTAAAATTTCACCATGAAACATGCACTACTTAGGGACCCTTAATCGACAGACCTTTTGAAGAGCAAATGCAAAGGTTTTTGACAAATTCATTCTAAGATATTGTTAGTGATTATCAGACCCACCTTCCTCCTGAACTGGCTTGAAGGACCTGGGTAGCTCACGGGGTCAGAAGGATATTCAAAGGAGGGCGTCTAGGTCTCATATGGGTAGATTATCTAGATTTTACCTTGATTATGTACCAAAAAAATACATACTTTTAAAAAAATATTTTACTCTTATATCTCTCTAAAAATTAGAATCCTGAGGACCTAAGAACAAATTATTCATGAAAAGTTAGACAACTTTGCCCAAGATCACCTAGTGACTCAATGGCGAAGTTGAAATAAAACCCATTTCCTGTAAGAAATAGGTTCTTTCCTAAGAAGCCAGACAACTTTTTCTCTGTATTAAACACTGCTTCCTAAAACCACATTCTAAACAAAGTAAGAGTATCTATGACACTCTATTCTTTAGTAGAAATGCATTTTGTTCAGGCTCTCAGTTTCAAGGTTGCTTTAAAAAAAATCCCTTGTTCCCTTAATCTCTAAATCCTTATACTGTGTTCCTACCTGCTGGCTGAGCCTTCCATTATATTGCTAAGTATTCTCTTTGAGATTAGTTCACCTGTTTTTTGAAACCTATATTTCCTATCATTGTTCTGATACTTATTTCTATACCCATTCACACAAAAATCTTTAGTTTAATATAGTATTCGCTGAAGACATGTTGAGTTCCGCTTTCTCACTTTTTTTTTCTTACTATTCACTGAAGGCATGTTGAATTACTTCTTTATCCTCTCAAACAACTAAGAAGCCTAGCTGGTTAAAACCCATTCTTTTAGTTTTTCTTTTTTTTTCGGCTGATTTAATACCTAGAAGATTTGTGTGTGTTGCTGATGTTCATACTGCAAACAGACTAGTCACTCTCCATGGCCACAAAGGCCTCTGGCCTTTGGGAAAAGCCAGGAGGCAAGGTTATTACTTATGCACTACAAAGACAAAAAGAACAGTCAACATTGGAGGCATGATGAAAAATAAATATAAATGCATTCTGTTACACTTCTTACAATGTGTTAAAGATTCTTAATATTAAGCTATTTATATACTACCTTACTGATGGCAAAGAAAGAAAATATATAATTTTTCTAGTGGAAATATAAGTTATATTTTAACTTTGCTAAAGTGCACGTTTCCACACATTTGTATTTAAATAACAATGTATTTAAGGTATAATATGACATCACAATATTCACCTAACTGTCAATTATAGAAGTCTTTAGGGAAGACATGTTACTTAAAGATATACTTTCATAAGCCTACCTGTTCACATTTCTGGGAAGAGTCCTCTAGGGCAAGGGTCAACCATCTCCCAAGAAGTCTCACAGGGCAGTATTTATTGCTTTGGTGAATTTACTAGATCCCAAGGTCCAGCCTTTGATCTCGCAAAGTTAGAAATCAGATTTTAGGGGGCACCTGGGTGGCTCAGTCGGTTAAGTGTCCGACTTCGGCCCAGGTCATGATCTCATGGTTCGAGGATTTTAACCCCGTGTCAGGGTCTGTGCTGGCAGCTCAGAGCCTGGAGCCTGCTTCGGATTCCTTGACTCCCTCCCTCTCTGCTCCTCCCCCACTCACACTCTGTCTCTCTTTGCAATGAATAAATGTTAAAAAAAAGAAAAAAAGAAATCAGATTTTGGTAACATACGGAGCACAGATGCATTTCTCAGTAGCAAATGTGCCTTCACCTTCTCCTCCTCATTCACCTGATTACAGTCTCCTAGTCTTTCTTGTTATTTCTGCCACCTGCCAAGCAGGTGGGACCTTCCTTCCTTGGGACCTTGGTATATGCTTCTTTCCAGGTGTTCACATCCCTCAGTCTCTCACAACTTTCATGTTTCTGCTTAAATGTCCCTTCATGAGGGCAGCCTTCCCTGCCCACCCTATACATAATAAACAACCTCTCCTCCCTTCATATCATGTAAGATTGCCAAATACAGAAGGAAACCAAAACAGGATACTCATTAAATTTGAATGTCAGATAAATAACAAAGATATTTTTAGTATAGGTATATTCCATGCAATGTTTGGGACATACTTACACTTAAAAAATTCATTATTTATCTAAACTTCAGATTTAACACAGCGTCCTATATTTTGTCCGGCAACCCTGCTCACATGCTAATACTCAGTGATGCCAGGTATGATGGTAGCATGGATTAAAGAGGTGACAGTGGAAGATGAAAACAGGGGGAGTAATTGAGATGCAAGAATCAACATAACCTGATAAAGGACTGAATGTAGGGAGGAAGGGGAATTGGTTCACTTAGCTGTCTGGGTAAAAATTTAGTTTTTGTAAATGAGTCCCGCTTGAGGAAGAAAAGATTTGTCAATGAATAAATTAATCTGTGGTGGAAGAGAGAAGGAGTTAGAAAGCTTAAGTTGGGGGCGCCTGGGTGGCTCAGTCAGTTAAGCATCCAACTCCTGATTTTGGCTCAGCTTGTGATCTTGAGGCTCGTGAGTTCAAACTCCGTGCTCTCAGCATGGAGCCTGGTTGGGATTCTCATTCTCTCTCTCTCTCTCTCTCTCTCTCTCTCTCTCTCTGTCTCTCTCTCTCTCTCTCTCCTTCCCTCCCTCCCTCCCCTGCTTCCCCACCCCCCCCCACACACACTCTCTCTCTCTCAAAATAAATAAATGAACTTAAAAGAAAGAAATGTTAAGTTGGAAGTGCCATTAAGAAATTCAAATTGTTAAGTTATTGATAGATAGAAATACAGGCATGGAACTCAAAACAGAGGTCTAGTGTGTGAAGTAAATTTGGGAGTACTAGAATATAAATCACATTTAAAGCCATGAGGACGGAAGAGATTACACGCAGAATGAGTTGAGAAGAAAAGATGGGAAAGGACTACCTCCTGAGAAATCTCAACATTTCTCTCCCTCGTCCATTTTTCTTGCTTTATTTTTCCTATTTCTTCATATCTTCAGAAGTACACATTCAATACATTATGGAGCTATTATTACCTGTAAAATCACAATTAAAATCTGTCTAGCTGCATAGATGTTCTATTTATCACTCTTCTTTTCTAACATGCGTTAAAGAAAATTGTTTTCCTTACCTTTAGTAACAAAACCTATAACACAGCATTTGCCTCAAGATTAGAGTCTGGAACGTGAAAAGTAGCAATTTACCCAAGAGACAGAATTGGTTTCTTTTCTTTTCATAAATAGAGCAAAGAAGACCTTTAGGTGTTTCACACTTTCTAAAAAAAGACTAAAACAGACTTCCCGTTGGACTGCAGGGGAAGCAGTCCTTTTTATTTTATTGTTACAGGTTGCCCGCAGGCCCCTGTACATTTCCTACTTTGACAATATCTTTGAAAAGGATTACAGAGTGTCCCAGGTTCGGAGAAAAACACTGGTTAATAAATAATAGGTAAAGATCGATGGACCAGAATATAACAAAAATAATATGGAAAAGTGACCAAACATGAAAACAAAAAAAGTGAGAACACAGCTATTTTAACAGAAAAGTCACAAAAGATCACAAAATCCTTATAGCATCTTGTGGGTTTGTCGTCGTTGTTGTTGTTTTTATTTTTTTATTTTTTTTTTAACGTTTATTTATTTTTGAGACAGAGAGAGACAGAGCATGAATGGGGGAGGGTCAGAGAGAGGGAGACACAGAATCTGAAACAGGCTCCAGGCTCTGAGCTGTCAGCACAGAGCCCGACGCGGGGCTCGAACTCAAGGACCGCGAGATCATGACCTGAGCCGAAGTCGGCTGCTTAACCGACTGAGCCACCTAGGCGCCCCTTGTTGTTGCTTTTAAAACAAAGCTGTTCCTCCAAAGAATACCTGGTTAGGACCTATAATATTTATTTATAATTGTGAAATTTTCCTCCACTTTAAAAATTTAGGAGTTACATAGCATATTTGTCAGTTACATGGCACCACACTGAACATGAGGAATTCTTAAAAACACAAAACTCTCCATACGATAGCACACTTTCCACTCTTGAGTTTAATTAAGAGTGCAGTGTGTTTCAATTAATAAAAGCCAAATTTCAGAATAACAGTTTTTCCTTATAATTGATAGTAAACTAGCTTTAAAAGGTATATGTGTATGGTCTAGGGCCTAAGTTTATAATCAATTCCATCTAGACACTTAACATGAAGTTTTACCATAAGTAAAAGAAATGGCATTCTATCATCTCTCCTTTTATCAAGTCTGGTTTGTTTTTTGTTTTGTTTTGTTTTGTTTTGTTTTTGGGGTATGTTTTTTGCTGCCTTTCCTTACTCTGGTCTTCTGTTTTTATTATTTTTGATGATAACTCAGTACTTGGCCTTAGACCAGATTTAGGAAAGTAAAAGAAAAAGAGGAAACTTTAATTACATAAACATAATACATAAACTTCTATCACAGTGGAAAGTTTTAAGAAAATTTAATGCAGATTTTAAGATCTATACAATGTATGTTTTTAATACAATTCTCTTCTCTTTAATATGATTCTCTTTTGACAACTGAGCTAAAACTGCCACATTCAAATTATTTATCTACAATATGAAAATATATAAATATGCCTTAACTCATAATATCAATGTAATAGTAAAACTGATAAAAGAATAAGAAATAACTGAATTCTTAATGGCTTCAAGATTTTAAAATTCAAGTTGTATTGCATCTTTACATATTACTCTTGAATTCTATCCCAACTGGAACAATATTCCACGTATCATTAAATATACTATAGAGTTAAAATAAAGCAATTAAAAGACTCAATTTATCCTTCGTATATTTAGGTTTAACAGTAGACTGTTGACAACTTCACAGACTCCAAAGTTGAAACCCTAGCCTCTCCCTCAGATTTGTTATATTTTATTTTTAGATGTAATCACTTCCCTCCGGTAAATGGTTAGTGACCACACACACAGGTCTGCACATGAGGAAACTAAAAAGGGAACCTTGCACTGTGAATCAGAGACACAAGACACAAGAGCCCCCTGTCAGGCCATGCCCAGCGTGTCATATTCTTCAATAATCCTTATGACAGTGCTGTGCAAACATTTTCAGTTAATGCAAATGATACCTGAAGTTAAGCAATTGCCATGGCATGTTCAGTATGTGTTGCTTCAGGAGCACCTTCTACCAAACAGCCTGATAAAAATCAACTCTTAATTTTTGTCTGTATTACTTTCTCTCAGTGCTTCATGTTATGTGAATCTTGTTAAGAGTTCAGATTAATTCTGAATTCACACTCCTTAGGAAAATCTTTCAGAAAGATAACTTTGGTAAAGTTAATTGGACCAGAATATATGCATTTTAGTAGTCCTACATACAATAAATAGAACCTGATTAAAGAATTGCAATACCATGGGGCACTTGGGTGGCTCAGTCGGTTAAGTGTCCGACTTCGGCTCAGGTCATGATCTTGTGGTTCATGGGTTCGAGCCCTGCATTGGGCTTTGTGCTGGTGGCTCAGAGTCTGGAGCCTGCTTCGGTTTGTGTCTCCCTCTCTCTGTGCCCCAACTCCCACTCGTGCTCTGTCTCTGTCTTTCTCTCTCTCTCAAAAATAAATAAACATTAAAAAAATTAAAAAGAAAATAATTGCGATACGAAAGCTGCAAAAGCAAAACATTCAGGGGAATTCCAAAATGGGGAAGTTTCAGTAGTGTAAAATGATTAAGTTCTAATGTTGCTGCACAACATTGTGCCTATAGTTAACAATACTGAATTATATATACACTTAGATATTTCTTCAGAGAGTAGATGCCATGTTGGGTTCCTACCATGGTTTTTTAACTTAAAAAAGTTACTAAAGGAAAAAATAACAAAAAATAAATAAAATAAAATAAAATAAAATAAAATAAAATAAAATAAAATAAAATAAAGAAAACCTGGTAGGTAAGATGCAAGATAACCAGCTAAAAAAGAAAAAAAAAAGACAAAAATGTCGGTTAATACTCCCACAGGTGAGTATTTCTACAAGTGTTTTCCTTAGACATATCATATTAGATTCACGTGGGGAGTCTGTTAAAGAAATTAATTGCTGAATCCCACCCCAGCCTGTCTTGCATAATGGCAATCTCGGAGTGGGATTTAGGAATCAATACCCCAGATGATTCTTGGTCAAACTAAAACTGGAAATTGATTTATTGTAGATCCTTCAAATCATTATTATTGTTAAAAGCATTGATTATGCACTAGCATGTCCCTAAAACTGTGTCCATCTCAACCAAAGATTCATTTTCCTTTCTAACCAAAGAAGTCTTATCCTCTCCTTTTAAGTTGCAAATCACATTACCTACTAATGCTTCTTAAAAGGAGGGAACAAACAAAATAACTAAAATTAACAACTCAGGCAACAGCAGATGTTGGCGAGGGTGCAGAGAAAGAGGAATCCTTTTGCACTGCTGGTGGGAATGAAAACTGGTGCAGCCACTCTGAAAAACAGTATGGAGCTTCCTCAAAAAATTAAAAATAGAACTACCCTACGACCCAGCAATTGCACTACTAGGCATTTATCCAAGGGATACAGGTGTGCTGTTTCGAAGGGACACATGCACCCCCATGTTTATAGCAGCACTATCAACAATAGCCAAAGTACAGAAAGAGCCCAAATGTCCATCGATGGATGAATGGATAAAGAAGATGTGATATACATATACAATGGAGTATTACCCAGCAATCAAAAGGAATGAAATCTTGCCATTTGCAACTACATGGATGGAACTGGAGGGTATTATGCTAAGTGAAATTAGTGAGTCAGAGAAAGACAAAAATCATATGACTTCACTCATATGAGGACTTTAAGAGACAAAACAGATGGACATAAGGGAAGGAAAACAAAAATAATATAAAAACAGGGAGGGGGACAAAACAAAAGAGAGTCATAAATATGGAGAACAAACTGAGGGTTGTTGGAGGGGTTGTGGTAGGGGGATGGGCTAAATGGGTAAGGGCCATTAAGGAATCTACTGAAATCATTGCTTCATTATATACTAACTAATTTGGATGTATATTTTAAAAAATAAAAAATAAAGTTAAATAAAAAAAAAGAAGAAGATGTGGTACATAGATACAATGGAATATTACTTGTCAATCAAAAAGAATGAAATCTTGCCATTACCAATAACATGGATAGAACTAGAGTGTGCTATGTTAAGCAAAATTAGTCACAGAAAGACAAATTTCATATGACTTCACTCATATGTGGAATTTAAGATACAAAACAAATGAACATAAGGGAGGGAAGCAAAAATAATATAAAAATAGGCAGAGGGACAAAACATAAGAGACTCTTAAATACAGAGAACAAACTGAGGGTTGCTGGAGGGATCTTGAGTGAGGGGATGGGCTAAATAGGCAAGGGGCATTGAGCAGGGCACTTGTTGGGATGAGCACTGGGTGTTATATGTAGGTGATGAGTCACTGGATTCTACTCCTGAAATCATTATTGAATTATATGCTAACTAACTTGGATATAAATTTTTTAAAAAAAGGAGAAGACATAAAGAAATTAAGAGTCAAAACATCATCAGAGTGAACGCCCCTTGCCCTATGGACTTCCTTTTGCCATGAGTCACTTCTGATTTATTTCTCACTGAGGAAGGAAAGTGTTTTCCCCCAAAAAAGCATGACAGCCTCAGGATATCATTGATACAGTGGCAGAATATTCAAACTTTCATGTGGATTATTAGGAAATGCACCTCCTGACGAATTAATATAAAAATCACAAAGACTGGGACGCCTGGGTGGCTCAGTCAGTCAAGCGTCTGACTTCAGCTCAGGTAATGATCTCGCAGTCTGTGAGTTTGAGCCCCGCATCAGGCTCTGTGCTGACAGCTCAGAGCCTGGAGCCTGCTCCCAATTCTGTGTCTTCCTCTCTCTCTGTCCCTCCCCTGCTCAGTCTCTCTCTCTCTCTCTCTCTCTCTCTCTCTCTCTCTCAAAAATAAATTTAAAAAATTTTTAAAAAATCACAAAGACTTACATAACACTAAGAGATTAAGATTTGTTATATCTTAGACTGTTTTTATGTGTGCTTCAAACTCAGAAGCCTCTACTAGAGCATGTTTATACCCCTTAGCAATACTTCTTAAAGATATAGTCAAAATAGTAGGCACAATAAGACTCATAGTTTCAGAATGCATCATCATATGTGACCATCGTCAGAATACATTATATGTGATTCTTTGCGTAAGAGAGTTGAAGTGTCTCTTTGCTTAGAAAATGGCTTCTCTAGTGTGTCTAGTTTGACTTAAAAGTACATCTAAATCAGTAGTTTATACATACTCAAAGTTCAAGAAAAGTTTTCCAAATTAGGCACGTAATTATTTTTAAAAATCAGAGATGAGAGTAAATGTTTCAAACTGCCTTCAAGCCCTTTGGAAATATTTGTGAAGTTGATAATTTAATAACTGCAAATAAATATCTATTTAGTGCTAAGTGCTCTAACAACTGTTCATCTTTTGTACATTTCATCTGAGATACTATAAAACTTACTTAAACTACATTTCCTTTTATATCTCCTAGTTTTCACTTTTCCCTAATTAAGATTAGACATGTCCCTGGTTAATCCTAATTAGTGATAGACATGTGTACTTATAACTTATGACAAGGGGTGAAAGAAGAAAAGTACATGCAGAGAATCACACACATATATTTATATTTTTAAATATCAATGAAAGGAAGGAAAGGCTATTTAGACTAATATAATATGGGAAAATGAGGTGATTTTAGAAATTCTCAATGTGCAAAATTAAAGGTCAATGGGAAAAAAGAATGAATTTATTTTGTACTTGTAGATTTAATCTATGGCCTCCTTAACCCCAACAATTTACTTCGATGAGTTTTAAAAATAACTTGAAGACTATAAATAACATTTGGTGACTGGACAAAAGAGGTGGCCTGGATACCTGACTTGTCCCTGACCGTCACGGAAGTGGAAGCAGGAAGCAGAAGCATTGCCATCCAGAGCCAAAGTTTCCAAGAGCCAGCATGCCTCATTGTGCCTCGAAACCATGTGAACAAGTGGCTGCAGGTCTGCAACAAAACAAAATACTGGAATTGAGCTTACAATTCCTTTCATCATTATCTCTAGAAAATCCTCATCACCAAAGAGAACACAATAGATTTTTACACTACATAGAATTATATAATTGGATATATGATTATATATGTAGTTATACATAATTTATCAATATACACCTTAGTGTGTATTAAAAAGTTTCAAAAATATTTTCAGATTACTTCCTAATTATCAATGTCCACACAGCCTCTTATAACTTAAATTTTCTCTTCTTTTCATGTGTTTTTTAAAGCTATACCACTTTAAAATGATTTTATGTATGCAATTTAGAAATATAGACATATATATACACATATATATACACACACACATATATGCATACACATATATATGTGTGTGTGTATATATATGTATATATATATATAAATGTGTGTGTGTGTATATATATATACATATATACATATATATATATATATATATATACATATATATATATATATGTATATATATATATATATATATATATTTCTAAATCCTGGTAAAATACACCTAACATAAAATCTAAAATCTTCATCACTTTTAGGTAGAATTAAGTACCATCATATTATTGTGTAATCATCACTATCATCCATAATTTCTCATCTTGCAAAACTGAGACTCTATAACTATTGAACATTAACTCCCCATTTCTCCCTCCCCAATCCTTGGCAACTACCACTCTACTTTCTGACTCTATGAATTTGATTACTCTAGGTAACTCATATAAGTGGAATCATACAGTATTTATCCTTTTGTGACTTCATTTCATTTAGCATAATATCCTTAAAGTTCATTCATGTTGAAGCATATGTCAGAATTTCCTTCCTTTTTATTTTAATTTTTTTTTAAGTTTATTTATTTTGAGAGAGAGAGAGAGAGAGGGAGAGAGAGAGCGAGAGAATCCCAAGCAAGCTCTGCTCAGCATGGAGCCAATGCAAACTAGATCCCACAACAGTAAGATCATGACCTGAATTGATATCAAGAGTCCAGTGGCTAACAGACAGCCACCCAGGAGACCCCAAAATTTCCTTCCTTTTTTAAAGCTGAATAATATTGCACTGTATATATATATATACCATGTTTTGTTTATCCAGTCATCCACTGATGTATACTTGGGTTGCTCCTGCCTTTTGGCTAATGTGAATAATGTTACTATGAACATGAATGTACAAATACCTGTCCAAACCCTGCTGTCAATTCTTTTAGTTACATACCCAGAAACGGGATTGCTGGATCATATGATAATTCTATTTTTAATTTTCTTAAGAACCAACATACTGTTTGCCATACCAGCTACACCATTTTATATTCCCATGAACAATGCACAACAGTTCCAAATTCTCTCCATCCTCATCAACCTTATTATTATTTTTTTAATAGCAACCATCCTAATGGGTATGAGAGGGTATCTCATTATGTTTTTGATTTTCATTTCCCTAAGGATTAGTGATGTTGAAGGTCTTTTCATATGCTTATTTCCATTTGTATATCTTCTCTAGAGAAATGCCTATTAAATCCTTTCCCCATTTTATAATCTGGCTATTGTTGAATTGTAGGAGTTCTTTATATATTCTGGATATTAGTCCCTTTCAGACATATGATTTGCCCATATTTTCCTCCTTGTTGTGGGTTACCTCTTCACTCTCTTGATTGTGTTCTTTGCTACAAAGAAATTTACTTTTATGTCATCCAATTTACCTATTGTTCTTGTCACCTGTTCTTTTGGTGTCATCTACAATGGATTTATATTTTTACAATATAATCTTATTATTCACAATTCTATTTTCTCTTCTATATATTAGTGTTACACATTTTGTCTTAACTGATGTTACATTTTCTATAAACATAACTATGTTGTTACTGGGAGGAATAATCACTGCTACTGGAGTGATTACTATAGATACATGTGAAAAGCAATCTTTCCTTATGTTTAAAGAAAAGAATGGATATATATAATTCCTGCCTGAGCCTACCACTGGCATCATATTTAACATTAATGTGTTATCATCCATAACCATTTGTTTTTCTAAATATAGACTACTACTTTATAGGTATTACAGTAAAAGATTTAGTAAACAGAATCCCGAAAATGGAAAACTTAAATAGTATGCAAATTAATTTTTATAGTGAAATAACATGAAAATAAACTGTAAGTAAAAATATAACGGCTCCTTCAGTGTATTTAACAACTGCAGTATTATTAGAATAGCTATTCTAAGACTTCTAAATATGCAAATAATATTGAATCATTTATTTGCCATCATTTAAATTTTATTCAAGAGTCAAATATAAAAGAATCCATCACACCAATGTCTAAATGTTGTCAGTACACACTCTAGAAAAAAACTAAAGTTATCATCTTTGGTATTCTGCATGTGCCAAATACTCTAAGATCAGCACTTTAAAATTAATTCAAGATTTTAGATATTTCTGGATGAATAGCTAGAAGTAGCAATTGCAACACTAAAATCGTGTGTGGTTCTAAATATCAAACAGCTGGTTTTATGCCTTATTTCTTTTAAACTCTTTCATCTAGATATAGTCTTAATCCTCATATGACTTTGCAAACTTATCCTATTATTTCAGTTAGTAGTTGTTAAAGCAATTAATTCTATTTCAAATAAATGAACTCAAAAATACTAATTTAATTATCAGATATCCTTGATTTTTTTATTTTTAACCACGAATTTTTTTATCTTCTAGACATTTTTGTTACTTAAAGGAATTTCAATTACTAACACATAGACAAGAATAAAAGAAGTTTTACACTACTATAGTCATTAAATATTCAATAAAAAATTACCATGCAAATAATCTTCAGGTACATATGAATTAAATCAGAAAATTTTACCAAATATTTAAGCAGAAATTATCACTGACCTTTCATTTAAAAAATTTTTCAGAGAATAGACCAAGAGAACACAGGTAAATCATTAAGGCAGCAAAATTATTACAATATACTCAACAATGATATTGTAAGAAAGAGAAAATTACTGGCAAATCTCTTTTGAACACAGATGTGAAACTGTCAACAAAATTTTAGTACAGTAGAGGAAAACATCAACAGAACAAAAAGGCAACCTACTGAAAGGGAGAAGATATTTGAAATGATACATCTGATAAGGAGTTAATATCCAAAATATGTAAAGAACTTATACAAGTCAACACCAAAAAAAAAAACAAAAAAAAAACCCCATAATTAAAAAATGGGCAGAGGACTTGAATAGACATTTTTCCTAAGTGACTTCTATTAGTTGATAAATTAGCAGTGTAGTATAGAGATTAAAACCATGGCTTATGTCTGGGCTTTGCCACTTATAAACAAGTTATGTAATCTCACTAAGCCTTCGTTTATTTACCTGAAAACTGATAATAACACTAGCAATAAATTATTTAACAACTGGGGAAAGTATAGTAGAGGTCCTTGAACATATTAAGTATTCATACAAATTACCTACTATTATAAGTGTTTGCTCTACATATTCATAAATAATAATAAAAATTGGGGGTGCCTGGATGGCTCAGTTAGTTAAGTGTCTGACTCTTGATTTCAGCTCAGGCCATGATCTCAGGGTCCTGAGATCAAGCCCTGTGTCAGGCTCTGCACTGAGGCGGGAATCTGCTCCAGATTCTCTCTCTCTCCCTCTCTCTGTGCCCCTCTACCGCTTATGCATGTGTGCACTCTTTCTCATAAATACATAAATAAATAAATAAATAAATAAATAAATAAATAAATAAATAAATAAAATAATTAGTAAAAGTTCAGTTGTCTCCTCAGCCTGAGGTTGATAGTGATATTTGGACAATGGGAAAATGTCAAAGCACCCATAAATTTATGTTCATTGAAGGTTTGGTCCCTCTTACAGCAACAAAGACCCAGAGAGCTATATAGCCATATGTATATTAACTCAATCTTGAGGTCTCCCAACTGTTTCCTTGAGTCACTTAGCGGTTCATAGCACTTAGCTTCAATCTCATTTATGCAAAACGCTTGAAGAATAAGATGTTATGTTTAGTTGACTAAATGTCCTAGTTATTGATGAATTGCCATTCCACCCTCTAATGAAATGCCTTTCACCAAGTTCAGCAAGAACTTGAGAGAATTCTTTGTTCTCCCCATTTAATTCAAATCTTGGTGGTACTTCCTATAGCTGACTACTCCCTCCTTGAAATCTTCATTCTCATTGGTTATCCCAGCCCTCACACTCTCTGGGATTTCTCTCTAAATCCCTTCTCAAATCTTTTTGCTACCTGATATCTTAATCCTCGGATCTGTGGGCCTTCCCCACCTTGTCTTTATAATGTCTCTTGAGGTGATCTCACCATTTCTTGGCTTTGAACAGTACCTGTCAGATGAATCTAAAATTTCTATCCCCAATCCAGTCTTCTCTGAACATTAGACTGTAGCCAGCTGCCTATTCTATATTTCCTCTTAGATGGTGCACAAGACACCTGTAATTTAATATGTCCAAGTTAAATGCTTGATTCTCAACCACAACTTATTCTTCTCATGCTCTTCCCAGTCTCAATTAGTGCCCATCAAAATGCTCAAACCAGGAACTCAAGCATCACGCTGATGCTTCTGTCTTCCTTATCACCATCTCCCACATCCAAACAATCAGCAAGTCATATCAGTATTACCCCATACCCATCTCAAATCCATCCACTGCCCTCCATTCTTCTGCCATAATCCTAATTCAGGTTACCCTGGTGTAGATTCCCAACAACTTCCTAACTCATTTCCCCTCAAATCTGCTATCAGCTTCTGACCATATTCACTTACTACATAGCACAGGAGAGCTTTTCTTAAAATAAAAATTGAATCATGTCACTCCCCTGCTTTAACGCTTTAAATGGTTTCCCATTGTACTTTACATGTAATCCAAAAGCCTTTCTATGGCCTTCTAGGCCCTGAGTACTTTAGCTCCTACTCTCCTCTCCAGCTTCACTTGGTACTGTCCTCTTCACTGATATCCTATCCCTCAAATTCCCATGTTCTTTCCAACCTCAGGACTTTTGTGCATGCTGTTTCCTCAACCTGGATCACACTGGGTCCTGTTCATCCTACACCTCTCAATGTAAATATTACTGGGTGGAAGAGCTCTTACCTGACAGGTAAGTGTCCTTGCCCCATTATTCTCTAGCTCAGACAATTCTGTCTGTGGACATATGTTTATTGCCCCCACTCAACTCTACTCTCCCTTGAAGGCAGAGACTATGTCTGTCTTGTCCATCACCTTATCCTCAGCAGCTAGCATAGTATCTGTGAAAGTAGGGGCTCAATAAACATTCTTTGAATTAAAATAAGTAACAGACTGCCAATTTCCAAATCTTAAGATATAGAAAAACATACTTATCTTTAAATCTGTAGTGATGATAATTTAATCTTTTATAATTCATCAAGCATTTTAAGATCTTATAATATTTCAAGGATCATTACCATGAACATAATATCTATTCGTACATTAAATTCTTAATTTTTCTCTTTTTAAGCTTTTTATTTTAATTCCAGTATAGTTAACATACAGGGTTATATTAGTTTCAGGTGTACATCTCTTTATACATGTAAAACATGTTTACTATTTGAGGTTTCTATTGTTTTGATCCTGATTAAGTACAGATATACTCCCCTCCACTAGGAACATTTTTTTTCCCACTAGGAACATTTGGAAAAAAAAAAAAACAAAAACTTGATAAAGGTCTCAAAATAAATCCTTGTATAGGTTAAAACAAAACACCTTTTCCAGATCCTTAACCTCTGCTTCAGGCAGTTGCAGGGTGGGAAAAACCTCCCTTAGGGTCTTTCTGGACCTCTCCTCCAGATCCTTCTCACTGTCCCCAGAACCCTCAGGCTACTTCTTGCTGCTCTGGACCCACCTCCAGTGCCCTCCAGGAATTCTCAATTCTGGGCTTTGTCCACAATCTCCTCCATCATCAAAACTTCCCAATTTTCTATTTTGTCCCCTCAGCTAGATGACCATCAAGATAGTTTGATAAATTTATACAAGCCAATGTTGTCACAATTTAACTTATTGCTCTTCTTAGGTAAGATTTAAATGTTAACACAGACCTTCAATGCTGTCCCAATGGACTGCCCAATGAAGAGCCTCAGAATAATATATGTGGATATGGATGTTACTAAAGGCCTCAAATCACTTTTTTCAAAACTTGTACAAAGATGGCTCATGATACATTTTAAGAAGGATGTGGGGAATATTGGTTACACATGTTCTCATTTTCTGAAGCACAATTTCTTTTATATGTGTATTTTTTGAGAGGCAGGCATGTCTCTTCCTAACACTATCACATTATAGGACAAGAGATCCACATAACATATGTCTAAATATATGAAAGTTAAAAATAAAGCTAATAAGACTAAGAAGAAATATGTTTTTTCCTTTTATCTTGGCAAGTATACCTTCACAAAGACTTGAAAGCCCAAGTCAAGTTTGGAATTGAATACAGCAGGCTACAAGGGATTAACTAGACTCTGGCCTGGACCAAAGCTCTTCCCTCACTTTTTCCCATTCTTGGCTTGGTCTGCACCATGAGGGGCCTCACCTACATGTATGGGAAGATACCAATAAGTCTAAGCTCTGTCCATAACACCTGCAAGCAGTCACTCCTTGATACCTGCTTGGGCCTAAGAGTGTTCCCACCAGTGACTTGGTTTGCCCCTGGAAAGACGAATCCAAGGAAGAGGTCTGCCAGATCTTATAAGAGGACTAAGGGTCCTTTGGTCAAGGAATTTCAGGATCTTGGGTTCCCAGAGCCTCAACTAGCAGCTTGAGCTTTGTGTGGATGGGTCCCCTTATATCTGTGGACTCCTAACCCTGAGAGCAGAAGCACATCCAGAGCAAGGCCACATAAGGGCCTTCCAAAATGTAAGGCCCAGAGCAGGGACCTTGTTGCCTGGGCCTAAGGATAGTACAGAAGACAAGTACCAGGCCCTCATTCTACAGATATGAAACATTAAAGCTCATAGAGAAGATCCCAGAGCCTGAGATACAAGTCCAGCTCTTCTTCACTAAGAAGCCAGTGCTGTTACACCATGATGTTTACTATCAGGATGTGAGATAGACCTTTAATTTCCCTATATACTTCCTTTAAATTTGTAGCTATTCTTTATCAAGATGCTAGCCAGATCCTGGGGGGTGCCTGGGTGGCTCAGTTGGCTGAACAACCGACTCTTGGTCTTAGCTCAGGTCATGATCTCAAGGTTCAGGAGTCCAAGGCCCACATCAGGCTCCCCACTGGTGGTGTGGAGCCTGCCTGGGATTTTCTCTCTCCCTCTCTCTCTGCCCCTGCCCTGATCGCTCTGTCTTTCAAAATAAGTAAATAAACTTAAAAAAAAAAAAAAAAAAAAAAAAAAGCTATCCAGATCCAGGCTGTAGTTCTTTCCCAGCACTACAAAGTACCAAAGTTCTAAGTGTGAGTATTCCCAGTACTGCCAGTCTTGAGCAGACAACAGTGCCGAGGAGCCGATGAACCGTCTAAAATCATCCAGATAGCCCTATCTATAACCTATTTCCCAATGCTATAACAACAAAGAGATAAAGACCGACTGAAGGTCTGGCTATGACCTCTACTTCTAACCCATTATTCTCACCATCCTTGCCCAAGTGGAATAGTTTTGATACTGGTTGGCATAAGGCAATTTAAAAAGGAGTCATTGTCCTTTAAGTTTCCATTATTCAGCTCTTGAAAACCTGTAAGGCAACTATGACACTGAAAATATTTTAATTAGGACATGAATTTTTTTATTCCTTATATATTTTTGAGAGAGAGAGAGAGAGAGAGAGAGAGAGAGAGAGAATGGAAGCAGGGCAGTGGCACAGAGAAGGGGACAGAGGATCCAAAGTGGGCTCTGTGCTGCTCAAACTCTTGAACTGCACGATCATGATCCCAGCTGAAGTTGGACGCTCAATCAACTAAATCACCCAGGTACTCTAGGAGATGGATTTTTAAAAATTCTTTGTCAATCTAGATTAATGTACACAGAGCATAGAAAAGACAGAAAAGAGCAGTGGAAAACCTTAATCTTTCATTCCATCCATACAATGAGATTCCTACTATGTGCCACAGGGGATATAGTAGTCACTGGGGATACAGCAGTGAGCCAAATAGGGGAAGTCCCTGGTGTCACTCTGGTAAAGGAGACCAAAAATAAACAAACATACACATCATCTTTGAAAGACAGACACTAGGAACTAAAGGAAAGCAGAGTAAATAGGATGATGAAATAGTAGGCTTGCTAGATAAGATGGTCAGGGGCTTCTCAGCACAAACTTTTGAGTAAACCAAACCAAATCTGCCTACAGAACATGAATCATTTTATAATGCTCATTCTGCATCTTTGAAATTTGGTATTAGGTAAAGAGTCTGAGTGTTAGAGTTAAGACATAAATAGAAAATAACACGGAAAAGACAAGTGAAAGAAGAAAAAGGAGAAAATAGAAAAGAGTACTGATTCACTTTATGTAGGCTGTTAAATGAGCAACACATTTCAACTTTTAAAAAAGTAAGTTTGATTTGTTACATGACTAAACCCATGTTCTCAGAGCATTCATTACAAAGAGTAATGCCGTGTGACTGGGTAGGGGTTTGATTCTTAAATCAAACTTCTTGACTACCCTCCAATATGCCTATACATAACTCCAAGAAAATCTGGCCATAGTGTTGTGAAGTCACAGATCTTTTAAATAAGCAAAACAAACAAACAAACAAAAAAAACCAAAAAACAGGTGTTAACACATCTTTTACCAATCTTTAGAATCTATCTTTAGTGAAGCTAGAGCAGAGTCTATCAACTATTAGAGAAAACCAGCTGAAAAGACATGCCTATAGAGTTAAATTCCAAGCCAATAATAGGACAAAAAATCTCAACATCTTAGGACTAGATTTAGCATTATTTCATAATTTCACCAATAATGAAATTGAAGTTGGTTTGCAGAAGTCGGATGCAGCTTAGGCAAGGTTTCTGCCCTTATTACAATCTACAGAAAGCTCTTGACTTTATATTTTAATTACAGGCATCCTTTTTACCTTAATAATCTGAGTTAGACATTCCAAAATCCGCTTTAATTCATTCTTTACCCCTCCCATATCAAATCTCTATCAAGTCTATCAAATCTACTTTTACAAAGTTCCTTTGAATCCATACCAACTTATTCATCCTCACAAAAATGATTTACTTCACGTCCTTACCATTTCTTATCTGTAAAAGTGCAGGAGACCCCAAACTAGATTCCTCTGTTTCAGTCTCGTTCCCCTTGATTCTATATCCCTACTGCTCAAGACTTCTATTTCCATAACAGATCTAATCACTTTACTGCTCTGCTTTTTTGAAGTCTCCTGGTGGTTTTTCATTGGCTATTCCTAAGGGAACCACTCAAGACTCTCTCGCCATTAGTGGAGTCCTCAACTCATCTGACCAGTCTCATGGCCTGCTACCTCCTTCCAAACAAACTCCACTCCATAAAACCCTTCACAATTACCCCACATGTGCCAGGCTTCTGCACATGCAGTTTTGGCTGTTGGGATATCTTTCCGTTCTCTTTCCAACTGGTGATCATTTACTCTGCCTTCCACATGCAATTCAAATACCACGTCTTCCATGAAGTCTGCAGGAACCATCACAGAGTTCATTTATTCACTGTCTTGCAATCTAATAGAGCTCAGTTCCCACCTCTGCTTCAGCACAGTCTATACTGCACTTTAATAACTTACATACATTCCATCCCCCTCCATACTGAATATCTTACAGAAAAAAAAGTGTCTTATCATTCGTGTTTTGTTCAAACATTAAATGATGTTTTAACACTAGCATTTAGTAGGTACTCGATCAATTTGTAGGAACACAGTCTAAGGCAATACGTTTCCAAATTAAACAAATGAAAGGTTCAACCTGTTAAGTAATATATGCAGATATGGACTTAACATTTACAGAAAGATAGGAGGTGAAGAATTACAGACCAATATAGAAAAAAATTACTAAAAGAAAGCTCAGTGAACATAAGTTCAGTTATTTAATGAGATGCACAAAACATACTATTACTGAATTTCTCTTCCCTCACAGAAAATATATTTCCTGGTTCTTAATGTTTATAATCCTCTAAAGCTGATCAACTGTACCACATTTTCTCAAAATTCTGTGTTATTTCTCCTGTCACTTCAAAACTAGCACCTACTTCCAGAGGGTCTCCAAACTCAGGTCCCCTTTAAACAAGCTTAACTGATTCTCATCATCCTCAACAACTTGTTTGGTTAACTGATACACTTCCCTGAAATATCATTGTCTCCATCAACTTTTTTTGATACCATTCTCAACTTCCACCATTATGAGTGACCTACATTTTTTTGGATATCAATTCGTTAGCTTTGTTTCCACAGATATATCTATATCAACGATCCAATAACACTTAAAAATTTAAATTAACATATATATTTCCTTATCTATCCAGTTTTCCTAATTTTTCCATCTGAAGGGCTCTATGACCTAATAATCTTACAATCTCATAATTCCTTTTGATTGTTCTCAAAGAGGTATCAGAGACCCTTTGGGCCTCACAAATATCCTAGTATTCTACTGGCATTCACCCTCTTTCTATCAATTTCCAAATTTAATACGCAACTTCCTCATCTGATTATATCACTACTGGCCTACAAAATAACACCCCAAAGAGCCCCTTGCCTCTCAGCCTCTCCTTTCCAGTCTCTCCCTGGCAAGTGTTATCTGCTCTCCTCATCTCCGGTTTCATTCCAGCTTGGATTCTCTGTCTTACCAGGCACATGACTGCTCACTCCCACCTCTAAGCCTTCACACATGCCATTCCTTCTGGCTGGAATGCCCTCTCTCTTGCTCTCTTCTGCTAAGCCTCTTTATTCTCTGCCTCTTTAAGATATATGACTTTAATGCAGCCTGCCCTGAATAATCCAACTCCAATCCCATTCATTCTCTTTTTTCCAAGATCCTTTCCAGGTTATATATTAGCATCTCTCTCTAGTCCTACTAATTTTTCATTTTCCACTTGAATTTGTAATTATGATGCCACTTAGCCTCACAACTATGGTTTCTATCTCCATATCTCCAAAAAAAATGAACTACAATTTCAGCGAGAGAAATTAAACTGAAAGACCATAAAGTAGATGGAAATTTTCCATTTCTGGAGAATACCATGGGCTTCTTTCTGTTTTAGATGGTTTCCTTGGATGACAATGATTCAGATACAGAGATAATGTCCCAACTGTGATAATAATCACATTTGCTTTTCTTTCACCTTTTTGCTTTTTCTCTGGCCTTTTCATATCAGGTTCAGTCTCGCTCTGCTGCTCTATCACCACACCTCCACCCTCCTTTCCCAGGAAACCCAACTTAGATTCCTTACCAGTTTGAGAGCTCAGGCCGGACAAAACCTCATGGAAGCACCTGCCAGTCACTTTCTCCATTTTCTATCCCCTAGAGAGAGAATGAATTTTTCCACCCCTGGCGATTGCCTCCTTCTTTTCCATCCTGAAGACATATTCCCAGTCAAAGAACCCTGTCAAGCCTCCTCAGGAAGAGATTTTAGGTACGTGTGCACCATCTGAACAACTAAACATCTCAGTTTCTCCTTGGCAGGCACATACCAAAAACCTCTGCTTGAGTCCCAGTACAGCTCTCTCCTCACACACCAGTAAGGAGATGCTGAGAGACCACACGTTTGATAAAGTGGTGTGTTTCTTTGCTTGTTTGTTTGTTTGTTTTAATCTCTTTAAAAAACGGCAGTGCTGCTTGGTTTGGATTGAGAATAGCAAGCGCCATTGCTCTCTCACTTTTTGTTGGGGTAGGGGTAGGGAGAGATGTTGGAGTGGTTTTATTTCATCCCCTCCATTATCAAGCACATATAAATTCCTCCTGAGCGTCCCAACCAACCTCCCACCTTGTTTCTCCTCAGATTTCTCCTCCAAGCAGAAGACGGGACCAATCAGTCTTGCAATTGTGGATGCAAGGAGGCAGCACAAGTATTTCCTTTACCCTTGCACTCCCCAACCTCAAGCTGGGGCTCACCATCACTCACTGCTGCAATTCCTGGATGGTTCCATTAAAACTCTGCGCATTCTCGGGTTCTGGGTTCTCCTCTTTTTGATCCCCAGCCCACTGTCCCCTGAGGCTGGCAGTGAGTTCTAGTACCCTGTCCCTCTCCATTTCCCCACCTCTCCCAGCCTCTGGGGCTCATGCAACCTGGCCAGCCCACCACCGACCCGCCTGCTTCCTCCCTCCCCCCCCCCTTTCCAAGGACAGGTTTCGCTTACGCGCCCGCCTGCTCAGAATGAGCTAGCGTGCCCGGCGGCCGAGGCGCGCTTGGTTCCGGGCCAACAAACTTCTTCGGGACCCTGCAGTGCCCTAGCGGGCTGCGCGGCGCCGCCTCCCTCCTCACGGCCGCGGTGGCGTCGGCGCCGGCGCGCTGACGGCGGTGGCGGCTGGATCTCGCAGCTAAGGCGGCGGAGGTGGGGGCCGCGTTCTCCGAGTGCCGGGACCTGGACGTTCCCGCGGCGGTGGCAGCGGCGGCAGGGACGGCGAGGACGGCGGCGGCGCTCGGTCGGCCGCGCTGCGCATGCTGCAGGGTAATGAAGGAGCAGCGCCGGACGCCTGGAGGCTGACCGGGGCTGGGGGAGGCCCTAGTCCCGGGGTCCCCACCCGCGCAGCCCCTGGAAGCAGCACTTGGGAGAAATACCCGCATGTCAGAATAAGTAACCCCGGGCCCGAGAGCTAGGCGCCGGAACCTCGCGTCTGCCAGTTTACACCCCTTAACTGTCCCCTGGTTTCCAGTGGGTAACGTCTCTAGACGTAGACCAAAAAAATACGATCTAACGGCATGAATTTCTATTGAGTTTATTTGTTTTGTGCATTTAACCCCATGGATATGTTCTTCTGTCTTTGATGTCTGTTCTCACCCGCATCAGCGGTGCTGGTAGCTCTCCTTTACAAACACTCGTAGCCAGAAAAATCACCTAGAACTAAAGTATAACGCATAAAGCCTGCATTATGTGAACATCTGAGCACAAACTACATCATATATAGCATATTAAAGTGGCCGTAGCGTTCCAAACGTTTTTGGTCCCGTCGTTAAGCCACCTATGGGAATGCGTAATTGCAGGTGTGCATTATTTATCCGCCAAAACATATTTACATGTGTAGCACAGTTTTTACATTTTCTTGAAAAGCAGATGCACGCAAATGACCAGAGACACGAGCAGATGATATAGAACCGGCATGTGTGCGAGAGATCAAGGGAAACGGCCGGTGGCAAAGCTGCGCAGCTTACCTTGAATGTGTGTTTGAGCCCCTCAGAGGCGCAGTGGAGTCCGGCCAGGGCTGCCGCACCGCCGAGGAGTGGCCCGAGTGAGCTCCCTGCGAGTGGGGAAGGGGGACGCATCTCTGCCCTTATTAGTCTCTCCCAGTGTGACCCTCCCACTCGACGAGGACGAGGACTCCGCAAGACAGGACTCCGCCAACTCATGCACAGGTTTTCCTTAATTACAACAATGCCGCCTTAGAGCTAGGAATAATGACTTCCAGGTTTTTGTTTTATTAGCAGTTTCACAGAATGACTATTGGAGGCAGGTGCTTAGAGTTTCTCACTTTGATTATGAAATGTCTTCAAAGTATTGTGTGTGGCATACATTCACAGGTAATAATTGGCTTCTTAATAGTTGAGCTAAAAAAAGATATCATTTGTGTATCATTTTTCACTTTTATGTCAGTTTATTTAAAGTTAATCAAGAGAGTCTGTCTGCCTTCTAATCATGTACATGTGTACAGGTTTGTGTGGTATGGTTTGTCTCAGAGTTCATAAAAGTATTTTGTGATTTTAAATATTATGTCTTTCTGTGGATTGGTGCTATAAATCCTGGGTTTTGAACTCTTTGGGATCTCTTTGAACATGTGAAGGTAACATTTTTCTGCAGATCTCTGTGTAGGTATTTGTGGGTGTGTGGAGAGTTCCATATCTATCTATCTATCTATGTGTGTATATATATATGTATATATATATTTGAGTATATATACTAGGTATACATGTATATTTGAAGGCATATATACATATATGTATATACATATTGTGTGTATGAATACATATACATATATATATATATATATATATATATATATATATATATATTTGAAAGAAAAGTAAAACCATTATAGAATTCAGAAAAATAATCAGGCATTAGAAAACAGATAAATTGGTTTAATCGTCTTTAGTTCAGTATTGCCATATTGGGGAAATAATATAAAATATGTTATGGATGCATAATGGTGAAAATCAGTAAGCTTAAAAGTTACCTTAAACCATAGAAATATGCTTCATGTGTCAGGGCTCATAAATCAGGTAACAAATAAATTGTGGCTGGCAAAAAATAAAAATGTTAAGAAAAATTTTAGGAAATAGCCCATTTCCACTTCATTGAAGTCAAACTATTAAAGAGTCAACTTTAATAGTGGTTTTTAAACCTGTCTTTCATTGTAGTCCAAATACCTGCATTTAGTGTTGCATCCATAGTGATGCAAACCATGTTTATAAGGCTAAATTTAAAACCTCTTGGTATGTTTCCTTCTGGTGTGATTTTCATCACTAATTTTTGGTTGACTGTGGAAAGAGGCCAAGGAGGGAGGATATCACATGAGTCACGCTGCTCAAATGGCCATTTGGAAACCATGATTCACAAATCTTCATCAGATTTTTGGTGATTCTTCTCTAATTTTTTAAAAGCATTGTCCCTATTTGAATTCTTTTTTTTCTCTTTAAGCAATTGTACATTACCCTTCAATTACTAGTGAATTGAAATAAGAGCATCTGTGTTTTATTTCTCTCATAGACTATTATATTCACTTTATTTACATTTAATTAGTACTATTTAAAGCAAGGCTTTAAAACTACTTAACAGAAAGCCTGAAATTTTGCCTCTAATTTGTGTTTTAATACAAGTAAATCATCTTTATTTTAACATTACTTTCACAAACACTTTGATAATTTCATAATCTTTATATGTTTTTGACCTAACCGCTGTTATATTTGTCTTTCTATCTCAGATTGCTCCTTTTCCTACTCACAGCATTGAACTGAACAAGAGTTTGGAGAAATGATTAAAAATAAAAATTATTATTATCTGTTGCTTAGTTTGTTCCTAGATACACCAACAATCCCAGGTCAATAAATATTCCTGGTTTTTCTTCCAGGAAAGGGTTCAAACTGGGGCTGGTTTTGTAATAACAAAGTATTATAGCCCTAGATTTTGGCCTGTTAGCAAGTTCTTTTCATTGAATTTTAAAGTGACTTCAAATAGAAAGAGCCCCTAACCAAGCACCTTTTATTTATCCAACCCAAATACAATTATAAATGATCAGTTTTTCTACTCGCTTCTGAAGCTACTGCGGGTAAAGGAACATCTGAAAATAATAGGAGATCTGACAGGACTTTGAATTCTGGCAAACAGCTTGCAGGGCTTCTAATGCCCAGCTTAGCTGTATGCACGTGCTTTAAAAAATTAAAAAGATTTGAAACACAAACTGCTTTCGACATTTATGCACCATGGAAGTCATGTTTAACTATTTTTATGCCATATGAGGAATAAATACCTTTAATACATTAAAAAACTGTTCCATACAGTTTTAAGTACAGTGTAAAGCCCCACTTACATAATCTAAGTGACATAAAAGGAACACTGCACCATATTTTGATAATTGCCCCATAATAAATTTAAAGAATGTATTTTTTGTCTAAGCCTCACTTCTTAATCTCCTGGGTAAACACGGCTATTTGTTTTTCCTTTTCTTCTTTTTTCTGTACTTCTGTACTCCCAGCCATGTTTCTTTGCCTTTTCCCTTTCGTAATTCCTTTCACTTTTCTCCTCCTTCAGAGTTTCCATTTTCCAAGAAGAAAGAATTTCAGCATTGCCCCCAGCTAACTTCTTAGTTACCAAACCATAAGAGTGTTCATTCTTTATTGAATTTACAGGGCACAGCCATACATGACTCCCATACATATCCCATGGAAATACTTCAATGCATCAATAGTGGATGAACAGACGTTACTGTTAACTGTAATTACCAAGTCTGACTTGTCATCGCCTGCACGCACTTCCCATTCTTTTCCTTTTTAGACCAGTACTACATGTGATATTCTTAAAGGTAAACAGAAAGTAGTCATACTAGTTCTAAATTTGTAGTAATCATCAAAAGTAAGGGCTTTTAAAATTTTTTAGATGCTATTTTTACCATTGTTTCTGAAAATAATTCTCCTCACAGAAAATAATATTCCACTGGTTGTTGTTATGCTTGCTTCCATTCCTGGAAGATATTCTAGCTCCTCACATTGACTCAGCTTAGAAATGAGAGGAAGAGGTGATCATAGATCTGACATTCACTTAGTTTATTAGACTTACTTCCTACGGATCGGTGACCCTGAAAGGAAATATGGTAAAAGGCAAATGCCTGACTGGGGAAAATGTTTATTAATACACATCAGCTCTCAAAAATATTTTTTTAAATGGAGACAGATAAACATCCCAATAGAAAAATAGGCAAAAATATGAAAAGGCAATTCACAAAGGAAATGCAAATGGTCAATTAACACATGAAAAATTCAATTAAATTAGTATTCAAAGAAATACACATTTCTAAGCGAATGATTTTTTTCTCCTACCCATTTTGCCAGGACTAATATTAGTGATTATATTCAGTGTTGTCATAAATGAGGAGCATTCTCACACTTCTAGAAGCAGCACAAAATAGTTGTCTTTCTGAAAGGGCAAATTAGCCATGCATATTAAAACTTTGAGAACTCCTCTGAAACCGTAACTGCTTATTTCTGACTTATGATTATGGGGGATTTTGATTTCTTCCTTTTGCTTATCTATGATAATATAAAGTTTCTATAGTGAATGTGTATTACTGTTATAATAAAAACATAACAAACTAATGTGGTATTTTCTATATCTCCAACAAATTAAAAAAGCAACAGTGTTGAGAGAGCCGAGAAATTTGCCTCTCAAGTACTCTTTTCAATCATTTCCAGCAGGAATCTTCTAAGTAAAAATTAGTATGTAACTTGAAACATTTGAACTTACTCCAGGGACTTCACTAGGAATCAGATATTAATTAAACCGTTCATTCCATACACATTTTTGAATGCCTCTTAAGCTGAGCACTGTAGAGTATACAAGGATAGGTTGCACATGGGCCCCACCTCCTGGAGTTTAACATTTAGTAAGAAAGAGAAGACATGTATACATACACAATAATGTCATGAAATGAAAATACAAAGTGCGATAAAGTAGATATAAAATACTAGGAAAGCTCAAAGGAGAAGAAAACCACATTGATATGTATAAGCATGAGAGTCAAAAAATTTCAGTGAACAAAAACATATCCATTGTTTTGTCAGTCTAAATAAATATAACTAAAAGTCATCATAGAATCATAGTACTAGAAAGGGCACCATAACTAAATAGTTAATTGTGACATACTAAGTTTACTGTTCCTATAATATTTGTTGAAAGAATCAACAAAAGAAAAAAAAATTAAGAATCAGCAAAGAATAAGCCCACTTATGCCCTGATTCAGATGAGGAAAATGAAGTTTCTTTCCTACAGAGCTAAATCCTTTCCCAGGAATTCAAGGCCTTAAACAGTGTCATCTCAGTCCCCTCACCTCAAACGCCTGTGAGGCCACAACCAGATTAAATGCTTGTAGCTACAGAATGAACAGGCCCAGTGCTTTCTCCATGCTGTTACTCATGCTTCTTCCATCTGAACCTCAAAGTGGCCACTGAAATTCTGCCAGTCATTCGAGGCATGTTTCAGGTGTTATCCATAACATGGTTTCTTCCCTGGCCTCCTCTCACCAAACTCTCCCCCCACTTCTAGACAGTGGTGTGGTTTGCTCTTGTTAAATGACAATCTACTTTCCATCACCTTGTTTCACACAATTCTGTATTGGGCCCTCTGACATGATTGTTAACTCCTTGAGGACTAGAATGGAGTCTTCTCCTCCCCCCACCTTTTTTTCCAGTTTATTTATTTTGAGAGAGACAGAGCAAGCAGAGGCGAAACAGAAAGAAGGGGGGAGAGAGAGAGAGAGAGAGAGAGAGAGAGAGAGAGAGAGAGAGAGAATCTGAAGCAGGCTCTGCACTGCCAGCACAGAACCTGACACAGGGCCCAAACCGTGAGATCATGACCTGAGCCGAAATCAAGGATGGGATGCTTAACCAACTGAACCACCCAGGTGGCTCCTTTTTTAGTAATGCCCAGAGCACCTAGTATAATGAATTATTTTTTCTTAATATTATCATTAAATATTTGTTGAAATGAGGCCTGTAGATGTTAAGTAACCAAGAACATACAATTTTCTAATTACAAAGTATGGACTGAATCTCAGAGTGAATATGGAGAAATGGTAGATTCATTTTGGTATGCTATCTAAGAGAATTAAATTACTAGACTGCTAACTTGATCACAGGATAATTTGTTCCCACCTATAAAAGATTCTAAGCACAGGGACTTCTTTTTTTCTTTTTTTGAGGGCAGCAATGTATCAAGAGAGCAAGACTATTATTAGTTGAAAATGTCTTCATCCTATGTCCCCTTCACTCCTTTTCCAAACAAAAGGTAAATTTTCATTATTAAAAAAGAGAACACAACTCTGTTTAATCTCTTATTACACTTAATACATGAAAAAGGACCCCTAATTAAACTTTGTTCTAACTCTTGAATGTTTTTAAATAACGACCCCTCTATACAACATTTAAAAAAAAAATCAACATTGGCACAGTATAAATGATTGGTTAGTTAGTACATTATGTCAGGTTATACAATTATAATTCTTTTCATTGTAACCTCTTTTGAAGTATTTATTTTCAACTTAAAAAGTTATTTAGCTTATTCAGTGATTCTCATGAAATCATTTCTTAAAAAATCATTTGCTAGGCCTGGTGCTAAGTGCTTTACATATTTCATCTTTTTGAAATCCTTCAACAACCACATTGTCCTATTTTCGCAGCTTAGGACCAAGCTGAGCTTGACTTGCACCCCAGTCTGTCTCATTCCAATGTCCAGGCTCTTATCCACCATGATCTGGCACATTGTCTTTAATTATTTTTCAACGAACATTTTGCTACCCTACACCATCCAACAGACTGGCTGAATGGGCGCTCAAGGCAAAGCAGAGGCCTCAAAGTTATGTGGCAACAATTTCCCTTACAAGATAATGTGGACAGTGCCCAGGAGATCAATGGGTTGAACGACTATCTCTTGATTTCAGCTCAGGTCATGATCCCAGGGTCGTGGGATGGAGCCTGCATTGGGGTCTGCACCGAGCGTGGAGCCTGCTTAAGGGTCTCTCCCTCTCTCTCTCTCTCCCTCTCTCTCTCTCTCTGCACTTCTCCCCAGGTTGTGTGATCTCTCTCTCTTTCTAAATAAAAAATAATAAAAAATAAAAATAAAAAAGCAAGATAATATGTAAAAGACAAAATTATATAAACCTATAAGTCTCTGTTTTAAGAAAGGTATTTTAATTAAGAGAAAACCATGAATTAAATTAGTTGAACTTAAAAGTATTTTATTTATTCAGACAATGTGCAGCAACATGCTTTATTCTGTGTTAAATTAAAAGAAAAAAAATTCCAGGGCACCTAGTGGCTCAGTTGGTTAAGCTTCTGCTCCAATCATGCTCTTGTGGTTCATGGGTTCAAGGCCCTCATCTGTCAGGCGCTGGGCTGACAGCTCCGAGCCTGGATCCTGCTTCAGATTCTGTGTCTCCCTCTCTGCCCCTCCCCTGCTTGTGTGCTCCCTCTCAAAAATAAATAAACATTTAAAAGAATTCCAAGATAGAAAATTAGGCAAAGCACTTTGCTTAGCTAACTGTTCAACTAAGGCAAGGTAAGATAAATTTGACCAGACTCTGTTCTCTATCAAAGGTGACAGATTTCCTTATTTTTCTAATACTCAAGGACATTCTTGCTGTCAAATTATTTTACCATAAACCCATTTTTATCCATTTTAAATGTAAACTTCTAAGTTTATAAAACCCCTTTCAAGTAACTATAAGTCATAAAACATAGCTAGTGAGGGAAATAGTGATAGTTCATAAATCTATTCTTATTTTTAAGTACTTTGGGTGTTAACCAAAAACTACAGAATATTTTTTTCTTTTCTTATGTAGAAAAGTTCTTCATTTTTAACAAAAACCTCATAATAACCTTTAGTGCTTTGATAGCCGTATTGAAATCCACTATCTCTTATCTAAAGACTTGGTCACACTGGCTGCCAGACAGATACACTCTTGCTAATCCTATCCCTAACCAGGGTCACTGCTCAGCTGGTTCTGCTGTGGGGCCATCACTCAGTTTTGACCCCAACCTTGAGGATGCTAGCTACATCAGGAGCAAGGTGCCATCTGAAGCAGAGGAAGGGTCTGTTTTCTCCATCAAGGTCAGTCTTATGCTAATGGTTTCTGTTAGAATGACATTCTCATAGGAAGTGACCCTAGTGGTATTCTCAGGCAGTGTTTCGCTTCTTTACTCCATGTTATATTCAGGTTATTGCTGCATAATATACTATCCCAAAACTCAGTGGCTGAAAAAAATAACCATTTATTACTGCTCATAGGTCTGCTGAATGAAGTTCTTCTGGTCTAGGCTGGGTTTGGCTGATCTCAGTTGGGTTCTCTTATGGGTCTGCCATCAGCTAGCAGGCCAGAAGATTGGCTGGTAGTAAGGTGGTTCATTTGGGACAAGTTACCTAGCCTCTACATGATCTCTCATCCTCAAAAAGACTAGCCTAATCCAGGAGACCACAGGATTCAAAACAAAGTGGAAGCCCACAAGTTATCTTGAGCTTGGGCCCAGAACTGGCACGTGGTCACTTCTATCACATTCTATTGACCGAAGCAAGTCCCAAGGCCAGGTCAGAGTCAAAATCTCCATCTCTTGAAGGCAGAAGCCTCAAAATCACATTGTTATGAGCACAGATATAAGAGAGTGAAGAAATGGAGCCACTGGTAATTTCCTATGGTTAGGAGAATACACAAAGGGCATCTTCATTCAACCCCACCAGTGGGTAAGTCCTATATCCTTCTCTGGATACCTGTTGCCCCTAGAACTGCCAGTAAGCAACTGCCAGTGCAGCTTGACAGGTCTTATCCCTCAGCTAATTCCAGCCCCTCTCACTTGGGAAAGGAAACTGAAGAGATTCTTCACTTCTCTCTCCCCCAGGGGTATAGAGAAGTGACATGTGTACATTTCCTTAGAAAGCCTAGGCAGTAGTTTCCACATGTCCTGCTGATGCAAGGGAATCCAGCAAACTTTCTGAATTCAGAAATCTTAAGGGAAGAAATGAATCTTCTCATCAGTTTTTAGAAAGTCACCACACCTCAGAGGAGATAGATTGAGGTTGACTAATAAGAGACTCTTTGGCAGCTCTTCATTCTCTCTCTTCTGGACGAACTCTTTCTTTTGTAGCTCGCACTACTTTGCTGGTAACAAAGACTACCAAGCCAGTAGAATGTTTTTTGAATCATGAGGGGCCTAGGAAGCTAACTTACCAGAATCTTTCTTCTTTTGCACCTCGCCTTTTTGTTTGTTTGTTTTTCCTGTCTCCTTGTCTCTATAATAATGGGTAGGTGATAAGATTGAAAAGTTACTTGTGGATGGGTACCTGAGTGGCTCAGTTGGTTAGGTGTCTGACTCTTGATTTCAGCTCAGGTCATGATCTCACGGCTTCATGAGTTCGAGCCCTGCATTAGTGTCTGTGCTGAGGATGCAGACTCTGCTTGCGATTGTCTGTCTCCCTCTGTCTCTTCCCCTCCCCCAACTCATGCTGTCTGTCTCTCTCAAAACAAAAGATTAAAACTAAAAAAAAATTTCTGTTTCATCAGTTTAGTGATTATATTACTTCCCTTCTATTTTATTTTGGTGTATTTATTGTTCTTTTTATTATTATATAAGATGAAACATTTCTTTTACTTTTATATTTCCTCTTTTATAATAAATACATTTTGTACTATATATTTTTCCACCATCACTATACCTTTTTTATGTTTCACATGTTTTTTATGTTTCACATGTTTTTTATGTTTCACAGATTCTCTCTGCTTCCCTTTCTCTCTCTGCCCCTCCCCTGCTCACTCTCTCTCTTTCTCTCAAAATAAATAAACTTAAAAAAAATTTTTTTAAGTTACTCAGGGAGGGAGAAAGGGACAACTTTAGATGGGATAGCCATAGAAAGCCTCTCTAAGGTGGTGGTGTTAGAGCTGAGACCTTAATGCCCACAAGGAGCCAGCTCTGCAAAGATCAGAGGAAGGGAACAGCTGGTGCAGAGGCTCTGGATAGGCAGATCTGGACCTATTCAATGAACTTAGAAAGGCCTTCACTCCAGGAAGAGGGTGAACCAAAGAAAGTGTGGTAAAAGATGATGTTGTACAAGGCCAGATACTGCAGGGCCTTTTAAGCCCTCGTAAAAACTTTATATTTTATACTGTAAAAGTAAGAAAGTATTGGAGGGTTTGAGCAGGGAATGAGATGAACTAATTTTTTGTGTTTAAAGGATCACTCTGGTTTGCCTGTGGAGAATAGGACTGTAGAGTAGGACTGCAAGAGTAGAAAAAAATGAGACCAGTTTGGAGGCTGTTGTATTGCAGGCAAGATGATGGTGGCTTCATTGAGGGTGGTAGTTGTAGAAGGAAAGAAGCAAAAAAAATCAAAACTTTTATTTTATTCTAAAATTTTTATTATTTTGAGAGAGAGAGAGAGAGAGAGAGAGCGGCAGAAAGCGACAGACAGAAAGAATCCCAAGCAGACTTGGCCCAGTCAGCATAGCCCGTCATCACAGGGCTTGATCTTACAAACCATAAGATCATGACCTGAGCTGAGATCAAGAGTCAATGCTTCACCGACTGAGCCACCCAGGTGTCCCTCAAGACATATGTTAGAGGAGAACTTGACAAGACTTGCTAAAGAGCTGGATGTAGGGGCCCAGAAAAACAAAGAAGCACAGAGCAAGCCTGTATTTTAGGAACACACTAGAGCTTAACAATCATTTGGACCAATCATGTTTTTATGCTCATTTTAATCAATAAAAATCAACGAAAAAGTTGCTTGGTTTTCAAATGCTTGTCCTTTAGGGAAAAGGGAGAAATTTCTGTATAAATGATAGACAAGCTCACGTGTAGCAATTTGTACTTGAGTGCTCAGGAAGGCTATAAGCACTCCCAAGTGATTGCCTGTCACATCGTGGAAAGAGGAACAGGGGAAAGAAGGAGTAACCTAGAATCACATGAGCTTCTCCAAGACTGTAGTAGCAAGAGCTGCAGATGAAACCAGATTTTTTTCCCCAAAGAAGGTATGATAATTAACAGCTCTTTCAGGTCCTTGAACCTGACCTGGAGTTGAGATAGCCCTGGATGACTGCTGCCCAACCACCTTAGATAAACTGAGAAAAGGAGACAGCGGGGAAAGGAGAATAGGATTCCAGAGAGAGAACTTAGGTAGCAGACTTCTTTGCTTTTCCTGAATCATCATTATAACACGAAGATGTGTGCAGATGTACAGAAGTGAAAGGGAAAATTAAACACTATATTGTGTATTATAGACTTGGTGAAATCAAACGTTAAAAATCTGTGTTGATCTAGTGTTCAGGTTTCTCTTGGACTTAAACTCCTTGCCTAAGTCTTGGCAAAAAATACTATTTTAATAATCCAGTGATTCAAATCTTAAATCTTGGTTTTTTTCTTTAGGTTATATAAATGACCGCCTGCACTCACACAGCTCCCTGAGAGAGCAAGGAGGTTTACCAGGGGAGTGGCAGAGGCCTGTGCCACTACTCAAGGCAACATCTTCTGTCAGCCCCGGGAGTTTCAGCTCTGTGAAAAAAATGAGGACCCTCCAATATTTTGGAGGGTGTGAGTTAACTTAGGGAAAGGAGAAGGGAATAATAACCTTGTTATTAAAAACTAGTGTTCAAGTAATATTTTTTTTGGAGTGGAGTCTAAGTTCTAGGAGTCTAGGTTCATACAGGCAAAAGTGAATTTAAAGTAAAAATTACTCATATTTTAACATGATTTATATAATCACATGAAAACATAATTTTGAAATTATTTACAAACAGCAGGATGTGTTCTTTAAATGATCAAAAGAAAATCAATTCCAAAGCCTTTCGGTGCCTCTCCTCTTAATGAATCTCTCAAGGGTGTGGTGTGTGGTCCCAGAAAGAGTGGGAATGTCTCCTGCCTCTTCATTGTATACAAGTGGGTTTAAGTGCGGTGACCATATCATTTCTTTCCAAATGGGCACACTTTCAAGGGTGAAAGGAGGCTCTATGACTAGCATAACAAGAAAACAGGTATAAATGCCCATGTGATAGCCCTAGATTTGGAGCATATAATAAACCAACAAAATGTCCCCAGAGGGGAAGGGCCTAGTGTAGTTACCTTTATATTTAGAATTTACTTTCAGGAATCACACTGGGATTGACGAAAGCCCCCACTTTCTCCAATATTGTAAACTTCTGCACAAGTATCGTTACTTTGTCACCTTATTTCCTTGGCCTAAGCCTCCCTCAGTGTCTGTGCTATTGTGCCGTGTATCGCATAGTGCTAAAGTAACTCTCTGGATGTTCACAAGAGTTAACATGCTTCTCTGAGCACCTTTTACCAGAGCATGACTTGTGCTTGGAGAAAAATGGAACCTCCTGTTCTAACACTTGTTTGTTGCATATTTAAATAAAATAAGGTTATAGTTCCTAATACTGTTGTCCAATTTCTTCATTGTTTTGTATTGGCACCTATATAAATAACTATATTAGCATAACAGGTATATCTTTATAAATAAAATAAAAACCCCAATCCTATATATTATGTCGACATGAATATGTGTTTGTGAGTGTGTGTGTGTGTGTGTGTGTGTGCGTATGTGCGTTGCCCACGTGTGTTCTTCAGAGAATGTTGAATGCATGGTTGGCCCTAAGGAATCCTCATAAAGATAGATTGTGTACTATAAAAAAATTGGATGACATGAGTAAGAGAGATCAAATGCTATGTAATACTAAGGAGAACACATGCCCAAATTGTCTTCTTGTAAAAAAGGGGCATTTATAAGTTGCAGCTGGCTTTCGTTAATACCTTGGTAATTTACAAGTTTGGAGCATTTGGTTTTGTGTTTTATTTGGAGATGCAAGAAAAAATAGAATCTTTCTTCATCAAATAATCAAGAGGTTCAAATACATAAAGCTTTCTACACAATAGGATATATACAAAATATATACATATATAAACACACAAATATATATTCTACACAACAAATACATATTGAGTTCCTTGCACTGTTTTAACCTCTTGGGAAACAATCATCAACAGGACAGACAAGATTTCACGTTCTTTACAGAACTGTGATGGAAAAGTTAATTAGATGAAGATGGCTACAAATATTTCCATCAATACTTCTAGTTTAACCAGTTGCAATATAAGATTCTTCTAGGTGAGATAGTATTTGTGAATAATTTTCTATGAATAATGATCTCCTCAAGGCTTAGAGAAGTTGAAAACCTCCTCAAAATGCTTTCTTGTTATGCATGCAGCATTTATTCATTCAACAAATATTTAGAGTGCCACCATGTGCCAGTAACTGTTGTCGTCGTTTAGAAACAAGAGTGAACAAAATGAATTGTCTTCTCCCTTACCACTTGTCTCCCAAGGAAAGAGATGAACAGTAACTAGAGAAATAAGTGAATAACATATACTATGTCAGATGGTGACACATGGCAACGGCAACGGGGGAAAATAAAGCCGGGAAGGAGATAGTGCCAGGGTGGATGGTGAGGGTTACTATGTTATAAAGAGTGCCAGAGGCCTCTCTGGAAAGGTAACATTTGAGTGGAGACCTGAAAGAAGTAAGGGAGTGAATTATGGAGACACCTGGTGAGGGGGAAGAAGTTTTCAGACAAAAGGAAAAGTTAGTGCAAAGGTCCTTAGTTGGGAATATGCTTTACGAGTTCAGGGAACACCACAAATGCCAGTGATGCTGAAATAAAGCAACAACGGGGAGAGAAGTAGGCGGTGGCATCTGAGAGACGGGGCTGCCTCTGGTAATTGCTGTATGGCAGTCTACTGTGGAAGGTACACAGCAGCTGAAAGGGGTGTTCATTTGAAGAATATTGGACATTTAGAAGAAACAGCTCTACTCTATTTTAGTCTATTTATCCTATTAAATTCTTTACAGACTTTTTATTTCTCATCCTGGTGATAAAAATGTGTCATACTCAGGCTATGTGTGTAAAATAAGATTTCTGAAATAACTTCACTTTGCTGAGATTTTTTTAAATTTATTTTTTGGCAAATGATACAGCATCTATTCGCTGAAGTGTCTTTCAAAGGAGAATTTATGAAAAAAAAAAAAAAACCCAAGGACATTCATTCCATTTCTGGAAATCATGATATGTTTAGTTGCTAGACAAGTGAAGATTTTCTAGCCAATCTGTTATGTGAGGAAGAAACATTCTCTCTCCTGTATGTGTGTGTAACTGCGTATATGTAATATGTATATCAGTATTTTTAAAAAACCTATTCTTAGCACATGAAGAACCTAACCCTGTCTCAAATTGTATTAAGTCTACAAAAATTCTCTACTTATTGGCAGGTAGGTTATGGGTCGATTGGGAAGAGATTGGATATTTTCTTATAGGATTAAGAAAAGTGCCAAAGAAGAGGAAAAAATTAAACCTCCAGAAGCAAGGAATATTTCTCATTTATGTATGATGTATGTACTTATGCATGTATGTATATATGTATATCGAAAGCTATCTATATATAGTTGTATAATTGAGTTTACTGATTTTCAATTGTCCATGAAAAGACATTTTTTCAGTTCTTATGCTTAAAACCTTAGGCAGCATAGAGTAATAGTTAAAGCTTTGAGGTCAGCTAGACTTGAATTTGAACTCCACCTTTGCCACTCTCATATAGGGAGACTAACCTCACTCTAGATGCCTACCTCACAGAAAAACTAACTATTATCTGATATAATGTATATGAAACATTGAGAACAGTATATAATATATAATAAATGCTCAATGGAACATAGTTAATATCATTTCTTTACTCCCCCCTATTTTCCCGGTTCCTATGTTCAACCATTCACCATTTTGTATTAACTGTTCAATAGCAAGACCATAAGTTCTGTCCCTTTATCTGTGTTTCTAATACAATGAACTAAAGCACTTTTTTATTCATTCACCCAATGCTTATCAGCACATGCTTTGCACCAGGGACTATGCTAGAAGACAAAGAGAGCAGTGAAAAAGACAGAGAATTGCCATTAAGGTGTAGTACTGCCTTGAATACTAAATTTAGAAAAGATATCCCCTCAGTATGTAGCACAGGACCAAACATTGAGAATATTCCAGAATAGCCATAGACTTAGTCTTGTAGAATTAAGAAAGAACCTAGAGATAATCCTGTATAAATCCCTTATCTTTTAAATAAAAGTTTGTGACTAAGCATAGCTCAATATTGTAAGGTGATGCTTCAAGTAGTATGAACAAAGTAGTTTTGTTTATTACCATAACAGATCTCTTTATTTGATAGATGAGAAGTAGTGACATAAGACTTTATACTGTCCAGTGTGAGAAAAGTTGTTAGAATTAGAGGTGGGACTGGAAGATATTCAAGTTAACAGACACGAACTTTAAAATAATTACAAATAACAGGTCCAAGAAATTAGATGAAAAGATGAAGAATTTAAAAAATTATTTTAGAGAGAGAGAGAGAGCACAAGCATGGGAGAGGGGAAAAGGGAGAGAGAGAGAATCCCAAGCTCAGTGCAGAGCCTGATGTGGAGCTCAGTCCCACAACCCTGGGATCGTGATCTGAGCCCAAATCAAGAGTCAGATGCACAACTGACTGATCCACCCATGAACCCTAAAAGAGAAAATTTTTAATAGAAACTTAATTATATGAAAATTAGTCAAGTGGAAATTCTAGAAGAAAAACCCCACAATAATTTGAGTTAGCTCAATAAATGGGTTTAACAGTAAATTAGACATAGTGGAAGAGAAGATTGATGAAACTGGAAGAAAAGTCATGAGAAATAAGCAGATGGAAGAATGAAGATCAATGAATAGAGAATAGCTAGAAAGTTATCTGGATGAAATGAAACCTCTAACATACATGTAGAGTCCCTGAAGAATGTTCATTTATTTATTTATTTTGAGAGAGAGAGAGAGAGAGAGAGCAAGTGAAAGAGGGACAGAGAGAGAGAGAGGGAGAGAGAGAATCCCAAGCAGGCTCCACACTGTAAGTGAGAGCCCCACATAGGGCTGCATCTCAAGAACTGCAAGATCATAACCTGAGCCAAAATCAAGAGTCAGAAGTTTAACCAACTGGTGCACCCAGATGCCCCAACACTATATATTTTTGTAATTCAATTCCAACTTAATTAGAGATCTAAATATACACATAAAAATAAAAATTTTAAAAGATAATATAGCAAAATATTAAGTCCCCTGATGATAAGAGCAAACATTTTAAATAGAGCACACAAAAAATACACTAATTAAAAAATGTATGAACTTTGCTTTATATTTATAATGTACCATTTTATTTAAAAGTTTTATCACTCTATAGATTCTCTATATTTTTTACTACACAGTGCTTTGCACAAAATGTATACTGTTAAGTTTGTTTGGGCTACCTGGGTGGCTCTGTCAGTTGTTAAGCATCGGATTTTGGCTCAGGTCATGATCTCATGGTTTGTGGGTTCCAGCCCTGTGTCAGGCACTGCACTTAGAACTTGGAGCCTGGAGACTGTTTAGGATTCTGTATCTCCCTTTTCCTCTCTGCCCCTCCCCTGCTTGTGCTCTCTCTCTCTCAAAAATAAACAAACATTAAAAGAAAAAACATTTTTTTAAAAAAGAAGAAAAATAAATTTGTTGAATGTTAGTTATTTTATCTTTTGCTCTTTTTCATTGACCCTTTCTTTTTTCTATCACTCTTTCATAACTCTTAAAATATTTTCAGCATGCAAAAAACTTTTAAAATGCATTTTTATAGCCTTGTTTATGAGCTCACCTGCCAGATAACAATGTTTTATTTCCATATAATCTTTGCAACAATATTTTGAAAGAAATCTAAAACTAAATCTCTCTTTATGCTCATTATTTGTAAACCATAGGTCATAGAATGTTACAGTTTGAAAGATTTAAACAGATTGCACTGGGTGATGTCTGCAGTGAAGAAAACTAGAGTCCAGAGATGTTCAATTCTATCCCCACAGTCACGAACATGGTTAAAGTCATGGGTAAGAGAGAAGCTAGGGTTTTTTATACCCAGAATGGTGATTTCTTTCTTTATACATTTCAGCCATTAATGAAAATTCATATCTACATTCATATCTACATATCTACATTCATAAAACAAAAAAATAATGCTGGATACTCCCCTTCTTCTGACATAACCTTGTTTTTAATATATATTTTTATTAAATATAATATATATATATAATAACTTTTTTTGCTTTAAGCTTAGAACAGACATTTTATTCTGGTTCTAATAATTCTATAAGACCTGTATAATAGTCCAAAAATTAGGTATAGTTAATCATTATCCTACCTTAGGATGCTTAGGTGGTTTCCTCTTTTTATCTACTAAAAACATGATGAACATATTTGTAAATCTAGAGTTTTCCACATTTGAGATTACTTCCTTAAGCTATGGTCCCCCAAATTTCCACCTTCTTATGACTCTTGATACATATTGCTAAATTACTAAAAAGTTTACAATATCATCAGCAATATAAAACATGCTATTTCAATAGTGAGAAAGGGCCATTTTTTAAAAATTTTAATTCCGGTATAGTTAACATACAGTGATATGTTAGTTTCAGGTGTATAATATAGTGGTCCAACAATTCCATACATTACTCATTGCTCATCATGATAAGTGCACTCTTAATCCCTTTCACCTATTTTGCCCATCCCCCAGCCACCTCCCCTCTGGTAACCATCTGTTCCATATAGGTAAGGGTCTGTTTTTTGGTTTGTCTCTCTTTTTTGTTCCTTTGTTTTTTCTTAAATTCCACATAAAAATTAAATCATAGGTATTTTTATTTATATAAATTATTTATGTACTTTATCTTTAATTGCAAAAATTAAACAGATATTTTCCACAGTTAGTGTTTTTTACCCTATGTGTTCTTTTTATCTATTGATCAATTGATCATTTGATCTATCTTCTATAAGTAGGATATAATTTCTGTATCTGCTATATTTGCTAACCTTTTCTTCTGCTTTCTTCTTTAATCTCTACTATGTCCATCACAAAATAATATACTTATAAAAAATTACATTCTTTACTAAATCAACCTAGAAGAAAAGGCAAGCAATCATTCTTATGACAGTAGATTTTCCTCTTTTTTTTCTTATTTTAGACAATGACCTGAAAGTGTTTTCAGAGTGCTCCTTTCCATTATGAAGATATCATTCTTCAGTTCTGTCATAGTAGAGTTTATGACGTTCAAGTTCACCTTTATATAGTTTAACATCACACAGAGATCCCAGGCAAATGTCTATGAGTGTATTAATTAGTATGAGTAGTATAAATTTACATTCAAACTAATTTACTTATAAGTGTATCAGGGTTGCAAATTTACATATACCATAGTTTGGTTGTGCGTATAATGTAACTTCTTCATTTCTCTATAACAGATCTAATCTTTATGACCCCACTTACCAGGAAGTAGGGTTGAAATAATAAATTTAACCCAACATGACTCAAATATTAGTCAATACAATCATCTGAAATTTCTATTAGTAACACTGCAACAATCTTTCATTCTCTTTCCTCGATTTCTCTTCAAGGATGGCATTTGGATGTGAAAGAAGTATAAACCACCCCATGGCATTGGGGAAAAGAGGAACACTAGTCTCATGCTGATGTTTATCTGTATATGCACTGATTGACCGAACACTAAAGTTTGGTTGTCATTTATTGATTGTGATAGTAAAAAACTTTTTAAAAACCAGTACAACATGGGAAGCTAACACTATAGACACTTGCTATATACAACCAGTACATTCATACTATGCGTGCTGGATGAATCACATCTCTGCACCTGCTGCTAGCTAATGTCTGATGCTGATAAATCCCTTGTCTATTCCATCTTAGCTTAGTTAGGATCCATTGGCTTCTTCCAGCTGACCAGGTCTCTCTAATCTTGTACCAAAGATCCCTGTCCTGCTTTTGACTCCCCAGTTCTCTACACAACTGCCTGGACAAAGGAGGCAGGTTTTTCACTACACCAAAGCCTCTTCCTTCCAGAAAAGTCATCTCCTCTCCCCTGCCTCTTTGTCTGAAACTATAATGGTAAGCTTCATATTGGGAGAAAAAAACCAGCTTACCCATAAGAGGGAAAATCAGGAATTCACTTTAAAATATAGTATACCTGTAAAGTATGCAAAGACAAAATGAGAAAAGGGGTGTCACAGAAATACTAGAATAATAGAACTTAAAGTATGCCTTAAAATAATGAATTAAGGTTCTTAGGATCCTTGTTTTCTTCAAGTCAGTGTGAGGCAAGAGATAATTCCTTGTAAATTTGCTTCCAAAGGCTCTATCTGTCCTTCATTCTGATACCATAAAAATCAAGATGAACTTACATTCTTAATGTTAGTCATTTATAACTCAAATCAAGTATCATATGTGGAAAAGATAATGAGTCAATAGAAATCATCTAGCAGTAAGTAGACAAAAAATGAGCTGCAGTTGAGGGTAAGGTGGATAATTATTGCTTTTTCCTATCCAACTAATATTATATGATTTTCTTTACAGGAACCAGCTCTTCCCCACTTTCAGTTGTGCAGGTTGGCTAGAGAGGACAGTAGCTCTCCAATACAGGAGTGGGCATGTGACCTAATCTTGCATAATGAGCATATGCCCCCTCCTTTGCTTTAAAGAAGTGTGCATGATCCAAGTCATCCAATGATACTTATTAGTGTTGGGATTTTATTGGAATGATTGAAAAGAGAACCTCCTTTCCACTTGAATAGCTAGCAGTACCTGAGGTCACCCTCGCTAGATAATTAACAAGTATGATCAACACAAAGCCCATTATAGGTGGGAAATGAAAGAGAAATCTCTTGAGCATCTGAATTTAGCAATTCCTAGAGAAGGACCTAACCCTTGAGTTTTCCATGAAGATAGTCAATGAATTATCTTTGTGTTTTAGTTAATGTGAATTTAAATTTTGTTATTTGTAAACAAAAAGACTGCTGAATAATATAGACTGTAAAGTTTCTACTTTATATCACCCTATTGACAAGAATTTATCTGTCTCTTACACTTTATTTAAATTCTTTCCAGAGGACTAAAGCTAGACTTATTCAGAAATATTTTATATGCTATTGATGCATGTAAGAAAAATAAAGTTTCTTCTTATTATCTCTCAACAGATATTATTGTAATTGGGTAGAGAATAGTGCCTTGCAGATTGTGCATATATAACAAACAAAAGCAAGCAAACCAAACAAAAAAATGCAAGCAGTAACAATTTGACCAGAAATTACATGTACACCTCTGTCAGTCATCTCATTTCAAGTGCCAAAACGCAATAATTTTTTGCTACTTCAAATATAAATGCATGTTAGGGATAAAAATTCCAACATTAGCAGGCATAATCAATTATAATATTTTGAATAAGATAGGAAAATATAAATTACATTTAAAATATATGATGGAAGGCTGATTGATGACTTGAAAAGCTTTAATAGTATTTGCTTACAAATTATTTTAAAATTTTATTCTAGAGTGTTTTTTATATTCCTAGCAGATATGTTTATATATATGTATATATTTTTATATATTCTTAGCAGATATATTTATATATAATATAAAATGTATATATAATATATGCTAATATAATATATTATATATATTTAATTTATATTTTATATATTCCTAGAAGATTACAGGCCAACTTATTAACTTTGAACAGCCACATCAGACTTTAGTCATTATAAAAATTGACTACTTTGGGGTTTCTGTAAGTTCTGCAAAAGTAAAGATTCTCATTTTCAATAATAAAACCATAAAGACATATGGGGCATCCAGATCACAGACAAAACTATTAGGAAAATTTTAGGGTTCTGGAGGGTCTTGGAAATACTCATATTTAGCTTAAAAATACACTATGCTTTGGAGGAGAGAGACAGAAACAATTATGCTTTCTACCTTTGGGATTTTTAGAGGGTGAGAATTAGTATAATTGTATCATTACTACAATTTTTTTAACAGGCTCAATGCATTCACCATATAATTGCAACACGTACATCATGTATTAAACTATCTACATGGTTTTGAAAATTAGAATGCTAGACCTGTCCCAAAGTCTGCTATGTGCATAACAATTCTGTGTAGTGTCATTAGGAACAAAAATAGAAAATTTTCACAGCTCCTTATTGCTATTTATACTTTTGAAAGATAACAAAATGAATCAAAGTTTTAATAAAATGGAAACTGAGTATGCTGTCATCCAAATTTTAATATGAAGAAACTAACTAGCCCTATAAAAATACACCAAGTTTGAAACTCAGACTTTTATTATTTCAAGAAATATATAAATATTTGGACTATAAATATACATACTAACTAAACACTGAGTGTGTGAATTCATTTAAAAAGCAACACACTGCTTTCCTTTCACTCCATGTAATTTAGTTAGCAATATATGATAAACAATAGCTTCATGTCTTGTTTTTTTTTAATTTTTTTAATGTTTTTATTTATTTTTGGAGGAGAGAGAGACAGACTGTGTGGGCGGAGGGGCAGAGAGAGAGGGGGACACAGAATCTAAAACGGGCTCCAGGCTCTGAGCTGTCAGCACAGAGCCCGACGCGGGGCTCAAACTCAAGAACTTGAGATCTTAATCTGAGCCAAAGTCAGACGCATAACCGACTGAGTCACCGAGACACCCCGCTTCATATCTTTTTTTAATGAAAATTGACTATCAGAGTTGAACTTTCTTTTTGTGAATAATTGTTATAAACAACCCTTTGTGACTTACAAGTTATACTCCTTTGAAGCAGCAAGAGTAAGTCTACCTCCAAATGTAAGCGTTCCTTAAAAGAAAAAAAAAATTTTGAAAACAAAATATAGCATTTTGTTTTTATGGATTTTGTGTGTGTATTTGTGTGTGTGTGTGTGTGTGCTTGTATTAAACACCATCCTGAAGCTTTTAATACAAATAAATCTGCCCTATTGTTTTTTATTCAAGCCAAAATGTTAAAAGAAACAAAACATGGGGTGCCTGGGTGGCTCAGTCGGTTGAGTGTCCTACTTCGGCTTAGGTCATGATCTCCCAGTTCGTGGGTTCGAGCCCCGCACCCGGCTCTGTGCTGACAGCTCAGAGCCTGAAGCCTGCTTCAGATTCTGTGTCTCTGTCTCTCTCTGCCCCTTCCCCGCTCATGCGCTGTCTCTCTGTCTCTCAAAACTGAATAAACGTTAAAGAAATTTTTTTTAAAGAAACAAAACATTTTTTAAATTTAAATTTATTTTTATTGTTTTTTAATTTGTAATGTTTTTATTTATTTTTGGGAGAGAGAGAGAGAGAGAGAGCAAGCTGGGGAGGGGCAAAGAGAGAGAGAGGGAGACACAGAATCCAAAGCATGCTCCAGGCTTCAAGCTGTCAGCACAGAGCCACACACGGGGTTTGAACTCATGAACCATGAGATCATGACCTGAGCTGAATTCGGATGCCTAACCGACTGAGACACCTAGGTACCCCAAGAAACAAAACATTTCAAGAGAAATTTGTTTCTTCACTCACACTTTTATCATAAGTGTAAAGTGAAATTCTTTATCTGCTGGTCTAAAATGTTGGTGACAGCAATTTTTTATTTTATTTTAATTTAATTTCATTATTATTATTATTATTTGTCTACTGTAAGTTTTTGCATGTGACTTAGAGGAAGTTACTTGGCAATGCATAAGGAGCATGGATCTGGGATTTTCCCCATCACATATGACTACCCCTTTGCCTTTGTCCCCTTTTGGCATTGTGTTTCATTTCTTTTGTAATATTATCCCATCCGTTTTAGGGTTCTTATACAAGAGCCCCTTTGAGAAGAAATGTTAATTTATTTATTTTGAATTCCCAATATTTTGTATTATCAGATCTACTTGAATATTTGTTAAAGGCATGGATAGGTATTTTGAAAGGTGAACCAACAATGAAGAGTCCCTTGGACCTGTCGCTTATATGTTACTAACATTGGATAAACCATCTAAGCTCTCTGGGCCTCAGTTTCCTAAACTGTAAAATGATAGATAAAATCTGAGCTTTTCCAGATCTAACATGCTATGGATTCTCAGAGGGCTACAGCCAAACAGACACCTCTGGGGTAAACAATTCTAAAACATATTTCCTATGCTAATGCTTAATAGCCACAAGAAAATAAGCTACCTGAACTTAATATCTTTTTTCTATCCTGTTTAAAATCCACTAATATCTTCTATAATATTTTTTCCACATCCATGTGATGGCAGTGATACATAAATTCAATATGACTATGAGCTCTGGGAGGGCAGGTTCCATTTAGGTTTCTATACCTTCAATATCTCCTTTAGTGATTATAGATAATATCAATTCAATACCTACTTATTAAATAGGTACACAATGCTGATCTTTAACCTTTTTCCTCACCTATTTCATATTTTAATTTCTTTCCATTATCCTTTTTTTCAATTGACATTGCCAATTCCCACTATACAAGGATACTGCATGCTGAATCCATATTGCCATTTGTAATATGACATTTTAAAATTCAAGTTCATATTATTGTTGACTCATGAACCTTGCAAATAGCATCATCTATTTCCCTAAATCAAGCATAGCAACATAGGGTGAATAATTATACTTTGGTACCTAATTCTTGTTTTAGCATAACTGAGCCTACACGCATCTGCTACTCACAGATGAAAATATAGAAAATGATTGAAAAATAAGATTGAAAAAAAAAGAAATAAAGACAACAAATCTAAGAAGAAATTCAAGCAAGAGAATTAAGACGACACTTTTCTTTTAGCAATTTTCTTTAGCAAATTTCTTTAGCAAATTTCTTTTAGCAATTTCTTTTAGCAATTTTCTTTTAAGATTGAAAGGTATAAATGACACATATAGGGAAGAGAAAAAGGTACTACAGAAAAAAACTGACTAATAAAGAATATGAAAACAAAACTTTCTTGTGTTCGACCTTAGAAATCTAAGCAAATATTTCTATTAGAGATGACTGCCTCGGCCCAATTATTTTCCATATTTCTTTCCATGTATCAAAGCAATAAATGGAACTGACATGTTTTAGATGAATCAGTAGAAAGTGATTTTGCGATACCTTTAAACATTGGTCCTTAGTTAGAATGGAAAAAACATACTAGGACGTCCCTTTAATGAAACTACTGATTGAGAAAAGAGTGAGCTAGAATACCTCAAATATGAACTTTTAGGGTATATGGAAAAGTTTAAAGCACATGCATTCAAAGTCAATGTGTAGAAGGATAGTAATGTTTTGGATATATTTAAAAAGCTGATACTAGAAAAGAGGTAGTTCTGTAAATAGCAGGTTAAATTTTAACTAATCCAGAGCCTGGCTGGTGCTAGAAAAGTCAAGAGAGTGGAAGAAACACCAAGTATTAGCACCAGACTGGATGCGGCAGCCTGCTTACATTATGGAAATAGCTACAAACACAGGGGAGACATGGGGAAGAATCCATCCTAGTGAAAATAGGTGGCAACACAATGAAGAGCTTTAGAGCACAGGTGTCACCAAAACTATTCTATGGAAAGATCCCAGATCTGATGGGAACTTAGAAAACTTGGTCCCAGTTTTCTTGGTCCCAAAACCAAAATAGCTGAGTGACCATAGGTAAGTTATGTAATGTCTAGGGTCATACAGTAATATACATGTCAGGCTGTATTTCCTCAGTTCTGATCCAGGCACAATCAGGAGTGGGAGGAATGAGAAAAGGGACACTGCACGAGTAAGGTCCAACTTTGCCCTCAGGGAGCTTAGATTCAAAAAGAATGGACAAATGTGACAAGGGCTTTCTGGTTCAAATAGAGAGATATAAATGTTAGCTAGAACAGTGTGAATATTGAATAGAGAAACAGTTAACTTTCCCTTTGGGGACCAGGAGAAAAATGTTTTAAACTGGTTTAAAAATACCACGTAAGAAAAGACTGAGAAATAATGAAGTGCACAGTAGTTTCAGGGGCTAGTGACAGATTGATGTCAAATGAAGTATAGAGAGTGGTGCAGATGAGTCTAGAAAATTGTTAGAAGTCAGGCCTTATAAGAATGTCATGTTTGTGTTGTTTTTTTTTTTTTTTTAGGCAACTGACTACAGAAATTTTTTGCAACATGTATTCTGATCTAACCATTAATCTCAAAAACATTTTCCAAAATTGACTATTTGAACAGCTAAATGTGTATTTCTAGCTATTCAAAAGGTTATATAAATAATTGTGATGCCTGGGGCACCTGGGTGGCTTGGTCAGTTAAGCGTCTGACTTCGGCTCAGGTCATGATCTCATGGTCCGTGAGTTCGAGCCCCGTGTCAGGCTCTGTGCTGACAGCTCAGAGCCTGGAGCCTGTTTCAGATTCTGTGTCTCCCTCTCTCTCTGCCCCTCCCCTGTTCATGCTCTGTCTCTCTCTGTCTCAAAAATAAATAAACGTTAAAAAAAATTTAAAAAAATAATAATTGTGATGCCATTCAAAAACCAAAGGTTAATAAAGCACATTGAGGACCAACTCTAGAGTCAGACTGACTTGAGTTCACATGTCATATTTGCTACTTTCCAGCCATAGGTCTCGGGCATGTTACTTAATCTTTCCGTGCCTCAATTTTCTCACCTGTAAAATACATGTGCATAGTATATAGCAATCATTCCACTATATAAAAGGAAAGACAATGTCTATCAGAATGATTATGAGAAAGAAAAGAAATAATGAAGCTTTGCATGTGCAAGTAAAAAATCTGCTAGACCTTATTAATTGATGAATTTAGTAAAACTGTAGGATATAAAATCAACATATAGAAATCAGTTGCCTCTCTATACACTAATAATGAAGTATCTGCAAAGAAATAAAAGATACTATCCCATTCACAATAGCATCAATATTGATTAAAAAATACTTAGGAATAAATTTAACTAAGGAAGGAAAAGATAGGTACTATGAAAACTACAAGACTTTGATGAGAGAAATTGAAGAAGATGCAAACAAATGGAAATCTAATACATGCTTATGGACTAGAAGAATTAATATTGTTAAAACATCTACCCAAATCCATTTATAGGTTCAGTGCAATACTATTAAAATTCCAATGCCATTTTTTCTCCACAGAGATAGAAAAAACAACCCTAAAATTTATATGAAACCACAAAAGACCCTGAATAGCGAAAGGAGTCCTCAGAAAGAAGAACAAAACTGAAGGCATCACACTTCCTGATTTCAAACTATATTACAAAGCTATAGTAATTTAAAACAGTATGGTACTGGTATAAAAATAGATACGTAAAACAATGGAGCAGAATAAAGAGCCCTGAAATATACCCTCACATAATACAGTCAACTAATAGTTGACTAGGGAGCCAAGGACAAGGACATTCAATGGGGAAAGAATTGTCTCTACAACAAATGGTGTTGGGAAGACAGGATAATCACATGAAGAAAAATGAAATTATACTCCTAACTTACACCACTCACAAAAGTTAACTTAAATGAATTAAAACTTAAACATAAGACATAAGACCTGATGCTCTGAAACTCCCACAATAAAATATAGTGAAGAAGTTTCTTGACTTTGAATTTGACAATGATTTTTTGGATATGACACCAAAAGCAAGCCACAAAAGCAAATATGAGCAAGTGGGACTATATCAGGTTGAAAACATTTGCACAGCAAAAGAAATAATCAATGAAATGAAAAGGCAGCCTACAGAATGGAAGAAAATATTTGCAAATCATATATATGATAAGGGATTGATATCCAAAATAGAGAGAACTCAATAACTCAACTCAATAACAACATCAAAACTCTAGTAAAAAATTGGCAGAAAGGGGTGCCTAGGTAGCTCAGTCAAACATCTGACTCTTGATCTCATCTCAGGTCTTGATCTCAAGGTCCTGAGTTCAAGCTCAGAATTGGGTTCTATAATGGGCATAAAGCCTACTTAAAAACAAAACAAAACAAAACAAAACAAAATAAACAAAAAAGTGAGCAAAAGAACTAAATAGATATTTTTCTAAAGAGGACATCCAAAGTGCTGATAAATACATGAAAAGGTGGTTAATATCACTAATCATCAGGGAAATGCAAATCAAAACCACATGAGATATCTCCACTAATTGTTTTTTTTTTTAATTTTTAACGTCTTGATTTTTTAAAACACACTCTCCTACCAAGAAAAGCAAAAAAAAAAAAAAAAAAAAAAATCAGGAACTTCAATATATATTATTCAGTTGTCTATATAAATTTTGATCAAAAGCAAGCAAGTAAATAAATAACCCTCTTTGCATTCATGAGAGCAGTGGTTCTTGAAGTGTAGTCCCCAAAGCAACAGCAACAACAATACCTGAGCCTTGTTAGAAATGAAAATTATCTTGCCCCACCCCAGACTTACTGAATCAGAAACTCTGAAGATGGGTCCAGCATTAGGTGGTTTGATACGCTCTATGGGTGATTCTGATACTCACTAACATTTAAAAACCACTGCATTAGAGTTAAAATTTTGCTCCTACCTGTAAGGGGTCTCTATAACTACTCAGGAAGAGGAATCTCTTCCCCTTCATTGTAAAAGGTTATTATGCAACTCAATTTAATTAGAGTAAGCAGAACTTCTTGATTTGAGAGCCATTGGAGAACTCACCTTGTATTCCAATGAGGGGATACCATGCTAGTCTGATAGTTCTGTCAAATATATTTATAACATCACCTTTCCCAGGAGACAGGGCAATTTTCCAATGTAATATACATTTGGTCATGTACTCTCAGCTAAGTTTATTGTAGTACCAAGAGAAATTGAGATTTGTGCTGGGGATGAAAAAAATTTTAATGCAAAATAAATCTATAAAAAAGTAAATAAACAAAAACAAAATATTAAGTGACCATGATAAGAAAAAACACCTAAAAGTCAGGAAAAGCAACTTTAAGCACCTCTCTTGCCACTTAAATCTTAAAACATAGGTGGAATGCACTGGCTAGTTTTGCAAGAGTGAAAAAATGATAACACATTGATTTAGCTAAGAATAGAACTAGCAGTTATGCACTTAAGATAAAATTACAGCGACCATAAATCTTTATCCTTTAAGGTATACTGCTGGGATCAGAAAGAAAATCTACTTATGATTTACCCTTTTAACAGTTCTAAGATTTCTAAGGGTCTTTTTCTTTTCCTTTTATTTCTTATATCAGCATTACCCAACTTTACTATCAGCACTTGGAGAATACAATCTATACTGGAAATAGATGGAATAATCATGATGTATGCTTACTATTTCAATAGCAAATATTCCTTATTAAAAGATATCAAAATATAGTTTCTTGTGAAAAACAGTTGAGTCCAAATCCTGAATATTTCAGAGCAACTAGAAGCAGGAAGTGCAAGAAAATGCAGTTGGTTGTGAATATGGATTGAGGTGTTTCATTGGCCTGGTGAGATTTGGTGGGCTCTTCTGAGAGATGCCATGTTCATAAAACACAGCAGCTAACATCTGTGTAGAAAGGTTATATACAAACAAAGCATAGCCTAGAAGTATTCCAAGCTACAATAAGAAAAAGAGAAGATTTCTCTGAGGTCATTTATTAAGAGCCCTTAAACTCCATCCATAGAGAAAACAAGTGCTGAAGACAGACAGTGATCTGGACAGACTGAGCAATAAAAGTGTAATTTTTAAAAGTTATTTCAGCCTTTATTATCTACTTCGGTTGTTTATATTGACCAGATTCACTGGATAATCACCTAGTTACATAGGCAGCTTGGAATTATAAATGGCCATAAGTTACGACAGCAAGGATGGTTGAAACAGAAGAATGAATCAGTGGTATAGCTGATAAAATTATGGAAAATAATGAAGCTGGAAAGAAGAGGGAAATAAAGATATTGGATCACAAAGGTAGACTTAGGGAACTCAGTGGCTTCTTAAAACGTAGTACCATTTGTATCGTAGGAGTCTCAGAAGATAAATGGGCACATATCATTTACAAAAATAAGTGTTTTCTACCATGGGACTGAAACTTAGGAATTTAGAATGGGAGTTGACCAGAACTAAATATCCAACAAACTTGATACAAGTATTGTTAAAGTTGCAGTGATGCCAAAAACATCTAACATAAAGACAAAAATGAATCTCTTGGTGAAATTTTAAGATCTGTGGAAACTGAATAGGAAAATGTTTTTTAAAAAAATTTCACTATAAGATTCCTCAATTTACAAGTAGGAAAATTGTAAAGGTAGTCTTGATGAGAAGGTGATAATTTAGAAACAAAAACGGGAGCAGAATTAGAATAGATTAACAATAATATGGAATAGACCCATGACCAATTATTTGCATTTCATGCCCTTACTTTTCTGATCTTGATTCCTTAACCATTTAAGGAAATTCTAAAGAGGAGGATGGTAAATGAAGGGAAAGCTGCTGTTAACACATGTTCTGATTCTATCTGTTGATTACACAGTCTTATATTCATGTCTTTACCTGCTGGAATGTGCCTCACCAATATAATATATGTGCACTTCATTTCTGACCTCAAAATTCTCCTCAGCTATCTGGATCGACTCTGATTCCTTACAGTTTCCAAAGAGCCATGTACATTTTATCCTATTAAATCCTAACTATACCTCTGTGTGATATGAAAGTTGTTATCAAATTTATCATGTCTTACAAAGAGTCAGCAGATTAGAGTTTCAGCCCAAGTTTGTAGCCAGATTCTGCCACTTAATAGCTGTGGGAGTTCACTTACTCTCTTTGTACCTCAGTTTACCCATCTGTAAAATAGGACATAAATAGTACCTCCCTTCAAGGGTTGTTGTGAGGTTTAAGTTAGTGAATATGTGTAATGTGCTTAGAGCCATACTTGGATCATAATATATGCGAAATAAATGTGAACTATTTTTGCTCAGTTTAGAGTTAGACTTAATTTTTCATTCTAGTATCATGGGACTTGCTGTATGCTCTGAAAAAATATCTTTACTTAATGATCCTTGATTTCTTCAGGGGTAAATTAGAGGTTAAAAACAAAAACAAAAACAAATCTCATAGCAGTGTCATGAGGACGTCGTGAGATAAAGTGTGACATGATCTTTGTAATCTAAAAGGACTAATAATGGACCAGGATGGTTGAGAAGTTTTGGTATCAGAAATCAAATGTGCATATATGATGGTAACCTACCTACACACCACGCTCACTGCCTCTTTGCCTCTGGGAGCACATTCCAGATTGGTCTGGTACTAAGTGAAAATAAAATTGATCCTAACCCATCAGGATAACAAAGCTGCCTCTACCGTGGAGAATGAAAATAATAAAAATTACATCTCTGACAAAAGTTGCACACTGACAAAACCTTTCATTTCAGTATGTGCACCATTCCCAGTTATGTGATAATACTGTAATTAAATGCTAGGGAAAGCTAATGAAATACTACAAAATGTCAACTGTGAAATTAATTTTAGTGAGACAAATTCAAGAAGCAGAAAAGAGAGTTTGGTTCAGAGTAAGGCCATCCGAATAATTGGCCATCTGAAAAGGTCTCACTGAGTGTAACCAAGGTCACATAAAGGTCCTGCTAAGGTTCTGAATTATTGTGAACCAGAAAGTGAATACTGGGGTGCCTGGGTGGCTCAGTCCTTTAAGCCTCTGGCTCTTGATTTTGGATTAGGTTATGATCTTTCGATTAGGAGGATTAATCCCCATGTTGGGATCTGTGCTGACAGTGTGGATCCCACTTAGGATTCTCTCTCTCTCTCTCTCTCTCTCTCTCTCTGCCTTTCCCCACTCACTCAAGCGTGTGTGCACACATGCACTCTCTCTCTCAAAATAAATAAATAAACTTAAAAAAAAAGTGAATAGTATTCAGAAATCAATGGAGAAATTAAAGACATTCAGCTATGCAGTATAATGAACAGTGGATTACACTTTGACAATAAACACTTTCTTGGAGTCTCCAAATACGTAACAATTGTGACAACACAGGCAGGAGTGGGTGAAAGGTTGAGGAGGGAAGGAACACAGCTTTACATCTGGTGAGTAAGCAATTTTAAGGGTCTCTGTGCAGATATGGGTTTCTTATAAACCAGGCAGGAAATGAAAGTCTTATCCCAAGGCCAATGACATTTCTTCCACCTTGTAAGTGATTGTGTTCAGACAAATGCATCCCTGACAGGGTGTGTCAGTACCTGGACAGGTTCTTGTTCCAAGGTCCTTTTGCTCAGGGGCTCTGACTGTCATTCTTCCACCCCTAACAAGGGCCAAGCCTATTTTGCACATAGTTGTCAGTAAATAAATCTTCATACATGTCTTACCTAGTAAGTTATTAAGAACATAAAGGAAGAAATTATGTCTTTTTTTTCTTTGTATTCTTTATTGTGTATATAGCATAATAAATATAATTATAGATTATCATTAACATTTAATTGTAAGACTTTTATTTGTATTCTTGAGAAATTACTTTATGGTCATAACACATACTGTAGATTGCTCATTAACTAGCAAAATTGTGAAACAAGATAGTTTCTATCAATTATAAGAAATAAAGCAAATAGCAAAGATGTATGAATCGACCATTTTCATGTGCTTAAGTTTTATCTTAAAACTGAAATTTATTGTCAAGAGACTTATATTCTTATCTGTCATTGGCACTGACTGAATATTTGAGGTTGGAAATTTCATTTTTTATTCATAGTACAATAGAGCTGGCTATTATATTAAATGAGATAATAGAGAGGATTGCACATTTTACAGTATTAATCTGGAATTATAGCAAGTTCACTACAGACAGATACCAGGAAAGAGAAAACAACCAGTTTTCTTGCATTAATCACAGTCATAGAATATCCCATTTGTATGGGAATTAGAGTTCAGGCCAAATCCTTAATCTGCCACTTACTGACCTTGGGGAGTTATTCACTTGAGTGTTAGATTCCTCATATACAAAAGAGAGATCATTCATTCACAACCTCCTTTGATTGCTTCAAAAAATAAACAAGGAAATACATGTCACATGTGTAAAACAGTGCCTGGCACATAGAATATGCTTTTCTGTGAGATTTTCCTAGTCCTCTTCCTTCCTATTGCTCCTTGTACTCTTCTCTCAGCAGATCCCCGGAGTGGAGGATGGGACAATGAGGTTATTTAGGGAGGGGGGCCAAAGTGACTATAATAGAAGGAACAGAAATGACCAGGTTCCATTCCTGGCTCTTCCAACTCCTTCCAAGAAGGGAATTTAGTCTTCCTGCCTGTACTTTCTCATCTTGTTGGGTAAGGTGACTTGTCTTAATAGGACAAGATCAGAGTGTTAATTCTAGCCAAGAGTTTGTCTAGCTGTGCAACACTAAATATTGCCCTTAAATATTACTCTAGGACTTAGTTTCTTTATCTAACACTAATACGTCTGATTATTTTACAGGTGTTAGATAAAAGCTAGGAAGAGGGGCAAGGAATAACTAAAGGAATAAACAGGGAAAAAGCATGTCTTCTACTACCCAAAAAGGTCTAAGAAAGAAGAAAAGGATGGGGTCAAATCTGAAACTTATCTTTAGTTAAATCATAAAATACATCCTTAGTTAAGCCCTTAATTCCAACTACTCTAAGACGCTGGAAATAGACTTGAAGCACTGATGACTGTAGAGCACCATCTAGTTTTGGCTACTAGAACTGCAACTGAGTCTTCTGATTCCCTGAGGCATATGAAGCAAATTCTCTGGGGGAGCGAGACACGGACACTTACTCTTCAGTGTTTTAAATTTCTTAATTATTAAAATTCTAACTGACAGCCATTGATTCCTTATTCCCTCAGAAAGATAAGCATGCTTTGTTTGCAACAGCTGCTGTTCATTTGATATCTTAGAGTTTCTCATGAAAAATAAATGATCCATAGGTAAATATGAGATATAAACAGATCATAATATCAAAGATTTATGTATATTTAAGACAATGTCAGTGCTTCCATTATGAAATTTTTTTTCCAGAGCTCATAGATCAGTGCATAAATTTATAGTGAGTGTAAACTTGGTGTATGAGCTCAAGTGTATTTTAGAAACAATCAAAGTTTTAGTAAAAGCAGTATTTTAGAAAAAGAACAAGACTTCACTTAACCCAACTGTTTTGATTTCAAAAGTATATTTTAACCTTGAGTGAAAAATTAAGTTATGATTCTCTGAAAACATTTTAAAACAGAGAATGCTCTTGCTGTCTTCATTTTTCCTTGGCTTAGAGATTACATTATATATGCCAGCTAACAATATATGCTATCCATTTAAATAAGCTGAAATACTCCTTCAGTTGGGTTTATTGTGCATATATAACTAGTTAGAAATAACTGAAAGAAATTGAACAAAATTTTTACAAGAAAGATTATTAAGGGGCGCCTGGGTGGCTCAGTCGGTTGAGCGGCCGACTTTGACTCAGGTCACGATCTCGCGGTCCGTGAGTTCAAGCCCCGCATCGGGCTCTGTGCTGATGGCTCAGAGCCTGGAGCCTGCTTCAGATTCTGTGTCTCCCTCTCTCTCTGACCCTCCCCCGCTCTCACTTTGTCTCACTCTGTCTCTCAAAAATAAATAAATGTAAAAAAAAAAAAAAAAGAAAGATTTTTAAAAGAGTGAGAATACAGATTGATTTAGTTAATATGAATTCCATTTATAAAAGATACCCTTTGTGTTTGGTAACTCACCATGATACTCGTGTTATATTTCTACTTAAGCTTTTAAAATATTAAAAATAGAACTACCCTATGACCCGGCACTAGCACTACTAGGAATTTACCCAAAGGATTCAGGAGTGCTGATTCATAGGGGCACATGTACCCCAATGTTTATAGCAGCACTTTCAACAATAGCCAAATTATGGAAAGAGCCTAAATACCCATCAACTGATGAATGGATAAAGAAAATGTGATTTGTATATACGATAGAATACTACTTGGCAATGAGAAAGAATGAGATCCTGCCATTTGCAGCAGTGTGGATAGAACTGGAAGGTATTATGCTAAGTGAAATAAATCAGTCAGAGAAAGACAGATACAATGTTTTCACTCATATGTGGATCTTGAGAAACTTAACAGAAGACCATGGGGGAAGGGAAGGGGAAAAGAATAGTTACAAACAAAGAGGGAGGGAAGCAAACCATAAGAGACTCTTAAATACTGAGAACAAACTGAGGGTGGAAGTGGGGGGTGGAGGAGAGGGGAAATGGGTGATGGACACTGAGGAGGGCACTTGTTGGGAGGAGCATTGGGTGGGTATGTAAGCAATGAACCACAGGAATCTACCCCAAAAACCAGGAGCACACTTTACACACTGTATGTTAGCCAATTTGACAAAAAAATATATATATTTAAAAACAAAAAGATGTTAGCAGAGGGGAACATGGAGTAAGATGGAGTTTCCTGTTTCCAGTGCAGGAGACCTGGAGGCAAGACAGCAGTTATAAACAGGTTTTTTTTTTTAACTAAAAAACAAAACAAAACAAAACAAACAAACAAAAAAACAAAAAAAACCCCAATTCATTAGCTACAATGAAGATAAACACCTATAGTCTGACAAAACTCTTTCGAAAGGTTCACATAGAAAAAAAATTATGACAAGTCTTCAGTGCTTCCAAATCACAACACTTTAAATTTATATAGCATTGTGGTATCTCAAAACACCATTTAATAAGTCACTTATTTACAGAGGAGGGTAATTTCTCTGACAGAACAATACACTTTATGTGAGAGACTGCTTTAACCTTTACCTTTTCTATTCTTCAGTTATACTATCTATGATTAATTAAACTTCTGGGACATCATTTTTTGTTATTGCAGTTAAAATGTGTTTTTTACTCCAGGATAATATTTAACTACCTGATTCCAGGGTGGATATTTGGAGAAGTTCTCGTATTCAAGCTATGCAACTTTGAAGCTTCTCAGAAGCTAAAACACAATCAGGTAAAACTGAACCTGATCAGAGGCAAAATAAACCCCTCTTCAGTGTAGTCCCTTCTACAACACTCTGATGAATTGGTTCCAAGCTGCCTGACCCAAACACAACTCTGAAGAGGATTCAACACATTGGTCAGTTATTCTTTAAAAGAGAAAATCACCTTCATTCAGGTGCTAACCCTTCAAGTTCATGTCACGTTGTTAGTTTCCATAGAAACCATATTTCCAACCTTCTTTCAAATGTTGTTTAGGATTTAATCCAAAGCAAGTATTATTGAGTCAGTTTTGAGTTGAAAAAAAAAATACACATACCAGACAATCAGGAAGCAAATTCAAGGGGACAGATAAGAGGAAAATGGTCAAATCACCGGCTTTTTAGATAAGACAAAACTGAGAGAGTTTCGTCTTTTCTAGACAAAGCTGAGACAAAATGTGGAATGACCAAATGTGTCAAAATTGAGTTGGATCATTTTGGATATCTGAATGAAATTGGCAGATATAGTCACATTTTTATTTCAAATTGTTTTTTTTGGAACTTAGAGCAAATATTTGAAATATCAAGAACTAAACCTATCTGTTAACCACTTTATAAATATGAACATATGTCTTACTTTGAAAAGAATTATCCATTATTTTTGAAAATATAATTTAATTTGTAAATATTCTTTTCTCTGAAACAGAATTGCTCTTATCTTATGTTTTACTGCAGTTCGTGAACTGTTTTTGAAAAGATAACTACCTAACAACTATCATTTTAAATTTGTATTCATGCAGATAGAAAATTCAAAAATAATGCATGAACAATGCTATAGTTCACCTGTGTAATGAGTGATCCAAAAGAGTGTATCTCTCAGAATCAGTAGAAATCCAAAAAGTTAAAGAGAAAAGTCTTCTACAAGGGATTTGGGGGGGGGGGGGGAAACTCTGATCTTTCTGAAATGTCTGCAGCAGTTGGCAATCAGACAACAAGAATACATTAGTAGAGAACCAAGCGTACAACAGGGAACTTTGATCAAGTATCTAAAATTGTTAAGATTATGGTGAATACTTATAACACCTGACTCAATAGAATCCTAAAACAAGTATTATGTTTTGAGAACTTCTTCCTTTTGTCTTGTATTTTATAAGTTGGACCATGTTTGTGGTTATTGCTGAAAAGCGTTTTGATCTGATCCTAAATTTCTCCTAGGGCAGAAACTTTCTATTAGTAAAAATGTCAATTAATTGACAATGACATCTTGAAACTAAAGATGTTTTGTGATAGATGTGTGAATTTTATAATAATATAACCATTCAAGTCTTGAATTATGTGGAATCTTGTCATTTGGTGTTGATTTGCTATCAGAATGTGACCAGACAGTGAGAATAGGAAGAGATAAGAATGGAAAGGAGTAACTGACTAGAGTACGGAGTTCTAAGGGATGTGGTGGCCAATCTAAGCAGCAAGTCATTGCTGAAAGAATGGGTGGAATATTGGCATAGCAGGATAAGATACATCATCTCACTCCACTTGAGAAATCCAACAGCCCATAGTTGTACTATCAGTTTCCCATTGGTTTGTATTTGTCACCATCACCTAGAATAGGTGGCAAGGACAGACCTATAGTATTTGATCAAACATTTTCCCTATTATATTTATATTTGCCATGAAAAAAATTCAATGGTACATGAAAAGTAAACCCAAACACTGATGTGAATGGAAAAAGTCAAATCTATCAAGTGAAATGTAATTCTTCTTTCATTTATATTCCCTTGATCTATTGAAATGTTCTGTGGTTCCAGAATTTAGGCCAACCTAACAGTGACAAAAAGAATGATTGAAATCCCATATTATCTCTATGATATATTTTTTAAATGATTTTTCTCTTAAAAAAAAAATATGTTTTAGAGAGACAGCGTGAGTGGGAGAAAGGGGCAGAAGGAGGGGGGTGGTGGGGAGAATGTTAAGCATGCTTCAATGAAGTTCAGCACAGAGCCTGATGCAGAGCTTAATCCTATGACCATGGGATCATGACCTGAGTCCAAATCAAGAGTCCAACACTCAACCAACTAAGCCACCCAGGTGCCTCTCTATGATATCATTTTAAAGCTATGTTAGAGACTACATTCCTCATTTTGTTCTGTTATAAATGTATATACATCAGATGGAATTTTCTGTCAATTATTAGATAAGATAGAACTCATTCAAAATTAGTATATATACTAATATACACTATCTTTTTTAATATACACTATTAAAGAAAGTAGCCTAACTATACTTTCTTTTGTCTGCCTCAGTATGAGCTGAAGATAGTGTAGTGGATATTTTTATATTTTTTGGCTGTCCAACACATGAATTCCTTTTCCATGTTTGAGAAATTCCTACCATATGAGACTAAACTCTTCTTCCACTGTAAAAGCTGAAAATATGAGATTGTCTTTTTCCCAGCCAAGTACATAATGGCAGTGGCAGTGGTGTTTTCACCAGACTAATTCTGTGGTATGGTTTAGTCATTAAACCTTGTGTAACTTGAAAAAGTTTGGTGAGTTACCCAGTATCTGTTTAACAAAACCGTTTTCTGCCTAAATCGAGCAGAGTTAGTTTCACCTGCTGACAGACAGAGCACATTAAGAGGCTTGGTTACAGACCACAATTCATCATGAGAAAGAAGGGCCTTGGAATTGAGAGCAATGAAAATCCAGCTTATATTAATTGATGGAACTTCAGAAACTCAAAGCATCAAATTATTTACTAGGTTACTTGAGATGAAATACCCATTCAAGAAAAGGCTTTGGGGAATTAAGTGGCCAATCCCTTGGAGTAATATGAAGGGCTTGAAGAATTAAAAGACTATGGAGAGGGATGGTTATTTCTAAGAGCACCATAAAGTTTATACATAAAGAGAATGACAAGGTCAAAGCAGATGCCCAAGGATAGCTCTGTTCCACATTTATGGATTTGCTTCACTTTGCTCCCTGGACATGTTTCCCTCAAGAAAATTCACAGTGGTATGGATGTCTGATAGAGCACTGAGTTTGACTAAAGACAACTCCTTTCACAAAATGTTCAGTGTGAATTTTGCATTATTTTCCCCCTTTGAAAGAGTCAAACAGAAAGTTTTAAATGACAATTTAATCAAACATAGGTGAGGAAGTAAGAAACCATCTAATTCTTACATGTGTCAAATAAAAGGTCCAGATAAGTGAATTATGTCAATAATAAGGCAGGTTTGTGTATAAAACAGGGGTGGCGCCTGCATGGCTCAGTTGGTTAGGTGACTGACTCTTGATTTCGACACAGGTCATGATCTCGCAGTTTGTGAGATCAAACCTCAAGCTGGGCTCTGCACTGACTGACAGTGCAGAGCCTGTTTGGGATTCTCTCTCTCCCTCTCTCTCTGCCACTCTCCTGCTCTTGCTCTCTCTCTCTCAAAATAAATAAATACATTTTAAAAAATGTATAAAACAGATTCAGTCCTTGAAAATGCAGGGTGGGGTAAAGAAGTTAAGAACAAGGAGTGAGTCAAAAGCTGAACATATGCATACATGATTTGAAGACTGGTGGAAGTCAGCCTGACTGCAAAGATTAGCCCCAATGAGAGGAGCAAGTGTTCAAAATGGAATTAAGCAAGACTCAAGCAAGCATCAATACCAGACAATATAATTTCAAATGCAGGGCTAAGGAGCAAGGGAATCTAGTTAGTTGTCCAATTCAGAAGGTAGCAGAAGCCCTGCCCCTTGACACTTCCTAGGGAGTAAGGACTTAACAGTAACTAGCAGAGTCGATGAGACCACAACCACTGACTTTGGGATCAAGGTGATGTCTCAAGAGGCTGTATTAGTTGGCATAACAAGAGAACTAAGATAGCTAAGGATTACTATATAGGTATGAAAGTGGAAAACCAGCCTGATAATCCAGATCTGAGTACAGAATATAAGGATTTCATATTTCCAAGGGTAACTGATAGCACAGTGGTCTCAGAGAAGCACAGAAGTTATAACAGCACAATCAGATTCTTGAGATAGGAAACAAGGCTATTCCAAAGCCCTAGATAAGAAAATTTCCTGCCTTAACTATAAAAACTGACTTTTTAGGATATAGATTAATACTGATTTTAAGAGGCACGAGGGTGGCTCAGTCAGTTAAGCATCTGACTTTGGCTCAGGTCATGATCTCGTTTGTGAGTTCAAGCCCTGCGTTGGGCTCTGTGCTGACAGCTCAGAGCCTGGAGCCTGCTTTGGATTCTGTGTCTTCCTCTCTCTCTGCCCCTCCCTGCTCACGCTTGCTCTGTCTCTCAAAAATAAATAAACATTAAATTTTTTTTTAAACACTTATTTTAAAAATTGTGTGGCATCAAGATGACTAAAGAAAACAAGACAAGGATCGAAAAACTACCTCATAAATAAATCTTGGAAGTTTTATCATCATATTTTAGGGATCACAGGAAATGTGTGTGCTGCAGAACAGAGATGAGTAAATATAGCCTCAATTTTTAAAAAAGAAAAATAGATAAATCATTTAAGAGTTTAAAAAGTAGATTAAAAAATAACAGATATCAAGAGAATGAAAAGACAAGCCGAAGATAGGGAGAAAATATTTGTAAAAGACACATCTAATAAAGGACTGCTATTCAAAAATACATAAAGAACCCTTAAAGTTCAACAGTAAGAAAACAAACAACCTGATTAAAAAATGGATCAAAGTCCTTAGCAGACACCTCACCAAGGAAGATAAACAGATGGCAAATAAGCATATTAAAATATGCGTCACACCATATGTCATCAGGGAAATGCAAATTTAAACAAACATGAGTTATCACTATACACCTATTAGAATGGCTAAAATCCAGAACATTGACAATACCAATGCTGGCAAGATGTGGGCAACAGGAATGCTCATTTGTTGCTGATGAGAATGCAAAATAGTACAGGCACTTTGGAAGAGTTTGGAAATTTCTTAAAAAATTAAGTGTACTCTTACCATAAAATTCAGTAATTGTGATCCTCGGTATTTACCCAAAGGAGTTGAAAACTCTTGTTCACACAAAAACCTGCTTTACCCATAATTGTCAAAACTTGGAAGCAACCAATATGTCTTCCAGAAGGTGAATGTGGGACATCTAGACAATGGAATATTATCCAACACTAAAAAGAAATGATCTATAAAGCTATGAAAAGACACAGAAGAACCTTAAATGCTATTACTAAGTGAAAGAAACTAATTTGAAAAGGCTACTGTAAAATTCCAACTATATCACATTCAGGGAAAGGCAAAATTATGGCAACAGTAAAAAGATCAGGAGTTTGTAGAGGGTTGGGTGGAATGGATGAAAAGGTAGGGCACATAGGATGTTTAGGGCAATGTAAATACTGTTTGTGACACCATGATGATGGGTATATGCTATTATACCTTTGTCCACTTATAGAATACACAACAACAAGAGTGAACTCTAATGTATGGACTTGGGGTGATATTGATGTTGATGTAGGTTCATCAGTTGTAACAAATGTACCACTCTGGTGAGGGATGTTGATAATGGGGAAGGCTTTGCATGTGTGAGAACAGCGAGTAGATAAGAAATCTCTGTACCCTCTCAATTTTGTTATAAACCTAAAACTGCTCCAAAAGGAAGTCTTAATTTAAAAAAACTTTTTAAGTGACTCTTGAAAATAACTAGAGGTAGACCTTACTTCCTGGGGGAAAAAAAGTCCATTTGGATCATTAAACAGAGGAATTATGAACTTTGGGAAGACAGTGTACTAAATACTAAATGAATCAATGAGTCAAATAAGATATGCTAAAATAATATTTCCTTTTTAAAAATTTGAGTTTCTGGGCTGGTGGTAGATAAAGTAAAAACCAAATGTGTAGTGTACCTTATATTGAACCAAAAAATTTGATTCAACTTTTTTTTGAGTGTCTCCAGGAAAAGATGATAAAGTGTTCATTGAATAATAGTGTCAATATTAAGAGTGTAAATTGTTTGGGGAAAATATTACACTTTCAATATGAATTTAAAACTTTTTTAAAAGTTTTATTTCTTTTGAGAGTGAGAGAGCAAGTGGGGGAGGAGCAGTGAGAGAGAGAGAGCCCAGCACAAGGCTCAAACCCACGAACCATGAGTTCATGACCTAAGCCAAGATCAAGAGTCGGACACAACTGATAGAGCCACCCAGGCACCCCAAAACTTACTTTTTCTGAATATAAATGTCCTCAAATATTAAGGATATTATTTAATATTTTACAGAAATATAATTTAGGCCAGGAAGACTGAGATGGAGTTTATGCAATTAATTTAAAATGTATATATATTGAGGCACCTGGGTGGCTCAGTCAGTTAAGCATCCTATTTCAGCTCAGGTTAGTGGGTTCGAACCCTGCATCGGACTCTATGCTGGCAGTATGGAGCCTACTTGGGGTCTCTCTCTCTCTCCCTCTCTCTCTGCTCCTCCCCCACTCATGCTTTCTCTCTCTCAAAATAAATAAATAAACTTTAAATAATAGTATATTTTAAAATGTATATATGTTTATTTATAAATTCACATATAATTATCAGGTAATCATATTTTCCCATTTCTTCATAATTCTTCATCATAGTCACTTGTTAAGTAGGCTTTGATGGGGCAGAATCAGATAGAATTTGAAATTTTTATCTTGCCTTGGCCTGCATTTCATGGCACCCTTGTGTTCTCTTTGTTAGATGTATTATAATGGCTAACACTTTTTCTAACATACTGAAATTTCTCCTCTGAAAATAGTACCACCTGGAGCATATCTGCTTTCTCTTTTTACAGGTTCTGATAAGAATGAACTTTGATGGTATTTTCTTTATTTCTGTGGATGGCTTTTGTGACCTTGTTGCTCCTCTTGCTTTGAAATGTGGACATTCATCTTAAGTGGTACAGTTGGAATGCAGAAACTTTGGTGCATGGGGCATTCTGAAACTTCTACTGAGCTAATGAGAGTTCGTGCAGACAAGTAAAAGTCACAAATATTGAATGGAACTCCAAAAGTTCCTCACTTGTCTTTCTGATAAGAGCCCACCTATTTATCTGGGAATGTGGAGTGGGAGCTCAAATTGTAATGGAGCTGGAGAAGATATTGCATGACAATCAGGTATTTAGTTAATTTTAGGTTTGGGTCCTAGGATTGTGCCTGTTGGGGAGCCCATGTGAAGCCATTAAGTTTCACAAGTCCCTGTGAGACACATTGATCTGTGTTTTATGCAACCCTGGGCTCCAAAGATGGACACAACTTTAAATGTGCAACTCTCTTCTTTGGTTTCCATTTTCCTATTTGCCCCACCTGACTATTTTTCTATTTATTCATTTGTTGCTCTTGTTTTCCAATATCCTGAAAGATAGACCTGTCCCAAGGAATTGTCTTTTGTTCTTCTTTTTCCTCCTCAGAGACCCTTTTTGTTGATGACCTTATCTCATCTCATGTACCCTACCATTTCCACTATAAGGATGAACTCCAGATCTTATTTCTAGCCCCAACTTATTTCCTAATTTCTAAATTTATAGTTTGAGTTGCCTGAGTAGTTTGAGAGAACATCCAATGAAAAATTTCCAAAAATTATTCTTTATTCCCATACCATCAATTCTCAGAAATAAAAAAGAAGGAAATCTTACTTGCCCAATTTTTAAAAAAATATTTTGTAAATGATATCACTCCATTAAACATGAAAGCTCAGGGTTTTTTCTATCTCCCTTAACTCCCTTGTATTAGACTATGTTGCCTAGTATAATATATTTTACTTTTAAAATGATATGGGTATCTTCCCTCTCCTGTTCATTCCAAAGCTACTTTTCAGTTCAGGCACAGTTTGCTCAAACTATTACAATAGTTTTCCATGGGATCTGTTACCTCAAAGGCTTGCTATATACTGTGACAACATTGATTCTGAAAGTGTAGGGATAATCATGTCAATTTCCTACTTCTAACCCCAAGTTTATCCCCATAGTTTACCAAATTCAGTATAAAATCTTTCCTGATACCTTGACCACATTCCCTCACCCTACCTTTTGACTTGATGTTCCACTATTCATACCAGAAATGAGAGACGGTAGTCCCTATCACTTGCATTTGAAATCCCCGGGTGCTTGTTAAAATTTGTGTTTCAGGGGCCCAGTCTACTTTCTGAAGAAAATCTGTAGGAGTAGAGGCTTGGAATTTCTAGGTTTAAAAATCTTTCGTGACATGCTTGTCACACAGGTGGAATTTAATAAATAATTGATTTCATTGAATTAGTTTAAGGGAAGTAAATAGATATTTAAACATCTGCTTTGCTTTTGTATCCTAGATTTTCCTACCTTTACTATAATAATTTAGATATATGCACTTGGTTTATATTAAGAACGAATCTGGGGGCACCTGGGTGGCTCAGTCACTAAAGCATCCGACTCTTGATTTTGGCTCAAATCATGATCTCACAGTTTGTAAGATTGAGCCCCCCATCAGGTTCTGCACTGACAGCACAGAGCCTGCTTGGGATTCTCTCTCTCTCCTTCTCTCTGTCCCTCCACTGCTTGTGCTCACTCTCTCCCTCTCAAAATAAACAAACATTAAAAAAGAAAAGAATGAATCTGAATTGCTTCTAAAAAATCAAACTATTTAATATTTATTAATTAAATACTACAGTGTTAGTGGCATTTATTGTGTTAACATAAAAGGATATGAACTATGAGACACAGAAATCAATATCCCATTAGAAGAAGTGCCGTACTTAAGTTCCCTTCAGAAGCATTTTGATAGTTCAGTATGGATATGATACTCGAGGCTCCATAATATGCATAATAGATCAACTACAATGCAATGTTATCAAAGAAAAGCTTTATTTGAAAAAAAGTCAGCACGTACAAGTTAATTACATTGAGTTTTGAAATGCAAAAATGTCAAAAGAAATTATTTTTTTTATATTTAAATATTTTAAGAAATGTGTCTGAAATTTAGCCTGCAGATTAGGAGGCTGTCAAGGGATTTTACTATTTCTGGATATATGCAGATATATGCAGATATATTCTCTGATAATGAGTAAATATTTCCACTGGAGTAACTCAAGGAATAATTAATTAATTAAGCTGAAACAGAGAGAATGATGGTTAGATATTAGGAACTTGATAGCACTCTGAAATCTAATTTATACAGTCTTAGAAACAATATTAGAAAAAAGAAGTATCTTCATAGAAGATTAAAGATCGCTATCATTTTGGTCTGGCTTATGCAAAGGGGTCACAAATACCTACCACCTATGTCACGTGTACAGATATAAAACGGGGTTTATTAGGGGAAAACTTACAGATAAGAAGTAGTAGAGAGCACGTAAACCACAGAGCTTTCATCATCTCATGGCTTAGGCCGGGCATAGTTGCACGAACCATGCCTAATAGTCCAGATGAGACTGTCCCCCTCAATTTTCTACACATTTGTAGGGTAGAGGTACATGCAATCATGTAACAGTAGAAGCTCCTGTTTGAACAAGAGTTCTTGTTAGAGTAGGATAACATCTGGAATCCAGGGGCTAGTACCAGCTTGTCCTTCCTTTGCACTAACTCTGGCCTCCAGGGTCTGCTATCTGATAAGCCACTAGAGCAAGAGGAAATAAACCCCTGGAAGTATTCAGTTTGTCTCTCACCACTCAGTGCCATGGCTCCTGGGGATTTATCACACCTGTATACCTCCATCAGCTCCAAACGGCTCCAGGTTGCAGTGTTTACCAGTGTCCTTGGGAGAATGGCATTCTCTAGCATAGTCCAGGAGGGAGGTATTGCTTCAGATCCTGTGCCAGACTTCTAGCGCCAACCCAGATGGGGTAGCCCACTACACTTCTCTCACTGATTGTAACCAGAACTTGGACAAAAAAATAAAAAGAAACCACTTGAATAGCAAGCAGAATGGAGAAAAAAGTCCAAACTGAAGAATGGGTAGTATAGGGGAGATAAGTTGCCTTGTTTTCTTTCTTTCTTTAAACTCCTTTATTTGCTTGCTTTGTCCAGGGATGGGCAGAATCAGGTGGAAACAAAAGTAAAAACCAAAAGAAACCCTCTTTCTACCCAGAGGGCCAGAAAACCTGTGAGCCAAAGAGTGTGGGGGAAAAAAATCCCTATTTTTTGTGTCTCCTGTTTCTCTCCAGCCCTCCTGAGCCTGGCTAGTTGTAGAACTGACTTGCCATTACTGTGGAATCTATGAAAATGAAGAACACATCACTATGAAGTAATATATCTGTGGTGATGGCAGGCACCTAAAACCCTGATAATTTGGGTAGAGGAACTTAGAGAAAAGCAAAAGAGTCGCCTGCTGTATAAAGAACAGAGGGTGGAAATCCTAGTTACTATTTTTCTATTCTCTTGGAACCTCACATTGAGGGCACCCCAATCTCACAGAATTGCACAATAGCGCAGGGGAACTAAAACTCTGATAGAACCCAAAATATTTGGCCAGAGGAACCAGGGGTTTCTGAGAGCTAGAGAATGTGGGACAGATTCCAGAGAGCATAAAGCTACACTGATATAATTGGCAGGCTTACTCCCAACCTGAGCAGGCACAGAACATAACCAAAGAAGAGTAGCAAAGGATTTGAGACTACATTATGAGATAAACTACCATCCACATCCCAGATTCACCTGAGTAGCTCAGACACAGGGCCAACACGGAGCACAGCAAAATCTTTGGAACTGAACACACATCGCATACCTATTGATTTAAAACTCAGGAGCTCCCCCTTGTGAAATCTGAAACTGGTCCCTGTAGACAGAGGGCAAGGAAAGATGAAGAAAAAGGCAAACTACCCCAGATTGGTAAGTGGCAGTTTTAATAAGTAAATTAACTTACTTATAAGGCTTGTCTTGGGCAGATGAACAGATATCAGCATCTGTGCACTAGAATCTTAAAAGTTTATATAGTGGATTTAATGGGGTTCAATCATGTACTCAGTCCAGATAGTCTCAACAACACATTACTCTCTCAAGGCTGCTTCTTTGAAATGGCTCCAGCTCTAAAAATGGCAGGTGAAACAAAATCTAAGGACAAGAGGAGGGTAGGGAGATTCCCAAGTATCCAGGACCACCTTAAGGGTTAGCAAGTGGTAATGTCCTCTTGATGATCTCCAACAATACAGCAGATGAGTCAGAACTTTGATTGTCCGTGAAAACAAACAAAAATCAACATCCTTCAGAGAATATTAACAGGATCCACAGTTTTGCAACATGATGTTCAAAATGTGCGGGATAAAATGCAAAATTGTTTGACATACCATACACACGATGAATTTTCAAAGAAAAAGACATTCACCAGACAATCAACAGCAATCAACAGACAACACCAAGATGATCTAAATGTTGGAATTATCAGGCAAAACCTTACAGTAGCAATTATAACAATTCTCATTGAGATAAAGCTGAACATTCTTGAGATGAATAGAATGCTAGGAGTTCTAAGAAAAGATGACTTTGTAAATATTCCCTATGTGTTTAGAAAGATACATATTTTGTGTTCTTTGGTTGTCATAGTCTGCATATGTAAGTTGGTCAAATGTGTTAATTACATTCCTTAAACTTTCTGTATTCTTTACTGATTTCTTGCTTGCATTTTATAACAATTTCTTAGAGTGATTCCATGATTTTAGATAATATTTATATCTCCTTGTGATTCTGCCAGTTTTTGACTTATAAATTTTAAACTCTATTATTAAGTGTACATAAATTTAATATTTGGTATCTTGTTTAGAAGTTGAACTTTATCATTATGAAGCCACTTTCTTTATCCTTAGTAAATATTTTGAAATTTAAGTCTCTTTTGTATTAATACACAGTATTAATTATATTAGTTATATAAAATGTATTACATATAAGTATTATATATATTATGCATATTAAATATCTAATATAAGTAGTTCTCTTTCATTTAGGATCGCCTGATTGAGGGTTTTCTCCTTCATTTTTTAATTTAAACCTATCTGCATCTTTAGTTTTTCTATGTGTCTGGTTTTTCTTGTTTGTTTTGTTTTTTTATATTTACTTATCTTTGAGAGAGAGAGAGAGAGAGAGAGAGAGAGAGCACAAGTGGGGGAAGGGCAGAGAGAGAAGGAGACACAGAATCCAAAGCAGACTCTGGGCTTTGAGCTGTCAGCACAGAGCCCAATGTGGGGCTCAAACCCATGAACCATGAGATCATGACCTGAGCCAAAGTCAGATGCTTAACCGACTGAGCCACCCAGTCATCCCTATATGTATCTGTTGTAAAAAGCATATAATTAGAATTTTTTACAATCCAGTCTGGCAATATTTGTCATGTATTAAAGCATTCGGTCCATGTACCTATAATGTAAATATTAGTATAGGTGAGTTTTAATCCTTCCATCTTATTTTCTGCCTTTTTTCGGTCACCTAGTTCACGTTGATTTTTTCTTGTTTTTTTAAAATTATTTTTAGCATTTCATTTTTTTAGTACTTGTTTGAAAATTATATAATCTGCTTTTTCTTTTCAAAATTACCCTAGAAATACAATATGCGTTTCTTCTCAAAATCTAACAGTGATATTTTTATTCTCTTTACAAATAATACCAAAATCTTACAACATTTTAATCACATGTATATAATATTTGGCCCTTCTAGCATAACTGATAATGTTATTTATGTGTTCACATAGTTGTTTTTATTGCTTCAATAGGCACTTTGTATTTTTTAAAAACTATTTTATAATTAGGAAGTATATATGAAATATTTATGTATATGTAATGTCTAAATACATATCTTTTTTTTTTTTACAGAGAGTGAGCATGAGTAGGGAAGGGGGACAGAGGGAGAGAGAGAAAGAGAGACTGAGAGAGAGAGAGAGAGAGAGAGAGAGAATCTTAAGCAGACTCTATGCTGAGCATGGAGCCTTGATCCCATGACCCTGGGATCATGACCAGAGCCAAAATCAAAAGTCTGGCGCTCAACCGAGTGACTCAGGTGCCCCAATGTCTAAATATATTTTAAAGAATGATAATAAAATGAACACCCAAACATCACTGAGCCTACGAAATAAAGCTTAAAAATCTTTGAAGAGGTACCTGGTGGCTCAGTTGGTTGAGCAAAGGACTCTTCATTTTGGCTCAGGTCATGACCCAGGGTCATGGCATCAGGCCCCATTTCAGGCTCTGTGTGGAGTGTGGAGCCTGGTTGAGATTCTCTCTCTCCCTCTGCCCCTTTCCTCCGCTCATGCTATCAATCTCTAAAATAAAATTTTAAAAAAGCAAAAATCTTCCTGTGTGCCACCTCTCACATTTTCCTTTTTCCACAACAGAATAAAGCATTATTTTATGTTTATGATGCCTTTGCCTTTTTGATAGCTGTACCACATTTGTATCTCTAAACAATACATTGCATAATTTTGCCCATTTTAAAGTAGTATATTATTAATAGAATTACACTGTATGAATTCTATGACAAGTTGCTTTTTTCCACATTAATTTCTGAGATCTTTTCAAAGTGATGCGTGATAGTAGCTTATTTTTATCACTGCATATATTATTTCCAATTTATGTGAAGGGAGAAACATTTGGGTTATTTCTATAATTTTTCCTATTATTAAAAAATGCTGCTAAAACATTCTTATATGCGCCTTCTGGTGAACCCGGGCAAGGATTTCTCTTAGGTATAAATCTAAAAGTTGAAATACTGGGTTATATGATATGTGCATGTTCAGCTTTACATAATAATGCCATACTATTTCCCAAGATGGTCAGATTTTCCAAGATACCTCTAGAACAGTTGTCATTGCTTTACATCCTTGCCAACATTTCATATTTTCAGCCTTTACATTTTTTCCCCATAGGTGGGTGTGAGTAGTTTCTCAATTGTTGGCTTAATTTGTATTTCCATGATTACTAAACAGTTTGAGCATCCTTTCATAAGTTATTAGCCATGTATACTATGTGGATCTTTATATATAAAGGTCAAAAATAGGAAAAATTAATCAGTGGTGATTGTGGTCATCATAATAAGTGCCATGTGATGAGGACATGGGTAGTTGTTGATTGATAGAGGCCATAAGAATGCTTTATGAAGCACCATATATGTTCTACAGCTTAATTTGGGTGGTGGCTACAGGGGTATACTTAAGTAAAAATTCGTTAACATAAAGTTCGTGCACGGTACTGTAGATATTACATAGCAATGAAAAAGGATAAACTCTGAGATAAAATGGAAAATGTAAATAGAACTACAGAATTTCTAAAATAATAATAATGAGGGGCATCTGGGTGGCTCAGTCAGTTGAATATCTGACTCTTGATTTCGGCTCATGTCATGATCCCAGGGTCATGGGATTGAGCCCCAGTTAGGCTCCATGCTGAACATGGAGCCTGCTTGAGATTCTCTTTCTCTCCCCTTTACCCCCTTCCCCTCTCCCCAATTTGCATGCGCTATCTCTAAAAAAATAAAATAAAATAATAAATAATAATAATAATAATAAATACATTATATAAAAGAATCTTTGGGGTACAATTAAAATAGCTATTTGAGACAAAAATTATGTTAAAAATATGTCTTATAGAAAGAAATAATAAAGATAGACTCAGAAATTAATGAAATGGAAGACAATAAAACTAATAAATCAAAATACTGCTTTTTTAAAAGTCAGCAAAATAGACAAATACTGAGAACACAGAATAAAAATAACTAGAGGAAAATAACCACTGAAAGAGAGAAATTTAGAAAATGAGACCACTTTACACGAATAACAAATCTTTGTAATAAATTTTAAAGTACAGTTTAAATGGGTAATTTTCTAGGAAAATGCAATTAACCAGAATTGCCAGAATTGGTATAGAAAGCTTTTACACACTAGTCTCCATGACAGAAAAGTTCTTTTAGCAGTCTTCACTAAAGCTACACATGCATGTACCTTAAGACTAAATTCTTACAAAATAATTACCTATGAAAAATGTTACAGGGAATTCTATGAATCTTTGAAATTAATAACTGAGTGATACTTCTATTATTTCATAAATTAAAAAATAGAGAAAACTTCCAAATTATTTTCATGAAGCATAAAATTAATTGTCTTAAAATATATACACAATAACCAGTTAGAATATATAATGTAAGAGAAAACCCTATGTAAAATCAAAACAAAGGAAGATAAAAATATTTAGAAGTAAACTCAACAAGAAAAATGCAAAACCCTATATGAGTAAAACTGAAAACATTACTAAAATATATAAAAGTAAACTTGAAGCTTGAACCTATAGAAATATCACGTTTATATACTTACGTACCAGTTTTATTTTCTGAAGTCAAATTTAAGACATCAATTTTAAAATTTATATACAAAACAACATGCAAGAATTTTTAGAATAATCCTGCAAAAGGAGATCATTAAGATTCCAGTCTTATGGTAGTTTCTTGAAACTGCCATAACCAAAAGTACCACAAACTGGGTGGTTTAAGCAATAGAAATTCCTCATTTCACAGTTTTGGAGTCTAGAAGTCCAAAATCCAGATGTCAGTAGGGTTAATTCTTTCTGAAGGTTGTGAGAGAACAATCTGTTTAGGTCTCTCTTATTGGCTTGTAGTTGGCTATTGTCTTCCTGTGTCTCTTCACATCGCTTGTCCTCTATGCACATCTTTGTGGCCAAATTTCCCATTTCTATAAGGATAGATACCAGTCATATTGGATTGATCGCCACACTACTGACATCATTTTAACTTGATACCTCTCTGAAGACCCTATCTCCAAATAAGGTAACATTCTGAGGTCCTGGGGATTAGGACTTCAACATATAAATTTTGAAGGGACACAATTCAACCCATTGCAAATGGAAACTACCATGGCTGCTATCAATGTATATTATTAAAAATATAGTCAGTGTGATATTGATATAAGTAGAGAGACATAAATAGAAGAATAGTAAGTATAGAAATAAACCAAAGTACATAAGAAAATTTAATGTGTGATAAAAGATGGGATTTCAAGTCACAAAGGAAACAATGGCCTTGTTAATAAATGATACTGTAACAACTGACCATTTGGAAAAGGCAAAATTGAACTTATAGCTCACACCACATACAAGAATAAACTACAAAAGATTCTGGGATCTAAATGTAAAAACTAAAGCCATACAAATGCTAGAGTAAAACATGGGTGACTTCTTTTATAAACAGGCTGTGGAGTGGGATTTTCAACTTTCTAAAAGAAACAAACAAGCAAACAAACAAATTAATTTAACTACATAACATTTTATAAAATTTACTTGACAAAAGGCACAATAATTGAGGCCAAAGACAAATAACAGCCTAGGAGAAAACTATTGCACATATATTGCAGTTTTGCTAATTTTCTAAATATATAAAGAACTTTTAAAAATCAATGGGTGTTAACTAAACTTATTGTGGTAATCATTTTGCAATATATACCTGTATCAAATCATTATGTTATACTCATAGAACTAATACAATGTTATATGTTCTAGTATATCTCAATTTAAAAAAAAATCAATGGGGAAAAAAGGCCAAAACCAATAGAAAATGGGTGCCAAGAAAACAAAAACAAAAACAAATCTCAGGAAAGAATTACAATGTCTCTAACATATGAAAAGAAGACTTAACCTCTGTCATACTAACAGAAATGTTAATGAAAACTACTTGATACATTTCTTACATATCAGGTTTGCAAACATTAAAAAGCTTGATAATTGTGTTTATGAAGCACTCATTCATTGCTAATAGGAGAGCAAAATGGTACATTCCCTCTGAAGGGGAAATTGTTATTATTTAAGGGAGAATATTTATGAATTTATTTTTTGACCCCAAATTCCCACTTTTGGAATTTACTGTGAAGATTAATTTGATCCTATATATAGTTAGACATATATGAGGTTATTCATCATAGCATTATTTGTGAATGAGTGAATAGTAATGCCATCAAGTTATTGAGAATAAGGAACAGATTTCTGAGAGAAGATGAGTTCAGATTCATATATGTCTTGAGATGTTCCAAATAGAATATCCCACAATATATGTGTAGAAGGCCATGGAAACTCTTGAAGAGATTGGCACAGTACTTGGTGCCCTGCAGTGTACTTCAATGAGTAAAACACATGGCTGCTCTTTCACTTCTGCCTTCTTGCAAAACGTCTTTTGTGGCCAACACTAATCTAGAACTATAAAGGTTAGAGGATTTTAGGAGCTATAATTCTAGTCTAATAAAGTCAACACAGTACAAGACCACAAATGGCGAACTGAGCCTCTGAAGGTTTTAGTTATTTGTGCACAAGCCTGCTGCGAGAGGGCTGTATGCTATTTGATTCTAAATCTGGTGTTCTTTCTGGTACATTGCCCTGAAATTCTTACCTGGACTGGCTACACATGGGTGGGGAAAAAAGACCTGTAGATGAAAGAACTTTCTTTTTATATAATCATGCATACACATAACAGAATGTCTTTATTGCTTGTGGTTCTATGCCACTTATGTAAATAGATGTTTAGCAACATAGAGGAGATATGTGGCTGGGAATACTGTCTATAGGATGCTGGAGAGCAGGTTGCTACTCTGACAGGAGAGAAAACTGGTGCCATCTTTGATCTTTGTACCTGGAACCATCATTGAGATATGAGGGTGTGGCATTTTCTTAGTCTGCTTGGGCAGCTATAACAGAATACCACAGACTTAGTAGTTTATAATCAATAAACATTTATTTCTCAAAGTTCTGGAGGCTGGATATTCAAGATTCTGTATGGTTGGTGAGGGCCCCCTTCTAGGTCAAAGACTTCTTATTGTTCTCCCACACAGTGGAAGGGGCAGGGGCTCTGTGGGAACTCCTTTATAAGAGCACGATCATGATCCCACTTTTGAGAGGTCCACTATCATGACCTAATCTTCTCCCAAAGGCTGCACTTTCTAATTCCATTACATTAGGCATTAGGATTCCAACATGTGCATTTTGAGAGGATACAAACCTTCCAGGTCATGACAGGCATATAGTGGAATGATTCCCAAATATCGTTGGCACAGGGAAGCCATTCGTGGAACTATCTACTTGACCTTTGGTGTTGGATGGATAGAATTCCTAGATGACAACATATTTTGTCTGTTAATCTGTTTTGATTAGAGAGACTGGTAACTTTTTGGAAATGAATACTTCTGTAAGAAAGATGAACAGGTAGACAGAATGCAACTAAAGGTTATAGTCAGGATCAGCTTCATGGGAATTCAATCACATTCGGATAGACCCCATGCTTGGTTTAATGTACTATCACTATCACTGCCTTGAAATTCATAATAATTACATTTGCTTTACTTATGTGAATTTGAATTCAAAAATTGTATTGGGGCACCTGGGTAGCACAGTCACTTAAGCATCCAACCGTTAGTTTCAGCTCAGGTTATGATCTAATGGTTTTGTGAGTTCGAGCTCTGCGTTAGGCTTCATGCTGACAGCACAGAGCTTGCTTGGGATTCTCTCTCTCCTTCTTTCTCTGCCCCTCTGCCACTCACACTGTCTCTGCCTCTCTCAAAACTAAATAAATAAACTTAAAAATTTTGCATTTTTCGGATGCCTGGGTAGCTCAGTTAGTTAAGCATCCAACTCTTGATTTTGGCTCAGGGCATGATCCCAGGATCATGGGATAGAGCCTCAAATGAGGCTCCGTGCTGGGTGTGGAGCCTGCTTGAGATTCTCTCTCTCTCCTCTCTCTGCCCCTCTCTCTGCACACTTGCATGTGTACATTCACTCTCTCTCTCAAAAAAAAAAAAAAAAAATTGTATTTTCAAATTTTGTAAGTGAAGTCCAGTGGGGAAATGGAGGAAATGGAAGAAATTTAAAAAGCTGTATATTAAAAAAAAAACTATATATTTTACTACCTTTAATAGCACTTTTTTTCTGCTTTTATAATAAGGAGTCCCTCATTTTCACTTTTCCCTGAAAATTATGCAGCCAGTCCTAAGAACAGTGGTGATATGAAACTAGCACACTGTAAAATAAATGAAATAGATATTTGAATTATGTGTTAAAACTAATACCAACAGTAGGGAGTCAATAGCAAAAATTCGGTGCCGTCATAAAGTAGTAAATATTTTTCATTTAACAAAACTAAGCTTGTTCACAAGATTGAACTACAGAATATTAATATATCTATGATGTTTCACCAAGGAAAACCTGGATATTTGATGTGGAACACTAACATTTGGACCTGTTTGGAGGCAAACAGCACTTGTGCCATGCTCAGAGGTGGAATATGGGATAGATGAACATAACTCCAAACAAAGGCAATGATCAAAATGTTTTGGAGTTTGGAATTTGGAGACTCCCAGCCTGTCCTTACAGCCACTGGGTAAAGCAGGGAGGTCAGGTAAGTATGCCTGGAAGATGGCATACGGCTCAGAGAATTAAAAAAAGGAGCAGCTGGGGTACCCTCAGGAAAGGCAAAATGGAGCAGATGGGCATGGAGAGAAGTAGGAGGGTGCGGTGGGAAATGGGCGGTGAGGCTGCTGGCTGGCCCGGACCCAGCACGTGTGGGAGTAACAAGCTGGAAAGCATATCCCAAAGAGGAGAGATAGTATTCCCTTTTACAAATAGGTTCAGGAAGAAGAGAACAAGAGCAAAAGAGACTGCGGGGAAAAGAAAAGACCAAATATATTCATAAAGAGGCAAAACATGTACAAAGAAATATATCTAAAATGCTCCACAAAATTGGAGTAGAATACAGACGTATTTTATTGCTCAAATGAATCATTTGACCTACAATATATCTGTTAGGAGAAGTTGAGTCTTACCTTCTTGAGGCATTTCCCTTTACCCCACACACTCATCATCAATAAGCCCAGGGCATGCTCATTCTGAGGGATTCAGTACTCTTTTTAACCAAGGAGAGCTGGGCCAACAGAGTGATGCAGTACACAACTCCATTGTTTATCCCTGTCATGCAGTGTTAGGTTGGAGACTGGTTTGGGGTAGCTCCAAAGTCTTATCCATCATCTCAGGGATGCTCTTGCTGTTTCAGAGCTGTGTTCAAGGTCACAGTGGTGCCCTTCATTGGGAGCCAATGTGGCTTCTCTTTTTCATTCACATTCCCTTGATCAGCTCTTATTCTCCAAAGCCTAACAACTGTGGCAGAGTCAGGAGGCACCTTTAGACCTTGTCAGCGTAAATCCTCACATGATGCTTGGGGACCAACGTGAGCAATGTGATTTCAGTGACAAAATTTTCCCATGATGATTTTACCTCAAAAGTTTCTTGCTCTTTCTTGAAGTCTAAGACTTAGTGGAAACTGGTATGGCAGTTTACACAGCTCAGATTCTCAACGTCATGTCTCAGAGAACAGGATTTGGGGGTTGATTTTCTTTCCTTCCAGAAAGCCTTGGATTCTCCTCCAGGGTAATCAGCTTTTGCGTACAGGACCTTTAGTGAGGGACATCATTAATCAAATGATAAAAGGTTCTATTGCACTTTTCCCATGCCCATCACTAGTAAGTCTTATATCCCTGCTATTGTTTAAGAGAAGGAGATTCTCAGTGATTCTTCATAGAAAAAATAGCTGCTTATTGTGACTTTACATTTTGCCTTTCTGTAAGAAAGAAACAGAAACAGAAGTAACTTCTCTTATTAAAATGTGTGTGTTTATGTGTGTATGTCTAATGTATCCGCCATATCAGACACTATATTTTGCACAAATGAAATGTGTAATACATAGAAACGATTAAGGACTAGTTTATGTGTTTGTACCTTTTTAGAATGGCTGTTTTATTTACTCATTTGATAAAAATTTATGGATCACTTCCTATGTGCCAAAACTGAAGACGTAGATAACAAAAATAGCCCCAGAGCTAGAGACTCAAGTGGAGAAAAAAATCGATAAGTAGACAGACCATTTTAATACAACATAGTAAGTGCATATGCTAGCTAATGAGTACCGTGTTCTGCAATTATAAAAAGGTTGTATTAATTAGGCCTTCTTTGTTGTTGCAACGGCAGAACTTCCCTCAGAAGGACTTTAGTCATATGGTGTTTATTAGAAGGCTTCATGTGGAAATAAGAAAAAGAGAAATCTCACTCATGTGTCCTGGCCTCCTGGGAATCCAGGAAATGCCCCCAATCCAGTCCCCATGGGAAGAATTGAAATCTTTTTGGTAAAGCTGGGTTTCCTGAACTGCAGGAATGTGGACAGTCATTCAGGATTCAATCTATGCCATCATCAATTCCTCCATGATGTAAATTTTAAAATTCTTTACCTTACATGCCACTGCTCATTCAATTTTCATTTATCTCCTTTCTGAGCTATAGCTTATGTTTCTTTTTACCTTCTCTTGGTATTTGGCAACTCGCTGCTTCTGGCCTGTAACTTTTATTGCCAGGTGACGGCTTCTGCTTTCTCTCTCTACCTTTTTCCTTTTGCTCTGTTATCTGGTCAACACTCTCCCTTTCTCTTTTCTTGGTTTCAAAACTTCCTGTGTTTGTAGTCAGTTTATCCCCATTGTCACTGTTAGGCATAATTAGCCAGCATCCTCCTCTTATTTTCTCCTGTCCAGTTTATAGACCAGGTCCCCTCTTCATCTCCAGTATTGTCATCTGGCATGAAATCAGAATCAGGGCATAACATGGCCACTAAAGTGTCCTGATACTTTTTTGCAACAAAGGGTTACGGGCAGGTTCACCTTCAAAGGGCCAATGGGCATAAGAGGCATTTCAAGGTGAGGTTTGCCTAAGACAAAGATCAATTTCAATATTTCTAATAATTTGTGAACTACTTATACAACATTCAAGTTACCAATAACAAAACTCTATTGGATACATAATTGTACAAGAGGTGTCATGATACCCTTAAAAGGTGATGCCTAAAAGCTTTGAGGCTTTTATCTTACAGGTTCCAAGCTCTCTACTTGAAGCCACAGATTTTTTAAGTTTTTTATTTAAGTAATCTCTACACCCCACATGAGGTTCAAACTCATGACCCTGAGTTCAAGAATTGCATGCTCTTCCAACTGAGCCAGCGAGGTACCCCAAAGTCACAGTTTCTTATGTGAATTTTAGTGTTACAGTTTTTGATTAATCAGAAACTTTCTTCAACTGTCTGATTTTATATGCATACCACACATTGATAAATATATAAATAATTGGGAAACCTATAAGATATTCAAACATAACTATAACAAAAGACTAAACTGACAGTCATAATTTTAGTAGTAAATTGCTAAGAAATATTTTTATGATTATCTTATTAGTAAAGCAAAATAACATTGAGAGTTTTTTAGGTCAATTTATTTTTCATTTTTTGGGTTTTTTTTCACAAAAATCTTGCAATCATATATGAATTTGAGCATATACAAATCATTTGAAACACCTGGTAACTGAATACTATCTTGCAGTTGGTATTTCCTGTCCTGTTGGCAACAAGTGAAAATCAGATGACAAACATATCAAATTGAATGTATGAAAGTAGTTCATTGGTTGAAATAGAAAAATGTGATGGTAGAATTGAATGATCCCGTGGCACAAGATAATGCAGGCTTACCAAATTTAAAATAACCTCTTCGGTTAGTTGATGTTATATTCACATAATGAACAAGTGATTTGAAGAAATTCTATCTGTGTATGTCCCACTTTGTAATACTTCATTAGCAGAAAATGCATAATAATAAATTGTTCTATTCCCAATTCCAATAATAATTGAATTACAAAAACCATTTAATGCATACTTCAGTATGTGCCAATAGTGCCAATACATTATTTGCAAGGGAAGAAAAAAATTCATACAATTATCAAGTGGCTCCACTTTAAACTGACACTCAAGGATAACTCACTAGCACAGACTCAGTTAAACATAAAGTCTGAATAAACTTAGTTAGCAAACAAAGATTTGAAGTTATTAAGTACTCTGGGCACAGACATTTTCTACATTTGTGTTACTGAAATCAGAATTCCAAAACAGATTAATTATATAGCAGACATAAGCCTACATCTTTCTACTATTAAACTCACCACTGGGTGATTTTGTTTCAGCAAAACACCATCATGCATCATATTAAAATAATGTTATCAACATGAAGTTTATCTTCTTTTAAATTTTTGGTTAGATTTTATTTTTTAATTTGTTTTAAAGTTATAAAAGGTCTATAAGTTCAAGGTATTTATAGTTTTATATTTTTACATATTTAAATAGCATCACAAAAAATAATTTAAATTGACATTGGGGATTCCCCAAAATGTTTCCCTCTTTGAGAAGATCCACCCATATATCATTCAAGTTTGAGAAATACTGGCTAATCATGTAAAATATGGAGAATTTTATTCACTTTTAATTCCAAAGCAGAGACCTACTTCTTAGAAATGAGTAGCCAGAAGAGGGGGTCAGAGTAATAGAACCCAGATACTTAGCAGTTTTATGAGGTGGGAACAGTGTACAAAAAAAAAATTCAATAGGGGGACAGGAGAGGGAGGGATACTGCTAAAGAAGGAGTAGCGCTTAGCACAAAAATGTTAGCCTGTCTGGCCTTTAGCAAAGTTTCTACAGAGAAGCCAGAGGGAGAGAGAGAGGAGAATTTTTTTCTCAACTGCAAGGCAGAAACTTTGGGGAGGGGGTCCCTTTCACATAAAAGAATACAAAATTGTGAATACAAAGTCAAACTCAAAAGTGTATTTTCATTTAGAACAAGAAAAAAACAAATTAGAAAGTTTTAATAGCTGACAAATATCACAGACATAAAAATACAACAACAACAAAAAAGTCCTCTGGCTCTATACTTTTCAAAAGTTTTGTCTCCATCACCCACAAACTTCTGCTGTTGGGCACTATGAGATTTGTCTTCCTATCACAATACAGGACTCTGTCTTGGCCTTTGTGTCATAGCATTTATTAAGTTGTGGGATATTTACCAACACCAACAAACAATTTTCAATTCTCCTGACACAAGCTGGGTGTCCAACAATTCAATTCAAATCTAAAACAATCTACCTGGAGCTGGTATCAGATCCCACAAGTTAAAGGGTTCAGTACCACAAGACTGCCTCCACTTGAAATACCAATATAAGGTACTAGGTCATCCATACTTCTGATTGGCAATAAATCTGGGTTTCCCACAATTCCCTCTGTGATTTGCTAGGTTCCACAATTAGCTAGAATGTCACACAAAACTTAGAAAAGCACTTTACTTATATTTACCTGTTTATTCAAAAGGACACAGCTCAGGAACAGCCAAATAGAGGAGATGCACAGAACAAAGTACAAGGAATGGGAGTCCTTGGAACTTTTGTGCTGTCCAGCATACCACCCACCCAGCACCTCAATATATTGGCTTACACTCTGGAAGCTCATCCAGTCATTCAAGAGTTTTCATAGTGCTTAATCTCCAACCCCCAATCCTTCCCTTCTCAGAGGTTGGTGAGTGAGGCCGAAAATTCTAAACCTCTAATCGCTGAGTCTTTACTGTGACTAGTCCCACCCTGAGATTGTCTAGGGACCCCACCCTAAGTTACCTCATTAGCATCAGTTTCAGTGTGATCAAAAGGGACTCATTATAATAACAGAAGACACTACTGGGGTGTCTGGGTGGCTCAGTGGGTTAAGCATTCCACTCTTGGTTTTGACTCAGGTCATGATCTTGCAGTTCATGGGATTGAGCCCCATGTTGGGCTTTGTGATGAAAGCGTGGAGCCTGCTTGGGATTTTCCCTCTCTTCCTCTGTCTCTCTCTCTCTCTCTCTTTCTCTCTCTCTTTCTCCCCCCACTCACACACACTCTCTCTCTCAAAACAAACAAACAAACAAACAAACAAACAAACTTAAAAAAAAAAAAGACACTCTTATTACTCAGGAAATTCCAAAGGTTTTAGAAGCTCTATGTCAGAAATCAGGAACAAAAAACAAATACATTTCTTATATCACAAGTGGAATAGTAAGCCATAAAAGCATTCCTAGAAGCCATTCCTGTAGCTGGACACCTAGCAATAACTTAACTATATAGGATTATAACTATGAGCCACACAAATACATTCCATTAAACCCACACTAAATGGAAACTTAACCCTATTTGCTCAGAGGTGGATCCTCAGAATGCCTCTGGTCACTCAAAAGACACTCATACATAGGAGGGGAATTGTGATAGATAATGTAAATGGAAAGAGACAGTGATATCAAAAGATTAAAGAGAAAATACATTACTCTAATTTTTTTTTATATTTGTGTATTTATTTTGAGAGAGAGAGACAGACAGAACGAGTGGAGGAAGGGCAGACAGAGAGGGAGAGAGAGAATCCTAAGCAGACTCCATGGTATGTTCAGAGCCTGATGCAGGGCTCAATCTCACGGACCTCAAGATCATGACCTGAGCTGAAATCAAGAGTTGGATGCTCAACCGACTAAGCCACCCAGGCACCCCTAAATTTTTTTAAAGGCTTACTCTTTCTTTCTTTCTTTCTTTCTTTAGATGTTTTTTTTTTTTTTTTTTTTTTTTTTTTAATTTTTAAGTAATCTCTACACCCAGTTTGGGGCTTGAACTTACAACCCCAACATCTAAAGTTGCATGCCTCACCAACTGAGCAAGCCAAGCACTCCTATTCTAAAAATATTTTACAAAAAAACACAAAAGCATGTGAACACATTTCTAGGCCCTCTTTCAGAGACCATGGAAAATGCCTATGCAAGTGAGTCATTGAAGTTTAAGTTTCATTAGTGTCACTGTAAATCTGACCCTGCAGACATGTGAGAGGAAATGAGAGTGAGGTCTAAAGAGGATTTTAAAGAAGCTTAATTACCCTAATTATCCTTTGGTGTTTTCTAAAGAGACAGAGTAAAGATTTCACTTGCTTCTAATTATATTTTTATGCCCATATGGAACAATTCCTTGAATGTGACTCCAGACTGTATTATAAGTAGCCCCAGAACCATACAGGTTATGAGATAATTAGATAATAGTAAACAGATAGTTGACTTTGGTAGATGGTAAAGGTAAAGACCAAATGGTTTTCTTTTCTTTTCTTTTTTTTTAACGTTTATTTATTTTTGAGACAGAGAGAGACAGAGCATGAACTGGGGAGGGTCAGAGAGAGAGAGGGAGACACAGAATCTGAAACAGGCTCCAGGTTCTGAGCTGTCAGCACAGAGCCCGACACGAGGCTTGAACTCACGAACCGCAAGATCATGACCTGAGCCGAAGTCGGACGCTTAATCGACTGAGCCACCCAGGCACCCCAAGACCAAATGGTTTTCAAAAAAAGTTGTGAAAACTTGAATTTGCAAGTATTTATCAGAAAACAAATCTGGCCTAAGGAAAAAATGAGTTGTGAACATCTGACGTGGGAAAATTTCTATAGAGCTCCATTTGCCCTTCAAAATTAGGCATATTCTAGAATTGGTCAGATGTTAATTGCTGTAATGGCTTAGTGTTTTTGTTTTTTGTTTGTTTAAAAGTTATGAAAAGGAAATTTCTTAAAGGTTTCTATCAAATTTATTATCAAAGCTGTCTTTTATTTATGTATGTATGTATGTATGTATGTACGTATTTATTTATTTATGAGAAAGAGGGAGAGAGAGAGAGAGAGAGAAAGAGAGCAGGGAAGGAGCAGAGAGAGGGGACAGAGGATCCAAAGCAGGCTCTGTGCTAACAGCAGGTAGCCTGATGTGGGTTCCAACTCAGCCAAAGCAGGACACTGAACTGACTGAGCCACCCAGGCACCCCTCTTCCATTTCAACATGAGAAAAGACTTCTCTGAATGACAATGAGGTATCAATCCAGAAAGTGTGCATGTGGGCACATTTATGTATTGATGAGAATAATTTAAAAATTTGATACCTATTGTTTCTAGGTTCTTTTTCTCTAAGGTCTTATATATGTAGAAATAGCCCTGGCTTTTTATTTTACACAATTCTTAAACTGTCTGCTAGTTAAAGATTATCTATAATTGATTCTAGAAAGGAAATAGATATGGAATCAATATTACCAGGGTCACTTGATTTATAAGACCTACAGAAAGTTGTTTTTTTTTTTTTAATCCAGGATAGTTAACACAGTGTTATATTAGTTTCAGGTGTACAATATAATGATTTAAAAATTTTATATATTACTAAGTATTCATCAAGATAAGATAAGTGTCCTCTTGGGGCACCTGGGTGGCTCAGTTGATTAAGTATCCAGCTTCAGCTCAGGGCATGATCCTGTGGTTCACGAGTTCCAGCCCCTCTTAGGGCTCTGTGCCAACAACTCAGAGCCTGGAGCCTGTTTCAGATTCTGTTTCTCCCTCTATCTCTGCCCCTCCCCTACTCATACACTGTCCATTCCTCAAAAATAAATAAAACATTAAAAAAATTAAAAAGATAAGTGCACTCTTAATCCTCTTTACCTATTTCACCCATACCCCCAACCACCTCCTCTCTGGTAACCATCAATTTGTTCTCTATAGTTTAGTCTGTATTTTGGTTTGTCTTTTTTTTTTTTTTTTGCCTTTCTTCATTTGTTTTATTTCTTAAATGCCACATATAAGTGAAATCATATGGTATTTGTCTTTCTCTGATTGGCTTATTTTGCTGAGAATTATACTCTCTAAATCTACCTATGTTGTAGCAAATAGCAAGATTTCATTCTTTTTTTATGGCCAAATGATATTTTAATATGTATATACACACATATACACACACACACACACACATATATATATATATATATATATATATATATACACTACATCTTATTTATCCCTTCATCTATAGATGCACACTAGGGCTGCTTCCATATTTTGACTATTGGAAATAATGCCTCATAAACATAGGGGTGCATATAACCTTTTAAATTAGTGTTTTTGCATTTTGGGGGTAAATACCCAGTAGTGGAATTACTGGAGCATATGGTGGTTCTATTTTTCATTTTTTGAAAAACCTCCATACTGTTTTCCAGAGTGGCGGCACCAGTTTGCATTCCCACCAGTTGTTGTATAAATTCTTTATGTATTTTGAAAACTAACCCTTTATGAGATATATCATTTGCAAATCTTCTTCTGGTCAGTAGGTCATCTTTTAGTTTTGTTGATTGTTTCTCTTGCTGTGCAGAAGCATTTTTATTTTGATATAGTCCCAATAGTTTATTTTTGCTTTTGTTTCCCTTGTCTCAGGAAACATGTCTAGAAAAATGTTGCTATGTCAGAGAAATTACTGCCTGTGCTCTTATGATAAGAAAAAAATAGGATAAAATGGGCAGAGAGGGAAAGGATTAGGACCTGAGGTCCCTGGGCAGGGAAAGACATATTTTAGAACAATGCTGGGAATGTCTGACCATGGAAAACCCCTTCAGGTGACTCCCCCTCAGGTTTCCTTCAGGAATTTGACAAAAGACCTGACTAAAAATAAGTAGACCATAAGACCTAATACCCACAGGGAACTGGTATGGCCATAGATCACCCCTCATACAATGGAAACAAGCCAATCAGATATGGACAACCCAGCACCTAGAATTATCAAGCCAAAAGGGGTAGACTCTGAGAAGGAACAAGGAAAGGGTTGTCTAGAACCTTATAAAACAAGGACCCTCCTCTTGCACTGTTGGTGGAAATGCAAACTGGTGCAGCCGCTCTGGAAACCGGTGTGGAGCTTCCTCAAAAAATTAAAAATACACCTACCCTTTGACCCAGCAATAGCACTGTTAGGAATTTACCCAAGGGATACAGGAGTGCTGATGCATAGGGGCATGTGTCTCCCAATGTTTATAGCAGCACTTTCAACAATAGACAAATTACAGAAAGAGCCTAAATGTCCATCAACTGACGAATGGATAAAGAAGATGTGGTTTATATGTACAATGGAATACTACTTGGCAATGAGAAAGAATGAAATCTGGCCATTTATAGCAATGTGGATGGAACTGGAGAGTGTTATGCTAAGTGAAATAAGTCAGGCAGAGAAAGACAGATACCATATGTTTTCACTCATATGTGGATCCTGAGAAACTCAACAGAAGACCAGGGGGAGAGGAAGAGGGATAAAAAAAAGAAAAAGTTAGAGAGGGAAGGAGGCAAACCATAAGAGACTCTTGAGACTCTTAAATGCTGAAAATAAACTGAGGGTTGATGGGGGGTGGGGGAGAGGGGGAAATGGGTGATGGGCATTGAGGAGGGCACCTGTTGGGATGAGCGCTGGGTGTTGTATGGAAACCAATTTGACAATACATTTCATTAAATAAATAAATAAATAAATAAAACAAAAAGCAAAGACTCTCACCTAGAATCCTCAGTATTCATTTTTGAATGTCCCTTCTATGTAAAGAGAGCTTTCCTGCTATTCTTTTTTTCTAATCTTATATTCTAACCAACTTTTGCCTGGTGCTTATTTTGTGTTCACCTTTTCATTCTTTGAAGTGGTGAGACAACCAATCCCGGGTATTGCGGTAAAAAATCCTACAACACTCTTCTAGGATTTTTATGGTTTCAGATCTCACGTTTGGTCCTTAATCCATGTTGAGTTTATTTTTGCATATGGTTTAAGAAAGTGGTGCTGTTTCATTCTTCTCCATGTAGCTGTCCAGTTTTCCCAACCACACTTATTGAAGACTCCCCTTTTCCTATTGCATATTCTTGCCTTCTTTCTCAAAGATTAATTGACCATACAACCATGGGTTTATTTCTGGGCTCTCAATTCTGTTTAATGCAAAATCTATTTAATGCAATCTCTATCAAAATACCACCAGCATTTTTCACAGAACTAGAACAAACAATCCTAAAATTTGTATGGAACCACAAAAGACCCTGAATAGCCAAAGCAATCTTAAAAAAGAAAAACAAAACTGGAGGTATCACAATCCCAGATTTCAAGCTATTCAAAGCTGTAGTAATCAAAACAGTATGGTACTGGCACAAAAATGTACACAAAGACCTAAAGAAAGTTTTAACATTGTTCATTTTTTTCAGGGCTAAAGTTATCAGTAGCAGTTATTTTTTTAAACATCAATTTATTCAAATTTTTGAAAAAAGAAGAGTCCTCTTAATTATAAAGCTGTTTTTATGTAAAAAGACAAAACATGTCAATAGCTTTGTTATTCTGCATAGAATTAGAATCTTTTTTAAACCATACATATCATTGGTTGTTTTGATTATGTACAATACGAAATGCACAATGAATATTAATTAAGACAAGGATGTTGGGCCTTTTCTCATTTAGAAATATCAGTTTCTCATTAACTAGGCAAAAAATTAGAATAGTCTTTGTTGTCACTACTCCTAGAGTAAATCACAGAATCTGTAGAAAACGCCCTCTTTGTCTTCACCAGGAGTTCCATTGTCTTGGGTCTTAATTTCCTTTTGGACAAACCCTTCCTTTTCTGTTAATTGTCTTCCATTTACTCCTCCAAATTCGTTCTCCACCATTCTCTACCCTGTTGTGTACCCAGGGAGGCTAACTATTATGCTGTGCATCAAATGGATTCCCTTACCCTTTGGCTTTGTGAATTTATCCAAAGGAGGCACTGGCAGGAGTTAAGAGGATGGGAGAAGAGAGAATTCAGGGCACTTATCCCCTTGGCTCTCTCTCTCTAAGAGATGTTGGGTTGACAATGGCTACTAGGTGGCTCTTACCTAAGTTTATAGGTCTTGCCAGATTTTAGTAACTTCTTGTTTTGTCCTTTTAGTAGTGGTACTGGCTTCCTGCTATTACCAATTTTAGAATGAGTTTCGCTTTTCCCTGCTCACACTTTTGTAAATAGTCCAGTCATTAAACTCTCTTGATTAACCCCTTTTGGCTATACTCTCTGTTTTGTTTTGTTTTTTTTTCTTACCAGAATCCTGGCTGATTGACTCATCTCCTTCCTCTCACCTGACTACCTCATTCCCAGTCAGAATGGCTAAAATGAATGAATCAGGAGACTATAGATGCTGGAGAAGATGTGGAGAAACGGGATCCGCCTTGCCTTGCTGATGGGAATGCAAACTGGTGCAGCCACTCTGGGGAATACTATGGAGGTTCCTAAAAAACTAAAAATAGAACTACTTCAATGATCCAGCAATTGCAGTTAGGTACTTATCCAAAGGGTAAAAAATACAGATTCCAAGGGGTTTATGCACCCCAATGTTTATAGCAGCATTATCAACAATAGCCAAAGTATGGAGAGAGCCCAAATGTCCATCAACTGATGAATGGATAAAAACGATGTAGTATAGGGGTGCCTGGCTGGCTCAGTTGGCTAAGCGTCCGACTTCAGCTCAGGTCATGATCTCGCAGTCCGTGAGTTCGAGCCCCGCGTCAGGCTCCGTGCTGACAGCTCAGAGCCTGGAGCCTGCTTCTGATTCTGTGTCTCCCTCTCTCTCTGCCCCTCCCCTGCTTGTGCTCTCTCTTGGTCTCTCAAAAAACGAATAAATGTTAAAAAAAATTAAAAAAAATACGTCATATATATATATATATATATATATATATATATATATATAATGCAATATTACTCAGCCATCAAAAATAATGAAATCCTGCCATTTATAGGTTCCATGTGGATGGAGCTAGAATGTATTATAGTAAGCAAAATAAGTCGATCACAGAAAGACAAATACCAAATGATTTCACTCATATGTGGAATTTAAGAAACCAAATAGATGAACATATGGTGGGGGGGAGGGGGTGGAGAATAGAAGGAAATAAACCACAAGAGACTTTTAATAATAGAGAACAAACTAAAAATCAACAAAAAAGGTTGAAGGAGGGAGATGGGAAGGGGGTGAGCTAAATAGGTGATAGCATTAAGGAGACCACTTGTGATGAGCACTAGGTGTTGTATGTTAAGTGATGAATCACTGAATTCTACTACTTAACCAACATTGCATTGTATGTTAACCAATTGAAATTTAAATAAAAATTAAAAAAAAACCCAGAATCTATGAAATACAGTAAATTTTTGTCATTCCTCCTTCCTAATCTGTTTTTCCTAATGTGTTCCCTATCTCAATTAGTGTCACTGTCATTCTCCACAGCTCTAGATTGAGAACTGGCAACAGTGTTGCTATGTAATGACTATGGTTAAGTAAATGAGATTATTTTCTATAATCTGGATTGGTTTGATCCAATCAGTTAAAAGGCCTTAAGGGCATGATTGAGGTTTCCCAGAGAAAGCAGAAATTCTGCCTGTGGAATTTCTGCCATTGTCAGCTCCTACCTTAGAGTTTTCAGCCTGCATTTTCTCATGGCCTGCTCTATGGCATGCAGACTTGCCTAGCCAGCCCCCATAATTGCATAAACCAATTCCTTGCTATAAATTTCTCTCTCTCTTCACCTTTCACACTTAGACACCATGTCTTGAAAATGAATCTTTATTACGATCTCATAAATTTGTCTTCTTCTTTCATGTTGACAGCTTGCTTAGCTTTTATCATCTCTTGCCTTGACTGTAGTGACAGCATCTTAACTGAAATAAACTCTGCTGCAAGTATTCTCCAGCTCCAACTCAGCATTCACATTCTTTTCCTAGCCTATTTGATAAACTCTTACAAAAATTAGTCTCTTATGATTCTGGAATCTAGAATTCCAAAATCAAGGTCGCAGCAAGGTCATGCTCCCTCCAAGACTGCGGTTAGGGGCGTGGGGGAAGGTTCTGTCCCTTGCCTCTCTCCCAGCGTATGGTGGTTGCTAGCAATCCTTGGTGTTCCTTGGCTTATAGACACATTAATTCAATCTCTGTCTTTGTCTTCACATGGTGTTCTCCCTGTGTGTCTGTGTTGATAAACTCATTTTCATCCTTTAAAACCTAGCCCAATGTTGCCTCCTCCTGGAAGCATTTCTAAACCTCAATGAATATATTTCATATTTTTAATTAAAGCATTTTTTTAAAAAAGGATTTGGACATGGTGGTTGAAATTCCCTACTTTATACCATTAAAAAACAATAGAAGAATTTACAGTATCTATTGGCAACAAATAAAAACATAAGGATAAATGTCTTTAATCATTTAAAAACTTAAAGATCGACTTAAAATTCTTTCATATTGTGCTACAATATCTAGACCTGAGCTACTTTAGCTCCATAAATTCTAACGAGAACAATTGGTTTTTACAAAATTTTATGATTTATAAATTATTAACATGTGGGAATTTAACACCAAAAGTTACATTTTGATTTCAAATATAAGCTGAGAGCTGTGTCCAGAAAATGAAGGAAGCAGAACTACACAATGAACAAGAATAGATGTTGGAGTCAGGAGAGGAATCCTATTGTTAGAAAAAAGCACAACACAACTTACAAATAAAAAATGCATCATTTATTAAAATTATTGAGTATGCTATGGATCATTTTAAATATAAATTTAGAATCAGTTTTTATTGTAATTTCTAATCAGAAATGATTTTGACATTCCCTTATGTTTGAGTTGTATATGCAAACTTAGTTTATACCTTAAAGTACATAAATACCAGGTTTAGGAATTGACACCATGAAAAACATTTGGATGTATTAAGTGATATTTTAGCATGTCTAGACTATGTTTAAATAATTTCTTTCATAGCCAGAAGAAAAATCTTAAGAAGAAAATAAACATGCACCACAAGTTCATGTGGGAATGTTTGTCCCACTAGAAGTATATAAATGGTATCCATTAAGAGTTTATAATTGCAGAAATATGGAAATGTGGATTTTACAATTCACATTATGATACTATGTGCAATCTAATTTTAGGATGACAAATTGGAAATTTGCCTCTGTTTCCACAAATCAGAAACACTCAGATATTAACATTTCAGTGCCATTTTCTATACAATGAAACAGATGAACTATACTTTTGAATATACCTTATACTTTGGGGCTCAATAAAGCTATTTTGATTTTAAAAGAAAAAATGTAGACCATAAACATTTAATTTTTCATGGGTTGGCTCTTGTGCAAAAACCTCTGGCTCCCCACAGAATTATACACAAATGAGCAAATGTTCTAGCAGAACCAAATTGGCCTCTCCACCATTTGTGCCAATTCCCTCATAAACACACTTTCAGCCCTTTACAAAGGAAAGAAGAAACTTCTTAGGGTTGTGATGACAAATTCAGTTGGATGACAGTGGAAGGATTACGTGGGAAAGGAGATAATGTAGTGATGGGAGAAAAAGGTTTACTCCAACCTTCTCAGGCCCACAGTAATGTTCACTCAGGATCACTGTTAAATCTTTTTGACAGAAGATTAAGTGTAGGCAGTACATGGAGCACAAAAGAGAGCTAAATTCTAAATCAACAAATAATGGATCAGGATAGACATGTGCAAAATCACTAGGATCTGAGGCCAGCAAGGCTTAACTGTAACCTGACTGAAGGTATTAAACAAGCTAAAGAAAGAATTTGTCAATCAGAAGGATTATTGGTTAGCAACAGAAGCACAGACAACATGACAGAAAGAGAAATTTTGAGGCTTTTCAAGTAAGTGTCTTATTTGGACAGAAAGTCCAATGTTTTACATTTTCAACAAAGTAACAAAATAAAAAAATGATGTATAAAAATCAGCTGTTTTAAAAAGAAAACAACAGCATGTTAATATCTGATCTGATTGTATAATACATAGTTAATTTGGATCCATAACTAGACTTTGTTATTGTCTAAATGTAATTTCATAGTACAAGCCATATCAACTCATATAGTTCCCATTGTGTGATTAGTTTGACTATGGAACTTTTTTGGATTGCTGATCCCTCTGCTGGGTCCTGATCCTTATGTGTCCTGACTCATCCTCTCTTCTACCCTCTAGATCCAGGCCTTTGTTAGGCCTCTAAATCCTACTTGATTTCTTCATTCTCTACTCCCTTGGTGTCCCCTTGACATCAATTTTTCCTCCAGCCTGTTACTTCTTCTTCTTAATTAATTGAAACTTTCAGTTTTTTTTTTTTTTTTTGCTGTTTCTACCAATTCCTATGTAAGATTGTTTTTATAAATTTTACTTCCTAGCATGATCATAATCCAACCTTTGGTTTTCCAAAAGCACTTTGTAAAAGGAATGAGAAACCATTCTCCTGCCTCTTGTTTCCCAAATCCATCCCCAATTCCCCAGCTTAGGGAGGGGAACCACTTGAGGGGAACCACTGGTTCCATAGGGGCCAGAGATGAGAGGAATAATTATCCTTTCTTTATGAACTCTTTTGCTGGGAGTTTTGGCATCTGTGATCATTGTAGTTTTCTTTATTCCATCTTTGTCTGGTTTTGGTACCAAAGTGACCTTTGTAGGTTATTACTGCTTGACCCACTTGGGGCTGTTTCTTCAACTTTCTGCTGTCCACAAGTTCCTGGTTCTCAGAATTCTTAGAAAGGCCTCCTCCAGTACAGGTTGCTGAATCCATCCATAGGAATAAGCACATAGATAGGGTGGTTCTCAGAGGCCATCTACCAAAGCCTTCAGTGTGAACTTAATGGGCTATTGTGGGGCAGGGCTGGGAGGAAGGGTGGGGAAGAGCTAATCCACACCCTTTCTGCACAGGGATACTCCCAGCACAGGTTTCTATGCTAGCTCAGCACTAGGCATGTCTGTGAGTCACTCCCTCTCAGCACTTGGAGCAAAATGCTGGGCCTCTCCCAAAATTCAGGTCACACCCTCTAACCATATGGGTGATTCCCTGTGTGTCCTCTTCTCACTGGCTTTAGGGAAGAAGGACTACTCAAAAGCTGAAGGAGAGAGGAATGGGAGAAGGATAATTGCTATCTTGCAAATGTTGCTTTCCCACTCAGAGGTCTCTAGCTCTCTCTCTCTCTCTTTTTTTTTTTTAACATTTATTTATTTTTGAGAGAGAGACAGAGTGTGAGTGGGGGAGGAGAACAGAGAGAGAGAGAGGGAGACACAGAATCTTAAACAGGCTCCAGACTCTGAGCTGTCAGCACAGAGCCCAATGCAGGGCTTGAACTCAGGACCGGTGAGATCATGACCTAGGCCGAAGTCAGACACTTAACCAACTGAGCCACCTAGGTGCCCCAAGAGGTCTCTAGCCCTCTTAACAGTAATGGGGGCTAGGTTTTGATAGGTTTTCTGCAAGGTATCCTCTTATTAAATCCCTTGGGAGTGATGGGCTCTACATGGCCATTACTTTGAACTTAAAATGGAGCAGATTCCACAGAAATTCTGGTACCTTCCTGGTGGGGAGTAGGGCAAGGGTATTCTTTAGTAACTCCATGCATCTTAGTCTCTTTAGCCTGCTGTAACAAAAATACCATAAACTGGGTGATTTATAAACAACATAAATTTATTTTGTATAGTTCTGGAGACTAGGAAGTCCAAGATCAAGGTGCCAACAAATTCAGTATCTGGCTAGGGCTTGCCTCCTGGTTCATAGGTGGCTGGCTTCTTATAATTTCATATGGTAGAAGGGGCAAGGGAGTTCTCTGGGGTCTTTTCTATAAAGGCACTAACTATTCATGAAGGTTCCACCTTCATGACCTAAGTACCTCCTAAAGGCCCTACCAATAAATACCATTACCTTGGGCTTTATGACTTAACATGAATTTGTGTGTGTGTGTGTGTGTGTGTGTGTGTGTGTGACAAATATTCAATCTATAGCACCTGGAGAGCAGGACAGGATTACCTGTATCAACAGATAGTATCTGTTATTTCATCCTTGCTGGCCTAGTCTGTATGCTAAATGAATAGTCCATCCTGACTAGGCTGAAGAATGGAGAGACAGGTTAATATGCACATCTCTACCTGTCCAGATGCCTCACATTCTCTTTCTTTTCTGTCCCAATTTTCCTGAATCAAACTATTACTATTCTTCTACCTAGTCACACTTGTCAGCAACATAGGTTAAAAGGTTTTCCAACTTGAAAAATCATACAACTGCCCAACAGGATCCCAGTACTTACGCATTCAGAGACAACAGTTTATTAAATGGACTTAATTCAATGGACAGCATATCAGTACAGAAATAGGCTGTTTGATCTTGCTAAAAGCTCCAATTTCGCATAAAATGTAAAGTGGTAGGGAAGATTATGGTCTTTAACTCTTTGTTTCCCTCCTAGCCTTATGTAAATTCTCCTTTATATGCAGAATTAAAAAGGGATGTGAAATGGGGCACCCAGGTGGCTCATTGGTTAAGCCTGGCGCTCTTGATTTCAGCTCATGTCATCTCATGATTTGTGAGATTGAGCCCTGAGTGGGGCTCTGCGCTGACAGCATTGACAGAGCCTGCTTGGGATTCTATCTTTCCCTCTCTCTGCCTCTTCCCCAGTTGTGCTCCTGTGTTCGTGCTCTCTCTCCTTCTCTCTCAAAATAATAAACACTAAAAAAAAAAAGGGATGTGAAAGGAATTTTTTCTACAACTCTTGAACCCCTCAGCCAGATAAAATACTAGTAAATGGATTAGAGTTGGGAGAAGAAAAGTTGCAGAGATTTCTTTCATGAGAATTGTTGTTGGTTTGTGGATCCCCACCTTTAACTCCAAAAGAGTGTGTGTTTGGGGGTGAGGGAACATTGGGTTAGGATGTTTCCATTTAACCTTAGACTAGTGAGGCCTCAAGGGAGCTACTTGGAGAATTTGAAATATGGTCCCTGCAATTGAGAGATACGGAGGGCTGGTGCCTGACTCAGGCATGGGAGGACTACAGCAGACTGTGGAGTGTAGGCTGACTCCCTCTGGGATATCCAAGAAGGGCTGATAGCTTTGATGGTAGAAGTAGCAGAATAGTTACACAGAGATTGGCCTGCGCTTCCAAAGGTTGTTATGTAAGGTACTTATGATCATTTCCTATACAGGGGATTTGAGCCATGAGGGAAAGGGGGAAAACTGGCCTGGGGTTGTCTTGAGACCCTTCCTCCAAGCCAAGTGAGCACCTGGGAGAGGATTAGGAGACTAGCAGGAAAAAGCAGAAGAGTACCACAGAGGTGCCTGGCTGGCTCAGTCTGTAGAGGGTGCAACTCTTGATCTTGGGGTTATGAGTTTGAGACCCAGTTGGTTGTAGAGACTATATAAAAATAAAATCTTAAAACAAAAACAAAAACAAAAATATACCACAGTATGTCTGGAAACTGGTGAAGGAATCTAAATGACCACTTGGAATAGAGATGTCTCTATTCACTTTAAGGAAACTATATAGGAAAGATGTCTCCAGAAAAGTGAATGTTGCACAGAAGAAAGACATGATCAAACATTCACAGGTACAGAAAACACAAAGCCAATTTATGACAGTATCAACTTATGTTAAAACCGTTCTCTCCTCTATTTTCTTCTTTTCTCTTCCCTTCGTCCCCACTCCTTCCCTACTTCTGGATTCAGCTAGAAGTAGGTCTTAGGTAGGGGGGTAGGGAATAATTTACCACCACATAATGCATTGTAAAGATATGGTAGGCTTAATTCATAAATTGTGTCTTGATTACAAGTTATGCTCCTTCAATTTAGTGGTTTAATATGTACTCCGACTGCAGGGGACCCAGGCGAGCTATCCCAGGAACTACCTCCTTGTCTCAATAGGGCCTACCATACTGTTTCGTTCACTTATGAATATTAGGAGAGCTTTCAATTTCCCTATGAATATGTTCACAAAGTCATTATGGAAATTCACAGTCATGTATAGAGGTAAATCGAAAAGCCACAGCACCATGTGATAAGCCCATATCCAGTGAAACAGTTACTCAGGCTGGGGGCCCCAATGTCAGCAAATTAGAAAGTCATTTAGGCATTGGGCAAACTTTTTTTTTTTTTTTTTTTTTTTTTCAGACGGCCATTCCTGCAATCTGGTGAGCTCTGCTAACTGCATGGCCCATTCTGTCTTGGACACTAGGGACAAACTTCCTTTCTAGGAGAAAGTTGAAACTCCTAATGTTGGCTTGAATTTCCAGAAAAACCCAATCCAGGCCTTGTGGAGTTCCCTCGCTTTCCCGTCTATCAGCTTGGGCTGAACCAATTTTTCTAATAAGGTTGCGATGCAGTAAAACAACACCCTGACTTAAAGCCTTCACCTCACCTCGGGAGTGAGTAGCGCGGTGACGTCACGGCGCCCGGGAGCGCCCCGCCCCCGCCCGGCTCAGCGCCAGGGGACGCTAGAGGGCTGGGGCTCCTTGGCAACCATTTGCTCCGCCCCTCCCGCCCCCTCCGCCTCCTCCGCCCCTTTAACCTTTAGGGTGCACGGGCGCAGAGTCCTTCACACTCTTTCCCCTTTCCCCCTCCCCTTTCCCCACCCCTCGTGCCCAAGTCTCCGGGCCGGAAGTGAAGATGGCGGCGGCGGCGCCTTCTGGCGCGGCTTCAGCGGAGCTGGTGATCGGCTGGTGCATATTCGGCCTCTTATTACTGGTAGGGGAGGTGCTCATAGTTTTCCCAGTGTTTGGACTGGTGGGAGAGAGGGAGGGGCCGGTCGGCCCGGCAGCTGGTCTGTTAGGGCCTGGGAGACCCTCCTCGTCCCGCCCCGCCCCCCTTTTAGTTTGGACTGTTGGGGGCTCCTCTGCTCCGGGGCGGGGCCTGCTCTCGGAGTGGGTACGGAGGCACTGATTTCCGGCTGCTTTTGATGTATTTTCCCTGATGACGTCTAGTATTGTAGGTTTCCATTATCGAAACTCTTACCCTCATCCCTCACTAGAGCACTGGGGCGGGTGGAGTTTGGGAACGGAGGAGACCCTCCGGGTTCAGAAGGGAGAAGTGACCCCTGGTCCCCACGTGAGACGGGAGCACAAGGTGTGGGGCAGCAGCGCCTGATCTTTGCAAGTTCAGTAGGCGCTGGCCTTGATCTGGCAGGAGGCCTCTGCTTCCCAAAATTGTTTGTCCGTGTTCCCTACCCTTGGGATTATTAAGTCTGCAACCTTCTGTACCGATTGTGCGATGCTTTGATGACGTGAGGTGTTCCTTCTGACTTCTCGGTTTCACATTCCTTTTCAGTCTTTTGTGGTAGATGTAGAAACCTATGTAGGGAAGAGCTGTAGCCCTCTTTACTGCCATTATCAGGGTGTGTATATACTAAAATGTATCTGACCTCAGGTACCACCTTTCCCAGTCGTCTTACTCCTGTTTAGTGATCAAAACGTGGGCCTAAATAGCCCAAATGGCCTAGTTTTTACTTTACTGCCTCATATTAAAATCCTTGGGCTTATTTTATTTGGGGGTCCAATTTATTTCTCTCCATAACCCTCCCCATTCTCACTCTCCTTATCCTGTTGGGTACTTTGTGTCCCAAAGTATTTTGCTGCTTTGCAATTACTAAAACAGAAAACAAAAATCAGCCCCTAAAACTGCTAACTTCAGTTCTGGAAATCAAGACTTGTTAGATTCCACTACAATGTCTGCAAGCCGGGTAGTATGTTTTGCTGGTAAATGTTTCAGATAAAATGCTACAAAGAAAAAAATGTGAAAACTTATGGAAAATTATCTCTTGCTACCTTCACTCTCCCAGAAAATAATACTGCCTTTACACTGGAACGTACTTTATTTACTCTTCTTGGTGGAGAAAATGGAAACTAGAGAGGGTGGCCATGTCTCCAAAGCCCATCCAGTCTTGTACTTACGGAGTTCCTCGCGTTCAGGAGTTCCTGAACAGACTATCATATTCAGTTGGTTTAGAAGCAAAAAAATGAGCATGTAACCAGTATCAAAGTCTAGCAGGAATATCTTGGCAGTTATCAATTAATAAACATTTAATGTATATGAGTTGTGCTATAAATTGTGGGAGGATGTAAACAAAACAAAGTAGCTTTTAAGTGGGCCTGAAGATAGGTGGGAAAACAAAAATTCTTAAAATAGGTATTATAAGTACTGAAAACCAAAGTATGATTTTATAAATGATATATAGCACTTCAGAGAACAGAGAGTAATATCAAAAGAAAGTGGAATTGAGGTAGACATTGGATGGATGAATAAAGGAAGTCATTGAAATTGGTGATGATACACCAGGAAAAAAAATAAAATGAGAAGGGAATTGAGTTTGAAACTAGATGTTGGAACAGGAAAAAATTAGTAATAAGGGCTATCGTTTAATTTTCTGCAAATTTCTATAATTCCTGGCTTATTAGAAGAGAGCTAGATTGTTTTTTTATTATTTTTATTAAAAAATTTTTTTTTAATATATGAAATTTATTGTCAAATTGGTTTCCATACAACACCCAGTGCCCATCCCAAAAGATGCCCTCTTCAATACCCATCACCTACCCTCCCCTCCTTCCCACCCCCCATCAACCCTCAGTTTGTTCTCAGTTTTTAAGTCTCTTATGCTTTGGGAGAAAAGAGCTAGATTCTTATGTCTGCTTTTGCATCCAGTCTTTGAAATGTTATTTTGGTTGAAGTGTATGAAGAAAATCCTGTTTTAGTGGTACCTCGCAGAGGAGTATTTTTTAGGTAATTGTGGATATTCTTAAATATGACACCAAAACTCAATAAATAGAAGCTTTCTAAAGGTTAGTTGAAATAATGGAATCTGAAACCCTGTGAATAAACTTCATTCTGTTACAGTAAAATTTGTTGATCCTTGTTGCACTTGAATGGATCTTTCTGCCCCATGCATGGTTTTATAACATCATGCGTTGATTATTTGGAAAATACTGGTTCACTGAGTGATGCAGATATTCCAAATATGGATATATTTCAATATATAATGTTAACATATCACATTCATTATTATTACCACTGATCTTGTCAGAAGAAATGTTCCAGAAATAAGTACTGAGAAACTGTCAAGCCCACAGTTGTGGATACAAGTTTTCCAAAATTCTGAGTTTCATTTAAACTCTCGAATTTTATCTTTGGGAACACATACTGTCAGGTTTTGTTTTGTTTTGGTTTTTTCCTCTTGAGGTTATAGGTTCTGTTCATTTCAACAAAATATGCCGAATGTCCAAGTCTGAGTAACCATAATCACACGTACTGTCAAGTCAAAGCGATATTCCTTTGAAACCCGTGCCTGACTTGGTTTTCAGCTCCTACATTACTCCTAAGAGATAGCCAGCACACCTTAACGTGCAGCAGCAGAAACTCCAGCCTAATCTTCGCAGTTTCCCCCATGGAGTATTAAAAAAGATTCAAGGGTTGAAGTTCAGTAAAGTTAATTTTTACTGTTTCATTAAGCACAGTCTTAAATTGTCCTCTGTGGGTGTGTATCTGGAGGTGAAGAATACAGTAACTACTGGCACAATTTGGTGCTGTTGTCTTGATTCATGCTTAATTTGCCAGCAGTTTTTACCCATGACTTACGCAACATGAGTGCAGATAGCAACATAGTGAAAAAGACAAATGACTTTTTAGTGTTACGAGAATAGTTTTCAATTTGCAAATCCTTAGAAAGGGTTCTGGGACTGCCAGTGGTTGGAGGACTTCACACTTTGACAGCTGCTGCCAGTAATCTACTGAAGAATCGAACAGTAAGATTGACTTATTTGTGTGATCCTGGGCAAACAGAATGGACTTCACTTTCTTCTGCCACATGAGGAATGGTTAGATTTAGTCCTCCAAGCCTATAATCTAACTACCTATGTTTACTATATGAAATCTAAACCTTTCTATATAAGTCCCCCAAGATCCTCAATTGCATTTCCCTTTGCTATATAAGACAGAGACTTCGTTTCTGTAAAGCAAGTTTATTCTTGTTATTCAAAGTGACCATCACCTTGTTAGATATACTAACAAGGGAACTTGTTAGATATACTAAATATAAGACCCCAGCCTTACTGATACGGAAAGGATCTATGCTCATTAGTTTAAGAAACATTCATCCATTCTCATTCCTGCCTCTCCCCCAGTCATTGTCAACCTTAACTTCTCATCAAAGTCAACTAAGGAGTTTTAAAAAAGTCTACTGCCCAGACCAGTTAAATTAGAATCTCTTGGGAGGGGTTGGAGACTGCTCTAAACTTTTCTTTATAATTATTAACAAAATTGCATATTTCTTTTATGAAATGTTCTTAAGATGTTATTTCACATGACATTTGGTTTCATATGATGTAGTGATCTATGGCAATTCATATGACAGTTGCTATTTGTGAAGCAGTTATTGTGGCCAGGCACTGTGCTAAACTCTTTACATCTTATTTAAGTCTTTACATCTTATTTAAGTCTTATAACCTTCTATGAAATATTCTTATTACTATTTTGTAGATGATGACATTTGATTTATTTTATAATGTAGTCACTACTGATAGATTTTACCCACATAAACAAAAAGCTCTTTGGGGTTCTCAGTTTTAAAACTATAAATATCTCCTGAGACCAAAAAATTCAGTATTCTCTGTCTTAACTATTTTGCTTGAGTTGCCCTTTCCCTACTTGTCTGTCTGGTTTTGGCAAACATCTTCCTTTGCAGTAATACCTATCACTTTGAACTTTGTAAAGTTCAGATCTTTTTGAAATCCATCAAAAAAATTACTGAATACTTTGTGTCAGGTCCTGCTAAGGATAGAATGATAAAGCTCAACTTGCAGTGGCTTCAAAATAATTTGAGGAATGTTTTAAATATTTGTGAATTCATTTAAAAACAAAAATGGTAAAATATTAATATAAATTAATGAGAAATGTTTTCCTAACACAAAAATAAATTCATAAATAGCCAGAATTTGACACTAGGTCTTATTTTTCCTCCAACATCCAGTTTCCAAAGTCTACATTCCCTTCTTACGTTATTTTTTCTGCTGTTCTGACACCAGCTGAAATATTAGTAATATGAAGGAATTACATGCAACAACTTGGATGGATTTCAAATGCATTATGCTAAGTGAAAGAAGCCAGACTCAGATGACATGCTATATAATATAGTACATTATGACATTCTAGAAAGGCAGAAGCTATCGGGACAGATAACAGTGGTGGAGAGTAGACAGAGGGGTTAACTACACAGGGGCAAAGGGGATTTTTCTGTGGTGGTGGAACTGTTCTTACATCTTGGTTGTGGTAGGGGAATTTGGAAGCTGTGAAACAAGTTGAGTGGTGGTGTTAGTTCAGTTCAGGCTCCTGAACTAGGATACCCGGAAAGGAAGTAACAGTGGAATCTGTTGAAGAGAGTGAAAGGACAAAACGACGCTTTTGTCCCAGAGCTCTTAATAGAGTTTATTTAAAACAATGGTTCTCTCTTATGGTTAAGTCATATTCCATTGCCATTTGCAACAACATGGATGGACCTAGAAGGTGAAATAAGCCAGAGGCATAAAGGCAAATACCATATGATTTCACTTGTATGTGGCATATAAAAAGCAAAACAAAAAACCAGAAACAGACCCATAAATACAGACAACAAACTGGTGGCTGCCAGAAGGGAGAGGGTGAGCAAAATGGGTGAAGGGGAGCGGAAGGTACAGGCTTCTAGTTATGGAATGAGTAAGTCATGAGGATGGAAGGTCTGCGATATTGTAATAGAGTTGTGTGGTTATAGATGGCAGCTATACTTGTGAGCATTGCATAGGGACTAGAATTGTAGAATCACTATGTTGTACACTGGAAACTAATGTAACATTGCATGTCAACACTACTTTAATAAAATAAAAAACAAAATAACGTGGTTCTCAAATTTGGCTCAGATTGGAATCCTCAGGCTTTTTAAAAATGCTGTGGCCTGCAGGAACCTCACTCTGATTTGTGGGGACAGCATAAAGGTATTTAAAAACTGCCCAGGTGATTCTAACCCAGCCTAGGCTGAGAATCATTGGTTTAGTACCTATCTGTAATTCCCTACATTTGAGTAGAGGAGAGTTTCTCAAAATGTAGTTCTTGGACCAACAGCAGCCTCACTTGGAACTTGTTACAAAGGCACATTTTCTGGGCCCACTCCAGACCCCTGAATCTGAAACTCTGGGAGTGGGGCTTAGCATTTTTTACTATAACAACCCCTCCAGATGATTCTGATACTCCCTAAAATTAGAGAATCGTGAGCAAAGTCCTATGCTCTGTGTTAGTCATTAGAAAGGCATTGACAGCTATTAAGAGTACCTGGTGGATTAGAGATGTCATCCTCAGTACCTCTGAGTGTACTTTTATCACTGGAAAGTTCCTTGCAGTGCACATGTACTCATTTTTAATGTTCACTTTTCTTTGTTTAATGCCCTTTAAAATTTGAATTATATTATAACTTGTCGATTGCATCGTGATTATTGGCAGTTAGTCTTTTAGCTGAATGGTACTCTTGAACTGTCATAATGGGGCAGAAGTTAATTTCAATTCAAGTTATATTGTATTAGTCTGGAGAAATCTATAGGTAAAAAGTATGCAAAGCTAATTACAACTATGACATATGAGACCATTAATGATTGCAGTGTATTCAATGAGGATATATGTAACTGAGCACTGTTATCAATAACTTGTTTTTTGGTGTGTCTTTGCATCTAAGTGAGATTGTACTGCATTCATGAAATAGGCTTTGAAAATTATAAATCTAGAATAAGGTTATAAGAGGTAATGGACCTTCATTACACATGTAAAAGGACCTTCATTTGACATAGTTTCCCATTGGAAACTTTCAAACACATGCTAAAATCAGAGTTAGAGAATACATAGTGCAGTAGCAAAACACTTCTTTTTGTTCTCTTTCAGGCTATTTTGGCATTCTGCTGGATATATGTTCGTAAATACCAAAGTCAGCGGGAAAGTGAAGTTGTCTCCACCATAACGGCAATTTTTTCTCTGGCAATTGCACTTATCACTTCAGCACTTCTACCAGTGGATATATTTCTGGTTTCTTACATGAAGAATCAAAATGGTACATTTAAGGTAATTACTATCGTACTTTAAGGTAATTACTATCATACTTGTGATTTTTTTTTCCCCTTTCAAATTCTTGGCAAATAAGTGTTTAAGTTTAGTAGTCCAGTATATATTGTGCTTCTGTTGTTGTGTCTGGGAATCAGTGAGGGTGTACATGCAGCACAGAGGCTAAGAATGGGACAGCCAACATGGAAGACTAGAAGTGAACTGGTACTGATTCAGCAACTCTCCAAGTGTGAAGAATACCTTTTGTTAATCCGAAAATATATTAAGTAATGCAGTAGGTTTTATTTTGTATCTCTCCTAGCTCCCTTGAAGTTTGAGTTGATTTACATTAATGCAGTAAATAATTTACAAGGGCTTTTTTTAGTGGTGGATCACAATTGCAGTCTGTTTCACATGGAGTACTTTGAGTCAGTATGGTATATGGAAAAGACCACTAAGCTAGCTGGGAGTTACAAGACCTGAGTTCTAGACTTGACTCTACTATCTAGGCTATATTTTGGTCAAATTAGTTAAGTTTTCTAGACTTCAAGTTCTTCATTTTTAAAATGAAGGATGTTGGACTGGAAGATTTCTGATTTCCTTTCCAATTATGCAAATTATTATTTAAAACATTTTTTTTAAATGTTTGTTTATTCTTTGAGATTGAGAGAGAGAGAGAGAGAGAGAGAGAGAGAGAGAGAGCACGAGCAGGAGAGGGGCAGGGAGAGGGAGACACAGAATCTGAAGCAGGTTCCAGGCTCCAAGCTGTCAGCACAGAGATTAATAAAACACATGAAGCTGCTCTTTTCATGGAGCTTACATTCTGTAAGATCAGGCCAACAGTAAACAGTCAAAACAAGTGAATTTCATGTTGGTACATTCTGTGAGGAAATATAATAGATTGATGTGAAAGTTTAAGTTGTGGGTAATTCAGATAGGGGCACAGGAAGGCCAGATTGCTGGAACAGATTACTTGAGATGAGACCTGGATAAGGAGAAGCCAGTCAGGTGAAGAACCAGAGGGAAAAGCCTGTGGGGAGAGGAAACAGCAAATACAGAAGCTCGAGATGAGTTTGACCTATTTGTGGTATTGTGGTGTTGCACTTCGGTACTAGCTGAGATTAAGACGAGGCCTGGTGGATTGTTTATGACCTTAAGTCATGTTAATAGAACTGTATTTTGGACAAATTACCTTCAAAATGCCTATTGTATATATAAAAGTGGAGGTATCAAGTAGGAGTTGGAAGTGTTGTTGAGAGGTGTAGGGAGAGGGGTAGAGAAGTGACTGCTGGCTTTGGTCAGTGGTAAGCAAGGAACAAGATAGTTTCAGTGGAGCACATGAGTGGTCAGGTTGGAGTGGGTTAACTCTGGATGGGAGGTGAGGAAGTGGTGATAGGGAATGAGGAAAACTTTTTGAGAACTTTTGTTCTCTAAGGGATTAGGAGGTGGGATCAAGAGAGGTGTTATTTGTGGTGGTTATGCGTATTATCTCTGTGCTTGATGGAAGTTACCAGAGTTGGTATACTTTAGGATTCAGTACAGTGGGAGAAATTTTTGAGAGGGAAGATAGGATATCATTGCAGGGACAGTGTTCTTGAGAAAGCAGAGGAGTTGGAGATCTAAATGTGAAAGGATTGGCCATAAATAGGACTATAGGTACTTGGCTGGAGGAAGGACTAACATTTGAATACAGATGGAGGTAGGTGTTAGATTTGGTAGTAAGTTGAGTAAGCTCCTGTCTTACGGCTCCAAATTATTTTAGGGAACTCCAAGTCAGCATTTTTTAGGCATTGACATTTTGTGCTGGTTTATCTTTGTTGTGGGGGTTATCCTGTGCATCATAGACAGTTAACACATCTTTGCTTCTACACACAAATGCCAGTAGCACACTGACACTCCCCTCTACCCCCTGGGTCTCCATTGCCAAATGCCCATGGGAGCCAGAGTCACCCCTGAATAAAAACTACTGGCCTAAGGTAAGAATACCAGGTAAAATCGAGGTGGGTTGTGTAGTTTTGGGTTGGGCTGATCATTTCAAAGTGTCATCTTGAAGAATAGAAAGAAAAGTTTACATACATGATCCACTATATCTTTGTTCTATGGAATTTCTATTTTCCTTTCATCTCAAGTGGTCTTTAATATTCTCTAGTATTAGTTCTTGGGTCTTCAATGACTCTGTAGTTTCTTTTGGTCTCTACCTTGGGAGGCAGTGGTCTACAAAATGTATCAAGGGCATAGCGGTTCTCAAAATGTAAAAGAAGGAAGGTTTCATAAACTAAGCTCTTTTGACAGTATATACCTTGGAGGCAAAACTGTATAAAAGCCATATGCACTAATAGTACTGGAATGATGTATATTTTACACATATTTTTAGCTTTAAAATAGTAACAGAAATATTTTCTTCTTGCCATAAGATTTGGTTAAACAAAAGAACCTTGCAGGATGAAAAGTACTAAATGTCAGTGAATCTTTGGCTTTAGATTACCTAAACATACTTTCTACTTTTAACTTTTTTCTGAGGTTGGGGTCTTGTTTAAAGTTTAACTTTTAAGTAATTCTCAATGGCCACATTAATTCTTGTGGGATTATTTTGGAAATTGGAAGGGAGTTTGTATTAGGGATAGATGAATTATCCTCTATTTCAAAAAATCTTCAGGATTCAGAAATCTTTTTAAAATTCTGTTTTGTGCATACACAACAGCTGAAGAAACTGTTAGGAGCTGAAGTTTTGATTATGTACATATTAATTTGGATACTTGAATCATTGAAAAAATTTCCAGTCATGGAACAGAATTCTCCCCAGTGCTTTGCCATGGCCATGTGGTAAACACTGTTGCAAATTTTTTTTTTTTTTGTATATGTGTGGGTGTTTCATTTTTTAGACAAAGATTGCATGTGTTAAAACTATTAGCTGCAATGTGTTCTGTGCTATCCCCTCATGGATATCTATATATGCTAGTTTATATAGATTCCATTGTTTTTAATGTCTATACAGTTTCTCCTCAGGCATTTAGATTATTTCCAGTTGTTGTTACTGTTTTTTAATTTTTTGAACAACACTACACTGAATATTGTTGGATAAAGAGCTCTTGAGTGAAGAATCAATAAACATTTGGTGCAGGCTGGAATTACAGAGAGAATGGTCAGCAAGTACACAGGTTCTTATCTACTTGACATTCTGCAAAACGATGACCTTTCCCAAAGTGCAGGTGCTTTAGCAGAGGTACCTCTTCCTCCTTTTGTTCGCTCGTCTTATATGGCAAGAAGGAGAATGGCCTTGCAGGTAGATAAACAGTATGGACTTGGGTGCCGGGTAGTGTGCGCTTGATACAAGCTGTTCATGAGGTGCTTGGACATTCCAGTTGCTGAACATCTAGAGACTTTGGGCTCCTTTAGTCCTGTGAATATGGGGTTCAGCTCCTCCTACTGTATGGGAAATGGAGGCTTCATTTTGGTAGCTTGTTGCCATATAATCCAGTAAGAGCTCTTGAGGTCATTCATTAGACAGTACTATTTGTCTTTAAAACATATCTGTGTACTGATACCTGTCCTGATTTGTGTGAATCTTTTTAGGATATATTCCAACAAACAATGTTTAGATCATAGACTATTTTACTTACCATGTAGGAGATGGCTTTGTCTCCACATTTGCCACTAATAATGTGTTTTAAATTTTGCCACCTAGGTAAATGGAAAGTTACTATAATAATAGATTTTTTTGTTTTATTTATTTTTATTTATTTATTTTTTTTTAACGCTTATTTATTTTTGAGACAGAGAGAGACAGAGCATGAACGGGGGAGGGTCAGAGAGAGGGAGACACAGAATCTGAAACAGGCTCCAGGCTCCAAGCTGTCAGCACAGAGCCCGACGCGGGGCTTGAACTCACGGACCGTGAGATCATGACCTGTGCCGAAGTCGGCTGCTTAACCGACTGAGCCACCCAGGCGCCCCGATTTTTATGTTTTATTAATAAAATCTCATAATTGGGTAAATTCCTCATTGTTGATCTTTTTCGAAAAATTTCCTAGCTCTTGCCTGTGTTTTTCAGATGATTTTTTTAATCAGCATGTCAAAATACTCCACCTCCTAGTATATTGGGATTTGGATTGGCAGTATATATAGTTTTTATAGATTAATTTGGAGGGATTTGGTATTTATAATCTTTTCGTGTGGGAACATGTGACTGTCATTTATTTAGATCTTTAAAAAGTTCTATAATCAAGTTAATTTTCTTTGTATAATATAACATTTGTATTTAACCTATTAAATTTTTTATAGTCTTTATTGCTATTGGAAAAATACTATTTTTATTCTGCTTTGTGTGTCAAGGTTTTGCTTTTGTGGTGCTAAATTTGGATTTTCCACATTTTTGTTCTTTTACCAATTTGTCAGCAAGAAATTCATAGATGTTCATTGTTCAAAGTGTTTGTAGGTGAAAAAGAAAAAAAAAAAGAAAAACCTAAATTATTTTAGAAGGAACTTTAAATGCTGATACCCTTCCTTAAGAGCCAGTATAGTGGGATGTTGATACCACTTGAGCTCTTAAAGTGTTTATAGAAAAGAAATGACCTTTGATACCAATTTGAGCCTTACTACTTAATAGCAGTAGTCACTTAGACTCTCCACATTTAATTTTTCATATGCATAAAGTTTAGGACATTTAATAAAAAGATTTGCATTTAGTTCTGATTCATTAGTATACAGATTTTTTTATTTGAAAAGATTAATTTGAATTATTTTCTAAGTTAAATTACTACATTTAAATTACTAATTTAAAGAACACTTGTGTGGGATGAAGGCAAAGAAGTTTAGATTGACTTTTTTTTAGGTATTTTTAAAAAATGTATATTGTACTCAAATATCTTCTTTCTAAAATTCAATCGTATTTCACTCTCTGTATAATAATTCGTCACTATTTTCTGTTTTCCTTAGGACAAAGTCCAAAATACTTAGCATGACTCATAGTCCCTTAAACCTGGCTCTTTCCCTCCCTTGCTCCACCTGCTTTTTCTTAGCTTTCCAAAGGCTCTAATGAAACTATATATTTAGCTTCTTGTAGTTTTTTCAAACTTTCAGGTATGTTCCTCCCATCTTCTGTACTTCCTACTGTTTTTTTTTTTTTTCTCCTATTTTCTGAGAACGACCTTTCTTTCTTCATTTTTTGGGTTAGAATCATTTTGGGAAGCCATCCCTGATCTTTAGGCTGAGTTTGGTGGCTCCTGTTTATGTGTTTCCCTAGAACTATGTTGTCATCTGAGCATTTGCCTGTTGAAGTTTGTTTACTTATCTGTCTCTTAATTAATTATTGAAGGCACAGGCCATACTTGTTTAGTTGATGATGTATTTATAAGTGACATTCAGTTATATTAAAACCTAATTGTAATTGTTACACAAATGGATGTTTCATTAATATTTCTATTTCCTTTTTATCCCAGGACTGGGCTAATGCTAATGTCAGCAGACAGATTGAGGACACTGTATTATATGGTTACTATAGTAAGTATCTCAGTTTCATTTCCTATTTGGGCTGCTAACCAAAATGTAGAATTAAGCTATGTGTAAACATTTTGCTATCACTTTTGTGATTATTGTTTCAACACCAGGAGTAAGTAATACAGCATTCATTCCCCTAATCTGGGAACTTTTAACCTACTCTGCTTCATTTGGGTTTATTTATATGTCTCTTTAGAGTTTCAGTCAAGTTACTTTAAATCTCAAGTCTTGTCCTTTGTTAACATTACCAGTTTCCCAGTTGCGCTCTTGAGTTAAAAAAATCTCTGTTTTCTAGACATTTTTTTCTAAGCATTGACACTAGTAGAGGGTACACTGGAGAGTTTGTAGCATCAACTTTATTGTGCTATACTGATCCAGTTTAATCCAAGGGATTCTGGTTGATTGGGTCTTTCCTCTCTCTTCCTTCCCGAATGTTCAATTATAAAAGCTTATTATAAGCACCTAAATGTTTCCCAGATGTTCTCTCTGGATATACATAAGACTTGTGTTTTTATAAACATATTAATGCTGATTTAAGGAAGGAATGCCAATTTTTTTCAGCAATGAATCAATATGTTGAATAAGAATTCAGCAGGACACTAAATTGGAAACTGAAAAAACATAGCAGTTTCTTTTGGTGGGATAATTTTTTCAAGGGTTTCATTGAATTTTAACTTAGTTGCTTTGGCTCTGCCTTTGCCTTTTCTCCTGATCTAAAATCTTCAGAACCCATGTAATTCTATCCCTCTGGCATGTATTTTAGAAATATTTTGTGGTATTTTAATGTAGAATTCATTATTTCTGATGAATACATTAAATGTAAATCATAAAATATAAATTTGACCTGTTAGAACCTTCGAAATGGTGCTGTATTAAACAGAATGTTATCTTTTCAGTACAGATTTTGGTAGGATGTATATAAATCACTTCAAAAAAGTTTTGGGGGAAGGGAGCCTCTCTTCTATGTGACACTAAAGTGTATTTGTGCAATAGAGCACATGACAAGATAAGGCAACTTTTATCTTGGTGCAGTCCAAGTTGAAGAGCCATATTTTATCATTGAACTTAGAGGCTACCAGATTAATCCATTGTAACCAAGGTTACAAAGACTTTTATACAGGAATGTTAATTGAATGAACATGTTAATGAAGCCCTTTCAGTTGTTTTATGGAGAGAATTAATCTACCTAAAATGATTTTAGTGTGTATTTTTCTCAATTCTCCTAAGGAAATATGTCCCTACTATTTTAAATGCATAGCATGGGAGATAAGTTAATCATTACAAACAGTAGAGGACTTAAGGATAAAGGGTTTGATTTTTGGCAGAACTTGAGTTATAGTTGGAAACATAACTACCTTGGGATAGTATAGGTGAGATACTGACCTAGGGAAGAAATTTGCATGAGAAGCCAAATAATGATAGAAGATTTCTTGATGACTGTGGATTCAAAGCAAGACTAATATTAATCGTTTTTGGCATGAAGTTAGTCATATCCACCTTAGCTATGGCTAATAGGCTCTTGGCTTTTACTTAGATGGTGACCTACCGCCGGGAGCCTAAAGGATTGTATAGCTTCTGAAATAGTTACTATTCCCAAGCCCACCTGTTTCTCCAGAAATGCTAGATATTATCCAAAGAACTATTTTTATGTATCCATTCTGTGAGATTCCACAGTTCATCTAATTTCTTCTAACATATCAACATGTTTTCATTGTCTAACCTTGCCAAGAACTGTATGAGACTTTCATATTCAACGTTTTACTTAATTTTCATGAATGTCATTTTTTGGGAAGTATTTTCTATCTTTTACAGATGGAGAAATTGATATTTAGCGATATTAAAGATCACCTTGTTAGTGAGTGGCATAACCTAAAGCTGGAGCTTTGTGGCATTAAATGAGCTGCCTTTTAATAAATGGTTCTGAGGATGTTACCTGTGGGAATTCTTCATAGCACTGAACCCCCAGGGCAGCTCCAAAAATCATCTGGGATCTTTTAAATAATACGGAATGCTAGATTACACCCAGAATGAGTCTGGTTTACGTTGGTGTTCCATTAATGTCACCAATGCTCTTATCAGAAAAGTGTTTATGTATTGGAAAGTTGTAAAACTCAAGGTGGTGGATTCAAGTTTTCCAAAAATCTTAATTTTCTTTTGAAAACTTAGGTTTTATTGGGCAGCAATACTATTACTTATTTTCTTTGAAGTGACAAGGCCACTTTATTCATTTTTGAGAAAGTCCATCTAATACTCAAGCCTGGATAACTACTGCTTGTCTGTCAGTTGTTCTTTCAAGAAAAATGGTGTTCTTTGAAAAAAAGTGCCTAGTGTAGCTCACAAGTGAAATACCAGAGTGCTTCTCACAAGGGCAATTTATGTGCACCTCTCTTCTCACAGGATATTAAAAAGGTGGGTACTCAAAGGTAGACATCTAATGGAATTATTACCGCGTCAAAAGGGACTTCCCTAAATAAAAGTTTTCCCCACTGGTGATTGGTTGGTGACAAAAAATATAATAACTATGGGGTGCCTGGTGGCTCAGTTGACTAAGTGACTGACTCTTGATTTCGGCTCAGGTCATGGTCTCACAGTTCGTGAGTTCAAGCCCCATGTGGGGTTTTGTGCTGACAGTATGGAGCCCCCTTGGGATTCTCTCTCTCCCTCTCTCTCTCACCCCTCCCCTGCTCTCTCTCTCTCTCTCTCTCTCTCTCTCTCAAAATAAATAAAAAAATAGTAGCTGTTAGTGGAATGGCTAATGACATTTTGATATTATGAAAATAATTTTCATATTTGCATACCCTGAAATGATCCGTGCTAATCCTAGGGTCTGGAAACCGTATTTTTGAGATACTTCTGTTATATTAATGGAACTTTGGGTATTTTTTTCCTGGAGATTCAGGCCAACTAGCTGCTGCTTCTACCTGCTTGTTCTCCCCTAGCTATTGATTGGTTATTAACAGTCCTCAGGTACCTGAAGCTGCCTGCAAAGGAGTCTCCTGGAGCTTGTTGAAGGATGAGAGAGTAAAGTTGTTTATTTCTGCTCTTTTGCCCTATACTCATAGGGATTCTGTACTTAGAAGAGACCCCCTCATATGAGGCTATTGTTTATCCTAGAAACATTCAGGATTCAGTCCTTTTTTCCTTTTTGAATGTTTTTATTTCTTGATTTATATCTTTAAACTTCTTTGATATTTTCTTTTAAAAAACTGCTCTTGTCTGACATTTTTGTTTCACTTCTGTTTTAATCTCATGTTTGAACCTGTTCAAGTTTTTATCTCATGTATGTGTTTAGGCTTTTTATCTGAGTTCTATTTTTACATTTCAAATTTATTTTAATCTTTAAATTTTTACATTGTATTAATTTTAATTTATTGTAAAGCTTACTATAATGTTTTCTCTAACCATTCTTGAAATTTTTAGTTTTAACACTTTCACTACTTTCTTTTAATTTCTTTTTTAAAATTTTTAATTTTTAAAAAATTTTTTAGTTTTTTAAAATACAATTTATTGTCAAATTGGCTAACATACAGTGTGTAAAGTGTGCTCTTGGTTTTTGGGGTAGAATCCCATGGTTCATCACTTACATGCAACAGTGCTCATCCCAACAAGTGCCCTCCTCAATGCCCATCACCCATTTTTCCCTCTCCTCCACCGCCCGCTTCCACCTTCAGTTTGTTCTCTGTATTTAAGAATCTCTTATGGTTTGCCTCCCTCCCTCTCTGTAACTATTTTTTTCCCATTCCCTTCCCCATGGTCTTCTGTTCAGTTTCTCAAGATCCACATATGAGTGAAAACATATGATATCTGTCCTTCTCTGACTGACTTATTTCACTCAGCATAATACCTTCCAGTTCCATCCACATTGTTGCAAATGGCATGATTTCATTCTTTCTCATTGCCAAGTAGTATTCCATTGTATATATAAACCACATCTTCTTTATGCATTCATCAGTTAATGGGCATTTAGGCTCATTCCTTAATTTGGCTATTGTTGAAAGTGCTGCTATAAGCATTGGGGTACACGTGCCCCTATGCATCAGCACTCCTGTATCCCTTGGATAAATTCCTAGTAGTGCCATTCCTGGGTCATAGGGTAGTTCTATTTTTAATTTTTTGAGGAACCTCAACACTGTTTTCCAGAGTGGCTGCACCAGTTTGCATTCCCACTCACAGTGCAAGAGGGTTCCTGTTTCTCCACATCCTCACCAGCATCTGTTATTTCCTGGGTTGTTAATTTTAACCACTCTGACCGGTGTGAGGTGGTATCTCAGTGTGGTTTTGATTTGTATTTCCCTGATGAGGAGTGACGTTGAGCATTTTTTCATGTGTCTGTTGACCATCTGGATGTCTTCTTTGGAAAAGCATCTATTCATGTCTTCTGCCCATTTCTTCACTGGATTATTTGTTTTTCGTATGTTGAGTTTGGTAAGTTCTTTATAGATTTTAGATACTAATCCTTTATCTGATATGTTATTTGCATATATCTTTTCCCATTCCGTTGGTTGCCTTTTGATTTTGTGATTGTTTCCTTAATTTCTTTTAAGTGAATTTTCATTTTACTTAATAGTTTCTCTAACTTTTTGTTTTGATTTTGTATGCATTCAGGGGTTGTAGCAATAGAACCCAAACCAAAAGCGGGAATTATTCAAGACTGGTGTGTTCAGCCCTTCTGTAATTGTCCTATCACTTTATCCTAGAGACCCTTCCTTCTTCTGACACTGATTCTTGGGCTGTCATTTTTTGTGTAGATGTAAATTGAATTATATAGTATATATTGTTTTCTGTTTTGTTTCTTTAGTGTTTAGCATTGTATTTGAGATTCATCTGTATTATTGCAGGTAACAGTACTTTGTTGATTGTCATTGCTATAAATATTCCATTGTATTAACATATCATAGCTTGTTTATTTTGAAATTCATGATCAGTTGAGTTCAGTTTTGGGCTGTTTCTTTTTTTTTTTTTTCAATATATGAAGTTTATTGTCAAATTGGTTTCCATACAACACCCAGTGCTCATCCCAAAAGGTGCCCTCCTTAATACCCATCACCCACCCTCTCCTCCCTCCCACCCCCCATCAACCCTCAGTTAGTTCCCAGTTTTTAAGAGTCTCTTATGTTTTGGCTCTCTCCCACTCTAACCTCCTTTTTTTTTTTTCCTTCCCCTCCCCCATGGGTTTCTGTTAAGTCTCTCAGGATCCACCTAAGAGTGAGAACATATGGTATCTCTCTTTCTCTGTATGGCTTATTTCACTTAGCATAACACTCTGCAGTTCCATCCACATTGCTACAAAGGGCCATATTTCATTCTTTCTCATTGCCACGTAGTATTCCATTGTGTATATAAACCACAATTTCTTTATCCATTCATCAGTTGATGGACATTTAGGCTCTTTCCATAATTTGGCTATTGTTGAGAGTGCTGCTATAAACTTTGGGGTACAAGTGCCCCTATGCATCAGCACTTCTGTAACCCTTGGGTAAATTCCTAGCAGTGCTATCGCTGGGTCATAGGGTAGATCTATTTTTAATTTTTTGAGGAACCTCCACACTGTTTTCCAGAGCAGCTGCACCGGTTTGCATTCTCACCAACAGTGCAAGAGGGTTCCCGTTTCTCCACATCCTCGCCAGCATCTATAGTCTCCTGATTTGTTCATTTTGGCCACTCTGATTGGCGTGAGGTGATATCTGAGTGTGGTTTTGATTTGTATTTCCCTGATGAGGAGTGACGTTGAGCATCTTTTCATGTGCCTGTTGGCCATAGTTTGGGGCTGTTTCAAATACTACTGGTTTGAGGATCTAGTGTATCTGTATTTTTTTTAAAAAGCATTTACTGCATTGTTGTCCACCATACGAATGCTCTTATTCAAAGAATCCTAGATTATTAGGTGTTATAATAAGTTCTTTTTGCTCTTCAGTGTTTCTCTAGTGAAAATAGATGTATGCATATTTGGATGAGGTTAAGTTACAGAACTAAGGAAGAATAAGATGGACCAAGAAACTTTCAAACTCCTATTTCTATGCCATGCCTTTTCTATGCCATGCCTTAAGAGCACTTAAGAGGGCTTTTATGAAGTTTTTCGTTACTCCCTGTTGGTTAAATCCTGAAAAGTTGTACCTGGAGTCTTTACTATGCATTTTGAACGTAGGGTTTACAACCTCCTAGTGTCTTAGTTTGAGATGAGTACTGTGGGACCTTGAAGTCATTTAACTTCTTTATGACTACTCCACTTGTGAAGTGGTGATAAAGTAGTATCTACTTCATGGTATGAGGAGTATGAGACATGTGGTATCTGGTATCTGTTGTTGTTTTAATTCACATCAGCTAAGAGAGCAAGGAAAGTAAACCTCTGTGCAATGATACGGGAAAATTAGAAGAATTGACCTAACATCTCATCAGATTTACATCTTTTTGATTCTTTGTTTTAAAATATTTTTTTAAGGTTTATTTATTTTTGAAACAGAAACAGAGACAGAGGGGGAGCGGGGGAGGGGCAGAGAGAGAGGAAGACAGAATCTGAAGCAGGCTCCGGGCTCCGCGCTGTCAGCACAGAGCCCGATGTGGGGCTTGAACTCACGAATCATGAGATCGTGACCTGAGCTGAAGTTAGACGCTTAACCTGAGCCACCCAGGCGCCCCACATCTTTTTGATTCTTTATTGTTGTGGAAACATCTCTAAATTGCTTTTCTAGGTAAGATGGACTGAGACTAAATTGGAGGACTTTTTTTTTTTTTTTTGATTCAGTTTTGTGAAGTTCTTGATGAGATAGTTGTGCTTTCCTTCCCCCTTCTTAAAAGACTGTATTCTTAATCATTGGGGGAGTTTTCTAAATGGCTTTGGATTACATTTGCTCAAGACATTCTCTGGATAATGACTCCATGAGACTTAGTGTCCTAAGGATTTGTTTCCAAGTGGAAATAGTAGAGGAAACAAACAACCAAAAAAAAAAACCAAAAAACCTCTTAAGGAAAATGACTATTCTTCAGACTACATATTCTAAGTTAAAGCCTATGAACAGTTTTGTTCTCTGAGTTGTATACTGTCAGATCATGCTCCTTGCTGTTTGAATCAGTGAGTTACTATTAACAGCAGTAGTAGTTACCTGTTGTGTGTACCAAATCACACCCAAATTTAACAGTTTAAAACAAACATTATCTCACAGTTTCTCTGGGTCAAGAATCCAGATGCAGCTGACATAGCAGTGTTGCAAATATTGACAGATTTGATGTTTAGTCAACATATAATACTTTTATACTTGCAAAATATTTATTAAGCATGTAACATATAAAGTTTGAAGTCCCTTGTGTGCCTTTCCCTGGTGCCATCTCTCCTCCAACCCCCTTAGAAGTAATCACTATTCTGACTTTTTTAGTCTGTTAATCCCTTGCTTTGCCTTGCTGTATCTGCCATGCTGTATCTTTGGTTTTACATTTTGAACTTTATACGAAATTACTTGTTTTCATTCAGCCTTATGTTTCTGAGATTCTTACGTGTTCTTGCATAAAGTGTAGTTTATTGTGTATGAATATAACACATGGTAATCAGTCTGGACATTTGGATTTTTTGCTACTAAAAACTGTGTGAGGAACATGTTTGTACACGTTTCCTGTTGCATATGTGCCAAATACATACATAAAATTGATGGACCATAAGTTATGTGCATCTTGAACATTCTAAATAATGACAAATTATTTTCCTCAGTATTTATACCACTTTAATTCCCATGAAAAGGGTGTGATCCTTCCAATTGCTCTGTATCCTAAAGTTGGTGTTTTTGTTTTTGCTGTTATATTCCAATAGAACATTATTTACAAAAGCAGGTGGTGGGCCAGATTTGGCCTATAGGCTGTAGTTTCCTGGCCCCTGGCCCGATCTATTACAGTTATATAGAAAATAAAAATAAAAGCTGTGTGTGCAATCAACAACTAAAAGAAAACATCCCAAAGGTTAAATTAGGTGGCATTTAGGTAGTTGAATTATGTGTAACTGTTTTATTTTGTGTGTATATTTTTATTTTGCAAGATTACCAAAATGAGTATATACTACCTTCAAAATGAAGGGTAGAAAAAGAACATTTAAAAGTGTTCATGTATTGGGGCACCTGGGTGGCTCAGTTGGTTAAGTGTCTGACTTCAGCTCAGGTCTTGATCTCATGGCTCATGAGTTGGAGCCCCGTGTTGGGCTCTGTGCTGACTGCTCAGAGCCTGGAACTTGCTTTGGATTCTGTCTCCCTCTCTGTCTACCCCTCCCCCGTTCATTCACTTTCTCCCTCTTTCTCTCTCTTTCTCTCTCTCTCTCTCTCTCTCTCTCTTCCCCTCTCCCTCCCTCCCCCTCTCTCTCCCTCTCCCTTACACTTTCTCTCTTTCTCTCTTTCAAAAATAAATAAACATTTAAAAAAAAGTGTTCATGCATTATCTGAGTTCTTGGAATAGCAAGGAAACTGTAACCTGAGATTAAAATATTGCTATAAAATACTACTGACAAGGGGTACCTGGGTGGCTCAGTCAGTTGAGCATCTGACTTTGGCTTAGGTCATGATCTCCTAGTTAATGAGTTTGAGGCCCACGTCGGGCTGTGTGCTGACAGCTCAGAGCCTGGAGCCTGCTCTGGATGCTGTGTCTCCCTCTCTCTGCCCCTTTCCCTCTCATGCTCTGTCTCTCTCTGTCTCTCGAAAAATGAATAAACATTAAAAACATTTTTTTAAATACTACTGACAAGACTAATATTATTTGGATAATATGGAACGGCGAGACTGTGGCTATAGTTTCAGAATCCATAGTGTACTTTTTTTGGAGTATAGTTGACACACAATGTTACATTAGTTTCAGGTGTTCTCTATGCCAAACTTGGATACTGCTATGTATTTTTAGTTTTTGCCAGTGTGGCAAGTGTGAAATGATAGGTCCTTAATCTTCATTTCTCTTATTTTGAAAAAGAAATTGCATGTTTTTAAAAAATTTATTGGCTTTTTCAATTTTCTATTTGAGTTACCTTTTTTAAAGTTAGGTTGTTTGTGTTTTTCTAACCGTTTTAAGACATTTTTTTAATGTGGTCTGAGCTGTTCACACAGTGATTCCAAATATTTTATTTTTCCTCCCACTGAGTTCCACTCCCCCCATCTTTCTTATGAAAGTAGGGACTTCTGAGCTTTGATTTAGCCATATTCATGAACCCTATAATGATGACTGGAACATACTCATTAGATATTTGAGTTGAATACATTTTATCAGAGGAGATAATCATGTGAGGTGGTTTTTTTTTTTTTTTTTTTTTTTTTTTTAATCTTTTAAGTAATGTATTACATAGGTAAATTATTCTTCAACCAACTTTGCACTCCTAGGATAAACCTTGATTGGTCATGATGGTGGCTTTTTTGGTTTTTAAATCTTTTGTTGGGCTTGTTTTGCTGTTACCTTATTTGGGATTCTCTTAAAAATTGAGAGGTGAGACTGGTTTATAAATTTCCTGTATCTTATTATTCTTGTCAGGTTTGCATATGAAAACCCTGCTAGCTTCATAAAATGAACTGAGAATTGTTTTTATTATTACTATTATTATTATTTTAGAGAATGCTATGGACCAGTGAGCATTACATGGGACTCTGTCCCATAATCTGTACCCATCTTTAATAACTAAGGGATAGAAGTGAGTGTGGTAGTTTGTACAATTATTTCTAATGACCTAGTCACAAAACTTGTTTCTAGTAACTGAGTTCTGCTGGTTAGAATTCTTAATAGCCAGATGGAAGCACTTCTAGTAAGGATGAAACAATAGTTACATTGAATTAGAGGTATTACTTCCACCTAACCATTTGGTTTCCTTATTCTATTGAAATGAACAGGCAATAATAGTTACCATGTTGGCTGGAATGATTGATGCTGGTTATTAGGGGAAATAGAGTTGCTGCTACACAGTGAAGGCAAGAGGTATATCTAAAACCCAGGGGATTCTGGGGCATCTCATGATGCTAGCATGTTCAGTGGTAAAAGTTAATTGAGATCTGTTACACTCATGACTCACAGGCTACCAACAGCTCTGGAAAGTTCAGGAGTGAATGTTTGGGTTCTCCTATTCCTCGTGTCATATTCTGTTTTAGGGCTTACACCTGTCTGCTGTTTAACAGATTGGAAATACATGGCATATATAGTATAGTGTTGTCCTTATTTTACTTTATTTTTTTTTAGTCTCATTTAAAATAAGTCTGGAAATGGGCTATTCAGGGATCATATGGCAGTACTATGGCATCATGAGGGTCGTAAGCTTGTGGGTTTTTTTTGTTTTTTTTTTCCTCTGCTCTCCATCCTTAGTACATGATTTCCATCTTATATAGTTACCAAAGTCCAAAATGATGGCTGGAGTTTAAGTTGTCATGTATCCATTTCAGGCAGGAAGCTGGAGAAAAGGGGAAGGACAAAAAGGGGCACAGCAGCTGAAATGAAAATGAGTATTTGGATATGCAGCTAGCAGTCCTGACCCCGGATTCTTTCAGCTGGGTAAATGGGATAATTTTAGAAGGCTTTTAGAATTCCCAGAATATCTTTATACTTTGACCCTCTAAAACAAAATGCTTTGTAGTAATGATTAATTATATCTCACAATATTGACTAAATTATCCTTTGTTTTAGTGTTTTCATCGGTAGTTAGGAGGAACAAAGAATGTCTAAAAATTCAAAAGCCTAATTTATCCCAGTTGGGGCACTTGGGTGACTCAGTTAGTTAAAGCGTCTGACTCTTGATTTCACTTCAGGTCATGATCTCATGGTTCATGGGCTCGAGCCCCATGTTGGCTTTGGACTGACAGCATGGGGCCTGCTTGGGATTCTTTCTCTCCCACTCTGTCTCTGCTCCTTCCCTGCTTGCATACTCTCCCTCTCTCTTTTTCAAAATAAATGAACTAAAAAAAAAAAAAAGCCTAATTTATCCAAATTCATTTTCCTGTGAGTTGCAATTTAATGATAGACTTTTTTTAAAAGGTAGATTGTCTGCTTTGTGTATATGAAATGATCGTAACAATTATCATATATTCTTTGACCCAGTTTTTGTCCATATCCTTTTAAGATGGACATGACATGATTGCTCTCTGTTCATTTGTTTTTGCTGCTTTCTTGCTAAGTTTTTTAAAAAAGAATTTGTTTTATGAGTTTAATTCTTGCCAATTTTTGTGGACATGAGGTTCTAAAATTTGTTAATGTTTTCTTTGATGTTAGTGGGACTATTAAACCAGTCTGTTTATCTTTTACTTGATAGTAGCAGTCTTTTAACAAAAACATTTACAAATTAAAGCACACTTTATAAAGATGTAAGGATATCAGAGTGTCATCACTGTTAAGAATAATTTTCCTTTGTATATAATTATCAGTTTGAAGTAGAACTTTAAAAGAAGCAATTTCTCTGTTTCATGATAGTGGTAGCAGCAACTTTTTTTTTTATTTACAGGTATATAAACTCACCTGGACATTAGGGAACTAATCTGAAACACATAAAAATGTTAGTTTTTTTTTTTTCTTTACAGATTAACATTTATGGACTAAAGGAAGGGATCTTTATGAAGGACACTGAAAAAGAATAGTCAGAAGATAGTTGATTTAGAGTGTGGTGTTAGCAAAGCAAAGATTTAGAGCAGTTGTTCTACATGTATTTTGAATCACAGACTGCTGAAGGGATATTATAGAATCTTCTCGGAAGTGTGTCTCTTCCCCACTTCCTTCCTTCAGGTGTTGATTCCTAGAAACTGTCTCTTTTGGGATGTTCCTGTCAGCAACATATGCAGATTTTAGTTGCTGTACATCTTCATGTCTCTTTACAGTCAGTAGCTACCACAACCACTTTTTTGACTTGTGTTGCAATAAATTAGTTTTCCAGTTTTAGAACTTCCTTAAGTTCAGTCACAAAAAATGTACTCTTGTGTCTGGGCTTGTTTTATTCCTTGTGTGTATCCGTAGTTTGTTCTTTTTTGTTACTATATACTAGTCATTTGTTTAAATATAATACCACTTAGTTTGTTTATCTGTTTACCTGTTGATGGACACTTGGATCGTTTCCAGTTTTTGGCCACTGTGAATAATGTTGCTGAGAACACTTTTGTTGTTCACCTGAGTCTGTTCAGTTATCGCCTACCTTCAGGAAGGCCTGCTTGTGTGGCTGACCCTGGACTAACTCCTGTGAACCCAATGCTTGGATGTACTTTGTATTGTGCCTGTTTTACAAGTCCCCAGTAAAAGCCCTGGACTCTGTAACCTCAGCAGGCTTCTCTGGGCAGAAACACTTTGTGCATATTTTGCTGCTCTTCATTGAGAGAGGAATAGACTTGCTGGATCACGTGGTAGTTGTAAGTTTAACCTGGTAAGAAACTACTAAACGGTTTTCTGTAGTGTTGGGCCACTGTACCCTGCCTCTAGCAAAGTATGAGAATGTCAGTTGCTTTACATTCTTGGCAGCACTTGGTATTGTCAGTTGAATTTTAGCTGTTCTTTTGGGTATGTGTATCTCATTGTCGGTTTAATTGACATCTTCTTGATGACTAACGATGAGGGCCTTTTAAAGTGTGCTTGTTGGCCATTTTGTATATCTTCCATGGTGAAGTGTCTGTCTTTTGTCCGTTTTAAAAAATGGGTTATTTGTATTTTAATCAGTTATAGGAATTAATTTTATAGTTTGTTATGCTAATTGAATACGATGTTAACTTATGTAGCTACAAGATCATTGATCACAGGGATTCAGGAATACAAGTAATGTTTATGAAATAGCCATAGGCTGTTTGGCTACCTAAAGGCATAAGCCACCAAGTAGTAGACATAAGCAACATGCTGAGAGTGAAGCCAAGCCTTATGGCACCTGTTAATTTATGAAAATTTGGGGGATGTGGCTATCAGCCCACTAAACTCTGTTATGCTAATTTAGGGTTCCTCCTATTCTATGTAAGTTATTTGATTAATTGATTATTTATTTATATTTTGAGATAGTGTATGCACCTGAGCATTTGAGTGGGGCAGGGGCAGAGAGAGGGAGAGAGAGAATCCCAAGCAGATTCTTTGAGCTATTAGGGCAGAACTCAAAAAGGGGCTCAATCTCAATAACCATGATATCATGACCTGAGCCGAAATCAAGAGTCCAAACACTTAACGGACTGATCCACCCAGGTGTCCCTATTTGATTATTTTAATCATAATTATTAGAATAGTATTTAGTGTGATTTGTAGTTGTGTCCCTTTTATTTTTACTTTTTTAAAGTTTTTAGAATACTTATTTTGGTTACATTTGGAATATGTGTTATTTCCATTGGCTGTTAGATTTATAATAGAAATATTAATAATAACTACAGCTGATTGTTGACCAACACAGGTTTGAACTGTTAGTTACACTTAATGTGGATATTTTCTGATAAATCCGTACAGTACTATAAATGTATTTTCTCTTCCTTATGATTTTAATACCATTTTCTTTTCTCTAGCTGGTGTTATTGTAAGAATGTGTTGTATAATACATGTAACATATAAACTGTGTGTTAATTGACTGTTTATGTTACCAGTAAGGCTTCCAGTCAAGAGTAGGCTATTAGTTAAGATTTAGGGGAGCCAAAAGTTATATGCAGATTTTCATCTCTGCAGGGAGTGTGCCTCAATCCCCACATTATTCAGGGGTTAACTGTATTCTCAGTCTTGTGATAGAAACACCAGTGTTCATTACCCTTAAAGAGTTACTGCCATTAATAGTTTCTCATAATATTAAAGGACTGCATATATTTCTTTTTTTTAATATGAATTTATTGTTAAATTGGTTTCCATATAATACCCAGTGCTCATCCCAACAGGTGCTCTCCTTAATACCCATCACCCACCCCCCATCAACCCTCAGATTGTTCTCAGTTTTCAAGAGCCTCCTATGGTTTGACTCCCTCCCTCTCTAACTTTTTTTTTCTCTCCCCTTCCCCCATAGTCTTCTGTTAAGTTTCTCAGGATCCACATAAGAGTGAAAACATATGGTATCTGTCTTTCTCTGTGTGACTTATTTCACTTAGCCTAACACTCTCCAGTTCCATCCACGTTGCTACAAAAGGCCATATTTCATTCTTTCTCATTGTCAAGTAGTATTCCATTGTGTATATAAACCACAATTTCTTTATCCATTCATCAGTTGATGGACATTTAGGCTGTTTTCATAGTTTGGCTATTGTTGAAAGTGCTGCTATAAACATTGGGGTACAAGTGCCCCTGTGCATCAGCACTCCTATATCGCTTGGGTAAATTCCTAGCAGTGCTATGGCTGGGTCATAGGGTAGGTCTATTTTTAATTTTTTGAGGAACCTCCACACTGTTTTCCAGAGCGGCAAGACTGCATATATTTCACTAAACATCTGTAGTGCCCAAATTTAGTTTGCTGACAGTTATTTTATGATTGCTCAATAAAAATTAGCTTTTACTTTTCCATTGATTATTTAGGGCTGTTTGCTGAGTTTTATAGCTATGCTGCATTTCATGGGGCTGTTTCATAAGTGGCCTCCAGATAAATGAGATAGTGCTAGCAAGTATTAAGATCATGTTTAAAAATTCTATAACTTATATAATCATTCCTTCCAACGGTAAAGTAATTGAGGTTATATTATACATTACTAACAAATCCTTTTTTTTTTTTTTTTACAAAGGAGTATAATGATTATTATCCTGTGATTGTCTTATATAATTATATTGTCCCTCTTTCCGTGAACTTATGTACATGCAAATAAGTGTAAATTCACAGAAAATTTTAAAAACACGTTTCTTAGGTTTATGAAGCCTCTAAAAGTTGTTTATGTTGTTTTTGTTGTTAAATATACTTTGGCTGTTCAAATTTTAAGTTTTAGATTGAATTAAAAAAATACTTTGGCTACTGGGTCAGAGTATCTTTAGTATTATTTTAAAGCAGATAAATAGTAATTTGTATCTGTTAACTTTGAATCTGATTTTACTGTTTTACCATTCTTAACTTCTCTCAGTTTTGATTTGTATAAGATCAGTTTTATAACACTCCATATTTTAAACTTAGATTGAGGAAATTATTTGTACCAAAAGAACAGTATCAATTATAGCTGTTTCTTTAACTTGAGTGACTGGCAAATGTTTTGTCAACTTTACTTGATTTTAAGTTGGAAGGAATATAAAAGTTAACATTCCCTTAAATGAGGTGGTTCATAGGAAGTTCTTAGCACTGTGGTGAGTACATAGTAAGAGCTCAAATGTTAGCCGTCACACTTGTTATAGGCACAGTTATTATCATTATTATTGCTGAAAATTGACCCATAGTTAATTTGAATTGTGATGGTGCTATTGATTTCTTGGGACAGGGGTCAGAAAAGGCTGATTTGGATATTACATATATCCAATATGTATATATGTAAACATAGAGTTTACATAGAGTTACAGGTCTAAAGATCAGATGGGGGAGCAAATTTGGTATGTAAATGTGAATTTGATTAAGTTAATATGTATGTTAATATACACACACATAAGAATATATGTATGACAATTATTAAGTTCAAATGTATTCTGTAGAACTCAGTCTATTATTTCTTTCCACAGCCTTATATTCTGTTATATTATTCTGCGTGTTCTTCTGGATCCCTTTTGTCTACTTCTACTATGAAGAAAAGGATGATGATGATACTAGTAAATGCACTGTAAGTATGTTTGTTTTAGAGGTCCCAATTTAGGGGGAAGAGGAAAGATTATTTCCTCAAAGAATGACATGACTGTTTGAGTTTATTATAGAGTTGTGTTGTCTAGTAGAAATACAATGTGAGCCAGGTGTGAAATTTTAAATTTTCTAATAGTGACATTAAAATAAGTAAAAAGGAGCAGTTGAAATTATTTTTAATGGTATGTTGTATTTGATGTAATAGGTTCCAAGTAGTATGATAATTTCAAATAGAGGCAAAACACATTATTAATGAGATATTAAGTTTCTTTTTTCACACTAAGTCTTTGAAATTTAAAATGTATTTTACATTACAGCACATCTCAGTTTGAACTAGCCATAATATCGAGTGCTCAATAGCCACATGTGACTTGTTTAGAGCAGTTCTAGAACAGGGATTGGCAGACTTTTTCCCTAAAAGGCCACGGAGTAAACATTTTAGGCTTTGTGGGCCATATAGTCCCTGTCTCAACTACTCACTTTTGCTCTTGTATTGTAGAAGTAGCCAGAGATAATACTTAATGAGCATAATGTGATCCAGTAAAATAGGAAGCAGGCTACATGGGGCCCACAGGCTACACAGGCCCAAGGAAATTTCAACAAGGAATTTATATTAATTTTATATTAATAATCACTTAATATTAGTATAAAAATCTTAACTGAAATACTACCGAATTTAATTCAGAGGTATCTTAAAAATACATTAATATAGTATAACTGAGTTGGGCCCATCTCTAGATTACATGGGTAATTTGGAATCAGCACACCTATTAATATATAGTAATTTAATAGGTCAAAGAAATTGTATGTTGAAAGGTATTTGCTAAAATTGAATAGTTTTTTTCTGATTTAAGGGAAAAAAGCAGCATAAAAGGAATGTCTTTTGTCTTTTTATTGAATTACAGGAATTTGTTTTATACCTTGGTTATATTTTGTATTTAAGCACAAAAAAATATATGCAGTTTTCACTCAAAAGCCAGAATTATGCTTAATCAGGTTTATTAAAACCTTAAAGTATTTGCATTAAGATCAGGAGCAAGTACATAACAATATTTTAACTGATTACCTGAGTGGTAAAAAGTACAATTTGTTAGAGAAAAAATAAGATGTTTAAATATTTATAAAGAAAGTCAAAATTAATTATTTGCAGATACCTATGTAACTCTATTTGAAAACCCAACATATGTAAGGTGGAGTGGCTGGTTAGGAAATTAATGTTAAAAACTGAATGAGATACATGCTTTCTCTTTTCACTTGTTCTAAAGTTCATCTTCCCCAACTCTTTGGTTGATCTTAAGATCCTCCTTAACCTTTAGTTTTTTTCCTAAAGACTGTCTTAAGTCCTTTGTGAAGAATTCGTTTATATGAAGCATGAATTTAAATTTTAAAAAGTGACTTTTAGAGACTTCATTAGGCTGAGAGACAAAATTTTTTTTTTTTTTTTTTTTTTACCAATTTAACCTTTTCTTTGAGGTTAACTTGTCTTTTCGTATTTAGAATATCCAGCTTTGTATTTTTCTTTGTCTTTGAACAAAGATAATGATAGATGTCTTATAAACTTACATATATGTTTTATATATTTGTTTTATATAAGTACATATTTTATATATAAAGTATATACACATATATGCATATTAAATATTTATTGCAATTACTATTATAACCCATTTCAATGAATTGGGGGAGAGGTATTATAGATTCTGATTGCTTCCTGTTTGGGGGAATATTTTATTAAATATTCTGATAATTTTACTAATGATGCTCACTGAAGAATTGATTATGTTTTTGAGTACTGATTTTCATAAGGTCTAATCATTGAAAAGATTTTAAAATCTAGTATGGTTTGCAGAGATACTTATGATGTGGCATATATGTTGTTTTTTATTAAATTTTAAGATTCTTTTTTTCAACAAGGAAATTTTATGCAATTGAATATAAATGTACATTTGATATGAAAGTACTGTTACACTGTAGCAAGAATATTTTATATTTTAAAGGTCTTACTAAATGGTATACTTTTTCTCCTTGGCATCTAGCAAATTAAAACAGCATTCAAGTATACTTTGGGATTTGCTGTAATTTGTGCACTTCTTCTTTTAGTTGGGTAAGTCTTGATTTTTTTCCCCCTGAAAATGGAAATAGTATATAATGGAAATAATAAAGACTCATTCAGAAAAATGTAGAAAGAAAATAAGAAAAAGAATAAACCACCTTTTATATCATCACCAAGCAATAACCACAATTATCCATTTTTGTCTGTGTTGTTCTGCCTAGACATTTTTTTATGTGGTCAGATACATGCAGAGTGCCCTTCCCCCCATACATATGCCCTCCATGTTATAGTTTTACAGAAATGTGATTTCATTTTATGTAATTCTTGATAACCTACTTGCTGACATATTTTAGGTATGTCTTTAGGATAGTAGTGTAGATTCATTATTTTTGACAGTATTGCATTCTCTTTTTAGGATACAGTTTATTTAGGGGCCCCTGGGTGGCTCATTTGGTTAAGCATCCAGTCTTGATTTTGGCTTGGGTCATGATCTCATGGTTTGTGAGCTTGAGCCTCGTGTTGGGCTCTGTGCTGACAGTACAGAGCCTGCTTGGGATTCTCTCTCTCTCTCTCTCTCTCTCTCTCTCTGCCTCTTCCCTGCTCACACTCTCCCTCTGTCTCTCAAAATAAATAACTGAACATTTAAAAAAAAAAAGATGAAAGTTAAAGGATACAATTTATTTAATCTTCTAGTGACGACTACTTGGACATTTATGATGTTTGCAGTTTTTCCATTTTTATAAACAGTTCTTTGATGAAAACCCATCTGTGTATCTTTTCGAATCCAATGCATCAGTCTAAATCTTTGAATTAATGTTTGTCAGTGAGTTTCTTTCTTAAATCTTCTTCCTTAACGTTTTAATATCAATAAAGTTTTACAATTTTTTTTATACATTTAAAATTTTCTCTTTGGAAACATTTATCCTTGTTAATGGAAGACATTTCTCCTTATTAAAATAGGTTTTGATTCTTTTTTTTTTTTTTTAATATTAGGAAATGTGTGAGGTGCTAATAAGCTTTTCAAAGTTCCCTTTTGTAATTTGATCTCAGAAACTTCAATAAATAAAAAGTAGCATTTATCAAATGCAATTTGTAGTGGGAATAAAATTGGTCAATAATCTTTTGTTGTTCTGAGTTCTTAGAACACAAATGCTTTATAATCAAGGCATATTTCCAGTACTCTTTGTCTGCCTTGATGTGTCATGAAAAAAGAGTACTTATTGAAAGAACATTTTTTTAGTAGTTTTTCTATTTATTTTAGGTATTGAATATATTTTTTTAGTGTCTGTTGGCCTTTTAAAAAAGCCAGTTGTGTTAATGTGAAAGTTAATGTGAAAGTCTCTTCTCTAGAAACATAAATTATCCAGAACAGAGATCAGCAAACTTGAAAAAAAAATTTTTTTTAATGTTTATTTATTTTTGAGAGACAGAGCATGAGCGGGAGAGGGGCAGAGAGAGAGAGGAAGACACAAAATGCAGAGCAGGCTCCAGGCTCTGAGCTGTCAGCACAGAGCCTGATGCAGGGCTCAGACCCATGAACCATGAGTTCATGATGGGCTGACGTTGGATGTTTAACAGACTGAGCCACCCAGATGCCCCAAACTTTTGTTTTTTAAATGTTTATTTATTTTTGAGAGAGAGAAAGAGACAGCGCAAGCTGGAGACGTGCAGAGAAAGAGGGAAACACAGAACCTGAAGAAGTCTCCAGGCTTTGAGCTGTTAGCACAGAGCCTGGCATGGGGCTCGAACTCGTGAACCATGAAATCATAACCTGAACCAAAGTTGGACGCTTAACCAACTGAGCCACCCTAGTGCCCCAGCACACTTTCTTAAAGCGTAGTTTTTTAAGTTAGAGGTCGATACGGTTTTTGTGGCAACTGCTCAACTTTACTGTAGCTCTATAGTAGTTGTAGACAATATGCAAACAGAATGACGTGGCTCAGTTCTAATAACACTTTATTGACAAACACCGGCAGTCAGAAGTTTGCCAGCTCCTGATTTAGAACATAACTGAGAACCATCAGTAAAACCACAAATCTTTATAACAGCCAGAGTATCTGTCCCAGATAAAAGGTATCCGAAGTATGTGTGTGTGTGTGTGTGTGTGTGTGTGTGTGTGTGTTTAAGAGAGAGAGAGAGAGAGACCTTGAATGGAGGATAAGTGTAGGGAGAGAGAGAGAAAGACAGAGAGAGAGAGAGAGAGAGAGAGAGAGAGAGAGAGAGAGAATCTTAAGCAGGCTCCACACTCAGCGAGGAGTCCAACACAGGGCTCAATCCCATGACCCTGGGATCATGACCTGAGCTGAAATCAAGAGTCAGACACTGAACTGACTGAGCCATTGAGGCTCCCCCCGGAAGTATATTTTTAAATTTACTCATTGTATTCATGGCAGATTACCCTCAATCCTCATTTAGAGTAACATTTTGCACGATTCTGATAGTTTTAACAGATCTCTAGATGACATTTATTTATTTATTTATAATTTTTTTTTTTTTTTTTACTGTTTTATTTACTTTTAAGACAGAGACAGAGCATGAATGGGGATGGGGCAGAGAGAGATGAAGACACAGAATTTGAAGCAGTCTCTAGGCTCTGAGCTGTGAGCACAGAGCCCAACACAGGGCTCGAACTCAGGAACTGTGAGATCATAACCTAAGCTGAAGTTGGATGCTTAACCAACTGAGCCACCCAGGCGCCCCAACATTTATTTATTTAGAAGCAGTATACTAAAAGTTAAGCAAATGTTTCTTGCAAATATACCAATAACAAGAAGCGACAGTTTGACCAGCCCTTTTGAAGACTGCAACATTCACTTTTTTCCCACATATTATTGTGTACTAGTTATGTTGCAGCTACCGTGCAAGGTGCTGGTGAAACAGCACTTAACAGAAAAGACAACTCCTTTTCTTCATGGCATACATTCAAGAGAGGCTTAGAGGGGCAGAGAAAGAAAATATACAAAAATAGGTTGTGTTGAGGTTGTGAAATGTTAGGGAAGGCACTGATGAGAAGTTAATATTTGAGAAGACATTTGAAGCAAGTGAGAGAGCCATGAATATTTGTGGGGGGAAGAGCATTCCAGCAGATGAAAAGCCCTGAGGCAGCCCTGAGCCCTGGCATGTTTGAGACAAAGTGAGGAAGCTAGTGTGGCTGGAGTGGAGTGAATGAAAGCTGCAGTAGCTGAAGATAGGGTCAGAGGTAACTAGATCTGCCAAATTTAGTAAGATATCATAGGCTTTTGTTAGGACTTTGACATTTCTTGTGGGAGAGATGAGAAGCTATTAGAGAGGTTTTGTTATTGAGGAACATAATCTGACATTTTAAAAGGATCCCTGGATGATGTTTTGAGATTTGACATTATGGAGCTAAGGGTAGAAATATGAGATCTGTGAGGAAGCATGATGGCAAGGCATGATGGTAGCCGTTGGAGAAAGAGCCAGCAGGATATTCTGATAGGATAGATAGGTGGGGTGTGAGAGAAAGAGAGATTGAGGATGTACCTACTTTTAGCCAAACTGCAAAGTCTTAGGAACATTTCTCTCACTTTTAACACCAACTGCAACTTTGGGAAGTTCCTAAAACCATTCTTAGGTTTCATAATTCTCTAGAAAGATTTAAATAAATCACTGGTAGCTGTCATGTTTATTGTTACCGTTTATTATAAGAAGTGAATACAGGTTAAAATCAACCAAAAGAAGAGATGCATAAGATAGAGTCTGGGAGTATTCCAGATATGAAGCTTCCATTTTCCTCAAGATATGTAACTCTTCTGGCATTGATGTATGACTGTATACGTGGAGTATTGCCAACCAGGGAAACTCACATGAGCCTTAACATTCAGAGTTTTTATTGAGACTCTATTATGTAGACAAGTCTGATTGATTGATTGCCCACATAGTTATCTCAGCCCCTAGGTCAGTGGATGCCATATGACCCAGAGTCCACCACCGTAAATCATATGGTTGTTCTTTCTGGCCCACGACTTAAGATTGGGTGTTGCCAGCTCCTGCCCTAAATAAAGATACTCCTATGAGGCATGACAGTTGGGTACCTGGTGGAGCCATGGGCAAAATTCACACCTCTTTTTGGGCAAGGCCAAATTCTTTGCTACACAGAAAGAAGGGTGAAGTTGTCATCAACTGAGATAGGCACTTCTGAAGGAGGAGCAGGTTTGATGGGAGAGTATCAGAAGCTCAGTTTAGTTCATGGTACATTTTATAGGCATTCAGGAAGAGATGATGAGTAAGCCACTAGATTAAGCATTAGAAAAGTCAGAGTTTAGTCTCTGCTCTTCCAATATCAGTATCTAGCTCCAATGAGAAAATGAGTTTTTTTTTCTCCTTTGTAAAATATGAAAGATAAGCTGAAGAATTGCTAAGTGTTGCTCCCTGTGCTACCTCCTGCCTTTCTCAATACTATGGTCCTTTTGTAATTGAATTGATAATGTTGGCTATCATGGTGGATAACCGGTGAGAAAGAATGGCATAGAAAAGCACCCATACAGGTGGAAGGCTTTGATTAAGGTGGAAGGATATTTCCTCCATTGTTACAAGAACGATAAAAATGAAGAGGTACAGGTAGGTTCTTAGGTTTTGTGTGCAAATAAAAGTATTCCTCTTTGATTGGCCTCTATTTTCTCATTGATATTTGAGATCTTTAGCTGAGAGCACTGGTAGAGAAGGACATATGTGGACTCCTGTATTTCACAAGCCTGAAATTTGTGAATAAAAGACTCGTAATTGTTTTGGTTACCCAAGGTAGTGTTCTTCTCATTACCATATTTGAATGAGGTATATACATTTAGGTTAAGTGATTGACTAAATTTCCTGAAATTTTCTTGATGGTGACCTACTCCTCATTTTTGTTAAGTGATTTTTTTTTTCTTTTAAAACAGTAGATAATTTTATGGCAAAAACATTGTTGAGGTTTAATTCATGCAGCTAACATTTTTGGAGCACTTTGTTGGGTAGTGTGCAAAATCTTGGGGATAAAGATGGAGGGTCATTGTCTATTTCCTCAAGGTTCACAGTGGGGAGAGAGACATAAATATATAACTTGAGTTATAACATTTAAGTGCTGTAATAAGAGATAGGTACCAGGTTTTGATGATGGAGTAGCAAGTTCCTATTCTTTTTTTTTTTTCTTTCTAACATTTTATTTATTTTTGAGAGAGAGACACAGAGAGAGAGAGAGAGACAGAGTATGAGCAGGGAAGAGGCAGAGAGAGGGGGAGACACAGAATCCAAAGCAGGCTCCAGGGTCTGAGCTGTTAGCACAGAGCCAGATGTGGGGCTTTAACTCACCAACCGTGAGATCTTAACCTGAGCTGAAGTCAGACGCTTAACCGACTGAGCCACCCAGGTGCCCCAGCAAGTTCCTATTCATATAATAGGAATTCTGCATTGAAGAATCAGGAAAGACCTACTAGGGAATAATATTTGAATTGAAGTTTGAGGAGTGGAAATTGATCAGCTGACTAAATAAAAAAGTTGAATAGCATGTATAGTATATTAGTCTTTTCAGAGTGCTGTAAATAATAGACATTTATTTTCTCATAGTTCTAGAGACTAGAAATCTGTGATCAGGATGTTTGCAGATCATGTCCTACAGGATCTTTCCTCTGTACTGTCACTCGGGGAGAGAGTGCTCTCTGGTGTTTCTTCCTCTTCCTAAAGGACTCAACCCCATGGGGCTAGGATCCCACCATTATGACCTCATTTAAGTAATTACCTTCCTAAAGGCCCTGTATCCGAAACCCTTCACATTTGGGGTTAGAGCTCCAACATAGGGATTTTGTGAGGACAAATTCAGACCATAACATTCTATTCTCTGGCCCCCCAAAATTCATGTCCTTCATACATGTGAAATACATTCATCCCATCCCAGCAGCCCCCAAAGTGTTAACTCAGCATCAGTTGTAGGTCTGAAGTCTCATCTAAATATCCTCTAAATCCAGTATAGGTGAGACCCGAAGTATGATTTATCCGTCTGAGTCAAAGGAGTCAAAATTCTTCATTAGCAGTGAACTTGTGAAAACAGACAAATTTTGTGCCTCAAAGGTAGAATGGTAGGACAGGCATAGGATGGACGTTTCTATTCTGAAAGGGATAAATTGGAAGGAATGAAAGGGTTATGCATCCCATGCAAATCCAAAACCTAACAAGGCAAATTATTCGATCTTAAGGCTCAAGAATAACCATCCTTGGTTGAATGCTCCACTGTCCAGGCCCATTGAGGGGTAGGTAGTAGAATCACTACTATGGCGCTAGGTATTGGGCCTCTCCTCTTAGTTCTGGGCATAGGTCCTGCTCCCTTGACTCCTTGCAGCAGTTGCCCTGTGGCCACAATTGAGGAAATAGAAGAGGAAGCAACCTTTCCCCTGGGCCTATAGTGGGAGTGGCAGCCCTCATTATAACTGAATTGCTTTTGGATATTTTTTCTTGAAGGATAAAGCACGTTCTCAGCTAAATAATTCTGTTATCCTGTCCTGTGAATCCCCCAAATCTCATATCCTTCCTTATTTTGACCCATCTGTGTTCCCTTTATGTCAGATCGGCAGTGTTTCTGCTAGTATCATCCCACCATTGTTCCTGGCTTCTGGTGAGATGGCTGATTAAATCCGTGGTTTCCACCCTTATTAATCTCCTTATCAGCCTGTTCAGCCACCATCTTAGAACAGGCTTCGTTATTTTTTACAATACTTTGGGACAGTTCCTTTTTGCTTAACAGTTCCTTTACCTTACCTTTCTCCTCTCACAGTTTTCTGTAAACCGTAAGGAGAAACCAGCCTACTCCTTCAACACTTTGCTTAGAATCCTCCTCAGCTAAGTACCCAATTTCATCTCTTAAAAGTTCTGCTTTTCATAGAACCACAAAACAATTCAGCCCAAAAGTCCTTGTCACTGTATAACATGTTATCTTCTTTCTTTTAGTTTCCAATAATATGCTCTTCATTTCTAGCTAAGATTTTACCAGGATGACCTTTAGCAGCCATATTTCTACCACCATTGTATTCATGAGATGATCTATGTCTTTTCTAAGACAACAATAGTTTTCTCCATAACTCTTTTTTCAGTTGTTCCTAGAATTGTGTTTAGCATCCATATTTTTTATCAATAGTCTCTTTGTTAAAATACAAAATTCCACTGGGTAAATTTGAAGATCTAGTTGGCTTTATTCAGCAATTCATGAATTGGACAGCATCCTTCTAGCAAATGGAAAGGAGCTCTAAGGAGTTAATGCAAAATGGAAGCCTTCTACAGGGAGAAGTTGGTGAGATAAGGAAATTCAAAGAGTGAATTGTTTCAGGGAAGGTCACCTTCCCTGAGGGGAAGGCAGGGGATTTTATCAGGCAGATTACCTTACTAGTACTGACTAGGAAATTTCAGATTGATTAGTTTAAAATTCCACTTCTAGGGGCCCCTGGGTGGCTCAGTCAGTTGGGGGTCTGACTTCGGCTGGGGTCATGATATCTGGGCTCCTGGGTTTGAGTCCCGTGTTGGGCCCTGTGCTGACAGCTTGGAGCCTGGGGCCTGCTTCTGTGTCTCCGTCTCTCTGCCCCTCTCCTGCTCAAGCCCTCTCTCTCTCTCTCTCTCTCTCTCTCAAAAATAAAATAAGAAAATTAAAAAAAATTTTTTTTTAAATTCCACTCCTGGGAGAGGCTGCAACTGCAACTAGGTTAGGTATTAAATATTGGTGGGATTCAGCACAAGTGACTCCATTTGGGACCTTTTTCTTTTTTCTTTTATTCTTTTTTCACACCATCAGGGCAGCCCAGGCTTTTTCTGGCATGCACCTTAAAACTCTTCCAGCTTTTGCCCATTACTGAATTTCAAAGAGACAGCCACATTTTTAGGTATTTGTTACAGTAGGAATCCACTTTATGGTATCAAAATCTATAACTGTCTACTTGGGCTGTGGTAACAAAATAGCACAGACTGGGTAGCTTACCCAGTGAACGTTTATTTTCTCACAGTTCTGGAGTTGTGAAGGCTAAAAGTCCATGATCAAGGTGTCAGCACATTTGGTTTTTGGTGAGGATACCTGACTTGTAGATAGCTACCTTTTCACTGTGTCCTCACATGGTCTTTACTCTGTGCTAGCAGGGGGAGAGAGAGCTCTCTAGTGTCTCTTCCTCTTCTTATAAGGACACCAATCCTGTTGGATTACAGCCTTACCTGTAGGACCTCATTTAACCTTAATTGCCTCCTTAAAGGTTCAATATCCAAATGCCATTAAATTGGTGATTACGGCTTTAACATATGAATTTTAGGGGGACCAGTTGAGTTCATAACATTGTGGTAACGGAGAGGCTGTAGTTAGCATGGAGTATTTGAAGAATGACCTAAAACATACAATGTGAATTTAAACTCTCACAGTACCGAAAAAAAGTATGTTGTGACGTTTCAGGTATTTGTGTGGGTGACAGGCTATGGCATTAGCCAGGTAGGTGAACTCTGGGTTTTATATACAATGTTTAAGAAATTTCCAGTTTTATCCTGCTGATCAGTTGAAAGACAGTGAAGATGTATATACATTTATGTTTGTGAATGCATGAAAGTAATTATATATGAATTTATTTTAAGAGTTTTAACACCATGAAGGATGCATTTGAAAGGGGCATTTGGGAATTGGGTTGGAGAATTGAAATATAAATGATAGGAAGACCAGTTAGGTAATTATTGTAATAGTTCAGCTGACAGATGAGGGTCTAAACTAGAGTAGTTACAAAGAGAACAGACAGGAAGAAACTGATAAAATATTTGGAAGATAAATATGACTTGGTGATTGGGTGTAAGATGTGAAAAATCTTACTTTCTATTCTACTGAGTTTATCATTTCAGTTTCATATCTACTGAAATTCATTAGCCTTTGCATTGTCTCTTCCTTTAAGTGAAAATCTGTATTAAACTAATACAGTGAGTCAAATTGGGTATAAAATATTTTTACTAATCAGTTTTTCAGTTTTACTATTTTAAGAGTGTAAGAGAAATTTATAACCTTATGAGGCCGCAGTTCTCATCTTGATCTAGTATGGTGTGTCTTTGGAAGCTGAAGTTCTCTGTATGCAATTTTTTTTTTTTTTTTTTTTTTTTGGGAGAGACTGAGATTAAGAAAATATCTGTACTTTCTACCACACAAATCTCATTATACTCGTTGGTTATTTTAGTGTCATCATCATTTAGTAAATGGCTGATAACCTTATTAAATGCTGCCTCCTCATCAAAATTGATGTATTTATATTCCAGACACATCTGACTTTAGTTTTAGTTGCCGTTGCATCTGTTAGGAGAAACTCCTTTCTCTTCATAGATCTTTGTCTATAGGCTGACATTTGGCTGGTGAACACTAGTTTGCCCCTTCTGGTTGTTAAGAGGTTGAAACGCTTCCATGTGAGTCAGCTGCTGCTCTGCCTTCTTGATTCTTCTTACCCCACCCTAGGCCCATTTAAAGGGTAAAGCCTGGTTCAGCAGTGTCTTCCAGAATTAAGGCCAGTGCCTCTGTTGACTGGTTCATGTTGTTATGCCCAGAATTCGTGATCCCCAAAGACCACCAGGGAGCCGAGTCCGATGCAAAAGCAAAAGAGCCTTCATTCGAGCTAGCTCGAGCTCAATCCCCTACCTGCACCGATGCAGCGGTGAGATACCAGGGAGAGAGAGTGAGTTCCAAAAGGACAAAGGTTTTATTGGGGCCTAGGGGCAGTTGGTGAGGTAATGGCTGTGGCCTCAGCTGATTGGCTGGGGAAGGGTCAGAGTCCTGTTAAGAAGGTCGCTGGGCGTGTTTTGACCAGGAAGTTTGAACGGGTGAGTGGGAGGTTACTCAAGGGGTGGAGGCGTGGTCTAGGTGAAGGACACAGAACAAGATGGAGTCAGCCGGCGTAGGCCCGCCCTTTCAATGTCTTTGCCATATTGGTTGTTAAATTACTGTCCAGGATATATAGATGAATTTAGTTGTAACTCTTGAATTCTGCTTATAGATGTTTATCTTAGTTTATGTGAAAATATTTTGCAAATGTTTCTTAGATTATACAGTCCTGATGGCAAGATTCCCCTAACTGAGGAGAACCTGTTTGGGGTTTGTGCTTTCGTTACTCCCTATAGTTCCTACCTAAAAATCAGTGCTAAAATGTTAACTCTCCTGGATCTCTTCACAATCAGTATTTTTCCTGAAGTCATCCTGACAGTAGTTTGGGCTATTTGAACTTTAAATTTTTTTTTTTTTTTTTTTTTTTTGGTCATAGAAAGTTTCTTTGTTAAATATTTGAACTGCTAAAGAACCCAGCTCAGGAGTTTGAACATGTAAGTGTCATCAACAACTAAGAGTTAATTTTCTTCTACTTTTGGGTAGAACCTTTGTTTACCTAAAACTGACATAGATAAAAAATATTCTAAGTATGAATACTAGTTTTAGATATTTGTAATACATATTTCTGTTTAAGTACTATAGGTGATATTTTGTGCAACACAGAAGTTTTTCCTCCTACTCACAGAATTGGTCACTGCCAACTTACAAATTCAAAATAAACTTTTTGAAATATAAATATATATATCTGGAAAAAACTCTGTCCAAATAAAATAGATACTATATAGATAGTTTTTTCTTCCTTGCTTTATACTTTTATTCAAATGCAAATAAATAAGTTAATATCATCATAGAAGTATAATTTGCAAGAGGTTTATTTTTTTATGTTTTGATTCTACTTGACTACTTTTATTTGTTTTTTGATTTTATGGCCAGGGCAACAAATAATGAACTTTTTACATTTATTGCTCTAATTTTGTCACTTTTCTTTCTGAAAGTGGTGTGAAATAAGTCTCCAAGATTGAGTGAAGTAAATGCACATCAATGCAAATAGTTAAAAATTTAAATAACCTCCTGACATGCTCTGATCATTCACCTTTTTATAAGAATAAAAAGTATCAGTAGTACCAAGGGGTAAAGGTTTAAAACAGAAAAGTAGAATGATTGCTTTGTTTTACTTGCACACATTATCGGAGTGAATACCTTACTGTATATATTGTTGAACTCATTTAGTATTTCGTCTTTACAGAAGAGGATAGATCTTTGTGCTTTGCTTACAATTAAATTAGGTTAGAAAGGAGGTAGTGTTAGAGTCATTTCTTACATTCCTGTTTGATTCTCTACATGTACAATTTAAGGGATACCCAGCCCTTTACCTTAATCTTGTTTCTGAGTTAGGCACTAAAGTGACTGTCAACCTTCTTCCTTCTCTTCCCTTCTCTTTTCTTTCTCTTGTTTATTTTATCTCTGTCTTCCATTTTCTCCCAGTTTAAGCATCTAGAGTAAGTCCTAGGAAGCTAGCTCACTGTTATTTCCAAGATGCCCCTTCAACTGTGGATTGAAAAATAAATAGAAACTACTTTAATTTTATGTATTGGTTAGAATCTTGAATGACATAAAAAAAAAATGCTAAGAAGAGAGTAAAAATTGCCCTAGCTTCACAACATGATATTTACCATTTATTTTGATATATTTCCATTCTATTCTATTTATATAAATATGTTGAAATCACTATATATATTGTGTTCTTCTGATTTAAGACAAATTCTTGACCTTTTTTGTATTATGGCCTTTTTGGTTTTTAGCCCATGTCTCCTTTTCAAAATTATCTTATCTTTACTTTGAGAGAGCAGGAGAGAGCGCCTGCAAGTCAGGGAGAGACAGAAGGAGAGGGAGAGAGAGAAACTCAAGCAGGCCCCATGCCCAGCATGGAGCCCCAATGGAGAGAGGGGCATGATCTTATGACCTTGAGATCATGACCTGAGGCGAAATCAGGAGTCAGATGCTTAACCAACTTGAGCCACCTAGGTGCCCTCTTCTCAAAATATTTTAAATGCAAAAAATAAAATACATAGGACTACAAAGAAAACTAATTATACTGAATACAGTAATAAAACTAAAAGAAATTTATAATGTAATAAACACATATGTAAGAAACTTACCACACCCCTCTGTACACGGTGCAGATTTGCTTTGTTAAGTTGTGTGTGTGGTGGTGGGGGAGGTTAATCTTTGTATAAAAAAATCACTAGACGGGCACCTGGGTGGCTTAGTTGGTTGGGCAGCCAACTTTGGCTCAGGTCATGATCTCACAGCTTGTGAGTTCAAGCCCCGTGTCGGGCTCTGTGCTGACAGCTCAGGGCCTGGGGCCTGCTTCGGATTCTGTGTCTCCCTCTCTCTCTGCCCCTCCCCTGCTCACACTCTGTCTCTCAAAAATAAATAAACATTAAAAAAAAATTTTTTTAATTACTAGAAATTGAATTTTAGACCATTTCCTTTTATTCAAATTTTTATCTTTAAAACCATTAAGCAGAATTATTTTCTTTTTTGTAGTGCTTTTGTTCCTCTGAATGTTCCAAATAACAAAAATTCTACAGAGTGGGAAAAAGTGAAATTCTTGTTTGAAGAACTTGGAAGTAGTCGTAAGTATTCTTTTTGCAAACACACTCATAATAATACATATTTTGTACCTCTTGGGACTTTTCTGAGTAGTCTGTTTTTATAGTGTTAAGAATTTAACCTTACAGCTCTTTTGACTTGTGGTTAAAAGTGTGCTAGAAAAATTGGGAACTGTGTGATATTAAGACTTACTTCTAGCTATTATGTAGTTAGTCTCTTCATACAGTTACCAAGTTGAAACAAAAATATGATCTTCAAAGAATTTTAGCAGTGAAGGTCTTATAATTTCTATGTATTCATTAATTCACCTGAGATTATATAGACAATGTTAAAGAAATGTGCTTGATATATTGTTTTTTATTTCTAACTTTGAGCCAATGAGAGAACCCTATATTGCTGTTTGATCATGATTAATTTTTTAAATGTTTATTTATTTATCGGAGTGACATAGTGCGCGCATGAGTGTGAGTGTGGGGGGGGCAGAGAAAGAGGGAGAGAGAGAATCCCAAGTAGGCTCCATGCTGCCCACCCCCTAGACACAGGATTTGATCTCACGAACCATGAGATCATGACCTGAGCCAGTGTCAAGAGTAGGATGCTTAATCGACTGAGCCACTCAGGTGCCCCAGTAATTTTTTTATATAGAATATAAATTAAAGAGGTTTTATATGAATGAAATAACATTTTATTATAAATGTACCTTACCAAAACATTCAGAATTGCTTTTTCAGAAGTTTTTCTTATGTGATTTAGGGTTTTAGAAGGAAAAAAATAGGCAGGTTCAGGTTAGGTTAAGAAAGATGCTCACTCATTGAAAAGATACAATGGGTATTAGAAACTGATATAAATGTGTACTTATTACTCAATTTCATGTGCATTTGAACATAGTAATAACTTTATTTTCAAAGAAACCTAGAATATCTATTTTACAAACCTGAAAAATTCTTATTGCTTTTCTATTTATTTTTAATAGGTACTGTACATTCTTGATCAACATTTCTTTTTCCTTACCCAGATACAATATTAAATGATTAAATTAAATCTTAGAGTCCTTGCTATACAACTTCTTAATTTTCTTGCTTTCCACTTAAGATTTCATCTTATAAATTGTGTTCCATTAATATCTTGCTGATACTAGCAAGAACTAGGATAGCAATCCTGGCATCTACTAATACTAAATTGTCAGGATTTATGCACCTGATCCTATTACTGAGGAATAAATTGCTTCTTTTCTTATAGCTAACTCCTTCAGGTCTCTTGAGTAATTACTCCTCTGCCTTAAACATCATTTCATAAGTTATGCTAGTCTTTGAGTATTAGTATAACTTGAATCAGTAATTATATAGGTAGCATTATTCTAATTTCTGTAATCTCATGCTCTTTAGTCTTAACATTATTTCTTTTATCTCAAATCTTAAACACCATATCCTAGAGTACATTTTACTTATCAAAATTAGTAATATTAATTTTTTTGATTGGTCAACCATGTTAGCATAATACTCCATTTTATCAATTGTAAGATGCATAGTTCCCCACATTTTTATATTTCTAATATTAGGATGCATTTTATTTTTTCTTTAATTTTTTTTAACGTTTATTATTTAATTTTTAGAGAGAGAGGGAGAGAGAGAGAGAGAGAGAGAGAGAGAGAGAGAAGAAGCCAGGGAGAGACAGAGAGAGAGGGAGACACAGGATCTGAAACAGGCTCCAAGCTCTGAGCTGTAGGCACAGAGCCCAATGCGGGGCTCAAACTCAGGAATCATGTGATTATAACCTGAGCTGAAGTCAGATGCTTAACTGACTGAGCCACCCAGGTGTGTTTTATAAGTGATAGTACTTTAAAATTGCTATCAGCAAAATACCAGATCTCTCCTTGTTTTATGAACACTTTCCATTGATAATTCTAGTAAGATCAAGAAAGTTATAGCACCAAATGTTTTTGAGTCCATAAAATATGATGTTTTAGCTTCATGAGATTAAGGCTTAAAATTTAGCCTTGCATGGTTTGTGAATTTGTTAATAATATGCTTTGTTCATGTGTTATATAAAAGCAAGACATGAGTTTTAAGAAGAGAAATGATTCTAATTTTATTGTTATTCATGAAAAGATTAATATACATTAAATTAAAATTATATTTGGTTCCACAGGACTTGCATTTTAACTAGTTCAAAACAGTTTCAGGGTGCCTAGGTGGCTCAGTTGGTTATGCATCTGACTTCAGTTCAGGTCATGATCTCACAGCTCGTGGGTTTGAGCCCCGGGTCAGGCTCTGAGCTGACAGCTCAGAGCCTGATCCTGCTTTGGATTTTGTATCTCCCTCTCTATCTGTCCCTCCCCTGCTCTCTCTCTCTCTCTCTCTCTCTTTCTCAAAAATAAACATTTAAAAAAATGAAAAAAAAAAAAGAAAAGAAAATGAAACAGTTTCGATAGGACCTGCATTACAACTGGAAAAATTAGTATTACTAACTAACATTTAAGAAGATTCAAATTTGCATTGTATTTTATTGTATAATTTGGTATAATAATTTAAAAGTGTTACTCCTGCCTCTGACTTATTGGCCTTCCCTTAAATAATTTCCTAAGTCTAACTTGTTAACATAGAATTCTATATTGGTGCTTTGTTTGAATTTATTTTTGTGTTTGCTTTTTTCCCCCCTGCCACATGGGCAGGCCAGCTCCTTTCAAATTAAAGGGTGAAATAAACTCTCTAAGATTTTAGTTTTAGACTCTATGTTGAAAACTTAATTGAAAATTAAGAACAAAGAAACCAAGAGTATCAAGATGGAAGGGAGAGGAAGAAAAAGTCAAGGTCACTGGCTTTCCTGGGCAATGTTATTTTTCAAGGTCTGCCATTGAGAAAGTCCAGGATGTTTTTTTTTGCCACCTTTTGAGCATGTAATATTTTGCTGCTTTCTTTTTAGGCTCAATTAGACAGTAGTTTTTCTGTTTAATTTTAAGAAGTGAAAGAAAGAAAATCTTAGTCCGAAAGATCTTCTGCAAATCAGTTTGTGAATAGCTCTTTAAAAACTCTTGTCTCCACTTGGAGTTGACACTTCAAAGATGAGGTAATACACATTGAGTTTATTCCTTCAGAATGTATTAAGAAACCCAGTTTTTATATTTTTATATTGATTTTTTGAATATGAATGTTTGAATAGTATATATGTACACTTTTAACAGAGTTCTTATTTCTTTGCAGATGGTTTAGCTGCATTGTCATTTTCTATCAGTTCTCTGACCTTGATTGGAATGTTGGCAGCTATAACTTACACAGTAAGTGTAATGTTGATAATTGAGTTAAAATTAAAAAAATTACTTCATAAAGTAATACCTTAGTCATGTATTCAATTATATATTCCTCTTTAACATTTTAGTGCATTCTTTTTCATTTTCTTAAGTTTTCTTTACATAGAGGAAGGCAAACTTTTAACTACTTAGTCACAATCATTTTATCTGTGTTTCTGAAATTTAATATTTAGAAACAAATCTTATAACTTGTAAACCTTGAAGTTAATTATATACTATCCAGTAATAGAGTTAGTGATTTATAAGCATATTAGAACTCTTAACTGTAGATCAGTATCTATTATGGATGCAATAGATTCATCCTACTTCGGCATATAGGAATTTTAAAATTAGATATTTATAACTTCATATTTCTCTAGTGTATAGAATCTAATCTTATACTCAGAGTATTTTTTATTTTTCCTGGAGTTGGTAAGGTCTGAGTTAATAGCTTGCCAGTCTTGTGTACAGACTACTCTTTGAGGGTTTTGCTCCAATTATAGAGGAAAAACCAGTAATAAATGCTTCTTATCTACCTCCTGAAAGAGAATGGTATAAGAAACTTTAAATTATCTAGAACCTTTTCAGATTAATGGAATTTATGTTTATAGCATTCTTAATTCTTGCAGAAATGGGAAATACTGGTTATAAAGAAAACATTTTTGGATATTGTTCCAATATGTCTTTCTTAGGCATGAAAGAAATGGGCTCTTAGTGTGATAGCAGAATCTAGTTTTGTTAGATAATCATTCAGGTGTCATGATTTAGAATAAAAGAAGTCTAAAATGCATGCATTTTAATATCTGTTAGGTGCTTATTTGGGTACTCTGTTTTATTCATTGCCATTTTTGTTTTTTTTTTCATGTATCACTACATAAGGAATTTGTCATAATATTAGTGGGTAGTTATTCTTCCATCTCACAGAATATAGGGGTAGTATGTTATTATGTCTTTTAAGAAGCAGTCACAGATTAACAACAAATTAAGAGTTAGACCTGGACTCAAATTGCTATTCTGTGCCTGACTCATTAAGCTCATTTTGTATTTTTTAACCTTCCTGGATCAGTGCCTTTCCCAGTAAATGGGAATAGAAAAATGCCTCTTACATATTTTTGAAGGTCAAATGACTTTGAAAACTGTAGGAAAATTAGTATATAACAGTGGATAAAAGATTAGTCAGGAGAAACAGATGGAAAAAGAGGAAACCAATACGTAAGATCAATATCAAGAACTGTGAAGGGTCTAAAATTTTATCCTATTTGCAGCCTGCTACAGCTCTTTGGTTGTTGACTGAAGATGCAAGATTTCTGGGTCAAAGACAAAGACTTTTACTTACAGTAATAGCAGTAGCCTTAGGATTAGCAGTTTCTTGTTCTGGTTTCCTGAGTTCACTTCCCGTGGGACAACGTTAAGTACACCAGATAGTACTTTCATGTAGAAGAGGAACTTTGAGCTTAGGGAACCTGAATCTTTAGAATGGACAGTAAGCCTTTCTGCCCTTTGCTCTAGAGAAAGATGCTATCTTTGTTTTCTGAAGGCTGTTTTTCTATGTAAACATCCTTGAAAAGATAGTATAGAAAAAAAATGAGCTTTAGTTGCAAGGTGTGCAGAAATGAGAGACCCAGGGAGGATTGTCTTCCAATAGTCAAATGGTAGATGCTATGAAGAAAAATAAGGCAGTATAATGGGATAGACTATACTAGAGGCTGGTTCTGCTGTAAAAGTCAGGAGTGCCTTCTCTAGTATTTAAACAGAGACCTGAGTAACCAGCCATGAGGAGGAGTTAAGTGCAAAAATCCTGAGGCAGATACGTGTATGCTGTGTTCAGATAATAGCAGTGAGGCAAAGCCCGTGTGGCTGTAACTCAGTTAACAAGGGGAAGGATGACTGAAGTTTAGATGAGAAATAGCCAGAGGCCATGTTATATAGAGCCTTTTAGACCATGGTTAGGATTTTGAATTTTGTTTTGAGATTAGAAGCCATTGAAAAGTTTTAAATGGAGAAGTAATAGGATCTAACATTTTAACACCATTGCTCTGGTGGATCTGAATTTCATAAGCTGTGGCAATGGTGAGTGTGGGAGTGGAAAAAACGTGTGAAGTTATTAAAATTCCTTAAAAGAGAGCTTCCCTCTAGGAACAATATTATTGTAAAGTAAATATTTTGAAGTAATATTTTATATTAGTCTAGCTGAAGCTGCAAAAATTATCATTTAAGCAATCAACTAAACCAAATAAAATAATCATACTAAGTTACGATATCCTTAGAAGAACTTTATTTTTCTAGAGTGCAGAAGGCTGGGCTGAGGACATTGATATAACATGGCCCATGCTGGGAACCTAAAAGACATAGACGGTATGCTGAATTGGTAGAGAGGGATCCCTTAAGTCCTAAGCCCGAGGGAGAGGGTCCAATGGAACAGCATAGTAAGATTAAACTACCTAGGACTTATATTTTTTCTTTAAGTAGAATAAGCAATAAAATACGATCCTTGGTAAAGAGTCGTAAATGTGGATACTGTCTGTGGGTCCCTTGAACTACTCTACTATCTAAATTTACTGATTCCTAAAGTGGGAATAATGTTTAATAAGATTTTGAGAATTTAAGCAGTTTACGGAGTCTTGGAATTTGTTGGCCCCTCAGTGGTCACTAGTAGCTCACACTGTTGAATGTTCACACTTTAGTGTGATTTAAACTGTAGTGTACACCTCTTTTCCACATCTTGCAGTGAAAGTCAACCAGATGCTAATAGCAGTTGGGTCATGATCAGTGAGAATGTGGTTTATGTAAAGATGAGTAAGTCAAAGAGGTATTCAAAGTTCGGTGGTCATTGCTTGGTGGGGGAGGGGATGGAGAGACAAACATCATTTAAATAGCACAAAATATGCTCAGAGCTCAGTGGAAGAATGGTTTGCTTCCATACCAGTCTGGCCAGTTTTACTATCTAGTGTGTATTGAAGAGACCCTGTTTAAGGGGGTAGCATGGTGGTTGTAGCTGAGAGCTAGTCCCGAGTGAAAGTCTTTATGTAAAATCTGTTATCTGAACCATAGCTTCTCTGTCTGTAAAAATAGGCCATTAATACTCAATCTTTATTTGAAAACTTGAAAGTTGAAAATTAACCTGTTGGGGCGCCTGGGTGGCGCAGTCGGTTAAGCGTCCGACTTCAGCCAGGTCACGATCTCGCGGTCCGTGAGTTCGAGCCCCGCATCAGGCTCTGGGCTGATGGCTCAGAGCCTGGAGCCTGTTTCCAATTCTGTGTCTCCCTCTCTCTCTGCCCCTTCCCCCGTTCATGCTCTGTCTCTCTCTGTCCCAAAAATAAATAAACGTTGAAAAAAAAAAAATTAAAAAAAAAAAAAAAAAAAAAGAAAATTAACCTGTTTATAGATAGATGGTTTTATTATACAGAGGTGGTTAATAGTATTAATTATCATATTTGCTTACAGATATAAAGCTTTCTTCCAACTTGTTATGGAAAAGCTTGAGAATTGAGCTTTTCACATTGGTGGAGCATGGAAAGAGGGTACAGTACATATCCATGGGAAATAGAGGAGATTTAATTTTAACTAAAATACCCAAAGTGGGAAGTTAATATTTAGACTATTTTGACCCTGAGTGCGAAGAATTAATTATTAAAGGTAAAGTCATGTGTGTTACAGACTCTGTAACTGTTAGTATTGAGACCAGAGAAGTTTTTGTAATGTGTCAATAGAGTGTGATTTTTCTTAGCTATACGTTATTGTTTAGTTTAGAAACTAGTTGATCATTTAAATTTTACCAAGATTGTATCTATTCTGTGTCTTTAAGGGATAACCCAATAATTGGGCGCTCAATTTTAGAAGAATATTAGACAACATATAGCTCGACTATTGTTTCAGCTTAAATTGAAAAGAATCTGCTACTTTTCAAATAAAAAAAGGAAACCTTTAAACACAAATATTTATGTGGATATTTTAATTTTTTTGGTGCCACCAAGTGGGGAAATGTTGAATGATACTTTTCATACAAAATGTATCCTGTGGACCACTGAAGTGCCTATAGAGGTGGTAACTACTGAACTTTCTATTATATACACATTGCAGTGAAAATCTGACCATGTCACGTGTGTATATGTGTATACACATGCACATACACACACACATATAACATTATGCTAAAACATATACATTTAATATAAAATATAAAATACTGGATTAAAGAAAATAAAAATGATAAACTAAGGATTCAGAAATAGAAATAGAGCATTGGTTCTCAGTAATCTTTGAGGAGAGAAAGGCTCTTTAAAAGTCAAATTTCTCAGCTTTCCATGTGATACTGTTTCATTAAGTCTATGCCACTGATTGTAAAATGTACTTTTACTTTACGTACCACTATGATGATCTCTGCCTATGCTTTTTATTATTTATAATTTTTGTTTTATATTTCATGAGGAGTTTTTACATATGTAAGTACTTTTATTTTTTTTCACATATAAATACATTTAAAAAATCATATTCTTCATATATAATAAATATATATATACATGAAATAAATTGAAAAGGTGTTCCTAAAACTTCACATTTGGAATCTGAGTCTTCTGAATCACTTTTTTGAATTGGTTATTCATGTCCATGTTTTACTATACAAGATTGTTTCTTGGAGCACCTGGGTAGCTCAGTTGGTTGAGAGTCTGACTCTTGGTTTAGGTTCAGGTCATGATCCCAGGGTCATGGGATCAAGCCCTGTATTGGGCTCTGCACTGAGCATGGGGCTTGCTTAGATTCTCTCTCTCCCTCTCCCTCTCCCTCTCCCTCTCCCTCTCCCTCTCCCTCTCCCTCTCCCTCTCCCTCTCCCTCTCCCTCTCCCTCCTTTTGCCCCTCACCCCAGCTCACACATGTGTGCTCTCTCTCAAATTAAAAAAAAAAAAATGTTTCTTTTGTCTTATCAAGAGAATTAGTGATGCAGCTTTTCTTGAAGCCTCCACTCTTATCTCTGAAATTTTCTTTGAAGGTGCTAACATACCCAATGTGTAAGTATAAACTGATTTTGTTGTTTCTTGTCTTGCCATATGAAGGGCAAATGGAAAATGGCTTTTACCTTGGGTATGTTGCTTTAAGCTCATAAAGCACTTGACTGTTGCTTTGCAAGAAAATACAGAATTATGCTCCTTGTTTCAATAAATATTTGCTTCACTGTTGGCTCCTTTGCTCTCTTTCTACACATTAACTTTTTGTTTCAATGTCAAATCACAGCCCTATCTTAAAGATATTTTAAGTGGCAATTAAACTCAGTAGTGATAGCAAGAATGCATCTAACTCTGATGAAGAAGTAACTATAAAGCAACCAGCTGAGACCAAATTTGTGCCTGGGCTGGTAATGACAGCTATGTCATGACTTCTGTGTAGCCAGTGATTATAAGAGGCATCCGAATTTCACTAATGTTAAATGTGAGAAAATATATATGTATCTTAGAATCAATGAATATTTTAAAGGGGAAATCTTAATTGAGTATATGTTTAGTGAATTGTTTCATTAGTCATAACAGCACACGTGTTCTTGAGTAATAGGTGTTACAAGTACATGTAAGACATTTATGCAGTCTACAGGCAATGCCTTTATAGTATTCCATGGATCACAGATTGGAAACTATCATTCCGGATATTAGAGAGATATATATATAGGGAAAAGTTGCTGTTCTAAACTGGGCAGTATAAGAAGGTATTAGAAATGTTTGTAATTTGTATATATTCTTTTGAAAATTTTGGGTTTTAATATGGATGGTGCTTTATTTTTGGAACTTGAAACAAATAAAATTGGAAGCAATTATGACCAACCTGGAAGCATATTAAATGATACAATCTCTTTAGCCTTGTTGATTTTCTGGTAATTCACTAGAGGGCAGTAGTAAGCAATAAAAGTTTATTTCTGAAAAGGATAGCTTTTTAAATACATTTTTTTTCCAAAGAAGTCTGAGGTTAAGTTCAAAAAGACTATTTGAGAACCTAAGGTTGTATTGACTAAATGTTTCATGTCAATTTTATTAGAATCTAAATATTATGGTTACATTTCCTGATAATTGTTGAAACTTAAACATGCAATCCTTCCTCCCCCCCCCCCCAAAAAAAAACTCTAAAAGTTAGGTAACCCCAAACAATGACAACTTTCTCTAATTGTTTTTTTAAGACAATTAAAAATTCATGAAAAGATGTATTCTGGTCCCCTGTTAGCACAAGGTGTTACCAAGGACATATCTTTATTTTCTTAGATTTTTGTGTTTAAGCGATTTAGGAATTTAGTTCAGCTAGTCTAATAAATATGTAAATTCCATGTAAGGAATTAGGTTTGTGTGAACTAAGATTTATTTTTCAAACAATTTTTGGTTAAATATTAATAGAAAAAATTATTTTAGTAATTTAATAAATCTTTATTCTTAGAATAAAGGTAGGAAAAAGAATTGAGACCTAGTTTTTATAGATCAGATAGTCTCCTGTACTTGTTAGTAGTCTGGCTGATAAATCTATGTTTATAAGAATTTTCTGAGTGATTCTGATTAGCCAAGTTTGGCCAATGTGCAGTGTGTTTAGTGATGAAACAAATGTACAGACCAATCATGTTAACGTACAGTGTTTTGTACTATAATAGAGTTATAAGCAAGGCACATTTCAAGTCAAGGCATATTTCTCAGACATGGTGTAATTAAGCTGAGGCCTGAAGGGCACTGAAATTTGCTAGAGAAGTAGAGATGATAAGTTGGGCATTCTAGATAAAGGCACTGCATGTGCCAAAGTGTGGAAGCTGGAAAAGCCTGTGTAAAACTGGAGTGTTTTAAGAATAGTGAACAATTCAGAGGTATGAGGCATGAGACACGCTGGTAGGGGTCATGAAGAGGTTTGTATGCCAGGATTAGATAATTACAAGACCAGTAATTCATAAGACCAGTCATTCTACCTGTCATTGAAAAAAACAAAACAAAGCAAAATGAGACAAAACAATCTTACATGATACAGAAAAAAGTTGTACAACATAGAATTGCTCTGGTTGAAGTAGCAGCAGGCCTGGCTACCTGCCTTCTTGTCTCCTGTAGTGGCGCTAAAGGCATCTACCCAGAATCCTAGGGTCTCCTCCTAGAGCCCTTTGAAAACTATTTTAATTCATCCTAGATATCTTAATGGAAGTTAATTAGAGGAGTGACATAATCTGATGTGGGTGCTAGAGATTACTTTGCAAGCAGCATAGAAGTTAGGTTTATAGAAGTGAGACTAGTAGACTACAGATTCTTTCGGAAATAATATTGAATACTGAGGTTCTGTATTTAGGGATAAAATCCATTCAACAGAGAGTAACAAGCATTGGGGTAAAATAAGCTTGTTTGGAGGTGGTTGGGAGGACAGGGAATTTATTTGGGCATAAACTGTTTAGCAAAATATTTTTGCCTTGGAATTTGGTTGTAAAAAGCAACATAGACTTGGTGTTAAAACGATATGTGAATGCAGATGATTGGCAAATAATCATGGTAATACTGCTTATTCATCAGAGTCTGAAAGTATTATGTTACTTTCTTCCCAATAATGTTTTGAAAATTTGTGGAACTACTAGAAGAAACAAATGGGTCAGATGGTAAAAGGGATAGGAAAGTCCTGTAAGGAAAGGTTAAAGAGCTGTGGTATACTTTGGCTCCTGTAGGCTTCTTAATTTACATTTTCAGTGTTTTAAGTATATAATATTTTATATTCTTTACTTTTTCTATTTTATCAAGGTCATTACAAGTATAGATTTGATAAGAATTTATTAATTGCAAAAAAATTACTCTAAATTATGTGTTCTTCTAATATGAAACAGAACCTTCTTCCTACTATCGGAACCTACTTCCTACTACCACTTTAGGAAGAAGGGGAGATGATAGGGAAATCATGAGAACATTAACTTTGAAATACTATATTTTAAGGTATTTCTCCCTTAGAAAATAACAAGGATTTGAATATTGGGTAATAATTTTGTATAATTATCTAGATACAATGTGTTATAGGTAGTAGGTATTACCTGATAGAACTAGTTGATTTCTGGGATTTTAGTATGTTCTTTGTATTCTCCCCTAATTAAAAATAAATAAATAAATAAAATAAAACAAAACCATGGAGGGAGTTTAAAGATGGTGGCATAAGAAGACCCTGAACTCACCTTCTCCCATGGACACGATAAACTTACAGCTATATTTGGAACTAGATGAACAGCACCTCCACAACAAAAGACAAAAAAGACACATTCAGTAGTGTAGGAGAATCAAAGATACGGCCTTACCCAGGGGACCCCATCCCAGGTGACGCCACAATCAGGAGGGATCCCCCAAGTAAGGAACTCTCCCTTGAGTAAAGAGATTGTGTCCCCTATCAGGCATCCTGACCCTAGGGGCTGGCACTGGAGAGATATGCTGCCCCCCCCCCACCCCCCTGCCAAAAAAATCCTATCTGGTTTTGAAAATCAATGGGTAGGTTAAGAGAGGGAGAATCATAGAACTATAGGGAACAGAGATTTCTGTTCATAAGTGGTGTGTGCGTACACCTGCTCTCCCCAAGGTCCAGCACAAAAGCAACAGATTGAAGAGTACTTATACTGTGAGAGAGAACCACTTAACTAATTTTAAGGTGGCTATGACAAAGGCAGGGACCTATAGGGACTTTATCTGGTGATGGAAGCATTGGTGGAGTCCATTTTTGGAATCTCATTCTAACTTGCTGATGACAGAGCAGATGTGTGCCATTTTTGTTATCCTTCCTGTAGCATGCTAGCACTAGAGTGCATACTCTGTCCACTTACCCCTTACCCTGGCTGGCAAGCACCCCGCACCACATAGCCCCCCAGCTGCAAAAGGGCCAGGCTAGTGTCCCCACTGTACTCATTCAGTGATTAGACTGCACATGGGCCAGATGAGCACCATGATCCCCACTTTCCCCATGTAGCAGCCGAGCTGCAGGTGGTCCAAGTGGGTGCTGTAAGTCCTGCCCAACCTGTGCAGAGAACCAAGCTGCAGCTGGGCTGGTAGAGTGCGCTGAGCCCTGCCCTCACTGTGCAGCAGCCAAGCCACAACCCAGTTGGTCCAGCAACTTGAGACCTTCCTGTGCACCTGATAGGCTACAGCTGGGCTTATGAGCACCTGAGCCCTGTTGTCCCCTAGCAGCAGCCAGGCTGTAATTAGCTTCCAGAGGGACCTTAAGGCCCATCTAACCTGCATAGAGACTGGGTCATAACCATGATGGGCAAGCAGCTGGAACCCCACTCTTCCTGCACAGTGCCTGAGCCACAACTGGGTGGGATGAGTGACCTTTCCACACAACAGTGCTGGCTCTGCCACAGCTGGTGGGCATATGCAGCAAATAGAGTGGACATTCATATGAAGTGCCTGGCTCTGATGGCCAAGGGAGATTGGTCTCATGGCCCACATGAACCAGCTGTTACACAAGACCACTCTTTCAAGACTGAGGGAGGTAGCTATTTCACATAATACATATAGACATAGAGGCAAAATGAGATAGAAGAGTATGTCCCAAACCAAAGAATAAGGCACATCTACTTAAAACAAAACAAAAACTTGAATGAAATGGAGATAAGCAATTTACCTGATAAAGAATTCAGTAATGGTCCAAAAGATGCTTACTGATTTGGGGAGAAGAATGGATGAACACAGCAAGAACTTTAACAGAACTACAGAAAATATAAGAAGGTATCAAATAGAAGTTATAACTGAAATGAAAAATACACTAGAGGGGTTCAGTAGCAGAAGGGATAAACAGAAGCATGAATCAGTGAGCTTGTTGTACTATATTTACATTATTTTTGCAACTTTACCTTTGAACCATACATGTTATCTATTCTGTGAATAGTATTATACAGATGTAAATTTATATAACTGTTATGTGAAATAAGAGAATTATGGGACAGTATAATCATGATTCACTCCCATGTACCATGTTCTTCAGTGACTATAATCCTTTACAACTGCTTACTCTGCAGTTGCTCTTATTTTTTTTTTTTTTTTTAATTTTATAAAGAGAGAGCACATGCGAGTGGGGAGAAGGACAGAGAAAGAGAGAGGGAGAATCTTAAGCAGCCTCCATGCTCAGCATAGAGCCCAGCATGGGGCTTGATCCCACAACCATGAACTTGGTCATGACCTGAACTGACATCAAAGTCAGACGCTCAACTGATTGAGCCACTCAGGTGCCCTGGCAGTTGCTTTAAAGGATCTTTCCCCCTCAAAATTGTGTATAATTGTGTGTAAAATAGTGTTACTGAAAACACATTTTAATTTTGTTTCTTTTAGGCCTATGGCATGTCTGCATTACCTTTAAATCTGATAAAAGGCACTAGAAGTGCTGCTTATGAACGTTTAGAAAACACTGAAGACATTGAAGAAGTGGAGCAACACATTCAAACGATTAAATCAAAAGTAAGTTGGTATTTTATTGTAATTGGGAAGCATAAAAGTACATTGTCTTTGTGCTATTTTCTGATATGACTTAGATATTGGCAATTCCATATTTTTGACATTGTTTGAATTTTTTTGCAACATATCCTTAAGAAACTATGTCCTTAGTTTTAAAATTTGTCTTCTGTGAAATGCAAAACATTGACAATTTGAGAATTTCTATCAGTGTTCAAACAACTAAAAAACAAAATTCTTCTCAGGTATGAACAGGACCTTGCTTATCCCACATATACTGATTACATGTGTAACATCAGATTTTACTGTATCATTTATGTTCAAGTTTTACATACTAGTGGAATAAGCTAAAAGTTACATGTAACCACTTGCCAATTAAATGTACTTCTAAAAACACAATGAAGTTTTTCTTTCTCTATCACCTTCAAGGAGCAGATAAATATTATCTATAGACCATAGTAAAAAATGGAAAGTTTTCTGAATTATTTTACTAAACTAGCATAATCCTGATATAGAAACCAGATGGTAATTGCACACAAAAAGGGATATATATATGTACTGATCTCTCTTATGAACATAGAAGCAAATGTTATAAAGAAAATATTAGCAATTCAAACCTATGCTATAATAGAATATGTTGTAATTATCAGATTAGGTTTATCATAGAAATGCAAAGTCTGACACATTAGAAAAATCTATTAGAATAGTTTAATATGTTGATAAAGAATGAGAAATATTAGCATCTTAATAGATGCTTAAGAATATTTAGTAAAAGTCAATTTGTAGTTATGATTTAAAAAGAAGCCTTACCCACTTGTTGGGATGAATACTGGGTGTTGGATGGAAGCCAATTTGACAATAAATTATATTTATAAACAAACAAAAAAGAAGCCTTACCAAATTAGAAGAAAAGAAAGTACTTAGGAAAGGAAGCCTGTAACAAGCCTCATACTTAATGATAAATGAAACATTCCCATTCAGGACAGTGCAGTCAGTATCACTGTTGCTCGTTAGCATTTTCGTGGAGGTGCTAGTCAGGTAAGAAAGATTGCAGGTATAAACATTGGAATGAGAGAGTGAAAACAAGGGAAATATCCTTTATTATTTGCAGATATCATCTACCAAGAAAATCTGACAGAATCAAAGAGTCAGGGTTAGGGTTAATTAACCCTGATTGTTTATTAATTAACCTTAATTAGGGCACCTGGGTGGCTCAGTCGGTTAAGCACCCAACTTCACTCAGGTCATGATCTCACAGTTTGTGGGTTCAAGCCCCGTGTCAGGCTCTGTGCTGACAGCTTGGAGCCTGTTTTGGATTCTGTGTCACCCTATCTCTGCCCCTCACCCACTCATGTTTTGTCTCTATTTCTCTCAAAAATAAATAAACATTACAAAAAATTAAAAAAAAATTAACCTCAATTAATTATTAATCAAATTAATAGAACTAATAAGAGTTCATCAAAGTGCCTGGATACAAACATGCAGAAATCATGAACGACTTGGAGGATGTAATAGGAAATGATCTCATTCACAATAGCTGTAAACAGTAAAATAATAAGAAATGTCAGAATTTTCCTGATAGAAATTATAAAATCTATTGAAATACATAATAGAAGACTGAAATAAATGGAGAACTTCCTCAGTTCCTGATTGGAAAGATTCATTATTGTAGAGGTGACAGTTGTTCATAACTTTAGGTAGAAATTCAGTGCAATCATAGAAGACAATGAAATTTTCATAGACCCCCCTACCATAGAGTAAAACAATCCTGAATTCAAATCAAATACAAAACTTAAAAAACATTAGGAGAAAGTGAAAGTAAAGTTTTTGTTCGTGTATAGAAGACCTTTCTAAACGAGGCACACAAAAATCCCAAATGCTGATTGAGACATTGGTGAGTTTTACATTTTTATGTTCTAAAATTTATGTACCGGGGCGCCTGGGTGGCCCAGTCGGTTAAGCGTCCGACTTCAGCCAGGTCACGATCTCACGGTCCGTGAGTTCGAGCCCCGCGTCAGGCTCTGGGCTGATGGCTCGGAGCCTGGAGCCTGTTTCCGATTCTGTGTCTCCCTCTCTCTCTGCCCCTCCCCCGTTCATGCTCTGTCTCTCTCTGTCCCAAAAATAAATAAAAAACGTTGAAAAAAAATTTTTTTAAAAATAAAATTTATGTACCCAAAAAGTACCACCAAAAAGGAAGTTAAAGAACCAGCAAAAAAAGTGTGAGGAAATAATCTGCAGTATAGGTTATGTATAAAGAACATCTTCCAGTCAGTAAGAAAAAAGGACAAGCATTACATAGAAATATTGAACAAAAGACCCAAATAGCATTTACTGAAGGAAAAACTATCCAGTGAAAGTTACAAAATGATGCTTCAGCTCTTTAGTAGTAAGTAGGTTGACCAAGCATCCTAGTTCACCTAGGACCTGAGAGATTTTCTAGAACATGGAACTTGCAGTACAGAGACCAGGATGGTTGGTCACCTTCATAATCAGAGATGTGCTAATTAGAAGTACTCATTATATATATATATATATATATATATATATATATATATATATTTAAAAAAAAATTTTTTTTAAACGTTTATTTATTTTTGAGACAGAGAGAGACAGAGCATGAATGGGGGAGGGTCAGAGAGAGGGAGACACAGAATCTGAAACAGGCTCCAGGCTCTGAGCTGTCAGCACAGAGCCCGACGCGGGGCTCGAACTCACGAACTGTGAGATCGTGACCTGAGCCGAAGTCGGACGCTTAACTGACTGAGCCACCCAGGCGCCCCTATATTTATTTTTTTATCTTTTAGAAATCTTTAACATTTTTACCTCTGTCAGGTATTAATGAGATTTGGGGCATAGATACACTGTTTGTGGGAATGTAAAGTCTACAGCTTTTTAAAGAAAACTATGTGATGTGACATGTACATATACAAACAAACACACCCGTTAGTAAAGTTTAATCCAGCAGCTGATGTCTAGGAATGTATCCTACTTCATTATATAAGGATGTTCATGCACACTGTTAATGCACACCCTCCCCTTCCAAAAGAAAACAGTCTAAGTGTTCAAAAATAAAGTATTTATTAAGGTGCCATGGTATAATGTGGTGTGCAGTGATGAAAAAGAATGAGGTAGATTATCAAATCAGTCTCTCAGTTCAAATTCTAGCTCTTCTTATCATGCATATTATAGTATCTGTGAGCCTTATTTTCCTCATCTAGTAAATGGGTATACTAGTACTACCAACTTCAAAATTTTGTTCTGAAGATTTAAGGAGAATAAACGTAAGGGAACAGATAAGTTTTAGGCACAAGAAATGTGCTCAAGAAATGTTAGCTATTACGTATAACAAAAACCATATGTTATATTAGCATATATGAATGCATATAAATCCATAGAAAATGTGTGTAAGGATACTGATTTACTTAATGGTGATAACAATATGAAAGGGCAGTAGTACTTAATGACAGTGTGAAGGGAAGCTTTCTTTCACATTTTACTTTTTTTTGAACAAAGGCTATGTGTTCATATACTTTATATGTATATTTTTTCCAGATGAGATAATTAGTTGCTGAGTTTCTTTAAATATATATTTTTTAACGTTTATTCACTTTTTGAGAGACAGAGACAGAGTGCGAGCAGAGCAGGGGCAGAGAGAGAGGGAGACACAGAATCCGAAGCAGGCTCCAGGTCCTGAGCAATCAGTACAGAACCCGACGTGGGGCTCGAACTCACAGACCAGGAGATCATGACCTGAGCCACCCAGGCATCCCGCTGAGTTTCTATCCTGGTGTTTGTTTCTCTAACCAATATTCTTCTTATCTTGGTTTGGTTAATAGGCAAAGCAGAATGGACTTCTGTCTTTTACTCCACTGAAATATTCACCAAATAGGCAGATAACTTGGATTTATTTTCAGTGGACCCTTAAATCAGTTTACTATTTTTTTTTTTTTTTTCTGAAATAGTGAAAGCCAGCTGTTAAATAAAACTACTTTATTGCTGGTATCCTTTGGATAATAGAATGGCAGTTTTGAGAAAAACTGAATGTTTAAGGTACAAAGTACCAAACCTTTCTCATACCATACACTTGAAGTATTATTGCCTGGATCTGTCTTCTAGAAGGGAGTGTTTGTTTTATTCCTTTGTCCTTCTGAAAATACCTTTCTCCCAGGTTCCTTTTATTGAGGATACAATTTGATAGTACATATGGTATTTGACTTAAAGGAGTGAAGATAATTAAATATAGCCTCAGGTATGTCAAGTATGGTCCCTGTTTGGGTGGCACCAGCATCTCCTGGGACTTTGGTAGAAATGCAAATTTTAGGCCCCACCCAAGACCAACTAAATTTTATTCATAGGGTCTAGAAATCTGTGTTTAACAAACTTTTCAGGTAATTATGCATGATAAAGTTTGAGAAGCAATATGGTAAGGTATGGAAGAGGATGGCTCGGTCTAGAAGAGCATGGCAATGCCATTATGTAAAGAGACCTTTATGACTGTGTAAATTTCTTTATTAAAGGATATTTGAGTGTTGTCTTCATTATTTTGATGATTTCAGATGAGCCTGCACTGGGATACACTAGAGAGCAATTTTGTTGTCTGTGTCTTAAGAACCTACTTAAACCTAAGTAGGGATATTAACATTTTAATATCTGATGTCTTTATATTTTAAAAATGTAGTTCCATGTAAATATGTTTCTTGTTGCTTCCAATAAAACCAAGTTTACATTTCACCTTTTTGTATATTCAGCAGTTGTCATATTACTGTAGTTTATTATTGTACCTAATTGAAGACACTTAGGGCCAGGAGAATTCAAGTGGGAAAGTGTTATCTTCGAGACCATGGAAAAGGTACTGCTCAAGGTTACAGTAAGCATCACATAAACATAGGTCGTTGGGAGTTTTCCGTCAGTAGGTTGGCTAAAGAAAACATGACTCATTTTGCAAAAGTACTTGGAGAATAAGAAAGTGCAAGTTCTCAGCAGTTCTAAAAACATCTGCATAGCACATACTAGTATTGCATCTCTCTGCTGATATATGAAACCTGTGCTGACCAAAGGGAGAGGAGGGGTAGGACCAAACATATTAAGGAATAGAAGGAGGAGCTTGGAGGTTAGGGAGAGTAATTGAGCAAATTGAATAAAGTACCATATAAAAAGGTATTTTTAAAGATATTTATGTCTCTCCATGTAACTTGACCATGTATTTGGAAAATAGGGATCAAGAAGTTCAGTATTAAATGTGTATACATCTGCATTTTGATGCTGACCTTGGTTCAGAGATGTGTGTTGTCACCTAGTTGTTGTCTGTATTTTTCAGTTTGTAAATTTGCCTGAGGAATATCCAACCTAAAAAAGCTTTTGTTGCATGATTTTCTAAATTTGATGGATACTTTACTAAGACCTTAATGGTAAAAAACTGTTTTATTTTGGTCTGTTATTTGTAGAGCAAGGATGGTCGACCTTTGCCATCAAGGGATAAACGTGCTTTAAAACAATTTGAAGAAAGGTTACGAACACTTAGGAAAAGAGAGAGGCACTTAGAATTCATTGAAAACAGCTGGTGGACAAAATTTTGTGGTGCTCTGCGTCCCCTGAAGGTAAATGGAGTTTTCAAAAATTATGTTGTCACTCTTCAGTTTATATAGACCTGTCAGAGAGAATGACTTCTCTTTGTAAGGCATTATAGCATGATACTTCTGAGCATGAATTTTGAAGTTAAACTGGTTTTGAATCATAGCTCTGTCATTTGGTAGTTTGGGCAAGTTACACACCTCTGTGAACTTCATTTACTCCTGTGTAAAACAAGTATTGTAACAGAGGTGTTGGGAAATTTAAATTAGAATATAGGTAAGTAATGTGTGCTGCCAGCACATTTTTGAAAATTTGTACTTTTTTTTAATGTTTGCTTATTTTTGAGAGACAGCATGAGTGGGGGAGGGGCAGAGAGTGAGGGAGAGAAAGAATCTCAAGCAGACTCTGCGCTGTCAGCCCAGAGTCTTGACGCTGGGCTTGATCTCATAAACTGTGAAATCATGATCTGAGCCAAAATAAAGAATCAGACCCTCAACTAACTGAGCCACCCACATGCTGCACAAGTTTGTACTTTTCTATAAATAGGAAAACTGGGACCCACTTTAGAACTCAGGTACCCTAACTGAAATTAATAGAATTTGCTTCCTTGTTAGGTGGTATGTTTCTGAAAGTATATAAAAAGGTATTATTCAGGGCAGAAAACCATTTCTTTCTTTCTTTCCTTCTTTCTTTCTTTCTTTCTTTCTTTCTTTTCTTTTTTGAAACGATCATTTGCTAGCCTTGATTTCTTCAGATTGGATAGTGGTACCTACACTTAAGGACCTAGATTGAACTAAGGGCATAATAATACAACTCTGAGTCTAAAAAGTGTCTAGAACTGCTGGCAACAGACTTCTTTATTGTCCATTCTGTATCTGGCATTTCAAACACCTGAACTTTGTATAGAACAGTATGCATGTTGTAATTTACAAAGTGCAGTGAATAGACTGGTGTAAAGAATGTTAGGCAAGATGAGGCTCTAAAGTGGGTTTTACCTAAGTTTAAAAAAAAATGTTTTAGAGAGCCCCATGAAAGGATTAGTTAGGTTGAGTTTTGCTTTATCTTTTTCTTATAATTAGAAAGGAAATAAGGAAATGCACTGACTGCTCATCCTAAAAATCTCCTTTTTGGAAGAGTTCTTCAAAATTATATCATAATCAGATTTATTGTGTGTTACTTTTTTTTTTTTTTAATGTTTATTTATTTTTGAGAGACAGAGAGTGAGCAGGGGAGGGGCAGAGAAGGGGAGACACAGAACCTGAAGCAGGTTCCAGGCTCTGAGCTGTTGCACAGAGCCTGATGCGGGACTCAAACTTGCAAACCATAAGATCATGACCTGAGCCGGAGTTGGACACTTAACCGACTGAGCCACCCAGGCACCCCTATTGTGTATTTTTAAACCTTCTGTTAGAATCAATTTTGTTAAAGACTCACCACTCTTTTTTTTGCAAGGTGATTGTCTTAGTAATACCAAAGGTATGCTAAAACCCTCCTCAACCTTATCTTCTTCTTCTTTTTTTTTCTCCTCAACCTTATCTTAATTCTAAATTTTTTATATGGCTTCTTTATAAATATTTATAACCTGGTCTCTAACATTAGCTGCCTTGATTTAAACATGCTCTGTCCTATTTCACTGAACCTAGTTTAGAGGGATTTTTAAATCAACTTTATTAAGTGTGCAGATTGATTTTGCCAACTATGTAGATATAGAAGACCCACATCACTTCAAAAACTACCCCATGTCTTCCCGTCTCCCACTGAACTCAGACCCCAGATGGCCATTGATGTCTTTCTGTCATTATGGTTTAGTTTTATGTGTTGTATTATTTCATATAAATGGAATAGAGTGTAGTATAATCCTTTTTCTGGCTTCTTTGGCGCAACAAAATGTTTTCGAGATTTGTCTATGTTGCATTTTTTTTTCAGTAGTTCATTCTGTTTTATTGCTGGGTAGTATCCTGATTGGTGTCTATGTTACAGTTGGTTTATCCACTCACCTTTTAGTGGAGATTTGAGTTATTCCCAGTTGGAGATTATTATGAATAATGCTGATGTAAACATCTGTTGTAGATGTGTTTTCATTTCATTCATTTTTCTTGGGTAAATAACTAAGAGTAGAATTTCTGGGTCTAATGTTTAATGTATGTTTAACTTTCTAAGAAAGTACCAAAGTATTTTCCAAAGTGGTTGTACCATTTTTTTTTCCCACAGCAATGTGAGATTTCAGATTGCTTCATATCCTTGTCAGCTCTTATATTGTAACTGTTTGTAATAGTTATTCTGATGGCTGTATAATAATATTTTATTGTGGTTTTGATTTGCATTTCCTTGGTGACTAATGATATTGAGCACTTTTTGTATTCTTATTGGCCATTTGTGTATTTTCTGTAAGAGTTTTTAAGTGTGTTTGTTTATTTTGAGAGAGATAGAGACAGTGTGCGTGTAGGGGAGGGGGAGAGAGAGATCCGCAAGCAGACTCTGTGCTGACAGCCTGGAGCCCAACAAGGGGCTTGAACTCATGAACCGGGAGATCATGACCTGACCCAAAACTGAGAGTCAGCTGCGTAGCCGACTGAGCCACCCAGACACCCCTGTATATTTGCTCTAAAATGCCTGTTTAAATCTTTTGTCCATTTTTAAATTTAAGTTTTTGTTTGATGAGTGAGCTACGAATTCTTTATGTGTCCTGGATTAAATACTTTGTCAAATATATGTATTGTGAATGTTGTCTCTTTTTATGGCTTGCCTTTATGTTTTCTTAACACTGTCATTCAAAGAGATGTTCCTTAAGTTTTTATAGCAATCATTTTCTGATATGTTTTCTTCTGGAAATTTTACAGTTTAACTCATATTTTAGGTTTGTCGTCATTTTTAAGTTAATTTTATGGGATGGTATAACTTAAGGGCTTCTTTTCCATGTGGAGATGCAGTTGTTTCAGCAACATTTTCTTGTCAAGACTGTTCTTTGCTCATTGGCTTTCCTTGGTACCTTTTGCCAAATCAATTGATCATGTGCATATGTGGGTCTATTTCTGGACTTTTTCTTTTGCTCCATTTATTTATATGTCCTTATGCTAAAACTTGATTATTGGTGTGTTATATAATCAGTCGCAAAATCAAGTAGTCTAAATTCTTCAGTTTTGTTCTTCTTTTCAATATTGTTTTAGCTATGCTAGATCCTTCACATTTCAATATAAATTTTAGAATATTACAAAATGCCCACTGGGATTTCTAGTGGGATTACTTTGAATCTGTAGGCAAATTTGGGGACACTTGATATTGTAAACTGAACCAGATGAGAGTTCATCCATCTGATGCACAGCAAGCAAGTAAAAACTTGATACCAGCCTATTGCAAGAAAGGCTGTTTATTGGTGTGGCACCACCCAGGATAACAGGGAGCTAATGCTTCACAGTCCTGAACTCTCCCAGTGGCTTACAGGTGAGGGTGTTTTTTTGTTTTGTTTTTTAATTTTAGAGCACGAGAGTGCAAGTGTGAGCAGGGGAGGGGCAGAGGGTGAGAGAGAGAGAGAGAGAGAAGGAAAGAGACAGAGTGAGACAAAGAGAGAACTTTAAGTAGGCTCCACTCAGCATGGAGTCCAACTTGGGGCTTGATCCCATGACCCCGAAATCATAACCTGAGCTGAAATCAAGATTCAGATGCTCAGCTGACTGAGCCACCCAGGGGCCCTGACAAACTAGGGTTTTTAAAGGCAACTTTTGGTGCAAAGGCCCTCCTGAGAAGGTGGACCCCACTGATTGGAGGCCCAGAAGGTCATGTTAGCAGGTGCTCTGGTGTTGCTTTGTCTGGTCTCCTGAAAGTCTTTTCCATTTCAGGAGACTTGGAATCTGAAAAATGCTTTTACTCTTTATGTTAGAGATTTCATTAGGTACATTTGGTGATTATATCTTTGTTTATAAGCTAGTGGAGTTGCATTTCTGCAGGTTCCCTGGCCAGTCCAGCCTTGCCTGGGGATGATACAACCTTTAGTGCTCATTCTTTCATCTGAGCTGACAAGATGGATGCCGGCTTATATTTTAATACTGAACCTGCCAATTCATGGACGTGAGAGCTTTCCATTTATTTATGATAACTTAAATTTCTCTTTGCAACATTTTGTAGTGGTCAATGTAGAGGTCTTGAAAATATTTTGATAAATTTACCTATATCTTTATATTTCTGTTCCCCCAAAATTTGTATGTTGAAATCCTCATCTCCAATGTGATGGTATTTGGAGGTGGGGGCTTTGGGAGCTGATTAAGTCATGAGGGTTGAGACCTTATGAATGGGATTAATGCCCTAATAAAAAAGACCCCAGAGGGCTCTCTCACCCCCTCCTCCATGTGAGAAGACAGAAGATTTTATGATTTTGTTTACCTTCAGTCCTGAATTATTGGCTTCTCTTAGTATGTAGAAATTTGTTTTTGTGCATTGACCTTATATCATGCAACCTGGCTAAATTTTTACTTCTAGTAGCTTTATTATAGTTTCCTAAGGAATTTTTATGTACATGAACATGTTAGATGCTTAAAGACAGTTTTATTTCTTCCTTTCCAGTGTAAGAGTCCCAATTGCTTTTTTTTTTCTTCCCATTATTGCACTGGCCCAAACCTCCTGTACAATCAATTTACCACTTATTCTTTTTGTTATATGACTGTATTATTCTTGAATATGGATCTAAATTCTTACCTTTCTTTCATTTTCTGGGCCTAGGTTAAGGATAAGAGGAATAATTAGGAACAGTGAGGAATGAAAATAGGCATGCCTGAAGGAAAACTCTGGGGATACAAACTTAAATTGTTATATAATTGAGGGTTTAACATGATTGTGACGGGATAAACACTGCTTTTTTTTACTCAAATGAAATATAAAAATTATTATCACTTCTGTGTTTGTGCATAGTTGATATAGTTCATAAAGTGGAAGATACATGCTCTTAATGCTTCTTAAATATTAGCATCTAAGTAGTCCTAGTGGAAGAAGGTAGAGACAGGTCCACTCATCCCACTCACTGTTCCCTACCTGCCGGAGGTGACTTACAATCCATGAGACTCTCCTGATAGAAATTCCTTTGAAGTTATGTTCTATCTCAAACTTTTGTGCTAATATTGCCTTTTAATCTGTATTCTGATCCATGTTTCTTTTATTAGAAAATGTATTGGAGGGGCGCCTTGGTGGCTCAGTCGGTTAAGCGTCCGACTTTGACCCAGGTCATGATCTCACGTCCGTGAGTTCAAGCCCCGCATCGGGCTCTGTGCTGACAGTGCAGAGCCTGGAGCCTGTTTCAGATTCTGTGTCTCCCTTTCGGTCTCTCTGACCCTCCCGCATTCATGCTCTGTCTCTCTCTGTCTCAAAAATAAACGTTAAAAAAAAAAAAAATTAAAAAAAAAAAGAAAATGTATTGGATTTAAATTTTCGCAAATGGAAAAATTCAGTTCTACGATTCTATAGTTTTTTTTATGACAAAATATTATAATTTTTTTTCATAAGAGTAAATCCTCATGAGAAACCTAATGATCTTGTGGTTTCACATTGCTCTGCATTCTTAGGATATGCATACCTCATTTCAGAGGCATGGACTTTGCTGTTTCATACACTTGGTTTTGAGTCCTTGCTCTGATCCTAACCAGCTGTCTAAACTCTGTTCCTTCACCTTTCTAAACCTTAACTTTTCTCACCTTAACTTAACTCACTAATGGATTTATATACTTACCTTATTTTTGTTGTGAGAATTAAAAGAAATAATGTATGTAGTGTTAATGCCTTTTGATGTAAACAGCTCAGGAGATTGCAGCTGCTATTGTTATAGGTTTATATTTAAAATTTTTCAACTTCTTAAATGCTGCCATAGAACTCAAAGGAAAATACCCGTTTTATGTTGTAGACATTTATAAAACTAAGCATCTAATTAGAATAAATTAATGGCTTCTTAAAACAACTTTCAGAAATAATACTGAACACATTTCTATGAATACAGTCTGATGTTCGTTAACTACATGACAGCATACTTCGAACTTGTATAGCTAATTGGCCTGGGTAACCTATGGATTCATTAGGTTTTAAATCCAACTTTTGGTTTTACTATATATATATACCTTATATTATATACATACCTCTTGTATTTACATAGAAAGTTGTAAATACATGTTCATAATTATATCACAGATTTTTTGAGACTTTTTAAAAATTGTGGTAAAATGTATATAAAATTTACCATTTTAACCATTTGTAAGTATGCATTCCGTGATACTAACCATGGAACATTCACAACATTATGTAACAATCACCATTATTCATTTCCAGGACTTTTTTTCATCTCAGAAACACCACACCCATTAAACAAGAATAACTCCCCATTCCACACCCACCCCCCAGCCCATATCCCCTGATGACCTCTGTCCTGCTGTCTCTGCCTGTTCTAGGTACATCATATAAGTGGAATTATTACTGTGTTCGTTTGTGTATGGCTTATTTCAAATTGCATAATATCTTCAAGATTTATCCATGTTGTAGATGCATCAAAATTTCATTTCTTTTTAAGACTGAATTACATTCTGTTGTGTATGTAATCTACATTTTGCTTATCTATCTATTGGTGCACATTTGGGTTGTTTCCAACTTTTGGCTATTGTGAATAACACTACTGCGGTAATTGGTGTTCAAGTATCTGTTTGAGTACCTGCTTTCAGTTATTTTGAGTATATACTTAGAAATGGAATTACTGGATGACATTTCCGTTTTGTGTTTAGTTTTTTGAGGAACCTACAAACTTTTTTTTCACAGCGACTGTACCATTTTATATTTCCACCAGAAATGCACAAGGGTTCTAATTTCTTTCCATCTTTGCAAACACTTATTTTCTGTTGTTTTGATAATAACCAACCTTATGGCTGTGGAGTGATACCTCATGGTGGCTTTGATTTGCATTTCCCTAATAATTAGTGATCTTGAGCATCTTTTCATTTGATTATTGGCTATTTGTGTATTTATTTTCTTTGGAGAAGTGTTCACTCAAGTCTTTTGTCTGTTTTTAAATTCTTTATGTTTTATTGTTGTCAACTTGTAAGGGATTTTTTTTTTTAGTAGTCTGAATATTAATCCCTTATCAGATATAGGATTTGGAAATACTATCTCCCAACCTTGGTTTGTCTTTTCACTATGTAGATAGTGTCCTTGATACACTAAAGTTTTTAATTTTGATGAAGTCCAATTTATTTAATATTTGTTGTTGTTGTGGCCTGTGCTTCTGTGTCATATCCAAAAAATAATTGCCAAGTCCAGTGCCATGAAGATGTTTCCCCCTTTTTATCCCTAGAAGTTTAATAGTTTCAGCTCTTAGGTTTAAGTCTTTTTAACTATATTGAGTTAACTTTTTTATATGATTAAGGTTAAGGGTCCAATTTCATTCTTTTGCATTTGGATGCCCTTGACCCAGCACTATTTGTTGAAAAGACTGACCTTTTGGTCTTGACACCATCGTCAAAAATCGATGGATCATATATGGGAGAGTTCATTTCTGGGGTCTATTACATTAGTTATATATCTGTCTTTATGACAGTACAAAGCTATTTTGATTATTGTAGCTTTGTAGTAAGTTTTGAAATCAGGAAATGCAAGTCTTGTAACTTTTTCTTTTGTAAGATTGTTTTGGCTATTTGGGGTTTTTTGAAATTTCATAGGAGTTTTAGAATGGGTTTTTCTGTTTCTGCAAAAAAACCCAGAAAATAAACAAAAAAAAATTGTAATTTTGATAGAGATTGCATTGATTTTGTAGATCACGTTTAGTAGTATTGTTATTTTAATAATACTAAGTCTTGAAGTCCATGAACATGGCATGTCTTTACATTTATTTATGTCTACTTGAATTTCTTTGAGCAGTGTCTTGTAGTTTTCAGTGGATAAGTCTTTTGTCTCATTGTTTAAGTTTATTCCTAAGCATTTTATTATTTTTGTTTTATTCTGTTTATTTGAATCAGACACATAATAAAGAACTATTAAAATTTATATTTCTACTTGTCCCACTAATCTCCTAACCCCCCAACACATACACAAACACAACTAAAATTCATAAGGTAAACAAACAATGAAAAATAGTTTTATCATACATAGACAGTGCTTAGTTGTTTTGAAGGTGTGTGGGAATATTTTAATTTTTTTAACTAATATTTTTGTCATCCCAGGAGCCTCTAGAATTTACTACAACTATGTTTAAAGATGTAGCAGATTTCCTTTCTGAGAATAATATTTAAAGCATGTATGTTTTTATTGTTTGTTTTAGGTCATACTATTTAGGTATGTCTAAAGAAAAAGACTGGCACTTTTTAACTTTAAAGGAGGCTTTTGCTGGATGTATAAATGTGCATTTCAAATTTTACTTGATCACTATTTGAGAGAGATTTTTTGGGGGGTTTTAATGTAGATGCTTCTTAGAGTAATAGTAATTGTATATTAGAGTTTCTGGAACCTACAGTATCTTTTGTAGATTCCCAGTAACTTTATGGTATGGATATTGTAGTTCATATAAAGAATAAACCCACTTGTAAGTGACCTAATCCATCTTTACATTGGTATAATAATGAAACTCCAGTGCATAGAAAAGCTTGGAGTGGGTCTTAAAAAATCAATGACTGATCTTTTTTTTTGTGTTTGTGTTTAAGAAGACTTGTTTAACATATATGGTTGATTCATTAACATTGAACTGTAGATGTAAGATCAACATCAGTATTACTTCTGTCTGAACAAAGCTTACCTACACAAGTACATCCTCAGTAATCAGAGCCTTCTTAAGTCTTAGGAACACTAGAGAGCACTTCAGTACTATGCTGGGGGCTCTTTGAAAGAGCAAAATTACCAACACAAAAGCACAAAACAAAGAATGTAATGCTAACTAGACCACTTACTGGATACTTGTTTACAGTATGAGAGCTGAAACAAGAAAGGGTGTACCCTTGTTCAACCTTAGCTGGGAATTTGCACATCAGGTGACTTAGATTTTTCATTACCCTGCACATATCCCAGAAGACCACGTAAGTGCCCTAAGTATTGATTTTAAGGTTATAAATAAATTTTAGTGGGTAGATGCATTTGCAAATACAGAATCTACAAATGAGAATCAACTGTACCTCTAAGTAAAAACAAAAAGAAATCTCCCAATCTAGCAAGTCTTCCCTCCAGCTCTTATTGCAAAACTTTGTGTTTAAACAAAGATAGTCAGTCTGGGGAAAATTGCATGGGAGAAAAGGGGAAATTTGGAGGTGGGCCTAAGATTGATCTGAAAGCCCCTAAAAGTTAAATGAAATAAGCTGGTCACAAAAAGATAAATACTGTGTAATTCCACTTATATGAGGTATCCAGAGTAGTCACATTCATGAAAACAGAAAATAGAATGGTGGCCTCCAGGAGTTGGAAAGAAAGAGATATGGGGAGTTGTTGTTTAATGGGTACAGAGTTTCAGTTTTGCCAGATACAAACAATTCTTGGAGTTTGGTTATACATTGTGAATGTATTTAATGCTACTAAATTGTGCACTTAAAATGTTATGATGATACATTTTATGTTATGTATCTTTTACCATTATTTAAAAAACAAAAACAAAAAACCAGAAATGGCCAAGAACCAGAGTGACATGAAGAGTTGGACTGTGGGAAAAATGAGAGGAAAACAGAGATGAAAACAAAATTACAGGGTGTCCAAAGGAAAATAGACTCAAAATTTGGTAAGCAGTATTGAAGAAAGGTAGGAGAAACAACCAAGAGAAAGAAACAAGAAGTAAAAAGAATCAAAAAGTGTTGAAATGGAAGAGAAGGAAAAACTACATGTGTTTAATTGGAGAAGGAGAAGCTTAATTGGTCCATGCAGAAGCAAAACAAAAGAAATTAGTGGAACTAATATTTAAAGTTGTGATTCCAAAAAATGACCTAAAAATAGACATGAAATCTACACATTGAAATAGCCACTTTGTACCTGGGAAAATTTATGTGCATTTTCCTAGTAACACTGACTTCAGAATTAAAGAAGAGTCCTTAAGATTTCCAAGTAAAAAAAAATCCACTGATTTACAAGGTCAACATAGTTAGACTTATTATCAGATTTTTCAAAAAACATAAAGCAAGCAAGAATGGGGCGGGGGGACATTAAAAAAGGCCTAAATGAACAGTCCAAAATCAGAAGTTTATATTTGGCCAAACTATCTTTTAGAAAAGAGATTTTTAAACATTTAAGGACTTAGGGAATTCTGTACCCACGGGCTCTTGAGAAATCCACTAATTGCCAAGCTCTAACCAACCAAGAGATGAGGTGGAAAACATCAGCAAAAGAAGTAATGGTGAATATTTAATATTGCAGATCTATGAAGAAAAGATGTGGGCAAGGGTGAGAATATGTGTAAACATAGGTTCTGATGAGACAGAAATCATGCAATTAAGAGAGAGAAGTAGAATTTCTTATAGATTACTGTATGGGTAGTAGGTGGGAGTTGGATACATAAAAACTAATCAACTTTATATTAAAGGGCTAAATATGAAAACAGGGGCTAAGAGCATTTGAAAATTAAAATACACTGAAACAAAAGTATAAAGCTACTTGACAAAAAGGACTTAAAAATGGAAGAGTGAAGAACACATATTAACAAAGAAACACGAGAAATATAAAATACACACAAGTCTCAGATAATAATATATGTTGAGATTAATGTTCCAGGCATATCAATAAATATGAGTGGACCTAACTCACTATTAAAAGAAAAATTTAAATTTTCCTCACAAAGTGAGGTATAACCTAAAACAGATTGACAAAGGCTAAAAATGTATATTAAAAGATATACTAGGCAAATGGAAATGATAAGAAAACGTATAGCGATCTTGATACTGGACAAAGTAGAATTTCAAGCTGAAAAACATTAAGTCCGACAGAGAAGGATACTTTTTGTGATAGAATCCTTTTCTCCTCCCTCAGTGATTTCCATGCCCTAATCTGTGGAACCCTTTATAGTAGCCACATGAAGTGGCAGAAGGGACTTTGCAAATGCAATTATGGTTACAGACTTTTAGGAGGTTATCCTGGATTATCTGTGTGGGCCCAGTCTAATAACATGTGCCCTTAAAAGCAGAGAACTTTTTTGGCCTGAGTCAGAGAGATGTATGTGGTATAAAGAGTAAGTCAGGGATAGTGAAAATGTGATAAAGGATTGGCTTGCCATTACTAATTTGAAGATGGAGAGGGCAGTATGAAGAGGAATGCAAGCAGCTTAAGGAACTGAGAGGCTGATAGCCATCAAAGACTACAACCCTGTATTGAGCCCTACAACCTCAAGGATCTGAATTCTATCAACACTCTGAAAGAGCATGAAGGGATTCTTCCCCAGAGCCTCCCGGAGGGAATACAGCCCTGCTGACAACTTGGTAGTTTGGCTTTGTGCCACCTTAAGCAAAGAACCATCTGAGCTGTGCTGTGCCCAGACTTCTGACCCACAGAATAAGAAGTAGATGTTGTTTTAAGCCACTACATTTGTAGTAGTTTGTCACTGTAGCAATAGAAAACTAATATACTTATTAAGAAAATTTGTAAGTTATGATGAAGATGAAATAGTTACGTACCAAAGAACACACAACCACCTTTATGAAGCAAGAAGTATGAGATATTCAAGGAGACGTAGATTGAAATATGTTAATAGTAGGAGAATAACATAGCACCATACTCAGGGTAAGACATTTCAGATGCACAAAATTGAGTAAGAATATAGAAGACCTAAGTCAATAAGGCATATCATAACTTTGGGACTTTAAATCCCAATATAGAGTCTATACTTTCCAAGTACACATGGAACATTCACTAAAATTGATCATATATTATGTCATGAAGAAACTTCAATAAATTCTACAGAGTAGATATATTACAAACACCTCTTCCCTGATTGCAATGCAGCATTAAAACTAGAAATTATAATAAAATCAATAAAGTAGGACACTTTTCACTTGGAAATTAACCTTGTATTCAGCAACTCTTGGGTGAAAGGAAAGGAGAAATAAAAACAAACTTCAAAATTCTTAAAATTAACAATGGAAATATCATATTAGAACCTATGAGATACATGTAAGACAGTGATCATGAAATAAGGATCAGGAAATTCAAAGCCTTAAACACATTTATCAATAAAAAAGGATAAAAATATACTCTAAATTCCAAGCATGCAAGGCTAGCAAAGGAGCAAAGTAAACCAACAGAAAGCACAAGGAAAAAAGTAAACATAAAATCAGAAAACAATAAGAGGAAAACTAGATCAATAATTTCTATGTGTATGTTTCAACTAATAGATAAAACACTAACTTCATTGAAAGGAAACCGGGCTGATTGGAGAAATGGTTGATGCTGAGGCTGGTGCTGGGAAAGTATATAAGCCCACACCTGCTTATGTTAGAGAAGAAGTATAGCTAGAGTATGATAAGGGAATGTGCTTGAAGGGGCTCTTGCTTCCTAAACCTGGGACCATTTAAGTATCAAAATATATGAGTATAATGATGGAAATAAGTAAATGGAGAAAGGAAAGCTCTACCCTACAGTGGCATTCTAATAAATGTAGAATAAATGTCAGAATTAGAAAATCAGTATTTGGCAAACATCACATACAGTACTGTTTCTTGCAAGAGAAATAAATGAATACTAAAATTAGAAGGTGAAAATTTGGGGATAACAGGATATTTGCATAATCTCACTATTTCTACACAAGACTTACTAATTACAAAGGGGACAGTAGTAATTGTACAGTGAAGAGACATGGCTTAAACCACCTTAACCATGTGATCCAAGTTAAGCTTATCAGTAATGGGGTAATAGATACGATTGTGCCTCTGTCATTTCTGCCAAAAATACATGAACTGAATATAAATAATTGTAAAGAAATAGGTAGCCCACATTGAAGGACAACACAAATAACTGTCCTGGACTCTTCAAAATATAAAGGTCATGACGGTAAAAGTGATTTAGGAACTGTTCCAGATTAAAGGGTACTAAACAGATAAAAGCAAAGTATAATGCTGAATTGCATTTTGGACCAGAAAAAAAACAACAACACAACTTTGTTCTCTAAAGGACTTAAGTGGAACAATTAAAATTTGAATTAAGTCTATAGATTATATAATAGTGTTATATCAATATTAATTTCTTGATTTTGATAATTGAAGTGTGATTATGTGAAAGAATTTGCTTTTGGAGGATAGGTATTAAAGTATTTTTCTGCAGCTTATTCTCAAAAACAGTTCAGCCACCTAGAGAATGATAAAGCAAGGTAAATGTTAACATTTGGACAATTTAGTTGGAACGTATACCAAAATTCTTTGTGCAGTTTTTGCAGTTTTCTCATATATCTGAAATTATGGCAAAATAAGGCTTTAAAATCTTAACTTCTACTAGACCTCCCCTACTTCCCCCTCCCCCCCACCCTGATTTTGGCATTATCCTTACCACTCTCATTTTTAATGTCAATCTTTATGAAAGTCTCTTCTATAAGAATAGTATAGAACAATGACCAAATACCATTAGCAAGTACTACCCTAACAAATCACTATGAGATTCTTTGTAATTTAAAATACAATAATTTGTAGCCAGAGCTGAATATTATTGATCTTCTAACTTTTTAAAAAACTTTATGTACAACACTTGCAACATGTAAAGAAACTTAATTCTTTTCCTAGAACTAACCCTCAATGTCCTATCAAGATTTGATAATGAAAATTATGTATTAACCTTCTACCTCTGAGGAGAGTCTTGAAGACTAATTGATTTGCCACTTAGAGTTAGGGGACCTGGGACCCATGGCCATTAGCTATGTAATACTGGACACATAATGTCAGATGGGTTTCTAGAGAGAGGAATGTTCAGTTTGGGTTAAATTAAAATCCAGTTCTCCATTCCAGAATTATCTTTTCAAACTCTTGTTAACCTGGGTTGAAGTGGTATCTTTTTATGGTAGTCATCTGATATTCTAAATGACTTTTCTAAGGCACAGTTTCTCAATTGTAACATAAGAATTACTTGGGACTCTTGTTAAAATACAAATTCAGATCCAGTCCACCTTTGGTAAGTCCCAAGGGTGTGTAAGCTCCAGCAAGCTCCCAGTTGACACTGATGGTCCATGACCACTCTTTGGTTAACAAGATTCTAGGTAGTTATAAAGGGACCACATGCTTCTGTTTCCTATCCGCATTGTTATTAAAGAGTAAGAAAACTAGAAAAAGGCAAAAAAGGAAGCAGTACATGGTATTTTATTTAAGGTAACAAAAATAATAAGATACAATAGAAATTATTCTTATCTTACATTTGTAACTATTATTTGAGTCTCTAGGTGTGGTAACTTTCTACTTTTTTGGGTTATATTTCTGTATACACAAAAGCTATTTTATGGATATAGGAAATTCACCTATGAAACTTGATAAGAGGTGTGTCCTAAAAAAAAAAAAAACAAACAAAAAAAACTGATCCTAAATTATTTCTTTCTATACTGTTTGGAGGTTTTGTTTCACATTGTCAGACAGTATTAAATTCTAGGATAAGAGATTTATGGTAGGCTAATTAGCATCTCAAAACACAAATGATTTTAAGAGAGTGATTGAAAGTTTATTTTTGCTAAAGTGATAGCTTATTCATGCTGCTTTCTAAGACCATTCAGGGTTCAATTTAAATAAGACTTTATCAGTCTCAGCACAGTTGACATTTGGGGCCCAATAATTCTTTGTTGGGGAGGGTGACTACTGTCCTGTGCATTTTAGGGTATTTAGCAGCATTCTTACCTGCTTGCTGTAACACCCCTGCCCAACTCAAAATCATGACAGACTTTCTGTAAACATTGTCAAATGTCCTTTTGAAGGGGGGTAGAATATATCCAATTTAGAACCACTGATTTAAATGAAAGAAAAGAACACAGGGTTTTAAAGTTAGTAAAAGGGAAAGGGAAGAGATTTGGGGGAATGGTATGCTATTAATGAGATAGAGGAACATAAATTTTCTTTGTAGGTAATGGAAAATTTTCTGGACAGTTGATTCATCATTGCTTTAGATAACATCACACGTCAAGTTAGTAACATTGATAGTATTTTTACTCTGAAAAAAGTAATGTCTTACTTGGTATTCTTTGTAGATTATAACGTTTCACCTCTTTAATGTGGTTTAATGAACATTACATGATTCATATCTGATACACAGGAAAAACTTGGTTTCTGTTCTATATATTTATGTCTCTAAAACAACATTGTTTTAAGAGGTCAATTTTTCCCAACTTGACCTATAAATTCAATGCAATTACAATAAAAATCCCAAGTTATTTTGTGGATATTCACAAATTGATTATAAAACATATGTGGGAGGGGGAAAAAAGATCCAGAATAGCCACAATACCTAAGAACAAAGTCAGAGGACTGACACCACCCAACCTCAAGACTTACTCTAATGCTACAGTAATCAAGACAGCATGGTATTGGTGGAAGAGGAGACACATAGACCAGTGCGACAGAATAGAGAGCCCTGAAATAGACCCATAATGAGGTTAACTGATCTTTGACAAAGTAGGAAAGATAACTCCTTGGAGAAAGGATACTCTTATCAACAAATAGTGCTGAAAGAATTTGACATCTACACAAAAAAAGTGAATATAGACATAGACTTTAGACCTTTCACAAAACTTAAAGTGAATTATAGACCCGTTGTATTAAAAAACAAAACAAAACAAAACAAAACAAAAAAAACTATAAACCTTCTAGAAAGTAACAGAGAAAATCTAGGTGACCTGAGGTATGGTAGTAAGTTTTTAAATACATCACCAAAGCGTGATCCATGAAAGAAATAAATGGATAACTTGTACTTTATTAAAATTAAAAAGTACTGCTCTGTGAAGGACACTGTTAAGGAAGTAAAAGGACAGGTCACAGTGGTGCTTGGGTGGCTCAGTCGGTTAAGCATCTGACTCAGCTCAGGTCTTGATCTCAGGGTTGTGAGTTCAAGTCCTGTGTTGGGCTCTGCGCTGCATGTGAAGACTACTAAAAAAAAAAAAAAAAAAGTCACATCTCAGGGTTCCATGAATTCAAGTCCCCCATCAGGCTCTGCACTGCCCGCACCGAGCCTGCTTGGGATTCTCCCTGTCCCTTTCTCTCTGCCCCTACCCTGTTTGCGCTCTCTCTCTCTCTCTCTCTCTCTCTCAAAATAAATAAAGTTAAAAAAAAAAAAAAAACTTAAAAAATAGGCTTCAATCCAAAATACATAAAATACTCTTAAAACTCAACTATAAGAAACTACTAGGTTTATCTAAATTGTTTTCCTACTGTCTTCTAGCCTTCATGGTTTCTGATAGGAAATGAGTTGTTAATCTTGCTGAGAATCTGCTTTACATGAGTCTCTTCCTTCTTATTGCTTTCAAGATCTCTTTGATTTGCCCTCCCCTCCATTTATGCATGTCTAGGTGTGGATGTCTTTGAATTTATTCCTCTTAGACTTTGTTGAGTTTCTTGGATGCATAGGTTATTTTTCATCAAATTTAGATTGTTTTTGCCTATTATTTCTTGAAGTTTTCTTTCTGCCCCTTTCCCTCCTCTTTTTCTGGGAATCCTATTGAGCTTATATTGCTATGTTTCAAGGTGTCACATGTGTCTGAGTCTCTGTTCAGTTTATTTCATTATTTTTTCATTCTGTTCCTCAGACTTGGTCATCTCAGTTGCTTTAAGTTTGATGATATTTTCTTCTTTCCTGCCCAAATCTGCTGTTTAACCCTTGTAATGAAATTTTCTTATCAGTGTCAACTCTAGAATTTCAATTCACTTCTTTTTTATAATTTCTCTCCCTTGATAGTCTTTAGTGAGACATTGTTTTCATTATTAGTTTTAGTTCTTAAGTCATGGTTTCCACTTAGTTCAAGTACTAATTTAAGTTCTCATTTAAGTGTATGTTGTTTTTGAGGTTTTTATAAAATTTATCTTTTCACATTTATAATATATTCTATTAAGTAGCTATGATTAAACAGTTGAACTCTGGGTCATATATCCCAACAGATTGGGAAAATAGTCAAGGATTTTTTTCCTTTTTTTTTTTTGCTTCCCCAAAATCGACATCAAGGAAAGGGAATTTTAACTTTTGCTATTTCTGTGTCATGTTCTTTTTACTACTATTTGGTATCTGGTAGTTATACTCCCTCATTCTACAAGCTATTTCTTATTAACAGTCTATTAGGAAGTAATAGGTTTCACTTTTTGATCCTCAGTGTAATCATATTGTCCTCACCTAGTTATCAAATAAAGGTGCTCAAATCTAGTAGAAAAAGACTGTGTAAGCTCCTTTATAGCTTCTACTATAATGAACTTTTGTTACTATAAAGGAGTCACTTCGAACCTCTTTAGCAGTGAGACCTTTTTTAAATAAATGAATTCTTATGTGAAATTCCAGGTACATGCATTGTTTTCTATTTCAAGCAATGACTATAGCCTTTTTGGTCTTCTCTTGCCAACTTTCTTTCCCAATGAGTTCCAAAGGCACTCTCTCAGAACTGAAGAATTCCCAGGAACACAGCTTAAAATTTATTCCAAAACTCATCTTTATATGTGGGGTAGGATGCTGTTTTACTTCATTTATCCTGTCAGAATTCTAAAATGTGAAGTAAGGTGGAAAACACCATCACATTCATTATATTATCCATCTATTCCTATCAACTCCAGTCAAAAGAGAAGGTAAAAACACTGAACTCTGCTTAATTGGAATCTTTTTTTGTTCTGACTTTGTGGACTCTTCAGCCTACTTGTCACTGGAACTTAAGGAAGATGTCAGGGAAAAAAAGAACCTATGTTATTACTGACATAGATTTCAGGCGTTTTTATTCTTAAGAGACCCAGTTCCAAAAATTTTTTGCTTGTTTTCTACCATCTCTAATATAAAGTTCATACAGTAAGGAAATGTATTCTACTAATTACAATGCTTAATACATTTCTTCACCAGAAATCTTAACATGACAATGTCTTCAGTGCTGTTCTAGGCCATAGTTAGTTAGTTAGTTAGTTACCACACAACATAAGCAAAAACTGTGAATTTGTGTATGTGTGTGTGTGCGTGTGTGTGTATGTCTGAATAAAAAATCTGTGGGGAAAATGTTCCAAGTTCCCTTTTTGACAAAAGGTTTATATAACCTGATGAGTTTCATGGTTTTGGTTTGTCTGTGTATGTAGTAAGTCTTAATGTACTTTTCATTTATCTTTGAAGTTTATATTTCAGTCTAACTGAACATAAACCTTTTATGTGACTTAGCAGAGTCTCCTTTGTTTACTTACTAATAAAGACTTTTAAATACTTTGTCTCTTTTGTGTATGTGTTTTGAGTCAAATAGCCTCATAATGAAAATTTAGATGATGAATGCCTCGGATTATATGCTGAATTAAAATATATCATGGATCATTTTATTTGGATCATTGTCGTATGCTTGCAACTCATATTGAGCATAATGGTTTTGTGCTTTTAATATCACCTTTTAAAATTATATTTTAATGATTTTTTTTGTGCTTTTAGATCATTTGGGGAATATTTTTCATCTTAGTTGCATTGCTGTTTGTAATTTCTCTCTTCCTATCAAAGTGAGTATAGTACACATATTCTGTACAGCACACATCCTGTGAAGTTAATTAAAAATGTGCTAGTATAATGTATAAATTCACTCTTTATAATTTTTTGTTGTTTTAGTTTGGATAAAGCTCTTCATTCAGCTGGAATAGATTCTGGTTTTATAATTTTTGGAGCAAACCTGAGTAATCCACTGAATATGCTTTTGCCTGTTCTACAAACAGTGAGTAAAAGGAAAAAAAAATCAGTCATTTTCTTCTCTAGCAAACATTCTCACACTCTGTCAAACTAGTATGTTAACAGACTATTGATACTTGGCAATATATGCTTGGGCTTCTGCTGATTTGGCTCATTTACATATGACTTCTACATCGATAATAGTACTTTCAAGATTATTATAGTGACATATTACTGAACTCTTATACGTAATTTGATTTGGGATACATTATAATACCTAAGATGAACTTTTCCAATGAATTCCTATTTTTGAACTAATGAAGTCTTTTATTCCATACATAGATGTAATTTTTGTTTAATTTGTTACAGGATTTTTCTTAGGATAGTGGCACTAAACAATTTAGTAACAATCTAGTAATTGTTTTTTGGAGGATTATTATTATTTTTTTTTGTATTATCATAGTAGCCTGGTCTAAATCAGAGTTGATATTTTAAACACTTGTCAAATATGAATGAAGTTTCAGTTAACTTTATATGACTTCCAGAACTCCTGTTGTTTGTGTATTAAATTTAATTTTATCTTTTTTTCAGGTGTTTCCTCTTGATTATATTCTTATAACAATTATTATTATGTACTTTATTTTTACTTCAATGGCAGGAATTCGAAATATTGGCATATGGTTCTTTTGGGTTAGAGTAAGTATAACAATATTATTTTGATTTTTTTCATTTTGTATGTAATTTCCATTACTACACATTAACCTAGATTTGTAATATAAAAGTAAATATCTTGATATTAAAAGCGATGGAAATATTTGCTTTCTCACTTCATGGTAACATAAAAATGCTTTTTGTTTAGAGCAGTGGTTTGTAAATGGGCAGGTTTGTCCCCTGGGTACATTTGGCTATGTCTGGAGATATTTTCAGTTGGTAAAACTAGTGGGTGCTACTGGTGTATAGTGTGGGTAGAGGCTTGGGGAGTCTGCTAAACACTCTGTGTTGCACGGGGTAGCCTCACACAACAAAGACTTATCCAGCCCAAAATGTCAACAATGCCAAGGCACAGAGATCCTTGTATTTTTTCCATAGTGTTTGGCTGCATGGAAGTATTGAAGTACAGATGGATACACTATAGCTCAAAAGACAGCTCTTCCTACTAGAAGTTAAAGATTACTATATGATTGGAAAAAGTTATTTTCTTCTTACACTCATTTTGAGGTAAATTAAGAATTTTAAGATGAAGGTGATTCAGATAGAAACTACGTCCTGCTGTGAGTAAAAGAAAACCCAGTGAAATAGTGGTTTGAACTAATGAAAGATTTCTTGCTGTGGAAAATTTCAAAAATCTAGCATTGCTTTGTAGCTCAAAAGTGTCAAGTCCGACATCTCTGTAATTCTCTTGGCTTCTCCTGCATGATCATAATATGGCTGCTGCAGCTCCGTTTATCCTGTTCAAGTTCCATTAGAAAAACATTTCTATCAATAAAGCAGAACTCCCACAAATCCCCAGCACACTTCTTTCCTTTTGATGTTTAATATTTTATCACTGCTAGCTATGATGAGATGTAAGGGAAACTGGGAAATGTCAATTTTTAGGTGTTCATGTTTTCATCTCATCCAGAATTGGAGTTAATTTACTCTATGTTGTCCTAAAATCTATTAATAAAACAGGAAAGTGATATCTTAGTTGCTAAAATAAAAATGTTCTCTGACACTGAAATGAAGAAAGTCCTGTGGCTCATTGTATTTGATACCACGTTTTAGTTTCTCTCTATTATAGATATATATGAAAATATTTACAATCATTATTATAAATTATTATTATTTTTTTAACGTTTATTTATTTTTGAGACAGAGAGAGACACAGCATGAACGGGGGAGGGGCAGAGAGAGAGGGAGACACAGAATCGGAAGCAGGCTCCAGGCTCTGAGCCATCAGCCCAGAGCCCGACGCGGGGCTCGAACTCGCGGATCGCGAGATCGTGACCTGAGCTGAAGTCGGACGCTTAACCGACTGAGCCACCCAGGCGCCCCTATAAATTATTTTAAACTAGAATTTATAATAGTATGGTAGGAGGATGTCATGAGTATTTCATAGAAATGAGTATTTATAAACATGTGACATGTCTGTTCTTGTACAGTAATATATAAAACCACAAATATATTACTAATACCTACAGTTTAAACTCATTCCTTTAATCTTTGGATAGAATTAGTGGTAGTTCATAATTCTTCTTAGCTCTATAAGCTTCTAGCAGATGCTATTACATAATAAGTTTAGAAGATTTGTCTGGAAACAAACCAGCTGAATACTAATATATTCTCTAGGTCTTGAGTTTTTCATGGATCATTTATAGGATCCTTTGAATATAGATGCTTTGCTATGACTAAAGGAAACATAAATCTACACCTAAAAGATTTGCAGGGAAAGAATTGTCTTTGTCATTCTCATAATCATTTGAAATGATTAAGAATTCTTTAAAAAAAATTTTTTTTAACGTTTATTTATTTTTGAGAGAGAGCACACGTGCACGTGCGCAAGTTGGGAGGGGCAGAGAGAGGGAGACAGAATCCAAAGCAGGCTCCAGGCTCCAAGCTGTCAGCACAGAGCCCAACATGGGGCTCGAACCCACAAACTGTGAGATAGATCATGACCTGAGCCAAAGTCGGATGCCCAACCAACTGAGCCACCCAGGTGCCCCAAAATGATTAAGAATTCTTAATATTTATTTTGGAAGAAAGAAATGGTTGATTGAACTGTGTCATTACCTTTAACATATGAGCAGGACTTAGTGCCGTACAAATAAAACATATTGCTGAAATATCGTTACTGTCTTTTTTCTTTGCAGCTATATAAAATTAGAAGAGGTAGAACAAGGCCCCAAGCACTCTTATTTCTCTGCATGATACTTCTGCTTATTGTCCTTCACACTAGTTACATGATTTATAGTCTTGCTCCCCAATATGTTATGTATGGAAGCCAAAATTACTTAATAGAGGTAAGTGTAAAATTTTAAACTTCATTATCTTGACTTTTTTTTTATTTAAAATTTTTTTTTAGTATTTATTTTTGAGAGGGAGAGAGAGAGTGAGCTGGGGAGGGGCAGAGAGAGAGGGAGACACAGAAGCCAAAGCAGGCTCCAGGCTTTAGGCTATGAGCTGTCAGCACAAAGCCTGGCACGGGGCTCAAACCCATGAACCACAAGATCATGACCTGAGCAGAAGTCAGACACTTAACGGACTGAGCCAGCCAGGTGTCCCCATTATCGTGACATTTTAAAGATAGTGATATTTAAAAACAGTTTTTAATTTGTGAAGACTCCAATAAGGTAATAGCTCATCAGATTAAGTTTAATATTGCTAAAATAAGATTTTCATTCTGTTTTTGAACTTATTTATATTTGTTTCTTACAAGTGTTTTAATAACACTCTGAATTCTATTATAATAGTTCCTTAATGGATCCCCTGGTACCAAGGTGCTGAGCTTTATCTCAGCACTCTATTGAAACTCATAATATTTTCTCTAAAATAAATATTTCAAGTAATTTTATTAATATGACTTCCTCCAGAATTTTGATGAGCAAAGTTTGTCATCAGTCCTGTGAATCCCACAGAAGAGGCTTTAAAAATATTGTATTTGTGGGTGTCTGAGCTTCCTTTTAACATAATGGGTATCCTCTTACCTGTTATACTCTTTCTTGATATTGATCTTTCAAAAAGCCAGCTGCAGTTCCTAGTTGTAACTGGACAGCTAGTTTGGATTTTTTGACCTATTAAAATATTTTGACCATATCTGATTTAACCTTTGTGTGGTTTGTTTCTTTTTCCTAAAATACTTTGCTCTATTTAATAATGCAAATCAAATCTGTGTTTCAGGTTCTATTTCAAGCCTTGCTCTTAATGGAGTCTTTGGTTACTAATCTACCCAGATCACTCCTTTTTTTTTATCATGTAGTTCCTTCTTTCTTTACTTTATTTAACATGTAATTAAGAACAAAAATTTAACAAGTACATCCAGCCTTCCATTAGTACCATACATAATATTACCGATTGTTGAAAAATTAGTTCACTGACAAATATTAAGTAATAATGTAGGTGGAACAAATATAAGCACAAACTGTAATAGAGGTACATGAGTAACCTGAGTTTGGGAAACATAGTACTGGAAGATCACTTGAATCATATTTTCTACTTCTTGTATCTTTTTATTCTCTTCTTGCCTTATCCCCTCCACCTAGTTCACTAGGTCATGCCTGTTAAAGTTTCTTGTATGAATAAATGAAGTGAGGTCATGCATTTGCATGGACAAAAGATAATTCTTGTTTTACAGTGGAACAATAAGTAGGCTGTTTCTCTGGGAAACACTCTGTTGTTCAACCAGGACCTAAAGATTGTTGCAAAAAGGTCCAAATGTTAGAGGCACCTGGGTGGCTCACTCAGTTAAGTGTCTGACTCATGATTTGGGCCCAGGTCATGATCTCACAGGTCGTGGGACTGAGCCCCATGTCTGGCTCCGTGGGTTTCTCTCTCTCCTTCTCTCTCTGCCCTTCTGTCTCAAAATAAAAAAATTAATTAAAAAAAAAAAAAAGCCCTACTGTTACATTTACCATAAATCTTTCTCTTCTAATTGTAATTTTGCATAAAAATTACCTTTTAGAATATTAGCTAGATGTAGTTTAATAGAAAACAGAGTTAAAATTCATAATGTGATTACTTTTTAGTCCAAATATATGTATTAATGTAATATTTGTATTTTAATTGTATTTTCATCTTTCAGAGCAATATAACTTATGATGACCATAAAAACAACTCAGCCCTCCCTGTGCCAAAGAGATGTGATGCAGATGCCCCTGAAGGTAAGTGAGGCAGCTCTTATCAACTATCTTAAAGTTTATAACTCTATGAGAAAAGAGTTGGCTTGCATTTTGCTGTGTTAATCATTTGATTCATCTGTTTTAATATGTGGCGACAAAGGAACTTTTAGCAAGAAGAAATCGTTAAGTCTTTTCAATAGAATTTCTTGGTGATATATTGATTTCCATTAGGGAAAGGACCATTATAAATTAGTTACTTATGAAATAGCAAAAGGTAGTTATTATTTATTACATTTACTAATGTAATAAATCACTCTTAAATACCTTTTATTTTCCTTATAAAACTCAAGATAGTTTTGGTAGAATGTGTAATTCTTAGGACCAAGACCGTAAGTACCTATGACTTAGAACTTTTAATTCATACGTGTCTAGTTATTTAATAATAGTAATGTTAATGACAATAGCAGTTCACTTTTAAGAACATATAATTGCATTCCAGGCACTATGCTAAGTATTTTATGTGTATTCTAAGAAAAACTGTGATCTTATGCTTTTCCTCTGTGTAATTTTAGAAAATTATTTTTTTCCTCTTCCTGTGCATTAGGTGATTTTTTTTTCTTTTGAATATTACAGTATTCTGTCCTTACTAAGGATTCCAGATACATTCTGTCAGAATTTGCTATTTTTTTTTTACTCCTGGCTTCAAAATGCTTTTATTTCATGGTAAAATAATACGTCCAATATAGTATATCTCTTCATAAATCACCCATGGGTACCATAATAAAAAGATAAATTTTTCTGAGTTTTTAGCAGGGTCAACTAAAGAATGTGATGGAGTAATAGGAAGAATAGGCACAGAATACTGGAATAGCCCAGAGGAAGAAGTAATTACCTCTACCTGGAGGAGATCATTGTGCAGTGGTAGTCAAAAGATGGGCTTTGGAAAAGCAATATCAGAGCTGCATTTCAAAGTTAAAGAAGAATTTATCTGGTGTGTGTGCATCAAGGGAAGTTGTTCTAGGCAGAGGAACAAAATGCACAAAGTAGATTATCTTAAACTATATGGGTATGTGTTTAAAAGAATTTAAAACATTGTTATTGTTTTGTATTTTAAATTATAGGGGTAAGAGTTTGGAGAGATGGAGGAAACGAGATTATAGAGTTAGGAGTCAGATCACAAAATGTTCTGGAAAGTAAGAGCACCAATGAAAATTTTTGAATGAGGAAGTAGAAGTTATGATCTGATTTATTGTCCGTAACTTAAAGTGTAACAGTTGTGTCTTATATAGAGCCTGGATTTGAAACCAGGGCATAGAAATCAGATGAGAGGGGTATCCAGAAGGAGCTATTATAGTAATCCAGGAGTGATGGTAAAAGCCTGAACTAAACAGTGGTCATGAGGGTGTGAAATAAAGAAAGAAATTCGGATGAAATGAGATTTCTGATTGGATCTAAAGTGTTTTTGAAGAAGACAAAAAGATTCTAGAATGGCCCTCTAGTTACTGAGTCATTTGGTGAATTTTGGTATCACCAAACTGAGATAAAAATACATATGAAGATTAGAGAGAATTGTAAGAAATGATGAGTTGACCTGAGATATCTCTGGGAAATTCAGGTGGAGGTTTCCGAGACAGATGAATATATATGTAAGGAAGTGAGATGATAGAGAGTGAGAGGAGCACAGAGACTGGATCTCAGGAAAGTTATCTGAAAGAAGGTAAAGAAGGTACAGAGAAGAGGACTGAAAAAAAAAAATGTTGATGAAGAGAGATCTACTCGCATGGGTAAAAAGGAATATATATCTAGTGACTTATTAGTCTTCATGGAAATTTGTATTAGGGACTGAGACTAGGCAGAAACTAAAGACATGCAGGGTCAAAGAAATTTTTGTTTTGCTGTTTGTTTGTTTGTTTGTTTGTTTTAATAGATTAAGAGAGACTTCAGGGATGATGAGATGGAATAGAGGAGGAGAAGTTGAAAAATATCAGAAAGGATGAATGAGGAGACAATGTCCAGTTCCAGAGGAGATGGTATTATGAACATCCAAGACAGGATGCTTTAGGTAGAATGACTGTGAGGGAAGAAGCAAGGATATGGACTCAGATAGTAATTTCTTAGTGATGAGTATGGGCAGGAATTTGTCATTTGTATATGACTGTCTCCGTTTGCTTTGAAGTGTAAGTTCTGGTCATCTGCTGAGAATTGAGTAGGCCATGGGGGCATGAAATTGACAAAAGTGGCAAACGTTTCTGATAGGCCATGAAGGTGAATAAATAGGGATATGACTGAAAATAAGTTGGTGATAGATAAATACGTCAAAGGACAAAGATGAAATTGTCAATTTGTGTTTTTGTTGAATAGATCTTTACAACTGATATGATTATTATCCATCAGTGCTTAGGTTGTCTGGGGAATATAGGTTGAAGAGTTGAAGTAGGATGCAAGGCAAAGGACAGGCTGAGAGTGAGAGAATTAAGTGACCAACCACAGAATCTGGGATGCGTACGGGATAGGGAAGACTCTAAAACTGGGAGAAAAGAACAAACTAGAGAGGAGATGGGAAAACAAATCCAGTGAGATACCTTTTGTTGCCTGAAGAAAAATAGTAAAACGTTTCTAGTATAAAAAATATGACTTGACTTTCCAATTATACTTATGTAATGACTTTAGTCCCAGATTTTTGACTTTGAAATGTACACATACATCACATCACAAATAGGTTTGATAGTTGAAATGCTTTGGGTTGTCATTTTTAGCTAAGTGAAAATAGAATGAAAAATTACTGCTGAGTTGACTTGTAATTTCTTTTTTTTTGAACTAAGAGGGCATTGACCCTGAAGATCTAAAATAGGTTCTGCTTTTAAAAATCTTATGGCAGTATTGAAATCTAGCAGAAAAAATAAATTTAAAAAAATTAGGATTTCAAATTATGTTGCACTGGTAAAGGGAATTTAAAATGCCCCTGTATTGCTGAACTGAGTGAATTTGTGTATCCTAGATCAACAAGCTTTAGTCAGATGGTACAACTTGACCATAACCTTTTATGAATCACATTTAGTATTTTTCTTTTTCATCTAATTTAGTTAAAATGACTCCATTTGAACTGTTGAAGATTTTTCTTAAACTTTTCAGTTGAATTAGCCTTTGAAATGTTACTTTGCAGTACAAAAGCACACCTTTAGATTTATGGACATGATTAATTTTTCTCCACCTTTTTTCTTTGTTTTCTAGTTCATCTTTAAATGTTCAATTTGCCTGTGCATACTTAGAGGAGGATGGTAGAAATATGGCCATAGTTTTAGGGTAGCAGGGTAGATTTTTTAAATACAAATAATGATGGAGAGAGATGAAGAACAGATTAGAACATGAGATTTGACACATAGGGGTGGGAATGGTGTGGAATGTATGGTGACAGACTGGTATGGCTGTATCCATTCAAACATGAATTCGGAAATCTCAGCATGCAGAGAAAAAAATCAGCACTAATATTTGTGACATTTTGTTGGGCACATTTGGCTAGCGTAGATGATGCTACAATATAAATATGCCATAAGGCACTTGATGGCACCTTTGTTATGTGTCTTTTGCAAGTAACAGAATTTTGGAGAGTGTTAGATTTAAAAGCAAAAATTATAATGTTATACTTAAAATTGTTTCTGAGAAAAATAATCTCCTTGGAAAGATATTAAAGCATCAATTTCTAAAAATACATATATGGATCTTTTATTAATCAGTACATTTTAGAGACTTTTTTCTTAAGTAATATTGTGTTCATATGTGAGGTAGTCTTGCATTTATTAAACATATAGAAAACATACTGACACCCTACTTTTAAGTGGTTATAGTGTCTAAGATTCAAAAGAGTCATTCATCTAAAAATAGTTTAGGTTTTTTGTGTTTAAAATAATCTCTTAAAGAAGAGAATGATTTAGCAGATTTATGAATAATACCTATCATACTATGTTTATAAAGTTTTCCTAAAATGACAATATTATGTGATTTATCTTGACAGGTAGTGCATAGTTTATATGTTTAAAGTGAGTCAACTCAGCAAATTAGAAATCAAGCTTTAACTTTTATATGCCATTATGGCAAAAGGATCTTTACATTCCTAGTTTTATATATTCTTTAATTGCTACTTAATCTAATAAGCATTAATATACAATTTGGGTGTTTATATGAATAAAATATTTAAGAAAAGCACAGAATTATTAAAAGTAACATATACATATATAAATATTTGAGTCAAAATAGGAAGATAAAAGATCATTGTCTCTTAATAAACAAACACAGTAGATATTGTGAATACTAGGGTAGATTTTGGGAAAGTGTCAGAGGAAACGCCTACCTAGTATATGTATCTCTGCCATCGAGTAGCACACAGACTAGTGCAGTTTGATATGAAAATAAATAATTGTAATAGAAGGAAAAGTAAGTGGCAAACTATAAAGAAATTATAGGCAAAATGCTATGGGAAGGCAAAAGGTGATAATGATTTATTCTACCCAAGAGGCAGTATAACATTTCAGCTGGGCCCAAAAGCATAAGATAAATAAATGTAAATGAACAACAACAACAAAAAAATACTAGAGGATATTCCAAGCAGAGAAGGCACCTGCATTAATAAGGCATAAAGACATAAATATATTTGGCATGTTATAGTAACCATAAATTGTGGCAGGAACATTGAATATTTGGGGAATTCAGTGAGGGATGAAGCAAGATAATATGTTTCCAAATGACTATTTTTAAAAACCCATGAACCCCCAAGTCTTATTTATGCTGTCGTATTTAATTCTTTTATCTTTTCTTGAAGTTAACTTGTGTTGTCTTGGAACTGGAAATGATCATATAAGTCAGACTTGATTTTTGTGGGTTATTCTAGTTAAGTGTATTTGTTAATATATATAGCCAATCTTAAAAAAATAATCAGATGATCTATATAGCATTAGATTTTCATGTTAGGCTATAATTTTACCAGGACAAATGGTTAAGATGACTCAAGTTAAATGATGATGCTAAAATAGAATTTGATGTGTTAAACTAAACTACATGAATTACAGAAAACTGAGCAGAGGGACGCCTGGGTGGCTCAGTCAGTTAAGCTTCAGTCAGTTAAGCTTCTTGATACCAGCTCTGGTCATGATCTCATGGTTCCTGAGACAGAGCCCCCTTGGGTATGGCTGTGTGCTTCCACTGCAGCACCTGTTTGGGGTTCTGTCTCTCCCTCTCTCTCTCTGCTCCATCCCAATTAATGCTCGCTTTCCCTGTGTCTCTCAATTTAAAATAAACATAAAAAATAAATATTTAAATAAAAATAAACAGTAAAAAAACTGAGAAGACTTAAAAAGCTAAAGTAGGGTTATAATTATAGAGCCTAAATACAAAGGGAAAAGTGGGAATTATTTTGAATAACTAAAGAAAAATTTAATAATGTTAATAAAGTAAACTGTGTATTGATAGCTTGCTTTAGAAAGTAGTTAAACACTAAATTCTGGAGTAAACAAGCCCATCATCCAGAAGTGACTCAAAATACATTCTCTGTAAATGAAACTTGTTTACCTGGCTGTTATGCCAGCAAATAAACAAGTTGACCTGTTTTCTCAGAACCTCAAGTAGCTATCCTTCTAAAAACATTTATCTAAGATACTGTGTTAGTTAGGTATAGAGAATCTTTTTTTTTTCTTTGCATTTTTTTTTGTGAGAATTCTAGAAATGAAAAAAGGCCACAAAGAGACATGTAAGTTGTAAACAGTTTTAAGATATAAATTAGAATGTTAAAGTGAAAAACAAACAAAAAACAAAAGTTACTTTAGAGAGGACATCTAACTATTTAATTCCCTTTATTGCAGATACAGAAACTAAGGCCCTAAGAAATGGGAATTAAAAGTTATACAGATAGTTTGAGACTTTGGACTTCAATGCAAGTGTCTGGATTCCTAGTATCTTTTTTTCCTACATTTAACATTGTTGTGTCTTGTGTTTTGTTTGTATCATCTGTCCTTTAAATTTTAAAAATAAAGTTCTAAGGGAGATAGTTATTTGAAGCCTTGAGGGAATGAAAGTCACAGACAATAGAAAGGAAAACCAGAGGTTCAAGAGTTAAACCGAGGCTCTTGGAGAAGGAAAATAAGAGTCTGGAAAACGAGAGATGAAAACAAGACTACTATAGCATTATAGTAACCAATAGAGTGTTGTGTCCAGAGGTCAATAGTGTTGATGCTTCAGAGAGAGATTTAGCAAGCAAATCTTAAACCTTTGACAATGCAGTTTTAGTAGGGTAGTTTGGGGCTAAAGTAGTAGAGAATTAAGTGAAAAGATTTAACAGTGAAGAAAATTCCTTACCTTGATGTGGTTTTGGTTTGGGATTTTGTCATGCTTTTTACATAGCCTTAAAAAACCCCATATATTACATGGCATATGAACTAAAAGCATGGAGTTATTACTAAAGTTGTATATCAATCTAATTTAAAAAAAAATTTTTAACGTTTTATTTATTTTTGAGAGACAGAACATGAGCAGGGGAGGGGCAGATAGAGAGAGAGAGGAAGACAGAATCTGAAGCAGGCTCCAGGCTCTGAGCCATCATCAGCACAGAGCCTGATGCAGGGCTCAAATCCACAAACTGTGAGATCATGATCTGAGCTGAAGTTGGACGCTTAACTGACTGGGCCACCCAAGCACCCTTCAATCCAGTTTTTAATATGAGATTATACTAAAATGCATTCAGGAGCTTGCTCTGTGGCTAAGTCCTCAAGTCTTTTCACAAAGTCAATGTATTCTTTTTTTTTTTTTAATTTTTTTTTATGTTTATTTCTGAGACACAGAGAGACAGAGCACAAGTGGGGGAGGGGCAGAGAGAGAGGGAGACACAGAATCAGAAGCAGGCTCCAGGCTCCAAGCTGTCAGCACAGAGCCCAACGCGGGGCTCGAACTCACAAACCGTGAGATCATGACCTGAGCCGAAGTTGGTTGCTCAACCGACTGAGCCACCCAGGCGCCCCAAAGTCAATGTATTCTTAATTCCACATTTCTGTTTCCTTAATTCATGCATTGAGTAAGAACATAGAGTTCAGTTTTGAACATTTTTGTTTGAGTGTTCCTTAAATATCCAAGTGGAGATCTTGAGTTGGCAGAGTTGGATCTGAAGTTGTAGAGAAATTTATGCTGGATTAGTCAGGGTTCAATGGGAAGTAAAGCTGTAAGACTGGGTAAGAGATCACTGAGTATAGTGGAGAGGACGTACAAGAGGCTCTGTGACTGTCTGGTGGTTAGAGGTTAGAAAGAAGAAGAGCAACCAGCAAAGAACTAAGAAGGGACAACCAGTGAGTTAGGTGGAAAATTAGGCAAATATAGTTTCCTATAAGCCAAAGGAAGAGTGATGAACCATTTCAGATGCTGGCATTTGCCAAATTAACAAAAAAAAAAAAAAAAAAAAAAGAAAAAAAGAAAAGAGAAAGAGAGAGAAACTGTATTTGAACAGATGATAACAGTAGGAAAAGGGGAACTGTTGCAATAAGGAAAACTTTCTGACCATGAAGCTGCAATTGTTTCAGAGATCAGGCAGAAAAGAGGATTTTTCCCTAGGTGGGGAGGAGTAAACAAGGCTAGAAAGAACCAGCATCGTTTCCAAGATGACAGGGCTCTGGTCAAGTTCAACATTGTCAGGATAAGTCAGGTAAAACAAGGACTAAAAAATGACTTTTGGTCATTTTCATGGGTCATTTAATTGGATGACTGACAAGAACAGTTATGACAAGATGGGGCAGGAAGAAACCTGATTGGAGCAGATTAAAGAGGGAGTAGGGACTTGAGTGGCCAACAGTGTGAAATGATTGTCATGGCAGAAACACCAAGGAAAAACAACAACTGCTGAGTTAAATACCAAATTTCTTAAAAGTATCAAAGTGCTGATAAGATCTTAAGACAAAAGTCTCAGGGGCACCTGGATGGCTCAGTCCAATTCTTGATTTCAGCTCAGGTCATGATTTCATAGCTTGTGAGTTTGAGCTCCACATTGGGCTCTGCGCTGAAAGCGTGGAACCTGCTTGGGATCCTCCACACCCCCTCCCGACATCCTCCCCCCCGCCCTCGCCCTTCCTGGCCTCCCTGGCTTGCTCTCTCTCAAAAAATAAATAAATAAGCAAAACCAACAAACAAAAAATCTCAGTTCTCAGTCAACATCATTAGACCAGCAATATCAGGGAACTTGAGAACTTGTTAGAATACATTTAAATTATTAGGCCCCACCTAAATCAGAAACTCAAGGGATGGAACCCAGCAGTCTGTTTTAATAGTCCGTCCAGGTGATTCTGGTGCTGCATTGGTCTGAGTGAAGGAAAGAACCCCAGAACAAAGAAGTGAGTAGAGTGCTAAGCTGCTTTGTTCTGAGGTCACTTACCAAATTCAGTGATTTAAGCTCCAATTTTCACAGCCTTTTGAGGGAAAAGGGACAGAAAATAAAGTCTAGAGCAGTACTGTACAATGAAAACGTAACGTGAATCACATAAGTGATTTAAACATTTTCAGCAGTCACGTGAAAAGAGAAACAGAGGACTTTAATTTTATTAAATGGCATTGTATTTAAAGCAGTATATCCAAAATAATGTTTCAACATGTAGTAACTAACATAATGTTTTACTGAGATACCTTATAGCCTTTTTCCTACTAAGTCTTCAAAACCTGGGGTATATCTGACACGTAAATAACACCGTAATTCAAACCCTAAGTTTTCATCATCTAAATAAAACCATTTATTTTTTAAAAAAATTTTTAATGTTTATTTTTGAGAGAGAGAGAGAGAGAGAGAAAGTGGGCAGCGGGGTGCAGAGAGGGAGGGAGACACAGAATCTGAAGCAGGCTCCAGGCTCTGAGCTCTCAGCATAGAGCCTGATGTGGGGCTCAAACCCATGAACTGTGAGGTCATTACCTGAGCTGAAGTCGGACACTTAACCAACTGAACAACTCTAAATGAAACCATTTATTAAGGTGAAATATGGTTCTACCAAAGCAGGAAGGTTGTGTTTAATGAAAAAAAATATTATACACTGCTTCAGTTTTTAATTTGAATTAATTAAAATTAAATAAAATTAGAAATTCAATTCCTTAGTCTCAGTGATTACATGTGAAGTATTTAACAGACACATGTTCCTAGTAGCTGTTATATGGGACACGCAGGTCTAGAGCCCACATGAGTGGTAGCATCTCAAAGGTGATGCAGGTACCCTCTTGTAAAGCTGAGCCCCTCCCTCCCCTAAGAATTACATCACCAACATGAGGGTGAACAGAAATAAAGCTATATTACTTCCAGAAAGCTGAATGAAAATTTGGCCTCAGTGTTAAGACTGAAAGGGAAGAATCATATCCCTGAGAAATTGTAACCACAAAAGTACTAACCCTTTGCAGATTTGCAGTCCAGATACACATCACTAGAGTGAATCTGTTTCATTGTCATCTCAGACGGGCAGACCAGGCACAAGGCACAAGTAAATGCTCACTAGAGGAACATACCTTAATTGAGGCCTCAAAAAATTCCTGCAGAAGAGCACAAATAAAGACATTGGAGCCACATATTTAAGCACATGATGAAACAAAGCACCATGAAGGAAAGCTAGAAAAAATAGCAGGCAGCAAAAAGGGACTTGCAAAGACCAAATATTGGAATTATCAACACAGATTATAGAGCAGCTAGCTATGATAAAAGGAGTAAGAACAGGTCAAAATATTGGCAGGGGACAACAGAATGAGTGAATGAAAAAGTAACAGATTCGTAATTGAGCCAAATACAATATTTATTTATTTATTTATTTTTTAATTTTTTTTTTTAATGTTTATTTATTTTTGAGACAGAGAGAGACAGAGCATGAATGAGGGAGGGTCAGAGAGAGAGGGAGACAGAATCCGAAGCAGGCTCCAGTCTCTGAGCTGTCAGCACAGAGCCCGACGCGGCGCTCGAACTCACGGACTGCGAGATCATGACCTGAGCCGAAGTCAGCCGCTCAATCGACTGAGCCACCCAGGCGCCCCACAATATTTAGAAATAAACACACAGTAATGGGAATTAAACTCACTTGAGGGACTACAGCTTAAAACCACAATGAGTTCTGCACACATTGTTTATTAGTTGTAAGAGGAAATGTAGTAGCTATGATAGCTGTACATCAGAGAAACTGTGCCATATCTGTACCAGGTGAACAAAATTACTGTCATCAACTGGCAGTGCATCACGTGACTTCAGATATGACATCCTGAGAGGAATGGAGAGCATGAATCAAATCATGAAGAAATATCAGACAAAACCAAATTGATAATTGACGAACGTGGTATAAAGTAACTAGCCTGTATGATTTAAAAATGTCAGTGTCGTAAAAGACAGGAGGTTTGGAACTGTTACAGATTAAGGATATTAGAGACACATGTTAACCAAAAGTAATATATGATTTTGGATTGGATCCTGTAGTAGAGGATAAAAATACTAGAAAGAATAAAGTGGGATAAATGACAGGGTGGGAATATGAATTGTAGAGTAAATTTCTAAAAATATAGTATCAATGTTAAAATTCTTAAATAGCTGTACTCTGGTTATGAAAGCAAATATCCTTCTGCTGAAAAATACAGACATGTTAAGATGTTAAGTCGACATATACAGTTCAGAAAATATAAGTGTGTATATGTTGAGGGAATGATAAAGGGAGTAGACTGCCACATGGGAACGGCTGTACACCAGCAAATGACAACTATTTTAAACACTCGCAGTCCCAAGGATAGGACAAGATATGAAACTACTGAAGACGGCCATTTCTAACTACCATTTGGCAGATGTTATACATTATATTATTTATATAATTATATATTATTTATTACTGTTAAAAATGTATACATGTATATGATATTTTTCTTAAGTTCCATAAATTTAAATTTATATCCCCAGTGGTTCAATGTTATATTTGCCCTACAAAATGATAGAACACATTTTGAACATAAAAGTTAATGAATTCCCTAAGCAATTTCGAATAAAAGGTATAAATTTTTATGAAATTGAGTTAATCTTCCTTGTTTGTTTTTAATTTTGAATCTTCTACAAAATAATTCATGTATCACATTTTCCTGTCACTTCTGGTATAACTTTCTAGCATCAAATAAACCTTGATTCAATTATAGACATACATATTGAGTCATGTAAAATGAGTCTTCTTTGACTAGGTTTACAGAATGTATTCTATTGAGGCCCTATGCAGAAGGATAGTTTAAATCCAGAAAGAACATATTAAAAACTCTTTAGAATTAAACCTCTTCTCTAAAGGCACATAGTACTTTAAAACTTACTGAAGAATTTTTTCATATTTTTAGTAATCCACCAATTTATAAGTGCAAAGATGGTGTTCTATATTTGGCAATATAATCCAGTTTCTTTAAACAATTTAAGATTTTTCTCAAAATTTATTACCTATTTTTAATGATAGAGCAGTTTTTACATTTTTTTATGTGAAGCTTTTGTTTGAAAGCTATGAGCTAAAACATGTGGGTTTTCTAACTCGTTTCTTATGATAGTGTCCGCAACCTAGCCTTTTTCTTTCTGAACACTTTTCAGATTTACTCTGTTAACTCTAGCATATTGTCCTTTCCAGAGTATCATATTTTAACAATTCATGATATACCGTCTAAAGTCTAAACCATTCTCAACTGCTTATCAATAAATGTTAAAACCTTTTGAATCCCATAAAATGTTGGGAACTGACACCAACACAATGTTGCTAATGTTCAGCAGTTTTGGGCACAGACCTATCTCCTATCCCTGTGTTAAATAATACTGAGAACAAAAATAGTTTTATCTACTTGCTTCAGGAAGTACTCCTGACTGTGAAACTACTAAAATAGCTTACTTGCTCAATAAAACTTACTTTAAGATTTCTCATTTCATTGTATCCACCAATCCAAAACTTCTGTCCAAAACCTAGCCCAATTGTACCCAGTTCCCTACCTTTCAAGACCTTGACTAAAGCACATTCCAGCACATTCCAATCCCTTAAACCTTATAATTATCCTGTCTTTTCCCTTGTTTTCCCTCACTATAGTTAATCTAATAAATTTAGCTCCGCTAGTTGACAATAAATAAGCCTACTCATGCTGAGTAATTTAAGGAATAATAATTTAATCAAGAGATTCAGAATCTTACACCTCTGTTTTTATTTGCTGGCTGCTAGTATCTATATGGAAATGCATGCCCAGCCAACCCCTCAAACCTCAAGTCTAAGACTCTTCCACTTTTCCTACCTGTCACCTTCATGTTGTTGCGGGGAGCAGGGGGAGTTATCCTGTTCCTTTTCTGTGCCCACAGCTATTTACTCAGATGGAAATCTTGAAATCGTATTTACATTTTTTTGCTCTTCCAACAGCTAGCCAGTTGCCAAGTCCCATTGCATTTAGATAGAAATAGCAAAGAAAAAGAAACAACTTAATGTTTATCCACCAGTGAGAATTCTTGAAATAACATCATAGACAATGATATAGCTTTATGTTTCAACATAGAAAAAAAAAATACTGTATGATAGTAGGTGGAAAAATACTGTATGATAGTAGTAATTAGAAAATGATACTCATTTTTTATTCTGTTGCTGGCAAACACATCTAGAAATCTGTCTGTACCCCAGGAAAATGAAATTTGGAGTAAAGACAAGAAGTAAATATTTACTCTTTTTTTAAAGAATGGATTTTATTCTGTAATTAGAAAGCACTGTAAGCCTTTTTAGGGGTGGAAATAATGACAGATGAAATAAAAATGCATCTACCAAGTAGATACTGATTTTACAGAAGACTTTTTCTTCCCAGTTTGTTGAAATGTGTGAGTGGGTTGGGCGTTTACTGAAACTTTGAAAAATTTCTTAAATTCTTAGTACCATCCTTTTGGCCAGAATATGGAACTTTTTTTCTACTTAAGCTTCTGAGGTTCCAGGAAATTTTAATTTTGAAGTCTTAGGTAACTAAGCAGTACTGCTCAAAGCATTTTACATGATCACTACACTAACAATGGATTCAGGTGATTTTTTTTTTTTTTTTTTTTTTTTTTTTTTTTTTTTTTTTTACCCACCTACCCTGGCTGATGAGCCAGCATCAGCATCAGGCTCTGTGCTGACAACTCACAGCCTGGAGCCTGCTTCAGATTCTGTGTCTCCCTCACTCTCTGCCCCTCCCCCACTCGCACTCTCTCTCAAAAATAAATATTAAAAAAAAAAAAAAAGAAACATCCATATTACTAAAGGAGTTACTACACTAGTTGACATTTCATGTTTGGTTTATATAATTATAAATAAAATGTACATTTTAAGGAAAGCCAGTTTTAATAGGCTGAAAATGAAGCTGCTCAAGAGATTTCATTAGAAACTAAGCCTTAAGGGTTGAGGTCAAAAAAAGGACATTGCTATTTTGTGATGACAGTATTTGTTAATGTCTCCTGTGGTGCTGTGTCCACGTCGGTGGTCCTTAAATATAATCTGAAATGAAAATGATAGCAGACTCTTACTATGGAGATTTAAAAGGCAGATTTAAATATGGACTATCAATTTAACACCTCCTACCCCATATTGGGTGAAGCTAATTAATTTTAGCTTTCTGGAATTTTGTAACTAATAAGTAGATCCATTTCTGGAGAATATGTGTCATCCTTACCCTCAGACTCAAGCACATTAGGGCATTGGCCTTAAAAAGAAAAACTATATGGTCTTTTTGTTTTATGAAAATTTGGGGGTGGGAAGTTAAGGATAAGTCAACTCTTAACATTGTGATGATTTTAATAGCTTTATTCAGAAACTTATCCAGTTTGAGAAATCCAACATTAAGTACTGACTATTATAATTTGCACACCTTTAGAAGATATTGACATCTTTTTTAGTAATACTAAGGATTATAGTCCTATTTGTCTTGAACTTCTGAGGTAAATTTATAGATGTGCTAATTTCCAGGATTCTATATTATCATTTAATTTTACTTACCTATTATTCCTGTGTTTTTTCACTTAACAAATGTTTACTGATATCTACCATGTGTCAGACATTTTTCTGTGTATTAGTGATATAACAGTGAACAAAATAGTCAAAATTCCTGTCCCCATGAGGCTTACTTAGTAGAAGGAGGCAAATAAGTATGTCAAGTGTTAAGTATTATAGAGAATAATAAAGGGCTAAAGGAGAGTGAGTGGTGCCCAGAAGGAGGGATGATTGGAAATTTTGAGTAGAAAGGAAATTACTACTGAGAAGCTGTCATTTGAGCAAAACGACCTTAAACAAGTGAGGAGCAAAGGCAGCTATCTGGGGAAGAGCATTCCAGACCTAAGAAATGTGCAGAGTGGGAGTGTGCTGGAGGAGGTAGAGGAACAGGAAGCAGTCAAGTTTAAGGACTTTAGCTTTTACTTTCAGATGCAAGATTGTGAGCAGAACAATGACATGATGTTCTCAAGGGATCACTTTGATCACTGTGTTGCATATAGGCCAGGGCTTGGCACACGTTTTCTGTAAAGGATAAGATAGTAAATATTTTATGCTCTGTGGGGCACACTGTTCAACTCTGCTGATTGCAACATGACCGCTGCCATAGATAATACATTATGGATGGCTGTGGCTGTGTTCCAGTAAAACTTATAAAAACAGGTGACGGGCTGAATGTAACTCTTAGGTTATAATTTGCCAAACCTTGAGATAGGCCATTATAAACCCAAGGACAAAAACAGGTTGCCAGAAAGCTTTTGGAGTAATCCAAGGGAGAGCTTGGGGTGGTGCAGGTGGCAGGAAGTGGTCAGATGCTGATGTATTTTGAAGGTAGAACCAGTAGGATTTGCTGAGGAATCTAGTATAAGATAGGAGAGAAAAAGGAGTCAGGGGTTATTTCTATGTTTTTGTTTTTGTTTTTGTTTTTTAATGTTTATTGTGAGAGAAAGCACACGTGTGAGTAGGGGAGAGGCAGAGAGGGAGAGAGAGAATCCCAAGCAGGCTCCACAGTCAGCACCCCCTGCTGATGTCTATGTTTTTTAGTATTTTAATTAGAAAATGATACTTAATATTATATATTTACTTATTAGATAACATCTAGAATAATTATCTTTAAAACCAATATTTGTAGCTATTAAGGTTATACATTTTTTCCTTGAGCCTGTTTGACTTTGCTTAGTTTATGGTATTACTTCATAAGTTGGAAACTAACAAGATAACTTACTAACTTCTTAGTCTATGGTTAGTCATTGCACATTTTCTCATTAGATTTCCCTTAAGGCTGAGAGCAAGTGTGGTATGTGGTATGTGAGGTTAGGGCATTACCTCATGGTCAAGAAAGCAGGCAAAATAAAGATGTGAGCCTGTTAGCTATCTGTGCATAGCTCTAAATAAGATTTATCAATCCAATGAAAATAATATATAGAGCCTACCTTATTCTGTTAAATGTTTAAAATGAATAGTTTTTAGAGTGCCTGGGTGGCTCATTGGGTTAAGTGTCCAACTTTTGATTTCGGCTCAGGTCGTGATCTCATGGTTTGTGGGATTGAGCCCCATGTTGGGCTCTGGGCTGACAGCACTGAGCCTGCTTGGGATTCTGTCTCTCTTTCTCTCTCTTTCTCTCTTTCTGTGTCTCTCTCTCCCTCTCTCTCAAAATAAATAAATACACATGAAAAAAATAAAATGAATAGTTCTCGATAAAGAGAATACAAACTATTACATAAGGACCTTGGACTATACTTACTGACTTCATTGTGTCTCACACTACCACCATTCTTCAAAGCACAGTTACCTTCAATCCACTCTTTCTGCACACCTAGTCAGCTGCTAAGGGACTGTAGCCAGATTGACCCTCAGATCTCACCTGCATGACATCTCACATGAATTGCTGTACCTTTTAACTAGTACTCCACTCTAATCCACACTACCCAGTGCTATTAGCTTAATTGTCCTGAAGCGGTGATTATCGAGTTTATGCATGCATCTGAGTCTCCTGAAGGCTTGTTAAACATAGATTACAAAATTTTTGATTCAGTGAATCTGAGGTCAGACTCCAGAATTTTCTGAGCATTCTGATCTGGGAGCCACAGTGTGGAAACCACTATTCTGAAGTACTCTGATAATGCCATTCCTTCAGTAGAAACCTTAAGTTCCTCTACCCTTATCATCTGACAGATTCAGACTAGGATTGATGGACTACCACTATTTAATCCATCCTTCAAATATGTAGGATTTTTCCATACATTTTCTGAACATGACCATCTTTTCCACCTTTACTTTTTAACTATTTGTCCTTGAAATGTCACAACTAGTTTCTGTTGTCACCCTGCCCATGTTCATCACCCAGAATCCTGACTATCTGATGTTTACTTTAAACCTGACCTTCTGATTTGAACCTTCAAACATGTGTGGTCTCTTTTTTTCCTTTGAATTCCCATAACATTTACTTGTTATCACATTACCTTACTCTGTCTTAATTTATAGTCATTTATATATCTTATCTCTGTTCTACTCTTTCTTAAATAATCTCTGTGCCCAATATGGGGCTCGAATTCATGACCTCTAGATCAAGAGTCACATGCTCTAATGACTAAGCCAGCCAGACACCCTTTTATAGCTCCTTCAGGCTAAGAAAATGTTACATAAGTATATTTTTCTGTCTCCCTCAAAACAACAATTTGTAGAATTAAACTACTTTTTTTATTTGTTATTTTTTTCTCTTTTTAAAAAATGTTATTAAAGTATCATAAAATATTAATATACCTAGCATCTTGTAGCTTCTTGCTTACTTTATCTGTTGAATGAAATCCATTGTACCTTCTAAGTCCCTACTGACTTCCTTTTCTTATTTGGTTCAATTGCTTTCTGATTCTGCTGCTCATCTATAATGTTATAATTTCTCTTCACTGGACTTTTGATGCATTATAAACCATATCTTTTTTCTTGATTTCTTCCCCCAAGCCTCTGGCTTTACTTGAGCTTAAAAAAAAAAAAAAAAAAGACATGCTTTGTATGAAATACATATCAGAAAACACCTATATGTCTGAAAACTATTTTGTTCTCAGTTGATATAATTGATGGGTTGTTTGGTTATGCTTAGAATTCTGTATAAGAAGTTATTTCTTTTAGAACTTTAAAGGCATTGCATCATCTTCTGTCTTTCATTTTTAACTGGTGAGATATCTAATGCCAATGTATTTCTTCTTTTGAAGCTAACTTGGTAAGCTCTCTTTTCTCCACTTTCCTTTTGGGAGCTTATGTTCATTAGTTGCTGGATATCTTCAGTTGATCATTTGTCTTATCTATATTTCATATTTTATGCCTACCATTTTTAGTCTGGATTCTTAAGTATGTGTTCAGCTTTATCTTCAGACTATATCCTGAATTTTTTATTTCATATAACAAAGTCTTACTTTCCTCAAGTACTTTAGTATTCTGGTCTTTTTCAAACATCTTTGTTTTATGGATGTGTAATATCTTCTCCAATATCTGAAGGTTTTATACATTTTTCGTAATGGTTTCCTTTAAATAAAATCACAATTCTGTTTGTCTAGGAACAGTTCTGTTTATCTTATTCTTTCTCCTTCATGCTGATATTTTCTATATATATCTGATAGTGTATTCATATTTATGTTAATTTATATTTAAGTGTCAGAAACTAGGAGGCCTCATCATGAGAATTCTGTGATTGAGGTTTCTAGTGATCCTTAAATTTATATTTTATAATAAATAGGAGGGAAACCAGTTTTACTGGAAAGCTTTTAAATGTGGCTTTTCATCTTCCAGATTTTTGTTGAAGTCTCTAATCACCTGATGGCCTTCTTCCCATTCTATTTGCTGTTAAAAGATTGCTCCTGGCTTTATTCCTCTACTCTAGCTTTAATGAGGTTCTGGGAAGGACAAGGAACAAATGACTGTGCCCAGTCTGTCATCTTGAACCAAAAAACTTTTGTTCTCAACAGATTGAAATAGTCCTTCATGGTTAAGTACTGTAAATTTATAATATTTTACTTGACAAATAATAAGTTTGTGAATTGATAGCTTTATTTGATTTAAATCTACCCATCAAATACTACCATACCTTGGTGATCACCAACTATATTTGGCTTCAGATACCTGAGCAGAAGAGAGACTAATGTATTAGCCAGCTGTGAGTTCATTAATTTACCACAGGAAGCACAACTATCAAAGAAACTAGAGGCCTGGGTTAGTGAACTCTCACAAGAGACAAAGAATCTGTATGGAAAATCAGATTTATAGTCACATAGTTTCTAGGTAGGCATGGAGTCAGAAAGAGGGCCTCATTGATCTTACTGGCTGGTAAAATCCAGCTGAGATAGCCTAATGTCTTGTGTCTCTTGTCAAGTGAGGTTGCCATGCAGACCAGAAAATTAGGTATTGACCAGAGCATCATTTTTCTTGGATTTTGCTTGAGATCCCGAGAGTTTCTTGATATCAAAGTTCTTTTTCTAGGTGATGATAAAAGCTCAACTAAGAATAGTGAAGTTAATTAGGTATAAGCTTTCTAAGTTCTCTGGAGTCTATGCCAAAGCCAGTCTAGGTAATTTGTGAAACTTCTCAGCCACGAATATGCAGATTCTTGCTTAAGGTTGCTAACTCCTAAAACATCAGCAATCACATGTAGATTTCTCTCTATTTTTAATTCTCAGAAGGTCAGTCTATCCTGTCATTGTATACCTCGGGCAGATATCATCTTATTGTCACTTACAAAGAAACTGACACCTCCGTTTTCTATCTCCAACTTTAGTATTTTTTACTATACCCACCAAACTATTTTTTTTACATGAAAAAATTAAGTAGTGGAAAACAATTGTTTTCTATTCCCTTTTTTTATTTGACTATCCTTGGTCAATTAAGACTAATAAATAATATGGGGAACTTGGGTGGCTCAGTTGGTTGGGCAGCCGACTGCAGCTCAGGTCATGATCTCACGGTCTGTAAGTTCAAGCCCTGTGTCGGGCTCTGTGCTGACAGCTCAGAGCCTGGAACCTGCTTCAGATTCTGTGTCCCTCGACCCCTTCCCCACTTGTGCTCTGTCTTGCTCTGTCTCTCAAAAATAAATGTTAAAAAAAATATAGAAAAAGACTAGTAGATAGTAAATCTTGTTAATTTAGAGTTTACTAATAAGTTTGTGATTATTTCTACAAGTTATATGCTAATGCTTACCTTTGTAACTCCTTTTTATAAATTTTATATGGCCGGTGGATAACACAAATGAAATTAAGAACATTCTTTCTTGGAGCACTACATAATTTAGCACCTTTGAAATATCTTAAACTTACTTAAATGTAATCAGAACTCAACACCAGTTATACTGGCTCTTAAAATTAATCACTATAAAACTCATTGTTTAGTGTAAAACATCTGACAAGTGTTATCTTTATTAACCAGATATAGTTTGTGTATTCATAAAACACAATAAAACTATTTCCTTTAGAATTTTGATTTTTAATGTTCACCAATTCTTTCTTTCCCTTTTACTTGGCTCCCCCAGTGAAATTTAACAAAATATTGATTTAACTATATGCTATTTGTTAATTTTTTTTTTGATTCATTTTATTTAAAGATAGCAAGTGAGTGGGGGAAGGGCCGAGGGCAAGAGAGAGAGAATATCTTAAGCAGGCTCCACAGGGCTCCATCCCATGACCCTGGGATCTTGTCCTGAGCCAAAATCAGACCCTCAACCAACTGAGCCACCCAGATAACCCCATTTATTAAATTTTAAGATAAATATACAACTTTGGTTTTTATTACATATTTAAAATTTTTTTCTGCTTTTTTTTTTTTTTTTTGGAAGTATATTGCCAGTACCTCTTTTTTTATTGAGATGTAATTTGTTAGTATCTCAAAGGTTTTTATGTGTATATATTTCATATGCTTTAAGTCTGTTTGACAGTAAAACAGTGATTAACTGGGATTTTACTTCCAAAATCTTTCAGTCCAACCTGTTTTTCTATCCTGACAGCTCACGTTTTCACTCAGATTGTCTCCTGACTTAGTGAACTTCTATCTACTCTCAATCCCCTCTGCCAGTCTACATTCCACTCATGTTATTCCCTTTCTTGAAATCATTTGATAAATAATTCCTAATCATATCACAATAAAGTCAAGCTCCTTAGCCTATGTACAGTTAAGATTTACATGTCTATTCTAAATATTCAGTAGTATCAAGACCCTAAGCAGAAATCAGAGTTAGCATAATCAGGGGCAACCATGAGACATAAAGTGGCATTCTAAATAGTCCAGATGTCTGTTTTTGTCAGACAAAATATTTGCCTTAAAGTTTAAAGTTCATTCTCCATGGCACATGAATTTTCTCAAAGGCCTTCTCTATATATGCATATGTAATATAAGAATTCATTATATAAGTTAAGTACAGATATAGAGTGTAATTAATTCTGAGTTGATTTCAGGTGAAGGTATAACATGATGACTTAATTGTGGCTTAAATCAACACTACATGTTTTAAAAATATATTTGAAGTAGAAGTTGTGGTTTATCATAGTTAATAACCAAAGTTATTTTAGTGTCAGTCAGCACACATTAACAGTGACATACGGGGGCGCCTACGTGCCTCAGTTGGTTGAGCATCTGACTTCGGCTCAGGTCACGATCTCATGGCTCGTGAGTTTGAGCCCTGCGTTGGGCTCTGTGCTGCCGGATGCTTTGGATTCTGTATCTCTGTCTCTCTCTGCCCCTCCCCTGCTCACTCTCTCTCTCTCTCTCAAAAATAAATAAACATTTTTAAAAATGACATAACAATTTAAAAGGAAAGAGGAAATACATAATATAAAATTTATCAGGTATATTTATAATGGTTGCTGTTACATGAAAAATAGAGATTTAATTGCACTTTCTGTTATTCATCTGTTTGATAATAAGTGAGAAGAGATGGAGGAAGGGTTGACCATCATGTCAGTAGTCAAAAGTATCTTGTTTTATTCATGCGCTCCAGATATCCTTTCCTGGGTCTTAATTTTGATCCTTTTTGTGTGGCCACCTTATCAGAAAAAAAAAATGTTTTTATCTGAACCCTTATTTTAATTTTTCATTGTTAACAGTACTCTTTAGTTTAATTAGAACTTTTATATGTCTTTATGAGGAACAACAGAAATTTCCTGAACAGTTAATTTTAGAACACAATCCTTAAATGAAATATCCAGTGATTTAAATTTATTTTGAAGGTCAAACCAAGTTCAAAATACTTAATTATAGGGGCACCAGGGTGGCTCAGTCTGTTAAGCATCTGACTCTTGACTTTGGCTCAGGTCATGATCTCACAGTTCATGGGATCAAGCCCTACATCGGGCTCTGTGCTGAGGGTAGAGCCTTCTTGGGATTCTCTCTCTCTCTTCTTCTGCCCGTCTACCCCACTTGCACTCTTTCTTTCTAAAATTAAAAAAAAAAAATCAACAAAATATTTAATTACAATTTTTTAGATAACTGTATAAAGACATCCATAGATCTCCTAGATATCCATGATTCAGGTAAACAGCTGGAAGATGGCAGATGGTGAGGAGAAAAGCCCCCTCTGTTGATTGAGTGTGGAATCATCACTTGGATATAATATATTTGCATGCACTTATTAACCAAAACTCTTCTGTGGACATATACCACTTTATATCAATATAAACATAATGATATATACATTACATATAAAAATAGCTATAAAGAGTTGTTACATACTGTGTGTATGGATTTGTGATCTAGTGTCATTTTTCAACAACATAGAAAACTAACAATGACTACCTTTTAATGTTATTTTAGAAGGTTTGTGTCAAATCTACAGCCTTTAAAAATGGTAAACATGTAAAATAACATGATAGGAAAAATGAGATACATTTTTTTGTGGTGGGCCAAACAATCAGTGGTGATAAGACAAATTAAAATGTCACTGAATGGTTTATTAGACCTCTATGGAAAAATAAGTTGATTTGACTGACTTCTGCCATTTCAGCCTCTGTTTTAAAATCCCCGTTCTGGGGGCGCCTGGGTGGCTCAGTCGGTTAAGCGGCCGACTTCGGCTCAGGTCATGATCTCGCGGTCCTTGAGTTCGAGCCCCGCATCGGGCTCTGTGCTGACAGCTCAGAGCCTGGAGCCTGTTTCAGATTCTGTGTCTCCCTCTCTCTGACCCTCCCCCATTCATGCTCTGTCTCTCTCTGTCTCAAAAATAAATAAACGTTAAAAAAAATTAAAAAAAATAAAATAAAATAAAATCCCCGTTCTGGCCCTGAGATTTCTAACTCAGTGGTGTTTTGAATCCCGAAATATCTTTCAGTATGGAAAGGAGTAATGGAACTTTTATTTTTAAAGTTTAGAACATTGTAACAACGTGGAGAAGGTTGAAGAACTTTTCTCAAACATGTTTATACTTGTAGGGTTAAGCTCATAAAATACTTAAGCCATAGAAGATACTGTTCTTGTTTTTAAAATAATTGTTAACAGGCGTTTTTTGCACAAGTCCCAGCCTGTCCCTCTCTTCATTTCTGAAACATTCAAATGGATTATTTTTATTTAAGGGTATATTACTGTTTAGCACATATCATATTACTGAATTATACACATTTGAATTTCGCTAAATCCATTTGTGTCTGAATTTCTAACTGAACCAACATGAATTCTCTCCTTGGTGAGTTAGAAAGTGCACCAGGTTGAGTTGTCACACAAAGAAAACTTTTATTTGCAGCAGATAAGGAGATCATGTGGAATGGCTTCCAAATCTGTGACTCCCCAAGAGAGGGTGAATGAGTACCCTTTGTTTAAGGTTGGGGTGAATATTTAGATATGGAAGCCTTGTAGTCATATGTAGAGGAAGCATAAGGTCACACATGAACCTTAAGAAGACATGTCTATACATATCTATATGTATAGACATGTCTATACATATGTTATATGTGATGTAAATGAGGCTAAGGCTCCTCCTTGGGCAGACGTTCAGTATTATAATGAAGTAAAGGTAATTGCTGGTCATTCCAGGGATCACTTCTTGGTGCATCTGTGCAGGCACAAGTCAGGGGTTTAGCTCAAATGGTCTGGGTGATCTAGTCCAGTGGGAGGTCTTGTCAGGGCAGTCACCATCACCTGGGGGTGGTTTCCAGTTTCATTTGCCTGAATTGAGAGGTAAGCAAGAAAGAAGTGCTTAAGGAAAAACATAAGACAGAGATTAGTGAATATAAGCTAGTGGGCAGTAAAGGTCAGGTCTTGGGGTCTAGGTGGTGACACTTTGACTATAGAGACATAAAAATAATGAATATAGACACAATAGTCATGATACCGATGTCTAAGCCATTATTTTCTTTACTACTATTGGACATATACTTTAAAAATCTTAATATTAGTTGTTTTTCTTGAGACCACTTGAGCCGCTCTTAAGTATGTTCTTTATCATGGGTTCAGTTATACCTTGAAGAAGGGGGAAAAAAAAAGAAAGAAAATTAATATTAACTGCCACTTTGCACGGAGATTTTGGTATACCTCATTTGGTCTTTAGAATGACCCTGTACAGAGGCAATCTCTCCATTTCACAAGCATAGTCTCAACAGTTCACATTTGCCCATTCACTTGGCAAGGAAGTGGCCAAATGATATTTGACACTGTTTGTCAGACACCAGAGTCTGGGTTCTTCCTTCACCATACTGGACATTGTAGTTATACTTCATATTCATGATCTATGCAAGTCTCTCATTTTGACATCCTTGGAATCTTGTCAGATTTTAGTTACATTAGAAAAGGTACTATTTAGCAATACAATTTTTAAATAAAATACCCCTTTTAAAAAATTTTAGCTTACTTTGGCAGCTATTTTAAATATGAATGCCAGGTTCACTGATGGATACTTTAGAGTACTCAGACTTATCTAATGGGAAAAGTGACAAATTGAATACAGGCATACCTCGTTTTATTGTGCTTTGCTTTAGTAATGCACTTTGCAGATACTGCATTGTTTACAGATTGAAGGTTTGCAGCAGCTCTGCCTGAGCAAGTCTGCTGGTGCCATTTTTACAACAGCATTTCTTCAATTCATGTCTGTGTCACATTTTAGGATTCTCACAAAATCCCAACTTTATTATTATTATCATATTTGTTATGGTGATCTGTGATCAGTGATTATGAGTTGCTGAAAGCTCAGGTGATGGTTAGATTTTAGCAATAAAGTATTTTTTAATTGAGGTATGTATATTGTTTATTTAGACATAATGCTGTTGCACACTTAGACTACAGCTTAGTGTAAGCATAACTTTTATATGCGCTGGGAAAACAAAAACAATTCATTTTATTTGCTTCATTGCAATATTGGCTTTATTGAGGTGGTCTGGAACCTAACCTGCAATATCTCCAAGGTATGCCTGTAATTCTGTTACTTTGAAGCAAGATCTGTAGTGGAGGTGAGAATAAAATATTGTGGAGCAGAGTAAATGACTAATGACTTTCCTCTCTGTGATTCTCCTCTGTTAGACTGAACTCTCATCTCAGCACAGCACCCAGCTATAATCTTGAGTGCTAGTAACCATAGGACAGGAGATAAACATTTGTTCAGACGCCACTGCTTGAAGCCATTTTGGTTTTTGTTAGAGAGCTTTGACTTTTCCTTCTAGACTTTTCTGTTGAGAAAGAGAGAAAAAAATATGAAGGAGGCCCTTGATGGGGGACAGTAGATCATCATTAGATTGGTGGTTCTTGTTTATGAAAGGAAGAGATTGCTTCTTTATTAAAGAAGAAATAAAAAAAAAAAAAAAAGATTGCTTTGTCCAGTTTGGTATTGAGCAATTCAGAAATAAATGTTTGAAGTACAGTGGAAGGGATTAGAGTAGATAAGATTTAGATTATCTTATATGTATGTAACATATCTAAAACTTTACGTAACAAGTCTTGTATTTGTATAAACTATAACCTAAAGGCTATTCTCAGAAAACCATGTGATAGCCCCAAAATAAAGTGTATTAGAACCCTTGTGTAATAAATTGAGCTACAGATTCAGCTTAATTTTATGTTTTAAGAGAAAATAGCATTTATTGATGACGATAAGAGAGTTGGTAAAATTAGAAATCAACAGTGTATTTATTTTCTTAATCAGCTATAGGATTATGATATTAGTCTCCTAACTGCATGTGAAATTTCTTGCCATTGTCAATTTTGGTTAAAATATGCAGAAATCAATAGACTGGAAAGAAGTTGCCTTGTAAGATAAGGATTTTCTTCTGTAATGAACGAAGGGCCCTCTGAAGTTTAGAAGGTTAGAATCCTTTATTAGCTGCAGCATATATAATTTTTCAATCAGATACATTATATTGTATCTGTTGCCCCAGCCTTTTCTGAATGGTTTTAATAAACGAATATTTCCTTAGATATTATTTATCAGATATATGTGTATATGGATAGAGGACTCTGTAAGCTAATGAAAATACTCTATTTGGATAAAACTAGTATGGAGTCTGACAAAAATGTTAAACAATCAGTCTCTTTAAGAGTTACGTTTTTCTTTATGATTGATTCATTTTGGTGTATGATTTATTTTTAATTCAAAATTTAAATACTAATCTAAAATTCAAGCAATATCATATTAGTAAATAACAATTTTGTATTTAAAAAAGTAGCAGCCTTTTCAATAGCATTCTTAAAAAGAAAAAAAAAATCTCAAAAAACTCTCAAATTTGAGCTGTCCTGAAAATTGGATTCTTAGAAAAGTACAACTTAATTATAATCAATTCTGATTACTTTGGTTTTTTTTGTTTGTTTGTTTTGTTTGTTCTTTTGTCTTCATCAGGGGAACTTTTTATCTGTTTTGTTTTAGCACATATCTGACACTCCATGTTTAAATGCTTTTTCTATTTCAAATTAAACTAGCCTCTCTCTCTCTCTCTCTCTCTCTCTCTCTATATATATATATATATATATATATAATGTATATATATAATCTTGGCTTTTAAGTATATATATAATATATATATATATATATTATATATATATACACATAATCCAATGTAATCCTGGCTTTATATATATATATACTTATATAAGCCAGGATTACATTGGAGACATTCATTTTTTTAAATATCCTATTATTTGGTAATTTATAAGGGTACTGAAAGAGTGGACTTTGGAGAAGGACCTAGATTTCAGTCCTATCTCTAACACTTACTGACCATGGCCATTATTTGGTTAACAGTCTTTTAGATAAAGTATTGATAGTCCATTTCAAGAAAGAAAATATCTCACCATAGTCCTTTATTTGCTTTTATAGATCAGTGTACTGTTACCCGGACGTACCTGTTCCTTCACAAATTCTGGTTCTTTAGTGCAGCATACTATTTTGGTAACTGGGCCTTTCTTGGGGTAAGTACTGTTGTCATACCTAGGGATGATTTGATCCTTAATTTCCCATTTGTATCACAGTAATGACATTGGATTTTAAATTCATTACTTTCTGAGTGATTTTAGATTTAAGAAGTAACATGTAACTTATTTAAATTTATAGGTATTCTTGATTGGATTAATTGTATCCTGTTGTAAAGGGAAGAAATCAGTCATTGAAGGAGTAGATGAAGATGATTCAGACATAAGTGATGATGAGCCCTCTGTCTATTCCGTTTGACAGCCTCTGTCGTAGGGGTTTTATAAGGCTGACTGAATGTCTGTTATGCATTTTTAAAGTGTTAAACTAATATTAGGATGAACTGACTAGCTTTCATCGAAAATGGGAGCATGGCTATTAAAAAAAACTATATTTTTTATGTTATCTGAAGTAACATTGTATCATAGATTAACATTTAAAATTGCTATAATAATTCTATGTAAATATAAAACTATGGATTTTGTGAAGGAATGTTTGTGGAAATTTTTTTTTTCTCTAGTGTATAATAGTGTTGAATTGATTAAAAATCTTCCAGAACTAATATTCCCTTTTGTCACTTTTTAAAAAACATAATAAATCAATTGTATCTGTGCCTTTGGGTCTCTAGAGTAATGTGGAATTCTGAAGTGTCTATAAGTGATTGTCTAAAAATAATACTCACAAAATAGCTGACAAATAAATGTTACTCCCCTCTGCAACTTGTTTTTCTGTTTTGTACATTAAATCAGTAGTGCCATTCAAATATATTTCATGAACAGATTTCAGGCTACCTAGTGCTATGAGACCGTGGCATTCCAAGATGTGTTCTATTGTTCAGATATTAATCCATGAGATATCTTACCACCTCTACAGGAATTAAGGCCTATACATTGTTGTAGGTAGCCCACCTCAACATTTGCCTTCCAGCATAAATGTGAGCGTTGTCAAGAATAATTAACCTTGAAAAAAATCATTTTACTGATTAGTTTAATACATTTGACATTTCTGGCTTTAAAGGTTTTTTTTTTCATTCCAAAGATTTATAATTTTCAAAAGGTATAAGGAATGTTACATAATACTGGTATTTTGAACACATTTTGGATAGTGAGAAATCATCACAAACAATATTGTAAATCAGAACTCATAAAAAGCACAAATTAGAACTCTTAAAAAGCCCATCTTTGAAGTAAAATACCATTAACTTTCTGAAAAAGTCTTAGGAATTAATAGCCATCTCCCACTAAATTCTTCTTGCCCTTAATTTTTGTGCCACTCTCTTTTGTTCTCATTCTTTGTCTGTCCAGATATACCTTCACAGCCTTCATGTTTGGCTTCTTCATGCACCCTTAAAGTTATTTACCGAATTTCATTCCCTTTGTTTTTATTTTATATTTTCTTTCTAGATAATCTCCTGTACCCTGGGCTTCCATCTATATTGTTGGATTATATCATATCATTAATATATTTATTATTTTTTCCTAAGCTTCAAATTTTACTTACCTGTTAACTAGAAATGAGTACTTCAATTGGAACTTGAACTTCTCACTTTTCTGAGCACACCAAGCCTCCTTCTCTATTGTTTTTGTTTGTTTTGACAAATGGCACCAGCATATACCTGATTGCCTAAAGCAGAGATCAAGCAGAACCCCTTATCTCCTGTGTATACCTGACTCATCAGTCAAGTATTTGATTTCTACTTCTTAACTATCCTTCCATTTGTCCTCTCTTCTCCATTCTTACTGCCAGTCACTTTGTTATGGACGGAGTTGTGTTCCTGAAAAATTCTTGGGTTGAAGTCCTAACTTCCAGTACCTAAGAATATGAGTGTATTTGGAGATGGGGCCCTTTAAAGAGGTAAGTTAAGGTGAAAAGAGGCCAGTATGTGGAGCCCCAATTCAGTAAGCTGGTGCCTTTATGAGAAGAGGAAGAGAGACATCAGGGATATACACAGAGAGAGAAAAGACCATATGAGGCCATCTGCAAATCAAAAAGAAGACTCTGGAGAATCCAACCCTGCTGCACCCTGATCTTGGATTTCTAGCTTCCAGAACTGTGAAAAATAAATTTCTAATGTTTAAGCCACACAGTCTGGGGGTTTTTGTTATGACAGCCCTAGCAGAGTAACACAAAGTACTTGAACTTTCTCACTGGATTTTGTGCCAAGCCCTGACTCCTTTCAGTCTTACCTTGATAATACAAATCAGATTATTCCATTACTTTGCTGTGAAAAGTTTTCATTTACTTTGGAATGAAATCCTTTTTCGTCATGTGACACGTAAAGCCTTTCTGGTATGTTTCTTACCTGACTGTCCTGCTTTCTGTGCTATCCTCACACTGATCACATGAGCCAGGTATCTCACCATTATCCAAGTGGCTGATTTCTCAGATCTCTTGTCTGTTGAACTGTTCTTCTTCCTATGATACCCTTCCCTTCCTTTTATCTCCTAAGAAAATCCTTATTCTTGAAATCTCCTCTGGTACTCTTTCCCTAAGTCTTTCAGGCAGTTAGGTGGTCTTTACTCACATGGCACCCTGTGGAGTGTGATGTCATTTATTGCTTTCATGTGTGCTGCCTCTGGAAGGTAAGTCCTTGAACACCTGTCTGGGTTTTCAAGTTCGTCCCTGGTGCCTAGAATAGTTCCTTGCACTTGGAAGGCACTCAGTTGACAGGCAAATTTGTTAGTTAGAATCTTTAAGTCTGAATACATGATTTAAGCCTATATAAACCATTAGGGTAAGGGGAATGTATGTTTGGCCTACTTTTAAGATTTATTTTGCTTTATTATGAAAATATTGCCCTATTTGTCTTGAATACTAAATATACATTTTGTTACTGCTAGGGTTAGTTTCTGTTGTTATTTGTGTCAGAGCAACTGTTAGCTTTTCATTTGGCTAGTTCTATTTTTTAAATATGTTTTTTTTTTCTTCTTAGATTCTATAAATTTGCTTCTTGCCTATTTAGAAGTTTACTTTAACAAAGTTTCCCCCGACCCCTCAGTCATGGAATGGCTTTAACTTTATATTTTATGACGCTGATTGGAGTTTTGTGACTTCACTAATGAAGGACATACTTTCTCTGAAGTCCTCTGAAAATGCCTAACTTAGAGATCATCCCTAGTGATGCCTTTCTAAAAAGTCAAGGCCCTCTTATTCCATGCAAACTTCAAACAAGTAATTAATTTGTTCAGACATGCAGCAGGGAACTGGCAAAATGAGGACCCTGGAACTGACATCTGTCACAGTGCCACTATGCCAAAGGCAATAAAAATGCATATTCTTTTTTTTTTTTTTTTTAAGTAAAAGGGAAAGAAAAGTAGGAGCTCCAGGAAAACAACATGGATACAAGAATGCTTAAAGTATACTGCTGAACTTTTCAGTGAATATACATAGTTACAGTAATATACTGTTTTAGAATTAATCCATAGAGCACAGTAGACATTGATTATGGTGCTGCATGTAAATATCAACCTTGACACTGTAAAAAGACAGCTGTTAAAAATTAGAAGATTGAAAGGAGGTGGAAGAAGACCTAAGGGGAGAGGGCATTTATATCCTTAGTTCACAGGAGATTGGTGAGGGGTGGAGGACGTGAAGAAAGGAGAGAGACTGTCTCTGATAGAGGAGGCAGAGAAGAAAGAAAAAAAAAGTTATAAAGGTAACCAACAAAGCATGATAAAAACTAATAACTTGGGGGTTGAGGGAAGAAAAGAAAGCAAGGAGAAATGGTCTCAAGCAGGCAAAGTTCTTTTTTACCATGGAAAGTCAGTAGATGTTTAAGATGGATAAACTTAGAAATAGCAATATGTTAAAATGTAACAAATAAAAGATTAAAACAATGAGGTATTGTTTAAAAGAAATCTTATCAGAAGATAAAATAATCATTGCAATTATACGTAAATGTATCTTTGAATTTCCTGGCAGCAAAGACAAAAAGACTATGATGGATGATGAAGTTTTTACACCGGATAAAAGGAAGCACTTAATTTTTCCTGGAGTTAATTTTTTCTGGCACCAGAATTTAGAAGGAGGTTACATTGTGAATTCTTACGTAAAGAATGTTAACAATGAACAAATGTCTTTGCTAAAATTTAAATAGGAAGGCCTATTCAAGGAGACAGAATTTGGGATCAACAGAAGGAAATATAGTGGGCTATCAGTCAGCCTCACAATGAATTAGCTATATGTGCACATCATTTATTCATTCCACTCAGCAACTATCCAAGCTCCTACATATACCAGGTGTTGGATGACAGCTGCTGATTTTCTAGGATTAAAGAAGAAGAGTCCCTATCCTTTCAGAACTTGGTCTGGGAATTTGTAGCTAGCTGAGTGGTTCTTGGCAGTAACTGGACCTTATCAATATTTACTAAAGTTGTATGTATCTGATACCATGAATACATTTTTAAAAATCACTTTTGTCAGGTTAGAATTACAATGGAAAACGCTCCAGTAACTGTAATGGTCACATCTCCAAATCACAACGTATCCTCTCTCCACGTAATCATCAGAAGGCTACTTGTGCATGGAACTGAAGTGGTGTGAGGTAAGTACTTTTAAGGGGCATTTCAGGTATTTGGTGTTGCTCGATTAAGTACCCTTTTTTTCAGCAGAGACCACTTCCAAAGTGACCGGTTTGCTCAGTTTGTCAGATTGTTGTGCTGCCTAGGACACAGGCCTAGACACATACCTCTGTGTTTAACTGAATTTCAGTTGACACATTATCCTATAACCACCCATAATCTTCAATTGTGATTTTACAGGGCATGTCCAAACTTTCCTCTCAGAACAAAGCCAATAAGAAAATATTAAGTCATAATTTAAGGATAATTCTGTGGAGAAGTAAGCTGGTACAGTCAGGGATATAGCTTTCTGTATGTTTCCCTCTTTGGCTTTTATTTGCTTCAGCTCTACATTGAAGCTGCTGGACGGTACTCAAATCAATGTTGAGCTCCTTGACAGGTGTATAAAGCGATGTCTTCTGTACATTTTTGATAGATGAGCAGGCAACAAAGTTAATACTTGGAGAAATTAGGGAGAACTTAGAGCTGTTTCATTTCCACATCAAGAGCTAGAGTATTTGTAGGCCAAGATAAAATGTGTATCTAAAATAAATGATTGTCATGTTTGTACAAAGTTCATTCAATGTCTACCCAACTAGTGGTTACCATATGCCAGAAGCTATTGTGGACCTTATTTTAATATTTAATGAAAAACCCCATCATATTTGGTAATATCTAATGTCCTCACCAGTTCTAGTTCCTCTTTCTACTATACTCATTGAAATTTTAAAGACCTCAGGGGTATGTGTGTGTGTGTAAATATTTATACGAACATGAACAAAATCTCATTGGATGTAAGGGAAGTAAAAGAATAAGGGAAATGTAATGTTTATTTTTGATGTATACAAGAACTCAAGTGCTGACAAAACTATAATCAAGTCTGAAAAGTCTTCTGTAATGGACATACTTAGTGAGTCATTAACACTAACCAATATTTTTGGCCTGATATGTATCAGCAGCTGCTATAAACAGGAGATGCATAAATGAAGAAACAAAATGGTACCTATTCTCAAAAGGTGTTTAGAAACCATGGAGCAAATAAATTCAAAAATAGAAAATTAACAAATGCTATAAAAGATGTATTGCAGAATATAGTGAAGCTAAGAGGGATAACTTTTAAAGCGTAGGGAAAGCCTAAGACATGAGGCAAGCAAATATTGACAATTACAGGCACTGAATAATCCAAGCAGAAAGAAACTAGCTTCTATTTAGTGAGCCCATCCTGGCCTTAGTGGCAAGGAAGTAACCTAGAGGAAAGTCCTGAATGAGCTGCGTGGGTGGGAAGCAGGGCTGCATAAGAGTTGAGATGGACCAGTAACCCAGGAGCAGAAAGGGTAGGGCCTGTCTCACCAGTACCAGCATGTGGTACTCTGTAACCAAATGTCCTCTCAAAATTAATCTCAGTCCTGTTAAAAAGAAGGGAATCCCAGATTGACATTAACTTTCAACTCCCTAGGTAGAATGAGAAATAGAAAGTAAGTTGTTATAGTAATAAATTCTATTTCTTGTACTTCTGAGTTTGTAGAATGATGTTTTTGCCTGCCGAAGCTAAATACACTTAGTAGTAAACATTTTGATGTAACTGCTACTTAATTCTGTAAATTAGTTACTTGAGTAGTGGACTAGAGAAAACGATCTCATATTTACACTGGGTAAGAAAAACCTCTTTAGATTGTACCTGGCCTTTCAGTGTTTGATTACTCCAGGGATTGGCAAGCTTTTTCTACAAAGGACCAGATAGTATATATTTTAAGCTTTGCAGAGCTACATAAGGACTCTATCATATAGTCTCCTTTCTTTTTATAACTTAAATGTAAAAAAAAAATTTTCTCTTGGATTTGGATTGGTAGTTGTAGTTTGCCAATCTTTTAAAAAAAATTTTTTTTACGTTTATTTATTTTTGAGAGACAGAGAGACAGAGCACAAGTTGGGGAGGGGCAGAGAGAGGAGACAGAATCCGAAGCAGGCTTCAGGCTCTGAGCTGACAGCACAGAGCCCGACGTGGGGCTCGAACTCACAAACCGCGAGATCATGACCTGAGCCAAAGTCGGACGCTCAACCGACTGAGACACCCAGGCACCCCATAGTTTGCCAATCTTTAATTACTTAATCATTTTGCTTAAGGTAGTTTTGCTAAACAAAGAAAAGTTGGCTAATGACATCAAAATATAAAATTACAGAAGGGGGATTGTTAACATATATGAAAAGAACTTTTTCAAATTCCTTTAGCATGTTGTTTCATAGCTTTGTTTTTTAATGCATAAACTTTTATTCTGAGGTGATAAAACTTGTAAAAGAATTCAAACGATCTGAGGTTGTGATTGACCAAGAGAGAGAAAAAATATCTCCAAAACTATTTGTCCAGGGACCTGTTTGACCCATATCTTCTTATATGGAGCCCAGTAGGAGAAATGATGGACAAAATGATCTGTAAGTTACCTTATGCTTCTAATACCTGTGTACTATTTCTGTCTTGGTCATAGAGAATTAGAAGTGTGACTCCAGGGTTGAAAATTGTGAGTGCTAGTAATTTTTCTCTGTGACACACTTTCCTCATTTATAAAATTGGGATGATAATACTATTCCCTCCATAAGATTATTGGAGGCAATAAGTTAGTATGAAATGCTTAGTATAGTGCTTTTTAGGTGGTAAATTCTCAATATTTGTTAGCTATTGTTATTTCTTTTTTTTTTTTTTAATGTTTATTTTTAAAAGAGTGCGAGTGGGGGAGGGGCAGAGAGAGAGGTAGACACAGAATCTGAAGCAGGCTCCACGGTCTGAGCTGTCAGCACAGACCCGATGCAGGGCTTGAACTCACGAACCGCGAGATCATGACGTGAGCAGAAGTTGGACACTTCACCGACAGAGCCACCCAGGTGCCCCAACTATTTTATTTCTAAGATAGCTTTCCTTTATTTCATAATACTCTTCAATTATCAAGTCTCCACACACTTTATGTTTAAGAAATAATCCTGTATCTCAACCTGTAGGTTCCAGTACCTAATAGATTCAAAAACAAGTGTTGAATTGTATTATGAAAGCTTAGAGTGTAAGAAACCCTAGAGAGTAAATATTTTTGAGATTTAAAAAAACTTTTGTAATGTAAATCATCACTATGAACGACTCTATTTTTTAGAGATCTTATTTTCTTCAAATTTTATTTCAAAACTCCCAATAATGAAATGCAAGAGTACAACATCCCAGTTATTTCAAGCATAGTGGCAGCGCATTGTGGTTAGAGCACTAATTATGAAGCACAAGCCATTGTGTTCCACCTTCTTCACATTGCTCCCTTGCTGGGTTGGTTTGAAAAGACTGCATTACAGCCTTTGTCTTCTAGGTTTTTGTTTTTCTGTTTACTTAAATGTAAAAAGTGAAAAATTTTCTCTTCAGTTCTTCATGTGAACATTGTGAATTCAAAAATAACACTTGTAAAGCTTTTTTTCTTTTAAAGTGAATAAAATATTGTATGCATATCATCATTGTGAGGTACAAAACCAAAGTAAAATTAAATGAAACATTTGCTGTCACTTTAGAGGCTGGACTTTGTAATTTATTACATAAGTTTCTGTTTCCTCATACACCTCCAACAAGCTTGCTTCTGTCAACAATGGTTAAAGTAGAAAAAACAGACCTGAGTCAAGATCCAACCTGAATTATTCAGTAGCTTGGTGAACTTGGGCAAATTATTTTGCTTCTATAAGCCTGTTTCTTCATCTGTAAAATGGGCTCACATACCTAACCTGCTGAGTTATCAAAAGGATTCACATCACCCAGAATATAGTAGGCACTCAATATCACCAAGGACTGATATACATACCTACAGCCTTAGGAAGGCACAGGGTTTTAAACCTAAAATTAATTTGAATACTTCTGGGTGTGGGGTGCATGGGTGGCTCAGTCAACTGGTTAAGCATCTGACTTCTGATCAGGTCATGATTTCACTGTTCATGAGTTCAGCCCAACGTAGGGCTCTGTGCTGACAGCTCAGAGCCTGGAGCCTGCTTCAGATTCTGTGTCTCCCTTTCTCTCTGCCTCTCCCCCACTCACACTCTGTGTCTCTCTCAAAAATAAATAAACATAAAAAAATTACTTTTGGGTGATGCATATAATCTCCAATTGGCCACACTTCCAACCCAATAGCATCACATATGCAAATACATGCTCCAAGAAGTCTTTTGAGTTTGGCCCTGGACCCTGGCTTCTTTGCCTAGAGTTCAAATGGATAGATAGGCTTTCCAAAGGAGCAGTTGAATGAAAAACACAGATTTCTTTCCCCATTCATTTACTAACATTTCCTGTGGGCTGCCAGTGAACAGAAGTGGAGAGCTACAAAGATATATAAAGCATAGTCCCGGTCCAAGGAGCTTTTCCATTCAGAAATAGTTTTTTTTTTTTCTTTCTGAAATTTGGAATTAAAATTAGGTAGTATATCATGCATGACCAGGGTAAATGAGTGTGGTAATATTTAAAGACATGTAAATATAGTGAATTATTTTTCTGTCTTACCTTTATGTCTTCTTAGTCTTAATCTTTTCCTAAAGCTTTAAAAACTGAACCTCTAATTTTTCATCCATGTTACTTCAGGTGTCAATTTTTGGTATAAAAATACAATTTCACACCATCAAAGATGAATGACCCCCAGGAGTATTTCTCAACGTGGTAACTGTCTTTTATCTCAACCTCTTCTATTTAGCTGTTGAAATAATCTCCTCAGAGGATTTTGTGTTTCTCCCTTTCAAAACTGTCTTTCTCTTCTCTTTAGTTTGACAGAAAAAGAAGAAATTTCAATTGTAGAGGCTCCACATTTCCCAGCATGACTCTATTTTTCTACTCAGGAAAAGTGATTTCTCACCTTTTCTGTCATAGTCAACTCTTTCTCCTGAATTTCTTTATAGCTTTTGCAAATTTTTGCCTTGATCCAAGTTGTTTATATGTAAAAGGGTCATCATTTCCTTCAGTATATATTAAAACAACTTTGAAAAATGCATCTAAACAACTCAACATATTTCAAAGCTAGATATGAATTTGTTCCTTTACTATAAATTTTTAAACGAAGTAATCAAAAACCAAACAAAAAACGGGGTTTGCTCTCACAACATAAAAATCACAACAACATTAAAGTTATGCTTTCTGTTCTGACTGTCCTTTTGAAATAGAGATATAAATATCATATTTGTAAGACTAAGCATTTTTAGAATCATTAAAGGAAAGTGAAATAATTGGAATCTATAGATTTCTAGATGACCCCACAAAAGAGAGTAGGGCCAAGGGGAATGCCTTGGGTGTAGCCTCAGGAACCCCCCCCCCCCAGAGGGCTTTCCAGTTCTGCATAGCCATTTACATAACTCTCCCAAAAGCTTGAGTAATATTTCATGAGGAGAACGAGTAACCGTGCTTGGTTGTTCTCCTCAGACACGGTTTTTTGTGTAGCCCTCTGTCTCAGTCTCCATCTTTCTGATTTCCATCCAGTCTCAGCATATCACCCACACCTTTTGTTTGATGCTGCTCAGCAATTTTTCTTGATCTCTTGTTTTGCTGGAACAGCCCCAGCCCCCAGAGAAGCCCACCAACCTGAAAGTACAGGACTTAGGAATCTGGCAGATCCTGGGCTTGTATTTGGCGCAGTCGCTCATTAACTGTGATCTGGGGCAGCTTGCTGTGAGAATTAGTAATACCATATGTAAAGTGCCTAGTGTGATACGTGACTTTTAGTAGGCATTCAATAAAAGATAGTTGCTGTTATTTTACACACTGGTGTTCCTGCAAACAAAAGCTACTACCCGTCTCTCTGTCTTAATAGCTGGAATGGTGGCTTGCTAAATTGATTCCATCCATTTATGTTCCCCCACCCTCCCTGTATAAAAATCGTCACTGTTGGGAATGTTTAGGCACATAGGCATGTAGCAGATGTTTTCTGTGAAAAGGAATTGTGTGATTATTTCAAAAATTCTATGATTTTTGAACGTGTTGGGACCTTACTGTTTTGTTCAACCTTCAGTTAATAGATACTGAGGAGGTGTGGCTGTGGCTATGTTAACATTTCAAGATAAATCTTTCTTTACATTTACAGCAGCATTCCTATGACATTATTTGCCTGAAAGCAGTAATTATTATAAGGAGTCATGATGACTTACCAAATGCAAAGCTCTTTCAAGCAGAAACATGTTGTGAACTTTTACTGTATGCCAGACTCCAGGCGATGCTGAGATTACAAAGACAAATACAACCTGCAAGACAAAATCCTTCCACACCTTTGAGGAAGTCACATTTCATAAATGGGCTTACTCATGAGCTCTCACAAAAGCAAATTGTATGACTGAATGACAGTGTGTGAGGCCAATAATATCACCAGCCCTCATCAGCAAGACTCCTGTCTACCTTTGGCTGGTACAGACATTGTTTCCAAAATCCTTCAGCATCTTCTCCACAGATAATTTGTGACCTTTGCTACAAAGAAGTTCTTTATCTGATTGTAAGCTACTTGATCTATAATGGCGTTTTCCAGCAATCAACATGCATTCTAGAATCCATCTTGTATAGCATATGTGTGTACCTCTGTTTAAACTCTTAACTGTACCCAACAAACTAGTAATTGATATACTCCTTGATGGGGTTTTGAGCTGATGGCCAAGAAAGAATTCTTGAAGACATCTTTGGTGCAAAACAGGTGATTTTATTAAAGCACAGGGACAGAACGTGTGGGCAGAAAAAGCTGCACTGGGATTGTGACGGTGAATTGATTGTATACCCTCAGGTTGGGAGGGGGTTAGGGACAGCGTAAGTCTCTAAGGAGTTTTGGAAGCAAGGTTTTCAGGACCTTGAGGGGCTAGCTGTCATTAGGAAAATGCCATTTATTACCATTTGGTAAAACCTTAGTCATGAGAACTTTCAGATGTGTATCGGGGGGCCATAAGCTTGGAGTATGATTGCCAGCATATATCTTGAGGGAGTTGAGATAAAGAAAGTTTCCAAAAGAATTTTTATACGTTAAAGTAGACTTACAGGATCCTGGGGGGGTCAGGGTAATGTTTGCACCTAGCAAAGTGTTATCATCAAGACAGCTGAGCTCCTAGAGGGAGGCCACTCTGCCTGTTTCAAGGACTTGTCAATGGGCTGTAGGCAGTAAGGGAATTTAATTTTACATTTGCCTTTGTTTCCCAGACCACCACGGCAATTACTTAAACCCCTTTACATTTTGGTGAGGATGATATTTGGACTCCAAGAAAGAGTCTACAGGTGTCTGGAGATTATGCTATGGATAAGATTGCCTTTTTCTTGCAGTAAACTGAAGGAGACTCCAGTCCTGCGTGACTGTAATCTCTATCAGTCAACCATTTGCTTTCTTTTCTTTCCCCTGTTCTTTTAAATTTTTTTTTTTTTTAACATTTATTTATTTTTGAGACAGAGAGAGACAGAGCTTGAATGGGGGAGGGTCAGAGAGAGGGAGACACAGAATCTGAAACAGGCTCCAGGCTCTGAGCTGTCAGCACAGAGCCCAACGCGGGGCTTGAACTCACGGACCGTGAGATCATGACCTGAGCCGAAGTCGGCGGCTTAACCGACTGAGCCACCCAGGCGCCCCTTCTTTCCCCTGTTCTTGGGCAGCCAGGAGTGTCCGAGGAATGTCACATATATCCCACATGGTGGGGTGCTTTTAGCCTGTACTTTGCCCTCAGCTTGCTTTATGCTCCCTCATCACTTCTCATCATTTATTTATTTATTTATTTTTTTTCTGGCCAGAATACCAACTTTGGCTGTTGGTATTCAGTATACCAGTGATACTACCTCACTGGTAATCAAGCATGCAAGACATCAGGATTTTTACAGATAAATTAAAGGTGAGGATCTTTTAAATACAAAAAGCTTAAGGTAAACACCCTGCCAAAAGTAAAGGTTTAGGAAATATTAATGCTGGGCTTTGATTTATAATGTTGAGATTTTAAAAATAAGTATTAACAGACATGTAAATAGATTCTTTCATGCCAGAGAGAAGCAGGCCACTCCATCCATGTACCTGTAGAAATTAGAAACAGTGCTATGACCCTCTGTGTTCCTCTCTCTCTCATGTTCCTCAAACCCTAAGGCTTTGTGATTTGGGTTCAGTGTAGTTTGTACTTTATTCTAAACAATGCAAAAAGTGTTAATCAAATCCACTTTTCAAAAACACACTTTTCACCTAAGTGTTCAATCTTATATTTCCATTCTTTTAGATTCAGAATATCCTTTCATTTTTGAAAGGAAAACATCCTGTTTAACAGCGAAAAGTATCAGTGTGGAAAATATAGCTTAGTTTCAGAAATTCACAACTTTATGGGAGTTTATTTTAAGCTGTACATGAGGATGAATCTGGTGTACACATTAGCATCAGTTTTATACTTTTGACTTAAAAAGTAATACAATCTTACCAACTTGGATAATAGTCTTTCATGCCAAATTTCTTGTACTGTGTCCGTACTTTTGGAAAAAATGTCAGGATTCATTGGTATGGTGAAACTCGTTATTGCCATGATTTTTCTTGCTTTAAATATCTTTAAATTTTTACTTTTTATACATGGGTTTTTATGAAGTTTCTAATATTAAAAACTAACTTACATTTACAAGGCAAAAGAGACTGCCTTTGTGATAGCTTATTTGGTGTTCTGGCTTTGTATTTCTCAAAGTTTGGCTCCCATACCAGAAGCATCAACATCATAAGAAAGTGATGAGAAAGGGAGACTCTAATGGACATGATTTGTCCAGATGGTACCCTGAAAAGACCTTCACAGTTCCCAGGTTTCCAGAGAAGTCTTTCCCTTGTCTCTTCTGTTCTCTCCAGCACAGTGTTTTTGCTCAGTATTTTAGACTGTTTTTATTTTTCAGGCTGGTAAACCTGTTCTCAGATGTGACCATCTTAATTTTTAGTTTGTCTATTGAAATTTTGAACTACTAATTATACATATGTACTATATAATATTACATAATTTTAATTAAATTTTAGTTAGTTTATATTTATATATTTCATATATTTTATGTATTATATATATAACTTACATAACATATAGTATAAATTTATATTAAAATTTATAGTAAGTTTAAATCATATGCAACATAACATAATTTAATTAAATAACGTATACATATTTTTCCTAGAAAATCTATTTTTGTACTCTAATGTCATCTCTTTAAGATTTATTTTTAATTCTCTTGTTTCTTCACTTCTTCCTCAAAGAGAATGCTTTGTTCTATTTTTTTTATTAATGGGTAATTAACATACAAATCATATTACTTTCAGGTGTACAACATACTGATTTGACAATTCTATACATTGCTCAGTGCTTATCACAATGATAAATATGGTCACCATACAACATTATTAATATATTATTGGCTATATTCCCAATACTGTACTTTTCATCTGTGTGACTTATTTATTTTATAAATTGAAGCTTGTACCTCTTAATCTCCTTTTTCTATTTCACCCATTCCCCCACCCACCTCCCCTCTGGCAATCAACAGTTTGTTCTCTGGATTTAAAATATGCTTTATTCTCTATGATCAGTTCAGCCTTCCTTTTCTGGGGTTACACAGTCCCCTGAAGTGTATTCTGATTTTGCTTTGCTTGCTCATGTTATGTTTCTTCACTATTCAGATTGCTTTGTACCTTCCATCACTGACCCCACCGCTGAATAAACTGACCAATCATTACCAGTTCTAGGAGGGAGGAATTCTCTGTCAACAGGGGCAGAAAAGGGGGCAAATAAGCCCATCTGGTGGTTCCTCAGCTTCCCCTCAACCAAGACTGTTAAGATGTGGCAAGCCTTCATAAGACCAAAGATAGCAAGCAAGCAAATTTATTGCCACGCTGCATCTTGTGCCCCTTCGGGTAACCACAGAAACACCAACATGCTTAAGTCCTAGACAATAGACAAATGCATCCATTTCCTTCAATGCCCCCCAGTAGTAGAATGGCAGGGTCTATAGTAATGTCTGTTCAGCTGTTTAAGAAGAAAGCAATCCATTTTCCAAAGTGACTGCACCATTTTCATTCCCACCAATAGCACATGACAGTTCAGTGTCTTCTCCATTCTTACCAACGCTTCATATGGTCCATCATTTTAGTTTTAGCTATTTTTTTTAAGTTTATTTATTTTGAGAGAGATATAGAACCAGTGGGGAAGGGGCAAAGAAAGAGGGGGACGGAAGTGCCAAAGCAGACTCATGCTGGAAGCAGAGAGCCCGATGCGGGGCTCGAACTCACGTAAGATCATGACCTCAGCCGAAGTTGGACACTTAACTGACTGAGCTACCCAGGCGTCCCAGTTTTGGCTATTTTTAATACTTCTGTGGTAAGTTGATTCATTTGTCTTGGGCAGAAAAATGAATTGATTTACCCACACAAAAACTTGTGTGCAAATGTTTTTAGCAGCCTTATCAGTGATAGCCAAAACCAGACTTCAAGATGCCACTCAGGAACTTTCCAAGATGATGGAAGCATTTCATACCTTGATTGAGGTGTTAGGTACAAGGGTGTGTATATGCATCAAAGTCATTTAATTAGACATTGAAGATCTGTGTATCTTGCAGATGAAAGTTTCATTTTAAAAATATTTATAAAATTTAGGGGCACCTGGGTGGCTTAATTGGTTGAGTGTTGGACTTCAACTCAGGTCAGGTCATGATCTCATGGTTTGTTAGAGCCCCACATCTGTCTTGCTGCTGTCAGCCTGTCAGCACAGAGCCTGCTTTGGATCTTCTGTCCTCCTCCCTCTGCCCTTCCCCTGCTTGCGCTCTCCCCCAAATAAATAAAAATATAAATAAATTAATTAATTAATAATAAAATTTAGAATAATAAAAAAGTTTTTTTAAAAAGGAAATAAATTAGAACTATGCCAAATGATTCGTTGAGATATGTACAACCAGTAAGGAAATAAATAAATGTATAATATATCCTATAAAACAAACGTTACAAAAATTCTGTAGATTACACATAACTACTTAAATCTTGTATAAACATGATTATTTAAATGTGGGATAATACAAGAGGTTTCTAATGTAGTGGGTCATTATATGGTTTATGGTTGGCAGAGGTAGGGAAAGGTATAAAAAAAAAAGAAGGGGAGATAGCGTTCACCTGAACAATAGGGGTACTCAGAGAGACTTCACTGAATTGTGATCAGTATATATGCATGATCATATGTACACATTTACATAATGTTATATATGGACAGGGCTGCTACAATGCACAACCCCAGGAGAAACATTTCACATGAGTGGTTATGTAAAGCAGTAGTACTTCATAATGTTGTAAATATGTAAAAAGAATTTTTTACAGACCAATAAAATATGAAATAAAATAAAAGGCTATTACTTCCATAATAAACCAATCCAATCAATTCTTAGTAGGGAAAGACTCCCAGTGGCAAGTATTTATTTCTTAACTAACAGTGTGGTATTTAAGATTTTATATATGGCTTCTGAACTGGATCTAAATCTCCTAAAATATATCTTTAAATTTTTTTTTAATGTTTGTTTATTTTTTGAATGAAAGACAGAGCATGAGCAGGGGAGGAAAAGAGAGAGAGGGAGACACAGAATCCAAAGCAGGCTCCAGGCTCTGAGCTGTCAGCACATAGCCCGATGCGGGGCTCAAACCCACTAACCATGAGATCATGACCTGAGATACTTAACCAACTGAGCCACCCAGCACCCCTCTCCTAAAACATATCTTAAACTTTTCTTACACTGAGGCCTAAATCTGATCCCTACATGGAAACACAATGCAATGTCTCCATTTTCTTCATAGTGCTATGATGTGGTTAAGCTGCACTAAAGCTTGGGTTCAAGCCAAATTATATAGAACTAGTAGTCACAGGGTTGGTGTTTGTTGTTGTTGTTGTTGTTGTTGTTGTTGTTGTTTTGGAAAGTAACAAAATGAATGATTCAGCCCTTGTTCATAAAAAGGAAAAAAAATGCTATCACATGCATTTTATACTTTTGTGTACATAGGAAATATAAAACTATCTGCTAAAGGGACTATTAGAATTAGTAAAATCATTAATATATACGGTTCTTCTAGTAGCTTGACTATATCTTACTTCCATTGCTTCTCTGGTGGACTCAAACAATCAGGGCAGTCAAACTGGTAGAGGGTAGCAGATACATTGAGGTGTCATGAACCTCAGGATAGAAATTATTATCCTTGATGCCTAAGACAGCTGATATACCAAAGATGGCTCAGAGACCCTGTCTTTACTCCAGGACTCAAACATGTTGGTGTTTCTGTGGGTCCCTGAGGGGGCACAGGATACAGTCTGGCAATGAATTTGCTTGCTTGCTATCTTTGGTCTTATGAGGGCTTGTCACATATTAACCATCTTTGTGGAGAGGAAGCTGAGGGCAGAAACCACCTGTTGGGTTTAATTCTTCCCTTTTCTGCCCCTGTTGACTCAGAATCCCTCCCTCCCAGAACTGGCAATGATTAGTCAGCCTATTCACCATTGATCCACCAGAACAGACACTGGGGATAGTGATGGACAATTTTCATGTTGAAGAAACAACATGAGCAAGCAAAGCAAAATCAGAATACACTTCAGGGTACTATGTAACCCCAGAAAAGGAAAGCCAAACTGATCATACAGAACCCTTTGAGGAAGTGAAGACAAGAATTAAAAATAAATCTTAAAGAGATGACTTTAGAGCACAAAAATAGACTTTCTGAGAAAAATACATAATTTAAATGAGTTCAACATATTTAGCATGTGATCACTTAAACTTTAATAATATATAACCATTTAATTAAAATTTAATTAAAATTATATGATTATTGTATAATACATATGTATAATAAGTAGTTAAAATTTTCAATAGACAATGTCTTGTTACTGCCTTTGGAGTCTCCCCTATACAAGTGCAATTTAGATGTCAACCAATGATTTTTTTTTCAATATATGAAGTTTATTGTCAAATTGGTTTCCATACAACACCCGGTGCTCATCCCCAAAGGTGCCCTCCTCAATACCCATCAGCCACTCTCCCCTTCCTCCCACCACCCATCAACCCTCAGTTCTCAGTTTTTAAGAGTCTCTTATGCTTTGGCTCTCTCCCACTCTAACCTCCTTTTTTTTTTCCTTCCCCTCCCCCATGGATTTCTGTTAAGTCTCTCAGGATCCACATAAGAGTGAAAACATATGGTATCTGTCTTTCTCTGTATGGCTTATTTCACTTATAACACTGTCCAGTTCCATCCACATTGCTACAAAGGGCCGTATTTCATTCTTTCTCATTGCCACGTGTACTCCATTGTGTATATAAACCACAATTTCTTTATCCATTCATCAGTTGATGGACATTTAGGCTCTTTCCATAATTTGGCTATTGTTGAGAGTGCTGCTATAAACATTGGGGTACAAGTGCCCCTATGCATCAGTACTCCTGTATCCCCTGAGTAAATTCCCAGCAGTGCTATTCCTGGGTCATAGGGTACGTCTATTTTTAATTTTTTGAGGAACCTCCACATTGTTTTCCAGAGTGGCTGCACCAGTTTGTATTCCCACCAACAGTGCAAGAGGGTTCCCGTTTCTCCACATCCTCTCCAGCATCTATAGTCTCCTGATTTCTTCATTTTGGCCACTCTGACTGGCGTGAGGTGATATCTGAGTGTGGTTTTGATTTGTATTTCCCTGATGAGGAGCGACGTTGAGCATCTTTTCATGTGCCTGTTGGCCATCCAGATGTCTTCTTTAGAGAAGTGTCTATTCATGTTTTCTGCCCATTTCTTCACTGGGTTATTTGTTTTGCGGGTGTGGAGTTTGGTGAGCTCTTTATAGATTTTGGATACAAGCCCTTTGTCCGATATGTCATTTGCAAATATCTTTTCCCATTCCGTTGGTTGCCTTTTAGTTTTGTTGGTTGTTTCCTTTGCTGTGCAGAAGCTTTTTATCTTCATAAGGTCCCAGTAGTTCATTTTTGCTTTTAATTCCCTTGCCTTTGGGGATGTGTCAAGTAAGAAATTGCTACATATCAGCCAATGATTTGAAAGGAGTTTTTTTTTTTTTTTTCTTTTCCACAGATTTTGGGGCTTCTTCCAATGAATGGCTCCCTCCTTTTGAGGATTTTTTTTCCTCAGTTTTCAGACCCACATTCTATCTGGCAGCCCCAAATTCTATCCTTGACATCTCAGGCAAATAAAATGTTTTCTGCTTAAGTTCTAGTGGCTCTGTTCCTTATGGGCTAAAGTAGGCCCTCAGGAAAAAGCTACCTAAAAGTAGGTGTCAACCATGCATTTCCATTCTTTCAAGGCATAAATTCCTTCCAATTTTTGCCTGTTCTTGGTCACTGTCCATTCCTTTTAGATAGTTTTTAAAAAATATTTACATTTTGTTCAGAATTTTTTATTTTATTTTAATTTTTTAAATGTTTTTATTTATTTTTGAGAGAGAGAGAGAGACTGAGCATGGGTGGTGGAGGGGCAGAGAGAGAGGAAGACACAGAATCTGAAGCAGGATCCACAGAGCCCGACACAGGGCTCCATCTCATGGACCATGAGATCATGACCTGAGCCAAAGTTGGATGCTTAACCAACTGAACCACCCAGGCGCCCTGGATATTTATAATTATTGTATGCAGGAGGGCGTTAGAGGCAGTTCTCCATGATGTTCCTATACATTGTGTGGCAGCTTTTGTCCCAGACAATCTTTACAAGGATGTTTGAATAGAAAACACACTTAGAAAATAGAAATAGGTGCTCTGTTGTGCCATGAGAAATAAAGTCCTTTGATTTTAACCGAGGAATCTTGTTTCTTGTGCTAGCATCTATGCTTTAGCTAACTTGTTAGCTTGAAAGTAGAGTAAAATATCAGACCCTCCACAGCCCTTGACTACTCTCATACTTGTTACTTCACTATTATTGCAACCTGAACCAATTTAATGCTGAAACACTGCATGATATTCCATGATGTGTAAACATATTTATTCAATCATTCTCATATTGATTAATTTTGTTTTCTCTCTCTTTCTCTCTGCCACTACAAATAATGTAACAATAAATATACCCCTGTGAAAACCCATTTTTTCTGGTGTGTGTGTGTGTGTGTGTGTGTGTGTGTGTGTGTGTAATTGGATAGATTGCCAAGTATATGATGATTTTGTCCTTATTCCAAATCTGTTGTTTGTCTATCGACTATGTTTATGATCTCTTTTGCCATACAGAGCACTTGAAGTTATCTGTACAAGTTATTAAACACTTTTTTCTTTAACTGCAAAGTCCAAAGTCATTCCAAATGTTGGAGCTGGAACTCTGCAAGCCACTTTTCTCCTTGCAGTCTACTTCCTGTTGGGTCTGAGGCAGAGTCCGAGGCCAGGCTTATAGGACCCCTGGGCCCCTGGGTTTTGATAAGCCCAATCTCTTCCCTCTGTTCTCCCAGCCCTAGAGTGAGTGAGTGAGTGCACACACATGCACATATTTCCTGCAATTACTGTCCCTGGGTTACCTCAATGTCTTCTTGCTCACTGAGCCCTCACAACACCTGTGCACCCAGTTTGGAATATTAAATTCCTTTCACTTAAATAATCAATGCATTTCTTGCTTTCCTTACTGGATCCTAATATAGAGTTTGTAAAAGCTTGTAGGCATTGATTTATTTAATATATCCCCTAAACATTAGTTTGTGGAGATCTTAGATTTTCTTATAAGATTTAATTTTATATGCATTGAAATATTTAACATATCTGAAATTTAGTCTCGGATTACTATATAGGAGAAAGATCACATTTTAATTTTTTCCAAATGAATACTCAGTTGGAAGAGCAGCCATTTATTAACTAATTCATCTTTCATTGAGTTATAAAATTATCATGTTAATTATCATAAATACTAAAATATATTCCTGGAAGCTGATCAACTTTTAAGATACAACTGTTCATTCCATAATGCATTATTATAGTAGCTTTATATTTTGATCTGATATTTAAATTTTCTGCTTCCACTTTTAGGTGCTTAGGGCTGGAAATTTTAGGAAGTTATTGATTTTTGAAATATTAATATAGTATCCAGCTTTTTTCATTAAATTTTTATTAATTCCAGAATATGTTTTCTATAATCTCTTTAGTGGATGGGCTTATAGTATATAAAGTTTAATATTTATGAAAATAGCATAAGTTAAATTTGTTAAAACAATGTTCTTTTGTTTTAAAATTTATTTCATTGATATTAATTTGTATTTATAAACTTTCTTTTGATTGGTAATCTTCTGTTTATCTTTGTTATTTATTTACTTTATTTTCTCCTTTCCTTCTCTCCTTTCTTTTCTTCCTTTGAATTTGTCAGCCTCTATTGCATTGGGAATAATCTCTTTTCCTATTATTTCAGTTCATACTCCAGGAATTTAAAGTGTAAATATAGTCAATATCTTTATGGTCCCCTTAAACCAGAGATTGGTAAACTTTTTCTATAAAGAGCCAGATAGTAAATATTTTAGGCTTTTCAGGTCATAGAGTCATTTTGCAACTACAGTTCTCTCTTTGCAGTATGAAAGCAGCCATAGACATTAAATAAATAAATAGATGTAGTAGTGTCCTGTGAAACTTTATAAAAATAGATGTTGTACTGCCACCAACCACCTAGAGGATGGAGCCTCCTCCAATGCCAAGGACCCAGAAGATAGAATATCAAGACATAGACTATTGTGAGTTGAACTGTGCCCCACAAAAATATATGTGGAAGTTCTAACTTCCAGTATCTGTGAATGTGACTTTACTAGGAAATAGTCTTTACAGAAATAATCAAGCTAAGGAGAAGCCATACTGGATTGGGATGGACCATAAATCTAATGACTGGCGTTCCTATGAGAAGGCGGTGAAGAGATACAAACAGACATGCAGAGAAGATGGCAATGGGAAGGCAGAGGCAGAGGTTCGGGTGATTCAGCTGCCATCAAGGAACACCAAGAATTGCTGGTAACCACTAGGATCTAAGAAGAGGCAAGGAAGAATTCTTCTCTAGAAACTTCAGAGGGATCAGGGCCCTGCTATCTCCACCATTTGGAATTTATAGCCTCCCAAACTTGATAGAATAAATTTCTATTGTCTCAGAATAAAGGAAAATAGGAAGCAAACAAGGTTCAGTACAAGGACTGTAGTTTGTCAACCTCTGTCATGAGGATCAAGTCGTTTAGAATGTTTCATTGCTAGCCATTCCACTCTTTTGTGGCTTATGTTCAAATGTTACCATGCAATCTGTTTCTTTTTCAAAAAATTCTACAAATTGGATGTTTTTCATTGTTTTACTTTTTTATTGTCACTTACTACTGTTTTACATTAGTATGTATTTAAATTATCCATATGTTTACCATTTTCTTCACTGTTTTTTCTTGCTTCCCAGATCATACTTGTGGAGTTGTTTTCTTTACCTTGACTTTTATTTTTAGATTTTCTTTTAGTGAATGTCTTTAGGTGAAAACTCATTTTATGCTTTTCTTTTACTCTCGTTCCTGGAAAGTAGTTTCACTGTGCCTAAATATCTAAAAGTTAAAACTTACTCCACTGCCTTTGGGGTTCTGTTGTCTGTTGCTGAGAACTCAGCAGTCCATTGATGCCCTTTCTCTCTAGCTGCCTAAAATGTCTTTGGTAGTTTAATCATGATGAGTCTTGTGGTGGATTTCATTTGTTTAACAAATATGTTGAATATCTACACCATGTTGGGCACATTTTTAGGAATTTGGGATAAATCAGGGAGGAATGAAGACAAAAACCTTCACAGAAGATTATATTTTGTGGCAGAAGGAAGAGACATAAAATAAAAAATAAACATCACGAGCAGTGTGTTAGATATGTATAATGGAGGAAAGGTAGATCATAGCAAAGGTGATCAGGATTTCTGGGAGGATGGATCAAACTGCAGCAGAAAACAAGGTAGTTAGAGTATGCTTCCTAAAGAAGGTGATAGTTAATGAAGGAAGACATGAATAAGAACATTGGCTAAATGGACATGTAGGGGGAAAGCATTCTAGGCAGAAGAAGCAAATAGACATAAGCCAAAATACTGTGTTGGAATAATGACAATGAGGTCAGTGTGGCTGGAATGGAGCAAGTATGAGATAGAGCAACAGGAGACTGGTTTAGAGAAGTACAGAGGGCACATTATGTAGGGTCACTGTAGGAATTGGATATTTATTCAACATTTGAAGCAAAGTGACAAAAAGTGACCTGTTTTAAAAGGGTCACTAAGCAGCTGCTAAATAGGTTTTAGGAAGCAAGGGTAGAAACAGAGAGAACTATAGAAATTGATTACAGTAGCTCAGGTGAGAGATGACTGACTTAACACTGAAGTTGCAGTAGTGATGGCAATAAGATATGTTCAGATTCTGGAAACATTTTGAAGATAGGACCAACAGGATTTCTGTTAGATTAGATGTGGTGGTGAAGATCACTTGAGGAATCAGAGGATGGAGTACAGCATTCTCCCTTGGAATTCATTGGATTTATTCCAAATGAGGATTAGAATTGTAAAAAAAAAATTCTGAGAGATTCTCAGGTTTTATCTTTTTATTTACTCTTTTTAGAATTCCAGTAAAATGTATTTTGGACTCTTCTCTGTGATTTTAAATCCTTTTGTTCATATTTTTAATCTCTTTGTTACTCTGGGCTTAATTCTGAATAATTTCTTCAGATTCATTATTTACCTTAACACAATCATAATCTGATGTTTAACCAATATGCTGAGTTTTAATTTCTTTTTTTTAATGTTTATTTTGAAAGAGAGAGAAAGAGAGAGAGAGAGAGCATGCACATGAGCAGTGGAGGGGCAGAGAGAGAGAGGGAGAGAGAGAATTCCAAGCAGGCTCCACACTCAGTATGAGTCTTACACAGGGCTCAATCCCATGACTGCAAGATTACAACTTGAGCCGATATCAAGTTAGATACTCAACCCACTGAGCCACCCAGGCAGTCCAGATGAGTTTTAATTTCATTTAAAAAATTTTGTTCCACTACTGAACATTCTCAAGGCAGTGGGATGAGTCAATTCTAGAGCTATACTCATTTGTTTCCTGGCTCTTAGTGATCACTGCCCTTACTGCCTAATATCCAATATCTTAAAAACTGTTGTTAATATTTTGTCTGTTTTCTTTTTCAGTTGTCTTAGTTGGAAGGTAAATCTGGTTCTTGTTATTACAACTTGGTTAGAAGCAGACATGACTTGGAATACAACATTTAACCTTCCCTTAATAGCAAGCACATTCCAGACAGAAGGTACAGCAAATGAAAAGGTTTGAGATGGATATATTCTAATATATTTCTTGATATATTCTAATAACTAAGAGAAGGTGTGTTCTAATAACTAAATGAACAGTGAAAAGGAGGAAAACTGTCCTCAGATGAGGGTGGAAAGAAATACAGGGCTCTGATGATGCAAGGACTTTATTGCCTTTGGATTTTTAATATATATACTGCATGTGTACGTTTGTGACTACTGTATCATCTTCATGAATTATGCCTTTTTACTTTTATAGACTGTTCTTTAACTCTACTTGGTTGTTTCAACTTTAGTTGTACCTAGTCTGAAATTAATATTATGATGTCTTTATTTTTGTTCCATATGAATGGAATCTCCTTACTTATATCTTTTATTTGTAATACACATTTTACATTTTTTATTGTATTTTTATAAACAATACTTTTCCTAGGTTTGTTTTTAAATGAATCTAATAATCTCTTTGCTTTTATAGGCAGAGTTTATTCTATTCCCTTTTTCTCTAAGGATTGATACATTTTTTTTGATGATTTGTGTTATTTTGTTTTGTTTGATGATTTTCTTTACATTGATTTTTCTCTTTTATTTTTGTAGTTTGGATCAATTTGCTGTTCATTTCTTTTTATTTTTTCCCTTTTTTAATTTGGAAGCTCAACCACACTTTCCATTTCATGAATCATCACATTGCTTTTCCTGGCACTTACAATCTGTCATCTATTTCTCTGCTATTATTTAAAACATGTTGCCAATTATTTTGTCTATTAAGATGTTCTGTTTTCCCACTGAGTTATTCTACTTTTCCCTGCTCCCAACTTTTATTAAATGAGATTCCTCCTTTCTTCTCTGTCAATGTCACTTCCAACTACATGAAACATTTGGGAAAATTTTGCTTACCTTATATCCTTTCCACTATATTCATTCTTAGGTTTTGCTACATTAATTACATATTTTAGTTGTAGATCATGCTTAGAATTTTCATTGAATTTTATTTACAAAAACTACATTGTTTCAGGGTGATTGTTTTATGTTTAAATAACATTAACAATAATAATATTATATGATTTAATGTCACATATAAAATATATAACATAATAGAATGATATACATTTAAATAAAATGTTTCAGAGAGTCTAAGAGATAAATCAATTCAGACTTATCCACGTTCTCCATTATTTCTTTCTTCTTCATGGACATCCATCCTGAGGTCTCTGTTTTGCTTTTTTTTTTTTTTTTAGTCTGAGTATAAAGTCTTTTCTAGAGTACTGTTCTCAATTGGGGTCTGTGATATGCTGTCTACATTCTTACATGTATATAAATATCTTTTAGACAATACTTTTGGGTGGGTATAGGATTCTTATATTGCAGTACTTTCTCCCTATTATTCTCTATAGTTTATTTGGAGAAAAAAGTCTGTTTATCATTGGATTTTATAAGCAACACTGGTGACAGGAAAGATGTGGATTCTCGGAGTCTAGATTTATTCCACTGCTTTCTTTCCCACCAACAGTGCACATAGATTCTTTTTAATCCACATCTTTGTCAATGCTTATTATTTCTTGTCTTTTTGGTTTTAGCCATTCTGACAGGTGTGAGGTGATGTATCATTGTGGTTTTGATTTGCATTCCCTGATGATGAATGATGTTGAGTATCTTTTCATGTGTTTGTTGGCCATCTGTATATCTTCTTTAAAAAAATGTCTGTTCATGTCTTCTGCCCATTTTTTGATTTAATTATTTGTGGGGATTTTTTGGTGTTGAGTTGTGTAAGTTCTTATGTATTTTGGATATTAACCCATTACCAGATACATCATTTGTAAACATGATTTTTTTAGGTTTATTTATTTATTTTGAGAGAGAGAGAGAGAGTGGGAGAGGTGCTGAGAGAGGGAGGCAGAGAATCTCAAGCAGGCTCTGCGTTGTCCGTGTGGAGGATGACACAGGGCTCAAACCCATGAACCATGAGATCATGATCTGAGCCAAAATCAAGAGTCAGATGCCCAAACAACTGAGCCACCCAGGCACCCCACATCATTTGTAAAAATACCTTCTGCCACTCAGTAGGTTGCCACCCAGGCAACCCCACATCATTTATAAAAATATCTTCTGCCATTCAGTAGGTTGTCTTTTGTTTTGTTTATGGTTTCCCTTGCCATGAAAAAAACTTTCTTATTTTGGTGTAGTTCCAACAGTTTAATTTTGCTTTTGTTTCCCTTGGGAAAGGAGACATCTCTAGACATGTGTTTCTATGGCTGTGTCAAAGACATTACTGCCTATGATTTCTTTTAGGAATTTCATGATTTCTGGTCTCACATTTAGCTCTTTAATCCATTTTGAGTTTATGTTTATGTATGGTGTAAGAAAGTGGTCCAATTTCACTCTTTTGTATGTAGCTGTCCAGTTTTCCCAGCATCATTTGTTGAAGAGACTTTTTCCCATTGTATATTATTATCTCCTTTGTCATAAATTAATTGACAATGAAAGTGTGGGTTTATTTCTGAGCTCTGTATGCTGTTGCCTTGCTCCATGTGTCTACTTTTGTATCAGTACCATACTGTTTTGACTACTACAGCTTTGTAATGTATCTTGAAATCTAGGATTGTGATACCTTGAGGTTTTTTTATTCTTTTTCAAGTTAGCTTTGCCTATTCAGGGTCTTCTGTGGTTCCATACAAATTTTACATTTTTTTTTTCTAGGTGTGTGAAAAATGCTGTTGGTACTTTGATAAGAATTGCACTAAATCTGTGGATTGCTTTGGGTAGTATAGACATTTAAAAAATATTAGTTCTCCCAATCCATTAGCATGGGATATCTTTCCATTTGTTTCTGTTGTCTGGTCTGGCACTGGTCTCTGGGTTCTAACCCTGCCCCAGAAGTTAGCCTCACACCATTTCTTTCACCTAAGCAGCCCACGGGATCTAAAGATTCACTTCATTTGGTTGCCTGTTGTCACTAGCAGCCATTTGACTCAAATGGCGCAGGATGATTGAAATTGGTGCTGGAAAAGAAGAATGCTACATTCAGGTTATTACCATCTTTGAATTCCACACTTGTGGATTTTTTTCTTTATACTTTTGAATAATTATTCTTCATGTGTCTCATTTTTTTGTTAAATTCAATGTATATCAAGTGTTAATTATTTTTTTAATGATACCATATCCATTCAAAAATTTGTCCTCATCTCCAATATTCCGGAGAATGTCTTCATCCAGCTTCTTCAAAAAGGCTAATACATTTTCAGATACACTGCATACCTGGGAATGCCTTATTGGTGACTTTCCATACAAGCAATAGCTTGATTCATTCTTTGGACTGTTTATGAGATTTCTTCAGATATAACTCCTTCATTCTGGCCTTGACTGACCCAGAAGAGTAAAATATCTCTCTGAATGTTTATTTTTTCTATCCCTTTAATACAATACTCTTTTCAAATTGTATGTTTGAAAATTATTTTTACTTGTAGCCAATTATTATTATTATTATCATTATAAATATTTATTTAGAGAGAGACAGCATGCGCAAGTGTGGGAGGGCCAGAGAGAGGGAGACAGAGGATCCAAAGCAGGTTCTGTGCTGTGAGCACAGAGAGTGATGTGGGGCTTGAACTCATGAACTGTGACATCATGACCTGGGCCAAGATCAAGAGTTTGATGCTTAACCGACTGAGTCACCCAGGCGCCCCAGCAGCCAATTATTTTTTAAAATCTGAAACATGGTGATGCCTACTTCTAAGTTTTAATTTTACTTATGTGTGGAAATTTTTCTTAAGTTACATATTTTATTAGTGATGCCAACACTCATTTATCCTGAGTTCTTTGGAAAATGCTTTCATTTGTAGGTCAGATTCCTTGCTTTATTCTCCCTAAGTGTCATCTTTCTGCAAATTTATATTATTTATAGTTATTTCTTCAGTGACCAGGGTATGGTTGTCACTTTCATCTTCTATCTTATCGATTCAACATTTAGTCATGAGGCCTGCTTTTCTATGGTGTCAGGTAAAATTCACATGTTTGAAATGCCTACTGTATACTAGGAATAGATGCAATGTTAATATTATTTCTCACTGGAGAACTTTAACATACTGTGTTATACAACTGCAGGGCACCATTTACTTTATATTCCTTAGGATTGTACAGTGGGATGTTTCTGACTAGCCTTGGACATATGGCTTGTTTTACATATGGAGAAACTTATACTCAGAAATATTGAGTTATTTTTCTTATGATCACATGGTGAATAAGTAGCCAAACCAGTTTTAATCCCAGATCTTGAGATTCCAACTTTCATACTCTCTCTGTTCTATCACACAACAGCTTCCCATAATAACCAGCTTTTGGCTGCTTCCAACAGTGATTTTATTTGGGCTAGTGCAGATTTCATTTTGTTTTTTACTTTATCCTGGAGTGTTCTTGTTTAATAGATGTCCTGTCCCTTTTTATCTCTTTGAGAATAGATTTTATCCCTTTCTAAAATCTTCTTTCAGCAAATATATTTTGGGGTAATGTTTATCTCTGAGCTCCCACAGTTTTGCTCTACTTTAGTGTTACAGAAGTTTTTTAGTGATATAGATTATTTTTTTCTGTATACTCACACTATCTTGAATTTAACCTGTGGAAATTTGTGTTTCTGATGAAAATGATCTTTGTGTGAATTATTGCACAGTGTGCTATATATGTGTGTGTGTGTATACATACATGGAGATGCACCTATCATTTTTGCTTATTTGCCTGCTTATTTACCTTTGAGAAATCCACAAACTTAACCTAAACATTTCAACATTCTTGTAAAGAATGATTGCCCCTTAAAGAAACAATATTCTTTTTGCTGAATAGCCCTGAAATTGCTCATTTCCAATAAGGTAGGGCCACTCTCCTACATCACAATTAGCATCCTAAGATTTTAACTAGTTTTTTACTATCGTTATTATTTTAATTCTACATTCCAAAATTCCCCTTCAAATAACAGAGATTAACTTATTTTGGAAAATAGATTATTCTCAGTAGATGTTCTCAATAAAAAACTGATCAGTACCTGCAAAATATCCACTTACCTGACATCTCTTCAAAATTGGTATGGGCTTATTTTATTACATTTCCTGCTTGTCTGGTAATACTGAGGAATATTCTATTTGTTCATTTGAACTACTTTGTTTTGAACTGTTTGTCTTGGAGCAAAAAAGAAACAAAATTAATCAGGGTTGCATGTCCCTGTCCAGTGACTTATATGAAATGAAATTGATAGCCTGGTATTCCATTATACAGATAGTTGTTGCTATGGAAATAAAATCTACACATAGAAATTCAATTTAACTAAATATATAAGGAGAGGAAAATATTTGTCTCTCATTCCCAAACATGGTTGGTTTATAAGCTGGCTTTGGCTCCACCTTACTTCTTTTGTCAAATTATTCTGACTAAAAATAGTTCAGAATAGTAAAAAGTGGTATCTTTGTCCCTATTTATAATTTTCTAGGTTTACTTCAAACATTGGATGAATAGAGGGATTAAATCTTAGGGGTGCATAAATTTTCAACAAAGTAATCCAAAAGTTATCAAGCCATTTCTAATTATATTTATACCTCCAAACAACATTCTAGTAATTCATTTTTTTAAATATAATTTATTGTCAAGTTAGCTAACCTACAGCGTACACAATGTACTTTTGGTTTCAGGAGGAGATTCCCATGATTCATTGCCTACATATCCAAAATCTGTAAAGAACTTACCAAATGCAACACCCAAAAAACAAATAATCCAGTGAAGAAATGGGCAGAAGACATGAACAGACACTTTTCCAGTAATTCATTTAAATAAATTTTTAACCAAGATCCAATTCTGGTATTTAGATTTCTCTGTCCTTCTTTCCAGAGTCATTATAGTGAAATACAGGCTTACTGGGCCTACCAAGCTCAGTACCTGCTAAATTACCTGTTAAATACATGAACAGATCACCCAGAAATGTCAACTAGTTGGGAAAGCATGACAGGAATCTTAAGTAGATCTATTAAAAGATGTGGTGAGAAGTAAAGGAAAAGTAGCAAAAGAAGAGCTGAGAAATAAAGGATAACAAATCTCAGAATGGTAACAAAATGATCGATAACATGTTCATTAATAACAATGTTTATGTAAGGCTGCTCCTATCTCAATCTTGGGTGAGTTTGCTTTGTGAATCATTTTATTAGCCAAAGCAAATAGATCCTATAGAGATTGATGTACACAATATCAAAGATACCAAGTATCAAAAACTTATTAAGAAATTTCTGATATTTAAGTATACTGATGAGAGCAGCTTTGATGTGATGGGAATTCTATACAAAAAAAAATTTTTTTTGGAAGACTATACAAAATTGAGGAATTCCTATACATGGAATTAATGAGGAAGAACTGTTACAGGAAGTTTGACTTTATAATTTATAAGGAGCCAAAAAATACCTTATACACAGCAATGAGTTTGACTATACAAAACTTCAGTATGTGCAGTTTCACTAAATTATGCCCTATGTTTAACAGTATTGACTATTGTTCATCACATTTTGGAGATAAACTGAAAAAGACAAATGAAAACTTGTGAGTAGAAAATGGAAGCAAAGCAAATGGCAGAGGGGAAAAAATGTTCCTAACATAGTCTTGCCAAGATGAAGCAAACTGAAGGTCCTAGAACTGACTTCAGATTTAGCAGCACTGGTAGGATGTTATCATGGAGACAGCTAAGCTACATTTCTATGTGGTTTTGAAAGGACTCTTGAGAAAAAACTTTAAACTTTTTTTAAAGTTTATTTTATTATTTATTTTGAGAGAGACAGAGACAGCATGAGTAGTGGAGGGGCAGAGAGAGAGGAGAGAGAGAGAGAGAGAGAGAGAATGAATCCCAAACAGATTCCACAGTGTCAGCCCAGAGCCTGATGTAGGGCTGGAACCCATGAAACTGTAAGATCGTGACCTGAGCCAAAACCAAGAATTGGATGCTTAACCAGCTGAGCCACCCGGGCGCCTCGAGAAACAGCTTTTAAAATATCCCAAGTATCTGAAAAATTACCCCAGTCATTCACTATTTGCCCATTACTCTGAGGTACCATACATTTGACCACTGGGACTAGTCATCTCTCCTAGTAATCATGTCAGTAAATGAATAAAAATCATTGCAGATAGAGGAATATCCACAGGCTCTTTCAGTCTTTGACCACCTTTGCTTTTGCTTTTAAATTTCCTTTTCTAGTTTCTGAGATCATTAGGATGTGGCCAACCATTTTCAATTTCAGTAACATCCTTATTCCTTTATCCAAGAGTTTTAGCCTGAAATCTTCCCTTGTTCTGGTTCTTATCCTGAATTTGAATTTCCACCTATCTTAGATCCAATCCAAAATGAAAGAAAAGAGAGACAAAAAACATATAACTTACAGGTTTTTTCTCTGTTTCTTAGGACCATGTCTTTCCGGACTTTGGGGGAAAACCATTGTTCTTATTTCTCTTGATTTCCCATCTTCGGTCTTGGTCTATGAAAAGCTAGAAGCAAGATCTTCACCACCTTGGAAAAAAGCATTTATTCTGTCTACCTGGAGTCCTCAGGATTTATGATGGATCACTCCCCTTTATCTGGCTTATTTCCAGGGGATTTCCTCCACACATTTCCTGTCTAAAATTAATGGCAGGGAACCTGCCATTTTCCTTACAGCCAAAGACTTAAGAGTTATTATAGAATTAGAAAGTCCTAGATAATTTTGCTTCTTTCTACCTTTCTCATTTCATTCCTTATCGTACTAGGACCATATATGCCTTCTTTTCTTTTCTTAAAAATGTCATTCCATCATGGTCTTTATACTAGCTATCCCCTTTGCTTGGGATGTTCTGTCTCCAGTTCTTCACATAACTATGTCTTTCTCATCATGTCAGATTCAAAGAGGCCTTCCCTGACCACCCTACTGAAAGCAGCATTCCCTCACCCAGCAGTTTCTTTCTATACCAATATATTGATTTATTTTCTTTAGAGGAGTTATCAAAAGCAGTAGGTTTACTTAATTACTTTTTGCCTGTGCCTACTAAATTATGGACCTCATGAAGCTGGACCCTCATCTATGCTGTTTATGACTCTCTGGCCTATGGCACAGTGCCTAACACATAGTAAGTGCTCAGTAAATATTTTTGAATGAATATGTGAGTAAGTGAACAAAATGGGAACAGTTTTAACTTTTCTGTAACACTTTTTACAGACCAAAGCCCTATCTCTTGGGAAACCCAAAGGACACTGAACCTGGAGACACAGTCAAGTTTGGTGAACACAAGTTTAAATCTTTAGTGCCACACCTCTGTGCTGCTGCTGTATAAATGATAAGCACAAAGGGTAATAGGCAGCTGGCAATGTGCCCACTGAAAGGCACCTGTATCTGTCCAGGTTTCTATGGGAACCTGATGCAGATGGCTTAATAAAGGGAATCTTCACAAAAGTGGGGGCAGCACATAAGAGAAGAAACAAAGGGTGGTGAAGTACCTTGGAGATTGATAATGGCACAAGGCCTTACCACCCCTATATGTGAAGGAACAAGGCACAAAAGAAAGTAGTCATTGGAACCTGACAGCACGTGGGTCTCCCATAGAGAGAAGCAGCCAATCTACAGCAACCTGGAAGAGAGGAAGGGCGTGGGGAGAATACCTTACCCTTCTCCTCCTGCCCCACGGATCTCCTGCTCATGGCTCTCATTGCTGAATCTGGCTTGAAGCAGGATAGCAGAGGGGCCTGTAGAGGCATTAAGCAAGGTGAAGTGGATCTGGAGGAGCTAATGCAAGATCTAGCACAGCACTCCTTACCTTAGTCCAGTTATCTGCGAAAGCCAGGAACTCTGATGAGCTGACAGGGTATTTGGCCTTTGGCCTCTCAAATATATATGTGTATATATATATACACATATATATATATATATGTGTGTATGTATATATATATATATATATATATATATATATATATATATATATTAAAATATAAAAATATATATTAGTTTTGTTCTGGCAGAAGCTAGAGAAGCAAAGTATACTGATTAAAACTCAGGCAGTGGAGCCAGGCAACTGGAGTTGAATGCAGGTTTCTTCACAAATATCTTACAGGTAAAATGGGATCAGAGAGATTTGTTGTGAAGATTAAATAATTTAAATGTGTTAATACATATAAAATGCTTAGAAGAATGCCTGGAATTTAATGAGTAGTAGTTCTTATTATAGGCTTCCTCTTGACTTTGATGTCTTGATTCAGTATAGTTTCTAAGCTCTCAGAACTAGCATAAAATTATAGGAAATATTTGGCTGGTCAATGGCTACAGTTACAGGAACTTAAACTAAACATATCTTGAGTCTTCTTCTTTTTTTAATTTTTTAAAAAATTTTAATTTATTTTTAAGAGACAGAGAGAGACAGAGCATGAGTGGGGGAGGAGCAGAGAAAGAGCGAGATACAGAATTTGAAGCAGGCTCCAGGCCCTGAGCTGTTAGCACAGAGCCTGATGTTGGGCTTGAATTCACCGTCTTGGGAGGGAGAACACGACCTGAGCTGAAGCTGGACGCTTAACTGACTGAACCACCCAGGTGCCCCTGAGTCTTCTTTTATTTATTTTTTTATTTTTGAGAGAGAGACAGAGTGTGAATGGGGGAGGGACAGAGAAACAGGGAGACAGAGAATCCAAGCAGGCGTTAGGGTCTGAGATGTCAGCACAGAGCCCGACGCGGGGCTCGAACCCACAAACTGTGAGAATGTGACCTAAGCTGAAGTGAGACGCTTAACTGACTGAGCCACATGGGTGCCTGTATGAATCTTTGATTTTAGAGTCCTGGTTTGACGTTTCCTCTTTCTCATTAATGCCCTCCTGTGAAACTCTGGACCCAGGACCACCTTTAATTACCCGTAATTAATGGATTGGGCTCCATCTCTTCAGGGTTGAACCTCATTTCTTGTGGCAACATTCTAATGCCTTTCAGGCTTAGCAGAAAGGACATTTGTCACAGGACAAATCCAAGGACGTCCAGTGCTGTGAAGAGAGGATTTTCAGCCTCTTTCAAGGTCCCAATGATGATGATAATGATGTCATCTAAATTAAGTAATATTCCCTGGAAACTCATGTCCATGGTGTCTTTTTCCATAAAAGGCTAGAAGGAGCAGGGCAGTCTAAGATTATTTGGAGCATTTTTTCATATGCCCCATAGGGAGATGAAAGCCCTTTTCTTCGCCTCGTCTACTGAGGCATTTGCAATACCCACTCATGAAGTATATCCACTAACTTTCTAGTGGTCTAGGAGACATTGTGGAATGTTAATCCACAGATCAATGATGCACATATACCCGGATTTTATCCAGTTTTTTAAATTAGAAAATAAAAGCCCCTTTACTTATCAATTTTTAAAAGAACCAACAGATCTGAAACGTGTGTGTGTGTGTGTGTGTGTGTGTGTGTGTGTGTGTAAGTTTACTCTGCAGCAGTTAGCTGAAGATATTTTTTTTTCTTAACATCTCATTGAAAGAATAGAAGATGAAGATCCAAAAATAGATGGTAAGTTGGATAGCAATTGTATAAATTGCCAACTTGTGTAAAGGGCCTTGTTTTGCCTTTTTAGTTATTATAAATATTTATAGGGCTTTTTTTGAATTCACTTACAAGATCAGTCGTCTGAACTCTAATATCTTAAACTTCATTTTTTTTCTAATTTAGAGTTTTTAGGAAGTTCTTCAGGGACTAAGAGTACCATACTTTCACTGGATAAACACAAGAAACCACCCTGCATAAACTGGTAATGATAGTTAAAATGGTCAATGAGGATAATGCCCGCAGAGGGTAAGAATTGTGTGTGCTCATCAAGACATGGGGTCACATGAGATAAGAGTGGGAGGTAAGGTGGGGGAAAAATATTAATCAAGTCAGAGAATGAATAGAGGAACCAAGATAATTAGTGATCTACAAATGGAATTAATTGTCAATATTTAAAACCTCTTGAATTCTAAAAAATAGGATCAAATGTTGATCTAGCCAAGGTGTTAAACAATAGAAAGTGGGTAGATTGGGAATCTTTAGGAAACCAAAAATATGAAATAAAAAATGAAACTTTGGCATAAATGTGCTCAGAATTTATTACATCTTCAAAACTGACAATGTGCATAGTATTTTTTAATGGCATACAAATACATTTCCTGCCCCAAATACAAAAGACCATAGCTCAATAAATACAAAAGCACATGTTACTCTACTTGCAATTTGTATGTACTATATATTTTAAAATGTCAGCCTACAATTTGCCTCAATTTTCTTTATAAAATTCACAATTATGCAAACAGTAAGTACATTTAATTCTATATAATTATAGTACAAAAAAATACTTTAGAAAAATATAAAATTTATTTTTATTGTAAAGAACACATTTATTCCTTTGGATTTAAAATATAAGACCACAGTTCCTTAATAAAAATATCAGGTTCCAATTTTAAAAGTTACTGTGTTGTCTGAAACTAAAAGTTCCACCATTTAATGAGCTGTTTGACATCCAAGTTTTAATACTCTTCTTAAAGCTACTCTTCTATAATATAAAACAAAGTATTATTTTGATATATTCTGAACAAAAGAGGGGATAGAGATTAAAAGCTGAATATCATATTGTTTTCCCTGTTCCCAGGGTTTGCCCAGTTTGGCAAGCAGCTAATAGTGACAACAATTTTGAGAAAACTACATTTTCCTACTCTTTTCATCATAAGGATATTATATGCTTTTCTGAGTTAAAATTTCCTTTTTTGATCAGAGGTTTGTTTCCTTTTGTGTTATTAGCACATATATACACATCTACCCTTTCCTCCAGAATAATTAGAATCATTTGCTAGCTGATAGCTTCAGCTGGGCTTTGGACTGGTTACTTACGACACATTTTATTGTTTTCTAATTACTCAGATGCAAATTAAAGTTTGGATTTGGGTAGTCTTGCTTGGACTTCCTATACTTTGCCTATAAAGAGAGACTTCATTAACTTTCCTCTTTAAACATAGGGTCTGGTTTTTCTAGCAGGGACAATTCTTTTTATGTGTGCAGTTGGCTAGAAAAATGTAAGAGTGGGCCCATTTAATGTAACTTATTTTAATTGCGAAGCTGGGTGCATCCAAAATGGTGAGCCTTTATAAAATAGTCAGAAATAGGTTAAACCTAGAATGTCTTACTTGAGAAGAGGAAATTCATGTGTGACTTTTGAAGATTTAGAAATTTAAGATTTGAGTTGGTAGTTAGTGCCTTCCTGTATTATTGCCTCAATGCCTTCTCAATGCATATCCCCCATGGGTCCCCCCATCCCCCAACTCTCTCCCCACTCAGGCCCCACAAAAAATTAGCATTGTTTCCTATTTAGAGTGGGGAGTCAGTATGGAGAGTTAGGAGTGAGTGGCTTTGGGAGTAGAAAACCAGTTCACCCTGGACAAAATTATTCAAAGTTCCTTTCTCAAGCTAATTGGTGTTCAGAGGAAAAACATGATTTCACATCTGTGTAATAACCTTGAGACCTGGGCAATTTGCTTGACCTCTTTAAGCCTCAATTTCCTGATCTGTAAAATGGAGATAATTATGTCACCTGTGGCACTGGATTGTTCTATGGGTCAGGTAAGATAATTTAAGGAGCTTAGCATGGTCCTCACACAGTGTGAGTTTGATAAATGGTGGGTTTTCAGGACACCTTGTATTCCAACATACACTGTCAACTTTAAGTAGAGTGATATATAATTTTCAATATGTCCTGACTGCAGTTAACAATAGCTTTCCTTATTTTTCATTATGCATCTGGGATTATCATTTTGTGGAAACATCTTTAGAAGATACTTCTCAAGGGATGGTGTTTTATACACAACATTATAAATATGTATTATATTTAAAAAGTAATTTCACAAATAAAATAAAAACAAATTCATTAAAAAACAAGCAATAAAAAATTTGACAATAATGTCAGCTTTCTCTCTTAGGCCAATTCCCAATTATTTAAAATACTTAAACATAACCACTTAAATGTATTAATACTGCTTTGCCAAGTCATCAGACAACATTCCTCCTTGCTTCTCATAGCCACCATATCTATCATGCACTGGCATTCATTCTTGGCCTCTTCTAGAATGGACCAAGGGTTTCCTTTTCTACTGCAAATTTAGACTTTGTGATATTATCTCCAAGGCCACACGAACAGTCATTGTGATTTTATGTGTTTATTAAAGGCATTAATTGGTCATATACAATTTTTTAAATATATACTCTATTTTGGTAATTCCCCATTTTGTAATATACTAGAGGATGGAGAGAAGGGACTGGAAGTGTTCAGGTCTCCCTACCTCTGAGCATCTATGCTTTCCATCGTGTATGTACCTCAAGTACTTCCCCTCAACCTGACCTTGTCATGTTCCCTTTAGACATAACCATCTTCCTTCGGGCCGATGGGGATTCCATTATCCTATTGCACACTGGAGACACACTGGAAACAGTGATTGTTTTTCTCCCCTCCCCCACTTTTTATTCACTTTGCCTCAAGGAATAAATCGGTTGTTAAATACTATACAGTCTGTTCTCATATCTGCTGACCCATCTTCATTACCACAGCCATCAGGCTAAGTTAAGATCCTTTTGATTCCTCACCTGGAAATAACTTCCGACCTACTTTCTTTGTCTCCAATCTCTTCCTATTCTTACCCCTCATAGTGCTGCCAGATGAAGGTCTGAAAACATAGCCCTGACTTTATTACCCCATTTAAAAAACATCTGCAGAGATGTTTACAAAATAAAACCTTTTTAAAGTCAATATAAGTTCCCATTACTTCATCATAAATACTATTTCTCCATGTCTCCTCAGATTGAATTCAGCCCTCAATATACCACTAAATGCCATTTCTTGCATAAAAAATGCTCAAATTCTCTTCTCTTTCCCCCTCACTTACCCAGCTATAAAGACTACTTCTGCCACAAGCACTTTATCTTTACTTAGCAATTAGACATATATATCTACACCTACATACGTATACATACACACATATATAAAATACTAGGTAAATAAAAATATATTTATATATATAAATGGATAATATGTATGTATATACATACACCTCTGTACAAATATCAACTACAAACATCTTAAAGGTGAACCTTTGTCTAAATCATCTTTGGTCTCCTCCACAGTATCTAATAGAGAGTCTAGTCACACAATTATTTATGTAAGGGAGGAAGGAAAAATGGACCTTCAAAGGAGAAAGTAAGCTAAAATGCTATGTGACTTAGCATATGTTACATATTAACATTATGTTAACATAAAAAAATTTAACATGACTTTTCCAATGCTGTAAGTTTAGGCAGTCACAATGCAGAGAAAGTGCATATGTTTTGCCTCCACCATTGTATGATTTTTCACAAATCTCTCTATCATGACTCCTTACACCGTGGAGGCTACAAATCTGGCTGTGGGTGTCTTGAGAGAGCAAATAAAATGCTTTATATATCCATGCTTGAAGCAGTATTTCTGTTTTAGAAAAAGATTCTGAAAGTCCAAATTGGGTTGAATCAGCACTCTTCACGGGGGTCACTTTAAGTCTACCAAAACTCCTCATTTTATAAATGAGGAATTGAGGTGCAGAGAGCTAACTCGCCCAGGGTCACACAGCTATTCAGTTATCATTAATGTAGCACTAGTATCAGGGTGGTTCATAGTTCAATATTCATATTTCAGTGCTCCTTTTTGGTGGGTGCATAAGGCAGCAGCCATCTGCTTTGGTTTTGCCTAGATGTGCCATTGGTCTGCAGTACTAATTCTGGTGCTAAAATATTGAACATGTACTGGAATATTTTGCTATTTCTTTAAGTGTAAGTCTCCTCTACCCCTTGACTGAGCAAAGCTGTATTCCTTCTTTATTATTTCAGACGTAGATTGTTTATATTCCAAGGGTTGAGGCCAGGTAAGAAACTGTAGCAAGGCAGAAGAGCAGAAAACATACTAAGAGGTTCCAATCAAAGCACCAAAGAAAAATTAGAGAAATAGACCAAAAGGATTTTATTTTAGCTACATGAGGAAAGGAAGATTATTCAGTCTACGTGATAACTGGCCAGATCTGCTTTAATTATGAATTTTGAATCACCTTCTACACCAGTCCAATCTCTGATTTATGAACTAACTGGTATTAAAATAAATTTGCCCATATTGAACATGGCCTAATGAGATTTCTTTATATAAAAAGATATTATTGGCATCACTCTTTCAAGAATTTAAAGAATGTCTTGAAGTCATATAAGCAGTAGCCATCTTTCATTTTTTGTTTATTAAAAATTACCCTGGTTCCTTTTTGATATTCCCTCATTTGTAATTTCTTGAGCACCTACTATGTATCAGCTACTCTTCATAAAAATACACATCACATTTTCCCTCAAAACTGTTACTGAAAAACTGCATTCAGCCTGTTACTTGCGATCTATAGACAAATAACTAAAAACAGTCAAAGCTGGTTTCTTGTCCTTGTGTCTCCACAAGTGACATAAGTAAGTCTACGTCTTTCTTCTTTTTTTTCCATCCTAACTGCTTTTCATGGTTCACTGTGCTTTCTCTGTATCCCCTGCTTCTTTTTGTTCCAGACCCCTCTTTCTTAAGATAGAGTTTCTGAATCACTCCTTATCAGCAGGGAGTCAGGCTGCATGCAGAATAGTCAGAGGCAGACTATTGGAAACTTGTGGCTTTTTAATTTAAAGGTTGACTGGGTTACCCAGTCTCCTACCCAGTAGGAGAAAGGTGTGTTGTTTGTTTGTTGGTTGGTTTTGTGTTTTTCTTTTCATAGGTTCTCAAACAAGAGGTGGGCAGGGTGTTTCCTAGAAAGAAAAGGACAAGGAAATTGTAACAGTCATAAGCCCTGGGCACAGATAAGAACAAAACCTTGTCTTAAGAAGCAGACCTGACCTGAGCTACAGGCGTTAGGTTTTTCCTTGCATGGATGATTTGGCAAAACTCTCTCTACAGTATTTATCCTGCAGCCTCAAATGTTTGCAGATTGGCCTCCAGCCCTCAGTGAGCATATGGGAGCCTGGGTCACCACCCTTCCCATTTCTGCTCTACTTTCTGTTCCCAGGAGCTCAGGCGAGGTTTAAATTTTCCTTCAGCAAGGACTCAATCCTCTTCTAATGGTGCCTCATGTGCAATGTTGGAAAGGAGAGCTCTATTCAGGGACTGAATGGGCATTGTCCTCAAGCTTGTTCTAGGCCTAGGAGCTGGAGACTTTGTGGTGAAATGTGGGAATAAAAGGATGAAGGAGAGAATTGTAGAGGGAAATCATGAAAAAAGTGGTAAATGGATGGGGAATGGGATTTCAGAAGACAGGTGTGGAAGATAAAATCCACTGCATTAGTTAGCATAGTAATAGCAGCTATAACAGATAAACCTACAAATTTCAGTTGTTTAATCTAAAAGAAATTTATTTCTTGCTCACAGGAAGCCCAAACAAGTGTTTCTGATTGGCAAGCAGCTATTTTTCCAAACTATGCTTCAGGAATCCAGATTCCTTCTATTTTTTGTTCTTACCATCTTTAATGTGTGGCTTCTAAGCTACTCTACATCAAGCCAGAGGAGGGGACAAGAACGTAGAGAGAGGATCAAGTGTGAAATGGTCCAGATCTAGAAGTGCCAAACATCTCTTCATTTCACATTACATTGGCTAGAACTCAGTCATGCGGTGGTGTGCCTGAAGGAAAGGAAGTCTGGAAAATGTAGTCTAGCTAAAGTACCTAGGAAGAAAAATGGGTTGGGTAAATAGCTAGTCAGTTTAACGTCGCCCATTTAATTTTGCACAAGGGAAACCCTGACTATATCCCAAAAGTATAGGTCTACAGGTTGGAGTTGTCATATTTCTGCAGCTAGAGTACTTCTTAAAGGTTGAATAAAATCTGGACAACATTTAAGCTGTATAGATTGCCATCTCTGTCTTTTGATCATTTTAATTTCATAGCTCATGCTGATATTTTGGTTCCAACTTCTGGTCATTAAAGTGTTACAGAATCAAAGGCCTAAACCTGTTATACTAACAGAAACTTGATTGTATTCTTTGCTAAGAGGGTCAGGCATTATGTTTAATTATGAGCAGCAATGCTTTCCAAATATTTCCCTTTGTAACAAACCACAACCATGTATCTCTACAAGATTTTAATCTATACAATGTTACTCTACCTCTAGCAAAGTATATATATGTTGCCAATATATTAATGAAGGTACATAGCTTAGTGAAATCATTTTAAAGATAAAATGATAAAAAGTAATAATGACCTTAGAATGCTAATTCAGCGTCAGATTTATAGATATGCCCTGTTATGTGCTGGGAACTGTGTTAACAGAGATATATTCCTCTATCATTTAGTAAGTTTGTTTAGGCCAGGGAAGAACTTATGAGTCAATTTTTAACTGGCTAACATTTTCACTGGTACAGAATTCTGAGTTGTAATTTCTTTTTTTTAGTACTTGAAATATATTGTGGCTTGCTGGTCTTCATGGTTTCTAATGAGAAATCTGCCATTAATTTGAATTTTTCTCCCAATACATAAGGTATTACTTTTCTGCTTTCAAGATTTCTTTTTCTTTGTCTTTATGTTCAGAAGTTTAATTTTGATGTGTTTTGGTGTAGTTTACTTTGGATTTATCCTATTCACGATTTGATCAGCTTCTTGAATCTGTAGGTTTATGTCTTTTGCCAACTTTAAAAGGTTTTCAGTCATTATTTCTTTGTGTATGTTTCAGCCCCACTTTGTTCCCTTACTCTTTCCAGGATTCCAAGAACTTAGATCTTTCATTATAGTCCCACAGGTCCCTGAGAATCTTTTTTCTTTTTTTCCCAGTTTGTCTTCTCTCTGTTGTTTAGATTGTGTAATTTCTATTACTCTATCTTCCAATTCACTGATTCTTCCTATTATCTCTTCCTTTCTGTTGTTAAGTTTAAGCTCTGAACTTTCAATTTTAATTATTGTATTTTTCAGTTTGAAATTTTCCATTTGGATTTTCTGTATGTCTTCTATTTCTTTGTTAAGACCTTTTCCTTTTTTTTTTTTTTTTTTTTTTTTTTTTTTCGAGTGTGTTTGTAATTGCTTGCTCAGGCATTTTTATCTTAGCTGTTTAAAACTTTTATCAGATTATTCTATCATCTCTGTCATCTTGGTATTGGCATCTATTATCTTTTTTCATTCAGTTTGAGGTCTCCTGGTTTTGCGTTTTGTTTTGTTTTGTTTGAAATTGAAGCCTGGACATTTTAATATTAAGTTATAAATCAATTTTATTTTAGCTGACTTTCTCTGAAACTAGGGGAAGTGGGGCAGGAGGTGGTCACCAAATGGAATTACAAGTCCAGGTATCCTACTCAACCTCTGTTGATACCTCATTACAGTTGGTCAAGGGTAAGAGTTTAAGCTTTCTACATGTTTCCCAGTGACACCATGTTTAAGATGGTTGTGTTATTTTGGACAACATTGAAAGTCCTGACTCTCCCCTAGGCCTCCTCTGACAATACTCCAGGAGGGAGGGAAAGGGGCACCTCATTTCTGCTGGATAGTAGTAAAAATTTTTACTTTTGTTGGAGGGTTGTTTTTGTTTTTGTTTCCTGTTGGCATTTCTGTGTTACTGGCTTCTCCTAATCTGAGATGTATTTGGTAAAAGAAAATAACAGGGAACTTACCAGTGTGTTATTTCTCAAGTCAAATTTCCTAACCAGTCTCCCTTCTTCTCTCCACCTTTCAATCTTCTTATGTTTGTTTTATATATAGCATACAGGGGCTTTAGTTGTACTTAGAAGGGCAATAGGGAAAAGTTTTTTTACTCCATCTTCTCAGAAGTAGAAGTCCAGTCTACATGAAGTTTTTTTAAACATGATCAGATGTATGTTAAGGAGTGCATTTGTGATATGCACCAGGTGTTATATAGAAGTGTTGAATCCCTAAATTGTACACCTGAACCTAATATTACACTGTATGTTAACTAACTGGAATTTGAATAAAAATTTAACAAAAGAAGAAGGAGCAGTCTGGGTCTGGAACCCACTGAAGCCCTGGTACAGATCTAACAAGACTCAGAGCTGAATTGTGAGGATAAGGGACAGAAAATATGGGAGTAAGAAAAACTGAGTGAAAGACCAGTGATACACATTCATTTGAGGCATGCTCTGGATAAGTGCCTTGAACTTGAGGGTCATTCCTCTGGCCCTCAAACCTTCTACAACAATGGGAGTTAGGATGAATATTCTTCATAATGATGTTATAAAAACAAAACAAATATTGCTCAATGGAAACTAAACAGTTTTAAAAACAGTAAACTTGCAATTAGAATTAACTTTGAGTGAATTGATTTACAACTGTTTCATGTAAGCCAGACATGAGGTGTAGTAGATATAGGTTTTAGGAAAATTCAGTAACTGACTTTATGAAACTCATATGTCAATTCTCAGTAAAAGCTGATAATTCAACTCTAAAATCTAACTCTGTGAAAGCAAGTTTTAGGAATTATACTAATAACCACACGCTAACATTCATCAGTCACTTAATATATCCAGTTAACTGATATGTATTGCTTTCTGTCATCTGATACAATCCACTGACAGCTATGGTTTAGGATCTTTTCTGGATCACTAACTACTTTGAAAGCCTGATGAAAGTTATAGAACTGTTTATAGAAAAATATATAAACAGAGTTGTTATTCACTTGGGATGATTGTATACTGGCTGGCAGCTATTTGGACTGGTCAAGCATACATTCCTATTGATGATGCCTGAGCCATACTGGTGATTAAATATTTTAAATATTAACCCTGCAGTATTGACACCCAATTTTGTATTAAATGTCAGGAGGTTCCTGAGCTCCTCCCAAATATATTTCTGGATCAGTTAAATTCCATGCATCTTAAGGTAAGAACTCCTGATCTAGATATTTATGGACTGCTTATCTTTCAAAATATTTTTCATAAATATTAGTTCTCTGGTTCAGGTTTCAATTACTAATTTCTATTACTTATCTCAGGTAAGGGTTATATACAGTTAGAGATGGCTTCAGTACATTATCAATAATTATTTAATCAAATTCTGGCTATATTCCCAGGTTTAAGCATAATTCACTTACCTTGATTCTCAAGGCCTTCTTGAGACTTGAGTTCTTGACATTTAGCAGCTTCTCTTGGTAAAAAAAAACTTTCCACAGTAGCTCTTATGTAGACTTCTTTACTCTAGTCCCTTGCTTTTCAAATTGCAGTATGTGGATCCACAGCCCTGGAATCTTGTTAGAAATGCAGAATTCAGGGGTGCCTGGGTAGCTCAGTTGGTTGAGCATCCGACTTTGGCTCAGGTCATGATCTCACAGCTCGTGAGTTCAAGCCCCGTGTCAGGCTCTGTGCTGACAGTTTGGAGCCTGGAGCCTGCTTCGGGTTCTGTGCCTCCCTCTCTCTGTGCCCCAACCCACTTGCATTCTGTCTCTGTCTCTCTCAAAAATAAATAAACATTAAAAACTTTTTTTTAATTAAAAAATGTAGAATTCATTCCTATTGAATAAGAATCAGGATTTTAACAAGATCTCCAAGTGGTTTGCATACTCTTAAAGTTTGAGAAGCAATTCTTTAGTAAAGAATTGATTTCTGGGGCGCCTGGGTGGCGCAGTCGGTTAAGCGTCCGACTTCAGCCAGGTCACGATCTCGCGGTCCGTGAGTTCGAGCCCCGTGTCAGGCTCTGGGCTGATGGCTCGGAGCCTGGAGCCTGTTTCCGATTCTGTGTCTCCCTCTCTCTCTGCCCCTCCCCCGTTCGTGCTCTGTCTCTCTCTGTCCAAAAATAAATAAAAAACGTTGAAAAAAAAAATTAAAAAAAAAAAAAAAAAAAAAAAAGAATTGATTTCTTCAGCAAGATGGTGGTTGCCCCCAAGTTACAGAGAAGTCAGAACATACTTTGCATAGGATGCCAAGTTAGTCAACAGTGAATGGAATTTTAACTCCCTTTCCAAGTGAATCTATCTGTAAAACTAACTAAACTACTCTAATGATTTTGTTTCTCAGGTGAGAATTTGTTCCTGAGATTGAATTTGAAAGGATGTATGTAGCTGGCTGTCTCTGAACAATGGTCCCCTTAAGACATCACACCAGACTATGCAGTTATCCATTCAGCCAGAATAGATGTAAAAAGGCTCATCTCCTTTGTAAATTTCAGAAGCTTTATCTCTAATGCTGATGATGGGGAGGTGTAGGATTGCCAGGTAAAATATAAAACACCCACACAAACTTGAATATCAGATGAACAAGAAATTCTTTTTTAGTATAAGTGTGTTCCAAATATTGCATGAAACATCCTTAAATATTAAATATTCATGGGACATAGTTATACTAAAAATTCACTGTTTATCTGAAGTTCAAATTTAACTTAGTGTCTTATATTTTTATTTGTTAAGTCTGGCAACTATAGGGAGGGCAAAACTTAAATGAGACAAATTAATGGGAAATCAGAAGGTGGTATTTGAATATCAATGTTTATATTTTGAAATAAAACATAAAGGCACCCTTTGAGCCTCCTGAGATCACTGTCTTAGTGTCAGGACAGCCAAACTTATTCCTTCTAAATTGGTAAAGAAAGCAAATGGAAGGGACTTTGATTTTGTATTAATACAGGTCTTGCTTTTAAGAATGCATATACCTTTGATGTAACACATCAAGCACCAGTCCAGATCTCAAATCAATCGCCATGATATGAGAAAACCAGGGCTGCTACCAGGCAATTAGCTGTTGACAGCTTCTAAATTCAGTGGAGATTTCTGCAGTTATGTCCTTTGAGATGTTAAATTCTGGTAGCCGTGACTGCACAGCAACAGAGTAGGATTACTCCAACTTATTACAATCAGCTGTCCTTGTAGAAGACACACCTGTGGCTCTTTAGGCACAAGGAATAGGAAAATGCTTGTTAATTCTGCTTTACAACTCAACCTAAATTAAATTTGACAAGCATTCCAAAAATACATAATTTTCCAGGTAACCAGTTTCTTCAGCAGCTTAGATGATATGAAGACATAATAAATTGGATGGCAATTAATTCCTTGGGTAACTTATTCCAATGACTTTAGACTAGCTTGGGCTATGAAGTGCTCCTGGGTAATTGTAAAGTGAATTATGCCAGAGCAATATTTCCCATAAGCAGTTTAAATGCTGCAAGCAAGCTCTTAAAGAGACTGATTCATTTCAGTGTACCATCACCTAAAGATGGGCAAGTTTTGTTTGTGGTAGATGGCAGAGTTGAACACTCAATTGAGAAATCCATACTTCAGCATGGATTTCCCCTTAGGAATTCTTTGCTGTTGGTTATTTCCTCATCATAGTGATGATAAAAAGCTTACTCTGTTTTTAAAACTCGAGTATAGAAAATACCAAACAATCACAAAAGTAGAATTTGTTATTATAACAAATTCTGAGGCACTCACAGCACATCATCACCATGTTTGATCTATTTCATCTCTCCCTGTGGGATTATTTTAAAATAAGCCCCAGATATCATCTTTCACCTGTACATAATTTCAGATTATATTTGAAAGGCAAGGACTTACTTTCCTTTTAAAATATAGATACTCTGTTATCTTCATACTTTCCCCCAAATAAATAATAATTCTTTAATATCAAATATCCAGTGGTACTATTTCCCTATTATTTTGTAAACATTAATTTTGTTTTTGCAGTTGGTTTGAATTGGCATCAAGACAGTCTCATTTCATCGGTAGGTGTTTCATCCTTATTTTTTTCATGTTGATTTTTTGTTGCTATTAAATTGGATATTTGACCTGTAAAATTTGTGAATTGTGTTCCTGTATTATCATTTACATGTACTTCTGCACTTATTTCCTGTAAATTGGTAGTTAGAGCTAGAGGCTTCATCAGAGTTATGCTTAGTTATTATGGTAAAATTACTTCATAGGTGGTGCTAGGTACTTCCATCAGGTACATAAAATTTGACTATTTATGTGTTTTGTCATGATCACTGTAAAATGATGACATGAAAATCCATTTAATAGTTGGATTAGCTACATAAAGAGAAACTTCCCCTCATTAACTGTTTACTTCCACTCAAGTATAGTGCATGTAGGGAAAGCAGAAAAATGCTGGATTATTTTACTTTATCTACCAGTTTCCAAAATTATGTTTTGGTTTCTTAGAATACTTCAAAGGTGATCAATGAGATTTTAAAAAATTTATTGTTATGGACTTAAACATGCTTCACATGTTTTAATATATTTCAGTCAGTATCCTTTCTGATGCTCAAATTGTGGGAGCTTATTTATATTGATTCCTGAGTCCTTTTGACATGGTTCTAGTCATGGTGGCTTCATTTTCTTTGTTTTCTGGGATACCAAGATGTTCCAGAATTATTATAATACATTTTTTTTTTTGTCCCAGAACTGAAATAAATCATTTCTCCCAGGAGCCCTGGTTTCTTTCAATGGGAAAAGGTGTTTAGAGACAATAATCTGGGTGATAGAGTTAGTTATTCTATTCATTCTAGACAGGATCCTGCTTCTAGAAATTTTTAAGAACTATGAAGAATTTGATTTTATCCTCTTGTAAGCTAATAAATTCCCCCCTTCCATATTTCATCAATATTGGTAGAAGACCACAGACTCCTGGATCAAAGATTAAAAAAATTTTTTTTTAACATTTATTTATTATTGAGAGATGGAGAGACAGAGTGTGAGCATGGGAGGGGTAGAGAGAGGGGAGACACAGAATCTGAAGTAGGCTCCAGGCTCTAAGCTGTCAGCACATAGCCTGACTTGGTTCTCGAACTCACTAACTGTGAGATCGTGACCTGAGCTGAAGTCAGTCGCCTAACCAACTGAGCCACCCAGGTGCCCCTCCTGGATCAAAGATTTAAATTTTTTTTATTTAACTCAGCGAAAATAGCCAGAGTATAAGCATTTTTGCATCAGTATCTCAAACCCCATTTTCCACAAGGAGGGCCAGATGATACTTGCACATGAGGTGGGTGTATTACTGGAGGAGAACACTGATTTTAAAGAACCTGAATATTTTCTAATAGGCAATAAGCATGTCTGCCCTTTGCTCTGGAGGAAGAAACTGTGTCTACCAAGGTTGCTTTCTATACAAACATACTTAAGATAATAGCTGGGAACAAAGGGAAGTGAAAGCCTCTGCACAAGATGTGCAGAACTGTGAGACACCCATGGATTATTGTATTTTTTCAGTGTTTTCAGTGGACATGTAAAATTTAACAATAAAATGATTTAGATATTTTTTTTTAATTTCTTTTTTAATGTTTATTTTTTTTAGGGACAGAGAGAGACAGAGCATGAACGGGGGAGGGGCAGAGAGAGAGGGAGACACAGAATCGGAAACAGGCTCCAGGCTCTGAGCCATCAGCCCATAGCCCGACGCGGGGCTCAAACTCACGGACCGCATGATCGTGACCTGAGCTGAAGTTGGATGCTTAACGGACTGAGCCACCCAGGCGCCCGATTTAGATATTTCTAAATAAAATTCAGAAAAGCAGGGTTTTTACTTAACTTTGTTGATGTTACATTATTTCTTTTATCTCATGCATCATATCCCAGTTCTCGCTGACACCAACATAATCATCCATTTCATTTCCTTATCCAACACAAGAAAATAACATGCAGAATAAAAATACCAGTATTACCACTGAAAATTATTAAGATGATTATTATAACATTTACACTTTTTTTTGCATTTTTTTCTTAAGGGTATACACACAAGGATATACAGTCATGTTATTATGCTTTGAAGTTATTGGGATTAGCACCACTTTGTATGATTACTACATTAGCTGGATACACAGTATATTTTTTATGTTACTTTCAATTTTTAGGGATTACTCTTTTAAAGTTTAATATTAATTTTTTTATTTCAAGTTTATTTATTTTGAGAGGGGGGCGGGAGGGGCAGAGAGAGAGAATCCCAAGCAGTCTCCATGCTGTTAGTGCAGAGCCTGATGTGGAGCTGGATCTCACCAACCGTAAGATCATGACCTGAGCTGAAGTCAAGAGTCAGGGTCTTAGTTGGGCACTTAACCAACTGAGCCATCTAGGTGCCCCATTAACTTTTAAATACATAAAATATTTACATAGCTTCAAATAAAATATACACAAGATAAATTTTTAAATGTCCAGGTTCTACTCCTATTTCCTCCATACAAATAGTACTGAAATACAAAGCCCCTTGGATTTACCTTTTCATATTTTGCCAGTCTAAATTTAGAATAGAGGGAGGTGGGATTGCTGGATCAAAGGGTAAAAACATGTACAAACAATGTCAGAAATATAGATATTAAACACATCAAAACATATCACTTGACAATTCAATTGTTTAAGTTTTAGGTACATATTCTGTGAGTTTGGAAAAATAGTTTTAATTTTAATTAAACATTTTTTTTAATGTTTGTTTTTGAGAGAGAGCGAGCAGGAGCAGGGGAGGTGCAGCAAGAGGGGAACAGAAGATCTAAAGCCACTCTGTACTGACAGCAGAGAGCCTGATGCAGGGCTCAAACCCACAAACTGTGAGATCATGACCTGAGCCTATGTTGGACACTCAACCAACTAAGCCACCCAGGCACACTTAATTTTAATTTTTAATTAGTGTTTGATTTTTCAGAGAGCCTAAAAAGTAAACAATAATTACTATTTAAAATTCAGAACAGTAAAGAGGTACATAAGAAATGTAAATAAACAAATTATTTTTTCTTTCTTAAAAATTTGAGTATAGTTGACACACAATGTTACATTAGTTTCAGGTCTACAGTGTTGTGACTCAACATCTTTATATGTTATGCTATGCTCACAAGTGTAGTTACTATCTATCACCATAAAACCCTATTACAATACCATTGACTGTATTTCTTATGCTGTACCACTTATTCCTGTGACTTATAACTCCATAACTGGAAGTCAGTATCTTCAACTTCCTTTCATCCATTGTGCTCATTTCCCCCCACCCCCATCCTCCTTCCCTTTGGCAACCATCAGTTTTCTGTATTTATAGATCTGATGCTGCATTTTGTTTGTTTATGCATTCGTTTTGTGTTTTAGATTTCACATGAGTGAAATCATATGGTATTTGTCTTTGTCTGATTTCACTTAGATTTATACCCTCTAGGCCCATCCATGTCACAAATGACCAGATCTCATAATATATATATGTATATACACATCTTCTTTAGCCATTTATCTATTGATGGACACTTGGGTAGCTTCCATATTTTGGCTATTGTAAGCAATGCTACAATGAAAATAAGAGTGCATATATCTTTTTGAATTAGTGTTTTTGTTTTCTTTGGGTAGATACCCAGTAGTGAAATTATGGGATCATTCTATTTTTAAATTAAGAATGAAACTAGACCACTTATACCATACACAAAAATTAACTCAAAATGGATTAAAGATCTGAATGTGAGACCTAAAACCATAAAACTTCTAGAAGAGAACATAAGCAGTAATTTCCTTAGCATTGCAAGGAATTTTTTTAGTTTTTTCTAGGTATGTCTCCTAAGACAAGGGAAACAAAAGGAAAATAAATTATTGGGACAACACAAAAATAAAATCTTTTTTAGAAAAAGAAATTCATCAACAAAATGAAAAGGTGAACTACTGAGTAGGATAAAGTATTTACAAATGATATATCTGATAAAGGATCAATATCCAAACTATATAAAGAACTGAACACATGCAAAAATAACCCAACTAAAAAATGGACAGCAGGCAGGTTTGTTTCTCATGAGACGTTTCCCCTGGCTTGCACACCTTCAAGCTGTGTCCAGACCTGGTATCTTCTTTGTGTACCTGCATATTTGTGAGCACTTTGGATCTGGCCCCACCATAATGGCCTCATTTAACTTAACCACCCACTTAAAGGTCTTTTATATTCAAATATAATCACATTCTAAGGTACTGGGGGTTAGGGCTTCAGTATATAAATTTTGAGAGGACACAATTCAGCTCATAACAGTGTCAAATTCTCTGTAGGGGTTGTGACATGTAGCATTCCCATAAACACAATGATGAAGGCCCCTTTCTTCACAGTCTCACCAACAGAGTACCTTGTCAAACTTTTGAATTTTTGACAAACTGATGGTAAAAAATGAAATCTCCGTGTAGTTCCTTCTTTTTTTTTAATATGAAATTTATTGTCAAATTGGTTTCTATACACACCCAGTGCTCATCCCAACAGGTGCCCTCCTCAATGCCCATCGCCCACTTTCCCCTCCCTTCCACTCCCCATCAACCCTTAGTTTATTCTCAGTTTTTAAGAGTTTCTTATGGTTTGCTTCCTTCCCTCTCTGTAACTTTTTTTCCCTCTTCCCCTCCCCCATGGTCTTCTGTTAAGTTTCTCAGAATCCACATAAGAGTGAAAACATATGGTATCTGTATTTCTCTGTATGACTTATTTCACTTAGCATAACTCCCCAGTTCCATCCACGTTGCTACAACAGGCCATATTTCGTTCTTTCTCATTGCCACGTAGTATTCCATTGTATATATAAACCACAAATTCTTTATCCATTCATCAGTTGATGGGCATTTAAGCTCTTTCCATAATTTGGCTATTGTTGAGAGTGCTGCTATAAACATTGGGGTACAAGTGCCCCTATGCATCAGCACTCCTGTATCCCTTGGGTAAATTCCTAGCAGTGCTATTGCTGGGTCATAGGGTAGATCTATTTTTAATTTTTTGAGGAACCTCCACACTGTTGTCCAGAGCAGCTGCACCAGTTTGCATTCCCACCAACAGTGCAAGAGGGTTCCCATTTCTCCACATCCTCTCCGGCATCTAATGTCCCCTGATTTGTTCATTTTGGCCACTCTGACTGGCATGAGGTGATATCTCAGTGTGGTTTTGACTTGTATTTCCCTGATGAGGAGTGACGTTGAACATCTTTTCATGTGCCTGTTGGCCATCTGGATGTCTTCTTTAGAGAAGTGTCTATGCATGTCTTCTGCCCATTTCTTCACTGGATTATTTGTTTTTTGGGTGTGGAGTTTGGTGAGTTCTTTATAGATTTTGGATACTAGCCCTTTATCCGATATGTCATTTGCAAATATCTTTTCCCATTCTGTCAGTTGCCTTTTAGTTTTGTTGATTGTTTCCTTTGCAGTGCAGAAGTTTTTATCTTCATGAGTTCCCAATAGTTCATTTTTGCTTTTAATTCCCTTGCCTTTGGAGATGTGTCAAGTAAGAAATTGCTGTGGCTGAGGTCAGAGAGGTCTTTTCCTGCTTTCTCCTCTAGGGTTTTGATGGTTTCCTGTCTCAAATTCAGGTCCTTTATCCATTTTGAGTTTATTTTTGTGAATAGTGTAAGAAGTGGTCTAGTTTCATTCTTCTGCATGTTGCTGTCCAGTTCTCCCAGCACCATTTGTTAAAGAGACTGTCTTTTTTCCATTGGATGTCCTTTCTTGCTTGTCAAAGTTGGCCATACTTTTGTGGGTCCACTTCTGGAGTCTCTGTTCTATTCCATTGGTCTATGTGTCTGTTTTTGTGCCAATACCATGCTGTCTTGATGATTACAGCTTTGTAGTAGAGGCTAAAGTCTGGGATTGTGATGCCTCCTGCTTTGGTCTTCTTCAATATTACTTTGGCTATTCGGGGTCTTTTGTGGTTCCGTACAAATTTTAAGATTGCTTGTTCTATCTTTGAGAAGAATGCTGGTACAATTTTGATTGGGATTGCATTGAATGTGTAGATAGCTTTCGGTAGTATTGACATTTTAACAATATTTATTCTTCCAATCCATGAGCATGGAATGTTTTTACATTTCTTTGTATCTTCTTCAATTTTCTTCATAAGCTTTCTATAGTTTTCAGCATTCATCTTTTACATCTTTGGTTCGGTTTATTCCTGCGTATTTTATGATTTTTGGTGCAATTGAGAATGGGATCAGTTTTTTATTTGTCTTTCTGTTGCTTCATTGTTAGTGTATAAGAATGCAACTGAATTCTGTACATTAAGTTTGTATCCTGCGACTTTGCTGAATTCATGTATCAGTACTACTAGACTTTTGGTGGAGTCTTTCGGGTTTTCCATGTATAATATCATGTCTTGTGCAAAAAGTGAAAGCTTGGCTTCATCTTTGCCAATTTAGATGCCTTTGATTTCCTTTTGTTGTCTGATTGCTGATGCAAGAACTTCCAACACCATGTTAAACAACAGCTGTGAGAGTGGACATCCCTGTCGTGTTCCTGATCTCAGGGGGAAAGCCCTCAGTTTTTCCCCATTGAGGATGATATTAGCTGTGGGCTTTTCATAAATGGCTTTTATTATGTTTAAGTATGTTCCTTCTGTCCCAACTTTCTCGAGGGTTTTTATTAAGAAAGATGCTGAATTTTGTCAAATGCCTTTTCTGCATCGATTGACAGGATCATATGGTTCTTATCTTTTCTTTTATTAATGTGATGTATCACATTTCTTGATTTGCAAATACTGAACCAGCCCTGCATCCCAGGAATGAATCCCACTTGATCATGGTGAATAATTCTTTTTACATGCTGTTGAGTTCGATTTGCTAGTATCTTGTTGAGAATTTTTGCATCCATATTCATCAGGGATACTGGCCTGTGGTTCTCTTTTTTTGCTGGGTCTCTGTCTGGTTTAGGAATCAAAGTAATGCTGGCTTCATAGAATGAGTCTGGAAGTTCTTCTTCCCTTTCTACTTTTTGGAACAGCTTGAGAAGGATAGGTATTATCTCTGCTTTAAATCTCTAGTAGAATTCCCCAGGAAAGCCATCTGGTCCTGGACTCTTATTTGTTGGGAGATTTTTGATAACTGATTCAATTTCTTCACTGGTTATAAGTTTGTTCAAATTTTCTATTTCTTCCTGTTTGGGTTTTGGAAGTGTGTGGATGCTTAGGAATTTGCCCATTTCTTCCAGGTTGTCCAGTTTGTTGGCATATAATCTTTCATAGTATTCCCTGATAATTGGTTGTATTTCTGAGGGATTGGTTGTAATAATTCCGTTTTCACTCATTATTTTATCTATTTGGGTCATCTTCCTTTCCTTTTTGAGACACCTGGCTAGAAGTTTATCAATTTTGTTTATTTTTTCAAAAAACCAACTCTTGATTTCATTGATCTGCTCTACTGTTTTTTTAGATTCTATATTGTTTATTTCTGCTCTGATATTTATTATTTCTCTTCTTCTGCGGGGTTTGTGGTGTCTTTGCTGTTCTGCTTCTATTTCCTTTAGGTGTGCTGTTAGATTTTGTATTTGGTATTTTTCTTGTTTCTTGAGATAGGCTTGGATGGCAATGTATTTTCCTCTCAGGACTGCCTTCACTGCATCTGAAAGCATTTGGATTGTTGAATTTTCATTTTCATTTGTTTCCATTATTTTTAAATTTCTTCTCTACTTGCCTGGTTGACCCATTCACTCTTCAGTAGGGTGTTCTTTAACCTCCATGGTTTTGGATGTTTTCCAGACTTTTTCTGTGGTTGATTTCAAGTTTCATAGCATTGTGGTCTGAAAGTGTGCATGGTATGACCTCAATTCTTTTATACTTATGAAGGGCTGTTTTGTGACCCAGTATGTGATCTATCTTGGAGAATGTTCCATGTGCACTCAAGAAGAAAATATATTCTGTTGCTTGGGATGCAGAGTTCTAAATATATCTGTCAAGTCCATCTGATCCAATATATCATTCAGGGCCCTTGTTTCTTTATTTATTCTCTGTCTAGATTTTCTATCCATTGTTATAAGTGGAGTATTAAAGTCCCCTGCAATTGCCACATTCTTATCAATAAGGTTTATTATGTTTGTGATTGTTTTATATATTTGGGGGCTCCCATATTTGGCACATAGATATTTATAATTGTTAGCTCTTCCTGGTGGATAGACCCTGTAATTATGATATAATGCCCTTCTTCATCTCTTGTTACAGCCTTTAATTTAAAGTCTAGTTTGCCTTGATATAAGTATGGCTACTCCAGCTTTCTTTTGACTTCCAGTAGCATGATAGACAGTTCTCCTTCCCCTCACTTTCAATCTCAAGGTGTCCTCAGGCCTAAAATGAGTCTCTTGTAGACAGCCAATAGATGGGTCTTGTTTTTTAATCCATTCTGATACTTTGTGTCTTTTGGTTGAAGCATTTAGTCCATTTACATTCAGTGTTATTATAGAAAGATATCAGTTTAGAGTCATTGTGATGTCTGTAGGTTTCATGCTTGTAGTGATGTCTCTGGTACTTTGTGGTCCTTGCAACATTTCACTCACAGAATCCCCCTGAGGATCTCTTGTAGGGGTCATTTAATGGTGATGAATTCCTTCAGTTTTTGATTGTTTGGGAAAACCTTTAACTCTCCTTCTATTCTGAATGACAGACTTGCTGAATAAAGGGTTCTCGGCTGCATATTTTTTTCTGTTCATCACATTGAAGATTTCCTGCCACTCCTTTCTGGCCTGCCAAGTTTCAGTAGATACGTCTGCTACTACCATTATGTGTCTACTTTTGTATGTTAGGGCCCATTTATCCCTAGCTACTTTCAGAATTCTCTCTTTGTCCTTGTATTTTGCCAGTTTCACTATGATATGTCATGCGGAAGATTGATTCAAATTACATCTGAAGGGAGTTCTCTATGCCTCTTGTATTTAAATGCCTATTTCCTTCCCTAGATCAAGGAAGTTCTCAGCTATGATTTGTTCAAGTACACCTTCAGCCCCTTTCTCTCTCTCTTCTTTTTCTGAAATTCCTATGATACAGATATTGTTCCGTTTGATTGCATCACTTAGTTCTCTAATTCTCCCCTTACTCCTGGATTTTTTTATCTCTCTTTTTCTCAGCCTCCTATTTTTCCATAATTTTATCTTCTAATTCACGTATTCTCTCCTCTGCATCTTCAAGCTGTGCTATGGCTGCCTACATTTTATTTTGCACCTCATTTGTAGCATTTTTAGTTCCTCATGACTATTTTTTAGTCCCTTGATCGCTGTAGCAATAGATTCTCTGCTGTCCTCTATGCTTTTTTCAAGCCCAGTGATTAATTTTATGACTATTATTCTAAATTCTTGTTCCATTATATTGCTTAAATCAGTTCTGATCAATTCTTTAGTTGTCACTACTTCCTGGAGTTTTTTTTTAGGGGAATTCTTCCATTTTGTCATTTTGGCTAGCTTTCTGACCCTTATGCATTTTAAAAGCTTGTTGTGTGCTCTGCACCTGTGAGCACTGCTATATTAAAGGAGGGTCATACACTGTCCGGGGCCTGGCCTTTCAGGAGGTGTTTTTTCAGGGGTTGTTACTTGCTCTCTGTTGTTATGACTTTGGTTATTTTATTACCTTACTCGTAGTGATATTTTGTACCCTGCACCAGATGTGCTTCGATTTGTTCCTTGGAGTAGCCTTGTAAAGGAAAACAGATAGACAAACAGGAGATAAAATCATGCAAACACACAAGTAAATAATACAAACAAACAAAAACAAAACCTAAAGACTAAAAACAAAAAACCCCAAAACGCTGATTATAAGTAAAGAAGAAGATAGAGGCAGTGCTGATGGAAGAGCATATATAAAGAGAGAAATGACAGGAGTGGGGGCAGGGGGATGGATAAATGTTGATTAGGCAGAGAGACTAAGAGGCTTAATCTAGAGAGAGAGAAAGGAAAATAAAGAAGGAGGTGGGGAAAACAAAACAAAGATTAAGTTAGCCAGACAGAGAAACTACACGGCTTGATTATTCCACAGAGGGAGAAAGGAGTGTGAAGAAGGAGGTGTAGAACATGTATCAAGACAATGGATTAAATATGCCTGTGTAGACCGACCAATAACCAGAGTAACCAGCCTAGAGGAGGGAAGAGATAAGGAGGAGAAATGGGTGGGGGGAGAATATATCTATATATCCAGAATAGACCTAGAGTTAATCCAGGCAATGCTGCATTGCTTGTAGGTAGTAGCTGTCTGCAGCATTTGTGCCACTCCAGTGGATATGCGGTTATCCAGTACAAGGGGCGTGGTTTGGCATTTTCTGGACCCACCTCCACTATGGGCCCCAGGAGTGATCCCGCCTTGGTGGTGGGGGTGGGGGTGGGGGGAATGGTGATCTCCCAGTCTCTTTTCCACAGAGCTGGACCCGGTGGACTCCGTTTGAGTCCTCCTCATTATGCAGTGGGTGCAGACAGGGGTGGTCCTTCTCGCTCCACCAATTCCCCTGACCCTGTGCTTAGTTAGGATTCAAAGTCCTGCTCCATGTGCTCTGGCGCTGGGGAAGCGCCTCTCAGTGCAGTGATGTGTGGTCCAGGCTGGCTTTGTCTGTGCCGCTGAACTTCAGGGAGGACTGACTTCTCCTATTGCGACTTATTATGGACTGAGTGCTGCTGCCCTCGCCGTGAGCCCCCGTGGTGGCGGTCACAGGTAGGCTTTGTCTTTTCCCACAGCACTCCAGGGAGACAGCAGCCTTTTTCTCCTGCAGATTGTGCCCTTGGCCCAGCCACTGCTCCCAGGGGTGGCAGATGCAAGCAGGTTCTGTGCTATCATGCAGCCCTCCAGGGAGGGAACCACTTTCTCCAGCTGCGACTGAGCCTCTGACCTACCACCGCACCCAGGGCTGGCTCCCCTCCCCTGGTGCATGAACAGGGAGCCAGCCCCAGTCCGAAGAAAGCCCCACAGTTAGAGATAGGATCCCTCTCAGTCTCAGTCCAAGGTCTTTCTCCTGTCCAGATATGGTTCTACACTTCCATAGCCACTCTTTCTCTTCCCTTTGTATCTCTGCAGAAGGGGGTCCCTCCCCTCCATGCCCATAGGGCTTTTTTTTTTTTTTTATTTCCCTCAGTTCGCAGTTACCCACCTATCTTTTTTCCAGCTTTCCCATTTTCTTCCCAGTGGATTCAGTCTCTTTTCATCCCAGGCTCTGGTGTTCAAAGTCCTTTGGCTTCTACACTTCTTTGTTTGAGAGACGCAGGACATATGGATCCCCCTACTTCTCCACCATGCTGAGATCTTCCTCAGTGTAGTTCCTTCTGTTAATTATTTTATTGAAGTATGACATGCATGCAGTAAAATATACAAATCTAATATATAAGGCTCCATTGATTTTTCTGGGGTGAATTTACACATGTAGTCACTATCCAAACAAAGAATATTGCTGTAATCTGAGAAGCCTCTGTCATTTCTCTAAAGTCATCTACCTCCTCCCCTAAATGACACTTCTCTGACTTTATTGCCAGAGATTCTTATTTATTTATTTATTTATTTACATACAAGTTATCATATAGTGCTATAATGATTTCAGGAATAGATTCCAGTGATTCATTCCCTATTTATAACACCCAATACTCATCCCAACTAGTTTCCTTTATAGTGCCCCTTACTCATTTAGCCCATCCGCCCACCCACAATCCCTCCAGAAACCCTCAGTTTGTTCTCTGTATTTAGAGTCTTTTATGTCCCTTTCCTTGTTTTTATATTATTTTTTCTTCCCTTCTCTTAATGTTCATCTGCTTGGTATCTTAAATTCCTCATATGAGTGAAGTCATATGATGTTTGTCTTTTTCTGGCTAATTTCACTTAGCATAATACCCTCTAGTTCCATCCATGTAGTTGCAAATGACAAGATTTCATTCTTTTTGATTGCCAAGTAATATTCCATTGTATACATATATATCACATCTTCTTTATCCATTCATCCATTGATGGACATTTGGGCTCTTTCCATGCTTTGGCTATTGTCGATAGTGCTGCTATTATAAACATTGGGGTGCATGTGCCCCTTTGAAACAGCACACCTGTATCCCTTGGATAAATACCTAATAGTGCAATTCCTGGGTTGTAGGGTAGTTCTATTTTTAATTTTTTGAGGAACCTTCATACTGGTTTCCAGACTGGCTGCACCAGTTTGCATTCCCATCAGCAGTGCAAAAGAGATCCTCTTTCTCCACATCAACAACATCTGCTGTTGCCTGAGTTGTTAATTCTAGCCATTCTGACTGATAAGAAGTGGTATCTCATTGTGGTTTTAATTTATATTTCCCTGATGATGAGTGATGTTGAGCATTTTTTCATGGGTCTGTTAGTCATCTGGATGTCTTTGGAGAAGTGTCTACTCATGTCTTTTGTCCATTTTGTCACTGGATTATTTGTTTTTTGGGGGTGTTGAGTTTGATCAGTCCTTTAAAGATTTTGGATACTAATCCTTTATCTGATATGTCATTTGTAAATATCTTCTCCCATTCTGTTGGTGCCTTTTAATTTTGGTGATTGTTTCTTTCACTGCACAGAAATTTTTATTTTGATGAGGTCCCCATAGTTCATTTTTGCTTTTGTTTTCCTTGTCTCCAGAGACATGTTGAGTAAAAAATTGCTGCAGCTGAGGTCAAAGAGATTTTTGCCTGCTTTCAACTCTAGGATTTTGATGGCTTCCTGGCTTACATGTAGGTCTTTCATCCATTTTGAGTTTATTTTTGTGTATGGTGTAAGAAAGTGGTCCAGGTTAATTTTTCTGCATGTCACAGCAGTCAGCTGTCCAGTTTTCCCAGCACCATTTGCTGAAGAGACTGCCTGTATTCCATGGGTATTCTTTCCTGCTTTGTCAAAGATTAGTTGCCCAAAGTCTGTGGGTCCATTTCTGGGTTCTCTATTCTGTTCCATTGATCTGAGTGTCTGTTTCTGTGCCAGTACCTTACTGCCTTGATGAATACAGCTTTGTAATACAACTTGAAGTCCGGAATTGTGATGCTTCCAGCTTTGGTTTTCTATTTCAGGATTGCTTTGGCTTTTTGGAGTCTTTTCTGGTTCCATACAAATCTTAGGATTATTTATTTTAGCTCTGTGAAGATTGCTGGTGTTATTTTGATAGAGATTGCATTGAATATGTAGATTGCTTTGGGTCTCAACGTCTTAACAATATTTGTTCTTCCAATCCATGGGCATGGAATATTTTTCCATTTTTTTTCATGTGTCCTCTTCAATTTCTTTCATTGGCTTTGTATGGTTTTCAGTGTACAGATTTTTCACCTCTTTGGTTAGATTTATTCCTAGGTACTTTTTGGGTTTTGGTGCTGTTGTAAATGGGTTCAAATCCTTAATTTCTCTTTCTGTTCCTTCATTATTGGTGTATAGGAATGTAACTGATTTCTGTGCATTGGTTTTATATCCTGTAACTTTGCTGAATTCATGGATCAGTTCTAGCAGTTTTTTGGTGGAATCTTTTGGGTTTTCCATATAGAGTATCATGTCATCTGTGAAGAGTGCAAGTTTGACTTAATCTTTGCAAATTGGAGTGCCTTTTATTCCTTTGTGTTGTCTGATTGCTGAGGCTAGGACTTCCAGTATTATGTTGAATATTAGTGGTAAGAGTGGATATCCCTGTCATGTTCCTGACCTTACGGGGAAAGCTCTGTTTTTTCCCACTGAGGATGATGTTAGTAGTGGGTCTTTCATATATGGCTTTTATGATGTTGAGGCATGATCCTTCTATTCCTCCATTCCTGAGGGTTTTGATCAAGAAAGGATACTGTATTTTGTCAAATGCTTTCTTGCATCTATTGAGAGGATTGTGTGGTTCTCGTCCTTTCTTTTATTGATATGATGTATCACATTGATTATTTTGCACTTATTGAACCAGCCCTGCATCCCGTGTATAAATCCCACTTGGTCATGGTGAATAATTCTTTTAATATATTGTTGGATGTCATTGGCTAGTATCTTGTTGAAGATTTTTGCATCCATGTTCATCAGGGAAATTGGTCTGTAACTCTCCTTTTTAGTGGGGTCCTTGTCTGGTTTTGGAATCAAGGTAGTGCTGGCTTCATAGAATGAGTTTGGAAGTTTTCCTTCCATTTCTATTTTTTGGAACAGTTTCAAGAGTATAGGTGTTAATCCTTCTTTAAATGTTTGGTAGAATTCCCCTGGAAGGCCATCGGCCCTAGACTTCTGTTTTTTGGGAGATTTTTGATTACTAATTCTATTTCTTTACTAGTTATGGGTCTGTTCAAATTTTCTATTTCTTCTTGTTTCAGTTTTGGTAGTTTATGTTTCTAGGAATTTGTCAATATCTTCCAGATTGCCCATTTATTGGCATATAATTGCTCATAATATTCTCTTATTATTGTTTGTATTTCTGTAGTGTTGTTTGTGATCTCTCCTCTTTCATTCTTGGTTTCATTTGTTTGGGTTCTTTCCTTTTTCTTTTTGATCAAACTGGCTAGAGATTTATCAATTTTCCTAATTCTTTCAAAGAACCAACTCTTGGTTTCATTGATCTGTTCTACTGTTTTTGTTTTGCTTTGTTTTATTTTATTTTATTTTTTTGGTTTCGACAGCATTGATTTCTGCTCTAATCTTTCTCCTCTGGTTTTTGGTTTTATTTGCTGTTCTTTTTCCAGTTCTTTAAGGAGTAAGGTCAGGTTGTGTTTTTGAGGCCTTTCTTCCTTCTTTAGGAAGGCCTGGATTGCTATATACTTCCCTCTTATGACCACCTTTGCTGCATCCCAGAGGTTTTGGGCTGTGGTGTTATCATTTTCATTGGCACTATGTACTTTTTAATTTCCTCCTTAACTTCTTAGCTCATTCATTCTTTAGTAGGATGTTCTTTAGTCTCCAAGTATTTGCTATCTTTCCAAATGTTTTCTTGTGGTTGATTTTGAGTTTCATAGGGTTGTGGTCTGAAAATATGCACAGTATGATCTCAATCTTTTTGTACTTGTTGAGGGCTGATTTGTGTCCTAGTATGTGATCTATTCTGCAGAATGTTCCATGTACAGTTGAGATGAATATGTATTCTGCTGCTTTAGGATGAAATGTTCTGAATATATCAGTTAAGTCCATCTAGTCCAGTGTGTCATACAAAGCCATTGTTTCCTCATTGATTTTCTGATTATATGATCTGTCCATTGTTGTAAGTGGGGTGTTGAAGTCCCCTACTATTATGGTATTATTATCAATGAATTTCTTTATGTTTGTGATTAATTGATTTATGTATTTGGGTGCTTCCACCTTTGAAGCATAAATGTTTACAATTGTTAGATCTTCTTGGTGGATAGACCCCTTAGTTATGGCATAATGCCCTTCTTCATCTCTTGTTACAGTCTTTATTTTAAAGTCTAGATTGTCTCATATGAGTATGGCTACTCCAGCTTTCTTTTGGCGACTGTTAGCATGATAGTAAGGGGATGGAGAATCATCTATCAATCTGAAGGTGTCTTTGGGTCTAAAATGGGTCTCTTGTAAACAGCATATAGATGGATCTTGTTTTCTTATCCATTCTGTTACCCTATGTCTTTTGATTGGAGCATTGAGTCCCTTGATGTTTAGAGTGAGTACTGAAAGATACGAATTTATTGCCATTATGCTGCTTGCAGAGTTGGAGTTTCTAGTGGTGTTCTCTTGTCCTTTCTAGTCTTTGTAGCTTTTTTTTTTTTTTTTTTTTTTTTGGTCTTTTCTCCCCTCAGAGTCCCCTTTAAAATTTATTGCAGGGCTGGTTTAGTGGTCACAAACTCCTTTAGTTTTTGTTTGTCTGGGAAAATTTTTCTCTCCTATTTTTAATGAAACCTTGTTGATAAAGAATTCTTGGCTGCATATTTTTCTGATTCAACACATAGGATATATCCTGCCACTCCTTTCTGGCTGCCAAGTTTCTGTTGATAGGTCTGCTGTAAACATGATCTGTCTTCCGTTGTAGGTTAAAGACTTTTTACCACCTTGCTACTTTCATGATTCTTTCCTTGCCTGAGTATTTTGTGAATTTGGCTATGATATGCCTTGTTGATGGTCATGTTTTGTTGAATCTAATGGGAGTCCTCTGTGCTTCCTGGATTTTGATGTCTGTGTCTTTCCCCAGGTTAGGAAAATTTTCTGCTATGATTTGCTCACATAACCCTTCTACCCCTATTTCTCTCTCGTCATCTTCTGGGACCCCTATAATTCGATGTTATTCCTTTTTAATGAGTCACTGAGATTTTTAATACTTATATTGTGTTCTTTTGCCTTAGTTTCCCTCTTTTTTCCCGCTTCATTACTCTCCATAAGTTTGTCATCTATATCGCTGATTCTCTGCTCTGCTTCATCCATCCTTGCAGTCATAGAATCCATTTGAGATTGTATCTTAGTTATACCAGTCCTGACTAGATTTTCTTTTATTTCCACAGAAGGGGATTCTATGCTTCTTTCAACCCCAGCTAGTATTCTTATTGCCGTGATCTAAATTCTGGTCCAGACATCTTGCTTGTAACTGTGTTGATTAAGTCCCTAGCTGTCATTTCTTCCTGTTCTTTCCTTTTGGGTGAATTCCTTCATTTTGTCATTTTGGAGGAAGAAATGAATTAATAAAGTGAAAAAAAATAAAAAATTAAAAACAGCACAAAGAAATCAAATAAAGGATGCTACATCCTAGGTGTGTTTTGGTCTGGTTGTTGAAAGAAGCTTGACAGATTAGAGAAAAAAAGGGAAGGATAAGAAAAGAAACAAAAGAAAAAAGAAAAGAAAAAAACAAAAAACGAAAAAAAGGAAAATGTTTGAAAATTTGAAAAAAGAATACAATAAAATAGAACAAAATTAAATGATGAAAGTAAAATAGAATTTAAAAAATATACAAAAAAGTAAAACATATAGTAGACAAAAAAAGAAAAATATTTTTAATAAAAATGGAAAATAAAAGTTGATTTTTTTCTCTTTATTCAAGAATAAGAAAAGAAAATAAAAAGAAAAAAAATTGAATAAAAGGACTAGTGAACAGAGTGAAGTACGATTGAAATCACATCTAGTTTCCTGTAGAAGTCAAGCTATGAAGCACTTTATAGTCCATAAACTAAGCAGGTGGAGAGACTTGTGTTTGTCAAAAGTGCTGTTGGCCCAGCTGGGCAGGTTTTAATGTAATTGCTCCATTCTCCACTAGATGGCACTGCTTAGCTTACTGGAGTGGATTGTTGTGGTGCTTGTAGGTGTATATGCGCATACGTGGGAGGGATGAAAATGATGTCACCTAGCTACCCAGTCTCTAAGTATTGGAACTCTGTGTTCTCCATGACTGGCAATCAAGCACCGATCCTTTGTCTCTAACTTCTGTCCAATCCCTGCTTCTACACTGTGACCAAGCCATCAGGCTACTAGACGGCACCTCCCTCCTGAGTTTTATCTCAGATGAGGCTGTGTTTCCCAGCCCCTCACTTATGAGAGGCTGCATCTTTAACCCACTCAGATCTTCTGGGAGAGACTCTTGCTGAGCAATGGCCAGGTGCTGGCCCACCAAGATGCCGGCCCACCCCCAGGAACGTTCACGAGACCACACTACTGTGGTCTACTGCATTACAGAGACTGTGGCTGGGTGCCAGCCTGTCCCAGAAAAAGTTTGTGTGTTCTTGTAGCAGCAGCGTTTCAGGCTTTATAGGAAAATCACAACACACATCTGGCACCAGGCCTCACCCTTAATGTCCTTGTTCCAGCACCAGCTATTGTGGTTGTTCTCCATGGTCCACTGGGAACTTTGCCTGTGGGGTGGCTGCACAACCCCTACCAAATGTCCTCCCAGCAGGGGAACCGCTTCTCCCCGTGTGGCCTGAGGGCCCCAAGACCTTACTCTGCTCCTGGGGATTCACCCTTCCTACCAGAGCACCACCAGGTATCAAGCTGTGGAGTTTCAGACTCTGTGCTCCCCCTTTTTATAGAGTCTTAATGTAATTTAAACGCTCTCCTTTCTCTTTTTTCCCTTTTGTGTTCAGTCCCTGTGGCTTTTTCCACTTTTCCACTTTCAAGCTGCTTTTTTTTTTTTTTTGAGGGTGGGTGCTTTTCCCATACTCTCCTCCCATCTCCATCCTCCCTCTGCAAAAATAGCTCCTTGCCCTCTGCAGCTTCTTTCCCCCAGTTCACCACTCTGAACTGCATAGCTGCCAAGTTCTGTGGTTCAGGTAGTGCAGATTGTTGTGTTAATCCTCAAATCAGTTTCTAGGTGTGCATGGTTTAGTGTTGATCTGGCTGCATTTCAGGGACAAGAGATGCAAAAAAACCTTCCATGCTGTTCTGCCATCCTGGCTCCTCCTATGGTGAACTCTTTAGAAGGAAGTCTCTATCCTCAGTCCACACTTCAGGAGTGGGCAGTTACACTGTTATGCTCCCCATCCTTGATGGCTGAATATTTATATAAATTATTTGGAAGTCTTCTACATGGAGGATTTATCTCTTCTCCCCCATTTATTAATTTATTCAATTTAAATCAATATGAACTCAAAAATATCTATTTTACACTTTGAATTATAATCCAATACTATTTTGTTTCTCAAAGTATTCCACCTTTGCCTGTTGGGAGCTCTTTCAGTGGCTTCTATGTCCCTTTGATGCACCCCAATATTGTAGACTTTTTTTTTTAACACTTTCTTATTTTCTGGCACTACAAAGATGCTCTAGTCTTATGTCATTCCTGTTGCAGTCCTTGAATCAGCCGTTTCTTCAAGGACCCCTGATTCCTTTTATCAGAATGATAAAGAAACCAAGAACTGGGCACTCGGTGGGTTCATCACTACTGGTGTGCCATTGCTTCCAGGCCCTCTTAGCAGATAGAGCAAGGCACTGTATATGTATATACTAACCTGTGCATGCACATATATCTATACATGTTTCTACATGTAAGCATTTGTATCTATGTTAGCTAAATGAGTTCACACTTAGGAGTTTATACTCTGCTAAATGAATTCATATGCACAGTCTAGTCCATAGCACATGGACCTCTATCCTCTTTTGCTTGCTTATAAATAACCTTCTATTCTGAAAAACCTAGCTCTCACCATATACCACCCATTTACTTAATTGTTCAATTCTAGTACATATGTATGGTGGTTCTAGAATTCTTAACCCAATATACCTAAGGGATACAACTTTATCAAATAGAATGCAGGTTTTTGTTTTTTTTTTTTTTGCCTTTGGTCTTGAAGACTTCACTGATTCCAGAGTTACTTAGTTGAGCACCCATCTCCTTCAGGTTTTCTCATAAATGTGGAATACAGTTAGATTGTTTTGTCATACTCTACATCAATTTGTCCAAATTGCCATTTAAATGCTCCTACAATTTTGTGACCTTGGTGATGTCTGCTCTAGGTAAACTCATCTCAATTGCTATATTACTCTGCATGTGCCTGTTTCCCCAGATTTTGGAGTGGTGGTTTGCCCTGCAATCCCATTTCTCCAAAGGGTTTAAAGCAAGTTTGTTCACATTTGTTTATTGGTCTAAGGATGGACATGATGACTTCCAAGTTCTTTACTTGTTGGAGCTGTGGCTTGGTTTTTAATACTCTTAAAAAATGTCTTTTGATGAATCGATGTGTTTTTTAATGAAATCTGAATTACTGTCTTTTACCTTTTTTGGTTATTGCATTTTTCTTCTTACTTAAGCAGTCTTTGCCTTCCAAGGTTGTAAAGACTTTTTCTATATTTTTACCTAACAGCTTTATTGTTTTATCTTTCTATGATCTATGATCCATTTGTGTGTAGTGGAGGTGGAGTTAGGATTTATTTATTTTTCCCATGTGGATTTTCAATTGTTTTAGTACCATTTATTGAAAATAATGGTCTTCTTTTTCCTACTCTATTGCAGTTCATTTTCACTGAACTTTAGGTAATGACTTTTTACATTGTTTCAGGACTCTGTATTTTGTTCCAACAGTCTATTTATTTATCATTATATCACTCACATTGTTTAATTGATGTAGCTTTATAATGTCTTAATATTTGGTAGTGTAATGTCTAAATATTTAGTAGTAGAAGTTCTTTAATTTTATTTTTCCTTAAGATTGTTTTTTCTTATCTTTGCCACTTTGAATTCCCATAAAAATTTAGAATCAGTTGTCACTTTTCACAAAAACTCCTGCTGAAATTTGAATGAGATTGCATTGAATCTATAGAGCAATTTGAAGAAAATTGCTGTCTTAAAAAATATTGAATGTTCCAATCCTTTAGTGGTATATCACTCCATTTATTTTGTTCTTTTAAAATTTGTTTTTAGTTTTTTTTTTTCCTCTAATGCTTTTATGTATCTCTCAAATTAAATCCTAGGTAGTTTATGTTTTTGAAGTAATTATAAATTAGTTTTTTTTTAAGTTCATTTTCTAATTGTGTTTTGTCTATTGCATAGAATAACAATTTTTATCTTATTCATTTAACTTATTAAGTCTCGTAGTTTATCATAGATCTTTTAAAATTTTCTATGTTTACTATTATATCATCTGTGAGTAATGACAGTTGTAGTTCTTCCTTTCTAGTCTTTATAACTTTTCTTTGTTATTCTTGCCTTAGAGCAATGATAAGGACTTCTATTAAATTGTTGAATAAAGTCATAGTAGTAGACATCTTTATTTTATTCCCAACATCAGAGGATAAAGTTTACAGTCTTTTAACTTTAGGTAGGACATTTACTCGATAGTCTTTTTTAAGATTAAAAAATTAACCATATCATACTAAGAAATTCCTTTTTATTCCTAACTTAATAAAATTATATATAAATATATAAAATATATATGAAGAATGAGTTATAAATTTCTATCATTTTTTTCCTGTCAATATGATCCATATGTTTTTCTCCTTACTTTGTTAATGTGGTTAATTACACTAGTTAATTTACATATTTAAAAAAATTTACATTCATAGAATAAATACAACTTGATCATGATATTTATATATATTATTAGATTTGATTTATCAGTGTTTTGTAGGTGTTTCACATCTATGTTGTGAGAGAAATGTTTTTAAGTTTTTTAATGTTTATTTATTTTTTAGAGAGAGAAAGAGAGAGAGAGAGTGTGAGCAAGGGTGAGGCAGATAGAGACACAGAATCTGAAGCAGGCTCCAGGCTCTGAGCTGTCAGCACAGAGCTCAAACTCACAGACTGTGAGATCATGACCTGAGCTGAAGTCAGATGCTTAACTGACTGAGCCACCCAGGTACTCCTGTTGTGAGAGAAAATTTAATGAACTTTCTTTTCTTGTAATATTTTTGCCAAGTATTGATATCAAAGTTATGCTGGCATCATAGGAAGTGCACTTGATTTTTAAAATCCTGGAAGAGTTTGCATAAGCTTTATATATTTGAGGGAATTCACTAATGAAGTCATTTGGTCCAGGAGTTTTCTTTGTGAAATGTTTTAAATTATAGAATACAGTCCTTTAATAGAAATAGATGGGGGCGCCTGGGTGGCTCAGTTGGTTGGGCGTCTGACTTCGGCTCAGGTCATGGTCTCGCGGTCCGTGAGTTCAAGTCCCACGTTGGGCTCTGTGCTGACAGCTCAGAGCCTGGAGCCTGTTTCAGATTCTGTGTCTCCCTCTCTCTCTGACCTTCCCCCATTCATGCTCTGTCTCTCTCTGTCTCAAAAATGAATAAACGTTAAAAAAAATTAAAAAAGGGGTGCCTGGATGGCTCAGTCGGTTGGGCGTCCGACTTCGGCTCAGGTCATGATCTCGCGGTCCGTGGGTTCGAGCCCCACATTGGGCTCTGTGCTGACAGCTCAGAGCCTGGAGCCTGTTTCAGATTCTGTGTCTCCCTCTCTCTCTGCCCCTCCCCTGTTCATGCTCTGTCTCTCTCTGTCTCAAAAATAAATAAACATTAAAAAAAATTTAAAAAAAGGAAATTAAAAAAAAATAGAAATAGATGCATTTAAGTTTTATGTTTTTTGTGTCAGTTTTGGTTAATTGGATTTTTTTTTTTTTTTAACATTTATTTATTTTTGAGACAGAGAGACACAGAGCATGAATGGGGGAGGGTCAGAGAGAGGGAGACACAGAATCCGAAACAGGCTCCAGGCTCCGAGCTGTCAGCACAGAGCCCGATGCGGGGCTCGAACTCACGGACTGCGAGATCGTGACCTGAGCCGAAGTCGGCCGCCCAACCGACTGAGCCACCCAGGCGCCCCGGTTAATTGGATTCTTAAAGAAATTTGTGTATTTAATCTATCTTTTTAGTATCTACAATATCTCTAGTGAAGTCCTTCTTTTAATTCCTAAAATTGGCAATTTATTTCTTCTTTCTTTTTTGTCTTGATCACTTTTTGCCAGGGATTTATTGATTTGATTAGCTTTTCAAAAAATCAGTTTTTGGTTTTTAAAAGTCCTCAGTTTTTTTTTTATCTTTTACTTATTTCTGCTTTCTTCTTTTTGAAGTCCTCCCTTCTACTTTCTTGGATCTATCTTTCTTTTTTTCTTTCTTTCTTTCTTCTTTCTTTCTTTCTTTCTTTCTTTTTTTCTTTACTTTCCTTTTTCTTCTTCTTCTTCTTCTTCTTCTTCTTCCCCTTCTTCTTCCCCTTCTTCCTCTGTTTTCTCTTCCTCCTCTTCCCCTTCTTCCCATTCTTTTCCTTCTTTTCTTTCTTCTCCTTTTCCTTCTCAATTTAACTTCTTGATTTAAGTTTAAAAAACACTTTTTATATTAAGCCTGGTTTGTAATGGTTTAATGAATCATTTCTCCTATCAAGCATTAAAAAGCTATTTTCATCTGGGCTCTTCACACACAAAAATAAATACACACACACACACACACACACACACATACCCTGAGGTTGGTCTTGAGATCTCAGTATGTAGAACAAATTAAGAATATAGTGAGGGTTTCCTGTGAAATATTGTCATAAAATGACCTCAGATATATTAGGGTGAGAGACAAATTTATAAAGATCTCATATTTTTTCACTTAATAATATGTTATAGATATTTTTTCACAATATGCTAATTTTTACAACAATTTTTAATGGCTTTTTAGTGTTCTAGTATATGAACAAAACATAATTTATTGTTACATTTAATAAATAACTTTCTATTGTTGGAAATCTTAAGTTGCTTCTAATTTTTTAAGCTATGCATGAATTTAGATATCACTATACAAACTTATTTGCATAATTTTCTTATAAGACTGATGTATTTATCACCAAATTCAGACATTCTTTAAAAATAATTTTAGACACTCACAAGAAATTTTGAAGGTAAAGCTTGATTGCCCCCACCTTGACCAACTTAATATACCTTTATGTCCTGACCTGGGAATATCTACTGGGTTTAACATTGTTTCTACTGGAAATGCGTTCAAGTATTATCCAATATAAATAATAAATGCTTTAGTATACACGAAGTTCCTCAAACAATGTGTTGTTGATAATATCAGTTCTATCAGGTGAAAATGCCTACAATTTCTTAGAAACACTATTGTACACATTCAACTATAATAGAATGCAGAGTATTGCAGAGGTTTAATTGAAGTATGGTGCTTAACATATAGCAAATGTTTGGCTAATATATTAAAATAAATTCTACTAAACATGATTTTATGATACCCTAGGGGAGTGAGCAAGTAATTCTGATGGAGAGAAGACTGAAGAAGGCTTCATGCAACAGGTAGTCTTTAAACCCTTCTGCCAAAAGAGGACCACTCTTGTTAACACATGACCAGAGCCATGGGAGTGGAGGCTCCCTGGGAAAAAGTTCAGCTGGAGCTGTGGATGATGCCAAAACACAGATCCTGGAACACACTGTGAATATATGAAGGATTCTGTTCAGGTAGGCAAACTCTGAAAATCTGTGTACACATGTATTCTAGTTTATTCTTACTGTGTACACATGTATTCTTAGTAGATGTGCTCCTTAAAAATTATGTGGAATCTAATTGTTTTGTGAATTAATGGTTATTATAGAGAGAACAAGAATTTCTCCTTGTATTAAAAAGAAGAATCTTTTTTTTAAATGTCTGATTTTTATCTAGATGTTTACATAATGGTTTGGCTTCAAATTGGCTATGTCTGTGGTGCCTGGGTGGCTCAGTCAGTTAAGCATCTGACTCTTGATTTCAGCTCAGGTCATGATCTCATGGCTTGTGAGATCAAGCCCAGAGTTGGACCCTGCACCTGACAGAGTGAATCCTGCTTGGGATTCTCCCTCTCTCTCTCTCTCTCTCTGTCCCTCCCTTGCGTGCAGGCATGCATGCACACACTCTCTCAAAATAAATAAATAAGCATTAATAAAAAAATCAAATTGGCTATGTCTATGATATTACACTCTTGAATGAATTTAACAAAGTTATTTTACTCTGTTTGTCTCTCTCTCCAACACAACCATACACAATAATTTATTCCTTGGGATTTGGGACTTAATTCATGTAAAAATAGATTTTTAGACTAGATAGAACTTGGGTTATTTTATACAGTTAATATAAATAAGCACCTGGATGTAGGACTGTAGTGTGACCTACAGTAAGAAAAAACAAAAGAAACAGAAAATAAAATCTTTGCTTAGCCCCTCTGTGGTGATTGGCAGGCTACTGTATTTGGAATTTGTTGGTTTCTTGCTTCCCTGTACTCTGAAAAGCATCCAACTTCACCCCTTCATGGAAAGTTTCCCTAGTGTTATCCTAAGGGGTATGGCGTCATCACCCTATTACTTGATAAAACAACGCCAGGGCTACTGGAAGGTTAACTAGTGGTTATTTATAAAGCACTTCAGAAATGAAAAAAAATGTTCTGCAGATTCCAAGGTTATTAAGACATTGGCAGCATATATCAGAATGTGGAAATTTTTCTCCTGGCTTAGGTTTTACTTAATCTTTAAAAATGAAGATGTCAAACACTCAAATTTCAATTTAACTCATCAAATATTTATTGAGCACTACAATTTTCAAAGTTTGTAGACAAAAAGGAATCACATTTGTTCCTTCCCCTTAAGAGGTTCTGTTTAGGGACACCTGGGTGGCTCAGTCAGCTCAAGCGTCCAACTGTTGGTATTGGCTCAGGTCACAATCTCATGGTTTATGAGATTGAGCCCACATGGGGCTCTGAGCTGATGATGTGGAACCTGCTTGGCTTTCTCCCTACCTCTCTGCCCCCTTCTCTCTCTCTCAAAATTAAATAAACAAAGAGGTTATCTGTTTGGTGACTGGATAGACAGATACATAGCTTATTATAATACAGGGCAAATTCAAAACTTTCCTCAAAGTTGTAGAGATGGGATGCTGTAGATACCAAGGTGAGGGGGTACTTCCAACTGGAGTTAATTAGATATGAGTCATGTACTGGGGTGCCTGGGTGGCTCGGTTGGTTAACTGTCCAACTTCGGCTCAGGTCATGATCTCACAGTCCGTGAGTTCAAGCCCCGTGTTGGGCTCTGTGCTGACAGCTCAGAGCCTGGAGCCTGCTTCTGTGTCTCCCTCTCTCTCTACCCCTCCCCTGCTCTGTCTCAAAAATGAATAAAAACAGTTAAAAATTTTTAAAAAAAGATATGAGTCATGTAGGAGGAGACATTTAATTTGAGCCCTGGGGAAAGGGCATTTTAAGTAGAAGAAACTGATGTGTAAGTAGAAGAAACTAGAGGTGGGAAAGGCATTTCAGGGAAAATGGGCTGAGGAGGTAGAATAGGGTCAGATTATAGACGATTTTTATCACCAGCCAAAGAAGGCAGTGGAAAGCTATTGATGGTTTCTGAGAAGGGGAAGTGAGGGAGGTAATACACAGGGAATGACTGGACACACAAAGTGGGTACTCAACAATTATTCATGGTCTCATCCAGTGGATTACATTTTTAAAGCTGCATTCTAATGTTGATATCAGTTTCCTTGGATAAATTCAAGGTCATGTGTCAATTTTCCACTAAAATCTAAGTTGTGTTTTAAGTGTATCTGTCCTCTGCCTTGCAAAAATACATTCTTTTACTTTGCCTTCCCCTGTATCACCCTTCAGTCTTGATCTCCTGTCAGCTTTGGCTCAGCCTATTTCTCTCCAACCTCCTTGAGGACAAGTCCACTTTCCTATTCACACTAACACTGGCATCTCTAGTCAGGTTACTTTTCTCTTCCTACCAATTCTAGGTTTACTATTTCCCTCCAGATAATGGAGAGCTAGGTGTACTTGTGAATTTCAGTAATTCTTTTTTCTAAGTTTTCAGTGCTTAGTGTGATTCACTGTAGAGAAAAGTGAAAAGTGCTGTTAGAACAAAAACAGAACCCTAAGGGAGCATGGAGTGGGAGAAAGATTTGGAAGCATTTTTTAAAACTAGCTATTAAGCAAGATAATATCTCTGCCTCAGCTTTTTCATGTGTCAAAAGAAAATAATATTATCTACTGCATAGAGTTGTTAAAAATTAAATTAGTTAATATTTTGAGCAAAATGTTTAGTGAAGTGACTTGTTTGTGGTTGCCACTCAGTAAAGGTTAACTTAAAAAATAAGGCTAACATCTAATAGATATCCTAAAATGATCTTAACATGGAAATAATGAGTTTATTTTTACTACCACCCTTATTCTCATACTACTTCGTCTCATTTTTGTTTCCCTCCATCTTGTTCCAGATTCTTCTAGTATTTGTAACTTTGAGATAACACGTCATACCTGTTATATAGAGCTTCTTCTCTCTTCCAGAAATCAGCTGGTAGAATGAAAGCCAAGTGACAGCTAGAGAGACACTACCTAATTTAAATAATTGTGTTGTACTGAAATCCTTGCTTTATTTTACTCCAAATATCTTGGATTGTTTTCTATAGATGAAGCATGGGGCATCTCTGCATACGTTTTATGTGATGGTTATATAATCACATATTTTTCTCAGCCACTAATAGCTTATATTAGTGGCTCTCAATCAGGGGCAATTTTGTACCCTCATCCCCACCCCCCTGTCCACAACACATATTTGGCAATGTCTGGAGACATTTTTGTTTACTGCAAATGGGATGTGCTGCTGCACAGATAGAGACCAAGAAGGCTGCTAAACATCCTATAATGCACAAGATAGCTTTCACAACAAAGAATTATCTATCCCCAAATGTCAATAGTGCCAAAGCTGAGAAACTCAGGCTTAGATTGCATAAGTCTACTCAGTGTCAGCTTAAAGTGAGGTTCTGAGGAGATGGCACTAGAGGATATGTGATTTACCAGGATAACTGAGTTCAGGAATCCCAGCCCAGGGCAGGTAGAAGGAGGATTCTGTGACCCAGGAAAAATTGCAGATGATCACAATTTGAAATAAACTTTGCTTATTTGTCAATTTTGTAAATGTGATAGAAACAGGATATTCAGGGTATCATATGGTTGCAGGGAAGGGCTTAGGTACATGACTGCTTTTGTGTTTCTTCTGATAGAAGCCCTCCCAGTAGGTATGAATGGGACAGGTTGAAGGAGTGTTCAGATGCGTGGTTAGCTCAGTATTTTTGGCATATTACAATGGAGTCAAGATAGAAGGAAGAAAAGATGACAAAGAGCCAGAGTTATTTAATTTACAGTGAGATAGATGTAAGTGGTGGGCTTAAAATATGTCCAAAATTCTTTGACATTCCCTTCAAAGGATGGAACCTAATTCTCTTCCCTTTGGGTTTGGGTTGGACTTAGTGACTTATTTGTAATGACTGGCTACAGCAAAAGCATGTTATGTGACCTCTAAGGCTAGGTTACAAAACACACATGGTTTCTGCCTTGCTGTCCTTTTTGGATCACTTGTTCTGGGAGAAGCCGGCTATCATATCATGAGAACACTCAAGTAGTTTTATGAAGAGGTATGTGTGACAACAAATGGAGGCCCACAGTCATGTGAGTGAAGCATCTTAAAGCAGGTCCTTGGCCTCTATCAAATGGTCAGATGACTGTTGGAGAGCAACATGAGAGTCCATGAGCCAGACCCCTCATCTTGAATTCCTGATCCCCAGAAACTGTGTGGTAATGTGTGCTTATTGCTTTAAGCTGACAAATTTGAGATAATGCACTAAGCAGTAATATATAACAAATGTAAATATTCAGGAATGTGTTGTTTTTTAAGGACTGTTATAAATAGCATGCAGGAAGTTTGGGTGTACATTTTAAGAGGAAGGAGTCTCATTATCTAAATAAGAGAATTTTGATTCACAATTGTGTTATTAAGAATATGGACTCCTGAATTAGACTGCCAGGTTTCCATCGCTGACTTACTAGCATTGTGACCCTGAACAGATGAACTTCTCAGGGTTCAACCTCCTCATTTAAAAAACAAAGATAATAAATAATAGTTGTAAAATGCTTATTAGCATGTCTGGAACATAGTAAGCATGAAATCAACATTAGCTGTCAATATTATTTCTAGAGGTCTATAACCTTATACTCAGATGGTGATTTATGTTTATAAGATGCTCTGCATGCATTATCAGAAACCTTGGAGGTGGGTTGGCATGGGACCAATGAATGAATTCTCTCTCTTCATGTGGGCCCTTGTCACGCACAGTTCTGAGGCTGGTCCTGAAGTGGCAGAACTTAAAGCCAATCGTCTTAGGACCATAATGGCAGTTGCTTGTCAAATATTGTCATTAAGAACAACCTCAAATACAAACCTCATATCTCAAATTGTGTGAGAGGCAAATTCATAAAATGTTCATAGTTTTTTTCACAGTTTAGCTGTCAGTGAATGGTCTTTTCTCTGAACTCATAAAGAAAATTTATCTAGTTTAGTACCAGGTAGGTTAACTTCTCAAAGAAGGAGATTTGATCTCAAACGTCTTATGCTCTTGCCTACAATAAACTTTTACCTACTGATTGACGTTGATGACAATGTAATGTGAATTTCAAGCATCTGGTACAAATCTGGAACTTGAAATACAGAATTGCACAACGAAATTCAAATTTACAAAGCCTCTTCTCAAAACTACCATTCTTTTTTTTTTTTTTTTTAATTTTTTTTTTAACGTTTATTTATTTTTGAGACAGAGACAGAGCATGAACAGGGGAGGGGCAGAGAGAGAGGGAGACACAGAATCGGAAGCAGGCTCCAGGCTCTGAGCCATCAGCCCAGAGCCCGACGCGGGGCTCGAACTCACGGACTGTGAGATCCTGACCTGAGCTGAAGTCGGAGGCTTAACCGACTGAGCCACCCAGACGCCCCAACTACCATTCTGTTTAAGTAAGAGGTATCCATCCTGCTCTGGGCTGTCTGCTTTCTCTGTTACTTATACCTATGAGTTTTCAGAATAAACTCAGTGTTATGCACTGAACATGTGTGTTTCCTCAAATTTTATATGTTGAAAACCAAACCCTAACGTGATGGTGTTAGGAGGTGGGGCCTTTGGGAGGTGATTAGTATTAAATGAGGTCTTGGGGCGCCTGGGTGGCTCAGTCAGTTAAGCGTCCGACTTCAGTTCAGGTCACGATCTCGCAGTCCTTGAGTTCAAGCCCCGCGTGGGGCTCTGGCCTGATGGCTCAGAGCCTGGAGCCTGCTTCAAATTCTGTGTCTCCCTCTCTCTCTGTCCCTCCCCCATTCATGCTCTGTCTCTCTCTCAAAAATAAATAAACGTTAAAAAAAAAAAATGAGGTCTTAAACATGGAGCCCTCATGAATGGGATTACATTAAGATGGGATTAGCATTAGAGAGACAGTTTGTATCTTCTGCTTTACTCTCTGTGATGTGAGGATACAACAAGAAGTCAGCAGTCTGCAACCTGCAAGAGGGTCCTCACCAGAAGCAAACTGTGCTGGCACTGCCATGATCTCAGATTTCCAGCCTCCAGAGCAGTGAGAAAGATATTTCTGTTGTTGATATGCCACCTATTTTATGACATTTTGTTATTCAGTCTGAGCTAAGACATACTCTTTCCAGACCGTGTCACAGTTGGGTTAATTGTGTATTTACCAAGGTGAGAGTAAAGCAGAATAATCTCTGACTTTGGAATATTTTTTTTCTGATTATTAAACCTGGAAACAACATAATAAATGGGGAGAAATTTTAGAAAATTTTGCTGGAAAAATAAGATGATAAGAAAATAACCAAGAGCATATCTTTCCTGCTTTGAATAGGAAATGGCAGATTTTCATCATGTTTATTAGAAAGTAGTAAGAATAAAATCAAAATATTTTTGAACCGGATGCACCTTTAAGCTCTAGAAAAGTGCTACACTGCTCAAGACACATAGTAAATCAAAAAAAGACAAGTTGGTGCCTTTGTGTGTGGGAAGGGAACATTCCTTTATTAAAACTGACACTGTTTAGAAAATCTCAATGTCATCTCTAATCATGATGCATTTTGTATGTGGCTAACCTGTTCACTTCAAAAATTTTACTGAGATTACTCTATGTTTTGTCATTTTTACTAGGGTAAAGTCTTCAGCAATTGTATTTAAAATCTTTTCTTATAAATTGTAGAAGTGATAGAAGAGAGGTAGTCATTTGGGAAAAAATACTCCTTTTTTTGTAAGAATAAGAATATTTTGAACAAATTACTATATTTTGGCTTTTTTATGAGTGAGTATAATAACAATAGTTTCAACTTTATAGGGTGGTTATCAAGATGAGTTATCATTATGAGTTAATAAGAAATTTAGAACAGTGTCTTGCCTATAATACGTTATATAAGAGCTGGTTAAGTGCATAAATAAAAACATTCTGGGGCGCCTGGGTGGCTCAGTTGGTTAAGCGGCTGACTTCGGCTCAGGTCATGATCTCACGGTCCGTGAGTTCGAGCCCCACGTCAGGCTCTGTGCTGACAGCTCAGAGCCTGGAGGCTGTTTCAGATTCTGTGCCTCCTTCTCTCTCTGACCCTCCCCTGTTCATGCTCTGTCTGTCTGTGTCTCAAAAATAAATAAACATTAAAAAATATTTAAAAAAAAATTCTTAGGATTCAATCATCTCGGGCAGGAATAAATGTTAGTGATAATGTGCCATGAGACAGGTGACCAGAGGTGTAGTAGGAATGTAGCAGCTAGTTTCTGAACACTTTTTTTTGTGTGATGATTTATACATCTGTTTCTTATCAAATGAAGTTCACCTAAACCATTCAGACAGGACTGTACAGGTTTTCTAGGCACAACATGACAGTGAATGGTTTTCTTGAATATTGAAAATGTTTTCTTCTTCTTTCCTTTGCTAGGGCTTTACCTCTAGTTGCTTGGTTCTAGAAGAGACTTTTAGATTTTTCTTTAAGGACTTAATGTTGAATTTCTGTCATCAGAATGTTTCCTAACCTTATAGTGTTGTCCATTGAATTAGTATAGTGCTATTTTAGCATGGTGTATCTTCTCAAAACACACAAACACACACACACATTTATGCATTCACCGAAATATCGCCTAGCATGAATGTTGGTCAAGTTTCTACTGAAGTTTGGATTTCTTGGTTGTCAGATTTCACTTACTCTTTAGGATGAGTATTTAATTTAAGGGAAGGAATGGTTGGAAATTCTGGTTCTTTCTGAAGTAAGCAAAAACTTTCTGTGATATTCTTAATTCACATTCACTTTAGACTTTACAGTTTAAAAAAACTTTCTAGAAATTATTTAATTTGATTCTCACAGCAGTGATAATATTATACTATATAATATAGTATAATATTAATAAAGTATTAATATTATTCACTTTTTATCTGATGAGGGAAATGAGCTCAGAGATGGAATTACCTACTCCAACATCATCACTATGTGTGAAGAATTTCCATACCTAAACTCCCTTCTCGGCTAACCTTCAGTCCAACACTCAAGGTTTTATTTTTAAAACCAGAATTAAGGCAAGAAAAAATTCAATATCCTTAGCAGTTGTTTCATTCCTTTAAAAATTTTTTTGACAAATATGCTTCATCTCCTCTCCATAGTTGCTTAAGACAAATTTGAGTATCACTTCACTACATATTAATGCCTTTGGTTTGAGACTTTTTGATATTGTGGGAGACAGAATTCCAAACATGTTCCCATCATTTCCATTCCCTAGCTGGTCAAGCACTAATGAAGGTAGTATTAGTATTAGTATAAGTATTAGTATTAGTATTATTGCTGTGAAGGGACTTACTTCGCTCTTTTTTTTTTTTTTTTTTTTTTGAGAGAGAGACAGAGCACAGAGTGTGAGTGCACTACAGGAGCAGGGAGGGAGAAAGTAGGTAAGGGGCAGAGGAGGGAGAGAGAATCTTTTATTTATTTATTTTAGTTTTTAACATTTATTGAGGATTCTCACCCAAATATGTCCATATCATGATGGTTACAAACTTTCCAAGCCTAATACTCTTTCCAGTACATTTTGGAGGGGGAAAAATCTCATAATCCAAAAATCCATAACAATAAAACAATGTTGGAAACTGCCATGAAAACACAAGTGAAAAATGCATTTTTTCTAAGAGTCACAGGACTATAAATTCAGGAAGTACACAAAACATTTTAAATGAATAAAACTCATCAAATTATATACATTAAATGTACAGCTTTTTTAATGTAAATCATACCTAATTCAGGTGGTTTTAAAAAAAGAATCATGCCAAAGAAAATCATGATTTTTGGCTTAATTCTGAGTTAAGAATATTAACGGTAATTTGCCTGCAATGCACATGGTCTCCTATATACAATTGATGATTTTATATACACATTTAAAATCTGATACATTGTAAATTTATGATTCAGAAGTGCCCTTAAATATTTTTAAGCAGTAGAAACATACATAACAGTTATAAGTGGTAATAATACCAGCAAAGTGTTCAATGTTTTTAGCTAAGAGACATGCCATAGAGATCTCAGTAGTTATTAAGAAAACATCAAAGAATGTTGTTTTGTATAGTAAGACTATGTTTTGGGGAGTGGAGAAAGAATAACAGCTTCCCAGAGGCATCTGGGTGACTCAGTCATTTGAGCAACCTAGTCTTGATTTCGGGTCAGGTCATGATCCCAGGGTCCTTGGATCGAGCCCTGTATCAGCCTGAGTGTGGAGCCTGCTTCCAATTTTCTCTCCCTCTCTTCCTCCCTTCACCCCTCTGTCCCTCTCCCCTGCTCATGCTTTCACTTTCTCTTAAAATATTAAAAAGAGAGAGAGAGAGAGAGGGATTCAAAGCATTGGTGACTCAATATACTGTTGCTGCCTCAAGATGGAGGAAGCCATGTGGGAAGCCTGTGAGGAATTCTGCCAACAACCAGTGAGTTTGGAATAGAACCCTGAGCCTCAGATGAAAACTACAGCCCTGACTGATGCCTTGGTTTTAGCCTGGTGAGATCCTGGGCAGAGAATCCAGCCACACTGTGTTGGGCTTTTGACCCACAGACCTCTAAGATGATAAATGAGTATTGTTTTAAACTGCTAAATATATGATAAGTTGTTATACAGCAACAGAAAACCTATATTTGTACATGTAAAGCCTATGAAATTCAAAGGAGAATTTATGTTATTTTTATTTACCACATGCTTGCCCCCATTCATGTGGCCCTTTTCCTGACACCAAGATGAGAGAGTGGCACAATCTCCATTCATAATTGTCAAAGGGCACATGGCTCTAGGGGATTCTAAATAGTTTCTTCACATCTTATCAAGAGACTTTTACTACTCCCTAAGTAACAATAACATTGCTCTGTCTTATAAATAAAAGATGCCTGAACCAGTTTAAGAGGTCATGTGTTTGTATACTTCCAATGGTGGTGATATTATCTGCCAAACTGTCGACATGCTACTTCATCTACCTAAAACGACCAGGGGCACACATTTATTGTGGCCTCAAAGCATTTTTTTTCTTTGTATGACTCTAATTGATCCCCTGGCACTAGATCAAAGGTCCCTGCGTCCTTTGTAGGTTTGGGAAAAAACTCAGCTAGCAGCTAAGTCCTGTCTATTGGGCATTTTATTTGAAGCATGAGTTCTATTCCTAGCTATTATAGGCTGAAATGCGTTCCTCAAAAATTAATGTTAAATCCCTAATCCCTATTACCTCGGAATGTGACCTTATTTGAAATAGGGTCATTGTGAATCTAATTAATTAAAATGGGTAGGAGTGGACCTCCTGGCCCAATGTTACTGGTATCCTTATAACAAGGGAAAATTTAGAGACTGATACACACACATGGGAAAAATACATGTGGAAATGAAGGCAGATTTCAGAATGATGCAGCAGAAGCCAAGGAATGCCAAGCATTGACAAAAGAGAGGCCTGGAACACGTCCTTTCCTTACTGCCCTTAGAAGGAACCAGTGCTGCCAACACATTGATCTTAGACTTCAAGCCTCTAGGACCGTGAGACTATAAATTTCTGTTGTGTAAGCTGCCCAGTTTGTGGTATTTAATTATGTGGTATTTTGTTTTGTTTTGCAAACTAATATACTAGAAGATATGGGAACCATTCCCAAATCAGCCCTCATTGTAGCTTAAGTGTGGCAAGGGTAACCTGTCATACATGCTTGTGTCAACCTCGCTATAATTTTGACCTTTTTGGCAAACTTTTTCCGACACTACCAAGGTTTTCTACAGCCTGATATTCTGATATCATCTTTGCACCTTTTCCCGATCAAGTCTGTCTATGCAATCATATATTCATTAGATAACCTGAAGCTTCACATGGAAGAACATCAAGTGACAGAACATAGGATAAGCATATGACTCAATGTGAGATGGGCCAAATGTCTAAGGAATATTTTATTGCTTGTCATAAAAAAAATTACATAAGGCTGCAAAAAATATTTCCAAAAAATTACCATATTTTCAAGAGCAAGCAAGGCAATGGGTTTTCTGATGTTAACAAAACCAACTCACTTGTCCTTTATATCAATATAAAAGTTTAGAACAAATAATGTAGCTGGGGCTAAGCTTTTACTAGTTATAATAACTTCTTGTATCAACAGCAAAAAAAAGTCAAGCATTTTTAACATTTGACTGTCAAGTAAAGCATGAATTTAGCAACAGAATGATTTTCTTATCTATGTATTTAGCAACCCTAAGAGTTACTGTTTGATAACAGATAGAAAAGGGGATATCTCAGATTTGGGAACCATGGGTCCTACTTTCAGTTTCTTCACATTGTACATGATTTTGAGCCATTGTTGGTACTCTCCTCTGCCTGGTTCTTCATCTATGAACTTGGAGTGGATGGGCTGTCACTGTATTCTTCTCTAGGTTGCAATAGTAGTTGTGGAAGTTCTTTAAGTTCTTTGAAAAATATGTCCAATATGGATTTTCCCAAGGAGATCTGAAGATTATTTCTGTGTGTGTGTGTGAAAACTCATCCGTTACTGTGCCCTCCAAGTCCCAACTTATTGGAATCACTTTCTATCAAGATTTGGTTGAAAAGAGAGGAAAGTGAGCAGGGCATGGAAGCTAGAAAGTATAGGTATAACAAGGGCAATGCCTGCATCAAAGGAACTAAGCCTGGAAGCTGACTTAGGCAGGGCAATTTCACTATTACGGGCTTCTACATTTAATACTAGTATGGTATTATCAATACTATATGACATTTTGCAAAAATGCAGACGTCGGAATAATTGTATGTATGTATGTATGTGTGTGTATGTATATATACGTAAATATGTAAATATGTATGTAAATATGTATGTAAGTGCATAAACATGCTTATATGTATACTAAAATGTTTGTATATATATACTCATGTGTATGCTTATACATGTATATATGTACATACACAAAAATACTTTGAAATTCCATAGAAGGAGGACATATGTAACAAGTACTTTATGTAAAGACCAAAGCAATCTGGGAAAGATATACATGACAATTTCCAGTTTTCAAAGATTTATCTAGTGGAGCACCTAGGTGGCTCAGTTGGTTAAGTTTCTGACTTCTCTTAGGTCATGATCTTACAGCTCGGGAGTCTGAGCCCCATGTCAGGCTCTGTGCTGACAGCTCAGAGCCTGGAGCTTGCTCTGGATTCTGTGTCTCCCTCTCTCTGCCCCTTCCCCAGCTTACACTCTGTTTCTCTCTCTCAAAAATAAATAAACATTAAAAAAAATAAAAAAAGATTTATCTAGCAATATTCACCCTCACATTGTATCCATAGATTCAGAGCCTCAAGAAACTCCTAAAATACAGTGTTTTATGAGAAATTCAAGTAGGACAACTAGGGCAGATTGATCTTAAAAAACACATAAAATCTTACTCATTCTTTAAGTCTCTGTTATTTTTTCTTTGAAATGTTTCTGACTTCTCACTACCCCTTTCTGATGCCCCCTGCATCAGAATTTATTCATTCCACTACTATAAATTTATCACATGGGATTAGCTCAGAAATTGCTTTCTCCCTTCCTCACACAAATACATTGGAGGTTTGGTACTGAGGCTGCAGCAAGTGACTGACATACAGGCACTGGCAGGATTGGATCTTTTATCTCTCCTCAACTCCAAAGAGAATGTTTGGAGCTTAGAGTCACTTGATGAGCATATTTGACTCCATTTAATCCCTTGTGTATGTACGGAACATTGACTTGTGCCTGTCTTCACATCAAGGTCTCGCTTCTGCCTCTAGTCACTGGTCATGCCTTTATTTCTCTGACTTCCTATTTTTTTGTGAGTTAAACTATTATTGAGATTCCTAGCATAAGGCCTGACAGAGTCAGTAACTATTTATTGAATAAGTGAACTTCTACATGATTTGCTACTGTGTAGTGTCTAGGAGCTTAGGTGATGGTCAAATTTGTATTTAAACCCCATTGTGGACACTTGTTAACACAGTGATTGCTGGCAAGTCCCTCAATCTCTGTAAGCTTCATCTGTAACATGGAAGTAACAGTATTCACCTTATAAGGTTAGTTGAACACGAAATGGAATAATCCATGTGATGTATAATTATCCTTAAGATTTTTGTATTGTCTTTTTGTGTTTATGGCCTATAATTACAGAGGTCATTTTTATTTATGTTTATATCTTTAGAAACGAGTCCAATATACTCTGATTTGGCAGTGAGCACCAATATTGGAAAAATGACAGGATCGTGGCATGTCACTGGAATTTTTTAAAAGACCTTTTTAGAGCAGTTTTAGGTTCACAGCAAAACTGAAAGTACAGAGGACTCTTACATGTTCCCTACTCCCCAAAATGTATAGCTTCCCCCATTATCAACATCTGTTACCAGAATTGTACATTTGTTACAGTTGATGAAAGTACATTGACACATCATAATATGATGGGTCACTAGAATTTTGTAATGGCCTTTTCTGCCCATTCATATTCCTTCTGCCTGACTTGATATAGTCTTTTAAAACATCTCAATGTTTTCCAGATCTCTTGTGAATAGTGTCCAAGAAATGCCAACAAAGCCTTGTAAAGTGAATCCTAGAAGGAATCTTTGTTGAAGACCATCAAGCATCCACTCCAATTATTGTAAGTAGGAAGGCTTAGATGGCTAGAAGAATCACAGGAAGAGCTGGAAAAACAGACTAGAAGCTAGGGTTCCTAGAGACACCTCCAAAACAATCCCACAGAACTGGCTTGGAGAGAAAGCTGTTGCTACTGCTGGGTCAAAAACCTGTCATTGCTACTGACTGTAGAACCATGGAACAATTGCTGTGACTGCCCCCACACCATGCCCCTTTTCCCTCCACCCACCCCAGCTAAGCACAGGCCCTACATTCTCTTATCTTCCTTTTTAAACTAATATAGAAATCAAAGTTTCATGCAGATGTGTTGACTGCAGAATCTGTCACATGCATGCACTGTTTTTGCAGCAAATTCAGGTTTTGGGATTCCATGACGGGAAGGAATGATTGAAAAGAAGTTTGGTGTGTTTATAGAGTTGAAAGAAAGCCAGTGTTCTGGAGTAGAGGGAGTAAAGGGAGCAAGACATGGAATGAAACATATCAGAATCACCATTTAATCTTTCAAAGATTAAAGAACAGTTGAAGGACACCTGGGTGGCTCAGTCAGTTGAGCATCTGCCTCTTGATTTTGGGTCAGGTCATGATCTCACAGTTCATGAGATCAAGTCCCACATTAGGCTGTGCACTGACAGCACAGAGTTAAAAAAAATTAAAAAACATGAGAGATAGAGAACAAGAGAGAAGGAAGAGAAGATAAGAAAGGCTATCCAGTGAAGGGGATTTGGGAACTATTTACTGTAACTTTAGGTAACTTGGATTTTATTAATTGCTCAGATATCCCAGAAAGAGGAGATAGATTGCTTGGTTTTAAATAAAAGTATAGTCAGAGACAAACAAAGAGTCTGTCGTGCAGGGAGAACATTTCTGGACTTGAATCCTAGAGAAACTGCTTCTGTCTACTGGTTTATTCAAAGAAAAAGAAAGGGTCACACGGATTTGCTTTCAGATGCATTTCTTGCCAGGGCACAAGCTCTTGAAGCTGGGTGAACATTTCATGTCCCTGCCTTAGGCCAGGTTACTCTGACTGCTAGTTACAAATGAGACAATATGCTACTAGCCTAAGATCTACATCTGTCTCACCTGAGATAAAAACATCTCTAAATTTCTTCCTCTAAAGGAAAAGGGTATCAGTAGTCTGTGAAATTGCTTCTTTAAAATCAGATATAAATTTTGCTTTTTGGACCTGCTCAATGCTCCTTAGAATTGAATGAATTCTTGAAAATGATATTTATTTAATAGACAATATTACTTTACTATATTGAAAGTGCCTTATGAAATTCTCAAATGAAAAATTCTAACATTTTCATATAATTACAAAATAATATACACATTGTATGAAAGTCAGATATATATAAAATTTTTTGAGTTATTCAAAGTATTCAGTGTATTATCTCTAATTCTTATGACACCTCATGAATTAAGTATAATTCCTCTTTCCATATCATGGATGAGGAAATTGAGGCTTAGAGAAGTTAAATTATTTGACAAAATTCATGCAGGAGGTTGTGCTACCTGAATTTTTAAAAAGTTTTTATTTAAATTCTAGTTAATTAACATGCAGTGTAATATTAGTTTCAGGTGTACAATATAGTGATTCAACACTTCCATACATCACCTTGTGCTCATCACAAGTGCCCTCCTTAATCTTCATCGCCTATTTAACCCATCCCCTGCCCCTAACATGTTACGCCTTATTTGTTACTCCATCAGTTTGTTCTCTATGTTGGTTTGCCTGTCTTTTCTTTCCCCTTTGCTCATTTGGTTTGTTTCTTGAATTTCATGTATGAGTGAGATCGTATGGTATTTCTTTCTCTGACTGACTTCACTTAACATAATACTTTCTAGCTCCATCCATGTTGTTGCAAATGGCAAGATTTAATTCTTTTTTGTGGCTGAGTAATATTCCATTTTCCTTATCCATTCATCAATTGACAGACATGGGCTGTTACCATAATTTGGCTATTGTAGATAATGCTGCTATACACATCAGGGTGCATGTATCCCTTTGAATTAGCGTTTTTGTATTCTTTGGGTAAACTTAGTAGTGTAATTGCTGGATCATAGAGCAATTCTATTTTTAACTTTTTGAAGAATCTTCATACTGTTTTCCAGAGTGGCACTGCATTTTAATTCAGGTAGTGTGATTTGCAATTCTGTTCTTTAATCTCTACAATGTGTGTGTGTGTGTGTGTGTGTGTGTGTGTGTATGTATGTGTGTATGAAGACATAGAATTATATTGTATATACTCTGTGGAAACCAGCTTTTAAAAAAATTGGTTGTAGATACTTTCTGATATCATTAGTATTTTTCTAGGACATAATTTTGGGATATGACATAGTTATCCATTGTAAAGCATAATTTGTTTATTTAAAACCTTATGGTTAGACATTAAATAAATTATATGATGAGTATCAATACTCATAAGCACAATGGCTTGTATAAAATAAATTTCTAGAATCAAATTGCTTGACGAAATGATATGCATATTTTTTAAGGTTTTCAATAGGGATCAGGCCCATTTCCTGTATTTTCAAATAAAGTTTTATTGGAACACATCCATGTGCATTTGTCTATGGTTGCATTTGTGCTATAGTAGTAGAGTTGAGTAGTTATGATAGAGACCCTATGACTCACAAAGCTGGAAATAATTACCATCCTGCCTTTTACAAAAAAAGATTTACAATCCCCACTCTAAACAGTAGACTATAAAAGTAGAAGTTTCCTTGCGTTCCTGCCATTCTTGGCTATAAATAGGTGGATGGGTGTATATATACAGATATTCATAAACTTGGTAGACTAAATTAGCATTTCAATGTAGAAGAGAAAATTTCTTATGTTTATTGGACATTTGCCTTCTTCTTTTGTGTGTATTTTCTCTTTTCTAACATGCTACTCCTTATTTATTCATGTGCCATTTTGCTTTGTGAGTTCTCCATAGATTAATGACATTTCTATATTTTTGATAAATGTATTTACCTTTGGGTCATGTATCTTTTATGTTATTTATAATGGGTCTTGATATATAAAAGGTTTTAATTATTTTTTAATGAAATATACCAATTTTTTGTTTAGCATTCCTTCGTTCCGTGAAGTTCTACTAGGAAACTATTTTCCTTTGTGCTTTGTGCATATCCATACTTATTTCCATCTACTTCTTTTTTTAAGTTTATTTCTTTATTTTTATTCACTTATTACTGTTAATTCTTTAACTTACCTAGACTATATTTTCAGTGAGGCTGTAAAGTGAGGAACTAGTTTTAAATATCTAGATATCAGGCAATTATTCCAGCATTGGTACATATACACCCCATCTTCTTTATCCATTCATCCATTGATGGACATTTGGGCTCTTTCCATACTTTGGCTATTGCTGATAGTTCCAGCATCCTTCTTGAGACAATGTTCTTTTGTTACTGATTCACAATCCCACCATTATCTTATGCTAAATTCTGAGTTACATTATTGTCTGCTTCTGACTTCTGCGATACTTCACTCATTCTGTCTGTCCTCATGTTATCTAGTAAATTTATACTCAGTTTTAATGGATGAAAAAAATGTCCTCATTACTTTCATATAATTTTTTTCCTCTTCAGTTTATTCTTTTAGCTGAATGAACTTTAGAATCACTTTTTCAGTTGTTATTTTTTTTAATTACCAGAGGTTAAGTTGAAATTCATGAGCACAACACATTAATTTGGGAGAGATTGTAATATTTGCCATATTAAGTTTCTTCATTTAGTCAGGTTCTTTTTATATTTCTGAGAAATATTTAGTTGTTTATACAATATAGATCCTATATTTTCATTTATTCCTACATATACCAAATTTTCTTGTGCTAATAAAGTTTCATCTATTATATTTTCTAAATGAATATTCTTGGCATTTAAAAAGACTGTTATTTTTTTTTTTAATTTTTTTTAACGTTTATTTATTTTTGAGACAGAGACAGAGCATGAACGGGGGAGGGGCAGAGAGAGAGGGAGACACAGAATCAGAAGCAGGCTCCAGGCTCTGAGCCGTCAGCCCAGAGCCCGACGTGGGGCTCGAACTCAGGGACCGCGAGATCGTGACCTGAGTTGAAGTCGGACGCTTAACTGACTGAGCCACCCAGGTGCCCCAACTGTTAATTTTTTTAACAGCCCACATTCATGTATTTTATTCCTCAGTTAATTCACTTGGGTTTTCTAAGTGGACAATCTTTCAATTTATTAAATTTCTGACCTAATTTTTTTATTGAGTCAGTCAGAAGTTCCAGACAGTGTCAAGCAATAGCAGTAGGTCTATATTTCTTATCTGTGTATTGTTCCTCACTTTAAAGTAATTCTGCACATGTTTCTTAGTTATATATGAGGATTGCTTCTGAGGTACAATATGTTTTCTCTATCATGTTAAGGAGGTATTCTGCTGTTACTATTTTATTAGGGGAATCAGTTGCTTGAAAATCAGAAGTATTTCTTGAAGATTAACAAATGACTTTAGACATGTCAACCCAATTTGTTAGTTTGAGCTTTTCTTTTTGACCTGTTTACAGGGTTTATTTTAAACCATCTTTGCTTTCATGATATAAGCCCTGCTTGCTATAGGGTATCATTTTGATATTGTGCTATATTTTATTTAATAGAACTTATTTACTTTCACAACTATATTGATGGTGATAATGGACTATGGTTTTACTTTTATTTTTTAAGTGTATTTATTTTGAGGGGGAGAGGGGCAGAGAGAGAGGGAGAGATAGAATCTCAAGGAGGTTCAGCACTGTCAGTGGAGAACTGGACATGGGGCTCGATCCCACAAACTGCGAGATCATGACCTGAGCCGAAATCAAGAGTCGGTCGCTCAACCAACTGAGCTACCCAGGCACCCCTTTATTTTTACCTTTTTAAAGGGTTGTTATTTAGTTTATACCAGTGTGGTAAAATAAATTCAGGTGACTTCATGAGTTTTGTGGTTGTGGTGGTAAGAGCATTTAACACTAGATCTAACCTCTTAACAAACTTAAAAAAATTTTTTTTAATGCTTATTATTTATTCTTGAGAGAGAGAGACAGAGCACGAGTGGGGCAGGGGCAGAGAGAGAGGGAGACACAGAATCTGAAGCAGTCTCCAGGCTCTTCTCTGGCAGCACAGAGCCTGATGCTGGGCTCAAACTCGTGAACTGAGACCTGACCTCAGCCGAAATCGGACGCTCAACCAACTGAGCCACCCAGGCGCCCCTACCTCTTAACAAACTTTTAAGTAAGTGTACAATACAATGTTAGTAACTATAGGTATGATGTTGTACAGTGGATCTCTAGAACATATTCATTTTGCATAACTGAAACTTTATACTTGTTGAAAAGCAACCCCAATTTCTTCCTCCTTCCAGTGCTTGGCAACTACCATTGGACTCTCTGCTTCTATGAGTTTGATTATTTTAGTTACCTCATATAAGTGGAATTGTGTAGCATTTGTCCCTCTGTGATTGGATCATTTCATTTAGCATTAATGCCAAGTTTCATCCATCTTGTAGCTTATGGCAGGATTTCCTTCTCTTTTAAGGTTAAATAATATTCCATTGTGTGTATATATATCCCACTTTTTCATCCATTCATTTGTCAATAGACATGATATTTAGGTTATATCCATATGTTAGCCATTATGTATAATGCTGAAATAAGCATAGGATACAAATATCTATTCAAGATCCTGATTTCAATTCTTTTCGATACTCAGAAGAGGGATTGCCATATCATACGGTAGTTCTATTTTTTTTTAGCTTTTGAGGAAACGCCATACTGTTTTTTTTCCCCACCAACAGTTTACTTTCCTACCAACAGTGTATAAGGGTCCTCCACATTCTCCCAAACATGTGTTATCTTTAAAAATAATAGTCATCCTAACAGCTGTGAGGTAATATTGTGGTTTTGATTTGCATTTCCCTGATGCTTGTTAAAGTTGAGCATTTTTTACCTACCTCTTGGCCATTTGCATATTTTCTTTGGACAAATTTCTATTCAAGGCCTTTATTCCTTTTTTAAACATTCTAGAACAGTTTATGTAGCATGACAGTCACTTTAAAGTTTAACAAAACTTACTAATAAATTATGTGGATCTAGTAACTTTTAGGGTTGCCAGTAATTATTTTAAATTGTTTTTCTCTGGTTAGTGATTTCTTTCAAAATTTTTTTAAAGTTTTGAGTGAATTCAAAAAGTTTGCTGAGCCAGAATGTGATGAACTGTCCTGGGTACACGGCTTGAAGAAGAAAGGACTTGTGTGCATGTAAACTTTTTCTTAATCTCTTTCTTGTTTTTGTAATATCTTCCTGCTCTCAAAGTGCCTGGAATCTTCCATTTCAGACACCTTCTGCTTTATACTCTCCAGGGGAAAAAAGTTTAGTCTGGTGCTGGGTGGGAGAGAAGCTGTTAGGGGGCTATAATTGGGGAAGAGAACTGCAGATTTGCTTCTTAAATAGTCTCACAGCCATTACTTTTGTTCAGTCTCATATTCAGAGGTAGCTGCTACTGCCAATGGCTGAGCCTTTTGGGGGATTCTGTAGTGTAAACTAGCTAGCTATACCCACCACTGGCTCAAGATTCAGTTTTTTGGATCTGTTAAGTCGATTACTAGGCATCCATCTGCTTCTCTATTTCCCAAGTCTTGTTACTTCTGCTGATCTCTGTCCTAGGGATTTCTACTGTTTGAAAATCACTTCTAATGAGATTTTGTGAGGCAGTGAAGCTCTCTGCATTATTTACTTCCATATTTTGGGGTGTCTTCTTTTTTAAAACTTTTACTTTCAATTGACAGGAAAGTTGCAAGAACAGTACGCTTAGATTTATTAATTGTTAACATTTTTATCAGATTTGCCTTATCTTTCTGTATATTATTATTCTTTGATGAATAACTAGAGAGTAAATTGAAGATGTCATGATCCTTCATTCCCAACAGCTTCAGCATCTGTTCATAAATACAGGGCATTGTCTTAAATAACCATTATATAATTATAAAATTCAAGAAAGGTGACATTGTCACAGCATTGTATGATGTTACTTTTTTATGTTTATTTATTTTTGAGAGAGAGAGAGAGAGAGAGAGAGAGCACGAGCTGGGGGGGGGGGGGCGGGCAGAGAGACAGAGAGAGAGAGAATCCGAAGCAGGCTTCAGGCTCTGAGCTGTCAGCACAGAGCCCGATGTGGAACTCAAACTCACAAGCTGTGAGATCATGACCTGAGCCAAAGTCGGACGCTTAACCAATTGAGCCACCCAGGCACCCCATGTGTGATGTTATTTTTTTTAAAGTTTATTTATTTTGAGAGAGAGACAGAGAGAGAGAGAGAGAGAGAGAGAGAATGAGAGAGAGATAGCAAGTGGGGGAGCGGCAGAGAGAGAGGGAGAGAGAGAGAATCCCAAGCAGGTTCCCACAGTGTAAGTGCAGATCCTGATTTGGGGCTCAAACTCACGAACCATGAGATCATGACCCAAACCAAAATCAAGAGTTGGATGCTTAACTGACTGAGCCACCTAGGCATCCCAATATCATGCTATTATGTAAGGCAGTCTGTATTTAAACTTTGCTAATGGTTCCAGCAATGTCCCTTTAGCTACTGAGATTCTTACATTGCAACTAGTTGTTATGTTGGTTTAGTGTCCTTTAAAATGGAAGTGTTCCCTTCATTTCAAAAGCATTTTCAGCCTTTCTTTGTATTTTGTGATCTGGACACTTTTGAGTAGTGCCAGCCAGTTGTTTTAGAGTCTTCCTCATTTTCATTTATCTGATTGATTCTACATGATTAATTTGCTTAGCACTTTGGGTAAAAATGCTACATAAGTGATATTATGCCTTTCTAGTGCACACATCAAAGGGCATAAGCTGTCAATTGGTTCCATTACTGGTGATGTTAAATCTGACCACTGTTATGAACTGACTTGTATCCCTCTCCAAATTCATATGTTAAAGCCTTAATACCCAATACCCTAATAGCTAAAACAAAGAGAACACTGACTGTCCTTCCAGATTATGAAGAATGTGCAGCATTGGTGAAAAAAATCCACCACTTAAGCAGACTACATGTGTAGTTCTCAGGGTGGTGCCAGATTTCAGTTTCAGCAAAGAGTGAAGTAAATGCTCAGTTATGAGTTGGAGGATAAAGGGTATTTTGCTGACGCTAAGCGGCATGTTACAGAGGTCCAAGTGCCATTGCTTAGAAGGTCTTGGAGGGGTAGGAGATTGGGTATTATTGGAGGCCTACAGACATGTGTAGGATTATTACAGGCTATTAAAGGTAACCTAGAAGTCTTGGACTGAGATAAATAAAGGTATAAAGAATAGGATTAGTTCCAATGCATTTTGGGGACGAAAACTAGATGGAGCTTATTTTGCATCTCAAAGTCTTTAAACATAGAAAACCATGCATTTAACTTACTAGGCATAAAGAGAGAGAGTGATAAATAGAGGTGACAACACAAAAATTAAACTGAATTTTGATTACATGAGACAAATGTTGACTCTACATTTTTGTGGCCATACAAGTATCATATCTCAGATACACGTGAACATTGATCATTAAACCAGTGCAATAGAAATAACTTGAAATCATCTTTATAAAATAGATATTCCCAGACGTGAAGTGGAAACATTTATTATGAGATATTATTTTTTTAAATGCCTATTAAATTATTTCATTCAAAATAATTTGGCAAAGTAAAATAGAAGAACAGATATTTAGTGAAATCAGACTGTGATGACAGACATAAAAGAATGTTAGGCAAACAAGATCAAATCAAGAAACAATAGGTTTCATATTTTGTTATGGACTTAAAGAAGAATCAGAGGTAACATTTAGAAGCAATTTTCATCTATTTACTTTGGGTTTTTCAGGAACATACACTTTTTGTATGTACCATGTTTTCTTTTTGATCCCAAAGTCTGATAATTTTTGTGTTTTGTAACATACTGTCCCTCCAGCCATCATCGTGAGGTCCAGGTGTATTGGGTTGGGACTGAGGTAAAGTGAGAGGGAAGTTTCATGGTGATGACACAGCCTCAACACCCATTACATTTAGGAATCCAGCCTTTTGCTGATAATCCTTTATGCTATAATTAGACTTACAAGAATCTGATTGTCACCTATAAATGCCAAATATGCTTCCAAACTGTGTTTCACATTTTGTCTGCAGAGGCAGAGCACCCAGGAAACAACCAGCTTAAAGAATGTGCAAATTCACACCCCTGAACTGCTGAGAAATTCTTTAGCTCCAACTTAGTAACTGTCAGAGTGAACTATATTTGTTCTCCCTGACTGACATGTAACAGAAGTTCAAGAAGTCACTTATTTTTCATTCCATTATTACAAATGTGACTAAAATTAGATGTAGAACACGGGGACTTTGCTACAAAGCTGAAGAAATCATAGTGAGCAACACCTGCCATATAGAGCATGGTAATTAGCTTAGATATTCCAGCTGGCCTCCCCTGGACTATTGAGGGCACCCAGACAGCCAGGAAGGGTTCCGTTATCCTCTGAGCAGGAAAGCCAGTGAGGAAATGCTTTCCTTCAGCTAAGAGGACTCACCAGCCAATGTGGGTGTCCTGGATAATTTCATTAAGACAGGCCACTCTTCTGAACAATTTTAATTCAGTCACAGTCTCCAAGATATTTCTTCTGGCAATGACATTTCCTGGGAGTAATTTGAAAGAGTAGAGGCATAATCAAGGAAATGAAATATTTCTATTTCTCTACTAACTTTAGAACTGTAGTGGAATAAATGCCAAGGCTAAAACCTTTCAGGAAAGCTGAATGTTCCCAGAAAAGAGGTAGTTACCACTTGATGAGAATAAGAGGAGAGACTGAGGAAAATGTCATCTATCTACAGACAGATCACCAAATTGAGCCCAAGGTTGGGTACATCATGGGCCTCAACCCATAACTTCAATGTTGAGTTTAGATTTATGTCATGGCAGGCAGTATGACAAGAATTTAGTCTAGGATTCAGATCAATGTGTATGGAAGCAGCTGGATCCTACAAGACTACTCTTTTTAATTTTATGACTCTTCATACGTTGACAGCTCATGTCAGACAACCAGACTCCAACCTAAGTAATGGTGGGGGAAAGAGGCTTGTAAAGTGAAGCTGAAAAGGGCATAAGGAAGGCAAGTATTACCTCTGAAGTAACTGAAGGTTTTTTCAGAGAAGATATATTGAATCTGAGCTGCTAGATTCTATGAAAAAATAGCATGTAAAGCATTGCCCACCCTTCCTTCCTTCCTTCCTTCCTTCCTTCCTTCCTTCCTTCTTCCTTCCTTCCTTCCTTCCTGTCAGAAAAGCCATGATTTGTACTGCTTTGGTGCTAATAAGAGGTAATGTGTGTGGGTTGATCTTTGGTATAGTATTAAATTAGGGTCATGCTTGTTTCATCCTGCTCGTAAAGGATTGTGTGCAAGCTTCATTTGCCATTCTTTCTACCCTGTCCCCTTCCAAACACGGAATGGTCTTCTATTTTCTTTACTCTTCACCTCCTCCACAATTTGTTCACTTCACTTATCAATAGTAACACTTGTCTAAATTGCTCTCTCTAAAGCAGTGTTTTTCAAACTGGAGGTCTTTATCTATTAGTAGGTCTTGAAATCAATTTGGCAGGTTGCAACAACATTAAAAAAATGAAGTAGAGGAGAATATATGACATTAGAATGCATTGCACAGTGGGGCAAGTCCTGTTTTAATGAAACTGGTTTAAGTTATATGTGTATGGGTATACTGGAATAAAATACAAATATATACCTTAGTGTGGGACTCAGATAAGAAAGACTGGAAAATGCTGCTGAGGGATGATGAGGATTCACTGGTGGTTGCTGTGGGAGTGTGGGAGTCTTCAGGAGCAGTGGCAACAGTGTTTCACTGATTTTTTTTTTACCAGAATTTATTACTTACTTACTTACTTAATTTGTGAGAGAGGGAGTGCGAGTGAGCAAGGTGCAGAGAGAGAAGCGAGGCTTGAGCTCACCCAAAGTGGGTCTTGTGCTCACCTGATCCAGGGTTTGAACTCACAATCCATGATTTCATGACATGAGTATCTGATAGATACTTAACCAACTGAGCCAGGTGCCCCTTTGTTGATATTCTTTTGCTTTCTCACCCTCTTGGAGTTGCACTAGTTTCTGTTTTCCAGGTCTTGTCCCTTAGATAGTTTAATAACCTCTCAATATTATGAATTATTTCACCACCTAAGTGAACCAAAGTTGAACCGTAGTAGCTTGCAAAAAGTCTCTGTAGAATCAGGTAGAAGAGTTAAATCTTAATCCAGCTAATATTGATGCTAAAGAGTTCTGAAATGGGGGAAAGTCAATCATAACTTGGTGTTACAAATTCAAAATCAATGTAGTTTACTCCCTTTCTTCTCCACCTGCCCCCTCCCCCCAAGGAAATACAAAGAAAGCCAAGTTAGTTTCACCAGTTAGGATCAAACAGATCCTCCAATAAACAATGTTCTGATTATTGGTGTTGCCATTTCAAATTTTAATAACATTTAATATGTCACATCACTCTTAATTAATGTTCATTGAAGACTACTGTTATATTTGATAGTTGAAGTTTGAAAGGGTATAAAGGATATAGCTACCAGATGAAATGGTTTCAAGTATGACAGTATGTGCTAATATTTCAATCCATATGTTAAACACTTATAAGGAGTGGGGTCTAAGCAGAGTCTTAAGCTAGAAGTATTGTATATATCACTTTCTTTGTAATGATACAATATAGTAAACTATCTAAATATTCATCATCAGGGAATTTTAATAATTAATTGGATGTCTATACAATTGACTATTATGCAGTGATAAAAGAAAATTTTCTTCAAGTACTGACACAAAGCAATTTGTGAAAAAAGTTTAGTGAAAAAAGCAAAGCGTAGAAAAATCCATATAGTAAGCTCTATTAGGTTAAAAAAAGAGAACATTACATATTCATTTGCTTAGGCATAGAAATAACTGTGGAAAAAGCCACAAGAAACTAATGGCAAAAGCAAAAGGGGAACAGGGGCGTTTTTTTTTTCTATTACCTTTAGGACATTTTGAATTTTGTATTTTAAAAAATCAGTATATTTAAAATGAAAAACACCTTTTTACATGCTGATTTTTATCCTGCCTTTTTGGTTTTAAACTCATTTTGCTCTTTTTGTCCAAGCCTTAATATAATGAAAATTATAGACCCCTAAAACTTTCCATTTGGTAGAATGTAGAATTGAGGTAAGTAATTAGCCTTGATGAATCCTGAAATACTAGGGACCTTGCAGCTTGTGACTTTCCAGGGTGAAATTTGGCCCTTGTTCCTTGGACCAAGTGTGTTTTGGCATATTGTAAGTGAAGAGCAACATCTGTGTTATTATTTTGCATAGAGTATGACCACTTGTAAGTGTTTCTACAAATGGTAGGCATTTAAAACATAACACCAAATGTGCGCAAATAAAAATTCCCCAGTGACAAGGACTCAAGTGCTGTCATAACTCATTGGCACTTCTGAAATTGACCATTTCGTGCCACCCAGGATGTCATTTGGTAAGATTAAACCCTTGCTAATGTCCACTTCTTATCAAGGCGTTGCTGCGAACATATGATGAATAAAAATTGTGTTTTATATTTATGAAATGGATAAAAAGGTCTGATACAATAAACTGATTTTTTAAAAGGCAATGTAACCTATAACAACAAGAACAGCACTTGGACCATAATCATTTAGAGAACCCAGGACAAAATAATATAATTAGATAACTTTTAATAGGATTCATATCAGTGCATTGGTTTAAGAATTAAAATGTCTATGCTCTCCATAACTTTTATTTTTCCATTTTCTTTGAATTTTTCTAGACCCAGGATAAAATAAATCCAACATGGCTCTGTATTTTCTGTTTAAGTTATTGCTTCGATGATATTAGTATGTTTGATCTTCAAAAATATATACTGTCATATTCATAGCATATTTCAAGAACTTGATATAAAGCTCTTGAAACATACCAGCTAAGTGGGCGCTTTAATAATGCTCTATGTTCTGCAGAGTTTTATTACTGGAGGTATAATTGTGAGATAAAACCTGCTTAAACTTCTAAGTTCATCTAATTCATTGTGTGCATATTAAAAGGTGTCATATTTTCCACTGATACAACTTTCATGCCATCTGTTGGGTGAGGGTATATTTGAAGTCATGCCAGTTGGCAGCAATAGTTACTGTTGAAGATGAAATTTGGCACTTACTACCCTCCTCTTCTCTATCCTTACCACTTATGCATTCATCCACCAATAAATGTACCTGAGTTATAGCAGATAGAGTTAAATAGTTCAGCCCCTCACAGTTTCTCTCTCTCTCTCTCTTTCAAATAGATAGTGATCATGATAGATTCTGGAGTAATTATGGTTAGCCCTCCCAACACTGCCTATCAATTTTGACAGACATTATAGTCATATATATATATATATTTAGAGAGAGGGGGAGAGAGAGAGAGAGAGAGAGAGAGAGAGAGAGAGAGAGAATATAGATATATAAATATATACCACCATGGAGTGAAGCTATAGAAGAAAGCAATAGGAGGCATAGAGCAGATGAGAATTCCAGGCTGAAGGAAACTGGTGACTCTGAAAAAGATGAAGCAGGAAACATGAGAGAGGCCATTTGCTGAGTCATAGATATCTTAAACTTAAATAGATCTTGGATTTGGCAAGGATTTGTAGAAGCTTCAATGATAACCTCAGCTACTAAAGCTGACATTATCTTTTTTTATCTAGCAGTTGGTTGACTTCAGCAATACTAGCACTTCGGGCCAAAATTTGACAAAGCTGATTTAACTCAGAATATAGATATTAACTTTTATACAGAAACACCCTCAGGTTTTATCTAGTCATAAAATTATTTTAAATAATGCAAATAAGTGAACAATTCAAATTAGATATTGCAAAGATTATTAAAATTTCAGTTTCTTTTTGGTGATAATACATGTCTGGTGATGCTTCTGCAGGTTCAAAATTCTTAAAGTAATTATTGGTACTCAAATTATTGGCCTTCCTGAAAAACTTCTATATAGACAGAGCAATATTCAACCAGAAGCTCAGTTAGTCCTTTCCCATTGAGACATCTACACTTGTTTTTCCATTTGTACTCCCCAAACACGAACTCTCACATGGATACCACTGGACTATTTCATTAGGAAAAGTGGTAAGGATATGTCCTTGAGTTGACTAGATATAATGATTGTATTTTGAAACAACTTAGAGAAACTACCAGTTAATCAGTTACATGGATGAAAGAGTGTTTTCTTCAGTTTTGCTTTTGATAGTGACATACTCTTACTGCTGTATTATATATCTATATAGAGATACATACACATTAGTATCTAGAGAGTGTAGCCTCAGGATTAAAAGCATGGGCTTTGGAGCAAAATAAGTTCAGATCTCAGCTCAAGATTTATTGTCTGTGTGACTTTGGGCAAGTACTTAATCTCTGAGGGTCAGTTTTTTATCTATGAAATGGGGAAAATAATTATATCCACAACAATAGAATTAAATGAGTTATGCATAATTTGTATTTTTCTTCTGTGGTCAGTTCATTTATTTTACTGGTTTATTTTTTTGGTTCAAATGTCTTCATGTTTTACTTATTGACTTGTAACTGTGTTTTGTATATAATGTTAATAATTTGTTTTATTTGTTGTGAACAATGATTCCTAATTCATAGACTTGTATTCTGTTGATGACATTTTAAATGTTCAGTTTTAGAATTTTGGTGTTGACAAAATTGCATTATCCTCTCCAGATTATTTCCTCCATTATACATCATGTTAAGAAAGTCCTTCCTTATCCAGGGAGCAGGTATGTATACATATGTATAAATATATATATTTCTTGATTTTTGTGCTTCAGTTTTACATTTATTTCTTCAATTCATTTGTAATATATTTAGTATATTATGTCAGATGACATCATACATGAACATTCCTCCAAATAATTTGTCAATTTATCCAGTGATATTAATTGAATAATCCTTCCACTTTTTCATGTTTTTAAAACTATTACATCCTAATTTTTTTAGGATTGACGTCTAGACTCTGTTATAATGATTCTCTGTTACAATGATCTTTCTGTTAATTCTCCTGTCAGTTCTTCACTGTCTAACTTTTTCTATGCTTATAGCAGGCATTACCATCTGGTGGGGCCAGCTCTCCTTCATTACACATTATTAAAATTTTGCAGTTGTTTTCAGATATGCTTTAGAATTTGTGTAATATTTTGAATAATTTTTATTTTTATGTTTTGAAAAATAGTACATACACATGGTAAAACAATGGACAATAAATAGAGTAGAAAGCATTCCTCTTAACCTTGACCCCTATGTTTTCTTCCCCAGGGGCAAATTACTTAGTAGTTAAAAATCCTGTGCTGGAGACAGACTATATGGGTTCAAATCACAGCTTGCAGCTGTTAGCTATGTGACCTTAGGCAAATTACTTAACCTCTCTGTGCCTCAGTTTCCTCATCTTGAAAATGGGGATAAAAATTTTATCTAACATATAGAATTGTTTTGATGATCAAATAATAGAAGTAAACCATTTAGAACAACGCCTGCACCATTATAAGTGATCTGTAAAACTTAGCTATTGCTATCAGTAGCACAAGTTTCTTGTAAATCCTTCTAGAGACAGTTAACACAGATAAAAGCAAAGCACACGTGCTTTACACAACAAATGGAAGCAAACTGTGTACATGTTTCTGTACTTCTTTTTAAAATAATAATAGTAGATCATTGAGTGTCACAGACCAGGAGTCTGGAGTTCTGTCTTGTCCAGCAAGAGTGAACACAGAATTGAATATGAAAGAGGGTAACATCTGGGAGGAGACAAGAGCCCCAAAACAGGCATTTCATCTCTGTATTTATTGAGCTCACAAGATATTACCCACGTGGTGAACATGAAGAAAACAAGATCTTACACACGTGAACATGAATGTGTAGAAAACAATCAGACAGTAATCAATGTGTGTGTAAGAAGCAAAGGGTCTGGGGGGCAAGTGGAGTTTGTGATCAAGGTACATTGGTGCCAGATGGAAAGTAATTCCCTACAGGTGATATAACAAGTTACTCATGATCCCATTACAACATCTCCCAGCTAACCTTGGGGGTTTTTGGCCTGTGGTGGCAGCTTTCCACCCTAAGCTTTTTTTCTAATCCATTTAGATAGTAGAACCTATTTCTCTACAGTTCCCCCTTTTTTGTTTTTCTTCGTCTTCTTAAAGTTTACATGTGAGGACCATCATGATGAGCTTCTGATTCTTCTTTTGCTGTCAGGTAGTTTGGAGGGGGATTGTTTGTGGAGTGGCTTCAGGATAAGGAGTCAATGAAGAGGCTTCTACCATCTTGAAAAATGGGAGTGGTGGTCACTCATTCAGAGTCATTCTCTGGAAGTCCTGGTTGATTGGAAGAGTTTCAGGGGGTCTCCACCATGCCATGACACAGCTTCACCAACCAAGAGGGAATCCACAGAGGTTGGGAATCCGAAAGAACACAACATATCCTCGATCCCAGGTGAGAAGTTTGAATCTTCTACATTTAGAAGAATGTACCTCAGCTGTTATTAGTCCTTGAGGGTCAAGATTTAAAAATTTAAAAGTGATCATAGCACGATCAAGGAGAAGTTGAGATTGTACACAACCGTGGGTAATCCCCCCTCCCTTTTTTAAACATATTTTTAAGTTTATTATGTCCTCATTCTACAATTGCTTGGCCTTGTGGTTTATAAGGAAATTTAATTTTATCTGCCATTTCCTTCTGTCTTTATTTCCCATATCATTCCCCCCTGAACAATTTTGGCCCCTAAAATCTTTAAGGTTGTTGAGGGTGGAGCATCTTCTCTTCTGGAACTTCTTTCTGCTCAATAGGGGCATAGAGATGTCCCTACCTATGGGTCAACAGTGCTCAGTATATGGGGAAGGTATAGGGGAGTTACAAAAGGGAAATACAATTCAGGGGAAATGGAGCCTCCATGAGTAGAAAATCATCTGTGTACTGGAAGTCATAGCAGCCCAAGAAGAGTCACAAAACTATGACAAAATGACTCATGATTAAAAGATCTAATTGACAAGGAAATTCACTTATTTCTGTGGCATATAACACTTCAATAATCAGAATTTCAGGTGATAGATGACCTTATACCAAAAAATATTAAAACTAGGATTTGCATATAATCCCTAGAATAGTTAAAGCATTTACTCAAATGTAACCTAAGGCTTATTATATATTTGACAATGCTTCCAGAGTAACATAACATACCAAAGAAGCCTAATTGGTCAAAAAGACTTCATTTACAATTTAAATCACGGGAAATTTGTTAAAAAAAAAAAAACAACAAAAAACATCAGACCCAAATATTCTTAGTTTCTCTGCACTAAGAAGCCAAAAGCAGATAAGCCTTGTTTAGTAATCAATGTATTAGCATCCCATCCCATTTAGAAAAGGCTAGATGTCCGATGAATTCAATCTCAATTTATCATGCAAGCAAAGCTTTTTAGGTTGCTAAAGCCTTTGAAAGCTATTTTAACAATTACTCATGTAAACTAAGAGACAGAGTTAACCATTACTTTAAGTCATAACATGAGCTTATTTGACCTTTGATAAATGGGTCTATTTCAAGCCAAAAAACTTATGTTTGGGACCACCTAAGACCATTTGTTCCCCATGGTTAATTTTTACCTGGTGGGGAATTCTAAAGTGGGTGATCTTTGCTCCTTGGCATCTAGGAGACCATGTTTAAGGGTTGGGAAAAGGTTTCTATAGCTAATAATATGGCTTGCAGTCCTAAATGTTGGGTAGAGCCAGTCCATTATATAATATATGTTCCCAATTTTCCAAAGGCAAGAAGCATTGTGAGTTTTCCCTGAGGTGTCTGTAAACACCACAGGGCATTCTTAATAGGTTGTTGCATGGGGTAAGGGTGTCTTTGGAGGGAATCTTTTGTTCCTTTAAAATATTAGATTTTTCCCAATCACAAAGGGGCCAGTCTGTTCTCTGGATGTAGGGGTGCCGAAGGGGCTGGCTGACAATAAGGAGGCATAGGTTCCTTGGAAAGTTTTTTGATTACTTTGGCTGGGTCTATATCTTTATAAACATCATCTGCATTGGGGGCTGGGGGGTGGGGGAAGGGAATGGCCTAACGGACAATAGACTGTGTAAGTATAACCTCAGGCAGAACATTGGTGCCTTTTGTATGGCGTGCCTTTAGTGTTTTACCTATTCATTCCCAAATGTCCAGGTCAAAGGTTCCTTGCTCTGGAAATCAAGGGCAGTATTGCTGGATAATCATTAATAATTTAAGGATTGCTATATGAATGTACTGTTTCTGTTCTAGGAATAGAGAGTCACCCATAATGATGCTCTCAAAAGTTCGGTGGCAGCGAATCCTAATATAGTTTCACTTTTCTCTTACCTCATCAGGAGAATTTGTAGTCATGTGCACTATTTTCGTTCTTAGACCTCTAGCTCTAATGCCGCGTTCTGCAGTCCTTGAGTTAGGTGGTCTTCTTAGCCAGGTCGGCTTCTAGTCACATTGCCTTAGTCGGGTCAGCTTTTCTTCTGATCACCTCAGGTTCTAATCATGTTGCCTGCTGTCACGGTGACAATTGAGATCATTCTATATGAGCATACACTTACCTTTTCTTTTTAAATAATTCATAATCTACTATTGTATAGATGTATTATTTATTGAAACAGTCTGTTGCTAATGAATATTTATATTGTTTCTAGTCTTTTGCTAGTACAACGTTGCAATGAATTATTGCATCTTCATGTACATGTATACATAAATTTGTTGATCAATTCCCAGAGGTGGAATTGCTGAATAAAAGCATGTATTCATAATAAATAGTAATAAATCTTTTGACTTGACCTCCCCAGATAAGGTATTAACTTGTACAGCATCAGTGCTGTGTCAATGCACTATTGTTAACACAAAAGTCTATGAAGCTTGGTCTTTGCTAGTGTGGACAACAGTGTCTCACAATTTTAATTTGCATTTGCTTACCTATGGTTAAGGTTGATTTCTTCAGAAAAGATTTAAAATTTATATTTATTTTTAATTGAATAGTGGTAAGGATATGTCCTTGAATTGACTAGGTATAATGACCATATTTTGAAACAACTTGGAGAAACTACCAATTCATCAATTACATGTATCAAACAGTGTTTTCTTCGGTTTTGCTTTTGATAGTGACATACTCTGACTGTATTGTATATCTTATAGAGATACACATCGGTATCTAGAGAGTGGTATCTAGTCAGTGAATGTCTTTTGCCCATTTTTTATTGGAGATTTGATCTTTTATATGGATCTGTAAGATCTTTTTGAATATTAAGAATATTTGGTTTTAGACATATATGTGACAAATATATTTTCCCAATCTTTCATTTGTCTCTTCAATAGTTTATTAATTTTTTGTGTGATGCAGACATTTAAAGTTGCTATGTGGTTAATATTTTTTTTTCTGTGACCTCTGGATTTTTTTTTTTTTTTAATGTTTATTTATTTTTGAGACAGAGAGAGACAGAGCATGAACGGGGGAGGGGCAGAGAGAGAGGGAGACACAGAATCTGAAACAGGCTCCAGGCTCTGAGCCGTCAGCACAGAGCCCAACGCAGGCCTCGAACTCACGGACCGTGAGATCATGACCTGAGCCGAAGTCGGACGCTTAACCGACTGAGCCACCCAGGCGCCCCTGACCTCTGGATTTTGTTATTGTCTTTTGACTTTTCTTTTGAATCATGAGCTTGGTAGTAGGTCACATCTGTTGTTTTCTGGATGTTCTGTGTGCTATTTAGGAATGAACTCAAGAAAATGAAGTGTTAGGAATAATATGTTCAAGCTGTGATAGTGATCCAACCCAATTTAAAAGGTTTGAAAGCATGCCACCAGAAGGTTAAAGTAATGGAGTCAGAGGAAGGTAATCATTATTGCATATATCTGTCATGAGAATAAGTTTAGTGTCCTGTGTACATGAGGCTGCTTGCTGTTGTAGTGTCCAAAATATGGCCATGAGATAAAATTTCCATTTTGTCCCACTTGATAACTTCTTTTCTTTGGGCAAATTACTAGAAGCAGAATTTTGGATCAAGGAATAGACATATTCTTAAGGCCTTTGACACCTATTCATATAGTATCATCCATAATTTTTAGAAATTGGGAATAATAGATGAGAGTCCATTTCCTAGACCCCTTGTTGAATTAAAAAAAAAAAAACTCTTCTAATTTGCAGGTGGAATAATAATCTCATTAGTGGTATAATTTATTTAGTTGCTAGAGAGACAAAAATGTTTTTGCTTATTGTATTTTTTTTAGAAAATGAGTATGTACTTAAATTATTTATTTTATGATGTTTGACTTTTGTTATGGATTTATAAATGCTCATTACGTACAGTTGCCCCTTGAACAACTGGATGGAGCTGCACGGGTCCACTTACACATGGATTTCTTTCAATAAATACAGTACAGTACTGTAAATGTATTTTCTCTTCCTTATAATTTTCTTAACATTTTCTTTTCTGTAACTTGTTTGTTATAAGAATACATTATATAATACACATGATAACATACAAAATTTGTGTTAAAACAACTCTATTACCAGTAGGGTTTTCAGTCCACAATAGGCTATTAGTAGATAAATTTTGGGTGAGTCAAAAGTTATATGTGGATTTTTGACTATGTGGAGGGTCAGTGTCCTAAGCCTTGCATTTTCAAAAGTCAACTGTATTAAGGTTATTAATCCTTTAACTGTTATCTAGAATAATGAATATTCAACAATCTAAAAGTTCTTCTAGATTTTAAAATATATGTACATAACCTACTTATACTTGGTTTTTACATATCATTTTTCTATTTTGCTTTCTTACATTTAAATGCCTATATAAATATAAATGTGTACATAAATGTAAATAAATGCCTATATAAATATATATTATTTCCCTTTAGATTTGAGATAAAAATATGACTAAAAGAATATTAATTTATGGTGGCATATTGTTTTGAAATTTATTTTAAAAAATTTTTAATGTTTATTTTTAAGCACACGTGTGAGAGAGACAGACAGAGACAGAACATGAGTGTTGGAGGGGCAGAGAGAGAGGGAGACACAGAATCCAAAGCAGACTCCAGGCTCTGAGCTGTGAGCACAGAGCCCGACGCGGGGCTTGAACACTTAACTGACTGAGCCACCCAGGTACCCCTTGAAATTTATTTTTTAAAAGTCTGTTAGAAGTTTTATGTAAGGTTTGGAAGTTATCCTTCTAAACTTGTTTTGAGGGAAAAAGACTTTTTGCCTCTGTAATGTTGCTTTAGATGATTTACTTTCAGAACTCACTTATGGGGCACCTGGGTGGCTCAGTCGGTTAAGCCTCTGACTCTTGATTTCAGCTGAGGTCATGATCTCATGGTGGTGAGATCAAGATTGAGCCCTGTCTTGGGCTTTGTGCTGGGTGTGGAGCCTGCTTGAGATTCTCTTTCTCCCTCCCTCACTGACACTCCTTTGCTACTGCTCTCTCAAAAACAAAACCAAACCACACAAAAAAATCCTCACCTAAATAAGACAGCCATATTTTGAAGTATGCATCTTAAGTTACTTACAAGAGGAAATTTCTGCTGCCTTGTGTTCAATTACTTCAATTTACATAGAACTTTGTAACCGGAAGATACTTTGATGTGGATTTTTCATGTCATTGAGCACATTCAGTGCTCTCTTAAATAATCATGTTAGAAGTCTGTATAACTCAATTGTTTATGTTTCACAAAAATATGCCTTGATGCCTTTTCTTGTGTTCTTTTTGATGCTGCCTCAAGGTTTCAAGGGTCAGTTTGTCAAATACAGTAGCAAGTACTATTACTACTAATATCTAATAGGTATTATATAGTCACACGGTGCCAGGTGTGTTCCAAGTACTTTCAGGGCATTGTCACCTAATACTCACCAAAACTCAGTAAAGTGAGTTGTGGTTCCACCTCCATTTTATAGACAAGAGTATTTAGACAGAGGGTAGCTTGCCTAAGATCATTCAGCTAGAAGAGCTAGGATTAGATCTGAAGAGCCCCAAGTGAATCAGAACATTGTATTTTTATGAAAAATCTCCAGATTTGTTAATACTGGTAACTAACTTAAGTAAATTTTAAATATTGTGTAAGTCAACAAAATGCAGGCCATAGACAAAATATCTGCACACTGAATGCAGCCCTTGGCTATAGTTTTGTGAGTTCAGATTTATAGGATTCCTTACTCATTTATATATTTCAGGTACTCCTGGCTTTGCTCAATACCCCTGCCTTTCTGGATTTTTCTGTGGGTCATTTATCACACTCTGGTCTCTGTATTATTAAGTTGGGCTTGTTCACTCACTTTTTCTAATTTAAAAGGACAAACAGTTGCTTCTGAAAAGGAGAGAGAGGAAGAGACAGAGGGAGAGACATAGAGACAGAAAGAGACACTGTGGGTAGTTGAAGTACACTGAAAGAGTATGATCATATTGTTCTGAGATGATCAGAAAATCTTATAAAGAAGCTGTTCCTTCCCTCTTATTCCCTTTAGAGGTTCTGTGGGCCTAAATACTGCAGTGCTCTATCTCATTAGTGAAGTGCATTATGTCTATTGCAGGGTTCTATTATCTCTCATCTCTATCCTGTTGTCTATAACCTCCTATTAGAGTTAGAAATCCCCTTATTTGAAATACCTTCCCCATGCACTTTCTTGTGTAACACTGGTCACAGTTATGCTTTTTTTTTTTTTGCATCTATATTGCTAGTGGTACTGGTCTTCACATTTCAGCTGTGCCTTACTTAATTGGGCTATTTCATTTGAATCCTTAAGCTTGTCAGTTTCTTGCCATCCTGCTCACAACATCCAGCTGAGAACTCAGTCCCATCAGCTCTCTCCTCTCTGAGTTGACATGGTTGAAGTGCTCTAAAGGCAAGGGATGCTTTTATTCCAGAAATAGAGAGAAACTTCATGAACTGAAAGGCTGGTGTGTGACCTGCAAAACCCAAAATGGGATTGACTAAACTGGGACATCTCTGCCTCTTCATGCTGCACTAAAATAGAATATATTCATCTGACCCCATTTGTAGTCTGCTGTTTGAGTGATATTGTGGTAAGGACTACATACTGACAGGGAATAAAATCTAAAAAATCACCAGAATTTGAAAAAAATATATATTGACGGAATTCCTTTAAAGAGATAACTGATGATACGTCACAGTTGTCTAAAAGACATCATGATTGAGGATTTACCTTTTATTATAGTTTAAAAAAAACCTTCCCTCTTAGTTTTTACAAAAGAGCTCCTTTGAATCATACAGTGCTAAGCAGCCAGATGTATCATATAAGTTATATTTTCCTGTATTTTCTAAGCTTTCCATTTATATTTGTTCCATAGGTAGGAAAAAAACGTTTTTAAGGCCAAAGGAAAGGAGTTGAGAATAAAGCAGAAAGGATATTGTCAAGGTAGCCTTACCTCTTGTCACCCACATCAGGATTCCCCAAACAGCCAAATGACAAATTTTCCATCAAGAATATTTTTTAAATTTTTAAAATGTTTTTTTTTTAAACTTATTTTTGAGACAGAGAGAGACAGAGCATGAGCAGGGGAGGGACAGAGAGAGAGGGAGACACAGAATCCGAAGCAGGCTCCAGGCTCTGAGCTGTCAGCACAGAGCCTGATGCGGGGCTTGAACTCACGGACTGAGATCATGACCTGAGCTGAAGTTGGACGCTCAACCAACAGCCACCCAGGCACCCCAACATTTTAAATGTTTGGGGGAAAAATATTTTGTGACATGTAAAATTATATAAAATTCAAATTCCCTAAAGTTTTATTAGATTTATGTGTAGTCTATGGCTGCTTTCATCTTACAACTGCCCAATTCAATAGTTGCAAAAGAGACCATATGGCTCTCAAAGTCTTAAATATTTACTATCTGGCCCTTTTCAAAGAAATTTGACCCTTCAATCACAATAATAATTTTTTATTATAATATATACATCTTAATTAACAAAAATCAATGTATTTTATCGACTGCCAACACACTCTCTAGAAGTTCAGCTAGAAGTTTTTCCCAAAATCATTAATTTACATATATTTGCTGTGTAAAATTATTTTCAGCCTATCTTCACAGTATTAAAGCAAGCCCATTATCCCTATTTCCATCTATATTTGTTCAAAACCCAGGGTATGCCTTGAGTGACCATCCGTTTGCTCTACCTGGACTTTCCTGCTCAACATTATTACTTGTCTTTGAATCTACTCAAAATTTGAGATGACATTACTCTGTGGTCCAGATCATACATCATCTTGATTCATTTCAACAGCATGATAATTTCATGTCTTCAAGATCAGAAATTGGTCAAAAAGTTGTAATGTTCATTTATTTCTCATTAAATAGTTTCCCAAACATTACTTTGCTATTACTCCCATGTTCTTGGTCTTCCCCTGAGGGGAAGAAACTGAACAATCCTAGGTCTAGATCTGGTTTTGCTTATGTTTGGGTTATGGGATACAGTGTATATAGTGTAGCAGAGAATTACAAATTCTCAATTCCAGGAACTGGAGAGGTATCCTACTTTTCTATTTTTAGGGGCTAAAAAGGCAGAAGTTTTGGCAGCTGATGGAATTATTTACATCCTCCTGGAGGGATAATTCTTACCAGAAAGTAAAATTTTTATTTTTATTTATTTATTTATTTTTTAATGTTTTTATTTATTTTTGAAGGAGAGAAAGACAGAGCATGAGTGGGAGAGGAGCAGAGAGAAAGGGAGACACAGAATTTGAAGCAGGCTCCCGGGTCTAAGCTGTCAGCCCAGAGCCCGATGCAGGGCTTGAACTCATGAACTGTGAGATCATGACCTGAGCCGCAGTCAGACATTTAACTGATTGAGCCACCCAGGTGCCCCCAGAAAGTAAAATTTTTAAAAAATGCCTTAACTAATCAATAGAGGGAGATTAGCCCTCAAGAACCTGGAATATGGAAACTTAGGGAAATTTGAATGTACTAGTCTTCCTTCCTAGTGCAAACATGCAAACATCTCACAGGAAAAAAGAAAAGGGCACAGTAATCTTTGATGTGCCCTGTTTTGGAACAATGGCCGTAAACTAATTAGTATTATCTATTGTAATAAGAATAAAATAATTATATAGTGTGGTAATAGGAGTTTGGGGTTTTCTTTAAAATTTCCCATGGAAATTTGGCAAGTTCTACTCATATTTTAAGTTCAGCTTTTGTTGTGCTCCTTAACTCCCAGGCAGAACTAATTACTTTTTCTGCTTCATAGCATTTGGTTCAGTCATAGTACTTAGCGTTTTGTATTACAATTTATATTTCTGTCTTCTCAAAAGGATGTAGAGATTCTGGAAGAATATATGGTATATATCTGCAAAGAAAGGGATCCCACTAAAATGTTAGTAACTATCAGCTTTGGATAGTGAGAATATTTGTGATCTTATAAAATAAATTTATTTTCTTTTTGTTTATTTACATTTTCTGTTTTTTTTCTAATATTTTGTCATTTTAAGCAAGTATGTATTGACTTTTTGCCAATTATTGTTCTAGGTATGAGGTAATATGTAGTGAGAAAAACAGCAAAATCCTTGTACTCATGGAGCTTATATTCTTGTGGGAGGAAATAGACAAAAAAAATGTTTAAAAAAAAGAAAGGACGAGGAGGAGGAAAAACAAGAGGAAGACAAAGGATGAAGAGAGAAGAAAAATAAAAGGTAGTAAGAAGAGTAATAGAGAGTGATCAATAATGGCTATAGATCATTTGGAGGTGAAAGCAAGCTAAAGGTTGGTTCTTAATGGGGGAAATCTTGTTAAATAGGGAAGAATGTATGGTATATGGAAAATATAAGCGTATTTGTAAGCCAGGGATTTCTTAAATACTCTTTCTGGCAATGAGCATTTCTCTCCAGAAAAATTGTACTAGAAACCTCAAATACAAGATGTGTCAAAGCCCTTCCATTGTGGATAGTGGTGATGGGTGGAGATTAGATGGAACCCTGGTCTCTCAGTCTCCCTCAGACAACTCCACTAACTGCCTTTGACCTTATAGAAACGTAGAAAGGTAAAAAACAGCCTGGTGACTATAGTTAATAATACTGTCTTGTATATTTGAAAGTTGTTAAGAGAGTAGGTCTTAAAAGTTCTCACAAGAAAAAAAACTGTAACTATGGTGATGAATATTAACTAGATTTATTGTGGTGATAATTTTGCAATTTATTCTAATACCAAGTCATAGGTACACCTGAAACTAATATGTTGGTTATATCCAAAAAAAAAAAAAGGACTATTATTTGTAGATTTTCCAGAGGAAGTGGTAGAATGTATATAAAGGTATATATTTAAACTATGAAAGAGGAGTTAATCATGAGTTAAAGTGTTGGTAGAAATAGGTTAGGATGTTAAGAGCACAACTTTGAAAAGGAGACAGGACATAGTTCTTTGGCAGAGAGAAATAATTATGAAAAAGGAGGAAACTACAGAAATATTAGGATAATGTCAGTGGTGGATTAGAGTCATTTTAGCCCTGTTCACATACCTCCAGAACTTACCACAATCATCATCATCATCTTAAAATGAGGACTTACTTGCCTTAATATTATTTAAAATGTGAATTAATGACCTTTAGGATATTTTGTGTTTATCAATCCAAAACAATATGATATAATTAAAACCAATGTGCTTGTTTGCAAATGAAGTTTCAAGACTTGGACCTTAGTCCTCCCAGCTAGCCAGATCACCACACTATGCCACTTCTGTTTCAGGGTCAAAGGAATGGGAAAAGAGAAGACATGTTGGATAGCTTTATTTTTCTCAGGGGAGTAGATGGTGGATTCATAGATTAAGATTTGTGAGTTTGAAAAAGGGAAAAAAGATATCTAGAGTGGGAGTGAAAGGCATAACATAAATAAAATGAATTTGAATAATGTGGCTTAAAGGAATTCTCAGCTCTTACTATTAAGTGCAGCTACTTTTTTTACTCAGTTTATTCCTTATCAGTAGTCACAGGTAATCATCTACACTACTTCCCTGAAAATTCACTTATTTAATCTCAAAGTACTAACTTAACTATGATCTTAAACTATTGCCATTACTATTTGCATTTTTTTGTTTGCCCATATGTACTATTAATCTACCACACTTAAAAAGGCATATAGTGTTGAACCATTTGGATGAATACCAGAATTCTTATGGAAGGAAATTTCAAATATAGGTTAGAGATAATGGAGCCCCTTTAATACACAGGGAAGAAGTTAAGAGTTGGATGTGACGAAGAATCTAATGTTCTAGGTAGGTTATTACTGTTAATATAGATTCTGTACTGGGACCAGGATGATAACAAACTATTACCTGTCCATCCAAGGAAGGTAATTGTTAAGTCTAATGATTGCTTTAGGGAAGAATAGGATGACAATTGTAAGGTGAAATCGATGCTTCTACTCTGATACAGGTCTAGGACTAGGAATTTAGTAGGTGCGATAGCTCCTTTGCTGAAGAATACTGCTTATTATCCCTGGAGTCGGGAGGTAGTTGAAGGGACTAAGTAACATTTGAGTCTTTTTTTTTTTTCTCCACTCAGTGAGAAACAGAATTCGACTGCTTCTTTCAGGGGAGAGGACAATGTGATTTAGCCAATTGTGGAAAAAAGAAATAATAAAACAGTTGAATCAGAAATAAGAGGCAAATTATACATAACAGTAGGTCCACCCATATAAAATCCCATCATATTTAGAAATAGACATCAGCCTTTCCAATTTCTTGGTTATTCACCTCCTTATTCCTGATGAAGCTTCTACCTTCTATGGCCTAGGGAGCTGGATTCTCTCACTGAAGTGCTTTAGTTAAACCAAATTTCACAGGAAGCTTCTAGGCCTAGTCTACTCCCCATTCCTTATCAAGATCTTTCTTCTTTCTCCTCATGATATCATAATGGGTGTTATGGATTGAATTGTGTCTCCTCTCCCCTCCAACCCTCCAGTTTATATGTTAACATCATAACCCCTAGTACTTCAGAATGTGACCTTATTTGGAAATAAGGTCTTTGCCGTAATCAAGTTAAGATCATTAGAGAGAGTCCTAATCCAATAGGACAGTGTTCTTATATACGAGAAATTTGGACACAGAGATAGAGACACAGGGAGAACACAATGTGAAGATAAAGGGAGAGATGAGGTAGTGCATCTGCAAGCCAAAAACAAAAACAAAAAACCTCCCAGCAGATACCCAAAGATGGCCAGCAAGTCACCAGAAGCTAGGAGAGAGGCATGGGGAAGATCCTCCTTACAACCCTCAGAAGGAACCAGCTCTGCTGAAACTTCAATTTTAAACTTCTAGATTCTAAAACTTTTGAAGCAACAATTATCTGTTGTTTAAGCCACACAGCTCATGGTATGTTTTTACAGTAGCCCTAGCAAACTGATATACTGGGGAGAGCAATTTGGTAAACAATTCTTTTCTTAAATAATAAAAACATGTAACAAAGGCATTACTATTATCCCAGACCTTTCCTCGTTCTTAACAACTGAAGACCCCACATACATATGAAGGTTGGGGGTGAAGAGTGGCGTCGAAAACAGGAAATATTGTTGAAAATTTGTACTAAGAGCCATTATACTCCTCAGGTTACCTCTGCCACCTCACACAAGTATGCAGCATCCCAGATAAAAACAGAAGGCTTATTCTCTAAGCAGGTGACCCAGAGAGGCTCTGGATTAAAGGACAGAAAGCACATATGATGGGAGAGATGAGTAACTGTACTAAAAACTTGAAGAGTAAGTGAAAGTGTATGTGTTGAATGATAAGACAATCCCATTCCCACCAAAATTCTTTCCATCTTCAACTCCCACAAACCAGGGTTTCTGTATCCATCTTCCTCCAGGGAAGAGATTGTAAAGTTCTCTTTGGAATCTCTTTATCCCAAGAGAAAATATCTACAGTTTCTTATAATTGGGCTTCCCTCAATGAAATGGCTAAGTTCATATCTGATTATAGTGAAATTAATGGTAAATAAGTCTAAGAGATTCAAATTAGCCCCTTAGTTCCTCACTCTGTAAGTTAAAGAAAAATAAAGGGTCATCAAGACATTTGAGAAAAGTCTCTTACATGACAGGCAGAGACCAAGAGAAAACAATCAGAAAAACAGAACTTGTGAAATAAACTCCAGAAACAATGCAGGACAGATGGATACATAAACAAGTTCTGTACTATCCACAGAAGGATCATAGAAGAGTTGCTTAAAAAAGAAAAAGGTAACTGTAAAAAAAGGGACAAATGGAATAAGAGAGGTCAAAAATATGGTAGCAGCAATATAACAAAATTAATATATGTAGAACATTGAAGACCTTTTTCTGAAAGTAGGAACAAAAGCAGTGGAAAATAGAAGAGAACATATTTTTAAAAATCAGAGGATCCATCCAGGAGGTCTAGAATTTAATAGATAAAGGCTCTAGGCAGGGAAATAAAAATAAATGAAACAGAAGAGATCAGCAACAAATAATATTTGAGTGTTTCCAAGGCCTGCCAATACAACTTCTTGACAATACAACTTTCTGACTGCCAGTACAACTTTCTGCTTCACAAACCATCAGTCCAATGTGAGTACAGACAGAGAAAAATGTTTTTATATATGCAGGGTCTCAAAATAGTTATCGTCTATATATTTTCTTGGGAGAGTACTGGAGGAAGTCCTCAACCCAAATGAGAGAGTAAATAATAAAACAGAAAGATATGAGATCCAGAGAACATAGGATCCTAACAAAGGAAATAGGCAAAGGAAATACCAAGCATAAAGAAGGTAGGTGCCAGGACTTCAGTTGGACAGCAAGGCTGGACAAGTCTAGATGACAGCAGGAGGGTAAGGGACTACCTGAGGTAATTCCCCCCCTAAAGATCAGAATGAATTAGTAGAAAATACCTGGTGTGTTTACACTGAGATGAATTGGAGAGTTTTTTTAGGAGAATTTTTAAATAAATTATGATGGATACAAAAAACTAAGCAAGAAAACAAATAAGCATCAGTAACAAGAACAAAAACCCACATAAGTACAAACACTAGGAAAAAGTAAATGGAAAGTAAATGTTACAAAAAAAGGAAATATAAGCATAGTACACTATATAGGTGAGGTATAACAATGTATATATAATCACAGTTTTGTTAAAAATATATATTGACTTAATAAAAATTTATGATATAACTGTATTGTGAGAATGGGTAACTAAAATGTATGTTTGGTGGCATAAAAGACTCACAGATGTACATCTGAGTAGGGTCCCAATTGATATATTCTCAAAAATTATATACTAAATAGAATAAAAGAAAATATTTAATAGAAAATATTAAAATTACTATCTTTTGGTGGTGGAAATATTTGGTGAGGAAGGATAGGACAAACACTGATGTTTTTTGTTATAACCTCACAGTAGTATTTGCCTTTTAATATGTATACATGCATTATTTTGAAGAGAGAAGGAAGAGGAACAAAAGGAAGGAAGAAAGGGAGAGAGGGAGGGAAAGAGAGATTCAGGATAACAACAGGCAAGTAGAAGAATGAAATGTACTTTGAATCTGTAGCATACTATTTGTGTGTGTGTTGAAGGTATTAGGGATAAAGGGAAAGAAATGGTCTATTCTATATCTGTTCCTTTTAAGAGCTACTAATTCTTAAATCCTTGTCATTATGGTGAGAGTTCAACACCAGCCTCACCTTCATTGAAATAGAAGGAACATTCAGCCCCAGGCTAATCAGTCAGTGTATCTCATAATTCTGGGCAAAGTGATTGGCTCAAGGATGGACACAGCATTGGTATGGAGTTACATGGATCCCAGCGGAAAGAGTATTGCTATTTCTTTTTTCTGGGCTTCTTAGCTCTAATACTAGAGCTTCTGGGGATCACCTTTGCTACCATATGATTGAATCTTCCAGGAATAAAGCATAAGTGGGGGAAATCAGAGGGTAGAAATAGATATGTGACAATATTGTACTTGAATTCTATAATGCCTGACATGGGTCAAGGATTTCTTAGTTATTTGTGCCAAATATGTCTTTGGTGCTCTGGCTATTTTGATGGCTTCTGTCATTTGCCACCAAGAATTCTAAATAATATGGAGTCTTATCTCTATATATGGTCCGTTTCCTCTTTGTCCCTAACTTGTTTACACCACTAATTTTAGATATTCATAGTTCTCCTTTATGAAAATTGATGATTCAAAATAATCTGCCTAAACTTTGTTTTAAAAGTCAATTATGTGGGAGTATTTGAATGTTGATATTCATAAATTAGAAGTGAATATTAGAGTATTCTTTTATATTTTAAGAATACTTTACATATTATTTATTCATATTTTTTAAAATAAAAATTGTAGAAAGGAAAAAACCTGCAACCAAGAATACTATATCCAGCAAGATATAAAGGATATCTTTTCAGGATAAAAGAAGAGATAAAGAGTTTCCCAGACAAGTGGAAGTTAAAGGAATTTATCACCATTAGGTCAGCCTTAAAAGAAACATTAAAGGGAATTCTCTGAGTCGAAAGAAAAGGTAATAATCAGGAATAAGAAAATTAGGTAAGGAAAAAAAATTCACAGGTATATATAAACATAATAAAAGTAGTAGATTAATCACTTATAAAACTAGTACATAGGTTAAGAACAAAAACATTAAAGTTATTTGTATCTGTAAAAGTCAATCAAGGGATTCAGAAATGAAAGCATATAAAGTATATATCATATACATAAAAGGTGGAGGGGAGGGTAAAATTTTAGTGCTTTGAGAATGGGTTCAAACTTAAGTGACCATCAACTTAATACAGGCTGCTATATGCATGGGATATTATTTATAAACTTAATGGTAACCACAAATCAAAACCCTGTAATAGCTGTAAAAAACAAAGTGTAGCAAAATCCAAGGATATCATTAAGAGAGCCATCAAATCACATGGGAAGAGAGCAAGAGTGGAAAGGGACAGAAAACTACAAAACAAACAAACAACCCCCCCCAAAAAAAACAGACACAAAAACAAGCCACTGTAAAATAAGTAACAAAATAGCAATAAGTAAATACCTATCAATAATTACTTTGAATGTAAATGGACTAAATTAAAAGATATAGGATGACTATATGGAATAAAACAAAAAAAATGAAAAAACAAAACAAGACTCATCTATATGCTGTCTATAAGAAACTCCTTTCAGACCTAAAGACCCATGCAGATTGGAAGTGAAGAAATGAAAAACCTTTATCCTGAAAAAGAAAGTGAGAAGAAAGCTGGAGTAGCAATATGTATATTGTATAAAATAGACATGAAAACAAAGATTATAACAAGAGACAAAGAAGGACATTACATAATCATAAAGGGAGCAATCCAGCAAAAAGATATAACAATTGTAAATATTTATACACCCAACATGAAAGCACCCATATATATAAAGCAAGTACTAACAAACATAAGGAAGAAATTAATAGTTATGCAACAACAGTAGGGGATTTTAACTCCCCACTTACATCAATGAATATATCGTCCAAACAGAAAATCAACAAGGAAACATTGGATCAGAAGGATCTAACAGATGTATTCAGAACATTTCATCCCAAAAGACCAGAACACTTCTTTTCAAGTGCACCTGGAACATTCTCCAGAAGAGAGCATATGTTAGGCCACAAAACAAGTCTCAAATTCAAAAAGATGAAATTATATACATCTTTTCTGACAACAATAGCATGAAACTAGTATAGCAATCAACCACAAGAAAAAACCTGGAAAGAACACCAATACATGGAGGTTAAATAACATGCTAAAAAACATGAACCAGTCAGTCAAGAAATCAAAGAGGAAATCCAAAAATACATGGAGATAAATGAAAACAAAAGCACAGTAGTCCAAGAAACATCTCAAATGCACAACCTAAACTTACACCTACAGGATCCAGGGAAAAAAAGAACAAAGAAAGCCCAAAGCCAAGTAGAAAAATAATTCCAAGCCCAAAGGAAATAATACAGATTAGAGCAGAAATAAATGAAATAGGGACTAAAAACACCCTATAGAACAGATCAATAAAACCAGGAGCTGGTTTTTGGAAAGGACCAATAAAACTGACCTTTAGTCAGACTCATTAAAAACAAAAGAGAGGGAGGGAGGGAAGATTGAAATGAATAAAATTAGAAATGTGAGAGGAGTAATAATAACACTACAGAAATACAAAGGATTATAAGAGTATTATAAATTATATGCCAAAAAATTAGATAACCTAGAGGAAATACATACATTCCTAGAAACATATAACCTTCCAAAACTTAATCAAGAAGAAATAGAAAATTTGAACAGCTTAATTACTAACAATGAAATTTAATCAATCTAAAAACTCCCAACAAAAGTCCAGGACCAGATTGCTTCACAAGTGGATGCTACCAAACATTTAAAGAACAGTTAATACCTATTCTTCTCAAACTATTCCAAAAAACAAAAGAAGGAAAGCTTCCAAATTCATTCTATGAGGCCAGATTTACCCATATGATACCAAAACCAGATAAGGACACAACAAAAAAGAAAACTATAAGCCAATATCTCTGATGAACATATATACAAAAGCCCTCAATAAAATATTAGCAAACCAAATTCAACAATACATTAAAAAAATCATTCACCGTGATCAAATGGGAATTATTCCAGAGATGTTGGTTCAATATTCACAAATCAATCAACATAATATCGCATTAACAGGAGAAAGGGTAAAAACCATAGGATTTTAATAGATGCATAAAAAGCATTGGACAGGTACAACAACCATTCATGATAAAAATTCTAGACAAAATAGATTTAGAGGGAATATATTTTAACATAGTAAAATCATATATAAAAATACCATGGCTAACATCAGATTCAGTGATGAAAAACTGAGGGCTTTTCCTCTAAGCTCAGGAACAAGATAAGGACATCCACTCTCATCTCTTTTGAACAGCATAATACTGGAAACCCTAGCCACAGCAATCAGACAAGAAAAAGAAGTAGGAGCCATCCAAATTGGTAAGAAAGAAGTAAAACTGTCACTATTTACACATGACATAGTATTATATAATAGAAAACTCTAAAAACTCCACCAAAATACTAAAATTGATAAGTGAATTCACTAAAGTTGCAGGATACAAAATTAATATACAGAAGTCTGTTGCAGGGTGCCTGGCTGCTCAGTTGGTAGAGCATGTGACTCTTGACCTCAGGGTTGTGAGTTTGAGCTCTTGTTGAGTGTAGAGATTACTTAAAAATAAAATCTTAAAAAAAGAGGTCTGTTTCATGTCTCTACACTAGTAATGAAGTAAGAAAAGAAAAAAAATTAAGAGAATGATCCTATTTACAATTGCACAAAAAATAATAAAATACCTAGAAATAAACTTAACCAAGGAGGTAAAAGACCTGTACTCCAAAAAGTATAAGACGATGACGAAAAAAAATTGAAGAAGACAAAAACAAATGGAAAGATATTCCATGCTCATGGATTGGGAGAGCAAATACTGTTTAAAAAAATGTCCATACTACCCAAAGCAAACTACAGATTTAATGCAATCCTTAACAAAATATCAACAGTATTTTTTTTTATCATACCTAGAACAAATAATCCTAAAATTTGTATGGAACTACATAAGAACCTGACTAGAAAAAGCAAAGAATAAAGCCAGAAGTATTACAATCCAAGATTTCAAGATATGTTACACAGCTATAGTAATCAAAGCAGTATGGTACTGACACACAAATAGATATATAAACTAATGGAACAGAATAGAGAGCCCAGAAATAAACTAGCACTTTTATGGTCAATTAATCTATAGCAAAGGAGGCAAAAATATCCAATCTATAGCAAAGGAGGCAAAAATATCCAACAAATGGTTTGGGAAAACTGGACAGCTACATGCAAAAGAGTGAAACTGGACCAATTTCTTATACCATACACAAAAAATAAACTCAAAATGGATAAAGATCTAAATTTGAGACCTGAAACCATAAATTTCTAGAAGAAAACAAAGGCAGTGATGTCTTTGACACAACCATAGAAACATTTTTCTATAGATGTTTCCTTTGGCAAGGGAAACAAAAGGAAAATTTAACCATTGGGACTATACCAAAAATAAGAAACTTTTGCACAGCAAAGAAAACAATGAACAAAACAAAAAGACAGCATATTGAAAGGAAGAAGAAATTTGCAAATGATGTATTCAATAAGGGTTTAATATCTGAAATATATAAAGAACTTATACAACTCAACCAGAAAACAAATAGTCCAATTAAAAATAGGCAGAGGACAGGAATAGACATTTTTCCAAAGAAAATATACAGATGGCCAACAGACACATGAAAAGATGCCTAATATCACTAATTACCAGAGAAATGCAGATCAAAACCACAATGAGATATCACCTCACACCTGTCAGAATAGCTAAAATAAAAAGTCAAGAAATAACAAGTACTGACAAGGATGTGGAGACAAAGGATCACTTGCGCACTGTTAGGTGGAAATGCAAGCTGGTACAGCTATTGTGGAAAACAGACAGTTCCTCAAAATATTTAAAATAGAATTACTATATGATTTTGTAATTCCACTAACTGGGTTTTACCCAAAGAAAATGACAAAACTAACTCAGAGATATACACATCCATATGTTTACATTATTTGTTAATAGCCAAGCGTTATTTACAATAGTTAAGATACAGAAAGCAAACCAAGTATCCATCAAGGGTTGAATGGATTAAGAAGATAGATATGTAATATAATTATTGTTATAGTTAATTAAATATAATTATAATTGTATTATAACAATAATTATATATACACATAACACCTACAATGGAATATTACTCAGCCATAAAAGAGAAAGAAATCTTACCTTTTGCAACAACATGGATGGACCTAAGTCAGAGAAAGACAAATACCATATGATTTCACTCATATGTGAAATTTAAGAAATAAAACAAAGGAATAAAGAAAAAGACAAACAAAAAGCCAGACTCTTAAATGTAGAGAATATACTGGTCTTTGCCAAAGGGGAGGTATGTGGAGGGATTCATGAAACAGTTGAATGGAATAAAGACTACACTTAACCTCCATGAGCACTGAGTAATGTATAGAATTGTTGAATCATTATATTGTACACCTGAAACTCTTATAACACTGTATGTTAATTATACTTGAATAAAAATAAAAAATAAAAATTGTATATATTTAAGCTGTACACACAATGATTTTATATGCATAATGAAATTATTATAATCAAGCTACCTAACATATCTTCTCCTTACATAGTTAACTTTTTTGTGTTTGTGGTAAAAGCACCTGAAATCTATCCTGTTGGCAAATTTCCGACCTTGTACACTTTGACCAACATTTCCCCATTTCCCTAACCTCCCTGCCCTGGTAACCACTGTTCCACTCTCTGCTTTTATGTATTCAACTTTTTAAGATACCATATACAAGTGAGACAATGCAAGTTTTTTTCTTTCTGTATGATTCATTTCACTTAGCATAATGTCCTCCAGGTTTATCCATGTTGTTGCAATGGCAGGATCTCCCTTTTAAAAGCTGAATAATATTCTATTTTGTACATATAAACCATAATTTCTTTATCCATTCATCAACTTATGGGCACTTAGATTGTTCCTATATCTTGGCTATTACGAATAATACTGAAAATAAAATGAGAGCACAAATGTCTCTTTTAGATACTGGTTTCATTTGCTTTGGGTATGTACCAGAAAAGACAATGCTGTATCATATGGTAGTTCTATTTTTAGTTTGTTTAACAAACCTCTGTATTGTTTTCCATAATGGCTGCACCAATTTACATTCCCGTTAATAGTGCATACAGTTTCCCTTTTCTCATATCCTTGCATACACACACACACACACACACACACACACACACACACACAAACAGTAGCCATCCTTAGGATATTTTAACTCTCTGGCAATCTAGGTGATTAGTCAAGGTTTATCTTTTAAATTGCAATTTTGAAATTGTTATAAAAGAAAAGTATGTCCAATTTTTGCAAAAAACTTGAGGTAAGTTAGCAAAATCTGAGATTACCTTTTAGCCACTGACTTCATAGTTTCATTTAAAAGGAAACGTGAGGGGCACCTGGGTGGCCCAGTTGGTTAAGCATCTGACTTCCGCTCAGGTCATGATCTCATGGACTGTGAGTTTGAGCCCCATGTCATGTGTCTGTGCTGACATCCAGAGCCTGGAGCCTGCTTCAACTTCCATGTCTCCCTCTTTCTCTGCCCTTCTCCCACTCACGCTCTGTCTCTCTCTCAAAAATAAATAAACGTTAAAAAAGTTTAAAAAGCAACTAGATTCCATCAATTATTTGTATTTTTTAACAAAATCAGATGTCTAAAAATTTGTAGATAATCAAATATTTTTTTCTTTTTTTAAATTTCAGATATGTCATATATAATGTGTATAACTATATTTTCAACATTTCCCTTCTCAGTCATCCTCTTACTCTTCCAAACATTGTTAGGAATCTTGAGTCAAATAGGGATAATCTTCTTTTGCTTCATATTTTTCTCTCCCCTCTTCTTTCTCCAGGATGAGCACCTTGATTTTGAGAGGTAGTAATGGTGACAGGGCATGTTTGTGGATTGTGTTGTTTGGGTTGTTTCAATGTTTGTATTACAGATAAGTTTCCTGAATAAACTTTTCTGGCTAAAAGCAATCAGAAAGAACAGTTAAAGGAGTACTAACAGAGAAGGCATTTTATGCTCTGTGGACTCATGTGAATCAAAAGGAACTCACTGAATTGAGCCTTCTTAAATTTTTTAATTGGAAAGTTCTCAGAAATAAGCTGTAACGTAAATTCCCAAAAGGAAAAACTGAAGATCAGAAAAATTGAAAAACTTAACTAGATAAATGCATTTGTGTTTATTTTACCCATCCTGATTATAATTGTAAAATATCTGCCACAAATAGGGTGAAATTTTTGGTGATGTGGCATAATTGCACATGTTTACTTGCTGACAGTCTTTATTTAGATTTTATGAGCTCTTTATAATTCTTAATGACTTAGCCTGAAGTAACATTTTTTTTGTGAATGAAAAGTTTATCAAGTGCAATGGTTTTGCAAAGAGCACTATTATAACACGATCTCCTTCCTGTGATAGGTAAAGGTCAAGCTCAGGACTTCCTGTTGCTAATGCAGATATTATTTTGGGTGTGCCATTTTTGGAAAGATAAAGGTCAGAATGGAACTGAGCCATCATGCACTTTATGCGGAAGGAAAATGTCAGAACCAGACAGAAGATAGTAGAATTTAAACCCATGATATAGGGGTGACCCCATCACTCTTGAATGGTACTACAAATTGGAAAGGAGGACACCTCTGTGTCTAATTAATGCCAATTCTTCAGCATACAATATTTGTGACATGTTCAATTTATGAAGTTCTCCATCTTTAAACTTTCCCAGAGTTTAAATTTAGTGATACCTGCTCCTACCTCCTCACTCCTGGAATGTGTATTGTGTCAGCATTGACCTTCAGAATTATGGAGGAGAGAAGAATGAGGAAGAGATATGCTTTTTTAAATTAACCTATAATCACAGAAAAATTGCTTACTTTTTTATTGCCTCGGTTTCACATCTTGCTTTCTCATTACATCATAGAGATTTCTAATAGTAAAATTTACTGCCTTAAAATAGTATTTTAAATACTATTGATACACAATTGCTATTATTTTTTTAATGTTTATTTTGAGAGAGATTGTGTGTGTGCAAGTGGGGGAGTAGCAGAGAGAGAGGGAAAGAGAGAATTCCAGGAGGGTTTCTATCTAATGAACTGTGAGATCATGACCTCAGCTGAAATCAAGAGTCTGATGCTTAACTGACTGATAGACTAATGTCTATCAAACAGAACTCTCTTTTCCTAGTATAAATCTCAGTAACAATTTAAAGCCATTTTCCCACATAATAAAGCCCTTATACTAGGGAAAAAGCTAGGAAATACCCTTTATGTAAAAATTAGCTGCATTTTTAAGTAGTCATCATCCCATTACCTTCATTTCTGCAGATTAAAAACACCCAAATACTTTATTGTTTCTTCATAGGCTATATTATCATCCTAATTTTGGCATAATTTTAATATTATCACCATAATTTTGGCATGCCTTTCCCAGGGTCTTTTTCAAATTCTTCAAATTGCTTTTAAAATAAGGAGATTAACATTAAGCCTATATAAGTACAAGGGAATTACTGCCGACTCTCATCTGGCCAACTCCTCCGAGTATTGAATTCTTAAAGAACCCAGAACTCATATCAATACCCACTTTTTAAGATGTGGTCCTGCTTCTAGCCAGTGATTTCCAGAATTAGGTAGTGTTTGGTTTAAGGCTCAAAGAATTGAGGATACATGGTGAAGTCATCCGTTTTTCCAGCCCAACACCCATATTGTACCCCCACTGGGAGTCAAATTTCTTTATCCTACCTTGGTAAAGACAGCCTCATCAAGAACATGAACTGTTTAATACTTTAGGCATAGGCGAGCTTTTAATTGGCCAACTGATATTACTTGACATAGTGGTTATATTTAAAAAAAATCTGAAACTTTTCTGAAACTTTATATGTATTTATCTATAATTTGTACATTAGCACAGTTATGATAACATGTGTGTCTAACTGTGTCTCCCCAGTATGATAAGCAGTGTGTCGAAGGGAAGCACAGTTCTGGTGCCTGTCATTTTGCAACATTGCAGCATGTCACAAATAGAATATGTGTCTGAATAAATATGGTCACATGTATTTAAAATATATGAATGCTGTAAGTCTGCTTTCCTATTTTAAAATTTATTTTTTATCTTCTTTTTTCTTATTAAGAAAACCAAGGTAGACATGAAGTACATTGCCAGACACATACATGTGAATGTGAGACACTTCTTTCTAGACTCTTAATTTTGTGAAATGAACTTGCGTTTAAGAAAGATTTTTAATGAAGGAGAAATGATGGTTTAACAGATGGCAGATGGGAGATTGTTCTAGGTTTTTGAAATAGCATAAACTGTCCTATAAAGCATCTATAGAAGGAGAGAGACAGAAGGGAAAATGAGTGGTATTTCTTGATTAATATGCTGGTAACAGGTGGGGAATGTGATGGAGGTGATATAGGTAGGCGGGCTGGGGACAGTGATGTGGACACCCAGACTCTTTGGCAAGGCAAGATAGAGCACCACTGAAATCCTTTGAGGAGGAAGATAATTTTTGCAGCAGTAAAGGAAGAAGAACTAGCTTTTTGCTAATTGAGAAGAGATACAACACAGATAGTAAAGAGAAGACTTCACATATGGTGAACATTCAACCTGATTAGAAAGCATTCCAGCAGCCCTGTCTAGCTTCCCACTGTTCATTTCCCCAGGAACAGGTCTCTGAACTAAGTGCAATGAGAAGCAAGTTTAACTGAAGAATCTCCACTTTCCATAAACACACCTTCTTCAGCATTCCAACACTTGCTTGCTCTCCATGATTTTGACCACCAGAGATTAGTCCATTTTAAAAATGAACCACTTGTGGTATTTACAATGGTTAACAAAATAGTGATGGTTCCAGTTCTTATGGAGCTTGTAGTTTGGAGAGGATTAAAAAAGAAAAAAAAAAAAAAAGCAAACAAGTAAAGACTTCACAAACCATTCTGGAGATAGAACAATTCTCTACAAAGAGGAGATCATAGTGTACAGTAAGAGAGACTCAGGAAATGGAGAGGGGAGTGAGAAAACCAGTTTAGAGAGCATAATGTTAACAGAGGTTTCCCTGAGGAAGTGATATTTGAGATTAGACATGAAATCAGAGAAGCTGGCAATCAGGGTAAAGAGCATTCCAAGTAGAAAAAGCCTTTGTAATGATCTTAAGGGAGGAAAGAGTTTAGTGTGTTTGAGAAGTTACAGAGGGCCCATGTGGCTGGAATGTGAGGTGCAAAGAGAAGAGCAGTGAACCATGGGACAGGGCCAGAGCATGCAATCTTGTAGGCCATATGAAATTATTTTATTTTATTCTATGTGAAAGAGGAAGTCATTGGAGAGTTTTTAACAGAACTGTGACGTGGTGAGATGTACATTTTTATAAGATTGTTTTGATGATTGTATTGAAAATGGATGGAGCAAAGTAGACAGGATTATACACAGATAAGATATAATAATTTAGGCAAGAGGTGATGGTAGATTTCATTATAGCAGTGTCAGCTGAGATGAAGAGAAGTGAATGGAATCAAGATATTTTTGTATTTGAGTTGATAGAGCTTGCAGGTAAATTAGATATGAGAGATGACAAAGAAGGAGGAATCAAAAACAATCCTCAGGTTTGAACAACTAGGTGAAAGGGAATGGGGATGTGGAGGACACATGGGAAAGAAGTTGGGGGTCTGAGAATTAGAGGCACTATTCTATAAATACATGAAGTTTGAGATGCCTATTCTCACATCAAATTGGAGATGCAAATTAACACGTGAGTCTGGAGTTCAGAAGAGATGTCTGAATTATAGATGTACATTTGGAAGTTATTAACATATATTTGTTATGTGACTTATTTATATGGACATACATAGCATCGCATATATCTATTCTGTGGATGTGAGGTATCCAGGATACAAAAGCAAATATATTTCCCATGAAGTTAAATTTGCCATCTTTGATAGCTCAAGTCATGTAAATTCTAGATTTTACTCTAGAGTAGGCTTTAGTACCTAGCTTAATTTTACTTAAACAGAGTTTTGTGGAAATTTCAGGATATATTTGAAGACAGCTGGCTTAATGGGTTTTGAAGGTTATGTTCTGCCACGCAAAAGGTGAGAGAATCTAAGTAGGATTCTCTAATGCAAAACTTTAGCCTTTATCAGTTTTGCATTTGCTGCCTTTGCTTCTGCAGTTGGACCCAAAAGATTTTTTTCTTTATCCCTTTTACAAACGGTTGAAGACATCTATTTTAGTCACCAATTAGAATCATTGCATCATTCTTCTTGCCTTTTGGCTATTATAATAATAATCACGATTGGCATTTTGGAGTAAACTTTTATACCTTCGAATTGTTTTTAAAAACACTAATTACTCCTCAGTACATCTTGGGTGAAAGGAAATTATTTTATGGATGCAAAAATGGAAGAACAGGTAAATCACTGCCATTATGACAGCTGTTGTTTAATTAAACCATCATCGAAATTGTTTGCTAGGTGAAAGTTCTTAACGAGTGTGAGTGCATTGCATTTGCTGTTTTTAAAAAAAAAGAGTGACAAAAAACAAAACAAAAACAGTGTCAAAGAATGAGTTCATGGTCATAGGAAAGTCTGACTTCAGTTATAAGAAGACCGAGAGACTGAATCCTAGATAGCTGAATTTGTCTGTACAACTATAAAACTATATATAATACTTATATATATAATATATATAGACATTTATAACTTTATATATTGTACACAGCTACATATAACTTTATATATTATATATATAATTTTATATATAACTATAGGTTTGCCTCTTTATCAGACTCGGAGTGTCAACCATTTTACATAAAATATTTTGAAAAAAATACTTTCATCTTCTTAATTAGAACAAACTAAATATAACTTAATATTTTGTAGGTGATTTAGGATCATCATTACAAACATTCACTGTTGTACTACACAATAATGTGAGGCCCATTCCCAGAAGCTATGGAAGGTTTGTCTCCTGATCTCTCCACAAGAGGGCCACAGACAGCTGTACTCTTGCCTTGATCTGCTTTCATTACTCCTTGTTCCCTGCCTATACTCTTTCATTACTCCTGCCTATAACTCTTTTCCTAACTTTATTCATTTACTTATTTATCAATGTCATCAGACTAAGTCAAAGCCTAAGGAACACTACTGTGTAAAAATCCACAAATTTTAAGGACATATAAATGTATTTTGGCTACTTTTTTATTTGCTTTCTTTTTTTTAAATTAAGCTCCTTACCTCTGTTTAGAGAAGTAAGTCATAATCAGAATAATATAAATCCATTACATTACTCACTAATCTACCTATGGAAGAATCCTAGATTACTATACATAGCTTCTCATTTGGACTATCATAGTACCATAACCTCAAGCTGAGATAGTAATGTAAAAAACTGTCTGGAAATAGGGAATTCCATAGAAGCATGATCACAGCTAATTTTAAATTTTACCCTATAGATTTATTCCAGGAATGCAAGTCTAATTTAATAGTTTTTTTTTTAAACCAATAAGTAGAATTGACCACATTAATAGATTAAAGGATAAAAATAATATCATCTCAATAGATACAACAAATTTTTCCTAAAGTTCAATAAATGTCTATAATAAAAATTCTTAGAAAACTAGGAATAAAGGACAACTTTTTGAATTTTATAAAGGCTATCTGTAAAAACCTAAAGCAAGCAACATACTTAATGGTGAAATATTGAATTCTTTCCCCTGAAGTTGGGAATAAGACAAAAATGTTCCTCTCACCACTTCTACTTAAAATTTATATCAGAAGTTCACTAAATTAAGAAAAAAAAGGTATAATGACTAGAAAGGTAGAAATAAAACTGTCACATTATTCACATTGACATTATATTCATAGAAAATCTTTTAAAAACTGCAAATATTAGAAACAATGAAGTTAGTAGGTTGCTGGATATAAGGTCAATATACAACCATAAGCATATTTGTATTTATAAGAAACAGTTAAAAATTCAATTAAAAGCAGTATTATTTACAATAATACTAAAAATTATATAGATAAAAATAAATGTAGTGTAAGTGCATGAAACACTACAGAGTATGGCTGATAGAAATTAAGGAAAGCCAAATAAATGGAATGATTTACCATGCTCATGAATTAAAACTTTAATATTGGTAAAGAGCTAATTCTCCGTATATTTATTTGTATATTCAATTCAATCACAATCACAATCCTAACAATTTTTTAGTGGAAATTGACAAGCTGATTCTAAAACTTAGGTGGAAATTCAAAGGACCTAGAATAGGAAAGGCAATCTTTCCAAAGAAGAACAAAATTGGAAACATACTAACATACTATTTAACTATATCAAGGTAATTAACTAGTATATGGGTATACTATATAGCTCAGGGGGTATTGGCTGATAGGGCCACAAGGATGCTGGAAACATTCTGAATCTTTCTCTATGTTTTTTTGTTTTACATCAATTTTAAAACAGAATAAAACTGGTCATTAGGAATTCTCTATGCTCAGGAATGTGCGTATGTTTAAAGAGGAGCTCACATGCAAAATCCCAAAAGCACACAACAAAAATCCACCACCAAGAGAGGAAGAATTTTTTTCCCAAAGAACAGGAAATAACAGCATTATAAAATAATGTTAAAATAACTATGTTTAAAATCAAAAGGATAAATCAAAGATTTATCAAAGAGATATAAGAAGGAATAGAATCCATAGAATAATGACAAAATATTCTATGTATGTCTTCCTCCCTCCCTCCTCCCCTTCCTTTCTTCCTTCCTTCTTTCCTCCTTCCTTTCCTCAAGGTCTATTTAAATCTAAAACCTATGCCTTTTTCCTTTATCCCACTAAGTGTCCTCCATAAACCATTAGGCAGATTAAAGAAACTATTTCAATTCCCATGTTGTTGAAGAATTTAAAATCAGTGAGGGGTGCCTGGGTAGCTCAGTTGGTTAAGTGTCTGACTCTTGATTTTGGCTCAAGTCATGATCTCATGGTTTGTGAGTTCGAGCCCTGCATGGAGCTCTGTGCAGACAGTATGGAGCCTGCTTGGGATTCTCTCTTCCTCCCTCTCTATCTGCCCTTTTCCCATTCTCTCTCTCTCTCTCTCTCTCAAAATAAATAAATAAACTTAAAAAAAAAAGATTCTAGTGAAAGTATTAGTAAATATAGATTAGAAAGCTGAGCTTCATTAAATCTAAGATAAGTGAATTTATATTCATATTAAAATCCTTTCTATATATTATCATAAAATACAATGATTATAACATCAAAAGAAGCTATAAAGTGCACATACTTTTGCATACAATAACTCTAAAAATATCCAGGCATTGGCCGTGTTGCAAACTAGTGAAACAATAGCCATTAAATATTTTGAAGTAGAAATAGTTAAATCAAAAATTATGAAATCAGCTTCTTTTCATCTTAAATCATAATCTTTTGGTGCAAGCTGACAGTTACAAGTTGGTTTTTTAATTGTGCTTGTTTAAACATAAATATTAATCCTTACCCAGAAAAATAAATAATATAATGAACAAAGCCAATAAACCTAGTCAATACAGTATTTTGATACCTCTGATACCTAAACTCCAAAATATTTCATTTACTTTGGTATTCTAATGCAGTATGTGTGACCTGAACTGTACAAAGGAAGGTTGTAGAATTAACACCCTTTAGTTGTTCTGAAGGAACAGAAATAAAATGTTTACAAGATTGCAAGAGTTTATTATTATACCAGTATGCTGGATTCTGGGTCATGACAATCCAGTTATGTGGCTATAAAAATGAGTCAAAATGCAAATATTGGCCTTATACCCAGAAGATAAATCACTTGAAAGGCTCAGCAGTATCATAAACTGACAATTCAAAGAACTTGTCAGGGTACATTTCTGTCTTATGGTATGAACAAGCCATAAATTCAGACTGCAGACTATATTTTGCCCTTTGTTTTTATGTTGGAAATTGTTTTGGAGACAATTTATGGATAATATTTAAGTTAGATGAATTTTTTATATTAGTGATGAATTTTATGGTTTTAAAGTATAGAGTATAGTTTAGTTGCTATATTTTGTATCCTGAACATTGTTATGTTGGGTAAAGCTGCTCTAAGATCCAGGAGAATATAGTCAATCCCATGACAGCTGACAACTATGCTCTTACATGTCTTCCTTGACATTTATTCTATGATTAATGCTAACTACTCAGTAAGGCAGACTGTGGTACATTCAGTAGAGACAGCCAGGATTCACTTAGTGATACCCAGGAGACAAGAGTTAGCTAGGCAAGGAATATATTCCTAAGGAATTTCATTTCTAGGTTTAGGAAAGTTAGTCCAGTATTAGGTGACTGGAGGAAGCAAAGGCCTTCTTGCCTTAATAGTTGGTATTGTCATATCTAGCTGCATCATAGTAAAGAAAGAGGATTACTTTTAATTTTTACAAATTTTGGGAGGGAAATTTAGGTTGGAAAACTCTACATGCCTAGTTGCATCTTTTGGGAGGGAAAGGTCTTGTATTTTAGATTTGAGACTTGGGTTTCAGAGCAAGAGAGTTGACAATCAAGGAACTGCTTCTATCATCACTCCCCATATTATTCAATTACCCCTAAAAACACACTGCTTTTGATTCAATGAAGTTAAACAATGTGGACTTATTTCAGTTTAAAGGGTTTTTGGTTTTTCTTTTTGTATATATCTATAAAGCATATTCATATTTATGCTGCAAATTTATATAAACATCATGTCTTAAATGTACCATAGTTGTGTTATGTTGATGCATAATTTAGGTTGTTTGGCCCTATATGCTCCACTGTATGCCCGGGGCAGTGTTGTTTTTAGAGTCATGTTTGAAATTGTTATCACTATTAGTTTTGTTATCTTGGGCCCATTACTTTACTGCTCTGGGCCTCAGTTTCTTCCTTTACAGAATGAGGATAGTAATTATGCCTACTTGGCTGGGTTGTTGTGACACATTTAGTATGATGCATGACAAGGAATAATACACAATAGGCAGCTATTAAAATTTTTAAAAAATTTTAACAAACTCTTATTTTTACAAAGGAAGTTTCCAAAGGTCAGGAACTATATTTATAGACAAATATCTTGGTAGAAACCCACTCTTGCACAATATGCTTAAAGGCTTCTGATAAATGCTGATTGATTGCATGATTCTAAACAATCAGGTGAGAATTATTCAGAATTTAGGAGCATTTTGGTGCCACGGATAAATGAGTCAGTAGAATATAAAGCAATAATAAATTAAAGATTCCATGGCATAATTTAGTAGCTTTTCAATGATCTTCTAACTGTTCTTTGAAAATGGTATTATCTTGCCTTAATCAAATTTACTACTGACATTAAGTGGGGAAATTAAATAAAGATAGTTCTGTGTTTGGTAGGGATGGGTTTCTGACAATAGATCTGACAGCTTAGAACAGGAAGGAGCTGTAACTTTTAAGGGAACAGCATAGAGATCCTCTTGATCATGGAATATGTCAGTAGTTATTCATAGATATATTTTATTCCTATGTTTCCTTTGCAAAATAGGCTTTCTGCAAATACATACATAATCTTGGACTTCTCAAATAAAAAAAGGAAAGGAAAAAAACCCAATCATTGGGATGGCATGGAAAGTAATGTCATGATAATAAATTCAGCTTTGGTTCTGAAGAGACAGAAGACCTGCATGCTTTAATTTTGAGCATCTTCCTTCCTTCCTTCCTTCCTTCCTTCCTTCCTTCCTTCCTTCCTTCATATTTGAGAGAGAGAAAAAGAAAGAGCAGAGGGGACGCAGAGAGAGAAGGAGAGAGAAAATCCCAAGCAGGCTCTGTTCCATCAGTGCAGAGCCCAATGTGGGATTCAACCTCATGAATTGAGAGATCGTGACCTGAGCCAAAATCCAGAGTTGGATGCTTTAACTGACTAAGCCACCCAGGAGCCCTGATTTTAAGCATCTTCTAATTTTTTTCTTTAGAATAAACATTGTAGTTTCATTTAAAACTAGGCATCAAATTATCTTTGGATTTTTTGAGCATCATGTTTATTCTGAAATGCTAAAGTCTTATAATTAGCTAATTTACAATTTACATGGGAAGTTCTTGTGTTTTCTTGTGACTTCTTTAGCTATATAACTGGACAAGATAGGATAATCCTTTGTGTTTATTTAGCTTTAAGGCTTTTTGTTGCTCCCTGTGCTCCAAGTTTTCTAAAATCATATGCATGATACAGAGTTTAACTTCAAAATGAATTTCAGATTCTTTTGCCTTGATAATTGCATAATATACCCATGAGATTTATTGTGAAAAATGGCTTATAATGTCTAGAAAGCATTATATATTTATATATATTTAAAATACATATCTTTTAATATTGAATATATATTTAAGTATTATTAGTATTCATATTTATGTAGCAAATCCACATGAAAACAGACTTTTATTTAATGGCAAGTATTATATTGAGATATTGACACCATGGAGTAAGAGAACAGATAGCACTGATCTATTTGAGATACATTGTAGAAATTCTAGCCTTCCCTGTCTTACACAGAGAGAAGCAGAAGAATCAGACTCTAATTGCCAGTATCTACTGTGTTCCAAAGATTCACTTTAACTCCTAGGAATCCTGGAAAGAGATAAAGAAGAGTGAATGACATATCAGGATTATAGTCCATCATATTTTTCTTTCTCTTTTTCAATTCATTTTCCCTTGAGTTTATTTTTAGAAAGTCGTACAAGAAATATTTAAAACTTTAAATTGCTGATAGTTGAATCCTTCATTGAGCACTTTTCCCCTTATAGGCACCAGAACAATCTTCTTTGATTTCTGTGATTCTTAATTTTTTAATTTTCATCTCCTATTTTCTCTTCCATTCTTTTCCTCTTATATAGATTCTTTTTTCTTGCTCTGCCACCACCATTCTTTAAAAAAAAAAAATTACAACCAGAAGGGGCTTTTGGGTGGCTCAGTTGGTTAAGTGTCTGACTTAGGTTCACATCATGTTCTTGTGGTTCACAAGTTGGAGACCCACGTCAGGCTCTGTGCTGACAGCTCAGAGCCTGGAGCCTGCTTCAGATTCTGTGTCTCCCTATCTCTCTCTGCCCCTCCTCCACTCAAGTTCTGTCTCACTTAAAAATAAACATAAAAAAAAATTAAGGCAGTTTTATTACTCTAAGTGTAGCAGAGCCTGCTAATTGCCTACTCAATGTCATTCTTTTCTACTTCCTTAGAAACAAACCTGGAATTTACTCCAAGCAGCAGGTAGCATCCCCTATTTCCAGGTTGCAGATAATGGCGGCCATCAAAGTTTTTGAGTATGGCTTCTTAGGAAGACTCCTCAAAGTGGCCTGAATTGGTAGAACATGTGCCTTTTATCTACGCTTTTTCCTTCTTTTTCCTTCCTGGAATGCAGATAAAATTGGCTATAAAGTTACCTTAGAAAGGAAGCTATGTTCTACTGGTAGAGTGGAAAGGTATGAGGAGTCTAGGTCGTTGATAACTCTGGAGCTGCCAGACTAATTCTAGACACCCTTCCTCTAGACCTCTGTTAAGTGAGAGAAATAACAATTTGTCTTCCTTAGGCCACCTATTTGGATTATCTATGATACACAGCCAAATCTTGTCTCATAATACATGTATATACAAGATTTTTGGGGGCTGTGTATCATAGAAAATTCAAATACATTTCATATTTTTAAAAATGCCTACTGTAAATAGATGTGTACACATAGGCACACATACACATATATATGTGTATATATATACACTTTCTATACTGTATGGGCAGTTTCTAAATATAAAAGAGTATAAAAAATTAAGTAGTCTAGAGCGGTGGCCACCTCTGAGACAGACCTGGAGAAGATGGCGGCATAGGAGGACGCTGGGCTCACCGTGCGTCCTGCTGATCACTTAGATTCCACCTACACCTGCCTAAATAACCCAGAAAACCGCCAGAAGACTAGCAGAACAGAGTCTCTGGAGCCAAGTGCAGACGAGAGGCCCACAGAAGAGGGTAGGAAGGGTGGAGAGGCCGTGCGTGCTCCATGGACTGGTGGGAGGGAGCCGGGGCAGAGGGGCAGCCCGCTGGCCAAGCAGAGCCCCCGAGTCCGGCTTGCAAAAGTGGAGGGGCCGGACAGAGTGTGATCGGACAGCAAGTGGGACTTAACATCTGGAAGGTTATAAGTTAACAGCTCTGCTCGGAGAGCGGGAGGGCTGGAAGACAACGGGAGGGAGAGTTGTTGAGCCCCAGACGACAGAGTGCAGCTTGGCGGGGAACAAATGTGCTCGCCAGCGCCATCTCCTTCGCCCATCCCCCAGCCAAAATCCCAAAGGGAACCAGTTCCTGCCAGGGAACTTACTTGCACCGCGCAAACACCCAACGCTGTGCTTCTGCGGAGCCACCCCTCTGGAGGCGGGTCTGACTCCTTCCCGCTGCCACAGGGCCCCTCCTGAAGTGGTTCACAAAAGGAGAAGTGAGCTGAGCCTGCCCCTCCTGCCCCCATGCACCTTGCCTATCCACCCCAGCTAACATGCCAGATCCCCAGCAGCACAAGCCTGGCAGTGTGCAAGTAGCCCAGACAGGCCACACCACCCCACAGTGAATCCCGCCCCTAGGAGAGGGAAAGAGAAGGCACACACCAGTCTGACTGTGGCCCCAGCGGTGGGCTGGGGGCAGACATCAGGTCTGACTGTGGCCCCACCCACCAACGCGAGTTATTCAAGATAGCACAGGGGAAGTGCCCTGCAGTACCGCACCACTCCAGGAACTATCCAAAATGACCAAACGGAAGAATTCCCCTCAAAAAAAGTCCAGGAAATAACGACAGCTAATGAACTGATCAAAACCGATTTAAACAATATAACAGAAAGTGAATTTAGAATAATAGTCATAAAATTAATTGCTAGGCTTGAAAACAGTATAAAGGACAGCAGAGAATCTCTTGCTACAGAGATCAAGGGACTAAGGAACAGCCAGGAGGAGCTGAAGAATGCTATTAATGAGCTGCAAAATAAAATGGAGACAACCACGGCTAGGATTGAAGAGGCAGAGGAGAGAATAGGTGAACTAGAAGATAAAATTATGGAAAAAGAAGAAGCTGAGAAAAAGAGAGATAAAAAATCCAGGAGTATGAGGGGAAAATTAGAGAACTAAGTGATGCACTAAAGAGAAATAATCTACGCATAATTGGTATTCCAGAGGAGGAAGAGGGAGGGAAAGGTGCTGAAGGTGTACTTGAAGAAATAATAGCTGAGAACTTCCCTGATCTGGGGAAGGAAAAAGGCATTGAAATCCAAGAGGCACAGAGAACTCCCTTCAGATGTAACTTGAATCGATCTTCTGCACGACATATCATAGTGAAACTGACAAAATAGAAGGATAAAGAGAAAATTCTGAAAGCAGCTAGGGATAAACGTGCTCTAACATATAAAGGGAGACCTATAAGACTCGTGACCGATCTCTCTACTGAAACTTGGTAGGCCAGAAAGGCATGGCAGGAGATCTTCAATGTGATGAACAGAAAAAATATGCAGCCGAGAATCCTTTATCCAGCAAGTCTGTCATTTAGAATAGAAGGAGAGATAAAGATCTTCCCAAAGAAAAACTGAAGGAATTTGTCACCACTGAACCAGCCCTACAAGAGATCCTAAGGGGGATTCTGTGAGACAAAGTACCAGAGACATTGCTACAAGCATGAAACCTATGGACATCACAATGACTCTAAACCCATATCTTTCTATAATAACACTGAATGTAAATGGACTAAATGCGCCAACCAAAATACATAGGGTATCAGAATGGATGAAAAAACAAGATCCATCTATTTGCTGTCTACAAGAGACTCATTTTAGACCTGAGGACACCTTCAGATTGAGAGTGAGGGGATGGAGAACTATTTATCATGCCACTGGAAGTCAAAAGAAAGCTGGAGTAGCCATACTTATATCAAGACAAACTAGAATTTAAATTAAAGGCTGTAACAAGAGATGAAGAAGGGCATTATATAATAATCATAGGGTCTATCCATCAGGAAGAGCTAACAATTATAAATGTCTATGCACCAAATATAGGAGCCCCCAAATATATAAAACAATTACTCACAAACATAAGCAACCTTATTGATAAGAATGTGGTCATTGCAGGGGACTTTAACACTCCACTCAAAGAAATGGATAGATCATCTAGACACAAGGTCAATAAAGAAACAAGGGTCCTAAATGATACATTGGATCAGATGGACTTGACAGATATATTTAGAACTCTGCATCCCAAAGCAACAGAATATACTTTCTTCTCGAGTGCACATGGAACATTCTCCAAGACAGATCACATACTGGGTCACAAAACAGCCCTTCATAAGTATACAAGAATTGAGATCATACCATGCATACTTTCAGACCACAATGCTATGAAGCTTGAAATCAACCACAGGAAAAAGTCTGGAAAACCTCCAAAAGCATGGAGGTTAAAGAACACCGTACTAAAGAATGAGTGGGTCAACCAGGCAATTAGAGAAGAAATTAAAAAATATATGGAAACAAATGAAAATGAAAATACAACAATCCAAACGCTTTGGGATGCAGCAAAAGCAGTCCTGAGAGGAAAATACATTGCAATCCAGGCCTATCTCAAGAAACAAGAAAAATCCCAAATACAAAATCTAACAGCACACCTAAAGGAAATAGAAGCAGAACAGCAAAGGCAGCCTAAACCCAGCAGAAGAAGAGAAATAATAAAGATCAGAGCAGAAATAAACAATATAGAATCTAAAAAAACTGTAGAGCAGATCAACGAAACCAAGAGTTGGTTTTTTGAAAAAATAAACAAAATTGACAAACCTCTAGCCAGGCTTCTCAAAAAGAAAAGGGAGATGACCCAAAAAGATAAAATCATGAATGAAAATGGAATTATTACAACCAATCCCTCAGAGATACAAGCAATTATCAGGGAATACTATGAAAAATTATATGCCAACAAGCTGGACAAACTGGAAGAAATGGACAAATTCCTAAACACCCACACTCTTCCAAAACTCAATCAGGCGAAATAGAAAGCTTGAGCAGACCCATAACCAGCGAAGAAATTGAATCGGTTATCAAAAATCTCCCAACAAATAAGAGTCCAGGACCAGATGGCTTCCCAGGGGAGTTCTACCAGACATTTAAAGCAGAGATAATACCTATCCTTCTCAAGCTATTCCAAGAAATAGAAAGGGAAGGAAAACTTCCAGACTCATTCTATGAAGCCAGTATTACTTTGATTCCTAAACCAGACAGAGACCCAGTAAAAAAAGAGAACTACAGGCCAATATCCCTGATGAATATGGATGCAAAAATTCTCAATAAGATACTAGCAAATCGAATTCAACAGCATAGAAAAAGGATTATTCACCATGATCAAGTGGGATTCATTCCTGGGATGCAGGGCTGGTTTAACATTCGCAAATCAATCAACGTGATACACCACATTAATAAAAGAACAGAACCATATGATCCTGTCAATAGATGCAGAAAAAGCATTTGACAAAATTCAGCAACTTTCTTAATAAAAACCCTTGAGAAAGTCAGGATAGAAGGAACATACTTAAACATCATAAAAGCCATTTATGAAAAGCCCACAGCTAACATCATCCTCAATGGGGAAAAACTGAGAGCTTTTTCCCTGAGATCAGGAACACGACAGGGATGTCCACTCTCACCGCTGTTGTTTAACATAGTGTTGGAAGTTCTAGCATCAGCAATCAGACAACAAAAGGAAATCAAAGGCATCACAATTGGCAAAGATGAAGTCAAGCTTTCACTTTTTGCACAAGACATGATATTATACATGGAAAATCCGATAGACTCCACCAAAAGTCTGCTAGAACTGATACATGAATTTAGCAAAGTTGCAGGATACAAACTTAATGTACAGAAATCAGTTGCATTCTTATACACTAACAATGAAGCAACAGAAAGAGAAATAAAGAAACTGATCCCATTCACAATTGCACCAAGAAGCATAAAATACCTAGGGATAAATCTAACCAAAGATGTAAAAGATCTGTATGCTGAAAACTATAAAAAGCTTATGAAGGAAATTGAAGAAGATACAAAGAAATGGAAAAACATTCCGTGCTCATGGATTGGAAGAATAAATAATTGTTAAAATGTCAATGCTACCCAAAGCTATCTACACATTCAATGCAATCCCAATCAAAATTGCACCAGCATTCTTCTCAAAACTAGAACAAGCAATCCTAAAATTCATATGGAACCACAAAAGGCCCCGAATAGCCAAAGTAATTTTGAAGAAGAAGACCAAAGCAGGAGGCATCACAATCCCAGACTTTAGCCTCTACTACAAAGTTCTAATCATCAAGACAGCATGGTTTTGGCACCAAAACAGACACATAGACCAATGGAATAGAATAGAAACCCCAGAACTAGAGACACAAAAGTATGGCCAACTAATCTTTGACAAAGCAGGAAAGAACATCCAATGGAAAAAAGACAGTCTCTTTAAAAATGATGCTGGGAGAACTGGACAGCAACATGCAGAAGGTTGAAACTAGACCACTTTCTCACACCATTCACAAAAATAAACTCAAAATGGATAAAGGACCTGAATGTGAGACAGGAGACCATCAAAACCCTAGAGGAGAAAGCAGGAAAAGACCTCTCTGACCTCAGCCATAGCAATTTCTTACTTGACACATCCCCAAAGGCAAGGGAATTAAAAGCAAAAATGAACTACTGGGACCTTATGAAGATAAAAAGCTTCTGCACAGCAAAGGAAACAACCAACAAAACTAAAAGGCAACCAACGGAATGGGAAAAGATATTTGCAAATGAGATATCAGACAAAGGGCTTATATCCAAAATGTATAAAGAGCTCACCAAACTCCACATCCGAGAAACAAATAACCCAGTGAAGAAATGGGCAGAAAACATGAATAGACACTTCTCTAAAGAAGACATCCGGATGGCCAACAGGCACATGAAAAGATGCTCAATGTCGCTCCTCATCAGGGAAATACAAATCAAACCACACTCAGATATCACCTCATGCCAGTCAGAGTGGCCAAAATGAACAAATCAGGAGACTATAGATGCTGGTGAGGATGTGGAGAAACGGGAACCTTCTTGCACTGTTGGTGGGAATGCAAATTGGTGCAGCCACTCTGGAAAACAGTGTGGAGGTTCCTCAAAAAATTAAAAATAGACGTACCCTATGACCCAGCAATAGCACTGCTAGGAATTTACCCAAGGGATACAGGAGTACTGATGCATAGGGGCACTTGTACCCCAATGTTTATAGCAGCGCTCTCAACAATAGCCAAATTATGGAAAGAGCCTAAATGTCCATCAACTGATGAATGGATAAAGAAATTGTGGTTTATATACACAATGGAGTACTACAGGGCAATGAGAAAGAACGAAATATGGCCCTTTGTAGCAACGTGGATGGAACTGGAGAGTGTGATGCTAAGTGAAATAAGCCATACAGAGAAAGACAGATACCATATGTTTTCACTCTTATGTGGATCCTGAGAAACTTAACAGAAACCCATGGGAGAGGGGAAGGAAAAAAAGTGGTTAGAGTGGGAGACAGCCGAAGCATAAGAGACTGTTAAAAACTGAGAACAAACTGAGGGTTGATGAGGGGTGGGAGGGAGGGGAGGGTGGGTGATGGGTATTGAGGAGGGCACCTTTTGGGATGAGCACTGGGTGTTGTATGGAAACCAATTTGACAATAAATTTCATATATTGAAAAAAAATAAGTAGTAACCAGTTGTAACCCCATTACCTAGATACATGAATTGTTAAAAATGTTTTTCCTTCCATTCTTATTTTTTAGTTTGTTTTTATAAAATTGAGATCTTTATGCTCTTTTATACCTGCCTTTTTTACATTCACAACTATATCATGAACATTTCCACATATCATTAAATATTCTTCCAGAATCTGATTTTAATAATCACATAGTTGTCTAGTTTTTGAATCCACTGCAATTGATTTACCTAATCCCGAATTGTTGGATATTCAAATTGTCTCCAACTTCACAAGTTTCTTAAATTAAAAAAAAAATTTAGTGTTTATTTATTTTTGGCAGAGAGACAGAGTATGAGTGGGGGAGGGGCAGAGAGAGGGAGAGAGAGAGAGACACGGAGTGAGAGTCAGGGAGGTGCAGAGAGAGAGGGAGTCACAGAATCCAAAGCAGGCTCCAGGCTCTGAGCTGTCAGCATAGAGCCCGACGTAGGGCTGAAACTCACAGACTGCAAGATCATGACCTGAGCCGAAATTAGACCCTCAACCGACTGAGCCACCCAGGCACCCCTCTTAAAAATTTTTAATCAATCTTTCTATATATCTGTGATTATTTCTTTAAAATCTTTTTTAATGTTTATTTTTGAGACAGAGACAGAGAGAGAGAGAGAGCATGAACAGGGAACGGGCAGAGAGAGAAAGAAACAGAGAATCTGAAGCAGGCTCTGTGCTGTCAGTGCAAAGCCAGATGTGGAGTTTGAACGCATGAACTCTGAGGTCATGACTTGAGCTGAAGTCAGGTGCTCAACCGAATGAGCCACCCAGGCACTCCTATGATTTTTTCTTTATAATAAATATATGGAAATTACATTGTTAATCATAGTTTAAAGTGGCATAAACATTTCTAAAATTCTTAGTAAATTTGGTCAAATGGTCTTCCAACAAGGACATTCCCTTTGTCACTAATACAACGTATGTCCATTTAATGTATATAAGTTCCTTAAGAAAAAGTGGTCTCTCTTTTTTCACAGAGTTTTGCTAATTTGATTACTAATCAAATCAAATATTTTTGATACATTCATAGGAAATTGTCACCTTATCAGTTTATAGAAGTAGAGATAAGGATATCAGTTTATAGAGATTAAGGATATCAATATTTTAGTATTAATTTACATTGTCTTGCCTGGCACCTAGTAAATACTTAACAGATGTTTCTTGATTGCTGACATTTTTCTTTTAATATTTAATGGTTGGAACACAGGAAAGGGATCCATTTTGGGTTTTAGCAGAAAATAAGGGAGAGGAGTTCTGTTTTATGTAAGTTGTTCTGGGGTTTGGCAAGGCATCTAGAGCTGTCCACTATAGCAGTCTCCAGAGAGGGCTGTGGGCACTCACTGTGGTATATGAAGAAAATATGAAAACTTCCATTTGTATTTATTTTTAATTTTTAAAGAAAGGAATTAAGCTTTAGTAAGTGTCACCTTTAAGATATACACTGGCTGTGGCTCTGGGTTCTGTACCAGGATTTATTATGCACCGTAAGTGATGTTTCCTGCACAAAGAGTTTAGTTCTGCACTGAGGGTGAGTAGATGGTGAAATCCTCACGTGTCTAATCAGGGCCCTGCCACACAGTGACATTATTAACAGAATTTATTATTGCTTTATCTAAATATACTTTAGGAAATGGGAAAGAGGCTTAAATACCAATATGGGAATTGTAGTTTAAAAATTATATCCATACTGCGGCACCTGGGTAGCTCAGTCAAGTCAAGCATCTGACTTTGGCTCAGGTCATGATCTCAGTCCGTGAGTTTGAGCCCTCCATCAGTGCTGACAGTGTGGAACCTGCTTGGGATTCTCTTTCTCCCTCCCTCTCTCTTTTTTTCTCTCTCTCTGCCCCTCCCACCACACGTGCTTGTTCTGTCTCTCAAAATAAATAAACTTAAATTTTTAAAGATTATATCAATACTGTAAGTGCATGTACAGCACAATAAAAGTATTAGAGCTGACACTTCTCTATGTCAGCCATATTCCATGTTAAAAGTAATGATCATCTGCTCAGATTTGACAGGATCCGCCAAATACATTCACAATTATTCACACCCAAGTTTTATATTGAGTGAGAAAATAACTGCCTTTTGTGTTACAGAAAGAATATATTGAAAATGGGTATTTGGAAATCTTTTAATCATTTCAGCAAGAAGTGTGCCATTGATAAAAGGTTGTATATAGACACACACACAAACTGTGTGTGCACACGTACATTTAAGAAACTTAGAGACAGAATTCTCTACACTCTTTTAAAATGTTCTATATTTATTGTTTATTTGAATCCACTTGTTAAAAATAAAAACAAGCAACACTGTCTGGTGAATTTTCAAGGACAATTGATTAAAATCAGGGAAAATTCATATTTACTAGTTGAGTATTTGCTTTCAAAGACTGCCGTGACCAAATGACAATGTCTCACATAAATATCAAAATAAACTTAACTTAGAAACTGACCTAGAATCTAATTAATGTATAACAAAATATTAAGATTTTCAAAATTAGAGCAGAGGATTCAATCACATTGCACTCAACATGTTTGGGCAATGTTCATAAATAAACTTAAAGGTATTGGAAATATTATATTGAAAATATTTGTTTATTCTCATTTAAAATTATTCTATCTTTGAATAAGTATTATAAAGTATGCAATATGTTAATATATTAGTAAAATTATAAATAATTATACATATATTGGTAGTATACGATCAAAATTTTGTACTGATTGGAAAACATTATAGAAAAAGCTTGGAGACTGTTGAGTGAGTAAAAAGTTGGAAATTAGAATGAGAGATTGACCTTTTGCAGTTAATTTGTTGATTAAATTCATCCAGCGATTGCATGTTGAAGGAAAAAAGGACTAACCAGAGAGTTCCTCTGTCTCATGACTCTTTTTTTTTTTTAACATGTATTCATTTTTGAGAAATGGAGAGAGACAGAGCATGAGTGGGGGAGGGGAAGAGAAAGGGGGAGACACAGAATCTGAAACAGGCTCCAGACTCTGAGCTGTCAGCATAGAGCCAGACGTGGGGCTCAAACTCACAAACCATGAGATCATGACCTGAGCTGAAGTCGGAAGCCCAACCGACTGAGCCACCCAGGAACCCCTGTCTAATGACTTTTTTTAGTTGAGTTATAGGTAGAAGCCTATAGGAAACAATCCACAGAGTCTATACTCACAACCAGAGTAAAAATGTGAAGGGCTTTGTGTTCAGCAGTCTCAGTTTGGATTGTTTCCACCATTCCCTAGTTGTGTAATTTGGGCAATTTATTTCTCAGAAACTCAGGCTCCATGTAAATAAAATATAAGCAATACCTAATTCTTTCTTTTTAAGTTTATTTATTTTGAGAGAGAGAGTGCACATGCACAAGCAAGTGGGGGAGAGGCAGAGAGGGAGAGAAAGAATCCAAAGCAGGATCTGCACTGTCAGTGTGTGAGCCTGATGCAGGGTTAGAACTCATGAACTGTGAGATCATGACCTGAGCTGAAATCAAGAGTCAGTTGCTTAACTGACTGAGCCACTCAGGCATCCCAAGTAATACCTAATTCTTAGGACTACTTTGAGCATTTCTTAGATAATGTATGTGAGATACTTTGTATCCTGCTTGGCACACAATAGGTACTCAACAAGTGACATTTTTTTCTTACAACGTTCTTCACAAGCACATTTTCAGTAGTCCATTTACTCAATGTGATGCCATTATTTGAGAAACTGAGTATCCTAGTAATTATCAGGTGAGGCTGAATTTCGTTTGAGAATAGGAGTTACTATCATTCCTTTCATTTTCATTGCTAAAGTGATATGAGCTGGTATTTAGTCCAATTTTACAGTTTTGGATATATTTCTACTTGGTATGTAGGGTTATTAAAGATTCATTTTACCTGTAGTCTGCTCCAAAAGCATTTATGTTTTATTTTATCTCTGATCCCAGGCCATCTTGCATCTTAAATCCTTTTATTAGACTAGACATCACATCTCTTTGATTTCCCCCTTTGCTATTTATCAAATCATACTGCTTTATAAAAATATCCCCATGTAGTTTTATCTTACCCTCCCATCTCTCCACCCATCCCCATTGTGCTCAAGACTGACTACTTTTAGACCATCTGTTCTTTAGACAGAACACTGCTTCTGTACAGTGCTGCCTCCCTACCAGCAAATCTTGGAAACATCTTTTGTAGGCTTTCCAGTTTATCTGCAGGTGCTGAGAAATTCATATTTTATCATCCCCAAGGGTACAAATGCTATTCAGAAAACCCAACCGTCAACCAAACTTTGTGCTTAATTATTGCTGTCAGTCACCTGTCAGCAGAAATGGTGTGCTCATCTTTGGCTTTTCATCTATAAACCTAAGAATATGGAAGAAGACAATGAAGAGGATGAGGTTAAGGATAATGGCAGGCTAACTTGAGTCTTTACCTAGAGATCCCTGGATGTCCCCTTCCCACTCAAATCTTTCTCATCGTCTCCTTGTGATTCTTACAGACTCCTGTGGTTCATATCTCTGCTTGCCTCCCCTGAAACCCAGGCCCTGCCTGGGTCCAACTCTCAAACCCCATAACATAGGTAGGAGGAAAGGAAGAACCATGTGCATCATCAGCTCTTTCTTTTATTATTATTATTATTATTATTATTATTATTATTATTTATTATTATTATTTTATTATTGACATAGAACTGACATATAACTGTGTAAGTTTAAGGTATATAATGTGTTGATTTAATACATTTGTGTATTGCAATATGATTGCCACCATAGCATTTAGCCCAAACCTCCATCATGTCCCACAATTGTCATTTCTTTTCTGTGGTGAGAACATTTGAGATCTAGTTTCTTAGCAACTTTGAAGTGTATGACACAGTGCAGTTAACTATAATCAGTGCCAAGCATCAGATCCTTGGAACTTATTCATCCTCTAACTACAAGTTTGTATCTTTTGAACAACATCTCCCAAATTCTGCCTACTCCCTCACTCCCATCCCCTGGTAACCACCATTCTACTCTCCATCTCTACAAATACTGTATGATATCACTTACATGTGCAATATAAAAAAATCAGCTCTTTTCTATGGCAGGAGAAGAGTTTTTATTTCCATTAAGAAAAAATTTCAAATGGGGTGGCCTCTTATTATTTATTTGTTAATAAACCACTTGTATTATGTGTTTTATTTATTTCTATCTCCTTTTCTCCAAGATCTTAGGGCAAACTCCGGAGGACTGACTTGGAAAATGAGAGAGACACCCACACTGTCATGCCTCAAATCCATGGTTCCTAAATCTGGCTGCACTCAAAATCATTTGGGAAAGTTTCTTTTTAATTATATGTTCTGAACCTCAACTAAGTTCCTAAAACTTACTGAATGTGAATGTCTGGGCTGGGGTTCAGGAATCCCACCAAACATTTCACCTCTGAGTGACGGTCAATGAATGTTTCTGAACTGCGTTCAAAAATCATATTGTTTGCCTACCTCAGAGCAAGGTTTGTGCTTCCTTTCTCCCGTATTTCTTTCTACAACCTCCTGTTTTGAGCTTTCCCATAAGTGGCCTCCAAACCTCTCCTTCTTCATTTCACATGATTACAGTAGGTAGAACAAGGAAATTAAAGCTAAAGTATAATTGCAAGGACAAACACAAATTAAAAATAAGAGGCCTGATTCTCCCTGTAGAAAATAAGGGAAGATCCCCATCCCTTTCCTTAGAGCATTTACTTTAAAAAACTCATAATTGTATGTTCTTTCTCCTCTCTTTAAAATTTTATAAATCCTTTTGAAAACTGCATAGGCCATTTGTAGGGATGTTTTTCTCAAGGACCCAGGAGTCAGTTCTTTGAAATGTAAACATCAAGGGAAATAGCACCCCTGTCTCTCGGTTTCAGTGGGAGGTCAAAGCCTAACTTTGGTGGGTGCCTTGCTCCAAGTTACAAAACGGCTTCCTGTCATAAAAATATGAAAGGCTTGTTTTTTCTCTGGTTAAAGCCAATTACCTAACTCGGATGGTCTCTCCAACTATCAGGTAAAGTTAGGAGAAACTGGGTGTGATAAATAGTGCTATCAAGTCCTCTTATTTAACGACTAGTTATTTATCTTGAAAACATACACAGAATGGGTTATGTCTGCTTAGCTTTTTGAAAGGGTGAGATTTTGTTTTGTCTTTGCAATCCCCTCCCCCCAGCAGACTGCTTGTGATGCACATCACATGCTAATTTTATATTTAGCCAATAATAAAAGTGTTTTCTCTCTCTACTACCTTTGTGGAGAGGATTTCTGTGTTGGGAGAAGATTTTGTTTTTAATTCTGTTTCCCCAACATAATCAGTTAAGGGAGGGCTCATGAAGGAGAGAAGAGTGTTTACAGTGACTAAGATAAATTTCACTGATTGGAGTAGGCTCTGAAGAAGACAGGGAGAAGAAATAAGGGAAAATGGACTGTAATAAAGTATCTTGGAGCAGATGGGGCAGAAATGTAGAGGATATCTAAGTACACCTAAGAAGGGTGGTCATGTTAAAATAAAAGTCAGTGCATTTTGTTCCTATTTTCATAGTTAACTTAGGGTTGAGGTCTAAGAATGAAGCATCTGGAAGCTGTGGCTTTCCTCAAGGCAGGCTGAGCTTGGCTGAGGGCCTGAAAGGGGGGAAAAAGTAAGATTTCTGCCTCAAACCAAAGCTGATGGTAGCCATGCAAACAGTTATAACTTAATGACATATTCTTCTGAAGAAAAAGAAAATTTCTGACAAGCACTTCAAAAAAGTAACAACAACTGACAAAGAAATCAAGAAGATGAACAAAGTGTTCAGCAAAATTGGAAGAGTGAGTCTTTGGGGAGATGGATAGGAACACTTTAACAAAAACAAACAAAAGATTTGAGAGACACTCTGTTCCCATGCCGTCTGACAAGTTTCTGCCTCTTCCATTATCTCACTCCCCTCTGTTGATAGGCAACTGTCTGCTTCCCCAGGGGAGTTTGGCCAGAGAGCTACCTCAAATGCTAAGTGCAAAGAATTGGGAGCCAGCAACTTTCATGCACTCAAAAAATGAAGTTCTCATTCAATTTTCCTTTCAGCCGCTCCTGATGCTTATCTGTAGGTAGGCTTTTGGCTGACGCTGGAATCAATTCATTTGTAAGAATGTTCTAAGAGCTCTGCTGTACTCTAATGTGAACAGACAGACAACATATCCCCGTTTAAGAACTGTGGGCTGGGTTGACATAAATGGCCCCATACCTTGTGGTTAAAGATTTAGTCTACCGTCTGCAGTTCCATAGGGAGCACACTGCCTGGATGTTGGTTCAGGTAACATTTGAGTTCTGACATTGGAGTCCTTGACAAGCTAGTACGTTTCTGTTTGCTTCGTGAACTGGGACAAGTATAAACATTATCTGATAAACTTTTTGTTTCTTAGTTTAAATATATATGTCTAAGGTGCTATTACTTAGGCTGAAGGTATGATAGTATAACTTCTGGGGCCTCAAAGCATCTAATAAATAATAAAAGCAAAAACTAAAAGTGGAATTAGACCCATTTATTTCAGTGAGAGCACAGCATATCTGTCCAATTTATCATACATAATGGTAATGTGCGTTGTCTCATGATGGCTTTCTTAGGTAGCACATAACTCTTTGCCTAAATGCCCATCATATGCAGTTTTGTTTGACTTGCCCTGGGACAGATCTTTCTTTGGCTGGGCTTACATATTATGGTTCAGGTATCAGAAGACATTCTGAGTTTAAAGGATGAGAACCTATGATCTCATGAGTAAGTGTGGCTCACTTTTGCCCAAATTTATTCAAATAAATCCATCAGGTATTTTGTGGTTGTATACAGTGTGAGAAACCTGGAAATAAAAGTAAAACTAAATAATCCTAATCCTTTAAAAGTCTACACTCTCCTTTAGCATAATGGTTCAAAACACATGATTCAAAGAATGTAATGCAGTATATACAGTCTTAGTTGTTTGAATATATTGCACTTAATTTTAAGTCGTGAAAAAAAGCATGCCTCAGGATATGGATAGAACATTAATTGCCTTGAATAATTTGTAAAATGTGGTCAATGGAGGAGGAGAGAGTGGGCAGTCCAGCATGAGCTAGCAGCATTAGCAAAAGAATGGAGGTGTGGGAATAATCATAGCCAATTCAGCAAGTTATAAAGGTACTAGCTTCTCTGAAAAAAAATTCCTATTGGAAAGCACATCACCTAGGATGAATCACAAGTGACAGACAAATCCTAATTAATGGAGGATCTTGTTTGACATAGAACTGTGTTTCTCATTCATGTAAAAATCCAGAGGTATGTGGTCTAAGGATAGTGGAAACACTTTGATGTCAAGAACCCAGTATCTTTCCATTGTGTTGGTCCGCTATATATGAACTCCATGTCCAAAATCATCTTATAGCACATGTTGGCTTTCCCAGTTTTCCTGGCATCATTCTAGCTAGAAAGGAGGAGGCAAAGGGAAGAGAAGGGCATGTTCCTTCCTTTAAAGGTACTTCTTTCCTTTAAGGATTGCTTCCTGGAAGTTGCATACACAAGTCCAATGGATTCTCATGGATTCCTTTGCTTACACCAACATTCAGGGGAAGCTGAGACATGTAGTGTTCACTTCAGGCTAAACACACAGGTCATGTGTTCAGCTGAAAAAAAAAAAGAGTGGTTTTATTGCTAGAGAAAGTAAGAATGGCGATGGGGAAGAACCATCAGTGCCACAGTAAGTGATGAGGAAAAAGGTAGAACACTTTGAGTCTAGATCAGGGCTCTGCAAAATTTTTTTCTGTGAAGGAGTACATAATAAATATTTTAGGCTTTTTGAGCCATATAGTCTTTGGCATAACTATTTAACTCTGATGTAGGCACTGGTACAAAAGCAGCCATAGATAATAAGGATGATGGATGTGTTCTAATAAGTCCTGATCGACACAAAGCAGATTGAGAGTAAAATGTGGCCATGTACTGTAGTTTTCTGATTCCTGGCCTAGATTACAAATGTGATTTTTATCAATAAGAGTCTGAAAATTTCATGTGAAGGGCAATGTGAGGAAAGAGCATGCCATGGCAGAAGGACCACTGAGCTACTATTTGGGAGATCTTGGGTCCAATCCTAGCCAATGACAAATTAGATTTGCAAATTTGAGAACTTTTTTTGCCTCACAGAGTAACAATTCCCTCATTTTGATAATGAGAGGATTGAACAGAAACTCTCTAAAGTTACTTTCAATTCTAAAAGACAATGGAGATGGAATTAAGATGTCTAGTTGGAAAAGTTTTGTAGGGATTCTGATGTGAAATGGTGAAGCTAGGGCAATAAACAGGAAAAATTTTAAAGGCATTTTAAAAGAAAAATAAACAGAAAACAGATGATGATTAATTAGATAAGGGGCTTAACATTAGTCATAAAATGCCTGCCAGGTTTTGACCAGGGTGACTGAGGGAATGTTGGTCTCATATCAAACAAAGATAGACACATAGAAGGAGATTCCATCTCTAGTAAAAATCCCAAGGAGATTTTTCTTCCCCAACCCAGCTTTTTCCTTTTATGTCAGGGATCAGCAAACTTTTTATGCAAAAAGCCAAACAGCAAAATATTTTAAGCTGTATGTCCCATACAGTCCCTTTCACAATGACTCCATTCTGCCCCTGTAGTGTGACAGCAGCCATAGACAATATGTAAGCAAATGGGCTTGGCTGTATTTTAATAAAATTTTATTTACAGACACTGAAATTTAAACTTCATATAATGTTTATGTATCCCAAATTATTTTTCTTCTTTGATATTTTTAACCATTAAAAATGTAAAAGCTAGTTTTAGCTTTTAGGCTCTACAAAAACACGTGATGGCCCAAGATTGGTCCCCATGAGCCATAATTTGCCTACTCCTGTTCTATGTGCAAGCAATTCTCTAGCAATATGACTTCAGACCTCTCAATACTATTACCTGGTTTGGGAGTCTGGAGAGAGAAACTGGACATGTTTAGCTCTACCCCTTCTGTTCCCTTTGCTACACTCCATTCTGCTACACTCCATTCTGTTCCTCCAGAGAGGCTCTGCCAAATTTGGGGATGTGATACACCATGTATTAAGCAAAACTCTGGTCCAATACTAGGTACATGTGTTGATTTCTGGAGTTCAGTATTAAGAAATTCATGGTCTACAGACATCAACTACTTCCTTCAATTGAGATATATTTGGGTAATATTTTGACCTATAACATATTGATCTTATTGGGTTCAGAATTTGAACAGCAAGAGGGGAACTACTTATCACATTACCTCTAGGACCTTGAAAATTGATATCTGTTCCCAGGGATTAACAAATCATTGTTTCAGAGACTTCATCACAGACATTACTAACTGGAAGAGTGCCTAGAACATATTAATGCAAAAATGAATGAATGTGTAAATGCTAAAGCATGGGAAGGTCTAACTGGACACTTGGTATAGGATTCTGAATTGAGATGGGGGGACAGAAGTCAGCTGGGTGTGACCAAAACTGGGGCTATCCTGCAGTTTTGAAACTGCTTAGCAGCTGATGTATATGGCTGTCAATACTTCTTAATTAAGTTATTAGGATTAACAGGAAAGACTGAGATGACTGAGAACTGGATTTAAACCATTAGACTCTTCCTATTACAGAAATATTGAATTCACTTTAGAGACATAAACAAAACTAATATATGCTTTTTAAATTTTGAGGGGTTGTTTGAGAAAAATAGTTAACTTCTTTTTTTTTTTTTTTTTTCTTTTTCAACGTTTTTTTTTTTTATTTATTTTTGGGACAGAGAGAGACAGAGCATGAACGGGGGAGGGGCAGAGAGAGAGGGAGACACAGAATCGGAAACAGGCTCCAGGCTCCGAGCCATCAGCCCAGAGCCTGACGCGGGGCTCGAACTCACGGACCGCGAGATCGTGACCTGGCTGAAGTCGGACGCTTAACCGACTGCGCCACCCAGGCGCCCCAGTTAACTTCTTTTTAAGAAGAAGTGTGCCTTTGTACATCTCGGAGGCAAAGAAGGAAAATCCATGAATAAAGAGATTTATTTGGATTCCTAATTAATGCATATAAATACAACAGGCAAATTGACAGCAATTACTAAAATTGCCATTCAGATCTAAAACCTGAGTCAAAGGACTTTACATTTTAGCCTTTGTAAGCAATCTGGCTTCCTCTCTTCATTTACTCCCTCTTAAGGTTTCTTCTCTCTCCTAGATGAGTTGGTCTAGAAAAGACCTTGAACCTGTATCCCACTATGTGGCATCTGTGTGTACATAGTATTTCCCACACTTGGTATACTCCACCTCGACTCTTCAAATGAAACAACCCTTCCTTCAACATGCAGTCCAAGTTTCACATCCTTGAGGATGTCCTCCCGACTACCCCAACTCTGATTCATTTTCCCCTACTTTAAACTTATAGCATAAAAAAATCTATTCCATGTGTTCACCAAGATGGATGTTGTTAACATTCAAGACCTATGCCCACTGGGCATGCACAGATCTTGGCAAAACTATATAGGAGTGTTTTCTGGATCTACAGACTCATTTTGTTGCATAGTCTTTATAAAATTATTTAAATGCATTGAGTAGCTATTGACACACTGGTAATAATTTCTCTTTGTGCAGTTGGGCTTAATTAAAACAGATAGTGGCATATGTTCATTTTCCAGAGTTTTACTGTAACCCCATCCCTTTCTTCCTGTTTAAGAAAGCCTAGCTGAATACCAGTGAAAGTGAGGCTTGGTGTTAGGAGGTATTTAATTTATCTATTGCTGAGAAACAAGCCAGCCAAAATTTAATGGCTTAAAACAATTATTTAATTTTGCTCACATATCTGCAATTTGGGCATGGCTTAGTGGAATGAGCTCACTTGGTGACAGAAGAGGGTGATTCAATGGGGGTCTGGAAGGTCTGCTTCCTAGATGGCTTCCACACATGGCTGGCAAATTGATGCTGGCTGCTAGCTCGGCCAGAGCATGGAGACAAAGGTGTTAGTCCTTTCCATGTGAGCCTCTCCCTGAGCTGCCTGGGCTTTCACACAGGTGATAACTGGTTTCCAAAAGCAAGTATCCCAAGAAAACAAGGCAAAAAGCACATGGCATTTTTATGCCCTTGCCTCAGAAGTCACTTAATATTGATCTTCCCTAGTCTGTTGGTTAGGCAGTCTCAAAAACTTACCCAGGTTTAAGAGTAAGGAACATAAATGCTATTTCTTGTTAGTGTGTGGCAACATTCTAGAACAGGATGTGAGATAGGAGGTATTGTTACAGGCATCTTTGGAAAATACAATATGTTACAATGGAGATAGCTTTAAATGACATTAACAACTGATTGAAACACACTGGTATTTTAACATTTTAATAGAGGATCTGCAGACTTATAATTCTATGTTCCAGATTTAGTTTTAAATTTATCTTATTTTCTCATTACCTTATGTGTGTATATCTTAAACCCCAAGCTAGATTAAAGGTAAAGAACTATACCATGTCTTATAATTTTTTTTAATGTGTATTTATTTTTGAGAGAGGGAGAGGCAGAGTGCAAGCTGGGGAGGGGCAGAGAAAGAGAGGGAGACACAGAATCCTAAGTGGGCTCCAGGCTCCAAGCTGTCCACACACAGCCCAACGCGGGGCTCAAACTCATGAACCGTGAGATCATGACCTGAGCCCAAGTCGGACGCTCAACCGACTGAGCCACCCAGGTGCCCCATGTCTCATAATTTTTAACTTTGGTAATCAAGAAATACTCATTGAGAGGTGAGCAGAGAAGGGTTTGTGCCATAAATTCTGTCTAAATAAAGAGATGAGACTGATGTTTTGTTTTGTTGTTTTGTTTTTGTTTTCCACAATTAAAAAATTTTATTTTGATTTTTTAATTTATATCCAACTTAGCAAATAGTGCAACAATGATTTCAGGAGTAGATTTCCTAATGCCCTTTACCCATTTAGCCCATCCCCCCTCCCATAATCCATCTAGTAACCCTCTGTTTGTTCTCCATATTTAAGAGCCTCTTATGTTTTGTCCCCCTCCCTGTTTTTATATTATTTTTTGCTTCCCTTCCCTTAAGTTCATCTGTTATATGTCTTAAAGTCCTCATGAGTTAAGTCATATGATACTTGTCTTTCTCTGACTAATTTCACTTAGCATAATACCCTCTATTTCCACCCATATAGTTGCAAATGGCAAGATTTCATTCTTTTTGATTGCTGAGTAATACTCCATTGTATATATATACATCTTCTTCTTTATCCATTCATCTGTCAATGGACATTTGGCATCTTTCCATACTTTGGCTATTGTTGATAGTGCTGCTATAAACATTGGGATGCATGTGCCCCTTTGAAACAGTATGCCTATATCCCTTGGATAAATACATAGTAGTGTAATTGCTGGGTTGTAGGGTAGTTCTATTTTTAATTTTTTGAGGAACCTCTACACTATTGTCTAGAGTGGTTGCACCAGCATGCATTCCCACCAGCAGTGCAAAAGAGATCCTCTTTCTCCCCATCCTCACCAACATCTGTTGTTGCCTGAGTTGTTAATGTTAGCCATTCTGATAGGTGTGAAATGGTATCTCATTGTGGTTTTGATTTTTATTTCCCTGATGATGAATGATGTTGTGCATTTTTTCATGTGTTGGTTGGCCATCTGGATGTCTTCTTTGGAGAAGTGTCTATTCATGTCTTTTTCCCATTTCTTCACTGGATTATTTGTTTTTTGGGTGTTGAGTTTGAGAAGTTCTTTATAGATTTTAGATACTAACCCTTTATCTGATATGTCATTTGCAAATATCTTCTCCCATTCTGTCGGTTGCCTTTTAGTTTTGCCAATTGTTTCCTTTGCGCTGCAGAAGATTTTTATTTTGATGAGGTCCCAATAGTTCATTTTTGCTTTTGTTTCCCTTGCCTCTGGAGACATGTTGACTAAGAAGTTGCTGCAGCCAAGATCAAAGAGGTTTTGCCTGCTTTCTCCTCAAGGAGTTTGATGGCTTCCTGTCTTACATTTAGGTCTTTCATCAATTTTGAATTTATTTTTGTGTATGGTGTAAGAAAGTGGTCCAGGTTCATTCTTCTGCATGTTGCTGTCTGGTTTTCCCAGCACCACTTGCTGAAGAGACTGTCTTTATTCCATTGGATACTCTTTCCTGCTTTGTCAAAGACTAGTTGGCCATATGTTTGTGGGTCCATTTCTGGGTTCTCTATTCTGTTCCATTGATCTCAGTGTCTGTTTTTGTGCTAAGAACCATACTGTCTTGGTGATTACAGCTTTGTAGTTCAGCTTGAAGTCTAGGATTGTGATACCTCCTGCTTTGGTTTTCTTTTTCAAGATCATTTTGGCTATTCAGGGTCTTTTCTGGCTCCTGTTTTCCAATTATAGGTTTATTTGTTCTAGCTCTGTGAAGAATGCTGGTGTTATATTTATAGGGATTGCATTGAATATGTAGATTGCTTTGGGTAGTGCCAACATTTTAGCAATATTTGTTCTTCCTATCCAGGAGCAAGGAATATTTTTCCATTTTTTTGTGTCTTTTTCAATTTCTTTCAAAAGCTTTCTATAGTTTTCAGTCTATAGATTTTTCACCTCTTTGGTTAGATTTATTCCTAAGTATTTTATGGTTTTGGTGTAATTGTAAATGGGATCACTTTCTTGATTTCTCTTTATGTTGTTTCATTGTTGGTACATAGGAACACAACCAACTTCTGTGCACTGATTTTATATCCTGCAACTTTGCTGAATTCATGAATCAGTTCTAGCAGTATTTTGGTGGAATCTTTTGGGTTTTCCATATAAAATATCATGTCATCTGCGAAGGGTGAAAGTTTGATCTCCTCCTGGATGATTTGGATGCCTTTATTTATTTCTTTGTGTTGTCTGATGGCTGAGCCTAAGACTTCCAATACTATGTTGAATAACAGTGGTGAGAGTGGACATCCCTGTCTCGTTCCTGACCTTAGGGGGAAAGCTCCCAGTTTTTCCCCATTGAGGATGATATTAGCGTTGGGTCATTCATATATGACTTTTATGATCTTGAGGTATGCTCCTTCTATCCCTACTTTCTTGAGGGTTTTCTATCAGGAAAGGTTGCTGTATTTTGTCAAATGCTTTCTCTGCATCTATTGAGAGGATCATATGGTTCTTGTCCTTTCTTTTATTGATGTGATGAATCACACTGATTGTTTTGCGGATATTGAACCAGCCCTGCATCCCAGGTATAAATCCCACTAGGTCATGATGAATAACTTTTTTAATGTATTGTTGGATCCAGTTGACTTGTTGAGGATTTTTGCATCCATGTTCATCAGGCAAATTTGTCTACAGTTCTCCTTTGTAGTGGGGTCTTTGTCTGGCTTTGGAATCAAGGTAACACTGGCTTCATAGAGTTTGGAAGTTTTCCTTCCATTTCTATTTTTTTGGAACAGCTTCAAGAGAACAGGTGTTAACTCTTCCTTAAATGTTTGGTAGAATTCCCCTGGAAAGCCATTGACCCTGGACTCTTGTTTTTTGGGAGATTTTTGATTATTCATTCGATTTCTGTACTGGTTATAGGTCTGTTCAAGTTTTCTATTTCTTTCTGTTTCAGTTTTGGTAGTTTATATGTTTCTAGGAATTTGTCTGTTTCTTCCAGATTGCCCATTTTATTGGTGTATAATTGCTGATAGTATTCTCTTATTACTGTTTTTATTTCTGCTGTGTTGGTTGTGACCTCTCCCCTTTCATTCTTGATTTCATTTATTTGGGTCCTTTCCTTTTTCTTTTTGATCAAACTGGCTAATGGTTTATCCATTTTGTTAATTCTTTCAAAGAACCAGCTTCTGGTTTCATTGATCTGTATTTTTGGTTTCGATAGCATTAGTTTCTGCTCTAATCTTTATTATTTCCTGTCTTCTGCTGTTTTGGGGTTTTATTTGCTGTTCTTTTTCCAGCTCTTTAAAGTGTAAGGTTAGGTTGTGTTATCTGAGACCTTTCTTCCTTCTTCAGGAAGGCCTGGATTGCTATATACTTTCCTCTTATGACTGCCTTTGCTACATCCCAGAGGTTTTGGGTTGTGGTGTTATCATTTTTATTGGCTTCCATATACTTTTTAATTTCCTCTTTAACTTCTTGGTTAGCCCATTCATTCTTTAGTGGGTGTTCTTCAGTCTCCAAGGATTTGTTACCTTTCCAAATTTTTTCTTGTGGTTGATTTCAAGTTACATAGCATGATCTGAAAATATTCACGGTATGATCTCGATCTTTTTATACTTGTTGAGGGCTGATGTGTCCCAGTATGTGGTCTATTCTGGAGAAGGTTCCATGTGCACTGGAGAAGAATGTATATTCCTCTGCTTTAGGATGAAATGTTCTGAATATATCAGTTAAGTCCATCTGGTCCAGTGTGTCATACAAAGCCATTTTTTCCTCATTGATTTTCTGATTAGATGATCTGTCCATTGTTGTAAGTGGGGTGTTGAAGTCCCCTACTATTACAGTATTATTATCAATGAGTTTATTTATGTTTTTGATTAATTGACATATATTTGGGTGCTCTCACATTTGGAGCATAAATGTTTATAATTGTTACGTCTTGTTGGTGGATAGACTCCTTAATTATGATATAATGCCCTTCTTCATCTCTTGTTACAGTCTTTTTTTTAAAGTCTAGATTGTCTGATATGAGTATGGCTATTCCAGCTTTCTTTTGTTGACCATTAGCATGATAGATGGTTCTCCATCTCCTCACTTTCAATATGAAGGTGTCTTGTAAACAGCATATAGATGGATCTTGTTTTCTTATCCATTCTGTTACCTTATGTCTTTTGATTGGAGCATTGAGTGCATTGACATTTAGAGTGAGTACTGAAAGATATGAATTTATTGTCATTATGTTTCTTATAGAGTTGGAGTTTCTGGTGTGTTCTCTGGTCCTTTCTAGTCTTTTTTTTTTTAAATATGTATTTATTTTTGAGACAGAGAGAGACAGAGCATGAACAGGGGAGGGGCAGAGAGAGAGGGAGACACAGAATCTGAAACAGGCTCCAGGCTCTGAGCTGTCAGCACAGAGCCCGATGCGGGGCTCGAACTCGCGGACCGTGAGATCATGACCTGAGCCGAAGTCGGCCGCTTAACTGACTGAGCCACCCAGGTGCCCCTGGTCCTTTCTAGTCTTTGTTGCTTTTGGTATGTATGTATGTATGTATGTATGTATGTATGTATGTATTTTTTCATCTTTTCTCCCCTCACAGTGTCCCCCTTAAAATTTCTTGCAGGGCTGGTTTAGTGGTCATGAAATCCTTTAATTTTTGTTTGGGAAAATTTTAATCTCTCCTTCTATTTTGATCACAGCCTTGCTGGATGAAAAATTCTTGACTGCATATTTTTCTGGTTCAGTACATAGAATATTACTGCCACTCCTTCTGGCTGCCAAGTTTCTGTGGATAGGTCTGCTGCAAACCTGGTTTGTCTTCCCTTGTAGGATAAGGACTTTTTTCCCCTTGCCACTTTCATGATTCTTTCCTTGCCTGAGTATTTTGTGAATCTGACTATGATATGCCTTGTTGATTGTTGGTTTTTATTGAATCTAGTGGGAGTCCTCTGTGCTTCCTGTAGTTTGATGTCTGTGTCTTTCCCTAGGTTAGGAAAGTTTTCTGTTATGAGTTGCTCACATAACACTTCTACCCCTTTTTCTCTCTCTTCCTCTTCTGGGACCTCTATGATTCTGATGTTGCTCCTTTTTAACGAGTCACTGATTTCTCTAATTCTTAAATCATGCTCTTTTGCCTTAGTCTCCCTCTTTTTTTCTGTTTGATTTTTCTCTATAAGTTTGTCCTCTATATTGCTGATTCTCTGTTCTGCCTCATCCATCCTTGCCACTGCTGCATCCATCCGTGATTGCAGCTTAGTTATAGCATTTTAAATTTCATTCTGGCTATTTTTTACTTCTTTTATCTTGGCAGAAAGGGATTCTAATCTATCTTTGACTCCAGCTAGTATTCTTATTATCATGATTCTAAATTCTTGTTCAGACATTTTGCTTGTATCTGTGTTGGTTAAGACCCTGGCTGTCGTTTCTTCTTGCTCTTTCTTTTGGGGTGAATTCCTTCGTTTCATCATTTTGAAGGGAGAAAATGAATTAATGAGGTAAAAAAATAAAAGTAAAAATATTAAAATTAAAAAATTAAAATTAAGAAATTAAAAACAACAACACACACACACACATAAATCATATAAATGATGCTAGATCCTAGGTGTGTTTTGGTGGGTGTTGAAAGCGACTTGATAGATTAGAGAAAAAAGGGAAAGAAAGAAAAAAAAGAAATCATTTGAAAATTTGAAAAAATGAATACACTGAAATAGAATAAGATGAAATGATGGAAGTAAAATAGAATTTGAAAAAAAAATTACACAAAAGTAAACAATACAGTAGAAAAAATTAAAGAGAAATATTTTTAATAAAAATTGAAAATAAATGTTTTTTTCTTTCTGTATTCAAGAAAAAGAAAAGAAACAAAAAATAGAAAAAAAAAACGAAAATTGAATAGATTTACCAGTGAACAGACTGAAATACGATTGAAATTATTTCATTTTCCCCTAGGAGTCAAACTATGGATTGCTCTATAGTCCGTAATCTAAGCAGGCAGGGACATTTGTGATCTGAAGAGTGAGTCTGGGCCAGCTGGAGGGGCTTAGTGTAACCGTTCCAATCTCCACTAGATGGAGCTGCTTAGCTCACTGGGGTGGATTGTTGTGGCGCTTGTAGGTGTGTATGTGCATGCGTGGGAGGGGTGAAAATGGCATATACCCAGCTACCTAGTCTCTAGTATCAGAACTCTGTTCTTCCCTATTAGCAATCATGCACCTGTCCTTTGTCTTTGGCTTCCATCCACTCCCGGCTTTTATACTGTCTGTGACCAAGTCCCAGGCAGCACATCCTTCCTGATTTCTATCTCAGATGCGGCTGTGTTTCCTGACCCCTTATTTCTGAGGGACTGCAGCTTTGACCTGTTCTGCCCCTCAGCAGGAGGGTCTCACTGAGCAATGGCTGATTGCCGGCCATACCCAGGAATGCTCGCAAGACCGTGCTGCTGCTGATGCCCAGAGACTGTGGCTGGGTGCCAGTCTACCCCAGAGAAATTCATGTGAAACTTGAACTCACCAGTCCACCCCAGAGAAAACAGCAGTGTTTCAGGGATTATGGAAAATCACAACACACATCTGGCACCAGGCTCTACCCCCAAGGAAATTTTTCCAGCAGCAGCAAATGTGGTTGTTCTCCTGGGTCCCCTGGGGCTTTTGCCTATGGGGGGTGGGTCACACTGCCTCTACCAGATGTCCTCCCAGCAGGGGAACTGCCTCTCCCCTTGTGGCCTGAAGACCCTTGGACTTCATTCAGTTCCTGGGGATTCGCCCTTCTCACCAGAGCACCACCAGGTATCAAGCTGCAGAGTTTCAGGCTCTGAACTCCCCCTGTTTATAGAGTCTTAATGGAATTTAAACCCTCTCCTTTCTCCCTTTTTAGTTCAGTCCCTGTGGCTGTTTCCACTTTTCCACTTTTTCTCCAGCTGCTTTTCCTGTATTCTCACCCTACCCCCTCTATCTCCATCCTCTCTCCACAAGCAAAAACAGCTCCCTGCCCTCTGTGGCTTCTCTCTCCCCCAGTTCACCTTTCCATGCTGTGTACCTGCTGAGTTCTGTGGTTCAGTTGTGCAGATTGTTGTGTTAATCCTCAGATCAGTTTTCTAGGTGTGCAGGATGGTTTAGTGTTGATCTGGCTGTATTTCATGGACATGAGACACAAAAAAACTTCCATGCTATTCTGCCATCTTGGCTCCTCCCGAGACTGATGTTTTAAACAAACCTGAATTAAACATCCAATTGAGTACTGTCAGTCATCTAGGGAGGTTCCACATTTTCCCAAGGTAAATGCTCTCACTGACAGCATTTTAAAATTATCGTTACAACTTGTTTCATGGACTCTGGCCGATGCTTGAAGGTATGTGAAGTTTGAGAGCTGGAAGCTGGGACAGCAGCCGAAGTAGAATATCACTGAAAATCAATCCTAGCTTTGCCAACAGCCTGGCCCAGATGTACCATGGTTGGCTATTCAAGTCACACACCCACATTTACACATAGTAGAAATACATATCTCTCTCTATATACAAACACATAGGTAAATCTTTCTAGATCAATCTAGATAGATTAATCATGAATCTGGTCCCTTCTCAGCTATCATCCTGGATGAAGCCTCTATTATCTCTCATCAGGGTACAGCATTCTCTCTCTTTGTTCTGTTTCCCCCTTTGCACCCTTATTATGGGTTTATACCATAGTAACAAGAATGGGCTTTTTAAAAATGTACATCAGAATTCTGATTTATGTTGCAATATGGATGAACCTTGAAAACATTGTGCTAAGTGAAAGAAACAAGACCCAAGTACCTATCTTGTAAGATTCCTGGTCCCTGCTCACTCTCTGGCCTCGCCATTCACCATCTTCTGCTTTTGCTTGGTGTAACTGTAGCCTACATTGTCTCCCTGTTGCTTTTTGAATATGTTCACAGTGTTCCTCAGGGCCGTTTCTCCTGTATGCCCTTATTTGGGATACTTCTTTCCCCCCAGAATTTTCCATCATTTACTCTCTTATTTCCTTAGATATCTCCTCAACTATTACCTTTACTGAGAGAACTTTCTTCCTCATTTAAGTACACTAAATACTCCACCCCTCAAATTTACAGTTGTCTTACTCTCCTCCCAGCTTTACTTTTTCATAAAAATAACCACTAACTGGCATCACATTATAAATGCTTTTTTGTTTATTTTCTGTCTCTCCAGAGTACAAACTCTCTAGGGTCAGGGGTCTTGTATGTCTTGCTCACTGCTGTATCCCCAGTGCCCAGAACAGTGCTTAAATGGATGAATGAATAAAAGAAAAATATGTTTTTTTATTTATGTAGTACAGTTGATCCTTGAACAACATGGTTTTGAATAGTGTTGGCATACTTCTATGTGGATTTCTTTCAATAAATACAGTGTAGTACTGTAAATATATTTTCTTTCTCTTATGATTTTCTTAATAATGTTTTTCTCTTTTCTCTAGATTACTTCACTGTAAGAATAGAGTATATAATATATATGATATACAAAATATGTGTTAATTGACAATTTATGTTGTTGGTAATGCTTTTGGTCAACAGTAGGCTATTAATAGTTAAGATTTTGTAGAATCAAAACTCATATGCAGATTTTTATCTGTGTAGGGAGGTTGGTGCTCCTAACCTTTACATTGTTTAAAGGTCACCTGTACTTAAATAATTTAATAGGCCTGTAACATAGAGCCTCAAATAATCCAAGAATATATGCTCAAAATAATCCTGGAGGATTGTCAGGGATATATTATGTACCTTAAGTAGAATCACCAGTGACAAATAATTAATTTATATTATGTTCTCTTTTTTTTAATGTTTATTTATTTGAGAGAGAGACAGATCATGAGTGGGAGAGGAGCAGAGAGAGAAGGAGACACAGAATCCTAAGCAGGTTTCCAGGCTCTGAGCTGTCAGCATAGAGCCCAGTGCAGGGCTGGACCTCACGAGCCATGAGATAATGACCTGAGCAGAAGCCAGAAGTGCAACTGAGCCACCCAGTTGCTCTATTATGTTCTAATATATGGTTATAATTATTTGCAAACTCCATCTTTACTATCTGTTTACAATGTTCCAGTGACTGAGGTAAGATTTTTATATTTATTATTTTATTCATTCCTAATAATAAACATAGAACTTACATAAAATATTCTCATCTTATAGATGAGAAAACTAAGATTTAAAGCTATGACCTGCCCAGTGTTACTTAGGTAGTGGCACTTATTTGAACTCAAATGGCTACTCACTATAATAGCCATAAAATAGATGCTGAAAATCAGGGGTCTCAAATATGACTGTGATTTGGAATCATTTGGGGAGTTAAAAAATGATCTTATATCTCAAACCTAGATCTATTTATTAAATTATTATTTTGAATTAATAACTAAAAAATTCTCTGACCCTATTTTTTTCTTATGTCCTTGCCTATTGAGTGACCTTTGCTACAAGTAAGGGCCCATAGATACCAGAACAATAAAAGTAATTTAAAGTCCAAAATGGATTTTTTTGAATTCAAAGCAGACACAATTATCAAAAAAAAAACCTCTTTAATGTGCTTTGGATTTCCAAAACAAAACCAAATCAACCCCACACTCTTGATTGAGAATATTTGGATCCATATCTGTGAAAGAAAGGTTATCAGATTTTGACTATAAGCAACAGACTGAAAAACAAATAAACAAGGAGCCTGTTCTTCCCACAGGGAGAAAAGACAAAAGCTCTCCAGGATTGGCTGCAAAAAGACTAACCCACACACTCTCTCACACCTCACCCCTTTCATGGAGTTGTCTCCTATCCTCTTAAATCGAAGCACAGAATTGGGGAAGCAGTAATGATCCAGCAGCGGTGGAGATGAATCCCAGTGTGACTATGCCCCCTGAGCCATTTGATGAAGCTGCCTAGTTGGGCAGAGGGAAGCAGTTATCAAAGTCAGGTGGCTTTTTTCTCTTTCTAAGCATCACTTAAAGATATTTTTAAGAAATTCTATGCTTTATTGTGATTTTATCTTGGAACTCTAAATTCCAAGCTAATCTCTTTCTTTCTCCTGTCTCTCTCTCTCTCTCTCTCTCTCTCTCTCTCTCTCTCTCTCTGTGTGTGTGTGTGTGTGTGTGTGTGTGTGTGTGTGTTTGATATCTTGGAATCATTAACTTCAGATGAAAATTACTTTAAATATAGACATAAAATAAATAAGGATTTGGTTTGTAATACTTCTCAGTCTGAGCCTGTTTTAACTCATAATTAATACTTGCATGTGGGGGATTGACTTCTAAGATAGTATTCATGCCTTTGTGTAATCCCCTCTTCTCAAGTCTGTGCTGGACCCAATAACTTGTTTCTAAGACAGTGTATTAAAAGTGATGGGATGTCACTCCCACAATTGAGTTACCGAAGACTCTGACTCTCACCTTGGTAGGGTGTTCTCCTTGGCTAGAAGATTCTCTCTTGCATTCTTGGCTTTCTTACTTTGATGAAGTAAGCTATCATATGGAAGAGGCTCATGTGGAACAAAACCAAGGGTGGCCTCTGGCCAACAGCTAGCTAGGAAGGCCCACAGTCCAACAACTCACAGGAATTAATTCCTACAATTAACCATAAAAATAAGCGTGGAAGTGGATTCTTGCCCTCAGTGAGCCAGCACCCTGATTTTGCAGCCTGTGAGAGACCCTGAAGTAGGAGACACAACTAAACTACATCTGTTTTCCTGATCTACAGAAACTGTGAGATAATAACATTTTGTTGTTTTAAGCCACTATATTTTGGGGTGATTAGTTACACAACAATAGATGATGACTATACTGTGACAACTAAAGCAAATCTTAATCCTAACATCTGCAAGAAAGGGAAATGAAACTTTCCTTTGGAAAATATAAATAGCCACCCTAAATCAGGTGATTGGTAAACAACTAGATATTTATTTTCCTTTGCATGACCTTCCATCTTTTCTTGAAAAATGGTTTATCAATGAAAAACTAGTCTTGGACTGAAAAAATAAAGTACAGTAAGTTTAGAAGTGCTGGTCTCCAGTATGAATTATTTCAAACTTTGTGCACTGAGCCCCATACTCAAGGTTTCTGAAGTACCAAGTTTGGGGAAATGTTTCCAAAAGCATTTTTTTTTGTTCTACACTGAATGATACACATTGATATTTCACCTCAGTGGTAATTCTGTCAATACGTCTAACATATATTATAATAAATGCTAATTAAGGAGAAAGCAATAAATGTAAGACCAACAGTGTAGTCTTGGGCCCTGATCACTTGAGTTAGTGTTGCATTAGATATGCACACATGCATGTGTGTGAGTGTGGAGTCTCTATAACAACAAGTATCTATCTATGTTTTGCAAAGATTTCATGGTAACTCTTCAGAAATTCTCCTGCCAATTCCATGTTGGAGGAAAGGCAATATAATAGATTCCCTCACCTCATTAGAGAATTAGAGTCCAGTGATATTAAAATAATGGTTGTCTAAAATGCCAGTTACGCATTATTTCCTGCAAATTTTCAGTCTCACAAATCAAGTTTGGGTTTGCCAATTAGGTTTTACTTGGTTTCCTTTGGTGTGATCAGAGATCACTTCTAATGTGACAAGTTGCATATGGAGGAGTTAAAAGCACTGAAAAAGCAAGAATAAATTAGTTTTTCACTGATGGTAGGCAGTAGCTTTCAGTGGTCTTTGCATCATACAGATGTTTAATAAATACAGACCCTTCATGGTTGGAAACATTCATCCTGGGCTATTTGGACCAGACTCATATTGTTTAACAGTCGTACTCTATGAACTAGATGTTTCCTGGGAGATAACTGTTATGAGTGAGTTATTAAGATAACCTCACAGGAAAAATAAAAAAGAATGATTGCTCTTCAATGATGACACTTTGTTTAATGGGGCAATATTTTTCCTTACAGAATCTATTGCTTTCTGGCTAAGGGTAATGAGAACGCAGGCAGAGCTATAGCCTGACATCAGTTATTTCCAAGGGTGTGAGGGGTGGGAAATCCCCCTCCCCCAACATTAAATGTAACTGACAGTGAGAATAAAGCTACTGCATTGAAACGGTTTACTATTTTTTGTTTTTGTTTTCACAGAAACAATATTCATAGTAAAATATAAATCAGCACAGAGGCTGGGCTAAGTTTCCGGAACTTGGTACAAAAAATATATATGAGAAAGATTAATATGACTTTGCATTATGTATGATTAAGTGCATATGTTTTCTTCAGCTCTCACAATAAACATTAATATTCACCTTTATAGTTATATCATTTATTAGATTTATTAATAACAGCTCATTTGGGAGAAATTTAGAGAATACAAAACATGCAAAATAGAACAAAAATGATCCATACTCTTACTGGGTAGAGATCTGTTATTTTCTGACATACATGTGTGTGTGTATGATCGTGCACATGCGTGTGTCCAGCTTTGTCATATACTAATATTGAGCAAATTACTAATCTCCATGTTTTTTGGCTTCTTCATCTCTAAAATGATGATACTAATAGCATTTTTCATAGAATTGTTGTGAAGATTAAATTTATACACATATAAAGCTTATTCTTATGGATATACAGCTTGATTCAAATTAAGATTATATTATGCAAGTAATTTTTTAAACTTTAGTGACATTTTAGGAAAATTATTTCTAGTTCATAAAATAGTCTTTTATGGTATGATTTTAAATGGTTAGACAGTATTTTGTCATATGAATGTATCACAATTTAACAAATTGCTTCTTGTTAGATATGTTATTTTTGTCATTATAAATATAACACCACAACCAACATCTTTTTATCTCCATGTTTACCACAGATCTGGTTCTTTCTTTAAAATAAAGGTATAGAGGGAATCAAATGATATTCATAAATCAAAGACTTTTTGTAAATATTGCTCACTTGCTCACCAACTAACACCTCAAAAGGGAAATCTGAGAGTTCCCTTTCCCTCAAACCCAAACAATATAAAAAATCCTCTTTAGTCTCCTTACTGCTTCAAAAAACAAACCAACACCAACACTTATAACTATTTTACATGAGAAAAAACAATATTTCAATTTCCATTTTTTATTACTAGTGAAGCCAATTTTTATGTGTTTATTGATCCTTTCTATTCTTTTGTTTTTGTTTTTGTTTTTTGTTTTGGTCTAGATGGTCTTCTATGAAATCTTTATTTACTTGTCATTAGATGTAAATTAATAGAGACTGATAAGTAAGGGAAAAGAAAGTATTTTCTTTCTGTAAGTTTGATTAAGGATACATAGCTAATGCCACAGAAACTTGCTACTCTTTTAAAACACAGGTAAATTAAGCTTCAGAAATTGGCAGCCTAACTAAAAGTTGACAAGGGTGATTAAATCAGCTGATATCTGCACTGATCTGGTTTAAGAAAAAAAATGTAAGTGACGATTTACTTGACTTGCTTCCACACGAGGGCTCTCAATGCTGCTAAACTTCGTTTTTGGAGGAAACTTTTCTTTTTAGAGACATTAAACTAACATGAATGTTTTCTTAAAGTGAATTCCATCTTGATGATTAATACTTTAATTTTTAGGAATGTTCCACTCTTCCATGTGAAACAAAATGTAAAGCAAAATGTCACAGATGATGTGATTAACTGCAGAGAAAATCTAAGAGCAGCTACAAACTATTAGAACTGAGATATGAGATCAAGTTTGCTGATTGCAAAAATCATTACAGAAAAATTAAGTGGGGAAAAACAATTAGGATATGTCATTTTTAAAGCTTATTCAATATAGCAAAAAACATATATGGTATTATAAAATTTTTTTTTAACATTTATTTATTTTTGAGACAGAGAGAGACAGAGCATGAACAAGGGAGGGGCAGAGAGAGAGAGAGGGAGACACAGAATCTGAAACAGGCTCCAGGCTCTGAGCTGTCAGCACAGAGCCCGACGCGGGGCTTGAACTCATGGACCGTGAGATCATGACCTGAGCCGAAGTCGGACACTTAACCGACCAAGCCACCCAGGTGCCCCTGGTATTTTAAAAGATAAACTGAAGTTGGGGCACCTGGGTGGCTCGGTCAGTTAAGCGGCCGATTCTTGGTTTCGGCTCAGGTCATAATCTCACGATTTGTGACATGGAGCCCTGCCTCGGGCTCTGCGATGATAGTGTGGAGACTGCTTGGGATTCTCTCTTTCCCTCTTCCTCTGCTCCTCCCCTGCTTGCTTTCTCCCTCTCTCTCTCAAAATACATAAATTAAAAAAATTTTTTAAATAAACTGAGGCACATTAACTTTTTCAAAAGTTTATTTGAGCATATTTGGATTGGAATTGCCCAACCAGAAGTGGTTAGGGGAGCTCCACCAACAGGAGTGAGGGGAGAGTTTATATTTTACATAGATGATACAGAAGCCAAGCAAGGAAATTATTTGATTGGCTGTAACTTAAGCAGTGCTCTTATTTGGGAAAGACTTATTTGGTTAAGTTTAAGTTTCATTCTCTCTCTGGCTTAGGTTTTGGTTATTATGTAGGCTACCAAAGCATTAGAATCACCCCAGTATAGTGGCCTCCTTGTTTAATTGCTTTCACAGTATCTAGCAATAAATATAACAAAGTCATCCAGGTCTATTTTGGAGATAATTTTAAATCTTTACTGAAGATAGATCTAAATGAATGGAGAAAACAACTACATGTTGTGTGTGGAAAGACTCAACATTGTAACTGTTTCTATTTTGCCTAATTTAATTAATCAGTTCAATTCCATTCTAATAAATCTTAGAAGTACTTTCTTAGAACCCGATAAAGTTATTCTACATTTGGATGGGGGAGTGAAAGGCAAAGAATAGCCAAGACAATTTTAAAGGAAATGAAGAAGAGGAGATAGAAGAATATTTATTCATCCTACCAGATTTCAAAACCTATAAAGTCATCATAATTAAAACAGTAGATATCAGTACCAGATTAGATAAACAGACCAAACTAAACAGAATTTAGAAATCTAAGATTAGACCTATTTTTGTAATAACTTACTAAAGGATGAGTTTGCACTAGAAATTAGTGGAGAAAAGATAACTATTCAAATTATGGTGCTGAGACAAAAATCATTATATGGAAAAAAGGAAAATAATACTCTCAACCTGTACTTTATTAACACAAAAATCTCAGGTATATTAAAGATATAAATATAAAAAAGCAAAATTCTACAACTTCCATGAGAAAAATAGGAACCAATCTTTATGATATCAGCATAATGAAGAGTTTCTTAAATAAGAAACAAAATGCACAAACCATGAATGAAAATACTGATCAATTTCTCTAGGTTAAAAGATACCATTGAGGGACGCCTAACTCAGTAGGTTAACCATACACTTCCGCTCAGGTCATGATCTCGCAGTTCTTGAGTTCTAGCCCTGAATCAGGCTCTCTGCTGACAGCTCAGAGCCTGGAGCCTGCTTTGGATTCTGTGTCTCCCTCTCTCTCTGCCTCTCCCCTGCTCACACTCTGTCTCTCTCTCTCTCTCTCTCTCTCTCTCTCTCTCTCAAAAATAAAGAAACATTAAAGAAATTTTTTTAAAGATATCATTGAATATGAAGATAAATCACAGATTTGGAAAAAATACTTGCAAACCATAGATCTGACAAAGGATTGATATCCAAAACACATAAATAATACCTACCCCTCCCAAGAAAAGAAGCACATTTCTCTCTCTCTGTCTTTCTCAACCTCTTTCTCTTTGTGTGTGGGTATCTCTCGCTACCTACTTCCCTACCTACCTATGATTAAGAGCAGAAAGCTGAATGGCTAATAAACACACAAAAATATGTTCAACCTCACCAGTTAGGGATCCATTCACCAGTTGGGATCTATTCAGGAAACATGAATCATAACAGTTTTGAAGAGAGAAATTTTAACATAAAAATAAACTAGTAAAGAATGGTTAACTATAAAAGAAACTAAAAAGAACTCTAGTGGTACAGAAGTTGCCAAGGCAGAAAGCAGTGATTATCTCTAAGCTGAGGGAGAATAAATGGGAAAGGAATTAAGTACTGAAAATACTCTGCCTTCCTTCTCTCCTTAAGCTGCCAATGGGAAAAAACTTACCAGAAGACGTGGACTTGGAACTAATTCATTTGAGCAACCAGGCAGGTGGCTGAGAAGCTTGCCAGAGGGCATGGGTAAGCTGAAGTCAGACCATGGAGGCCACTGAGGTGAGTGTATGCTACTAGGTCTCAGGCATGTTAATTTGCCAGCTGCTGTACTGAACAGGAAAAGCACACTGTATTGAGGAAGAGATGCCCCTCCCTCTCAGTATGGCTTAACACTCCACCCAGTGACCTCTACTGACAGAACCTAAAGTAAAAGGACAAATATTTATAGGGTACATCTTTAGTATCACAGAGCAGGACACTAAAGGGTGGATTTCGAGATAAGAGTCAGTAAATTATTACTGGTACACTGGTAATCAGGAAAATGCATGTAAAATAACAAGGAGATACTACTGACAAAACAAACAGGTATGATAATACCAAATATTGTCAAGGATGTGGGGAAATGAGAACTATCATACATTGCTGGTGAGAAAGTAATCAGCAAAACTATTTTGAATAACAAATCTGTTCTTGAGCAAAGCTGAAGATGTGCATACCTTATAGCATGCAATGCTACTTCTAAGTACATACAGTGGAGGAGATCTTGCACTGCACATGTGTACGAGGAGACGTGTATGCTGAGATCTATTTCATACATATTTTTAATGATCCCAAATTGGGCACAACATAAATGTCTATCAGTAGGGGTATTATTAAATAAATTGTAGTGATTTTAGTGGTATTTTAACTACGCAGCAATGTAAGAGGATGAATTCTATCTATAGGTATCCACATTGATAATTTTCAAAAACAATGGTGACTTTAAAAAAAGGAAGTTGCAGGGGCGCCTGGGTGGGTCAGTAGGTTGAGTGTCCGGCTTCGGCTCAGGTCATGATCTCACGGTCTGTGAGTTCGAGCCCCGCGTCGGGCTCTGTGCTGACAGCTCAGAGCCTGGAGCCTGCTTCGGATTCTGTGTCTCCCTCTCTCTCTCCCCCTCCCCTGCTCATGCTCTGTCTCTCTCTGTCTCAAAAATAAATAAAAACATTAAAAAAATTAAAAAAAAAGGAAGTTGCAAAAGACTTATTTAATACGATATTATTTATATAAATTTTTAATACACACAAAGCATCCTCCATATGAAGGATTAGTAAACTTTTCTGTAAAGGGCCAAACAATAAATATTTTAGGCTTTATAGGCCATATGTAGTCTCCATTGCATATATGCCTCTTTTTTCTCCAAACCTTTAAGATACAAAAACTATTCTAACCCTTGGGCCATGTAGAATAGGCCATGTCTAGATTTGGTACACAGACTGTAGTTTGCCAACCTCTGCTCTATAGTGTTTATGGACATTGTATGTATGTGAAAATGTGGGTGGAAAGGCTATAATAACAATGTCAAAATGGTGGCTACCTCTCAGGGGAAATGATAAAATCAAATTGGTAAATTATGGTAGAATGTTAATATTTTCTGGCTTCAGGAAGCGAATGCATAATATTATCTCTCTTATGATCTTCTGTCTTTTCTGTATATTTAATATATTTCATAATGAAACATAACTTCAAAGAAAGCATAATGAAAACCCTGAGCATACATAACTTGCAGATTGAGACTAGTAAATTGCAGATATGATCTAGTTGAAATAGGCAACAGAATTGTTTTCTATTGATTTTTGTATCATTTATATAAATACCTATATTTAGAATTAAAGCTGTGGCTCTCATTTGCGATATCAGTTTGTAGTTGTTCTCCATAATGTTTAGGAGGAGATAAGGGAAAAACTGTTTAGGAAAACAAAACATTAAAAAGATAGATAGAAGTCTAGCTATAAAAGAGAAAATTACTTGAGGCAGATATTGACTTTGTGGTGAAAAAAGCTAAGGTAGGCAGAATATCAGAGAAACCAACCCTTTAAAATGATGGGTTTAAATTTTGAGGCATTAGCTTCATAAACATGCCCATATCATAGACTGGAGGGTAAGAAATTGTTCCCTATTCTTACCTTCTTATGGGGAAGCAGTAATATTTGAATTGAAGAGTAAAAGTCATGACAGATTTTATTTAACAGTCACAGCATCTACATTTAAAAATATGTTGGAATGCATTTGTTGTTTTGGTAATGATAAAATACAGGTCACAGAGAGCAAAGCTTTATAGAAACGCCAAGGAGACAGTCATAGTACTTTTTCAAGTTGTTGGAGTTCTTAGGTTTCTGTTATATCTTTGTTGAAGGTTACAGGGCATCCATTTCTTATGTGTAATGTAATGTAGTCTAACATTAAATCGAGCCGTCTTTTAATTTTAACTTGCCTAACATCTTATTGTAACACTGCCAGGAAAGTAATTTTAAAAATATGACCAAACCAAAAATAGACGTCATTATACAAAGGCTAGTAAATGCTCAAGGAGGTCAAAAGCTCTTTAGAAGCATTAAGTAAAATTTGTAGCTCTCTAGAGAAGTAAATAAATATTATTTTCCTATGGAGCAGTAGTCTTGACCAAGAAGAGAATTGTGTTGTCATGAACCTTAGTTCAAAGTCAAATGGTGAGTCATTATCTAGGATGTACAGGAAATCTAGGATTCTCCTTCATATTCCCTTGAGAAGCTATTGTACAACTAAGACTGGAAATTCTAATTAAAGAAACACCAAGTCAAACAAGCAAACAAAAAAACCCACAAAGAAATAAAAAGACAAATGAAGCTTAGAACTAACTGTAACATTAATTTCATAATAAAGCACTTCGTCAGTCATAGTGATGTTCATCTAGCTTAACCACCTGTACCTACCTCTAGCTTTGATTTTCCTGAGTATAGTTTGATGATGATGGTTACTGCTAAGTACCTCATAGTCTTTCTCCATTTATGACATGATGCATGGGAAACATCTTTAGCTTTGGGAGAGAAACTTGCTCTAGAAATGTGAAATTCATTTGGATGATAAAACAGGTAATGCCACTACTGATGTAAATGAATTGCTCATTACCAGCATGCACAAAGTTATGTTCATGGTAAAGTGAAAACCTGTCTTAATGAGAAAATTTAACAATTTACATACACACTTGTAGGATATGCTCTTCTAGAGCATTTAAAAATGTATATTGTTATATTTCAGGTTGAAAAGGTGTTTTTTTTTCAGGTTCTATGATACATGCATGGGTCATAATCATTCAGCACTATTGCTACTTAGCCATATATGTAATTAATATGTTGCAAAATTCTAGAGTTGGTAAAATAGAACAAGAGAAATATTAACAATAAGTTTTTGTTTAGCAATAAGATATTTCACAAGGCAGGGCGCCTGGGTGGTTCAGTTGGTTGAATGCCCAACCCTTGATCTTGATTCAGGTCATTTTCTCATGGTTCATGAGTTCAAGCCCCATGATGGGCTCTGCATTGATGGCAAGGGGTCTGCTTGATATTGTGTCTCCCTCTCTCTCTTCCTTCCCCACATTTGTGCATTCATGCACATGTTATGTCTCTGTCTCTCTCAAAATAAATAAAATTGAAGATATTTTACAAGGCTGTGATAAATGGTGATCACTTACTAAAGTTCATGAATCAGGTGATTTCATTATTAATATTATTAAACATTGAATCAGTAGATTCCAGTTGGAGACTTCATTCAGGGATTTGTTTTCTTAAAAAGGTATTACTATTGCTCCAACCATTTTAAAAACTAACCATAAAATCCAAAGAGTAAGTTGAAGAAAAGCATCTATATTAGAGTACAATATAGCATATTTCCCTACATAATTAATTTCATGGAATATTGCTGGGCTATCATGTTGCCTTGTCCAGCACTCCTGGTAATATTAGAGAGACAGGATAGCTGCACTTAGTGCAGTGTTATAATAATAAGTTTAATTAAGATAAAACAACAATAATTCGATGGTTTGACTATGAAATTGGCAACACTTCTTCCTCTGTGCTGCCAAAGTTATAATCTCATGAGTGTGTCTGTCAGCTGGTTTAGAAGAGCTGAATGAGGGGAGTTTTCCTTTCAGGCTTCCTCGAGGAAAGTGTAGTTTCCTCTTGTTCAGCCAGTTTTCTTGTTTACTCAACACAATAACTTCTAAGACTCTCAGCACCAGTAAAGTCCATAGTCACCATCTCAACCTCATACCTATGTTGCTTCTGTAAAATCTAGACCCCTCTGACAATGAATGTTTAATGGCTTTTGCCACAGGATGGATAACTTCTCACTTTTGACCAGAAGGCTAAGAGGCCTTCACATGTGCAGATTTGTCACCTGGAGATGAGATTGAAGACAGTAGTAGATGTGTCATCCAACCTCAGCATTTTACTAATTTGCTGATTATTGGTGCACATGAACCTGTTCAGACTATAGTCTAGGGATGGTGGGCACAAACATGACCCTAAAATCTATTTTTGTAAAGACACATGGAATTAATTAGGTCCAGATTTATTCCCTTCTTGAGAATGTCCTCAAAGCAATCACTCACAAATGAATCTTAGCCTCTCTATAGTAACAAATTATCCCCAAATATATATTTCATATTTATTTAAATTTTGGTGGCTGTGACTCTGCTGCATATGTCATTCCAGGACCAAGGATTCAGGAGTAGCCCAAATTTAGGGCATGCTGGTTTTGTGGCAAAAAGAAAAAGAAAAAGAGATGAAGGAAACTCAGAAAGCCTCTTAGAGCTCAGATGCTTCATAAAACCTTGCTACTCAAGGTTTAGTCTGATGAACAGCAATTTCAACAGCACTTGGGGACTTTATTAAAAATACAGTATCTCAGGGCCCCACTACACATACTATATATGAACCTTTATTTTAACAAGATCTTCAAGTAATTCATAGACACATTAAAATTTGAGAAATATTGGTGTGCATCCTACTTCCTCAAGATCACTGACCAAAGCCGTTCACATGGCCAAACGCAACATGAATCAGGGAACCATGTAGGGAGAAACTGCACTGCAAAGGGCAGGGATAAATAACCTTTCAGGAAGACAGTAAAAAAAACTTGAAAAGAAACCCCAGAAAATAATCTATAGTCCCTAAAGCTGCTGCATATACTCAGTGAGACTATATCTTGAGGCAGCCTAATCATTGAACATAACTACTAACCTAATTTTCATCCATTGATTCTATTTTTTTCCTGAAGAAAGCTTCAACTCCTAATTTCATATAACTGTTATTCAACAAGTAAAATGCATTGCATATGCTCTTTACTCACCTGAGTATTATCCAAGTTTAAACAGATCTCCTTTCTTCAGCATTTTCCTTGGGTTGTCCAGCCTACTATTCTGGTATAGTAGCCAATATGAATAGCCAAGCCATTCAAGTGGGGTAAACTAGAATTGAATCTGACTCTTTAGTATCTGCCTAGCATAAAAAAATAATGAGGCGGTTTGGTCTTTCCTTATTAATATATAATATTTCTATAATATGCTTGCATCAGATTTGTGGTGGTTGTGCTATTCTTGTGAGATCCTAGTGTGATTGTGCCAACATCATAGAGCTTTTTCATATCAGCTGCTATCAAACCATTCCTTTTCCATTCTGCATCCAAGCAATTGATTATTTGAAGTTATTATTAGGACTTTATCTTAATTATTTTTTTTAATCTGCTGAATTTTCACCTGAATTTTTTAAAATTCCAGTATAGCTAGCATTCAATATTGTATTAGTTCCAGGTATACAATATAGTGATTCAACAATTCTATGTATTACTCAGTGGTTATCATGATAAGTGCATTCCTTAATCCCCATCACCTATTTTACCCATCTCCCACTCATCTCCCTATAGTTGAGTCTGTTTTTTGTGTCTCCTATTATCTTGATCATTTGTTTTGTTTCTTAAATTCCTCATATGAGTGAAATCATACAGTATTTGCCTTTCTTTGACTGACTTATTTCACTTTAGCATTCTACTCTCTACAGCCATCCATGGTGTTGAAAATGGCAAGATTTCATTATTTTTTATTGCTGAGGAATATCCATTGCGTGCACACACACACACACACACACACACCCCACATCTTCTTTACCCATTCATCTGTTAATGGACACTTGGGTTGAATCCATAATTAGGCTATTGTAAAGAATACTGCAATAGACATAGGAGTGCATATATCTTTTCAAAATATTGTTTTCATATCATTTGGCTAAATACACACTAGTGGATTACTAGATCATATAGCAATTCTATTTTTAAGTTTTTCAGGAACCTCTATACTGTTTTATACAGAGGCTGCATCAGTTGCATTTCTACCAACAGTGCACAAGATTCCTTTTTCTCCACATCTTCAAAAACTCTTGTGTGTTTTTTTTTTTTTTATTTTAGCCATTCATACAGGTGTGAGGTGATATCTCATTGCGGTTTGATTGCATTTCTCTGATGATGAGTGGTGTTGCATGTAGCTGTCTAATTTTCCCAAAACTATTTGTTGAAGAGACTGTCTTAACCCCATTGCATATTCTTGATTCACTTGTCAAAGGTTAGTTTGACCATATAATTGTGGGTTTGTTTCTGCACTGTCTATTCTGTTCCACTGATCTCTGTGTCTACCTCGTGCCGGTACTATACTGTTTTGGTTACTACAGCTCTGTGGTGTATCTGGAAATCTGGGATTATGTTACTTTCAGTTATGTTCTTCTTTTTCAAGATTGTTTGGCTACTCAGGGTCTTTTGTGGTTCCATACAAATTTTAGGATTATTCTAGATCTATGAAAGTTGGTGTTGGTATTTTGATAGAGATTGCATTAAACCTGTAGATTGCTTTTGGTAGTATGGATATTAAAACAACATTCGTTCTTCTGATCCATGGGCATCAGATATCTTTCCATTTGTTTGTGTCATCTCCAACTGTTTTATTAATGTTTAAAGTTTTCAGAGTACAGGTCTTTCACCTCCTTGGTTCAATTTATTCCTAGGTATTTTATTCTTGTTGGTGTAGTTGTCATTGGGATTGTCTTCTTAGTTTCCTTTTCTGCTTACTTCATTATTAGTGTATAGAAATGCAACAAATTGCTGTATATTAATTTTGTATCCTTTGACCTTACTGAATTCATTTATCAGTTCTAGTAGTTTTTGATGGGATCTTTAGTGTTTTCTGTATATAGTATCGTGTCATGTGTAAGTAGTGAAAGTTTTACTTCCTCCTTAGCAATTTGGATGTCTTTTTTTTTTTTTTTTTTCTTCTTGTCTGGCTGCTGTGGCTAGGACTTCTAGTATTATGTTGAATAAAAGTTGTGAGAATGGACATCCTTGTCTTATTCCTGGCCCTAGGGTAAAAACTCAGTTTTTCACCATCAAGGATGATGTTAGGTGATCATTTTTTTTTTTTTTTGAGAAAGAGAGAGAGAAAGAGAGAGACACTGTGAGTGGGGGGAGGGGCTGAAGGAGAGAGTATCTTAAGCAGGCTCCATGCCTAGTGCAGAGCCCAACGTGGGGTTTAGTCTCACGATTGATAACATGACCTGAGTGGAAATTAAGAGTCGGTTGCTTAACCAACTCAGCCACCCAGGTCCCCTCATATATCACCTTTATTAGGATATGTTCCCTGTAAACCTACCTTGTTGAAGGTGTTTATTGTGAATGGGTGTTTACTTTTCCAAGTGCTTTTTCTGCATCAAGTAGACTTGAAAAGCTTTATTTGTGCCCCCAACTGTTGTTTGCTAGTCAGGTCTTTGAAGACTGGAGATCTATGTTCTACATTCCTTCCAAGATTTTCTCATTCCCTCATTATTGAAATGGACCTAAACTGTCTTAGAGCGTTTGACAAGACTTATGGAGCCCTTATCTTAAACCATTGCTACTGATTCTCAGAGGAGATAGATACAATATTATTATCTGGAGGAACCAAGAATTCTTTGCTTTCGCATCAATCTTGAAAGATGAGGCTGAAAAATCAAAATATGGGCTTTATGAGTTTTGTCAAAATCTCTGGGACAGTTTGGGTTCATCCTCATAACATGGATAGAGGCATCTGGGAGAGACTTTTCTTGTACCTCAGGTCACTGTACATATAAAACCAAGTAATTAATGGGAGAGACTGAGAGTTGCAGCTACTTTGGTATAATATGTAATCCTTTATTGATGTGTTGAGATATTGAGGCATCAGTGTCTGAAAATTTCCAAATTAGATGGGAAGACCTATAAGAATAGACTTCAAAAGAACACTTGCAAAATCTAAAAGGCATAAGATTCCATTAAATAAACAGATAGATTAAGATCATACAAAATCACAAATTACTTTTTAGAATATGTAGTGGGTAGGAGGAAGAACATACTAAGATTTTAAATGCTGTTTGTTTCTCCACCTGATCTTTTTAAGAAAATCCTGACCATCTCTGCTAAAAAAAAAAAAAAAAAGTATATCCTCCAATAAGGTTTGCATAACATCTGAATATCTGGACTCTTTGTATTTTTTAGTAGTTTTAAATTAACAGCAATATTGAGCATAAAGTACATTTACCTCTTGTCCCTACACCAGTACATCCTTCCCCACCATCATGATTTAGTTCTTCCTTGCATGAGTGGCAGTAAGAATCCGCAGCTGGTGTCTGAATATTCCCTTAAATATTGTATCCTAATAATATTTCACAAGGTGCATATTTACCTTCCATGGGCCAAATCTCACACTGTTTTTAACTGGTGATTGTTTCTTTTCTTCTGAATTAAATTCCTTTATTCTCTTACCTCTTTATACTGCCTGTGATTCCCTCTATTCCATTGGAATCATTTTCTTCCTTCAAATGGTAGGACCTCTTGTTTTTGTGATGTGCATGATAATTGATGATAGGATTATTATCACTAATGATTGTGCTGGATTATAATAATATCAATTATGCATATTGGTACATACCATTTACAGGTGTTTGCTCTGTGCCAGGTACTATATGAAGCACCTAAGAAATATTATCTCATTTAAATCCTAGCATCAACTCTGAGGCGTAGGTATTATTATATTCATTGACAGATGAGGCAAACGAGGGAGAGAGGCTTTGTCAGTTAGTGATTTTATCAATGGTAAAAGACATACTACACAAGAGAAAAACCTTTTAATGCACTTTCTATGCTGATCAGACAGTGCAATTTGGTCTCCTCACTGTAATATCTTATTTTTGATATGACTATGCTTGCACATGTCATGAGAGGAACATTTATTTCTTTAGCTGACATGTACCTTACAATTACTCTATGAAGAAACTTGTGCTTACTGCCCTGGACCAGATTTCAGACCTATATACAGTGACAATCTCTTTACCATAATTAATCCATATCAAATAGATCTCTGTTGAACAGCTGAAAATCATTTTCTTTCAATTTCAGGGGACAGTATCCATTCAAACAGAAGTTTCAGAGAGTTCACATTTCTTTAAAGGGATAGAAAATACATTTGGTTTAACTGCTCACATAGTACTATATTCTTTGCCCCTTCACAGTTTAATCTCTAAAGCTGCCTACCACAAAAGACTGGTCTCTATTGTATAGTGGTTAGGTGTGTAGGCTCTCGAGGTAGTCTGGCTCACCTAGTACCTGGTTTCATCACTGCCTATGAAACTTGGGCAGATTACTAAACTTTTCTAACTCTCAGTTGCTTCCTCTAGTAAGTGGAAATCATGATTGAGCCTGTCTTGTAAAATTGTGTGGATTAAATAATCTATGTAAAGCATTAAGTGCAAGACCTTACACATGGGGAAGCACTCAATATATATTAGAACGTATCATCATTATTAATAATAATAAAAATATGTCTATACTCCTTTATGTACAGCATAGTCATTAAAAGCATGGGCTCCAGGGGCAGGTCCACATTTGCCAGCTATGTGACATGAGGAAATCTCCTTCACTTACCTGACCCCTAACTTTCTCATCAGTGTAATGGACATACTAAGAATACATACTCCATAAGGTAGTTAAAAATGTTTTGAATTAGATAATATACATTAAGTGCTTGCTTAAAAACTGAATAACTATTGCTATTATTATTCTTTTCATAAAGATTTCCTCCCTAGATGTATCTATTTGTGATGGTTTTCTCCTATAAATATATAAAGGGCATACTATTTATTACAACAGATATCACATGCTGAGTTGCATGGTTTATCTTGTTATAGGAATATACTTCCCTCCATCTAGATTGTAAGTCCCTCCATGAAAGGTATTGTTAACATTGTCATCCACATAAGCTACCCTATTCATATCTCCATTTAAAGTAGATTTGCATATGATTGACTGTGGGATGCACATACTATATGGATGCTTGAGTGAGTCATAAATCATTCATTCAACACAGATATTGAGGCACTGTGTGCCTCATCAACACAGGCACTGTGTGCCTGGCACTATTTTCGGCTCTGGAGTTATCACAACAAATAAAGAGGTTTCATTTCAAGAAAGAGGTTTTGTGTATTTCCTTCTGTGACAATTTGGGGTTGAGAACATGCTGGTGAAAGATGAAAGTGGAAAGATACAGCTGGAAAATTTTTGATGTTGAGATGGTTAGATAGATCATAAGGAGGTCAGGATGTTGATTATGTTACAGGGACGCCTGAGGTATTATTCTTTTGAGTCATGAACTGCTGTACCATGTTCCCTTTAGCAGCTTGGTTTTTGCTTCCCTGTCTCATTACTGCAATTCTGCCCCCGGCCCTGCCTTTCCCCTGTGTCCATCACTCATGCCTATAACACTTATTGGACTTTTCTCTGTGACTCGGATGTTTGCTTAAATTGTGTCTCTTCTTTGATATTTATCTGATATTTTTATGTGGCACATAGAGAACAGTTTATCCATTTAAGGTTGGTAATAATTGATCAGAGGTAATCAATAAAAGAAAGTGGAGGCAAGGGTAATCAAATCTGCATATACTGTTTTTGTTTATGTAATAACCATCTGTGTGGTTTATGAAGATTAATCTGTGCTTAAAGTGCCAAATAAACTGCACAGTACTACATGTAGATCATTTATATTCTCTTGGTGTTGTTTTGTAGGGAATAGGGGTGGAGAGGATAGATTACAAGGTAATGAGATCTTCATCTGAAATGTAAGCCTCTGGTGAGGCAGAGATTTAAAAAAAGCTTTTCTACTTGTTGCAATTGTAAGAAATCCAGTATCAGAGATGCTCTATTTTACTCATGAGATTTTGGGGCAAATGTGGTCCACGACTGTGATTCTGTCTCCCTCTGATTTTATCATATTCTCTCACTCATCCAGCAGCATCTGTTTCCTAAGTTATGTTTCATTCATTTCTTTATATCCCGGTGTACTGAGATATGACATTCAAAGATCTATTTAATACTTCCTGGGGAAGTTAATAGTGCTGAATGACATCTTTTTGGTCACTCTGATACATTTAATGGCAGAAACAGGACAGGATGAACTGCTTTTCTCAGTTCTGACTTAGTCTCTATACATCCTTTTGACCCATCACAAAAGGAATGAATCTTAAAAAGGCTTCTTTCCTAACCCACCTCTACTCCTTCTGAACCTAAATAATATCCCTGAAAGGAAAAATCCAATGCTTTTTTTGTGTGTATATTTCTTGAAGCTAAAACTCTGCCTAATGTATTATCTTGAAATTGTTCCATGAGACTCACAGAAATCTTAGACAAAATCATCAAGCCAGGCAACGTAATTTAATAATGAAAATAAGATAAAAATGAGGTGGAGTGACTGCGTATTAAACATATACTACATTCAAGTCTAGCACTCAGTAAGTTATCAGATATTTTCAGCATAGCCAAGACCACCAGCTCATCGAAAGTCTTTTAAAAATTATGGATTAATGTAAGGTCATGACCTGAGGGTAGGATGGGGTGGGTGCAATCTTGGCAAGTACTGGGAATCTTTCTGTTCTGTAGTTGACTTTGAAGAGTCAAGACTGAAGATAGTCCATCAGATTTGAAAAACCTAGTTGGTTCTTAGATTGAGACTGAGATGCTGACTGAATTGTCTGGTAATAAAAATATCTCTGTGATAACTGATTTTTAAAAGTTTGGTTTGTGTATTTTATGTTATTTTAAGGCAACAATTTAGAACGTTTTTGGTACTAAAAGATATGTTTCAAAAGAAAAATTCTATTTTATTTTGTGTTTTATTTTTTAAAACTTTATTTTTCTCAGAACAGTTTTGGTTCACAGCAGAGTTGAAAGTTATACAGTTATACAGTTGCGGTATTATACTAGTTTCCGGTCTTTGTTCGTTTGTTTTCTTTCTTCAGTTCCACATATGAGTGAAATCATATGGTATTTGTGCTTCTCTGACTTATTTCACTTATCATTATGTCCTCTGGATCCATCCACGTTGTTGCAAATGGCAAGATTTCATTCTTTTTTATGGCTCAGTAATATTTTGTTGTGTACATATGTCACATCTTCCTTATCCATTCATCTATCAAGGGGTGCTTGGCTGCTTCTATAATTTGCCTATTGTAAATAATGCTGCAATAAACATAAGGGGACATATATCTTTTCAAATAAGTATTTTGATTTTATTTGGGTAAATACTCTAGTAGAATTACTGAATCATGTGGTAATTTGATTTTTAAGTATTTGAAGAACTCTACAATGCTTTCCACAGTAGCTGTACCAGTTTGTATTTCCACCAAGAGTATAGAAGGGTTCCTTTTGTTTCCCCCCAGTCCTCATCAATCCTTTTGTTTCTTGTGCTTTTGATTTTAGCCATTCTGACAGGTGTGAGGTGATATCTCATTGTGGTTTTGATTTGTATTTCCCTGATTATGAGTGACGTTGAGCACCTTTCATGTATCTGTCAACCATCTGTGTGTCTTCTCTGGAAAAGTGTCCATTCATGACTTCTGCCCATTCTTCAGTTGGATTATTCATTTTTGAGGTGTTGAGTTTTACATATTCTTTATATATTTAGGATATTAATCCTTCATTGGATATTTCATTTGCAAATATCTTCTCCCATTCTGTAGGTTGTCTTTTAGTTTTGTTGACGGTTTCCTTTGCTGTGCAGAAACTTTTTATTTTGAAGTAGTTCCAATAGTTTATTTTTGCTTTTGTTTCCCTTGTTAAAGGAAACATATCTAGAACAATGTTGTTGCTACATCCAGTGTCGGAGAAGTTACTGTCTGTGCTCTCTTCTAGGATTTTTATGATTTTAGGTCTCACATTTAGGATTTTAATCCATTTGGCGTTTATTTTTGTGTATGGTGTAAGAAAGTGGTCCAGATTCATTCTTTTGCATGTAGCTGTCCAATTTTCCCAAAACTATTTGTTGAAGAGACTGTCTTATCCCCATTGCATATTCTTGATTCACTCATCAAAGGTTAGTTTGACCATATAATTGTGGGTTTGTTTCTGCGCTGTCTATTCTGTTCCACTGATCTCTGTGTCTACCTCATGCCGGTAGTATACTGTTTTGGTTACTACAGCTCTGTGGTGTATCTGGAAATCTGGGATTGTGTTACTTTCAGTTATATTCTTCTTTTTCAGGATTATTTGGCTATTCAGGGTCTTTTGTAGTTCCATACAAATTTTAGGATTATTTGTTCTAGATCTATGAAAGTTGGTGTTGGTATTTTGATAGAGATTGCATTAAACCTGTAGATTGCTTTTGGTAGTATGGATATTATAACAACATTTGTTCTTCTGATCCATGGGCATCAGATATCTTTCCATTTGTGTCATCTCCAACTGTTTTATTAATGTTTTAAAGTTTTCAGAGTACAGGTCTTTCACCTCCTTGGTTCAATTTATTCCTAGGTATTTTATTCTTGTTGGTGTAGTTGTCATTGGGATTGTCTTCTTAGTTTCCCTTTATGCTTACTTCATTATTAGTGTATAGAAATGCAACAAATTGCTGTATATTAGTGTATAGAAATACAACAAATTAATTTTGTATCCTTTGACCTTACTGAATTCATTTATCAGTTCTAGTAGTTTTTGGTGGGGTCTTTATTGTTTTCTGTATATAGTATCATGTCATGTGTAAGTAGTGAAAGTTTTACTTCCTCCTTACCAATTTGGATGCATTTTATTTCTTTTTTCTTGTCTGGCTGCTGTGGCTAGGACTTCTAATAAAAGCTGTGAGATTGGACATCTTTGTCTTGTTTGTGATCTTAGGGGAAAAGTTGTCAGTTTTTCACCACTGAGGATGATGTTAGGTGGGTTTTTCATAGATGGTCTTTATTATGTTGAAGTATGTTCCCTCTAATTCTACTTGTCGAGAGAGTTTTTTTTATCCTGAATAGATGTTTTACTTTGTCAAATGATTTGTCTGCATCTACTGAACTACTCATTGGTTTTTATCCTTTGTCTAGTTAATGTGATGTATCATGTTGTTTGATTTGAAATATTGAACCCCCTTACATCCCTAGAATAAGTCCCACCATTCCATCATGGTGAATGCTTTTTTTTAATGTATTGTTGGATTCAGTTTGCTCATATTTTGTTGAGGAATTTTGCATCTATGTTCATGAGAAATATTGGACTGTAGTTTTCTTTTTTTGTAATGTGTTTGTCTTGTTTTGGTGTCAGGGTATTGCTGGCCTTGTATAATGGATTTGGAAGCTTTCTGTCCTCTTCTATTTTTTGGAATAGTTTGAGAAGAACAGGCATTAACTCTTCTTTATATGTTTGGTAACATTCACCTATGAAACTGTCTGGCCCTGGACTTTTGTGGGGTTTTTTGGGGAATTTTTTGATTACTGATTCAATTCCATTGCTAGTAATTGGTCTGTTTAAATTTCCTATTTCTTTTTGCCTTAGTTTTGGCAGGCTATATGTTTCTAGGAATTTATCCATTTCTTCTTGGTTGCCTAATTTGTTAGCATATAATTTTTTATTATATTTTCTTATTATCCTTTGTATTTCTGTGGTGTCATTGTTATTTCTCCTTTTTCATTTATAATTTTATTTATTTGAATCATTTCTCCTCCTCTCTCTCTCTCTTTTTTAGATGAGTCTGGCCAAAGGTTTATTAACTTTGTTGATATTTTCAAAGAACAAGCTCTGGGTTTCATTGATGTGTTCTATTGGCTTTTTTAGTCTCTATTTTATTTATTTGTGCTCTAATCTTTATTACTTCCTTTCATCTACTGGTTTGTGGTTTTGTTTGTTCTTCTTTTTCTAGTTCATTTTGCTGTAATATTAGGTTGTTTATATGAGATTATTCTTGCTTCTTGGGGTAGATCTGTATTACTGTAAACTTCCCATTTCAAACAGCCTGATGCATCCCAAAGATTTTGGACCATTGTGTTTTCATTTTCATTTTTTTTTCATGTATTTTTTAAATTTCCTCTTTGATTTCTTGGCTTACCCATTTATTGTTTAGTAACATGTTATATACCTCCATGTAATGGTGTTCTTTCCAGATTTTTTCTTGTGATTGATTGGTAGTTTCACACCATTGTGTTTGGAAAAGGTGCATTACGTGATTTCAATCTTTTTGAATTTTTGAGACTTGTTTTGTGGCTGAACATGTGACCTCTTCTGGATAATATTCAATGTTTTTTTTTTTTTTTTTAATTTTTTTTAATGTTTATTTTTTGAGAGAGAGAGAGAGAGTGGGGGAGGGGCAGAGAGAGGGAGACACAGAATCCTCGATGTTTTCAATACATATTGAAAAAGTATGTATTCTACTGTTTTGGGGTAGAATATTCTGAATATATGTTAGATCCATCTGGTCCAACATATCGTTCAAAGCCACTGTTGCCTTATTGATTTTCTGTCTGAATGATCTATCCATTGATGTAAATGGAGTGTTAAAGTCCCCTCCTATATTTGCATTGCTACTGATTTTTCCCTTATGTATGCTAATAATTGCTTAAGTACAAAATTTTAAGTTGAACACTAAGTTACCAACAAAGGGCTACTCTGCCTGAGGTTTGGCCTCTCCTGCTTCTCATGACATACTCCAAGGCATATACAAACAACCTCTGTAGACAACAGTTAGAAAGCCACTATGCTAGAATTTAAATTTCTAACAGGCTACATAGGCCAGTGGTTGAAAGGACAGTCTCTGAAACCAGATGATCTGGGTTTTAATTCTAGCCCTGGGATTTTCAGATCTTGTGAACTTGGGAACATCCTTCAACTTTCCCTGCTTCATTTCCTTTAACTCTAACATGAGTATGAAAATACTAATAACATAAGGTAGTATGAATTAAGTGAGATATTTTAAGGGTTCTTAACTGTTTGTTGCTATGGACCCCATTGGTGCAATTGAAAATAACATTTTTATCCAATAAAAAAAAAAGATATACAGAATTATAGTAGAAACCAGCCAATCATGGGGCGCCTGGGTGGCTCTGTCGGTTGAGCGGAGGACTTCGGCTCAGGTCACGATCTTGCTGTCCGCGAGTTCAAGCCCGGCATCGGGCTCCGTGCTGACAGCTCAGAGCCTGGAGCCTGTTTCAGATTCTGTGTCTCCCTCTCTCTGACCCTCCCCCATTCATGCTCTGTCTCTCTCTGTCTCAAAAATGAATAAACGTTAAAAAAAAATTAAAAAAAAAAACAGCCAATCATTTTGAAATAGTTATCCAATTATTAAAGATCATATGATATAATAATATATGTAATGCTTTACACATTAAAAACAAGATCTGATGATGAGCATAATAACTCACAATTTCAATACAGTGATGAGCATACACCATTATTTCAAGATATCAGTTGTAGGCGTAATGTATGATGAAATTTACACTGTGATTTACACTGAAGGAAATGCTAAATTTCTATTGAAAGAATTGCTAAATTTCAGTTAAAATTTAGTGAAAATAAATATGTAATTCCCATTCAAATTTATGAATTCCTAAATTTTATTGAACTCTGAATTAAGAACCCTTGTATTAGAGGGTTTAGCCACATATCTCATAGATTAGGGTTTAAGGCATATTTGTTGCTACGATTATTACCATCATCATCACCATTGTCATTATTACAGAAAGTAGGAATATATATTTGGAATTATTAGTGTATGAGTTATGTTTGAAGATTCTTAGGAGACACTAAAAATTAAAGTTGAGTATTCTGCTAACAATACGGAATGAAATATGACAGTATCAACTTTTATTAAAACTATCCAAGGATATTTTCTTAAAACCAAAATACCAAAGATTACAAATATCAACAATTAGGTGACCTGCTATATCTAAAGTGTTTTTCACTTATATCTGTTTTTCAGGTTTTTTTTTTTTACTTTTCAGTGATAATTCTATGCTGTTGTACCCATGTCATCACTCATCTCCACATTTTGTCATACTGAATAGAATAATAATTTGGCTTTAAAAACTATCGAAAGTTGTATAAATCTCTTCAGAAGTTTCTTGAAGAGGGAGCAACGGAACAAATCTATGATCAATATCCAGTGAAACTTCCTAAAAACTTTTCTTATCCATCTTATCTCTCAAAGACCCATTTATGGGCATTCCTCCCACCAGTGAGTCCTGTATTCTCTAGTTCACATATCATAAGGGTATAGCTCAATAAGTTGTTACAAACTTAACTTACCAACACCTAGATCAAGAAACAGAAGTCCCCTCTTGCTCTCCTTTGGTATTACCTGCCCCCAACAATAATATTACCTGACTTTTTAAAGTTTAGATTAATTTTGCCTGTTTTTGTTCTTTTAGAAACATACCATACCCTTTAGTATGGATTAATTCAAGCAACATTATGTTTCTGAGTTGCATCCAAACTAATTCATGTAGTTGAAGTGCTAAATTGCTGAATAGAATTCCATTGTGTGAAAATACCACAATTTGTCAATTCTTCTTTATGAGCATTTAGATATTTTCCAGTTTGTAGCCATTAAAAATAGTGCTGTAATGAATATAACAGTTCTTATTCTTAGCTGAACACAGGAATGATTTCTGTTTGACATTCACCCATGAGTGGGATTATTTGGTCTAATCGTATAAGCTAATACACAGGATGGAATTATCAAATCAGGCCCACATGAATTACAGAGATCTTATCCCTTAGCAAACTTTATTAAATAATTTCAATTTGAAGGCAATTGACAATTTCAGAGAGAGCAGAGAGAGGTTTAGGACAACAAGGGTAGTTTCTCAGGACCTGTCTTTGTCCAACATGTGGCTCAAAATAATAGATAAGATCTCTATGTTACATCTGCAAAGTCACTTCACACAGCAGAAGCATTTAAATTGTGAAGCCAGAGAGCTGTGTAGCTTAGGTGAAATTCTCCAGAGGGTCATTTCTTAGATGCCCTGGGTTCTTTTTCTATAGGTAATCCTTAACCAGGACTTCCTGACAAGGGCATTTCAGAGATAAGGTCACTTCTTCCTAGCAAATATCATTAGTCTATTTATCTATAAGTCCATTTATGAAGAAGATTAGACTGGATGACCCAGGAGCCCTTCTCTCAAGGATGTTTTCTTGGTGTAGTGATTGCATGAAAACTCAGTTGTTTTAACTCCTTGCTCTCAGCATAGGCAGCTTTAACAGATACTGCCAGTTTTACAAAGTGGTTGTACTAATCTTCTAACAGTAGTATATGAGCATTATGATTGCTCTACATCCTCACTAACACCTATTTCCCATTGTTTTCCTTTTCTTTTTTTTAATGTTTACTTATTGTTGAGAGAGAGAGACACAGAGCACAAGCAGGGGAGGGGTAGAGAGAGAGGGAGACACAGAAACCGAAGCAGGCTCGTTCTGAGCTCTCAGCGCAGAGCCTGATGTGGGGCTTTAACCTGCCCACTGTGAGATCTTGACCTGAGCTGAAGTGAGGCACTTAACCAACTGAGCCACCCAGGTGCCCCTGTTTTCCTTTTCTTGATTATGATAGGTGTGTAGTGATATCTCTTTGTGGTTTTAACTTACCTTTCTGTGATGATTGATGAAGTTGAACTCATATCTTCATTGGTTTTTTTGGATATCCTCTTTTGTAAAGTATTTGTTCAGCAATTTTTGCCCATTTTGTACTGGATTTGTGTGTTCTTTTCCTATTGATCTATAAAGGTTTTTATATATTAATGATAGTTTTTTTAAACATTCATCACCACGCATAGTTACAGAATTTAATTTTTTCTTGTGATGAGAACTTTTAAGATTTACTCCCTTAGAAACTTTCAAAAATATGGAATGCTTTATGAATTTGTGTGTCATCCTTGCACAGGGGTCATGCTAATCTTCTCTGTATTGTTCTAATTTTAGTGTGTGACCGAAATGAGCATGAGGATAGAATTTTTAAGATATACTATAATGAATATCTTTTCCCACTCCATGTGCTGCCTTTGTATTCTTGTTAGTATTTTTTGATGAATAGAAAGTCTTAATTTTATCGTCTAGTTTTCCATGTCTTTTTAAAATCTAAAGTGGCCTACTGACATTCCAATTTTCTTCATCCATTAGTCCTAATTTGGGAAATAAAGGACCCAGGGAAACCTGAGTGAAGATGATGCCTTAGAAGGGAAGGAAGAGGAGAACCATAAATGATTTTATGCTAATTTGACCATTTCACACAACCACATAATTTTTATTGTCACATCTTATGTTCTGAAGGGTTAGCCCTGTAGCCTTCTGACAGTTTTGGCATTAGAAGATCTGAGAATGTTTGTTTTTTTGTGGTTCAGCAGTATCTATTTGCTACTTTTGCTTCAAAATATATTGCCCAATCTCTACTTTCCACATCAGATAAACAGAAAGTGTGTGTGTGTGTGTGTGTGTGTGTGTGGGTGTGGGTGTGTGTGTGTTCTACCCAGCACTATAACCAAGTACATTCCATATCTGCTTTTGTTCCTTAGATACAAGGAATTTTTTTAGTTTTAGAGAAAAATGGACTTTATGACCAAGCTTCCACTTCAGCTCCTTCTAAATGTTTCACTTCTTTGAACAAAGCAAATACCATATGATTTCATTCATGTGTAATTTAAGAAATAAAACAGATGAACTTATGGGAGGGGAGAAAAGGAGAAGGAAACAAACCATAAGAGACTCTTAACAGTAGAGAACAAACTGAGGGTTGATGGAGGGAAGTGGGTGGGGGATGGGCCAGATGGGTGATGGGTATTAAGGAGGGCATTGAGCATTGGGTGTTGTATGTAAGTAATGAATCAGTGAATTCTGCTCCTCAAACCAATATTACACTGCATTTTAAATAATTAGAATTTAAATAAAATTTGAAAAGAAAAAAATAAGAATAAATATGTAACTATGTATTTGTTACTGTCAGGTTTTTGGATTAGCCATTCTAATAAGTATGTCGTGATATAGTCATTGTTGTTGTATAATTTGTAATTCTCAAATAACAAGTGATGTTAAGTGTATTTGCATGTGCTTATTTGTTATCTGTATATTCTCCATAGTGAGGTGTCCAGATCTCTTGCCCATTTTCTGATTGGGTTTCCTGTATTCTTGTTGTTAAGTGTTGAGTCTTTGTATGTTTTGAATACAAGTCTTTTATCAGATACATATTTTGCCTACATTATCACCCGGTCTAGGGCTTGTCTTCATTCTCTTAGTAGTGTCTTTCTCAGAGCAGACATTTTTAATTTTAATGAAAGGCAACAATTTTCTTTCATGGATATGCTTTTAGATATGCATCTAAAAGTATCTTACCAAGCCTAAGAACACCTAGAATTTCTCCTATGTTTTCTTCTAGATGTTTTAGGATTTTGCACTTTACGTTTAGGTCTATAATCCCTTTTGATATGATTCTTGTGAAAGGTATAAAGACTGTGTCTAAACTGTTCTTTTTTTCAATATGGTATCTAGTTATTCCAGCATTGTTTGTTGAAAAGACTCTCCCTTCTCCATTGAGTTGCCTTTACTTTTCTGTCAAAGATCATTTGACTATATCTGTGTGGGTCTGTTTCTGGGCTATTTTTAAAATAAGTAAAACTGAATATATCGAAAAGTTAAGTAGTCAAATCTTACTTATCCAATGGTTCATTTTACTTATAGATTGTCCGTAGCTCTTTCACATTTTCCTCCAAGTGTCTCTGATTTGGAGCAATGCTCTTACTCAAATAAGACCTACTCAAATGGTTGGGAGTGGGGAAGAAAGAAAAAGAAAAAAAATCCAAGATCCTTTTTCTCTGTTAGAAACATAAGGTGAACAGTGAGGAACGAGGTTGAGATAAAGTGAAGTGTTAGGATTGTGGAAATGAATTATATTCTTTCTCAGGCCCCTATTATCCCTAATTGAGTAGTCTATATAGAAAATAGGAGTGGAAAGAATTTGGTGGATGCTATTAAGGGAAAGACCTTGCAAAGTGTGAGATTCATTCTCTTCACCTTGTGAAATTTTTCACTTCATTCACAGTGGCTAACACAGTTTTCAAAGCCTTTATGTCATATTCATCACCAGAGAAGGCTTGGCCTATTCAATATTTGATAGTCTTAAAGACCTACTTCTGTAATAATTTGCCTTCACTAAAGAAGGGTTATACATTAGTATCTGGGATGTTATATCACAAAATCTTAATTTTTTTCTCCCTGCAGATTAGCAGGTGATATCCTTGGAGTGTCTCTCTGAAGAGCATAGTATAACCTAATTTGGAAGGCAAATAAAATGCCTTTACAAACTTTAATGCTAAATTGGCAATGTATAGTGCTTGACAAAGTATCATTCAGCACATTTTCTAAAAGAACTCTATATGTCAGTTGCCTATTGCTTTTTTCAAATGCCCCCAAATTTAGTGGTTTAAAATCACAATCTTGTATTATCTTTCATTGTTTCTTAAGCCAGGGATTTACTAAGGACTCAACCAGGCAGTTCTCCCTTAGGGTCTCTCCAACAGCTATGGTCATCTCAAAGCATGACTTAAGCTGGAGGATATGCTGTAAGGTGGCTCACTCCAACTGTAAGCTGGCTGGTGATTTAATGGTGGCTATTGGTCTCAGAGACCTCAGCTCCTTCCACTGGTGTCTCTTCAATGGGTAGTTTGAACATCCTAATGGCATAGTGGCTGACTTCACACAGAATGAGCAATCCAAGAACCCAAACACCCAAAGTGGGACTTATAGTCTTTTTTTTTTTATAACCTAGCCTTGAAATTCAGTCACTCACACTACATTTAATTGGTCAACAGTACCATGATTCAGCATGGGACAGTACTAAACAAGGGTATAAATAGTAGGAGGCATGGATCATCAAGGACAGCTTGGAGCCTCACTACTGCTCAAACTTCCATTTAATATATTTTAGAGGTATCTAATAATTTTTATCATTTTAAAATGTGTATATTTTAAATTACTTTTTCCCCCCACAATAGCTCCTTAAGTGTAAACCTGTTCACTATTTTTAATACTTCCAGAATTATTTCATGTTTCTGTAGTTGCAATAATCTAATAATTTAAATTCTTGTTCTTCTCTAATATTCTTAAAAAGTTAAGAGGAAAATATTTCTCTATAATAGCAATGTGAAAATTTAGAGCCATCTACTAAAATCTAGTCCTGTGCCTTTTAAGGAGATAGTCTATATCGGTAGTTTGTGTGCAGTAAGTTTTAAGGTTAGATACAGTTAAGCTATTATGGGTTCCACAAAGTTAAATACGCTTTGTTTTCTAGCTGTATTATTTCACAGCATTAGCCTTCAATAAATTACTTTTTCTGCAGATCTCCAAGAGAGGGAATAATCAACATTTCCCAAAGTTATTGGACCCCTTAACCTGAGGACATTTTGCATTTGCATTTCATGAAGCATAGTTTAGAAAGTATTAAATGTCTTATTTTGTCCACATCTTCTCCCTATTTAAATTTCAGTATTAACAGCAGTGTTTATGTTTGAATTTTTCTCCGTGCCTTTCTGAACTTTATTTCCCCTTGCTACAGCCATCATGTTTGCTTTTTAATGCAACTGTCACCCAACTACATACAAATCTTCAAACAATCTCCCAGTTTTTCTTAGGATAAAAACCAATCTCTTTAATAAGCCATTGCATAGTCTGGCCCCTTCACCTGTGCCCCCTTTCTCTACATCCACACTGGACTTTTCTCGGTGTCTAGTAATTGCTATGCTCTTCCCACACCAACAGATTTTCATTTGCTTTATCTTCTGCCGAGACTCCTCTTACCTTCCCTTTATACCTGATTAATTCCAACTGGTTTTTTTTTGTATCCAAGATCAAATTTTACTTGAAATTTCCCTCACTAATCTTACTCAGTGAAAGCCCCCAATTATAAGCATGTTACTTTGAAGTACCTTGTATTCATTTGTGTTATTATTTGATTACAGTTTGTCTCCCACAATAAATTGTAAGTTACATTCAGGCAAAGACTGATGTCCCAACTGGGGTTCCTCCATCTCCTAGATGCTGTACTGCTAATTAGCGCTAAGACATTAAGGTGCAGTGTTATGTTTTATATATTCATAATTTATGACAAAAATTATTACTATTTGCATCTCTTATTATAAAAAATATTCTCCTCATTTAGTAAAAGCATAGTATTTGTCACTTTCTTTAACAACAAGCAGCCACTTAATGAGAAAGAATGAAATATGGCTTTTTGTAGCAACGTGGATGGAACTGGAGAGTGTTCTGCTAAGTGAAATAAGTCATACAGAGAAAGACAGATACCATATGTTTTCACTCTTATGTGGATCCTGAGAAACTTAACAGAAGACCATGGGGGAGGGGAAGGAAAAAAAAGTTAGGGAGAGAGCCAAACTATAAGAGACTCTTAAAAACTGAGAACAAACTGAGGGTTGATGGGGGGTGGGAGGGAGGGGAGGGGAGGTGATGGGCATTGAAGAGGGCATCTTTTGGGATGAGCACTGGATGTTGTATGGAAACCAATTTGACAATAAATTGCATATTTAAAAAAAAAAAAACAAGCAGCCACTACTATCACAAGGTAAAAATGTAGCGAAAGCTCCTTGGAGCATTAGTAGTTAGACTGAAGCCAATCTTGAGATGAAGAATTCATGCTATTTGCATGCTATCTTCTTCAGTGAAGCCATCAAAGCAATCTTCTTCATTACCCCATTCTCAATACCAATATGTACTCATTCGATTAACTATGTTTAGGAAGCTATAAAACTTACAACATTTAGTAAACTTATAGCATTTAGTAAGAAAGTACAGCAAAAGGAGCTGCCATCCTATCCCACAGGAAACAGTGGATAGTCCCAGAAAAAAGAATATTTGAAATCTGAAGTAGAGCGTTGTGAATGATGATGGTCTGGAAGGTGTAGAAATTGAATACAGTAGCAAACCTATTTCCAAGAAAAGTGCCGCAAAAATCCTGGAAATAATCCAGTGGTTAAGCATTTTTGAGCTGGGTTGGCAGTTTCATTAGTGATTGAATAGAATCTGAAAGGCCTGGAGTGGTGGTGTGGAAGAAATGCAGCAATAGCAGAAAGTAATACCAAGTCAGGACTTCGATGTTACTGTTGGATTTCAGAATTGTTGAACTATAAAACTTGCCATGAGGAAGTGACTCATATGTGTTGCCCACTTTCATTTATATGCTCTTCTGGTGTTTTATTTCAAATAACCACAGTGTCTTACTTAAAGCAGAATCAAACTGTTCTTATAAATAGAGATACCAAGTTCTTGGAATTTATCTACTGTTGTGCCTGTGGTATTGAGCCAGTCATTATGAATCTCTCTGTTTCATACCAGAAGTAAGCACATTTATTTAAAAATTGCACTGGAGAAGGTTCTTAAAATTCTGTCAGATTTTGAAATGGAAATTTTATATATCACTTCTGTAAATGGTGACAATGAGACCATGTATGTATTTATGGAGGACCTATTAAATCTGACATTCTGCTGTATAGTTTACATAAGATATGTCTGTTATATTATTCAAATTATCATATATAATTAATGCTATTGTTTTCAAGGTTAAGTATGCTATTTTGTTGATTTCATATACAAAGACAGCCTGTTTGTTTTTGTTCATTGATGCAAAGTCAATTATGATTTCCAGTACCTTTTCTCCCCACTAGATTCTAGTTATTCATTGCTGTGACATTTAAACTAGATTGGCCTACTCAGCAGCATTTCCTCCCTCTTCTATATGGCCTTCTTATATTACAGAAATAGTCTGGTACAAATTACACTTTGATACTCCCTTGCAGCTGGGGTTCTCTACATCTTTAGGTTCCTCCAAGCAGATACACCCACAGAAAACTTGGAGGCATAAATGAGCAGTATGAGGGGGACAGTACCTTAAAGGCAGAGGGGTTCTTCTGGCCGTATGTTTGAGAAAACAACAAGGCCTGTGTCCTCGAGCAGAACAAATGAGGGGAGTGGATTGGCGATCATATCATGTAGGTCCTTGTAAGTGATTTTAGATACTTTGGTTTTATTTGAATGAGCCTGGAAGCCATTGGAAGATTTTGAACGAGAGACCTGTAAATGTAAATGACTTGCATTTTAAAGAGATTGCTTTAGCTGATAGATTGAAAAGAGGTTGTAATGTGGCAAGGTTGGAAACAGGAAGACCAGTTAGAAGATGATGATGGCTCCAGCTGGGTATTAGCAATGGTGGTGGTAGGTGTTTTCAGATCCTGTATATATTTTGAAGGAGTGTCAAGGGATTTCCTGGATTTTTCTCAGCCCAGATGAAGGATGACTCTTACACTGAAAGAGTAGAGTTGCCAAGTGTATCAAGGAGGAGAGAGCTCACCCCTATAAAATGCCATCCATAGGCAAAGGAGGATGAGGACTGAGAAATAATTGGCAGTGTGGATGTTATATGTGACGTAGACAAGAATAGTTTTGGTGAAGTTGAGCATCAAAGATACATTTACTAGTTTAAGAAAGAATGGGAAGAAGGCAAATGGAGACAGTGTAGACAATACTTTTAAGGAAGTTTGCTCTAGGAAGACAAAGCGATATAGTGCTTCCTGGCAGCAGTAAAAGAAACTTTTTTTTTTAGAGATAGGAGAAATAACCAGGCATTTATATATTAATATACTAGCAGATAAGATGTCTTAATGTAATAGAGACAGAAGAGAATTGCTAGAGAGATGTCCTTGAGTAGTAAAGAAGAGATGGAATCCAGTATTCATGTGGATGGCTTGGTTTTAGATGGATATAGGCATAGTTCATCTCTAGTAATAAGAAAAAAGGCAGAGCATATAGGTTATAGATGCAGGTTGGGATCTGGAAGTGCTCTTCTAATTGTTTCAATTTTACAGTGAGATAGGACCTAAGACCAACAGCTGAAAGTGAGTTTGGAAGAATTATTGGATCAATTAATAGGCAGGTGATGATGATATATGTCTCAGAAGGTTGGTTCAGGCTAAATCAAGTCTCCAGCCAGTGCCTTTGCAAGACTGGATATAGAGTAGGGGGAGGTGAGTAGAGAGAATTGAGTGTGAATTTTGCTAGGAGGATACTAGTAAGAACTAGGCAGGACATCAGAACACCAATCAAGAAAACTAGGGCTCAGGGTAGGTACTGATTGCAACAGTGGATGGGATCTAGAAAATACTCAGAAAAACAAGGCAAACAATGAGGGAGCACTGGATAAAGAAGAGAGGCTCAACTTTGTGTGTATGGGATGCAGAGAACCCACCCCAGGGAGAGCTATATCCTAGAAGAAAAATAAGCCCCCATTCTACTTCTAATATTCTGCTCAAGTACAAGGCAGGCTGAATTGACATGTGGAAATGCTTTGTTGCTAGAGCTTGAGATCACTGGAATAAATAGAAAATTGCAGAATTCAGCTTGTTTTTAGTCCATCTACATAATGCCAAATGGTGGATTCCTATCAATTATGTTAATGTTTTGTCCACACAAGCATGTAAATTAAAGCAAATAGTTGAATATTGGGCTTGTTCCAGCATGGTTCTGATATCAAAAGAAGACAGTAATTTCTAAGTGAAGCAGATAGTAATTCAAACAATTCAAATGTTTATGTATGCTGTAACATATTATTCTGTAGGAATATACTGTTAGATGAGAAAGCTCTTGATAGAGAAGCAGAATATCCAAGATCACAAAGTGGTAAGTGATAGATTCGGAACTCAATTCTGATTTTTGATTAAATGAACATTTACTGACTTGCTATGTGCCAGACACCCTGCAGGGCAACTTGTTTGGTCTCATTTCCAGTCCAATGCCTTTTCTAAACAAACAAACAAACAAACAAACAAACAAAAAGCAAAATTAAAAAGAAGGTTCAAGAAAGCTTCCATCACCAAAAGAACTATTTTTTTCTTCATGCCAGTTAATGTGAAATAATGCTCACACCTTATATTCATCAATAGATTCCTATTATTTTCACTAATAAGTGATTTCAACTTAAATCTGTAAACATTTTCATAAGAGTAGCTATCACTTTTTCTCATGCAGAATTCTAATGCCCATGTTGTAACTTTTTTTGCTTAAAATATCATCTTCTTAAGCAGTCTGCTATAAAATGAAGACTGTTTTCAATTTGTCAAAGAGGAAAAATGTTGGTGGTGTTGGTATCAGGGCAGTTAATATCAGTGAATTCATGCCCTGCCGTTTCTCCAATGAACACTCAGTTTTTGACTTCAGACTAGTGTGCTAACTAAGAGATGGTAAGAAGATTGCTCCCACTTTGCACCTGAATTCATCTTGTAGGCAGGTGTTTATAGCTACTTTAAATGAGTGTTCAGATAATATGGTGCATTTTGTCATCACTATGCCACAGCAAGTAATCAGACTTAAGAAAGAGATGTGTGCTTGAGGAAATCTGTCAATAAGTTGACAAAGTTGATCTTTATAAAGAGCTAATGGCTTGACTATTTAAATGCTTGCTTGGGAGAAGCATTATGAAGACAAAACTTCTAACAATGCCTGTGGTAGTGCAAGCTAAAGCTCCAATTATTTACTATACTAGTATTTTAAGATCAATATTCCTTTAATTTATACAGTTTAGAAGCAAGATGGGACTTTATGTAGCAGTATTTCACTCTACCATCTGGGGAAGGTTGTTTTTTAAGAATATATATGACTACTTGAAAATTCCATCATGATGTGTGAAACTTGGCATGGGTGATAATAAAATATATATATATTAAAGGTCTTTCTTTAGGAAACATGGGACTAGAAATTGCTATACTTGTTCTAAGTGTATTGATCAAGATCTCTGATTATCCTTTGCCGAACCTTGTTGCTTTTCTGAAACCTAAATGGCTTCTTAATAGACCAGTGCAAGTATGAATTGGCATAGTTACTTTAATAAAGCGCTAACATATTAGAGAAGATTCCAAAGAAATTTTCAGAGACTTTTATTTAAAAGCTGATTTGTGGTTAAAAATCCTAAACAAACTAGAATTGAGTGATCACTCAGTTCCATTGCTAAAGAAGATAATTTTCATTATTTAAAAAAAACACTTTTGGTGAGGCTGCCCTCACTGCTTCTACCTTCTACCTTCTATCTTTAAATTTTGCATATGATTTTACCTTAGCTTCATTCATTTTTTGAATGAACAGTACTTTCATATGTTTCAAAAATTAAAATGAATCAGAAGGTGTAAATTGAGACGTTTTGGTCCTTCTGTTTCCTTCCATCCCCAATAAAGGATATTTTCTTGATAATATTTGTAGGCCATCTCTAACCTATCTGGGGATTCAGCCCTTCTCCTCAAAGGAAGAGCCATTACAAGTCAGTGTTAAGTGTACTTGCTAGTTTTTTCATTGAATAATCACCATAGTACACAGGCAAATTATAGAAAGTGTCAATGTTTCTCTTTTCCTCTTTGGTTTGCGTAGAGTCACAAATATATCCTCTCTAACAGTGGAGAAGTCCATCTCTCTGGATTTGTAAATATAACAAAATCAATGTGTACATGGGATGATTTAGTAGTTCAAAGGGAAAAGACAAATCAGACAAAATGGTCCCTATGGAACTGACTTATTCAAGAAAAATGATAATTAAGAAAAATCAAATGTGTCCACTCAACAAGATTCAAGGTGATCTTGCATTTATGTAAATAGAATTGGAAACTAGGAAAGCTTTATTTCTGGTAACTCATGATTACTGAATTTGAAAAAAACAATTGAGTCATTGGACTACATTAGATACCACAGAAAACTAGGGCAGGATCCAGTTTCTTGAGTTGTTTTTCTATCAGATAACACAAGGGGAAGAAAGTAAATGAATAGGATATAAACAGCATGGACAATAGATTTAGAAAATCATATTTGGCAAAGCAAAAGTAATATGAAAACAGAGAGGGAGAAAAATCATAAAAGATTCTTAAATACAGAAAACTGAGGGTTGCTGGCTGGGTGTTGGGTGGGGATTGGCTAAATGGGCAAGGAGCATTAAGGAGGACACTTTGTTGGGATAAGCACTGGGTGGTATGTGTAGGTGATGAATCACTAAATTCTAATCCTGAAATTATTATTAAAAAATGAATAAACATTAAAAAAAGAAATGTTTAAAAATGTTTCCCAAATGTGCTTGAATGTAACAGCTTTCTGAACACTTCTGTAAAATTTCTGCTTCCTGTGCCCCCTCCTCAAAGATGCTAGTCCAGTATGTTGGGATTTGTACTTTGGTATATCTATTTTTCAAAATAAAAACACTAAGTGATTTTAACAATATGGGTATTTTGGGAAACACTGCCACAAATGAAAAAATAAAAAACTAACTTCAAAAGAAAATTTAAAAACAAATACACACTTATTATTTCTGAAAGTTTAAAAAAGACTTATCTTTATAATAAATAGGTCCATAAAATACCAAGCAAAATTAATAAAAATTAATATATTCTACTGTAAATTAAATTTCAAAAATAAAGGGGAACTCCTTAAATATCCAATCAGAGGGGCACCTGGGTGGCTCAGTTGGTTGAGTGTTGGACTTTGGCTCAGGTCATGATCTCATGATTCGTGAGTTTGAGCCCTGCATTGGGCTCTGTGCTGACACCTCGCCACTTGGAGCCTACTTTGGATTCTGTGTCTCCCTCTCTCTCTGCCCCTAACCCGCTGACTCTCTCTCTCTCTCTCTCTGTCTCTCTCTCTCTCTCAAAAATAAACATTAAAAAATTTTAAAAATTAAATAAATGTCCATCAGAAAACCTTATAAAAGTCAAAAATCAGTTGTCCTACTTCTGCAAAACTAAATACCAGAAGATGAGGAAGAAATGTCAACACAGTTACGGTAGGAAGACTATATTCCCTGGAAAGCTGTTGTTCGTTGGAGGGATAAGAAAGACATTTGCAGATGAGCAGGTCAAAGCATTTTATCTGCTTACCTCTCCAGAAATTATTTTTAATTTTTTTAACGCTTATTTATTTATAACACTTATCTCTGTCGACGGAGAGACAGAGAGAGACAGTGCATGAGCAGGGGAGGGGTAGAGAGAGGGGGAGACACAGAATCTGAAGCAGGATCCAGGCTCTGAGCTGTCAGCACAGAGCCCATCACAGGGCTCAAACTCATGAACCACGGGATCATGACCTGAGCCAAAGTCGGATGCTTAACCGACTGAGGCACCCTGGTGCCCTGTCTCTCCTGAAATTATTACACAAAGAAGAATTTTTATTAAAAATTAGAGGAAATCTCATAAAGGAGACACAAGAGGGAACCCTAAAATATGTGTATGAAATCAAATCCTTGGCTGATTCTTGGACTGCACGTGTGTGGAACAAGACTACCCATCTCAGGCCCTACCACCACTTGGCCCTATCTTTCCCTACCTGCTCCAGAGAAAAGCTGCATAGAGATTTTTAGCAGCTACCTGGATGCTGGGAAGATAGAGTTTGCAGTTTGATTCCTACTGATTTAATGGTGTTTGGAAAAGACCTCAGACTGTCCATGGAACCTGGAGGGTCATAGCTTAAGAGTAAGAACCATGTCTCAAGTGTAAGGGCAAAGTGAAATGCACCTGCTTTCACAAAGCCTGAAACCACACCTCCACACCCTCAAAATGATCCTCCACTAATTTAATTGTTTGTTGGAATAAAACTCAATACTCTTCAAAGGAAAATAACAGAGTTTTGTACTGGAATCCAAGTGGGGGAAGAATAGATCAAAAGAATGGAATAGCTTCTTTAAACAAAGCCAAACAAACATACTGTAGTAAGTTGTACTATATGCAGTTGCATTCAATGGCACAGGAGGTAGCTGTGACTTAAAAAGCGGTGGCTTAAAAAGCCACTCAAGATAGCAGTGGCTAAAAAGTTCTACAGTGTATCATTTGCAATGTTTAGTATACAATAGAATAAATCTATGCATATGAAGAAACAGAATAATTCATAGTCAAGAGAAAAATACAATTAATAGAGACAGAACAGATCATTTATTTTTTAGTTTTTGGGTTTTTTTTTTTTACATTTATTTGTTTTTGAGAGACAGACAGAGTGTGAGCAGGGGAGGGGCAGAAAGAGAGGGAGACACAGAATCTGAAGCAGGCTCCAGGCTCTGAGCTGTCAGCACAGAGCCTGATGCGGGGCTCAAACCCACAGACTGTGAGATCATGACCTGAGCCGAAGTCAGGTGCTTAACTGACTAAGCCACCCAGGTGACCCCAGAAGAGATCATTTAGATGATGAAATTAGCTGACACTGATTTTAACATAACTATGGTTGAGTGCCTGGGTGGCTCAGTGGGTTAAACGTCTGACTCTTGATCTTGGCTCAGGTCATGCTCTCATGGTTTGTGAGATCAAGCTCTATGTTGGGCTCTGCACTGAGCATGGAGACTGCTTGGGATTCTCTCTCTCCCTCTTTCAAAATAAATAAATAAACCTAAAAATAAATTAAAATAGCTATGGCTAATATCTTAAGGAATCTACAGGAAAAGATGGAAATAGTAGGAAGAAAATAAAAAATTTTCAAGGTGCCTGTGTGGCTCAGTCTTTAAGCACCTCACTTTGGCTCAGGTCATGATCTCATGGTTTGTGAGTTCAAGCCCCGCTTCTGATGAGCCCCCCCTTCAGGTGAGCCCTATTTTTTTCTCTCTCTCTCTTTCTCTGTCTCCCTCTTCGTCTCTCTAACTCTCACTCACTTGTGCCCTCTTTCTCTCTCAAAAAAGAAAAATAGAGAAAGTCTAAAAAATTTGTGACAATCCTAGACCTAAAAAATATCTGAAACAACTTAACTGTATGTTATTAATAAACAGTATAGGAACAACTGTTTGAGAAGGGAAAAAAATTAGACTTCCCCTGACACTTTGCAGGCAATATGATTTATGTGTAAAAAATATGTAATTTTTATATCAAAATACTAAAGTATTTAAAGTGAAGCCATATTTTTAAATATAAGTAATATTTCCATTATTTTTCATTTCATAAAAGTTTTCTTTTTTTGAAGTTTTTATTTTAATCCCAGTTAGTTAACATAGCATTACATTAGTTTCAGGTGTACAATATAGTGATTCAACAGTTCCGTACCTCACCTGCTGCTCATCACAAGTGCACTCCTTAATCCCTCTCACCTATTTCACCCATCCCCCACTCTTCCCTCTGGTTACCATCAGTTCTCTATAATTAAGATTCTGTTTCTTGGTTCCTCTCCTTCTCCCTCTCTCTCCTTTCCCTATTTTGCTCATTTGTTTTTTTCTTAAATTACACAAATGAGTGAAATCATGTTATTTGTCTTTCTCTGACTTATTTCACTTAGCATTATAACTCTTTAGCTCTGACCATGTTGCAAATGACAAGATTTCAGTCTTTTTTTTTTATAGCTGAATACTATTCCATTGCACATACACACACACACACACACACACACACACACACACACACATACCACATCAACTTTATCCACTCAGCAGTCTATGGACACTAGATACTTGGGCTGCTTCCATAATTTGGTTCTTGTAAATAATGTTGCTATAAACATAGTGATGCATGTATCCCTTTGAGTTAGTGTTTTTATATTCTTTGGGTAAATACCCAGTGATACAATTTTTGGATTGTGGGGTAGTTCTTTTTTTGAAACTATTTTCATCTTTTTGAAAATCCTCCATACTGTTTTCCACATTGACTGCACCAGTTTGCATTCCCACTAAGAGTGCATGAGGGTTCCTTTTCCTCCACATCTCCCAATACCGGTTGTGTCTTGTGTTTTTTATTTTAGCCATTCTTATAGGTGTGAGGTGATATCTCATTGTGGTTTTGATTCACATTTCCCTAATGATAAATTATGTTGAGCATCTTTTCGTATATCTGTTGGCCATCTGTATATCTTCTTTGGGAAATTGTCCATGTCTTCTGCCATTTTAAAATGTATTATTCATTTTTGGGTATTGAGTTTTATAAGTTCTTTATATATTTTGGATACTAATTCTTTATCACATATATCATTTGCAAATATCTTCTTCCATTTCATAGAGTGTCTTTTAGTTTTGTTGATTATTTCCTTTGCTGGGCAGAAGCTTTTTACTTTGATATAGTACCAATAGTTTACATATTTTTCTCTTTTTAAAATATAGTTTGTACATTGGTGCCATATTGAGGATGGCCTCCACCTCAAGATAGTTTTATTGTAAAATGAATATCCCCCAAATTAAAATACAAACAAGAAAGGATCTTTAACATATGTGTTACCATTTTTAATCTAAATTTACCAATTAATAGAATCAAAGTTCTAATAGAAAACTTGGCAAAAGTAAAAAAAGAAAAACCCTTGTAAATGATGAAATACATATGGTGAAGAAATGTAGAAAATATTCAGTCTCAGAAGGAGGAAGAGATGCAACTGAAAACAAAGGAGATGACATTTTTTGCTTATCAGAATGGCAAGTTTATATAGTTTACAAAATAGGTTGACAGCAATGTGGGCAACTGGGCAAATATACTCTGTGGCTAGGATGCGAGCTAATACAACTTTTCTAGAAGGCATTTTGTGACATTATGTATAAAAATCACTAAATATGGTATTCTCTTTGACTTAACATTTCCATTGTAAAAATTTATCCAAAGGAAACAAGTATGTGAAGACAGATATTCAATAATACACATATATGTATATTTATAATGCAAAAAGAAGCAATCTAATTGCCAAAATAAAGACATCCATCAAGTTATACTTATTTAATGAGTAAAGCCATTAACAATTACATTCTAGATATATATTTCTTGCTAAGATATCTGCAATATGTTAAGTGAAGGAAAGCAGGTTTGAAATGCATAGTGGTTATTATGCTTTTGCTAAAAAATGGCATTACACGTATTCATATGCCTATGTGTTTGAACAGAAACAAATCTCAGATAATATGCATCAAAATAGTAAACAGTTATAAATGGGTGATGGAATTATAAATGATATTTTTAAGTTGTTTATCTTGGGTTCCCTAATCAAAATGATGCAAGTTAAAGTTAGTTTCTGTAGATTTTATATACTGTTCCTATGTTCTGGGTATATTCCCTGTCATAAGCATGCTAAATAAATAAATACCCTTTAGCAAAATACCAATGTAACAATTAGCCCCACAGTTGAGTTGCACTTTGGGCTAAATAGGTTTCTGTGTGCTGGCATGTCCACCATGTATAATGTTGACAGTAGGAGCAAATGTATCTGAGAGTCCAAATAACATCCTTTGGAATAAAAAGTATCGTAGGATAGGAACTTCATGTTCTGTTCTTGTCACTCTGTCCCTTTGGCAATCACTTGCTCTTTGGGGCCATTATGAGTCTGAATAAACAAGAGACAATCTGTGTTCATACTTTGGCAAGTTTAATTTAGACAATCTGCAAATTTGAGAAAAATATTCCACCAGCTCCCTGTGAGCTCTTTTTACCCTCAAGTTGGCTAAAGCTCTTCTAGTCTTTCCACAGCCATGATTGGACTCAAACATGCGTACATAGACCTCTCAGTGCAATTTAGCATCGGCATCCAATGCAACTCAGTCAATTGTATGCCCTGGAGAGCTCCTTTTAGAATCGCATCTTTGGTTTCCTGGGTGATGTAGACATCTGCACTCATGTGAGAACAATACACAACTTTGTTACCAGAAGTGTAAGCTACTTGAGTTGTGTACAGGAAGGAAGAAAATCAGAACCTGCGCAGCATTTAGATTAAGCTTCTGGGGAAAAATGTGGAGAATTAAACTGGGAATATGCTCTAGGAGACTAAAATATTAAAGTTGAGTTGTTATAGTGTAATCAAAGCCCAGTGAATGAGTAAACTTCTTTCCTCTCTCCCAGGTTTGGAAATAAACCTCTAGAAGGAAACCACAGTCCCCTTTTAGCAATTTGTATTAAATTTTTTGTTGTTGCTGTTGTTACAGGTAGTCTTTGCACAGTAGTGTAGGAACACTGAATGGTTGTGTAAGCTGAAACCATGCATTGTGATCTTACTAATAAATGAAAACATTTATGATCTGTGACCACTAGAAATTGTTGCCAAACCATTAAAAAGCTCTTTTATTGTTTTAAGTATATAGGAAAATGCCTTTAAATATTAAAACTCCTATTTAATGGTGCTATTTAAAATATTAGAAACATTAATAATTAAAGTGTTTCATTTATTTGTAAAAAAATTATCAAGGGTAGTTTAAGCAGTGATTGCCTTCTTGTTGTCATATAAATTCTAATACGAATTGAGCATCCTCTCATGTGTTGGCCAGTTGTCATACTCCTTTCTGAGTTTGGATCAGCTTTCAATATTTTATCCTTTGCTCTTTGAATGTTGTGAAATACCTCCAAGAATTCCTTTAGAAGGAAGTTTTCGCCAGAGTCACTTCCTCTGGCACACGATTGTCCTTTTTCTCACAACTACTTTCCTCATGTATGTCAACAGCTTCCACTTCACCTTCCCTGTGTCCTCTGGCTACTTTGAAGCCTCACCAATGGTGATAAGTGTCAACCTCCCCACAGTCAACCAAGACTCCATTTGAGTTCCATTCAAATCTCTTTCCCGGTGTTACTTTGTTTTCTTTGCTGCACTTTCCTTTATATGGGCCATTTACCTCTTTGATTATCCACTTTTGTAATAAGTCACATAGATTTAAAACTGGGAAACAAGGGGGATAAACAAGCACGTGTTTTTTTATGAGTGAACTGCATGGGGATATCACTGACAGACTTTGAAAGAAGTGATGTGATTGGCCACTGATCATGAAGCACATCTGTTATTTACCTTTGTTTGTGCTCACAGTTGTTATAACATGGTAACTGAAATTTCAACAGCACAGTTAAATATTTATTTAGATAATAAAGGCATTATTTAACTGAGCTGTGCTAACTAGAATTCTTGCAAAGTGAGAATGGTTGGTACTAGATTAGAATTATGTCCTCAAAATGTAGATAAGAGGAGACAAAGTTCTGTGGGGGAAACCAGAGCTTCTCAACTTTTGGCATCAAAACTCATCCAAACTACTTTATGTGTAAATGTGGGTGAAACAACAAATCATTTTTTATGGTACTACAATCCAAAAGACACAGTTGTATTAATAGAGACGATACATACAGCTGATGTGGACCAAAACTGACATTCAAAGTGAGTCTCTTGGCACAATTGTAGGGTTAGAAAAGAATTGTTTGTCTCTGGGTATCAGAGGAAGATAAGGAAAGTTGGAAAAGTTGGTGGAGTGGTTCTGAACATCATAAGAAAAGTAGACACACTCCAATTTCAACAAGGCAAAAATATTCCACAAGGGCCCCTCATTATTTAAGCCAATTACATTAAAATTTTCCCATGGTTTTATTTCCTTTGTGGCACAGTGAGTTCTTTTCCAGGGGTCTAAATATCCAGAAAAATAGAACATATTTTAAAAAAAGAAATGAATAGCATAATCTCTGGATGACTAACATAAAATTTGAAAGAAAAAAAGTTTCTAATAAGGCAAAGATTGTGTAGTGAACATGAAGACTTTTAAAAAGTGGGTTATGCTCATTAAATCAGTTAACAAAAACATTTTTTTATATTTTAGAATATGTAAGAATTTGTCAAAACAGCTTTTAGAAAAATAATAACATGATCAAGAATATTAAAATAGTGTCAATGGATCAGATCCTTGTTTTAACACATATTTGTGAATCTCCAGGACTAGAGATTATGAAAGGCAAGAATTCTGTGCAGCACAGAATTGCTAATGGCAGCTTATGAAAGATAGGGAAGCATGTAAACTTCCATATGAGGAGAGATGATCATAGAAAAATGTGTACATATAAGAGCAATAAGTAAAGTGATTATGAGAACAGTTAGGTAGGAATAAATTTGATTTAATCTTCAGTTTTTATTCTTTCCCAATGGTATTGCATTAGTAAATAAGCAGAATGTGGCTCTGCTTCTGAGGTTTGCTAGAATAATTGATAGAGTATCTTGTGAATTGGATTTATTTCCCAAACTGGGTTTAGCAGGCTTGAAGAAGAGCAGTTGGGAATATTGCAATCTGGCTGACAAATCAAACCCTGATGATAAATGTGAGTAGGTCCAGTTGGAGGTAGGAAGAAGCTGGTGGGGTGCCTCAGCAGTCACTATTAGATATGATCATAATTAGCATTTTTATTAGGGAATCTGAATAAGGAGTAAATATCAAGTTAATGAAACAGCTGAAAAATGAACTGGGAGCATTACTTTATAGCAATGGGTAATGTAATAAAATATAGGTAGGTGAAAACTGAAAAACTGTAAGAAAGAAAAGAAAAACAAAACAGAAATTTTGTTCAGTAAGATGATGAATCATTTCCACAAGGATTTTAATCTGAAATTCAATTATAAAGTACTCTAAAATTGCAAAATAATAATAACCAAAGTTCCCTGCATAGACATAAACCTGGACTTTATAAGCTGTGATCAGGATTTTGTCATCCCCAGTAAATTATTTTCCATGCCTACACCCATATCTCATCTGTGGCAAGAGAACGCTGGAATGAAATGCCTGGGATTGGAGCCTCTGTGGCCAGAATATCATGCTTATTGTCACACAGACATGCAAATAGGCTTTGACAACAAAGCCCATAAATATTTCCATTGCTTATGAAGTAACATTGGACTCCCTTTTTTTAATCAGATGTAGTACATAAGCATAGATGTCCTAAGTGCAAATGGAGATTATGATTTAAGAATACTCTCTCAGGTTAAGCCCCAAAAAAGTGTTCTGATTAGGAGGAGCAAGGGTGCTACATAGCTAAAACAGAAAAATTCCAAAGGAATAGGCCCTTGCTTCTTTTCTCCTCCTCCTTTGTCCCTCTGTTGTGTTTTTCCCTCACACATCTGGATATCCAAAGAACATATGTGGTACTGGCCATTTTTAATCTCCAAACTCTCTTTTGCACTAAATTTTTTTTGTTTTCTGATTAAATAAGTAAGCAGTGTTTCCTAGGCTTTTGATGGCAAAGCAAGGATCAGCTGGTGGTAGCTATAATTTAACACCAAAGCTCAAATACAAACATTTTTCTATTATTTAACATTGATACAATTGCTCCTATGTGCATTTGAAGACTGAACGGACAGGTAACTTTTTAAATTGAACAGCAAAGCTAATATAGCCAATGAAAACCAAGTCAGAACCACAAATTCACTTGAAAAGGCTTCCCTAGGTTACTCTTTAACCTCCCCCCCTCCTCCAGGAAAAAGAATAGCATTATTGGCAAAGAATAGAAGTTAAGGGTAAATATTTTTCTGGTCTTGATGGGATTAACTTTTCTTCAAATTTTATTTTGTACTCAAGTCAATCAAAATTGCAGTTATAAGAGCAATTATGTCTACTTTGCCTTAACAGCCAAGATACTCAAATCTACCCAAATCTAGTCTGTTCTGGTGTAAGACTTGTTCCGTTTTTTACCTCAGAATGTAAGTCTCCTCAGCAACCTGGGAAATTCTTTGGTTGTCTCATTATTGCCTCTAAACAAAGGGTGCCCTTTCCATTTTGGAAGTCAATATAAAGAAAAAGTGAATCTTTTTTCTTTACAACTCTACTGGAATTAAAAAACAAAACTCCAAAAGTAACCAATCAAAACAACCAAGACCACCACCAGCAAAAACAGTAACAAGACTTCAGAAATTTTAAATAAAGGACACTTTCAAGTCAAGGCAGAAAATTTAATAGAAAGCACAAAGCAATTTCTCACTTATTCTTTTTAAAATTATTTTTTATTTTTTAAAAATTTTATTGAAGTATAGTTGACCTAAAATAGTGTATTTGTTTCAGATGTACAACATAGTGATTAGACAATGCTTTCCATTGTGCAATGCTCACCACAATAAATGTAATTAACATATGTCACCATATGATGATAATATGGTACTATTGGCTATATTTTTCATCTCTATGACTTATTTATTTTATAACTGAAAGTTTATACTTATTCCCCTTTACCTATTTCATCCATCTCCTGACCCCTCCCTTCTGACAGCCACCAGTTTGCTCTCTGGATATATGAGTCTGTTTCTGGTTTTGTTTGTCCATTTGTTATTGTTGTTGGTGGTGGCTTGTTTGCTATTGCTGTTGTTATTTTAGATTCCACATATATGTGAAATCATATGGTATTTGTTTTTCACTGTCTAACTTATTTCACTTAGAATAAAGCCTCCAGGTCCCTCCATGTTGCTGCAAATGGCAAGATCTCATTCTCTTTATGGCTAAGTAAATATCCCTTTGTCTGTTATACACCACATCGTCCTTATCCCTCCATCTATTGATAGGCACTTAGGTTGCTTCCATACCTTGGCTATTGTAAATGATGCTGTAGTGAACATAGGGGTGCACATATCTTTTCAAATTAGCGTTTTTGCTTTTCTAAATACCCAGTAGTGGAAATCTTGGAGGGTATTTCCATTTTTAACTTTTTGAGGAAACTCCATACTATTTTCCATAGTGGCTGCACAATTTACATTCCCAGTAATGGTGTGCAAGGGTTCTATTTTCTTCGCATCCTCACCAACACTTGTTATTTCTTTTCTTTTTGATATTAGCCACGCTGTCAGGTATGAGAGGATGTCTCATTGTGGTTTTGACTTGCATTTCCCTGATGATGAGTGATGTTGAACACATTTTCATTTGTCTATTGGCCATCTGTATGACTTTGCAAAAATGTCTACCCAGGTTCTCTGCCCATTTTTTTAACGGATTTTTTGGGTTATTTTGGTGTTGAGTTGTATCAGGTCTTTATATATTTTGGATATTAACCCCTTATTAGATAGATCATTTACAAATATTTTTACCCATTCAGTAGGTTGCCTTTTTGTTTTGTTGCTTGTTTCCTTTGCTGTGCATAAGCTTTTTATTTTGGCATACTCCCAATTGTTTCTTTTTGTTATTGTTTCCCTTGTCTGAGGAGACTGATCCCTTAAAATCCTGCTAAATGCAGTGTCCAAGAGTTCCTGCTCAGGTCTTGTCCTAGGACTTTTATGGTTTCAGACCTCCTATCTTTAATCTATTTTGAGTTTATTTTGTGTATGGTGTGAGAAAGTGGTTGAGTTTCACTCTCTTGTATGTGGCTATCCAGTTTTCCCAGCACCATTTATTAAAGAGATTGTCTTTCCCTCATTTGTATATTCTTGCCTCCTTTGTCATAGATTAATTGACCACGGGTTTATTTCTGGTCTTTCCATCTTATTCTATTGATCTATGTGGCTATTTTTGTATCAGGACTATACTGTATTGATTACTATAGCTTTGTAGTATACCTTGAAATACAATATCTCATTTATTCTTATAACCTCATGAGAGTACAGTATCATTGTTCCTACTTTGCAAATGGAGAATGGGAAGCACAGAGAAATTCAGAACTTGCCTAGAGACACACAGCCTGAGAAGAAGGTTTTGAAGAACCTACACTCAACCAGCTGTGCCCTACCCAGCTAGCTCCCTTTATGTCCCATTTTTGGTAACTCCATGCTCAAGAATTTAAACGTATCTCACTCATTTTGTAAATGAAGTTCAACAGTACATGTGGCCCAATGACAATTCAAGGTGGGACTCTTCAATGCTGGGTAAAGCAAGTTTATTTTGTTTTCAATTTTCTAGTTGCAATTGGATATCTTATAGCACTAACTGAGTACCTATGTTGTGCTGCCTAGTCCTTGGAGAGTAGGCAAATGGATAGGGATCTCTTTAGTGGACAGATTTATGTTAAAATATATTTGATGGAAAGGTTTTCTGCATTCTTTCTGCTGAAGAGAAGAGGCTGATTATAGACCTTAATTACATCTGTAAAATCTCTTTCGAATATAATTTAACATCATCAGGGGTATGATATCCCATTCTATTAATAGTCGTGCTCATGCTCATGGTAGAGGGGTGTATTATACAAAGTACGTACAACAAGAATCAGGAATTTTGGAAGCCAGCTTAGAATTCTGCCCATCACCGAGTAAGAGAAGCTTCTGTGAAATTTTTGTTGCCTCACATACAATGAAGAAAAATTCAAGGGGCGCCTGGCTGGCTCAGTCGGTTGAGCGTCCCACTTCGGCTCAGGTCAGGATCTCACGGTTTGTGGCTTCCAGCCCCGCCTTGGGCTCTGTGCTGACAGCTCAGAGCCTGGAGCCTGCTTCAGATTCTGTGTCCCCCTCTCTCTATGCCCCTCCCCGCTCATGCTCTGTCTCTCAAAAGTGAAAAAAGATTTAAAAAATTAAAAAAAAAAATTCAATAAAAACAAACACACAAAAAACCCAACCCTGATTATCTGTATACCAACAATTTTGAATTTTACCCAAACCCCGGGATTATGGAAAGTAACTATGGTTAAGAAATGCCCCACCCTTTTTAGTTTGGGAAAACTGCTAATGGAAAGTATCACCGTTCCCTCTATGAGTTAGATTAAGACTCAGGAATACCTCCTTTGTTTACCTCTGACAAGGCCAGATAAAGACCCTCTAAATTCCCAGTCTTTGCGTCATAAATGATTAGCTGAACTGTTTTGTCTCCACTAATCAATCGGAACAAAACACCCATTCATCTGATTTGATCAAAGTTTAGTTAAACTTCTCTCCTTCCCTGAGAAGCCTGAACTTTGGCCCACCCTCAACCTGAATCCGCAAACTGCTTCTCCTAAGAATAGGTTCACCTCAGGGTAAAAGTTCTCTAATCTACTGTTCTATCACTGCACCCCCATCCCTCTCCTCCCCCCCCCCCCCCCCCCCCCGCCCAACTCTCCTTTCCCCCTCTTCCCTATGTCAGGCTCTATCTAATCCTATTTATTCCTCCTATAAAAGAAAAGTCCCCTTCTGTGTAACTTTGAGAGGCTTCCCATCTTAGAGTTAGAGTGCCCTTCCTATTGCAACAGTCTCTTTTCCCCTCTTGAAATAATCCTTTCAAATACCATCTCTCCTTACCTAAATTCCAATTTGTGGGATTTTTTGTTTTTGTTTTTGTCCTTTTTTTTTTTTTCTTGATACATCTGTGCCCTTCAAGGCAATATTCTATTCAACTAATGTCAGTGATTTTTTAAACCATTGCTCTGAAAGCAAGACAGTTATTCGTACATCTCACGCTGTTGTGTACTGAGACAATGACCCACGTGAGCCACGCAGAAATCTCCGCACAGCTATAGTTCCTTTCCTTGGATTAGTTAATTAAAATTAGCCTTCTCAGACTTCAGTAAATTTAATCTGGTTAGCTTAAATTAACATTGAACTAAAATTAAAGTAAGAATTTTAAGGAAGAAAACTGCTAGGAAAGGTCACAACAGTTTTAAATTTGTGAGATTGTCTTAGATGTTGGCAGTGTGGTAAAACTAGTTTTATTTAGAGGCTAAGTCAGAATAAGAGATATCTTAATCCTTTGATTTGGTTGTGCCCTGGGATCTCTGTGAAATAAAGCAAACCTTATCAAATCCATGGTCTTCAAGTGAGGTCTTACAGTCTACTCTAGGAAATATTAGTCATACTACATTTTCATTTGGGATTTTTTAGATTCCTGTTGAGAGCAGTATGAAATTATAACTGATTTTTTAATATATTTTCAGAAATCAAAATGTTTTTTCTTTTCCCCATAGTAATTGATCATTATTGCTTTATTTAATGACCAACTCCGTCATGAGACACAAATAGAAGATGCCACAGTTAAAATTATAAGAAGACTAATTTGTTCTTTGATATTAAGTAGGTTTGAGGTTCTCAAAGCTTGAATTAATAAAACTCTTTGGGTTAAGGAAATTTAAACCTTACCTTTCAAAGTCTCAACATTCTGTTCAAATTTTAAAGGCTCCATTTCTACCCAGGAGAGTTTAGAGATTTAAAAAGCAAGACAGGAATTAAAGCTTAGAATTAATGGAGTCAAGCAAGTTTTAAAATCTCCACTGGGCTGAATTCTCAGTAATAAACACTAGATTTTTAGATTTGAATAATGTCCATTACTATACAACATCTATAATCTGGTCAAATTAACTTAAAGTGTATGTGGTGTCAAATCTGATCTATATCTGTAGCCACTAGCAAAGCAGAAAATCTGCTTGATTTAACATCTCCTATCTCATGTTAGCACAAATGTGGTGGTAATTTGATAAAGAATATAGGAAATCTGACTTAATGGCAATTAAGTGGATCTGTGTCAAGTCATGTTATAATCTTCATCTGTTTCTGTTTCTTTTCTAGCTCATAGCTCATGTTTGAGGACACTGAACAACACTTACTTGTAAGCTTATACAAAGGATTAATATGAAGTTATTTGGAATTTGAGTACTTGGAATTTGAGATTCTCTGAATCTCATTAAATCTATAAAATCAGATGGAAATTTTATTGATTAAAGCATTGAAATAGTAGCATAGTAGGATTTTTGGCACAATGGGACAAAGAAGAAATAAATTTTCTTCCTAAAATGTAATACTTCAGATACCATTTTAGAAGAAGCAGTAAAAGGTATCAATCTTGTCTAAATATTGAGTTATTAGAATATCAACATTATGTTTTAATCTTATACCTATGGATAGATAACCATTATCAAGCAGAGTGTCATATAATGTTGAGAACTACCAAACAAGCTATTTTAAAACTTCCTTTTTTATTTCAAAATTTCTGCTTTTATTCATCATATTCTTCATGTCCATCCTAGAATAAGGAGTGAATTCTTTATTTCATATCCTCTTACTCCCTTGGGTACTTTCTGTGTTTATTAAATCCTATTCCACTGTCTCCTATCCATCTGCCTCTGGATATTTTCAAGCCATTAGTTTTCTCTTTTTCCTTCAAGGCCGATCTTTCCCTTGAAGGCCAATTTTTTCGTAAGTTTATATATGCCATTTACTCATTAGTTATGCAAAACTCTGTCCTCTGTGGTCTAGCTATTTCCCAACCATTAGTGACTGTCAAAATCTCTGCTGATTGCCTGGTTTTCAAAGCCTTGAGAAAACAAAACAAAAAACAAAACAAAAAAAACAACAAAAAAAACAACAAAAGAGTAGCCTCTGATATCCAAAAACATTCACAGCTAGGCCTTGCTTATTGCACACTAGTCTGACTCTCACAACTGGACCCTGTTGTTCTATTTCTGGACATAAACCATCTCAAAGAACCTCAATATCAGACAAAGTTACTCTAAAACCTTGATAAGGGGGAAAAAAGGTCACTGTGCAAACCTACAAAACAGCAAACACCCCCCCTTCTCTCCTATGAGTGACTACTATTTCTTTGACAACTACAGCTATATTCTCCCTCTGGTCTGCCATCCTTATAGATAAGATTTATCGAAATACCCAATCAGAGGGTTGGTTGTATGTGTATGTAAATAATGTGCATGCAGTCAGAGTAATCCATTTCCCCGACAACAATGTCATGTTTCCTTTCCATGTGGAGAAAACCCCTTGGTAGTGAGGAAGGAGAACGAAGCCAACAAGTTTTATAAAAGCAGGGTTAGATACGGAGTCAGTGTCCTTAGGTCTCCATTGAGAGTATCATCTCAAGTGTTCCTGAGGCCCCATGTATCTGCCTTTGCCAGAGTTTGCCACGAACAGTTCGGCTGTTCCTTAGATTCTGAGAATTTATTAGTTTATCTGATTTTCTTAGTTCCAGCTGGCTTTCTGTCACAGGGAAACTATTCTAAACTGATATTCTCTTTCCTCTGCTGGTGTCCATCCCAGTCTTTGGGGGCCAGAATGCTACAAAAGAAGGTACATTGTGTTTCTGGCAGGAGAATTGTAGAGGAGGGGTGTGTTTAAAAGACAGACTCTGCTGACCTTGACCATGATCTATAGTTTTTGTAAATATTCATTGTTATGTGTAGTTAAGACCTATACTAGGTCTTTCTATGATCCTCCAGACATTTTTTTAATTCTGGAAAAAACATTCTGAGTGAAAAATGCCTTTTGTTGAAAAGCACCATCCTTAGAAGAATTGTATGGGATGAACACAGTGGGAAAATGAATGGCACATAAACTTTGAAAAGGAAAAGAAGACACCAACATCTAGCTAAATAAATTATGTTCTGATTTGAATTTCCATTTTTTCTAAAGTAAAATACATTTAGTATTGAAGGTCACAGCTCTGCAATTTTCGGAGATAATAAACCTGAATCTTTGTAAATAAAAATAAATGAGCATCACTAACATGTTTTGTTTTGTTACCTTATTTCTTGCCCATCTAGAAAAAGATTTTTGTTAGTTCTAACAAGTGGCTAAACACAGGGGAAGGGCAAGCTATGGTTTTCACATTTAGTTCTAGGCAACTTCTCTTTGCAACTTCTCTTTACAACAATGTTATTGTTGTAATGAATTAGCTCTTTGAAGTTTCATGGTTTCTAGACAAAGCCCTACCAGAGACTCAGAAAAAAAGGACCAGATGAAAGGATTTTTGATTTCTTGAAGTTAAAATGGCAACATGGTCAATGGGTGTTAGAATGAAAGAGCGATAACCATGTAAAGAAATGTAGTTTCTTTTGATATTTCCATGTAATGTGGTCTGCTAAGGAGTCCTGAAAGACACTGTTGATTTCTTGAATTATTCATTTAGGAAGTATTTATTGAGCACCTGTCCTATGCCATGGGTTATTTTAGGTATGACAAACAGAACATCCAAGGCATCTGCCCTCAAAGAGCTTACATTCTCTAGTAGACAGCAATACACTGAAAATTGAAGATATGGCTGGTCTTCATGCTAGCAAGTGGTTCTTATGAAAATGACCACTGGGGTACCTGGGTGGCTCAGTCGGTTAAGCGTCCGACTTCGGCTCAGGTCATGATCTCATGGTTTGTGAGTTCGAGCCCTGCATTGGGCTCTGTGCTGAGAGCTCAGAGCCTGGAGCCTGCTCTGGATTCTGTGTCTCCCTTTCTCTCTGCCCTTCCCCTGCTTGTGTGTGCTCTCTCTCTCTGTCTCTCAAAAATAAATAAACATTAAAAACAAATTAAAAAAAAAAAAAGAAAATGACCACCATCTCTCTATTGCACAAGAAATCTGTATTGCCCACAATGGAAATACAAAAGCAGGCTTCACTTAAATGTTCCAGCAGAAGCAAGACCCTTGGATATGCTGTTATAACTGAATACCCATTTTGCGGATGTATCAAGGCCTGGTGATATGGGTGAGGTCACCAGCTTTCTGTCTTCTAGTTATAAGGGACCTATGCAATTTATTTTCCAATGTAGGAATCCTTGCAAAGGGAGAGGAGACACTAGTAATAATTATGCTAGGACAACAAGCATAAAGTCAGCTCTTGTGCTGGACTAACTTGCCAACCTTCTCCTGATCCCTTATTCTTGTATGTTCACTCTGCTGATGGTAGCCATTTGGCTGGGCTGGGCTGGGCTGTCTTTAAACAGCCATCCTGTTCCCCTGGCAAGACTCTTGGGCTTCAGAAAAAGCTAGTTGACTCTGGGGATACACGGGAGATTACAACTTTAACTTCCCCTGTTTGCAGAGCTAGACAAAATTGGCAACAGGGAACCCTGGGTATTTTGGTCCCCCATTCCATAAGGAAGGAGATATTCTTTCCCCCTAATGACCAATCTTTATCAACTTAAAACAAGGATAAAGGGAGTTTTTGAATTTTTGGTTCTTGGGGCCTATAAGCTAAGAGTGAATTGTGTGCAAGCTCTCTACCGCGCTCCTGCTTGGTAGCTTAGCACACTGAAAAATTCCTAGGGCCGCCACCCCATTTGAGTGAGGTAAGATGACATGACTTATAAAGGCCTTTCAATTTCTAATCTTTATGATATAATATGTAATGCTTCATGAAAGTGACACTTTTACTAGACCAGGCAGTAAAACATGCAATCATTTTGCTTGACAAATGTTGCTGCAGTAGATTAAGGACTCTGGATGTATTGTTGTTATTTATTATTATTTAACTGGACTATGCTCCAATGGTATTGCTGTTGAGTGAGACACATTGTGTGTGTGCTTTAAGAAACATCTGTTGTGCAACTTAAAACTCCTATATATGTGAAAATTGGGGTCAGGAACAGGGTGGTGAAGATTTAGCGAGAATATTATAGTGCCTGGGGGTAATCTGGGGGTCATTTCATCTGATGAATTAACCTACATTTCCTTCTGGCCCCGTTTCTTCAGGCCTCTTTCTGGCACTTTTCCTTTGGAATTTTATGCTCCTTCCCACTAGTCTTCCCACTAGTCTTTGTACCACTTCCAGAATTGTCTGGAAGACCATATCTGTTTTGTTCTCTATTGAAGTCCCAATGCCTTGAAGCTTATGACACAGAAGTTATAAGTTATAAGCAATAAAAAATGTTCAGTAATTTATGTGACTCGATACTGTGCAGGATGTTAGCAACATTGAAACACAGAATTTGTTGGGGCACCTGGGTGACTCAGTTGGTTAAGTGTCCGACTTCAGCTCAGGTCATGATCTCGTGGTTCATGGGCTCGCTCTGTGCTGACAGTTACAAGCCTGGAGCCTGCTTCAGATTCTGTGTCTTCCTCTCTCTGATTCTGTGTCTCCCTCTCTTTCTGCCCTCACCCGCCTGTTCTCTCTCTTTCTCTCAAAAATAAATAAACATTAAAAATAAAACTAAAAAAAAAAAACCACAGAATTTGCCAAAATATGATCTATGCTTTTAGAAATTATTTGACCACACTGTTTTCTCATGGGCATACGTAATTTCAGTTAATATGTTTTATTCTATACTTTGGATATTAAGCAAGATCTCTGTAATTTAATTGAGGTATATCTAGCAAACATTCCTAAAACATAAATCCTAAGCTATCATTTTAGTTTATCTTTTGACTTGAAAGACTTCCTTTGCAAGTCCCCATGCAAATAAACTTTTAACTGTAATAACCACCCCAGGCTGAGATTAGCTCCCCAGGGGCAGAACCTGAATTAGAGGAACAGGGTGTCGCCCTCAGTGGATGCCTCCAGTGTGCCCACAGGGGCCCACAGTAACGTTTCGCTTGGTTCCACAACACTCGAAAACCTGCAGCTTTGTGAAGAAAGACTCCACAGTAATCAATATGTAACATATTCAAGATTATAGAATTTGCAAAATAGCAACCGTAGGCATTATTTTTTCATTTTCGAATCCACAGCTGTTTTTTGGGATAGCACCCATGGATCAAAGGGAGGGAAAAGATTTACTTCTTGTTTCAAATTAAGATGGTCATCATCAATTCTTAGAAAACTTGTAAGTGGAGGTATCAGTGCTGCATTGAAGTCTTATGTTATTAGTTTTTCTTTATATTTAACTTCTTTGAAAACTCAGTATCAGTAGTGAAGATGAGGTTTTGATAGATGGGATGAAGACTTGTTTTTGCCTTTGAAAAATGTGTTTACTCCTTGAGCACTCAAATTTTCCACGGCAGCACTGATAATTTAGAGAAAGTTGGCATTCCAGTTAGGTTTCTGGTTATGAAGGACAGAGCATAGGTAGTACCTGTGAACATTAGATTTTCCTGTCTGCTTCCAGAAGCACAGTTACTACTTTATAATTCAGTTGCCTTACTTAATCAGGAAAATGCTGTTAGGGTGTAAAAATTTCCTCCGTCCTACGGTGAATGCTCTGCAAAGCCAAACTATTCTAAATATGTACTGTTGATTCAATGGAAATATTAAAATGAAAATAAAAAGGTCAACCAACAGGTTACAAAGATGTTGAAAGCACTAGGTCGATGATGGTTTATAGAGAGTATAGGGAATTTTGGATGACATGGAAAATGTACCAAGGATAAGAAGGTATGCAAAATTAAAATTATGAATCACCCTTTCTGTCTGCATAAATTAATTTAGCTAATTAACATTATGAAATCCTGGGCTTGTTATATATTGACTGGAATGATGTAAGACTGCTTTCACCTGGCATTGTCACCATTGCCATTTAGACATTCTGTGTGTATTCAGCTTGCCTCTACTACATTTTATAGGCCCACATGTTCATCTTCCATCCAAATGTAACGCATCTAAAATGTGTCACCCAACTAGGAAGCAAAGAATGTCAAGCCTGAGCTCATCTCTGAGGACAAATTTCTTAGCTCTTCTGAAAAACAAACTAACAAACAAAAAACATAGAGTTCTATTTGAAACGGTGTGGTGCTATTATGGGCAAGTCATCTAAAATAGTAAATCATATTTCAGATCTGTTTATTAATGTAAGATGAAAGATAACACAACATGAAAAACAGTAATGTGAAATGTAAAATAAAGCACTCGCTACAGATCATTCCTTAACATGAAATCTCACTATTCTTCTGGCTCTAATATAAAGGTTTTAGCTTTTATTTTACTTTTGAAATTTATGCATGCCTCTCTACTCTTCAATCTGTCTTCTTCTATTTATATATTATCATATCATGGCAAGAGAAGATGCCAAGGATATGCAGAGGCCAAGCCCGCCCAGTTTGATATTCTAAAATACAGGTGAAAAATAACTCCTGATGATGTGCAAAAGAAAGGAATTCTGGTTCTAGGACAGAAAGCAGTCTTCTGCCACTTTTCTGCTACTTATTTCTTCTGGGCTTGCTTAAAATATGTAGTATTTATATTTTTGCAACAGCATAGCAAAATTCAGACATCAATGGTTAAGCTGTGCTGCAGAGATTTTATTTCTGCTTATTTCTTTTCTATATTGCGAGTTCTTTGTTAGGGTTGAATTTATCTATCTATCCATCCCTCCATCCCCACCACTTAGCAAAGTAGTACATACAAAGTCAGTACTCAAATTTTTTAATGGATCAGTGAATATGAGACATAAAGATGAGACTAAGAATGACTGAGACTAGGCAAGTGTAGATGACAGACAAAGGGATCTGTAAGTTTGCAACCCTTTACGCACATGTCTTGTCAATGTGAGTTGCCACAAACAAGAAGGTGTTAGTCCCCTTGCTCTCTCCCCTTCTACTATTTGTCTTCATAGAAAAATAAGGCACATTTGCTTCACTCTGTTTTTTTTTTCTTTTCCCAATTGTCTGCTGCCTGGGGGTTCTGACTCTTACTCCAAAAGAAAGCATATTCTCCTGGCTTTTTTTTTTTTCTTCAGAAACTGTTCTTCTTATATTTTATCACAGTTACCATGACCCTGATCTGAGTGTGGTGGCCTCTCATGTTGAGGACTCAGGAGAGATCATGAACATATGTATACATCAAATTGCTGAACAAATCTACTTTTGCTCAAGTGTTCTCTGTAATCCATTTCCAATTAACGCTATCCTGTTTTTCCCCATATACTTTGTATTAGCAAAGGGTCACATTTGGAGTTTTTCTGTTTCACTGGAGAGTTATACTGACGAAAACATCACCTTGAATTCCTTAAGTTTAACCTTCTTGGCACCTATTTTCCAAAGGAAAGGTATGACATTTATTTAAATGTGTTTTTGTTCACATTTTATGCTATTTAAAAAAAATTTTTAGTGTTTATTTTTGAGAGAGAGACAGAGACAGAGCATGAGCGGAGGAGGGTTGGAGAGAGAGAGGGAGACACAGAATCCAAAATAGGCACCAGGCTCTGAGCTGTCAGCGGAGAGCTTGATGCAGGGCTTGAACTCATGAACCATGAGATCATGACCTGAGCCAAAGTCAGACGCTCAACTGACTGAGCCACCCAGGCACCCCTTATGCTCTTTTTATAAAAAACAACTTTATTCTAGCAAAATTGGCATACAACAAACTGCACATATTTTTTAATAAAATTTTTTAAAGTTTACTTATTTTGAGAGAGACAGACAGATAAAGAGAGAGAGAGAGAGGGAGGGAGGGAGAGAGGGAGAGAGGGCACAAGTGGGACAGGGCAAAGAGAGAGGGAAAGAGAGAATCCCAAGTAGGCTCCACACTGTCAGCACAGAACCCAACGCGGGGCTTGAACTCACAAACTGGGAAATCATGACCTGAACTGAAGTCAGACGCTTAACTGACTGAGCCACCCAGGCACCCCAAACTGCACATATTTAAAGTGTACAATAGGTTAAGTTTTGATATATGTATTATAGGAGAGGAAAAAAATTTCCTTTACCCTTCTAGGTTTTTTTGGCTGGTAGTTAAGTAAGTTGACATTAATGGGAGAAAATAAAATTTAATATCGTTTATACACAAAGACATGAGAAGCTCAAAAATAGAGAGTTGAGGCTTATGAAGGAGTTGAGGTTGGTGGGGGTTAGGGGGTGGCGGGCGTGGGCTTCAAAGAAAGGAAGACAATTCACAGAAAGATGAGAAGAGGAGATGTTTGGGAAACAAATGTTTGTCATGCCTCAGGGAGACAATAAGATGCAGAGAGGAATTTGAACAGGCCCCACAAGCTCCCCCAGCTTACCACACCCAGCCTGTATTCTGTGTAGTTATAGCTACTCTGGCGGTAGCTTTTTTTCTGGACCAGGCCCTCTATCTAAATTCTTTGAGGCAGTTTAGGGGGGAGATAAAAAGCTCTTCCTGAGTGTTTTGGGCCTTACTTGCCTTCTTCAGCTCAAAATAAACCACATGCCAAAGTGATACATTTCAGGGAGGCTCATTCTGAACCCCCTTGGTATTCACAGGTGAAAACCATCATTAAAATCAAGAGAATTGACATATCTGTCATCTGTGAATTGCATTTTGATCCCCGGGCCCATTCTCTTCCAGCTGTGAAAGAAGTGAGTTAAGGAGTAAACTGAGTTGTTTTTTGTTCTGTTTTGTTTTGTTTTTAGTTATTTTCTTTGTCTACTTCCATTCCTGGGATATTATTATAACTTATACAAATATTTTGTTTTTTTTTTTTTACAGTTTAAGATAATTCTATTAGTCCTCCGTACAACATGGCTGAGGATTGCCTTTTTTTTTTTTTTTTTAATAGCAAGGACAGTTAGTTGTCCCTGAATATCCACACTTCTGCTTTCCCTTTATAATAGCTACCCTGAGTTTTAGCTGGATAGACACCTGTCTTCTCAATTAATAACCACATTCTCCAGTCTCCCTTGAAGTTAGGTGTGACCAGGTTCTGTCCCCGGGAATGCAGGCAGAGGCAGTAAGTGCAATTATCAGTTGTTCCCTCGAGGGAAGGAGTTTTTGTGCACTTTCTTTTTAGCCTTCTAATTGGCTAGAATGCATTTTAGACCATGAGATAGAAACTACAAGTTGAAGGTGGCAATAGAAACAGCAGAAACAACTGTATCAGCTCTGGACTTTTATGCCAAACTGTTATGTGAGAGAAAAATAACTTTCTCTCTTCTTTTAGAGGGTGTTACTTGGGGGCAGGGGTGCCTGGGTGGGTCAGTCATTAAGTATCTGACTTCGGCTCAGGTCATGATCTCGTGGTCGTGAGTTCCAGCCCCTGATCTTGTGGTCATGAGTTCAAGCCCCACGTCAGGCTCTGTGCTGATAGCTCAGAGCCTGGCACCTGCTTCCGATTCTGTGTGTGTGTCTCTCTCTGCCCCTCTCCCACTCTTGCTCTGTCTCTCTCTCTCGAAAATAAATAAAAATTTAAATTTTTTTAAAAATATGGTATTACTTGGGTGTTTGGATTATCAAACCCATATTTTAATTAGTATACTTCTGTTTTATAATTAGGGAGAACTTCAACACAGTGGATGAGTGAACAAAACTGTGCTTTGATCCATCTTATTACAATAATTATTCTAAAATAAACTCAAGGGTAGAGAATGGCTATTTGAAATCATTTCTAATGAGTTTACTAGAAACTCAGACATTTACTTAGGAAAATGTTTTAGCAAGATTGGCAACCTGAAACACTTACATAACTGCTGCTTTTCAGACGTAAGTGTAGTTCCATGAAAGTCAGTTCCCAAGAATTGTCCTTTGGACAAATACTTGGCTAGATAGACTAGCCTCATCTATTATATACAGAACATTAATATTCTTATTTCTCTAGGCCATTGCTGCTTTACCTTCATTATAATGGCAGTTAGAAACTTTTCTAGAATGATAACAAGATTTGATTCGATACCATCAAGTAAATAGCCCAGCAGGATGCTTTTTCAGTGCTCTGCCAGGAAGGACTGAGTGTTAAACCTGTCATCATTTTATACTTTTTATATGCAGAAAGTCTAGTTTGACATTATCTCAGTGCCACAGCTGCACTGATTTTCCTTGCTACCCTCACACCCCTCAACATTTGGAGCCCCTTTATTATAATGGTAGATATTATGTAATGAAGGTAGTTTGGAAAGGCCATAACATACAGACGTTTACCGCTGCCGAATTGAAATATCAGGCTCAGCAGATGAACAGGTTGCCTAGCAACTGATACTGCAAGCTCCAGCGACTGCTCATGCCCACTGAGATTGACAAGGGAGCCATCACACGCTGTCCGTACCATCCTGTTTAGCAATTCTGAACGTGAGACAACACCCCTCTCCCCCCCCCCTTCCCCCCCCCCCCCGCCCCGCTAGGGAGGATGATTACTAGTAACATTTAAAGAACAAATACATATATAATATATATAAGATAGTTAGAAATCTTTCTTAGGAAAATGCCTATGTTGAGAGAGCGAATCTAGAGAATGAAGGAAGTAGAAAAATGAGTGGAAAAGAACAAGATAGAAAATGGACCTACTGCGGGTTTTGGCTTTCCAATTTATATTGAATTGCAGTTTATTTTGGCTGAGAGGCATGTCTAAGGCACGCATGACTAGGCATGTCCGAGAAAATTTGTCTTAGCATATAACAACCATGAAATGACTTTTGAATATTTGAGCAGGTGGAGCTCCATGTTTCTGTACTGTTTTATGTGCAGTCGTACTTGTTATGTGTTGTGCTCAAATTGCCAAGCAGCCCCAATAGTCTGATTCAACAGTTCAAGTTTTCCTCCATGGGGGACAAGATTTTATTTTTTCTTATGGTCCAAATTATTAATTCCTATGAAGGATTCTTTTCTACACTGTTTCACAGATACTATTTATTTTATGGAGTTTGTGAAATATGTAAACATGAAACACTGTTCGAAATGTATCTTTTTAAAAGAAATTCAAAGTCCTATTGTTGCCTGGACATCCTTTTGTGAAATGTGGAAGCCAGGAATTGACCTCTTGTTTCAAAGGAAAAGAAAGAGTTCATTTACAGATCTGTCATATTTTGGAGGAAAATCATCAATTATAACTTCTCATTTCAAATAAAAATAAATTCATATTTTTCTATAAATTTCATCTAGAAATTAATACTTTTATCCTCATGGATATACAGCACATACCCAGTTAACATAGTTTAAAAATATGTATACCTTCTGACAGAAATTCCACTAGTAGGAATTTATCTTAGAATAGGCTCCTGACATATGAAACATGTAGGGTTAAGGACTCTCAATGCAATATTGACTATAAGAGCAAAAACCTGGTAACTTAAATGTCCATTAATAGGATACTAGTGATAAAATTATCGTATGGCTATAAAATGGAGTGCTGGGGAATCATTATAAATAATGTGGATGCAAATTTTTGTTCGAAATATATCCGATATATTATAATGCAGACAAAATTTAAAGAAGATAATATAAAGAAAACCCCAGAGTAGATAAATATGTATGTAATGTGTGTGTGTGTGTGTGTGTGTGTGTGTGTGTGTGTGTGTGTAAACTGCTTTTATAGAAGTTATTTCTGGAGAAAATGTTTAGAGTACATTGGAAGAGAGGGTAGGGAGGAATATTTTCCTGTTTACCATAAACTCTTGGGTCTTCTAAAAAAATCACAAGCATGTGTTACTCCTCTAATAAAAAAAAATGCTAAAACACATATTGCTTAGTACCAATACTATCAAATATTTTATTTCTGCTTTGTGCAGACATGCAAACTGAAAAAAAAAATCCTATCATTTTAGCACAGCATCTTCAGAATCATCTTGTCTTTAATAATCCTGTTAAGGAAAAGATTATAGATGGTGTCCCTAGGTCTTCCTTGGGTCTTATGTGTGTTTCTAAGGTCTTAACTAAATTAACACATGAACTTTATGAATTACAGGCAATTATCTTTTGAAGTTGTGAGAAGAGTTAGGGGATTAGGAAGTAGCAAATGTAATACTGATCTTTCTTCCTCTCTTTGGAGCCCCAAAGCCAGTAATATAATTATCTTCTTTTAAGTCTATTTCATCCTCCAGTAAAATAATGAAACAAATATTAATGAAGTGGAGCTACAGGACTTGTGTCATCTCTTATACAAAGAGTATTTATGCAAGAATCCATAGAATAAATATTCGATTTGGGAGGACAGTGTGTGTCTGCCTTGGATGATGATGGCTTCCACATAACAACTTCCATGGAAACAGCTGAGATATTTACTAAAGAAAAGTGATGACTGACTTAGTTGCCAGGAAGTTGATGGTTTAAGAGAATATACAGATTTTATGAATGGTTTCCTGAACTAGGTCAAAAAGGAGGAGATGGTTCAAATATAATCAGTTTGGTTTTTAATTATAGCAAATGGATCTGGCTTCTGTTTACCAAATATTTCTGAAAGGAAGGTTCAACTATGGAGCCTCCTAAGTAAATATGGCACACAACCTGTAGAAGGGTTAAGGGGGAATGTGTGAGTTACTTATGAACTTGCACATTAACAGTACCAAATAAGCATGTCACCCTTGAGAAAAGGACTCCATTCAGCCATCTGGTCTCCTATTCGGATGGTCTATTTTGTTCTGGTTTGTCTATTTTTGCCTCAGTCATCTCAGATTTGATCATTTTAGGTATCTTCATCCTAAGGCAAACCCTCTGACAATTGCCTACACAAAATAACACTAAGTGTCTCAAGTCAGGAAGCTTATTGAGTTCAGAGATGAACTCAAATGAGCCCTTATCATCCTGGGTTTGTCCTTTCTTCTTATCCTGCACCATAGGGCTGACCAGTACAGCTCATCTTAATAGCGGCACCAGGAGACTGAAGAGAATATAATGTTTGTGCATGGTTTGTTTCATTTGTGTTTAATATTAACAAGTTGAACTATAAAATAGTCATGATCTAAGGCACGTTGGTCTAAAACTTGACTAAATCATGGAGGCTAGGTACTGGTATCTCATCTGTTGTTCTCAGCCTTCACCTCATCCTCTTTCTTAAAATGCAGGTTTTGAAGCCAGACAGATTTGGTCTAATATCTTGACCTTGTGACTGATTGGTTAACCTCTGGGTTTCCTCAGATTCCAGATCATTAATATGGGCATTCTAATAACAACACTGTTGGACTGCTTTGAGAATTAAATGAGATAATACTTGGTAATATGTCTTGACATACTGATTGGTAGATATTAAGAAGCTGTATTTTCTCCTCCTCCATTAAGAAAAATATATATCCCTTTTTCCCCCAAAAATGAAGAAAAGAAAGTGAAGTAAGGGTATTTTGTATTGTCTAAACTATCTTTGAAATATTGATGTTGGCTATTTTACAAGTTTATAATTGACAGTGAGGTTGCCGCTCTGTGACCAGCTCACTAAATAGCCCATTTTGCTCCCACTTCTGTGCAATTTCTTGTGTTCTTCTGTATAGTCCAAGCAAGACTCCTGACTTCTACTCTTCTAAGTATGGGCCACCTCCTTCTCGTCTATGCTTTTATTCTTATCATTTTCCTTCCTGGAATGACTGTCTCCATTTTTTATCAACCCATCAAACTTACTCACTTTAAAAAGGTGTAGGTTAGGTTCCACCTAGTCTATGAAGCCTTTTTCTATATCCATTGACCTTTCCATTTCTTATACTCCTATAGAGGAAAAAGAGCAGGACTGAACTTTGCCTCTTCATTCTTTGTTTCCTACAGTACTGCTAGAGTTTGCTTGACATAACCTTCTCTCTTCTACCACAGAAACCCCCAGACCCCTGGCTTATATGTTTGTGTCCTTTCCCCTTCTATCTAATCTACCTGAAAAACTCATTCAAGATTTCTCTGTAGGTGCTCTTTTCACCTTCTCAGCAAAGCTGTCCTGTGTTCTCACTGTCCCATGATGGTTGGTTCATTTCTCTGCTAGAGCACTCGCCTTGTTATAATGTGATGCTTTATGTGACAATACATCTGTCTCTTAGACTATAATGCAAGCCTCTTATGGGTAGGGGCTTTGTCTTATTCTTTTTATCCCTGGAGCTTCTAACTTAGAATATGCTTCATAAGAATGAAATAAATGAGTATGTCTATCAGGATTCTGTAATTGTGTTTTGTGCCCAACCCATTTCTGAAAGATCCTGAGTCCTAGACTTTCATAACCACCATAGTACCTACCACGTGATGGCACACAGTAGGTGTTCCATAAACACTTGTTTTTGGTGTTCTATCAATTCCTACCATTCACCACCAGGTATGCATAAAAGGCAATCGATGGTTTCTTGTTAGAGACAGACTGTCCACAGGACAGGAGACCAGAGGGGACTTTTCATCTTTGGTTACATTATGTTTCATGCCTTGGCCCACAAGAGCCAGCAGCATTGAGGGGCCTGGCTTTTTTTTTTCTCTACAATCACATTTTTGCTTTAACTTGTTGATGTAAAGAAAGCAAGCCCTGCCTGTATTGTGGCACCATATATCTTATTTAACAAGAGGATAATATTATACCTAGATATAAAAAGGTAAAAGCTAATTAGAAATTGCAAACTATTCACATGTCTTTTTAAGAATTGCACATAATGTATAATTTTCCAAAAGCACTCAAAGTTATTATGTAGTTGAAACTCTATAAGAGAGAATAAAAGAATATCCTAATGTCTGTTCCTGGCTTTAGGAATAGCTTTGGGCAGTTTTAATATAGGATAGGGGCTTACTACACAAACTAACTCACATTAATTTCTTGCAATATCCAGGTTTCCCTGGATAAAATCACAAGGTCAATCAATGTCAAATGAATAAATGGATAATGTTGTTTTACTTATTTATTTTTTAAATGTTTATTTTTGAGAGAGAGAGAGAGAGAGTGAGCACACACACACACACACACACACACACACACACACACGCGTGTGGGGGAGGGGCAGAGAGAGATGGAGACACAGAATCCGAACAGGCTCCAGGCTCTGAGCTGTCAGCATACAGCCTGATGTGGGGCTCAAACTCACTATTGTGAGATCATGACCTGAGCCAAAGGCAGACACTTAACTGACTGAGCCACCCAGGAACCCCAGAATAATGTCGTTTTAAATATCCCGGTACAGTCCTCCTACTAGGGACTACCTTAAGGTAGATTTTCTTGAGCATAAAAAGGTGTGTATTAACCAAATGTCATCGTAGAATACTTGCTCCTATTCTATCAGTGCCTCTGGACTACAAGTAGCTATGACCTTTCTTTCATGCACACTCTACTGTAGTAACTGATTTTTCCCCCACATAGATTAGAAATTTTGTTTATATGTGAAATGTTACCCTGTCTTGGTTATTATTATGAAACCACCATAATTTAATTATGGTCAGAGATTCTGCAGCTCAGGAAATTGGATAGGACATAACAGTGATGGCTTGGCTCTGTTCCATGATGTCTAGAACCTCAGCTGGGAGGACTCAGGTTGGAGATTATTCGATAGCCAGGCACTGACTCATCTGGAGTTTCCTTCACTCACATGTCCTGGCTGGGTGACTCAAAGACCAAAATTAGCAATCAGTGTGGTGACAATACGGCCTCTCCACGTGGCTTGGTTTTCTCACAACATGGTGGCTTCAGCTTGGTCCAACTGATGTGATGGCTCAGGGCTCTAAGCACAAGCATCCTAGAAAACAAGCAAAAACTTACATTACTTTGTAATACCCTGCCTCAGATGTTGCATAGCTTCACCCCTGCTGTACAGTATTGATTGAAGTATGCACAAGCCTGTACAATTTCCGGGGGTAGGGACAGAGACCCCACCTCTCAACCAGAGGAATATCAAAGAATTTTGAGACTATTTCTTAAAATAACCACATTCTTATTTACAGAAACAGATCAACACATCATGTTGACCATAGAAAGTCTCTGAACATCAGTATCTACAACTACACCACTGAAGGCATAACTGTTGAGTATCTGCTTGCTGCCAGCCCTATATAAAATCCTGATATGCATCATTCTATTTAAGTATAGTACTTTCAAATTAGGCTTGAGAAAAGCAAACCTTAGAGTAGGTAGAGTAGACTGGAATTTAGAGGTGATTTGATTTAACCTTCCCACATGATACAGAAGCTGTCTATATTATCTTGCCTGTCTCAACTAGATTCCCTTTGGATACTTCTACCATAGGGAGCTTCCTTGTTTGTGAAGAGAACTATTTGCTCACAACTCTAAATACTATAATTGTGTTTCATTATACTGAGTCAAAAGATGCTTCTTCTTTGGTCCTGATTTTTTCCTCTTATAGCAATGCAAAATAAATATAATCCCTTTTTGTGTGATTGGTTCTTTTTAAACAGCTGTAGAAAACTAATATGTGTCTTATGAGTTTTATTTTTTCTAGGCTATCTACAGAGCTTCAGACTTTAAGTCAAATATCTAAATGTCAGGACCTCTATGTTCCTAACTGTCTTCCCCTGAGTGCTTTCTGTTTGCCCATGTTCTTTTCAAAATGTAGTTCCAAAAGTAAATTCAGCATTCCATGCTTAGGTTGATTACTGAGCAATTGGCTACAGTTGAAAATTACCTCCTCTGATATGGACAATATATTCCTGTTACTACAACCCAGTATTGTATTTGCTATTTAAATTAGTCATATCCTGGGGCACCTGGCTGGGTGGATGGGTCAGTCAGTTAAGGGTTGGACTTAAGCTCAGGTCATGATCTCAGGCTCATGATCTCATGAGTTTGAGCCCTGCATCGGGCTCTGTGCTCACAGCTCAGAGCTTGGAGCCTGCTTCAGATTCTGTCTGTCTGTCTGTCTCTCTCTCTCTCTGCCCCTCCCCCACTCACACTCTGTCTCTGTCTCTGTCTCTCCAAAATAAATAAACATTAAAAAAATAAAAAAATACATTAGTCATATCCTAAAACTGGCTTAGCATTGCTCATGCTAAATAGCCTTGCCTAGTGATTGTGAAGCCTCAAAGTCAGATGGCTTGGTTTCAAATCTGGTCCATCATTTCTATCTATATGGACTTAAACTAACTACTCTGGGCCTCAGTTTCCTAATCTGTAAAATGAGGATGATAATAGTGTTGCTGTGAACTAAAAAATGATACTGCAAATAAAGTATTTATCACTATACTTGGAACAAAATCTATGGTCAGTAAATACTGGATATTTTATTCAAGTAAACCCAGTTGACATGAGTCACTATTTAATCAGCCCCCTCTCTTCCTATAACACTTGTTCTTGTGCAGTGTTTTGAACATAAAGTGCATACCTTCAAATTATCCCTGTGTATTCCATTGGGTTAGCTTGGAAATCGCCTGCTGCATATTTTATTCACATTCTGTGTTTTATTATCTTGAGCATTCGCCCTGTATTGTGTCATCTGCTGAGCTATTTGATGTGCCTTCTCTTTGTCAAAGCCACTGATGAAATATTGAATATGATGAACAAAGGCCAAAGAACCAAGCCAGTGGAAATGCTTTCTCTCTTTCTCCCACCATCCCACCTCCATACCCCTCCCTTACCCCATGCTACTCCTCGTCTTCTGAGAGATACTCCTGGAGTGTTCTGTCCAACCATTAATACCCTTACCAAATGGCCTGGCCTTGGACCTGTATTATTTCTTCCAGTTCTGAATCTCCTGGGCTCTGAACAGTCCTGGTACATTGAAGGCCCTGAAAATAAAAAAAAAGAAAAAAGAAAAAATGAGCCAGCATTGCAGTCAAATTGTTATGGAAACCCAAAGGAGACAAGTACCAATTTTGGCCTTCAAGAATTAGGGAAGACTTGTCACAGGTAGTCATATTTGAGCTGGGCCTGAGAATCAGTAGCATTATAATTGGTGTTGGTGGTGTTTATGAAAACAGTAATACAGTAATTCCAGCCCCAGAGGGAAAGCCTTGTGATTGTGATATGGCTCTGAGGGGGTAAAGGTTTTTTGTTTATATTTTGAAAACTTAGCCTTTGGTGATTAATTTGTTTTAATGTTTATTTATTTTTGAGACAGAGAGAGACAGAGCATGAATGGGGGAGGGTCAGAGAGAGAGGGAGACACAGAATCGAAAGCAGGCTCCAGGCTCTGAGCTGTCAACACAGAGCCCAACGCGGGGCTTGAACCCACAGACTGTGGGATCATGACGTGAGCTGAAGTCGGACGCTCAACCCATTGAGCCACCCAGGTGCCCCTGTGGTGATTAGAATATAGACGTGTGTGTGTGTGTGTGTGTGTGTGTGTGTGTGTGTGTGTGAGAAAAGAGGAAGGGAGGAAGAGAAAGAGGAAGTGAGAGGGTTGGAGATAATGCAGCTAGAAAAGTAGATCTCAATTCTTAAGGGCTTTGAAAGCTTTATTAAAGAGCTGGCCTTCATCCAGTTGGCAGATTGGAACCATACAAGGTTTTCTAAAGTATGGCTGTGAAATGATTAGATTCTTGTTTTAGAAAGATAACGGCAGACAAGAATGGATAGGAGACTGAACTAGGGAGGTGGCAGAGAGGAAAGAAGTAATAGAATTGACTGATACAGGAGAATTTTGGAGGTAATATCAATAGGACTTTGTTGGCTGATGGAAAGGAGGAAGGGTACATGGGCAGAGAGGGATTCTGGTAACTCTGAGGCATGTAGATTGATTATTGTAAAGGCAAAGTTCTGGAACCCGTGCTATTTACCTGACTTGCTAACTCTTGGCAACAGAATCTTAACTACACTTATCAGGAGGGGTCTACATTATCCAGATGTCTTCACCTATAACAACACCAACAGGCGGTCCTTCTTCAGGATTTTAAGAAGACAATAGAAGAATGAGTTGAAAATAAAAGAATTTACACTAGAAAATTAGAAATGAATACAGTTAAGTTCAATTGAGTCATGGGAAGTCGCTAAATAATAAGTAGCGACACTCAGTCACATCCAAGACTGGATCTTTTACAGTATGAAATGGTAAAAATCTTTAGTGAGAGGTGGTAAAAATTATTTTCTTCCAGGTTCTCTTGTCTTATTCTATGTTACTTGCTGTTTTTGTACCATACCAGAAAGTGCCACCAAGAAATTCATCTGTAATCACTCACACTTCACATTTAGCACACAACCATTATGATGATGCTCAGAGGTTCCTTATTTCATGCTTTATACTCAATATATGCTCTCAGTTATTAATCCTGAAATTTCTTCTTTTCCTGTGTAACTGGTCTGCTCCCTGCGCCTTCAACTTAACTATCTCTTCTTTGTTTTGTCCTTGTGTTCTCTGTATTCCATTCCAAGGGGAGGAAGAAAGAAGAGTTGAGAAATAGTGAGTAGAGAATTAAGAAAGTATTCCTTCTTTTTTTCCACAGGCAGATTAACTTCCCTGTTGTGTCCAAATGAGAAACAGTTACCCCCACTGGCCTGCTATTTACACACTATAATGCTTCCTGTGTAATTGTATTAAAATGCTTCACAACCTCTTCTACTTCTGGGGTTTCACTGACTTGTTGGCTCCCCATGAATAGTTGTAGTTAGAGCCATGAATGTATATGAGCTATCCTGCAGATAGACAGATGTGGAGCCAGCAGAGACTTGACGATGGTCTCCTGGGAAACAACAATACATAAGGAAGAGAAGAACTGGCAGACGAGAGTTAGAAGGAAGTTTTACTCTGGTAGTTGAGATTATCAATTCTACTCCTTTTTTCCCAAAATGCTCATAGGCCATTCATTTAATAATCTATTCTAGACTTCCCCTGGAGACTGATGTTAAGCTCACTGATCTATAGTTTTTGGAATTCCTGGGATGTTTGCCCATCTCACCCCTGGCACATTTCCCAGGCTCTGTTATCCCTCAGTGAATACACGGAGAGGCTCTGAGTTCACTGCTGCTTGTTCTTCAGCATTTCTACATACCATTCATCTGTTCCCTGAGGCTTGTGTCCACTTAAAGGGCTGGGTGCTCTATCATCACCTCCTTGCCCCTCTTGTGAAATTTAAATTCAGATTTTTTTTTATTAATCTTAGAAGCAATCTCAACTCTATGCTGTGGAACAGGAAATGTTATGGGAAAATAAGTTCAAAAACTATGAAAAACAAATTTAAAAGGATATGTAACATAGACGTTCTTTGATCTACCTATATTAAATTTCACACGCCAAAGCTGATTAATTTGACAGAGAATGGAGTCTTTCTTTGAATCTGTTTAATGTTCTTTTAAAACATTATTCTGCTAACCTACTGATTTCTGTCACCTCTCCTCACCTTTAAAGTCTCATATAGATTTTACCTTTTTCTCAGGTCATCACTTTAGGCTGTTAGGACTAGGTCCAGTTGCCTATACTAGAAGCCCACCAAAACAATGCTTAACCCATCAAGACATTCATATTTCTCACAAGGGAAAGGAGCTTAGTGGCAGGCAAGGACTCTTATTGTGGTTCAAGTATCATCAGGGACCCATCTACCTTCTCTCTTGCTTCTCCTTTGTGTTTAGTGTTTGTTTTTACAGCCCATGATGGTTTTCAGTTACAGCCTTCATATTTCCATTACAGCCAGAAGGATGGAGTAGGTAGGGCAATCTTGCCTTTTAAACAGAGCTTTTAGAAGTCCCGTAAAATACAGTACTTCTATGTACATCACATAGCCACACACAGCTGCAAAAGTGGCTGGGAAATTGTAGTCCTTTAACAGGATAACACTATGATCAATTAAAAATCTAGGCTTTGTTTAAGAAAGAGAAGAAAAATAGATTTCTGGCAGGGAAAACCAGCTATCTTTGCCATATTGTCTTTCCTGAATTCATATTCTACTTATAAGGGATGCTATTTATTCAGGATTGATTTTAAGCAGCCTTGCTCTCCTGAACTTGAGGGTAATTTTTTTTTAAACAATCATACTTTTTTCCATAAGCTGCCCAGCTTCATAACTACTTCTTAGCTCATCACAGGATGTTCTTGGATAGGTCAGTCTCTGATTTCCTCAACACTATTCAGTCAGTCTTTCGTGAGTCAGGGATATTGGAAGTGAGCAAGAGTCTCTTGATTTTTATATTAAGTTGTTGATGATCTGTGGTCTTTGAGAGGAAATAATTCCTGTTAGGATTTGGTAAACACTAGAGAACAAGTCATGAGAGAAGAGCAACTTTCAAAATCACACTTGTGGGTTCTCCTGTGTCTCCCATGAACCCTCGTTCCTACATGGAAAAGATATGCAGGGTGGGATGGCCCTGCCCAGCACCACACTCTTTCTCCTTCCTTTTTGGTTGTTTTGCCTCTTACACTATTAGGGCTCCCCTTCCTCTGCCCCTTTATTATTATGTTGGAGGTCACAGTTGGTAGGTCTTATCTCCTGACTCTGCTCTCTTGAAGGTGACGTCTACTCTATAAGTTCAGTTGATACCTATGGGCAGATTGTTCACACATGTATTTCCCCAGTGCAGATAACTCTTCTCATTTGTAGACTGACTACTCATCTCCCTATGACACCTTCTGTTGAATATCCTGAAGCCATTTTGAATTTAATAAGCCCCAAATGAAATTCATAGACTCTAGCCTCTCCTTCTTTTATCCACCCTAAGACTTTCTTCAGGTATTGTGTGTTCAGAGATTGTCACTACTATCCATCTGGTTGCAGAATCTAGACATCAGTGACCATTTTTGATACCTTTCTTTTCCTCCCTCCAGATACCCAACCCAATCTAAGTTCTTCTGATTTTACTAAGTAAAAATTAAATCCAATCACTTCTCTCCCTCTTTTTGGCCACCATCTTATCTCAGATGACTGTCACCTTTCACCTACTTTGCCATATCCTAATTTGTCTTTCCCAACTATCCCCACCACCCCAATTCACTCTCCAGTTCTGTCCAGAGTACTGTTTTCAAAAGGTAGATCAGAACACATCATGCCCTTGTTTAAAATACTTCAGAGTTCCTCATTTTTTCTTGGGCTAAAGAATTCCATAGAAAAATCTACAATGCTCCATTTGGTGTTGCCATTGCTAAGCCTCAAACTCTTGTGCATTCTTCAACACATGGCTTATTTGAACACTTCATTCTCTGTCTTACCCTTTCACCAGAAGGACTTGGCACATGCTGATCTCCCCACCTTCTGTTTTTCACCCATGTAACATGTAATGCCTCCTCAGAATATTGATGCTCAATTATTACTATTTACAGATGTGCTCTTGAAGTTTGCAACCGGGTCAGAACCTCCTCTTCTGTGCTCTCATGGCACTGTGTACTAGCACTTCTTTTCTTCATAGCACTTTTTATTTTAGGAATTTCTGATTAACAGCAGTCTTCACCACAAGACTGAAAGCTCCACAAGGTCTGGGGACATATATGTTTTCACCATTGTGTCTCTACCTCTCAGAGAAGTTCTGGGCACACAGGAGACAATGACTATTTGTTGACTGAATGGGTCAGTCAGTCAACTTTAAGGTTAAGTCCTTTAGGGCATGGGTGAGGTTAAAGCAAATCTCCTAAACCTGGTGAGGCAGCATTGGCAGATGTATTTGGACTGGGCTTTGTGTGTATCTGTGGGCAACAGCATATTGGCTGCAGATTTTACTTGTCCACATGCAGTTGATGGTAACAGAGCTGACTCTAAGCCAAACTGTGAAGTTTTTTTGTGCCTTCTCTGTGTCCTTTGTTTCCCGTTTTGCTCCCTATTCTCAAAGCCTTTCCCTTATATTAAAACAGGAAAGCACCCGCCACTAGATATTTACACTTGTTTTCATCACTAGTCTTCACTTTCTGTGCCATTGTCTCCCCTTGGTATTGATCTTTACTTTGTCACCTTCAAAGTATGACATTTTTAGTATCTGTCTCCCTCTATTAAAACAAGTATGGGTCTGAGACTGGTCATTTTGCCTTTCCTTGCCCTCCATTTTTTAAAGCTTTATTCTAGGAGGGAGCTAGGATCTTACTGGGCCAGGAGCTGCTGGAAACACATTCTCAGGGCCTAAGGAGGGTGAGAAGAATGGGTCCTGTTATCACTGACTTCCCCTAGGACTCAGCTATCAGAACTGCTTAAGATGGTTTGCGTAGGATTTTTCCTGAACAAGAACACTTGGTCAAGTAGATGTGTATGATATGAGAAAATGGCCAGGTTTCATTCTTTTGCATGTAGCTCTCCAGTTTTCCCAGCACCATTTATTAAAGGAACTGTCTCTTCTCCATTGTATATTCTTCCCTTCTTTGTCATAGATTAATTGGCCATATAAATATAGGTTTATTTTTCAGCTCTCTATTCTGTTCTTTTGATGTATGTGTCTATTTTTGTGCCAGTATGATACTGTTTTGATTACTATAGCTTTGTAGTATAGTTTGACATCTGGGGGTGTGATGCCTCCAGCTTTGTTGTTCTTTCTCAAGATTGCTTTGGCTATTCTGGGTCCATATTTTATGTTTATTAAAGTTATATGTACACAAGTTGAAAAGTGAAATGATTCTGTAAGGCTTCCTATGAGAAATAGCAGACTCTTACCTGTTATGCCTATTTCCTATTCTTCATTCAAGCATATATTCAGCCCATATGTATTAAGCAACTTTATATGCCACACACTGCTCTAGATGCTTGGGATACATTAGTGAATAAAATAGACCAACATCCCCATCCACATAGACTTCTATCAGACTGGGGAGGCACAGACAAAAAAAATCATATCATAAATATGTATATTATTTAGTATGTTAGATGTGGTAGGGACTGTGGGGGAGAAAATAGAGTACAGGAAAGGGAATCCTGAGCATGGGAAGGAGTTGCAGACAAAATTCTAAAATGGGCTTCATTGAGAAAGACCTGAGAGAATGAGACATTAAGGTGTGCAGATATCTGGGCAGATTGTGGTCTAGGCAGACCAGAGATCACAGAACAAAGAAGTAGGCAGCAATGACCGGTGTGCACTAGGAAACCTAGGAAGCTGGTATAGCGGAAACAGTGTCAGCAAAAGTAGAGGAAGAGATGAGAATAGGTAGTTAAGGAAGGAGTAAACCATGTAGAACACTGTGGGTCAGAACAACTTACAACTTAGAACTTTTGTAGCAGTTTCTCTTAAGCATATTTTGTAAAATACTAGTATTATAATACTTTTTTAGAATATTTGTTTAAGAAAGAGAGAGTGTGGGCATGCAGCAGGGGGGGAGGGGGGAGAGAGAGAGAGAGAGAGAGAGAGAGAGAGAGAATCCCAAGCAGGCTTCACACTGTCAGCCCAGAGCCCCATGTGGGGTTTCACAAACTGTGAAATTATGACCTGAGCTGAAATCGAGTTGGACGCTTAAGTGACTGAGTCACCCAGCACCCTTGATTTTTTTGTTTTTAAGAGATAATTTCTTCCCATTTTCAATGACCTGGTTTAACTCTTTCACCTCACCTTACCCACCATCAACACACATCACACCCCCTCCTTTTCCTAATATAGTTACATTGTAATTTTATTTATATCAAAATCAATGACTCCATTATTATAACCATGTAAATACTAGTCACAGTTGATATGTATAGTATACTTTCTCTTTCTCTTTTGATTTCTGGGGAGGTTTTGCTACCTCCATGGTTCTCAATGTGTGGTGTCTGGACCCTGAGGGTCCTTAGGTCCACCAATTCAAAACCGCTTTCACAATAATACCAAGACACTTGATATTTGCACATTAATGGTATTGTAAAATGGTGTATAGAAAAGTTACTACAACTTTGTAGTATCCTGCAACTTAACTTAGTTCATTTATTACTTCTAGTAGTTTTTTAATGGAGTCTTTAGGATTTTCTATGTGGAGTATCACATTGTCTGCAAATAGTGACAGTTTAAAGTCTTTTGACCATTACAGATGCCTCTTATTTCTTTTTCTTGTTTCTTGTTTGTAAAATGGTGTTTTAAAAATAGTGGTAAAACTTCTGGTGATTTTTAGTGCAAATAAAAGCAGTGACATCAAACTTTTACTAAAAGTCACTGTGTTATTCTTAGCCACAAAGCATTCTCAGTAGAAAAACAACAAAAACAAAAACAAAGCACAGCACCAATCCAGTTTCACATAAGAAGAGCATTAATGAATCAGTAAAAATTTTTAATTGTATTAAATCTCAACCCTTGAGTACAAGTCATTTTTAGTACTGTATGTGATGAAATAGGAAATACAGATAAAGTGCCTCTGCTATCTACTGAAACATGATGGTTGTCTCAGGAAAAGCCACTTTGCAATAGAGTTATAAATGAATGAGCTACGTGTTTCATGGAGCAATATATTTACTTGAAAGAATAAATTACAAATATGCAGTCCCCTTGGGCATTTAGGAGAAACTTTCTTGAAACTGAACAAAGTGAGTCGGTCACTTCAAGGAAACCAACTGACAGTATGTGCTGCCAATGATAACATTTGAGTTTTTAAATGAAATTAGAATTTTGGAAGACTTGTGCCTGCCACCATGAGCTTCATAGCTTCCCAACACTTAAAGACTTTTCTGATGAGATTGAGATGCATGAATGTGTTTTTTTGAAATTTTATAAATAAAGTGTTTTAACATTTAGAAGATTTGCATAACTCAACCAATATTTTCCAAATGATCAAAGTGTGATGTTACAAAATTATGTAGAGTACAAGATCCATTCAAAGTATAGGATAGATCAATATATTTTAATGTAAAAGAATATGAAAAATTTATTAATATGGTTTCAAATTTGACATTGCAACTAACTTTTTTTAAAAAAAAAATACTTATTTTAAGAGAGAAGAGAGTGTGTGTGAGTGGGGGAGGGGCAGAGAGAGGGGGAGAAAAAGAATTCCAAGCAGGCTCCATGCTGTCAGCACAGAGCTCAATGAGGAGATCTATCACATGAATGATGAGATCATGAACTGAGTTGAAATCAAAAGTTGGACCCTTAACTCACTGAGCCACCCAGGCACCCCAGCAACTAACTTTTAAGATAATCCAGTTGCTGCCTTTTGGTAGTATCAAAGACTACCCGAACTATCTAAAAAAAATTATCAAAAGACTACTCCCTTTTCCAATCACATATGTGTGTGGAACTTGGTTTTCTTCATATTTTCAACCCAAACAACATCCCACTGTACATTAAATACAGAAACAGATATGAGAATCCAACTTCTATTCAGCCATGCATTCAAGAAATCTGTAAAAAATATAAAAGTGCTATTCTTCTCACTAAAATTTATTTGGTTTTAAAAAATAGATTTATTCCTAAAATATATTATTTATGTTAATAGGTTATGGGTGTTATCTTGCCATTTTAAAATAAATGAATAAAATTTAAAATGAGGACCTTACATTTCCATATTTGTATATTTTAAATATTTTTATAAAGAAAATTTGGGGGTAATCAGTAACTTTTAAGAATGTATAGAAATCTTGGGGTGTCTGGGTGGCTCAGTTGGTTAAGCATCCAATTTCAGCTCAGGTCATGACCTCACAGCTCGTGGGTTCGAGCCCTGCATCAGGCTCTGTGCTGATGGCTCAGAACCTGGAGCCTGCTTTGGATTCTGTGTCTCCCTCTCTCTCTGCCCCTCCCCTGCTCATGCTCTGTCTCTGTCTCTCTCAAAAATAAATAAACATTAAAAAAAAAAGAATGTATAGAAGTCTTGAGCACAAGAGAAATTTGGGACCCACTGAGCTGCAGGATACGTAGGGATGGCTGTTCCCTCTTCATAGCCCTGCAGCCCTTGTTTCTACCCCCTAAGAACTTTGTACAAGACATGTTGGCTCTCTTGATGATACACAAAAGAAAGAGTACTTTAAGGTTCTTTAGCCATAAGAAGAACTTTTTGATTGCTAAGAAACCTGAAAATAGTTTGTGAATTGAGCAAAGTCCCCATCACTTTTGGCAACCACAGCTCCAAGCATTCTATACGGCTTCATATAGATCAAATACCTAGGACAGGTGTGTGTTGACTCCAAAACTAAAGCAAAGCAGGAAGTGAACAAATTTGCCAGAATGTTTTTTAACCTTTAATTATCCTTTAATTGTTTTTTAAAAAATATCTTTCTGTAGTACATGATAATTCAGAAATAATTTTCTTGTCAGCATGTTTTCTTTCTTATTTTTTTAAATACTTGAGTGATGATAAGGGGAACTTGGGTGTATGCCAGGGAAAGTTTTGTTCTAAAATAAGTTGTGAAGCTAGCATTTTGAGTATTTAATTAACATATTGGTTTTCTTTTGGAAATTGGAGAATCAAATTTGGGCCCACACTGGTCATAAAATTGTGGTCAAACAGTATCTATGAAGCTCTAACTTCAATCATTTGATGAAAAGCAACTTGCCAGATGAAGACCACATTTTATAAAGGGCAAATATTCCTTAAATGTTTTGTCAGAGAACTAAATTGCTTTGTGATAATGGTTATGTATTCTCACATACTCAGTGCTGTTGACAGTGACATTAGGCAGAGTATCTGAATACAACAAGCCCTGTTCTATCTTAACAATTTAAATCATTCAAATACCCATCCTTTATGTAAACTTAAAACATTCACTTATGGTTTAAAAAATCCATTACCTGAAAATCTTTTGAAGTGTTCCAGAAAGGTCTAGACTGCAGGTAAATTGGCATGTTTTTTACATGGAAGGAGTGAGATTGAAGCTATCTTAATAATTATCATTACCTAGTTAGATAATGTTTATAAATGTAATCACCAGCCTTCATTGAGACAATAAAGAACTGAAGGGAATTTTCCACATTTCTGTAGCAGTTCAAGGTCCAGTACACCTGCTTATAGATGTATTTTCAAATAAACATTGGCAGATTTTTCTTTTTGTACAATGTTCCTTTTCTAAGGACTAAGTGATCCTTGTGTTTCTTTTAGAAATAATAGATCAAACTCTGAGGTCAACAAAACAGGGAATTGCTGCATAGTTTGCAAATGTTCCATTCTGTGGGGGGAACCTGGGGTTAATCATTGCACTGGAGATGCTTTTCTAGACTGCTCTTGACATGGTGTGGTAGGCAAAGTAAGGCTCACACTCAGGATCAGGAAAGGTTTGGAGATTGCTGCTATGACCCTACTGAGCGTCAAAGGTCTGGAGAGGAGAAAGTCAGGTTAGGCAGGGCTCAATTCACCAGGATCTGACTTTAGGGAAAAAAATAACCATTTACTGAACACTATTACTGTAAGTTAGAAAACCTTATTTGAGAAGCCAGATTCAGCTTGGAATCAAATGGAGAAGAGAACTTTTATAAATAAGGCAGAGTAAATGAGTGACTACACCTTGTAAGGATTTGTGTACCTTGTTATTAACTAATATTAGTGATATATTTCACTTCCTCATTGACATCCCAAAATACTCTTTTAGTTTTACTGATTATATCAGGAAATGAGTCTCTGAGCTGATAATCTATTTTTTAATAACTTAGTTCTTAATAGCTTTTGTTATCCTAGTGAGAAAAGAAAAAGATTTCTTTATTCTCAGAAAAAAAAGAGTAAATTATTGTTGCTGGTGGGTATTTATACTGGGCCAGGTGAATCTTACTGTACACTCCCTGGAGAAAGAAAGCATTTTCATATGACATTTCCTATCACATTATGTAACTAGGTTTTGTTCCCAAAACATCAATGGACTCCATCCTGTTTTCTGTGATGTGGTGTGCAATGATAGAAAGTGCTAACTTAACTTTCCTTTTTTTCTTTTCTTTTCTTTTCTTTTCTTTTCTTTTCTTTTCTTTTCTTTTCTTTCAATAGAAACAAAAATTTGTCTTCTTTGTCATAGATTAATTGACTATATAATCATGGGTTTATTTCTGGGCTTTCTATTTTGTTCCATGGATCTATGTGTCTGTTTTTGTGCCTGTACCATACTGTTTTTATTACTACAACTTTGCAGTATATCTTGAAATCTGGTATTGTGATACCTTCAGCTTTATTCTTCTTTCTCAGGATTGCTTGGCTATTCAGGTTTTTCTGTGGGTTCAGCATTATTCTAGTTTTGTGAAAAAATGTTGTTGGTATTTTGATAGAGATTGCATTGAATCTGTAGATTTCTTTGGGTGATATGGACATCTTAACAATATTAATTCTTCAATCCATGAGCAAAGAATATTTTTCCATATGTGTCACCTTCAGTTTCTTTTATCAGTGTTTTATAATTTTCAGAGTATAGGTCCTTCACTTCTTTGGTTAAGTTTATTCCTAGGTATTTCATTCTTTTTTGGTGCAATTATAAATGGGATCATTTTCTTAATTTCTGTTTTTGCTAATTCATTATTAGTGTATAGAAATGTTACTGATTTCTGGGCACTAACTTTGTATCCTACAACTTTACTTAGTTCGTTTTTTAGTTACTTCTGGTAGTTTTTTAGTGGAGTCTTTAGGATTTTCTATGTATGGTATCACATTGTCTACAAATAGTGACAGTTTAACCCCTTTTTACCATTACAGATGCCTCTTATTTCTTTTTCTTGTTTTGAATCCTGTGGCTAGGACATCCAGTACTCTGTTGAATAAATGTGATGAGAGTAGATACCTTTGTCTTGTTCTTGATCTTAGAAGAAAAGCTCTGTTTGTCACCATTATGAGGTTAGCTGTTGGTTTTTCATATGGCCTTTATTATGTTGAGGTATGTTTCCTCTATCCCCACTTTAAGAGTTGTTATCATGAGTAGATGTTGAATCCTGTCAAATGACTTTTATACATCTACTGAGATTATCATATGATTTTTGCCTTTTGTTTTGTTGATGTGGTGTATATAATGGGACAGATGGTAGCTATACTTGTGGTGAACATAGCATGGTGTATAAACTTGTCTAATCACAAAGTTGTGTACCTGAAGCTAATATAACATTGTATGTCAACTATAATCAAATAAATTTAACAAAACCAATTTGCTAAAATGTTGTAAAAGCAAAAAATGTTGTCAATTTTCAAAGGCCTTCTTAATCAAACAGTAAAACAAGCCATGAATTTCTCCCTTCACACAAAAGCATGGAACACTTTTATATCACTTTAGTAATAAGGTAGCATCCATGAAGAAGGATTCATGTTCTAGGGAATTCTGCCACGGAATACAGAATCACATGGCTTCTTCACTGACATATATTTTCCCAATATTATCTTCATATATTTTGCTAATATGACTAATCCCAGTATTCTAAATTTTCTGGGTCAAAATCTTACATTGGAATCACAGACTCTTTAAGTTAGAGTAGACCTCAAGACATCATATTCAACACTCTTTCCTTCAGTTAGTAAAGTTATTAGCAGTCCTAATTTGCTGTCCCACTTCCTACACACCTAGAAAAATAATTATGTCCATGAACAAATCCCCCCCCCCCCCCGCTTTCCCTATTCTTACTTTCTTCTCCTCTGCCACATTTTCTTATCCAACAGATTTTCATCTCTTAACCATAAGTAATCAGAACGTTTGTTCCTTTGGGCCTCTGAGAATAGTTGGCATTTGTTTTTACCACCAGTCAATAGCTGAAGCTGAATGAACTCTGGAAGATAAAGAATCTTAATCATTTATCAGTCCTTTGGCAAAATATAAAAATGGACTTCAAGCAGATTAAAAAACAGCATTAGTTTCTCTAGATACAATATTTCTGTGGTACCCTAAATATATTTCCCTCATGATTTAAACCATTTACTAGAGATCCAATTTTCCCCAGACAGATAGGTAAAAAAGTCTGTATTGGAAAAGAAATTAAGCTTTATTCATTGTTCATGGCAGCAACTGGAACACAGCTGGAAACCTCCTGGAAACCAGTTTTTACAAAGTACTCTATAGCTGAATAACCCTGTTGGTCTCTCCATATCTCATCTGCACCTCCATTACCTATCTACTTTTCTTTCCCTTACAATGCCTACCATGCTTGGCCATTCAGTGTACTTAAAATGCTTCTTGGCCTGTCTTTTTGCACAGTGTTTTACCCAAGGACTAGATGCTTTGTAATCCCCATGAGTCTTACATGCTTTTGGCTAGCAGAGAAGCACACATTTGTTTCCTTGTCCCCAACGTGCTTTTACATATGCCTTTTATATTTCTCCCAGTTTAGCTGTCAGTTCTCATTCTCATACTCCCTCCTTCTTCCCTCCCTCTGTCTCTCTTTCTCTTTCACCCCCATCCACCAGCTGCTAAAAATAAATGGTCATGTTTTTAATCCATTTATTGCTGAAAAACAGTGACTATCATGCAGAGTAGTAAATGGATATTCATTCTCTGTATTTTTGAATGCTTCTTTTCCACTTTTATAATTTTTTTCAACAGCAGAAAAACTTTGATATGTAGAAATTTGAAACTTATGTAAGGCTTATGTAAGTATAACCTGACAGGAGAAAGGGAATCATTTCTAAATGATTTTAATTTGTGTATATGTGGTTGTGAGTAGGAAGTAGAATGGATTGCTCAGCCTCCTTCACCCTCAACATAGCAACTGTTTCTGGGGCAGACCTTGCTTGACCAGAGGGTAGATGAGCATACACAGTTTTGCAGGAAAATGATGTAGGACTAGGCAGATGCCTGTCAATGCCTACTAGCTTTCCTTAGATGCATAAAGGAAGCAAGATTTCTTCTCACAATAAAATAATTTTCAAAGAATTTTCTTTTTGAGTGTCAAAATGATAAATTCTGAAAAATATCTACCATGCTAGAATTATAACTTTGGAAGTTAATTATACTAATTAAAAGAGGGTCGGGGAGGTCTCTGCACAGCTGTGGTGAAGTGAAGCATTTGAAATTGTGGACAAGGGCTAGCATCCGGCTATATAAACACATGGTTGTCATAATGTCGATGTTAACAGAAAAGATGTGCAACCTCAGCTCTGAGATGTCCCAGAAAACATATTGGGTAAACATATAGGCAGAGGGTCTCTGCTTGGGCTCTTCAGAAATCTGAATGCAATGTGGTTATTAACAACTTCTTGGCTATTCCACAAAAGCACTTAGAGAATTATTATTTTTAAAAATATATAAAAAACAATCTCTAGGGTATGATTCTCTTTTGACACCTTCATAAAAAAAGATTAAGAAAAAAGACCACACCCCTAATCACAATTCAAGTATTTTTAAAAGCCTAATAAAGTTTTCCATTAAATAAACGATCTACTCAGTCAAACTGTGCTGATGATAAATGCCTGGTCCCTGTTTAGGAGTCCATAGAATGAATTCCTACAAAGTGCCCTCTAGTTTGTTGCCAAACTTGGCAGTGATAGAGATTGTTTTTGACTCTTCCTCTGTGCCTTTCTGTGGCAAAAGAAAAGCACTTGACCCACCCTGCAGCTGGTGTCCCATCCCAAGCACCACTCCACCTAAGTCAATCAGCCTTGGTATAGTTTCATATGCACCCTCTCGTGTTTCCTTCTTTAAGGTAGTCTGGCAAATGAGCTTCCCAGTAAATGAGGACTCAGAGTGGTAAAAGTGCAGGGCTGATAGTTAACTGGAGAGTTTCAATATAAAGCATGGCAAATGGCATGCTTTAGCCTTGTACCTCTCCATGAGGAAAAGTGGGTCCAGTTATCACCTATCTGATGAATGACCAAAAATGAAATTGTGCAAATAAAGTGTTCTATCCAAAGTCTCCCATCAAACGGGCCATTTGATGTGGCTTATCTGTCTGGAGTTTGGATCTAAGGAACTCTGGAAGTGAAAAGGAAATGGATAGTTGCCAGAAAGCTGGCTACATTCCAAAATCATGACACAGAGTAAAGAAAAGTCCTCAGTGGAACAGCTTCATGGTGGAGGTTTGTTCCTGGTGGAGGTCATTTGACCGGAGTGATTTTTGGAAAAGGTGGCAGCTGAATCTGTCATCTGAAGTGATGAGATGACTGGACTCTGAAGAAGAAGGAGGCTCTGCCATGAATTTGCTCCACTTTTTTTTATGTTTATTTATTTATTTTGAGAGAGAAAGAAAGAACAGGAGCATAGAAAGGAGCAGAGAGAAAGGGAGAGAGAGAATCCCAAACAGGCTCCGCACTGTCAGTGCAGAGCCCAATGCGGGGCTTGATCTCACAAACTGTGAGGCTTGATCTCACAAACTGTGAGATCATGACCTGAGATGAAATCTGACTGACTGAGCCACCTAGGTGCCCCAAATTTGCTCCATTCTTGATTCCGCTTTTCTGATCCATGGGTCACTGGGAAGTTTAGGCAGCAAAAGTTCTCACCACTTTCTTCCAGTGTTCAATTTCCCTCTATTCCCATGAAAGGGAAAATTGGTGAGGAGCTACCACAAAAAAGCCCTGGACAATCCCCACCACCTACCACTCAGGCTCAGACATGAGATATTAAAGATATTACATGGTCAGAGCTTGTACTGAAATATATCTAAAGCCATTCAAATTAATTTGCTTATATAATTCAAATGACAACTATGGATTATAAATCTGTAATGATATGAAACTATATCTGTAAACATTTCTGGCCAATTTGATATTTGTATCATTACAATTATTAAGCCTGCCCTGGGTTAATGCTGAAGAAAGTTATTGGCATAAATTTTTTAAGAACAACATGCTACTCCTCTCAAAATTGGAAATATTAATTGCTAGAAATTTTGTCCAAAATTTAAGACAGTTTGCTACAGGGAAAAATCACAAGTCTGGTCTTCTTGGGCCAATATTTGAGAGAATTCTAGTAAGCTTTGGATACAGCTAATCTTCCTTTGATGATTATTATGCTCTGTTTTACTTTGATGGGAACTGTATGAGGAGATAAAAACATAAATCCTAAGGCTATCCGTAGTTTTTTTTGTTTTGTTTTTACCTTTATGATACCCTGGATGATGATGTTTATACATAACATATGTCTTAATTTTCTCTTGAGACCAGTTTGTGGTAATTGACTTTCCAAGGGTCAGAGAATTTACAGTGGGAAAAAAACCAGGCTGTGTCCTAGCTCCTTCTTCACATTAATGACTTGAGAGTACTTCTTGATGAACTATCTTACCATCCCTCTTCGCCAACTTATAGAACAGAAAGATATAAATAATCTCCTGTAGTACCCACTCTGAATATGACTTTATGCTCATGAGATAATATGGCCATAAGTGATCTCTCACCCTCTGGTGTGATCATTATCTGCAAGCATGACTTTAAATGCACAATTTCAAAGCCCTAATTACAATTTTTAGTAAATATATAATTGAGTAATTAATACTAATTTGTTACCTTGGGTTATATTTCAATTGTAGTTTATCCTACAAGATTCACTGAAAATTAAATCACTTCCAAGTTAGATTTTCCATACATACAAAACTAAAAAAAAAAAATTAATGAACATAATGTGGTTCAATAATCTGATGACAATATTCTCTAAGCATAAGTTATTATTTTGATGTTCTATGATGTAGAACTTTGGGATCTCAGTCTCTCATATGCCCTTGTGTTGAACCAAACCTAAATCTGTGTTTTGAGGAAGTCCTTGGTGGTTCTTCCTTGTACTATTTTGTGTCAGGGGGAGTGGTCTTCTGGATATCCATCCATATCTCCTTCATCCTACCCTTAATTCTGCCCTTAATTCATCCCAAATACTTGCCAGCAAGTTTCACCTTGAACTTCATGCTGCCGAAAAGTGATTCAATTTTCAGCAGAATTATTTGGAGCTTCAACTCTGGGGCTAAACTGTGAGGATGAATCATGGCTTTGCCATTTGTGATATTGGCAAAATTATGGACCTCAGTTTCTTTATTTGTAAAATGGAAATAATGACAGAATTTGCTTTAAAGTTTAATTTGTTGGCTTAAGTGGATATTTATAAATAGTTGTAAAGTTTCATAAGCACTAAGAAAGCTTAAAAGTATTACCCAAACCTCTGTTTTGAGAAATTATATTTATGGGTAATTTCTTGAAGTAGAATGTTCTCTTTTTTATTCATCCATATCATGGGATAACTTTGTACTTGTAGCACAGTTTTTTCACTGTGAAAAACTGTTTTCAGTGATTGTATTTGGGCGTTAAGTACCTACTTGTATTAGGATTCTCCAAAGAAGCAGAACCAATAGGATGTGTGTATGTATGTGTGTGTGTATGTGAACATAGATTTATTTGAAGAAATTGAGTCATTACTTGTGGGCCTGGCAAGTCTAAATCTGGAAGGCAGGCTGGCAGCTGGAGACCCATGGAAGAGTTGATATTGCAGCCCTAGTCTGAAGACTGTTTGGGGGAAGAATTTCTTTTTACTTGGGGGACCTCAGTCTTTTTCTCTTAAGACCATTAACTGATTTTGTGAGGCTCACCCACATTATGGAGACTTTACTCAAAGTCTGTCTAGTTAAATGTTAATCTCACTTGAAAAATACTTCACAGTGACACCTAGATTGGTGTTTGACCAATATCTAGATACTGTGGTCTAGTCAAGTTGAGACAAAAATTAACCATCGCATTTCCCTTTAGGAAAGAACATAAGAATCACCTTTATAGAGCTCAGAGGATTTATAAAGAGGTTATTGATAAAGAATTTAATATGTAATTCAGCATGTTTTATGAGAGGCACTTCTTGGTTGGTCTGCTTCTGTAGGGAAAATGCGGGTTTTTATCTTAGGAACACTGTGAACTACATAACTAACTGAGGTTTCCATGTGTGTATTAGTCACTGGGTAGCTCAGAGCCATCACTTGGCACAGCTCCAGACAGCAGTCTAGGACCTTGAGGCATACATTTGAGGTACTAAATTAGTCTCTGTGTCACTTTGATTGTCTTTGCTCATATTATTTATATATATAATCAGTGTCTTTTCCAAATGTTCCCATTACGTGCTCTTCTTTCTCTTCATTATAAATACATCAAGTTATTGTTATTCTATTTGTTTGTATGTGTGTCCCCCAAGATGCTAAGTCCCTTGAAATAGGGACCACATTTTGTTCACTGTTGAATCACCACTTCCTAATACAGTATGTAGATAGCAACCGGTTCTAAATAAGTATCTGTTGATTAAATACCGTATATATTTTATAAACACCTTGAATCTACTTCAGGATAAAGCACAGCATACTTACTACATAAAATTATCTTCCAATCTCTATAAAATGCACTAGGAATTTTAGAAATGCAATTCTAGATTTGAGAGAAAAAGAGGTACTAGATAATGCTAGACATTCATCTGGAAAGTTGACCAAACTCTGAACTAGTTAGAAGAATAGGATTGGAATGCTGACCTTCAATTCCGATCTTTGTGACTCTTCTCTTTGGTTGAAAATTACTTATTAAGGGGCACCTGGGTAGCTCAGTAGGTTGAGCATCTGATTTTGAGTCAGGTCATGATCTTGTAGTTTGTGAGTTCAAGCCTCACATAGGGCATGCTGCTGTCAGATTGTCAGCCTGGATCCTGCTTCAGATCCTCTGTCCCCCTCTTTGTCCCTCTTCTACTTGTGCTTTCACAAAAATAAATAAATATTTTTAAAAAATAGAAAAAGAAAATTGCTTATTAAAAGCAAGCTGGCCCCTCTTACTGGAGTTTCATGGTTTTGGTGAGGAGTAAGTTGTACTCACAGATACCCCTCAAAAGGCTTTAAGGCCTTTTACATAGGTGGTTGCTATCAGAAGAATCATTTCCACCATGAATTGCTTGTCTTTATGTAACACTAAGAAATGCTAGATGTATCTGGCTAGGTGTTTTGAGGTGACTTTAGTGGATGAAACTCATAGATGAGTCTTATCAATTTAGCTGGTTTTCAGGTGTTGATCTGTTAGTTTACCTATGGTCAAGAAGGCCTAAATATTCCCCTTAGCTTAACTAAACTTTAGACAGGCTGCTTCGCTCTAGACCACTGGCCTCTCAGACTAGAAAGTCATGGGGTATAAATGTACAAGCAGGAGTCCAAATCAAGAAATTGTTGGTAAACTGAGATTAAAGAAAATTAGGTGTTCTTCCCTAGTTGGTAATATTTACCATTTTGACTTTGGAATTATTTTTGTTTAAAGAGCCATAGCTATTGTCTAATATGAGAAAATCCTTTATTAATCACTACTAGCTGAACATTAATTTTTGAAGAAGTCTTTTCATTCCAGTGGGCTTAGTTTCTTCCCCTATGACAGTGTTGAACTTTACCTGAGCCCTATGCGCTTGGAAAACAGCAATAGTCAGGAAGTCCCCGTAGCCTTTCATGTTCTGTGAAACAACTTACTGCAAAGATCCACCCTTCTGTCATTCAATAAGACTCTCAGATGAATCCCCTGTATACTTGTGACAAAGTCAGAAACAGACCCTCCAAATTCCTATTCGTTGTCTCAGAAATTACTAGGGCAATCATTTGTTCCCACTGACCAGTCTGAACAAACTACTTGCTAACTTAACTTGACCAAACTTCAGTTAGGTGTCTTGCTTTCCACAGGCCCCTAAACTCTGGCCCATCCTTGAGTTTAAATAAGTACTGGAAGACTAGCCAAGCACTGGAAGGTGGAACAATCCCCCCTGACAATCTCTCCCAGAGTCGGCTGGCCACAGAGAAAGACACTTCTTGTTCAACTACCTGATCACACCATCTGCTCACCCTTCTTCCACATCTGGTTCTTTCTAGTCTTGTTGACTCTTCCCTGTAAAAGAAGAGTCCTTTCTCCCTGGCATCTGAGATGCTCCTAGATTTTACAGTTGGAGTGTTCTCCCTATTGCAATAGTCTTTACAAATGAAATTTCTCCTTACCTAAGTCTGAATTTGCTTCTTGACACCTGAATATAATTGCCATTTCATTGACTAACCAAACTTCTTCTATCTCTACATTCTGTGATTCTCAGTTCTGTTGTTGCCAGCCCAGTTATGGATTTAACTACAGAAGTGTTTAGGGGAAGATGATTTTGTCATCCTAGAAAATTTTGTGCAGACTGACATGCTGAAGATATATATGTTTTCATATTCTTCAGTGAAGTAATGTTAATTTATAGAATTTAATTGATTTTGACATAGGTAACTTGAAAAAAACTAAAACTTGTAACATTTTCTAAGAAGCTGAGAATGATTTAAAATTTACAATCTAAATTTTCTGAAGCAGTGGTTTATTGACTTCAACTTTTTAAAATTGTGACTGTATGTTTTTAGAGAGTTGTCTGAAGCCAGCCTGAAAGTTCAGGTTGGCCTCTCTCTTCTGTCTCCTGTTGCATATGTGCAAGTAATCACCAAACTAGTGAAACAACAAGTACATTTGAAGAGGATTTGCAAGGTAAAGTGGGTGCAATAGAACCACACAATGGACTATAGAACCAAATCTATTTAAGATCGCCTGCTATTTTACTTAGCCATGCTTTTCTGCTACAATTAGCTACTGGCCTCACCACCCCCATGGCAGCTGATGATGCATGTTTTCTGTTTATGCCTCTACTACCAGCCTGAAGAACATCTCCATGGAATTTTTGGTTATTTGATTTGGGGACTTAATAATCTAGGAGGAACAGTAGAAACTTCATGGTACCATGAGAATGACCCCAGAGTAGAAGAAAGAGGATGTGGGCTCTAACACTATGTGTGTCATTTACTTATGGTGATCTTATGTTGCTTAACCTCTTCTGAGTCTGTTTCTATAGAATAATTAATTCCATCTTCATGTGACAATCTTAAGGGCAAAAAGACAGTATAGGGTAATAAGAGCTTTTAATATTGAAATATTTTTACTTTCACATTTGTATTTTCCATCTTTAGTAGATTGTGAGCTACCTAAAACAGAGGCCCTATATTCTTCCATCTAGCATAGAGGCAAACACGTCATAGTTATTCAGTAAACACTTTTATATGAGCAACTTGCTGTGAATGCATGACTGGAAGCAATGCTAAAATAAACTCCGCCAACAATTCAACAGACATTTATTGTGTGAACATTATTGTGCTAGGTCCCTTAAGAGATACAAAAATGGATCAGACATGAATCCTGCCCTCTAGGCACTTACAGTCCACCAGAGGATATCAGAAATGTGTTTAAATAACAAGGTAGAAGTTTCTTTAAAAGTTCTAAGAGAGGTACAGAAGCATTGCCATAAGAGTTAACAGGAGAAATTATTTTTAGCTTGGAGAATCATGAGAACTTTCACGAAGATGAAATATGAGGTGTACCTTGAAGCATAGAAAAAATGTGGATGTGGGGGAAGGGGAAGGGCTACCTCTCCAAGGGCCCAAAGATCTTGGCAGGTCAAGAGTACAGTGGGCTCAGGACTCAGATGAAATGGCCCAGGGCTGTCTAAGGGGACAGCTGCGAGGCAGTTTTGGCAGAGGACGCGGATGTGCGTGTGCAGTGGAAACTTAGAAGGAGTAGACTCAAAAGAGAGCTTCCTTAAAATTAAGATTACTTGATACTTATTGACCTGCCTGTACTTTTTCCCTTCTAGATTAAAAAACAAACAAAAAGCACCACTACAACTTGGCATCCCTCTTAGAGTAACAAATAAGTTACCCTAACATTTTCAAGTATGCAATTTCTGGTTAATTTTCATACAGTAATATTGAGTTACTAGAACTGGAGAAAAATAGAAGTGAAAAAAATGTAAGATTTCATTTTATGGCAGTGACTGTTGTAGCTTTACAAGAAATATTAGTCTATTGAATTTGTTTTTTAAACATAGAATTTATGTTTTCAAATATACGCTTATTAAGGGTTTTTTCCAATCATGATCTTACAGTTTGAAATGGGAAACTGCCTACATGGTTTTCATTCACTCAATGGGTCACTGAGATGGAGCTAAGCCTGAGTACACATATGTATATCTACACCTACACATAGGTCTGTACATACACATATATGTATATATATGTGTGTATTTATAGACACATGGATATAGGAAGAGAATGAGAAATTGACTAAATATTTCTATCACCAGAAAGTCATCTTATAAATTTAATAAGCATTTAATATTACAATTACATTATAATTGGCATGAAGTTTATTCTATAGAAAAATCACTCCTTAGTTATGTTATATTCTGATGTTGCTTTTATTTTTTAAAATATGGTTAAAAATATATTTTTAACATCTTTACATTGAGAACATTATAAGTATCTGACAGGAGTTCAGCCTGAGCTGGGCATTTTTAAGGCTCTAGCTTAGTGGTGCACTTGAGTGTTGAAGCACCTTTGTCTCTGCCTGGACTCATGGCCTTCAGGGCCGGGTCCCCCAGGTCATGGGTAGCCGGAGCCAGCTCACTTGGGATTCTGACAGACCACAGAAGACCATGCAGTTTAGGTTTAACGACAAACTAATCTAAATAAACATTCTCGGAAGTTTGAAGACCCCGATCTCCTTTCCACTCCCTATAGTTCCTCAGCCTGGAAGTCACAATCTCATCATCCGTTAAAAGGATGGCAAAATTGCTGAAATCCTTTGTGCCATGTTTCCTTTCATGAGACTTTGAGAAAGCAGGAGACATCACCGGTGTGGCTTTCCACAACAGAGGACACTGGAGGCCCTTTTGTAGTCAGCTCACCTCAGACTTCCCACTTTTCAAACCAGAGATAAAGTGTCTACCAAACACATCCACACCCCTTTTCCTTCCACTAGAGAATATACAGATAAGATTTTTTAAAAGTCCTGAATAAGTTCATTTTTTGTGTATGCTATGAAAAACTATAGTACAAGTAGTTTCTTTTGTGAAACATGCAATGGACTTCTTACTTCTAATAAACATTTTCCCTGTATTATGTTTTGTATGGCAACATACTGTGTCCTACCAGTAGTTGTCTTTTTGCCACAAAAATATAGAAAAAAACATAATATTTAGGTAAGAGTATGATGGCAGATTTCTGACAAGCCCCATTTACATGGTACATTGTTCCAAAGGATGTTTGAGTAGAAAATACAGAAGCACTATACAAACCTACTATTACATTTGAGAAATCATTAGCCTCAAAGGAGTAATAACGGTATGCTATTAAAACTGTGAATACATTTTCAGTATCTGTATTGAAAAAAAAATTTATAAATATGTAAATTTCTGTTCAACAAATCCAAAATAAAATGCACTAAAAAACTGATATGTAGACAAAAGTTTATTTACACCATACAACATTTTAAATATTTTATACACAGTTGCAGCAGAGAAAGCTACTCAGAGCTTTCTAGAGAAAACTGCAATAATAAAGATGTGAAATATATTATTCATATAAAAGTGAGATTATTACTTTATTGCATTTAAAGCAATGAAGAATGTAGCTCAACAAACATTCATTTAATGACAAAAACTTTGCTTTTATATTATAAAGTAAAAAGTGTAGTAATGGCCAAACAGACTGTTATAAACTTTAAAAACTGCATAAATATATACATTGTGCTTCATGGTGAAGTTTTTTGAAAACTAAACCATATGAAGCGGTCACAACATGAATCGTTGCTTGAGGTTTATCTATAAAGATTACCTTACAAATCCATTCCACGGGTACTTACAACACAGGATGGTCAGAACTGTACACCTGGTCCTCTCTCCACTAGCCTCACTAGTGAGAAGTTCCCATACGCAAACACCACTGACACTTGGCACATGAAGGTCCTGACACAGCATAGTCACACTGTCCAGATAGAAATGTCAGGCTTCCCAAGTCTTAAGTGTCAGTGCAATAAATTTTTTTATGTCCACCTCAGTCCATTTTGACTTTGTTAAACTTCTGTTTGAAAGTCACCCTCCTGCACGTCCAGAGGCAAATTCAGACACTTCTCCCACTCTGCTGGCCTCAGTTCCAAAGCGTCCTTTGCCTCTGTATCTAAGACATTGATTGTGGTATAATGTTGGTATTCACTGGGGTTTTTGAAAGTGTCCCATGGATTCTTGTTTGGTGCTGGGTTTTCCTGTTGACAAGAGAGGAGAGGAAAGTCATTTATCTGATGACAAGGATTGCCACTTGTTGAAGTTCCCAGGAAGACAGCATGCTTGTGACCTTAATCCAGTTTGTATGATTCAGAGATGATTTGAAATTGTGGCCAGCTGCAGGAAATGGTTTTGATTTTAGTTTTCTTTCATTGAACAAACTGATGAACACCTTCTTTATGTTATTCTAAAATTTTCCACTAATCAAAGGAATGGAATAATTTTTGGAAGGCAAAGTAGATGATGTTTTGTTTTGAGTGTCTTGTGAGATGTCAGTATAGCTCTATACTCAGGTAGGAAGGAGCGTTAGTGTTAAGACTAAATGTAGAAAATTTGGGGTGCCTGGGTGGCTCAGTTGGTTTAGCGTCCAACTTCTGATTTTGGCTCAGGTCATGATCTCACAGTTCATGGGATCAGGCCCCATATAGGGCTCTGTGCTATCAGCACGGAGCCTGCTTGGGATTCTCTCTCTTCCTCTTTATCTCAAAATAAATAAACATTTAGATGTAGAAAAATTAAGTATTTTGGCTGAAGCTTTGGTGAGATAAACAAAATTTGAGGATATGTAATGGGGCATATTATGTAATACGAAAAACAGTCCCCAAACTGGCCATAACTAAATTTCATTAACTTTGCTTAGTTACATACAGATCCAAATTCAAGAAATTATCCTTTTTTAGAATATTAAAATGCTACTGTGTCCCTTGTGTAATCTATTTTCTTCCCTGCTGTAAGTTCCCCACAACTTTCTATATATTTGGGTAGCACACTAATTTAGCAAAAATCATTCTTCCCTTCAAAGAGCACAGATTTTTGGAAAATATATCCAGCAATATAAGGGGTTTTAAATAATGTCCACAGGCCAGCCTTCATTATGTTTCATAGTACACACCCTCTTACTACCTAAGATTTAAGATCTGCTTAATTATGACTCCACTCAGACCTCCATGTTGTAGGGGCTCAATAAATATGAATAGACATTATTCAAAGTTTCTATAGCCTGATATTTTGCTAAGATTTAGCAGTGAACTTATTTTACATAGTGTTATTTAAATATTTCTGTAAAATGAGGGAATTTGAATGTGATAGACTAAGCTGAATAACATCAAAGAACAAGAAGGAAATCATGACTGAATTCTCTTTAGACCAAGTTAGACTACAACACTTAACCAGCTATAATTGTTGAATGTGTCCTTTATTCCTCCCCCTTCTACCCTAAATTCTAGCCTTCAACTGACTGTAATTAATTAGCAGGGGGAACATAAAACAGGTACTGGAATGATTATCTGGGTTCCCCTGACTATATTAAAAATCATTCTCAAGTATAGATCAACAGAAGAGACAAACTATAGAAATATTTATCATAACTAGAAATTAAATTATACCCTTCAATACATTAGATAGTTTTTAACACTTATTAGCCTTAATCATGAGGACATACAAGAAAATAGCTACTTGTTAAGACATGATAAAATTTTAACCTTTAGGATATGTGCACGGGATTAATTCTGATTTAGTCTATTATCCTAAAGTATTATGAACTGTATAGTCTTGTAACTCTTCCCTTCCCCCTCCTTCCTTGCTCCCTTCAACTAATATTTATCAGCTGCTCTGTGCTGGGCATCATATTAGACACTAGGGAGAATAAAGATGGAAAACCAACATGGTTCACTAGGAAGCATAAGATTTAAAGCCTGACACGCGCAGATCCAAATTCCAGTTGTTCTGTTTCATATGAAGGTAATTCTGAGTAATTGACTTGGTTTCCATGAACCTCAACTTTAACGTTGGCAGAACAGAGATATACTTTGTATTGTGGGCCAAAGGAATTGGCAACATGTGCAGATTACCTATATAGTGGGGTTGCAAAAACAAAAAAGTTAAGGGGCCTAGCATAACACCCAGTATTTAATAAATGGTTACTATATATAATAATACTTACCATAAGGTGTTTATAGTTAAATGAAGGTATAAAATATATAGTTATATCTGTGTCTATAATCTAGGAAAAGTGTGGAAGGAGGGCAGATAAGGGTGGAGATAAGGCTTCCTTTTATGGAAAGCATATAAACCTTTCTGAGAAAAGTGACATTAGAATTGTCATAGAAGGATGAGCTTGGTCATAAAGACGTGTGATTGGAGGTTGGGTGGCTGAACAGGCATGCATACTGAGAAGTAAAAATCCAGAGAACATGCAAATAGGACCACTCTGAGAACAATTTATTTTAGTTGGAATGAAAAAGAACAGAATAACTAGGTAGAAGGTGAACTGAAAGCCAGATCATAAGGGACAATGTATTCCAGGGCACTCAATTTGGAATTTACTTTGTAGGCAATAGGGAATGGTTGAACATTTCAGGGCACTACAGTGACCTGAATAATCAATCACTGATTGAAAGGTTCACTGATGTGAATTCTGCTGAATCAAGCCACAGCAAGGATTTATCCATCTTAGACAAAGGCTGTGTCTTAAAGGAGCTTTCTGGGAATCCTTAGTTTGACAAAGTTCAATTAGTTCAGTCCTAAAAAAATTCAAGGTATCAAGGTATTTGCTCATTTGCTTTGAAAACAGGGATTTCATTATGTTTGGAACAGATGCGATTTTCCATTTATATTTTGAAGATCAAGCACCATGGATCCATGAACTAAAATGATGAGTTTAAGACTTTGTCACAATGTCTAGACTCTAATTTCACTGTATTATTGCCAATATATGACTGATTGAATTTCTGAGAGGTTCTATTACTGGGTAATAATAAGGTTGGCTTTCTTATTCATCTCCTCTGGCCTCCCATGGTATTCCCAATTGTACTGTGGTTCTTGCCATTGTTCACAAATGTGTGGACACATTTGTGTCCTTTAGGTCTGAGGCCCATACTGCTTTAGTTGTGAAGAGCTACTGTATCCAGCAGCAGAACTCAACCAAACAGAGAACCACACATAAACTATCAAAAAGTGAAGATAGCTTAAGGGACCTGTAGGACAACATCAAGTGAAACAACATTTCAAAGTGCTGAAAGCAAAAATCCCAACCAAGAATACAAAAATAGTAAAAATAATGACTACAGCAATTAGTTATGGAATACATACACACACAAATGTGAAATGTAACATCAAAAACATCAAATGTCGGGGGGAGGCAGTTAAAATGTAGAATTTTAGAATGTGTGCAAACTTAACTTGCTATTAATGTAGACTGGCACATATATAGGCTGATACGTGTAAGTCTCATGGTAACAACAAAGCTAAAACCTATAGTAGATATGTAAAATTAAAGACAAGCATCAAACCACAAGGGAAGGGAGCAAGAGAAGACAAAGGGAACAGAGAAGAACTATAAAAACAGGCAGAAAACAAACTATAAAAGTGGCAATTAAGTACATACCTATCTGTAATGACTTTAAATGTAAATAGACTAAATTCTTCCACCAAAAGACAGAGTGGCTGAATGGATAAAAAAACAAGACACATTTATGCTGCCTATAAGAGATTCACCTCTGTTTTAAGGATACACAGGCTAAAAGTGAAGGGATGAAAAAAGTTTCACGCAAATGGAAACCACGAAAAAACTGCGGTAGCTATACTTAAGTCAGACAAAATCAACTTTAAAACAAAGACTAATAAAACACAATGGGCATTACATAATGATAAAGGGGTCAATCCAAAAGAAGATATAAATTTGTATCTATGCACCCAACCTAGAAGCATGTAAATAAATAAAGCATATATTACCACAGACCTAAAGGGAGAAATTGATAATGATACAATTATACTAGGGGACTGTAACACCTCACTTATATTAATGATAGATCATGCAGAAAGAAAGTCAAACATCAGCCTCAAATGACCCATTAAAAATGGATTTAATAGATACATGCAGAATACCCATTCTTCTCAAGTGCTCATGGAACATTCTCCAGGATAGGTTATTTGTTAGGCCACAAAACAAGTCTCAATAAATTTAAGAAGACTGAAATCATCTTTTTAGAACACAATTGTATGAAACAGAAAATCAGTCACAAAAATAACATCAAAGAAATAAAATACCTTGAGACAAAAATTAAAATAAAACATAATTTATGTGATACAGTAAATGCAGTTCTAAGAGTGAAGTTCACAGGGATACAGACCTACCTCAAGAAACAAGAAATATCTCAAACATTCTAACTTTACACCTTAAGGAATTAGAAAAAGAACAAAGCCCAAAGTTAGCAGAAAGAAGGAAATAAAGATCAGAGTGTAAATAAATGAAATAGAGATTAAAAAAGACAATAGTAAAACCGATGAAACAAAGAGCTTGTTCTAAGAAAAAAAGAGAAAGGGTTCAAATAAATAAAATCAGAAATAAAAGAGGAGATGTTATAACTAATATAAAAAAAAACGATCATAAGAGATTACTATGAACAATTATATGCCAAATTGGACATAACAAATGTAACAAAATTGGACAGCCTAAAATAAATGAAAAAATTCCTAGAAACAGACAATTTTCCAAGACTGAATCATGAAGAAATAGAAAATGAATAGACTGATTACTAGCAAGGAGATTGAATCAGTAATCAAAAACCTCCCAACAAACAAAAGTCCAGGACCAGATGGCTTTACTGGTAAATTCTATCAAGTAATCAAAGATTTAATACCAATATTTCTCAAACTCTTCCAAAAAATTGAAGAAGAAGGAGCACTTCCAAACTCATGAGGCCAGTATTACCCTGATACCAAAACTAGAAAAGGATGCCACATAAAAGGAAATTACAGGCTATTATCCCTGATGAACACAGATGTAAAAACCCTCAACAAAATATTAGCGATATGAATTTTCAGCAATACATTAAAAAGATCATTCATATACCATGATCAAGTGTGCTTTATTCCAGAGACACAGATGGTTCAATGTCTGCAAATCAATGTTATACACCACATTAATGAAATGAAGGATAAAAATTATATAATCACTTCAATAGATGCAGAAAAAAACATCTAAAAAAATTCAACATCATTTCATAATAAAAACTCTTAACAAAGTGGTTATAGAATGAATGTACCACAACATAATAAAGGCTATATATGTCAAACCCACAGCCAACATTACACTTGGTGGTGAAAAGCTAACAGTTTTTCCTCTAAGATCAAGAACAAGACAAAGATGCCCACTCTTGCCACTTTTATTCAATACACTATTAGAAGTCCTAGCTGAAGCAATTAGGTAAGAAAAGGAAATAAATAACATCCACATTGGAAAAAAAACATAAAATTATGAGTAAAAAACTGTAAAGAGGTGCCTGGGTGGCTCAGTCAGTTGAGCGCCCGACTTTGACTCAGGTCATGATCTCACAGTTTTTGAGTTCCAGCCCTGCATCAGGCTCACTGCACTCTGTGCTGAGCATACTTGGGATCCTCTGTCTCCCTCTCTCTCTGCCCCTTCCCTACTAGTGCCCTCTTTCTAAAAAAAAAAATAAATAAAATCGAAACGAAACAAAAAAAAACCCATAAAGAATCTACCAAAAAACTTACAACCAACAAATTCAGTAAAGTGGCAGGATACAAAATCAATACACAAAAATTTTTTGTGTTCTTGTACTCTAGCAACAAAGTGTTAGAGAAATCAAGAAAACAATTCAATTTACAACTCCACCAAAAAGAATAAAGTATCTAGGAATAAATAGGGGTAAGAGGTAAAAGACTTACAAAGTGAAAACTATAAGAAATTGATGAGAGATATTATAGAAGACGCAAATAAATGGAAAGATATGCCATGCTCATGGACTGGAAGAATTAATATTGTGTAAATGTCATATTACCCAAAACAATCTATAGATTTGATATAATCCCTAACAAAAGAGCAATGACATTTTTCACAGAAATAGAACAATTCTAAAATTTATATGGAACTACAAAAGATCCTAAATAGCTAAAGCAATCTGGAGTAAAAAGAACAAAGCTAGAGCCCTCATGCTCCCTGATTTCAAACTATATAGCAAAGCTATAGTAAGCAAAACAGTATAGTATTGGCATAAAAACAGACATATAGATTAATGGAACAGAATAAAGAGCTCTGAAATAAACCCATGCCTATATGTTTAATTAATTTACAACAAAAGAGGCAGGAATAGACAATGGGGGGAAGGACAGTCTCTTCAAGAAATGGTGTTGAAAGAACTGGACAGAGACATGTGAAGTAAGTAAATTGGACTACTGTCTTCTACCATATACAAAAATTAACTCAAGATGAATTAAAAACTTGGAAGATTAAAAAGTATAAAACTCCAAGACAAAAACATTGGCAGAAAGCTTTTTGACACAGGTCTTGGCAACATTTTTTTTTTTTTTTTTTTGATCTGACTCTAAAGGCAATGGTACGAAGTGGAAAAAATAAACAAATGGTACTACATCAAAATAAAAAGGTTCTGCAAAGCAAAGGAAACCATCAACTAAATAAAAAATTAACTGAATGGGAGAAGATATTTGCAAATAATACATATGATGAGGTATTAACATCCAAAATATATAAAGGACTCATACACTGAATAACAACAACAACAACAACAAAAATGGGCATAGATTCTGAATACATGTTTTTCTAGAGAATATACAGATGAATAATAGGTGAGGTGCTCAACATCACTAATCAGCAGGGAAATGCAAACCAAAACCACAATGAGGTATCTCATGCTTGTGAAAATGGCTATTATCAAAAAGACAAGAAATATAAAATGTTGGCAAGAATGTGGAGAAAAAGGAAAGCTTGTGCACTGTTGGTGGCAATGTCAATTGGTATAGCCACTGTGGAAAACACTGTGGAGGATCCTAAACTAAAAATAGAACCATCATATGATCCAGCAATTCCACTTCTGGGTCTTTATCTGAAGAAAATGAGAATACTGATTTGAAAAGACATTTTGCACCCTTATGTTCATTGCAACATTATTTACATAGCCAAGATATGGAAAACATCCCAAGTGTACAATTTATGGACAAATGGATAAAGAAGATGTATATATATACACACACATACATATAAACACACAGTGAAATACTACTCATAGAGAATGAAATTTTGCCTTTTGTGACAACATATATAGACTAGAGGTCATTATGCTTATGCAATAAGTCAGACAGACAAACACCATATGATTTTGCCTATATGTACAATAAAAAAAATGAAGAAATAAAACAAAACTAATAAAAGAATAGCTTGGTTACCAGTGGGGAGGGGGTTTGGGAGAAAGCTGAAATGGGAAAAGGAGGTCAAAAGGTACACACTTCTAAGATAAGTCATGGAGATGTAATATACAGAATGGTGACAATAGTCAACAATATTGTATACTTCATACCTTTCTATGCTGATAGGAGGAAAGTAGATCAACTGTGTGACCATTTTGCATATATACAAATATCAAACCATTATGTTGTATGCCTGAAACTAATGCTGTTAATTGTCCCCCAATAAAAAAATTATAAACTCAATATAAGCCAACATACATGAAGCTTCCAACAATGCTAATTTTGGTCTTTGGCTGTATACACAGAAATGGAATGTTAGCTGAATATGAGAATTCAGGGCCAGCTGGACCACATCAGGGCCACCTGAGAATTTTCCATAGTTCATGGGTCCAGGAGCAGACTAGCTGTCACTTCTGGGCAAGTCCCTCCCTTCCTTCATCCGTCCATTTCTCTTTTCCTCCTTCCCTTTCTCTCTTCTTTCTTTCCTTCCTTCTTCCAACCTACCAATTCTGGGGACAAGGGAAAGAGAATATATTTATTCTATATTTTAAAAAAGCAAGAATTTGGAGAAGTTCCTTGGGGGAAAGAGATCTTGCTGGTGAACAGTTTGTGAGACACACTCAAAATAAGAGAATTCTTTTAACACTGCCTTTTGTTTGTAGTGTTATTTAGATGTTGTCCTGCCTGGAAGCAGGGAAATGGACTAAATGGTCTTTTGGGTTCCCTTTGAGTCCCCAAATTCTACATAATTACCATCATTTGCAGTGCTAGGCAGGTGTTGTGAGTTAGTAGCCAGAAAAAAAAAAAAAGGAAAAGACTTTGAGATTTTTTGTTTTGAAAATGTCTTTCTGTATCCAGTTATGCAATTTTTCATTAGCAATGTGCCACACGAATTATGACTGAATTAAGGATAATGAACTCACTCACATGTTCATTATTAATCAAAACTGAATAAGGAACTCTTTTTTTCTTCTGTTCTCATATTTAGGACAATAGTCAAGCAGCAATGACAACTCTATCCTTCCCACTCCTAACCTCCCAAATGATAAATATTTATAAATCTTTTCTAGAAAAGGCGTGCTGCTGCAGGGATGTAGTGTAATTAGTAGGCTATTTTGGTTGTCAGGAAACTGAGATACAGATATTTGTGCCATTAATGATTTAATACCCAGACCATACAACTAGGGGAAATTACAATCATATTATAGCAGTCAGCCAGCTGTAGCTGTTGCATAAGGCCTTCAGATTTGTAAACATAACCCTCTCCTTTTTTTTTAAAAAAATGACGTTTCTTCAATTTATTTCAATGTTAGCTTTCAATATTCCAAAATGAGTAGCTAATGTGTTTAGGTCTAATCTCAAGGGTGCAATTCTCATTTGCCTGGAAAACTAAAAATTGACGGCCCAATATTTGGAAGAGTAGATAAGAAAGAACCACTCATTACATATAGGTGTCTTCTATATGCCCAGGATTGTGTTGATGATAACAAATAATGCATGGTTCTTGCTGTATGGAGGAAAAATAGGTTGATATAAATGTGAATTATTTACAGACTAATTAAGAGTTAAGGTCTATTGTATTTCTTATAATCTTCATTTAACAAACACAGATGGAACTATCAGAAACATTCAATAAATTAAGAGCAGCTATGTACTGATAAATTACCATGACCAGCATTGTACCAGTACTGAGAGGAATACAAGAAAAATAAAAGTATGTAAATTCTTGTTCTCATAAGCTGATGTTACTAATCAGGAAGCTAGGACTTAGATTCATAACACACTATAGAAGACTCACTAGAGTTAGAAGGTGATCAAACACCATGTCTCTTAGAGTTATTTATATACACCATATATATATTGGGAGGAGGGGGAGGGCTGAAAAGGTGTAAGAGCAAAAGCATTATTTTTGGAGTGAGGAACAGTGGAGTCAGATGGAGTCAGGTAGAGCTGATTCTCAGCTTCTTAACCTAGCTGCTTTGGAAAGTGTTATGAGAACCAAAGAAGGCATTAATTAATTATTTATTTCTATGTTCAATGTAGGAAAAATTGAGCTGGGTCACTTGCTCAAGATCAGATAGTTCTTGGTTGAGCTTTTCACTGGTATACTGATTTCTGGACTCCCCATCCAGTGCTCTCACAAATAATTACATAGCCTTCTCTGGAGCTATCACTGTGTCACGCACATGGTAACTGCAAAATACCATTTGATGAATTCCTAATACTCAGATTGTAGTAGTGCAGATGAATGAGAAGAAAATGGTTCAATCAACAAAGTCTCCAATGTTGATGTGTTTCTCAAAATTCTTGTCATAAAACAAGTGAATCTCCTGGAGACAAACCCTAATACTTTGTTTCAGGTAACAGAGTGTATATTCATATATATGTATATATATGAATATATATACACATTTTATGTGTGTATACACACACATTTTATGACCTTAAAATGCCAGACATTCAAATGAAAATGGAAAAACTATTTGAGTATATGAATTAACTGACTTTTGATGATGAAAAAAAGCACCAGGTGAACCTAACACATTTTTGATGTATAACTATTTCCAATTAAGGCTTATAAATGAAAATGTTTAAAATATGAATAAAAATGTTTAAAGAGTATCATTCCTAATTCGTTTCTTAGTAAATACAAAATACAGTTCGGAGCATTATTTTTTTTTTCCTGTGTATGCCACTTTTGGGTTCACAAGACAATTAAAAGCTCCTGGAGAGCAAGGATAATAGCTGGCATGCCACATCATCAGTGTGGTGCCGGGCACTGATGAGGCAAAGTGTACTCACCATACTGCTTGTATTTGGTATATCCCGAAATCTGTCCAAAGTTTGAAATTTCTGATTCAGCTCCTGAAAGAGTTCCATATGCCTCTTCCTTGTATGCATGACCTTCTGCAAAAGAGAACAGAATCATTCTCATTTCTAATTTGATTTATACATTTTAAAACGAGCTTTAAGATGTTCACCTTAACTAATAAGGAAAATCAAGTTTGGCAGGAACCAGGAAGTCCCCAAAGACACCAAAAATGCAAATGAGTTGCAGCCAATCCTTGTTTCCTACTCAGCACTTCTTAAACATGAAGAATTGGCTTTATTTCCACTTACAAGATTACCAAAACATAGTTTTCTCTTGTGGGTGCATTAAAAATGTAGCAGTCATTTCTCTGTAAGATTTTCATCACTCAAAGTTAAAGCTGTTTTACAAAAAATTATAATATAAAAAAATGTTTAAAAATTTGGACTTGTAAAGCACCCAAGTCTCTCAATGTTTGTCATGGGAAATATTACTTTTTTTATGTTTTATTTCCATAAACACTAAAATCCTAGCCGGCTGTACTAAAGGGGGAGCAAACTCCCAGGCACTGCCTTTTAAGGCTGACTCAAAGCACTAAAGTGTCTGAAATATATGTGAAACCTAAAATCTTACACTTTCCTTGAATAATGATTGAGCTTTGCAGAAGGAAAATCTGACCCATAGGTTTCATATATTTGTTCACGAGATGGTACGGAATTTTAATGAAAGGACTCAGAGCATAAATTGTGTAGCTGATGAGCTTCTCAAATCACTGATACAAATATCTTAATACTCTTCATCCCTGGTTACATCCTTGTCTCCCAACTTCATCGTAACTCAACAAATACAGTCCTAAATAAAAATGACCTCAGGGTAAGTATCATGCACTGAATCTTTCTCTATTACAGCGCAGCTTATAGAGGAGATAATAAATGCCCTGTATTTACAAGTGTTATTTTAAGGGAGAAAATACCTTCTTCAATTTTGGTTTTAAAAGTTAAAAATCAATATTTCAGTGATTTTCCAAGATTGTGACTCCATGTTTGCGTAAGATTTTATAGTATTGTAAAGCATGTGCTTCATAACTCACCATTTGCTCATATGGGTTTTGGAGGTGTATGATATTCATGCTTCAGCTATGATTTGAACATGTGGTTTATTGTTTTAATTACCAAATATTTTCAAAAGGAAAAGAAATATATCTTTGGGGGAAGATCTATAATGCCTGGTTTTCTTCTAAAAAGACACTTGTAGAGAACACTATCTCCTTGAGAAAAAAAAAAAGGCAAAAGAGAAATGCAAATTAAATCTTTAACATACTTGAAAAAGTCTTATTTTGTTATGCCAAATTTAATTTCCTATATTTAATGAATCTGTGTTAGGCAATACTTTGTTTAGCTAATTTGTTCTATTTTCATTAGCCTACTTTTATGAGAGAATTCCGACATTTTAAGTCTTGCTCTAACCGAATTATTTTCATCGTTGCTCCTCTTAGTTCTAGGAGTTGGCTGTTGACAAATCAGGTGGTTGAGGATGAGAACATGGCAACATTACTCATGATGAGGACATGAAACATAGCAAGCAATTACAGAGTGATTAACTTCCCATCAGTTTTGGGGAGAGTACAGGAAACAGATTTGCAGGATTTACAGAGAAACACCAGGCAAACATAATTTGACTAGCAATGGCTGATGGAGATTTATGAGAGGGAGGATTTGCGTAAGCAATTCAGTGGAGGGATTTTGAGGACCACGTAAACTGGCAAACATAATGAAATACATTCTATCCCTGGGGACTCAAATATTCCCTTGCAGTACCAGGGCCTAAGACACTGATTAAAATGCTGATTTGTGTTACAAGGAATACCTTTAAAACAAAACTATAGTCATCAGAATATTAACTGTGGCTCTAACACTACAAATAGTGTTTCTCATAATAATGAATCTTACCATGTAGCTATTTTCTGCTAGGGTGCAGTAGGACTAAAGTCACGCTACTGACATTTCTCTAAAGATACTTTGTTCTGTCAGTTAATACATATTCATGAGCACCACAGATTGTGCTAGATGCTGAAGTAACAATGGTGCGCAAAATCCGGTACAGTCTCTCCCCTCTTACAGCTTGAGGTATGTAATGGAGGACATAGGCATTAATCACATAAGAACTCAAATACATGTTATTTTAGAACTGAGATAAGTAAAACAAATGGTGTGGCTATGAGAGTAAGTGATAGGGGAATTCGCTAAAATAAATGCAAGGGAGGCAGATTCCCAAATTTTTACATACTCTTTTTTAAGTTGAAAATTCTCAAATCAGTTATTCTTGCATCTTGTTTGTTCTCTCTTCCATTTTATAAAATTCATAGAATTTCTAGTATAATTTTTAATCCTATGCCCTTTCCTCAGTGAGATTGTTTTCCAAAGACGAGAAACACATTTTCTTGTAAGATAATTGATGTTATTGGCACAGCTTCCTCATTTTAAGGTGGGCCTATGATGATTTTGTCTGTGCAGTCTCCATTTACCTTTCATCATGAGAGGACCCAACTTTGCACCAGGGAGTTATGCTTTGTCATGGTGGTGGAAATGTCAGTGGAGGTCCCTAATGTCTGCTGGCTAAGTCAGTTCATCCATATCCTTCCAACAAAGCTCTCTTTTGTTAGTCAAAGTCGCTCTATGTCTCTCGCAACCAAGTATTTCTATTGGATAAAGCATGTTTAATGAAGCAAAGTGTTAAATATATCCCACGGCAATTAGGATATGTTAATTGATAGGACTTTTTATAATCCTATTGACTGAATAGGCCACAGCTGATTCTGAACTGAGCGGATTTTATTTTGAGGAGCTATGTTGCTAGAACATACTCACAAATATATATGGTGGACTCAAATTTTATATAACCAAGAAACATTTGCAATGTTCTACATAGAATGATGGAAAGAAAAATTTGGAGGCTGAAATCTGGGCCCCTTCCTACCTAGATACATTAATTGCAAATACATCCTCATGCCAGATAGTCATTCTAATTTGAAATTGTCACCTTGGCACAGCCAGAAATCACCATACCAATGATGGCCTGATGGTTCTGACAGAAGTACCACATAAGAGCTGCCAATCAAGAGCTTACATATCTGTCATGGGCTCAGTTTGATTTCCATGCATGATTCCTTCTTGTTCACTGACTTAAGTACACCTTTCAGCTTTTGTAGTGGGGAAGCTTCCATTGATATGAAAGCCAGTATCACAGTGAATATTGGAGAGTTTCCAACCCAGCAATGTTTTGGGATAAAAACATGCTGTGGTTTTAGTTTCCATAAATAATAAGGGTTTCCCCTTATTTATTTGTCTGAATAATTATTTATCTGCAGCACACATGCCTTTGATGGTCTTAACCACCTAATTTGAAGTTTCTATACAATAAATCCTACTGGTCCATTTTAATGGCTACTTTTGGATTTTACTCACCTTAAGTGTCTATCTGTTCACTTTTTTTGTTCTTTTGTGACCCAAACACATCTTGTGTCCCAAAGAAATTGATTTCTGTGAAAAACTCAATTTTCTAAAAACCTTGTGAAGATGATAAAACTACACCTCATGTAGATTTTCTTTTTAAATAAAAAAACATATTCTAATTGACACTATATATAAAATTCAGGTTGCTTTAGTTATAATACCTGCCAAATAACATAGGTATCTTTTGCAGTAAAGAGAAATGCTAGGTAACGCTCTCTCGCACTCGGGTTATTGTGACATGTTTTGAAGCTGTGTATGAACCCCCATCCTGAGAGGACCAGCAACCTAACTGCACAAAAGTATCTCCTGAAATTGCTTATTTCATAAAACTCTTATCTTTTATTTTATGTCTTGGTAACTCAAGGGAGGCTGCCTTAATTGTTTATATAAAAGAAAAAGTGATAGGTTGTAAAGTGCTTTCATGAAATTGCAGACATTAGACAAAAAAATCAGGGTGTGAACAAACCTGTATGTTTTGAACCTCTACCCTATCTCAGGCTCTCTTCTAGAATAAATACTTGGGACATGTCAAATCTAACAGCTCTGGGCCTGGACACACTTGAATTTAGATCTCAGTTCTATCACTTTCAAATTGTGTGGTCTGAGGCACAAAATGCCATCTCCTTGTAGCTCCAGTTTTAGTAGTCAGAATAACCTTATAGGGTTGTTCTGAAGAGTTAAAAAGGGATATAAATCATTTATCACTGGAGGACACAGGTTAGAGCTATGTAAGAAATGGTAGCCATTATTACCTTTCTCAATCCTCACAATAACCAGGAAGGTAGTAGTCATTATCACCCTTTGTTGATTAGGAGGAGACTGAAGTTCAGGTAGGCTAAGTAAAGCTCCCAAGCTTGCATCAGTGGTGAGACAGCTGGAACGCATTTTGAATCCAAAGTAAATTCTTTTTGTGTACATTCCATATTCAGGGAGAACCCTCCTTTAGATTACTCAAATTTGTGATTATGCCCTATTCAGATAGAAAAGCGGGTGAAACAAACAAGGGTAGGTTTGGTGCTTTCTGTAGTAAGTCCATAAACTGGATATTGATCACCCTGCAACTGTCCCGTAAAGTACTGCAACTATGTTTTAAAGGGCTGATCTCCATATCTTGTCTCTGAACACCTTGTGGACATTTATCTTTGTATCCCTGACACCTAACACAGTGTTTGATATTTAGTAGGTGCTCAAGAAATGTCCACAGGATAAATGAAATTACTGTGACGGCATAGGTATACAGGCCAGGGAAGGTGCTTGTAACATAGAAGGCTATCTATCATAAATCTTGCCTTCTCTCCCTCCAGTTGAGGTCTCCCTGCTGAAGAGAAGACTTCTTTCATTGGCCCTGGTGGAAACCCTGCCTGCTCATTCTGATGCTGTTGTGATCTCTTATTTTCCATACAAGTGGAAATAAAGGGCCTGCAGGTGGGTTTGAAACAAACTACTTGGAGGTTTTCTTTTCCAAATTCAGAAGTGTGAATCACTAAGTCTAAACTACAGATAAGATAGGCATTTCTATATGTAGAATTTTAGAAACAGATTGTTAGAAAAAGTTGGAGAATCTCTCAACTATAAACTTTAGAGTAAGGGGCCTGGAAATCATGTGCTACAGAATTTAGACACTACTTTGCCTAAATTACCTTTTCTAGCCTTAGGAATATAGACACCTATACTGTCATTGTCCATATTTACTAGTATACTCCTATGGTTATTTTTCTTCTTTTTTGCATTGCATAGGAGTCCTCAATACAGAGTGGGCTGTTGAATACAGTCTGAAGTAAATGAAAACTAATGTTAAGGAAGCAACATACACTGCAGGAATTAATCTTGATTCTTGAAGTTGTGTTGTGAAAAGGGAATGATTTATATACCTTTCTCTGGCCAGAGCCCCAGAGTATCCCTAAGACAGAACCTGGAGCCCCATGGACTGCTTGACATTACTAGCATCTAGTTATGTTTCAAGCATGTTTCTCTTTGAATAAATAAATATTCAGGACTTAAATTAGACAAGGGATCTAAAAAAGAACTGAGTAAGGTCTATATCATTTTTTATTTTGTCACTGTCACTCAAGGATATACTTGGCTGCAGATATTTGCAACAGTTTATTTTAGTATTATAGAAAATATGGATGTAGCAAAGGACTGGGTTGCTCAAACATTTCCTCTCAAAGTGTACTGATTGCCTAACAGAGTGCACTTACTGCAGGGGATCAGTGACAAAGGAAATTGAAATGCTTTATATTTAGAACATAATATAATTTTTATCTTCTGTGCCATAGCTTAGTTGTGTTAACAATATAAAATTAATATAAAATATTTTATCTTACTTATGTTCCCCCAAATCTAAAAATTCAAGTCCCCACAATGATGGGCCATGATTATCCTGGACTGATGCCTTCTTGTGCTCTCTGCTCACCATGACTTCTCCCCAGTTTGAGAAGCATAGGTTTACTGGATGTGTGGAGTTCATTAGGAAATTCAAAGGAACATTCTAAGGTGTTTTTAAGAGGCTACATGTTTCCATGGAAGAATGTGTCAAGGTTGATCCTCATGTTTTTAGAAGGGAAGATAAAAATAAATACCTCTCCATCCATTTTATATGTAACATGGAAAGGATAATATTGTCTATTGCAGTTGAGATATTTGTAACTGCATTCCTAATCATTCCTTGAGATTTGCCCTCAACTCAAGACAGACAATTTAAACTACCTGCCTGATATTTCTGATTTACCATCTTATTAGGCACCTTAATCCCCAAGGTATTAGAATGCAACTTGGCTTAACTAGATGTCTGCTTGCTTTTCCTAGACCTGTCAATGTTACTACTGGAAACTCAGGCTCAGACCTGCAGGGTCCTCTTTTTTCTGATCCCCTATTTTCAGTTAAGGACCAAATTCCCCAGATCTGGACTCTACCATGTCCCTTCATTCCTTTCTTTTACTACCACCTCATTTTTCTTGCCTGGACTGGTCACTTCATAATTTGTATCTCAACTTCTCCATTCACCCTACTCCACGTTCTCCTTCCTATTACTGCCATAGTCATCTTTCTGAATTCCAGATCAGGGCAAGTCATTCCTCACTAAGAAGCAAACAGAACACAATAGAACAGAACACTTTAGCAGCTTTTAGTAATAAATTAGATAAAAATTCTTCGCTTTGGGTGCAAGCTCTTTACTATATGGTTTCTTAATTACTTTCTCTTTTTATCCATAGACCTCATGTTTCAGTGAATTATAATATGCTTCTGGTTTCTTGAGCATTCCATACTTTAGCCTTTAGCCAACTACCATTCATCTCCTTGAATTGTATATCATGTAAATATCCTTGAAGTCCAGTATGGCTGTCTTTGTTTACTCCATAGTAACTGGTCTCTGCTCCAAATCAGATATAGAGTTTGATAACTTTTTATTAAAGAAAACTAGACTAATTTCAATTTTATATCATTCTTTCCATAGTAATTTATTGAATATCTACTACTGTGAAAATGAATAAAGGAATCCTCATTCAAAATGGAGTGAGGAATCCATGAAGGGAGAGTTCTCATGCACCACGACTCATCACAGTCTGCATACCCAGCAGAAAGAAGAAAGATTTCCTCTCAGCCTGGCAACAGCAAGCTGCCCAGACCTGCAGTCAATGAGAAGCTGCCACCACTTCAAACTCTTTTTCCTCCATAAAAAGATGCTCTCCCACTCTGTTATCTAGACTTGCTTATTGTTCACCATAGTTTGCATGTCCCAAATTGCAATTCCTTTGCTATTCCCAAATAAACTCATTTGCTGCTCAGTAATCTTTGTTGTTTGATTTTTAAGGTTGACATTACATGGTGTCAGAAGTGGAATCTGAAGAAGATGAACCCCTGAGGAACTAACAACGCCAGGCATGGTGTATGGTACCCACTTCAGCCTCTTGCACTCTCTCTGAGTCATCTTTTTCCTTTTGTTTTGGTAGGCCTCTTGTCAGAGACAAGCCTTCTTTTGGTTGAGCTCTATGATTTTATTCTTGAAGGTATCAGCCTTTTAGTGGCTACCCATTTTTTTGCTGAACCTCTGGTTTTAAAGTATGGAATCTAAATACTTTCCAGAGGGTCCTCTTTCTGGGACCCTGGCCAGTTTTGTGTTCAAAACTATGGCTGTTCCTCATGTACATTCTTAACCAAATGGACCAACTTAACCAAAGATAATTTAGAACTCCAGTGGCCGCTGTGGAGAACTGTTGACCTCACCAAACTTGTTTTTCCACAACCAGATTAGAGGACGACAGCTCTAAAATTAAACAGACTAAATAGGATGCCTATTTTAATTGGTGTGTGGAGTTTTCCAAACATATCCAAGAGTCTAAAATCACCTCTTTGCAAAATAAGATTTCTAAGTTAACCAAGAGAAACAAACAATTCAAAGTAGAGACAAGGGCTTCTGAGGTCACCTTTTCCCTTCTCTGTCCTCCTTGTCTCTATCTAGTACCAGCTTCCTCTTTCCTTCCCGTACCACTCCCACATCCTCTATACCTCCTACTTCCTTATCTACCAAACTATGGGTCATAATTGAAGAATTTACTTAACCCAGGGAGAATCCTTAAAATTGTTTATAAATGGATTACCTTCTGAGATTAGTGAATTAAAAAAAACAAAAACACCTTAAAGTATCTTCTAAGGTCTCTTTTTGCATTTATCTATGTGTTTATGAATGTCTATGTATGTACCTATTTCTCAGAAATACATATGTACGTATTATTATTTATTATTATGTACATACCTGTGTATGTACCTATTTCTCAGAAATAAATAGACACCAACCCAAATGTTTTTCAGGTTCACATGATTTGTAAAAATATTGGGTATAAAAGCTATTTTTAGCTTGTTAGTTCAATTAAAATGTGTGTCCTTGGAGTTCTCACCATTAAATATAAAACTTTTGCTCTACCTAGGTTTACTAAAAGTACAGTAAGTTCATGTTATTTCTTTTACAAAATTTGTGAGCAAGAAAATAGCTTAGGCTGATGGCTAGTCGTCTAATGTCTCATTAAGTTTTTTGGGTAATCTAAACATAATTGTTAAGAACAAGTAAATTAAAGTAAATTTAAGTAGGATAAAAAGGTTTTAAGTAAACTTTTTAGTTTCACTAATACATTTTGGTCACCTGAAACTTTAGTTTTGCTAAAGTTAAAATAAATGATAGATACTCATTGAATACTGCCATTATTTCTAAATAAGATAGAAAATGGAAAAATTACTGAACATAGGTTTATCCAATTTTGGTTTCTTTTTACAGAGAGACAAAAAGATATTTGGGTCTATAAATGAACATGCTTTGTGCCACACTGAAAAGTTATACTATGAAGAAGCATATGTTTCTAGAAATTTTGAGTTGTATTCATGAAACCACCAACCTACATGCTAATGTAAAAGTTCATAATTGCTTGCTTGCTTAGTTTTCACTAAAAAATAAGGTTTCTAAGGGTTAAGGATTCTAGTTAAGGTTTCTAAGTGTTAACAATTCTAGTTAACATATGTAATTAAAGCTACTAGAAATAATAAGGGAAACAACTCTGTATACAAAGAAAGGAGGGTATGTTTTTTGGTTAGAAAGGTATGAGGAAAAAAAGAAAAAGTATGAGGTGGAGATACATTTTTGTTGAGGGAAATAGAAAGGACAGACTAAGATGGACATAGAAAGTTGTAGAATGTCTATAAAAATGAAATCTTGGGAAAAATTTTTATGTATGATCAAGCTAGATAAAATTTTTTATAAGGGTTTCAAAAACAAGCTTTAATATTAATAGGGTATTTATGTAAAATTAAACCTTAATTTTTCTTTGATAAAAGGACAAATTTTTCTTGGAATACTGGTCTGCTTTTAATAACAGATTGTAAAAAGGTTTCCTTTATCTTTAAAGTAATCTGGCTTTTAGGGGTACCTGGGTGGCTCAGTCGGTTGAGCGTCCAACTTCGGCTCAGGTCATGATCTCGCGGTCCGTGAGTTCAAGCCCCGTGTCGGGCTCTGTGCTGACAGCTCAGAGCCTGGAGCCTGTTTCAGATTCTGTGTCTCCCTCTCTCTGACCCTCCCCCGTTCATGCTCTGTCTCTCTCTGTCTCAAAAATAAATAAACGTTAAAAAAATTTTTTTTTAAAGTAATCTGGCTTTAAAAAAAAAAGGATTGTTTCATTAAAATAATTTTATGTATTTGCTGTCTTCATCAAGTCTTTGAGTATGTAAGTTTTTACTCAGAACAATGTGACTTTCTATATTTGCCTTTTAACATCTTCCCTTGTTACCATGGTTAAACAGATAACTAAGTATTGTTTCATAGACTTATGATCCTATTTAACCAAGTGTTTTAAAACCTTTTGATATTTTTGACAAACTTCCCAAAATCCAATTCTAAATAGTCTTTTTGACCTCGAACTAACTTTGAGTTTTCTAAGAGGTCCCTAACACAGATCTCAATACATTTGTTCTTTCTCCTTATAAAAAGAGAGAGGTTAAACCGATTAGGCTTATTTGGTATATTAAATTACATGAGAAACATTTTAAAATAAGTGATGATAAACCATCTTAGGTCATGTGATGAAGGTGAATGTGATTAATATAAGTATTATAGAAATTATACGAAATTTCTGAAAATCTGGTATCTTGGTATAATATTATCAGTCATAATTCCAGTTATTATCTTAAAATCTTATACAGAAAACCAAATTTTCTCGTCAATTCCATTATAATGAACTTGCATCAGGTCTTTAATAATGGGCATTTTAAGTCTTTTGTCATTTTCAGGGAGTTACAGTTTTACTCTAATGCTTTTACAAAAGTGAACCTACAGAAGTGATTTATCTTCAAAGAGACTCAGAGCTCAGAAAAAGTGCAGGTTTCTGATAACTTTGAGATCATAAAATTGAACTGGGTACAAATTTCCAGAACTAATGAAAAAACTGGATTCAAGCGGAACAATAACAACATGAGAGAATGAACTGAGGAGGATGATTATAATTTTTATGACTTCTAGTTTTGACACATTGTTGGTCCTTTACTGTTTTGTTTTCAACATTAAAAGGACACCTTCTTCTTTTTAAAATTACCTATGAAATAGAGCAATTTGATAAAATATAACTTGGTAAACAAAGATGTATCTACTTTTTCTCCCTACCTGGTCCCTTCAGAATTTGGATCACATGGCAATGCAGTTAGTTATTTGCATAAATTCAATGAGAATCTGTTCTCCTTGTAATAACAATTGGAAATATTGGCTATTTTACCAAGGCTCTGATTGTATTATTTTGAGAGAGATGTGCATAGTCTCAGATTTGACAGGACAGTTTTTAAGAAACAAAGGCTGACTTTATGGAGCCAATAAAGCTCCTCAGAAAAATCACCCTGGCACCTTGCTTACAAGGTTCTAGCAAAGCAGTCTTAAAAAGATCTTATAGGGTCAATCACTATTCTTGCTACGCTTGTGGAAATAGGCCAAATGTAATGCAAACAAATTAGTTTTGCTGTGATTATCTTTGGTAAGAAAAAAAAAAGGGTAAGTATAGAAAGAAAAATTATGTTTGCACTTTTGTCTATATTAGATTCTAATCCTGTTAATAAACTGTTCTAGATGCTAAATTCTGGTTTTCTCAAATATCTGGCTATGACTCTAACATGTCTGATTTTTTTTTCCCCATGCTTCTGATTTGGAATGAATAAGAACAAAGACTGCCCTTTATCCTCCTTGAAAGGAACTATCCCAGGTCCTCCTCATTACCCAAATGATAGCCAGACTTCAGGGGCTCAATAATGGGGTATACATACACAGCTAAACATCTTGTCCTGTACAAACCCTGGAGATTTGCAAGAGAAGCAGCTGACATCAAAGCAGACTGCTTCCACTCAAGACCCTGGATCAAGACTTCATACTTTAAACATAGTCTTTCTTTTTCCCCTGGCATTGGCCTGGAAAAATAAAATCTCCACCTATATCTCCCAGGCCATTGCTAAGGGGAGCAAACTCTGGAATTTAGAACAATTTTTTTTTTAAGGCTAAGATCTTGGCCAAAGGGAGAGATGTGAGAATAAACAAAGGAATGGGGTTGGAATTCCTGAGTGGGGAGCTCTCTCATATACTACCAGTAGTTACAACTTTTGTGTTTCAACAGAAGGAATATTTCCCCTGGGCCCAGCAGCAGCAAGCTGTCCTTTCCTGCAGCCAGTGTGAAGGTGCCACCCCTTGGAATTCTCTTATTTTCCTCTAGTGAACTGTTGTTCAAAACAGTACCTCCCAACTTCTTTTCTCCTCTCCAGGCTTGCATGTCCTGAATTGCAATTCCCAAATAAACTTGCGTGCTGCTTGATAACCTTTGTTGTTTAATTTTTAAGTTTGACACTATATACCAGATCTCTGCTTGGAGCTGGGAATGCAAATCCAATAAAGGGTTTGGTCACAGAACAAAGGAGTATCACTACAGTATTCTCTGTATCCTTTCCTGAAAGTAAGAATGGATGTTAAACCATTTTGGCTAGTCAACACTTTGCTCTATTTATTAAAAAAAATACAGTGTTGTCTTGGAGACTGGCAACATGAAAGGGCTTTTCTCCAGGTATAACACTTACCAGGCAATGATTTATGAGTTAAGAGAATATTGTTATTGTGTATAGACTCTGCGGAGTGTATGAGGCCTAAAGGGAAGATATTTTCAGGAGCCTAGGAGGCAAATCTGCTTGCCAGTGACAAAAATGCCTAAGTTGGCCACTGTGTGGGAAGGGAAGGCTTATGGGGTGGGAGTTGGGGGACTATCAAGTAGTTTGATATAAACAAAATTTATCAAGCCTGAATTAAAAGGGAGGGAGGCAAGTGAGGTTCTTCATCTAGGACAATCCACAAAGTACGAATATATCATACTAAAATATATCAGCATTTAAAGCCAGGAGTAATTTTTCTGAACACCATTTCTGAGATAACTGCCACATAACTGTAATTGCACATAGACTAAGGGGAGTGGCACTAAAAGGTTTGCAAAGAAAATGTACTATCTCAAAATGCCCCCACCCCACCCTCAAATTTTACACTTCTCACAATCATGCAATAACTACAGCAATTGAAGAGCTAACTATCTAGGGTTGTTGTGTTGCAACATCCTTCCATTTTCAGCAAATGTTTTGATAATACCATGGCTATACATTGAGATACTAAGCAGCAGGAAAAAAGCATCAGCTTAAGGAATCGTCTACCAGTTGCCACAGAGAATCTATGAAAAAGGAATAGGTTTTCTAATGCTCCAAGTGACACAATATGATTAGATTTCTTTTCAGAGCTTGTGATTACATAGCTTTGGTTGGTTGCACTGAGGCCTAATTGTAGATCTAGGTTTTTACTATATTTTGTCACTGATGCCTTGTGGGTTAATTTCCATCTCCTTTCCTTTGTACTAACATAACTTCGTGCTTTAAGGACAAAAAATATATACACAATGATCTTCAATTTTGGGTTAACTAAAGAAAAAGGGGAAAAAATGTCCCTTAAAAGGCAGTAAGAAATCTAAAACTGAAGATTGCTGAATGTTTTTTTCTTTGTAGCCTGAAACAAGATATGACGTTTATTATCCCATGCCAGGCTGCTACAACTGAGACACATCAGTAGGAAATTTGGCATATAGTCATTGAAGCCAGGTTATCACTTTGTTTCTTGAACTCTAAACATTTCCTAAAAAAGACCAATTCTTTAAGGACTCTACTCAAGGTAAAACCAGAGCCTGTTTACCATTGTAGTAAATACAAACTGCTAAGTCTCACTTTTGATACCTGATTTATTATTGCTGAGCTACAACATTCATCTCCATCAACAAAATGATTTAGGAGTCCCCATATTCCGAGAGGTTTCCATAATTTTAGGAATACCAGCTAAGAGTATCGAGTTCTATGTAAGCATCAACACAGTACAAATATGCTGGAGAAATTTATAATGTATTATATCCAATTATGTCAGCAGGCTATGAATCATATCTAATTATCAAGATGCATAAGTGCCTTTTATGTGACGCTCAAACATCATTAATTTTGTGCTTAGCATAAGCTGCTCAAATGGTATGATTTCGGTAATTTCTAGCATCGATATTACAACATCAATATAAATTCAATGCAAATTGGAAAATGAACATCTTCATCTTGTTTATATCTGCAAAAAGGCATTTACTGAACATAGGAGCACACTGAACCAACACTTGCTATTGAAAAAAAGAATCTGGAATGTAGCGCAGAGAACCTGAATAAGAGGAATCAGTACACAAGGCAAGTCCCAGAGAAAGCCTAGCTAACCAGCCAAAGCATTCTTACAGGCTCTCTTCAGGTAGTCACTGAGGTGAAACCAATGTAACTGTTGTAAATATGAAAAACGAAGAAACCAACATTCTTACCTCACAACAAACTGATCTAATTAAATCCTCTCCATAAATTGCCCATTTATCTTAGTATTTATAAAATGGATTCCATGTCTGGAAAATCTCAGTTTAGCATACATCTAAGGCAATTAGAAGTTAAAATTTTTTTCTACTAGTTTTACAATATGGATTTTAATTAAAAATGTTTGACTTCTCATTTAATTTTTAAAGAGTAGAGCCCCTACAGAGTGCAGAACAATATGTTGAGTTGTATGTCAATTTTGAATCAAAGCAATTAAAATTATTTAAAAATCCATAGAAACTTACCTCAAAGTCAAGGTCTGAATATCGTGATTTTCTTCTCTGTTAGATTTTTTAAAAAGAAGAAAAACCAACATAAAGTTATGTTTAGTCATTCAAATAAGATGAAAATTATTATTTTCAATAAAATATATTGTTACCTTTGTATTACAAGTATTTCCTTCACATAAGAATGTGGGAATTTTTATGATTTCAAATTCTTTCATCCATATGATTTCATTTTTACCTTGAACTTCCATTAAAATTGAAGAATATAAAAATACAGAATATTTCTCATCCTGATCTCTTAACTTTTTCAGCAAGGAGAATTTTTTTAAATGTGAATTCTCACAAAATTTTCAATCTTAAAGCAGACTTGAGGTCTGTAACAGCAAAACTATAATTTTTATTTTAGAGACACAAAGGAGTAAAAGCTATATAGGAAAACATCATGTACATCTCTCAAGACTTCCCACCAGCCTATCTCAGTCTTCATTTCTATCAAACTCTCTCTGGCCTTCTGACTCCCAAAGTTCTGTATGTCTCACCCACAATTTTTTTGGTATTTGATGGTTCTCCATGATAAGAAAGTCCTAACTGCTAGTTCTTAGGAACTGACGTATTTATTATAATTTAGTAAAAAAAAAAAAAAAAAAAAATAGCCCACACCCCAGTGATATACAAGTGTAGATGTCCATTATCTCAGTGTTCCTCTATGCCTCTGACTCTGTCAAACAGTTCCTGAATCTAGTTATAGATCAATATGTATTAATAAAATAAGACAGTAGGCCTGATAAAATCAGGAAACATTACTTAAATGAAATTAATGTGATTCTATGAATATTAGTGTAAGGAAGGTATGCTTAGCATGTGCCAAGAGGGATTTAGTATAGAAGGAGATATCTGGTAAATATAGAAAGGGTCCTCAAAATATTTAGAGAACAAAACAAGTTTCCAATAGGAGGTTTTTTTTTTTTAAGTTTATTTTGAGAGAAGAGTGAGGGGGGAGGGGCAGAGGGAAAGGGAGAAGAGAATCCCAAGCAGGCTCCACACTGCCAGCACGGAGCCCAGTGTGGGGCTCAAACTCACAAACCGTGTGATTATGATGTGAACTGAAACCAAGAGTCAGATGCTTAACTGACCAAGCCACCCATACACTCCAGAGTTTTGTTTGTACTATGAATTTTTTTTTTTTGATGAACTGGGGACAAAAAAATAAATATTAAAAACAATAAGCAGTTGAATATGTAAACCTTTAGGCAAATGTCTTTTATATTTTTCTCTTCTGCTATCCCAATACCTATCTTAAGTTCAATAACCTAACAGGGAACCCTAACCATATAGTTGAGAGATTCTTGTAACTGCTAAATAGTAGAGACAGGCACTAATGTAGTTTATTGACAAATATGCCCACATTTCTACAGCTAGAGTTACAATGTAACATAGAACCAGAACCTCCCTATATAACCACCTCCCCAAAGCATGCTTCACTAGACAAGAAGATATACTAAAAGAAAGATTTTGTTAAAAAGTTGAAAAACTTTGAAATTATTTGATTAGAGTGGAGCTGGATCGTGGAATCCAGTCTTCAAGTATGATCAAAGAGAGCATTGAGAAGAGGATTGCTTTATTAAAATTTTTTTAATGTTTGTTCATTTTTGAGAGACAGCGACAGAGTGTGACTGGGGGTGGGGCAGAGAGAGAGGGAGGCACAGGAACTGAAGCAGGCTCCAGGCTCTGAGCTATCAGCACAGAGCCCGATGAGGGGCTCCAACCCACGAACCATGAGATCATTACCTGAGCCACCTAGGTACCCCTGAAGACACTGCTTTATTAAATGAAGGCTGCATGTTGATGTATGTCACTTCAGTTCTTGTCTCTAGTGTCACTGTGGCCTAGCCCTGGTGACATACTGCAAGGAGAAAAGTGTGTAGGAAGGCATTAACCCAGGCCTCCTTTGCCATCTCCCACCACTATTGTTATCTGTGTTGTAAAAAAAATCAGGCTCCAACGTAGCGCGTTGCACTTTGCTGCAATATCTATTCTACATGTCAGTGTTTCCATTCTGCTCTTGAATGCTTCGCTTTCTTGGCACTGTGACTCTGCAGGACGTTTTTGTAAGTATATGTTAAGCAAGATTCTTTCATTCATGCAGCAACATGCAAGCATGGAAACAGTTTTAAGCAGCTAGAACATTTGTCATGAGCTTTGAGTTCCATTTGGAAATTAGTGAGATCTTATGAGAAGTTTCAGCTAGCTAGCAGAATAAGAAGAGGCCTTTCTACTGCTGGCGTTGTCTCTTTGCCAAAGGTTGCAACAGCAGTATGTTGTGTTGTTGCTGAATGCAAAGCTGTGTAGCCTAAGGACCGGACATGCTGATGGACACATGTCACATATTTTAGGAACAAGAACAAAAGACGGGAACCTAGAAGACCATCAGAAATAGATTCTCCTTCCGACAGATGTCACCTATGCACCTATGTTGACATGAAATATGAAAAAGAAAATGGATATATTCCTACGAGTAGATTTCTCTCTCTTCTAATTTTATTAAAATTAAATTCTAACATAAAGGTAGAGCAGAACTAGCAGCCTCAAAGGATTAGGCTAAAAAATAAATGAAGCAAACAGATTTTAATCAAAAGAGCCTAAAGATGGTGGGGGTGGGGGGTGAGCAGTGAAGACTTAAAAATTAGAGAATGGGAAAAATGTGGTAGATTTTCAGAGCCCAAGGGAAGTTAAAATTTGTGACATCTAATTCATATCCCCACAAACTGACCAAGTGTTCCAACCTTTTATAGTTTATAAAGTGCTTTCACATTTGAACATGGTAACTGCCCTGTGGGATGGTCAGGAAAGTATTATTTTTTTATATCTATTCTATGAATTAGGAAAACTGAGTCCCAGAGTAGTTAAAATGACTTGCTCACTTCACCTGGGTAGTAAGCAAATGAGCTGGGATTCACACTCAGGTCTTCTGACTCCAAACCCTGCATTTTGTCCACTGTCTCTCACTACTTGTTCAGTGGTAAGGGTGGTAATATTTTATAGCCAGGATGCCTGATATAGTTTGCTGATTGTTACTAGAATTCAGCAAGAATAACATTTGAGGACCCAGTCAATCCAAGGCTGACAGCAGTGGGACAGAGATGCTTTCCAGCCATAAAGTAAGGTCAAGCAGAGTAACTTTTGTCAATTATATTTTAAAAGAGAAAAAGCATCAATATGATACTTATTTGAGAAAAGAGCTAATGGCATTATAATTTGTGATGATTACAGTAACTTAAAGACCATTGTAATACTTCATGACCAATGATACAGTCACAAACAGTAGCCAACCTCCACTTCCATGATGTGTCTCCCAATGCAAAATCCAGTTTATTTTGAGGTATCTGGTACTGAGAAATTGTGGTATAATGCAAGAACCAGATGTTGAATTCTGTTACCCTTGGTATACAGGCAGTATATTGGAAAGTATTTCAAAGCACTGGTTTGTAGAAACTGTGACGGACTTACATGTTTATTCAAATGTCCCTCTGAGCTTGCTGGGAAGTTATTGTAATGTATGAAAGTGGTTACAAATAGTGGTTATATTTTTAAAAAATGAGAATCAATAAAAGTGATCAGGTCATGATAATTTTTTTCTGATTAAGTTGACAACTGCAGAATTGGTACATATAAGTTTAAAATAAGCCAGGGAGGGGGCGCCTGAGCGGCTCAGTCACTTAAGCATCTGACTTGGGCTCAAGTCATGATCTCAAGGTTTGTGAGTTCGAGCCCTGCATCAGGCTCTGTGCTGACAGCTCAGAGACTGGAGCCTACTTCAGATTCTGTGTCTTCCTCTCTCTCTGCCCCTCTCCTGCTCACATTCTGTCTTTCTCTCTCTCTCTCAAACATAAATAAATGCTAAAAAAAAAAAATAAGCCAGGTTGGTACTAAAATATTTTATGAAGATATAAATCCCTCTGTCTCTAGATCCCCAACTTCTCAAATAACTTGATACAAATAATCCTTTTTGTCACAGTAGGTGATAAAAAAAATCTCTTCAGTTCTTCTATGTGGTTTCCTTTTCCTAATTTTCCACTTAGAACTCATCCTAACTTGTATTCTGTCCTCAACACTCCATTAAAATTCTTCTTGTCAAGGTCTCTGATGAGCTCCATCTGGTCAATTTCCAAGGTCAACCTTCTGTCCTTATCTTGCTGGACTCTCAGAAGCTTTTGAAATTTAATCATTTCCTCATTAAAACACATCATTTTAGCTTTTCCTCCCCCCCACCCCACCCCCCACCTTCCCTCGCCTTGTTTGCTGTGGCTCATTCTCAAGTGTTCTTTGCTGGCTCTTCCTTATCACCCTGCCTTCTAAGTGTTGAGTTCCTGAGTTCTCTTTTTTCTCATCTTCTCTCCTCGATAGTAGCATTCATTCCATGCTGGCAAATTCCATCCTTTAAGTTCCAAACACCCCTTTCCTCTTCATGTCTGTCCAATCACAGAAAATGTCAGCTATCTAGCTGGTCAAGTCAGAGACTTAGGAGTCATGCTTTGTTCCCCACATCTCTCATCCTGCACATCACATCCACCAGCAAGTGCTATCTATTCCACCTCTGAATTCTCTCGATCTACCTACTCTTCTCCATCTTCACTTTCACCTCTATAGTCAAAGACATTCTCCTCTCCTGTCTGGGTAACTTCAGTACCTCCCTAACTGTCCTCAGGCTTTCTGCTGTACTCCCTCTCCTAATATTACTGGATCCTAATTCTCTTTCCCAAATCATCAAAGGGATGGATGGATGGATGGAGAAACGATCATGACAATCTTTCACTCAACAGTTTTTGCTTGCTTCCGTTGTTTATACAAGGCTCTGCAAAATCTGGTTTCTTTTTCCTATGCCAGCGACATCTTATGGAGCTCACCCCTTGTTCTGCAGGTCTTCTAATCCTGTGAAAGTATCCCAAGCTCTTTCCTATCTCAGGACCCCTGCACTGCAGCTTGTTTTGCCTGAACCATCTCCTCACCCTCCAGATCCACATAGGCCATGCTCCTTCTTAGCTTCACCCTACATAACCCTTCAGAAAGCTCAGGCCACTTTATCAAAAGAAGTCTCTCCCTCACATTCCATGGTTCTTCCCCAGCCCAGCACACTCTTTTAGAGTATCCATTCATTAACAGTTAGTTATCTATCTATTCCATAGGGTATATTTACCACAGGGAAATTTACCACATCTGCCTTGATCACTTTTATGTCCGCAGCATCTACAAAAGGGCCTGGCACAATAATTCACAAAATTATGGATGAATAATTGAAGGAGGTACACTATGGCAGCTAAACAAGTCCAAAATAATTGGACTTGTTTCTTATTTTTGTTTTGTTGTTGTTTTTCTCATTCTTTGGGAGAATTTAGATAAGCAGGCAGACTACACAAAGAAAACCATTATGAATGGATTAACTGACAGCCAAAAGGATCAAGACAATTTAGGGGAATGCAGGCTTATCACTAATAGAAGGGAAAAAATTTCAGGATGATTTAAGTGTAAGAAAATGCACAAGAGTATGAGGCTACACAGAGGAATACTTAGCAAGTATATGCATTAAGGCATCTCTTCATATCTAAATCCTCTAGAATGATGAATAATTTCTCAAAGGGAATAATTCATTGTTTGTGTCACTTCAAATTAAACTGGACAAGACACTAGAAAATTCACTGCAAGGGATAAATTGCACTGACTAATAAATGGCAATACGACTGCCATTAAAACTTTTATTGCAGAGCGAGCAATGGACACATTCAAGGAGAAAGCTTCGATACCAAATCCATTGAAAACATCTGTGAAAAAAAACCTTGAGGATAATAAATATTGCAAAATGACATATTTCGCCAGTTTTGTTTGTATGTGTGCATAAACAAAATTCCCTAATAGAGGAGCAAAAACAAAACACTAAAGAAGGGCGAGGCACCCTTTCACCACAGCTATGTGAGAAAAAAATGTAAAAAAGAAAACGTAGCTTTTGCACAATGGTCAGTTTTGTAATGGTTTCTGCTAGTGACAGTCTCCCAGCTCCCAAGTAAGGCCATAATATTTTGTCTAAAATCCTAAATATCGATTTAGCACAGCATTCAAGCTTCTTCACAGAAATTCAAGATATAATGGTAATGATATAATAATAACACAACCTTACATCTGAAGTGCTTACAATTTTCAAAGGTTTTTCACATCCATTATCTAATTTGATCCACATAGTAGCTCTAAGGGAGGCAACTGTAATGTGACATTATAGCTAAAATGTTTTACCTTTAAAAACCATTATAGTGAAAGCTCTACAATTCATGTCCAGAGGAAAACCGGAGTATAAAAATTTAGCCTAGAATGGTGTCCCTTCGTACCCATTTATAAATTGAGAGGGATTTTCAGATATATAGTTAAGTTCACACCAACGTGGTCAGAAAAGTTCGAGTAGCAAACTTTCTACTTTTGATAAAACCATTTCATAATCTACTACCTAACTCTGATTAGTCATTAAAAGTTTCTTCATGAATAAGAAAAACCAAGGCAAAGTCTGTCAGGAGAATGAGAGGGACCACTTAATGTATTTACATCTGAGTAAATTGTTCCATAAGAATTCAAGTGATGGTGGAGCTGAGAAGCCACATACAGGATCATGAAGTAACCCAGAGATTAGCAGAAGAGACTATCCCCTAAGGCTGGACAAAGGGAGATGACCTTGTGACCTAAGCCGGGGGCTGAGGCACCTGGAAGAAGCTGGAAGCCTTAGGGAACAGCAGCTAAATAGACACAAGGTGCTGCTTAAAGCAGAAAAAGTGAGGGAGAAATATACTGGATTTCTCTCTTCTGCCCACCTCCAATCCCTCCCCAGTGCTTCTTAGTGGCCAATCTTCTCTGTCAGCCAGAGGCACAGGAATCGGCATCAACTCTTAGTGATGCAGGGGACCATGTGCCAAATAAGCCCAGGACATGCTTAGAAACTGGGAAATTTTTTGAGTGAGGAAATGTTTCCGTTTTAAATCTAACAGCTATAGGCTGTGGAATAAATACCCCTGTTCCAAAGATTCAAAGCAAATACTGACCTGTATTCTTACAATGGTATCTCTAGATTTTTTTCAAAACAAAACAAACAAAAAAAAAATAGAACTGCAATCCAAAATTTAAACTATGTTTCATAGTCCTCAAAATGGCTTGAGAACTAGGATACCTCCATTTTCCCCCCACCTGCTCCATAGCACCTAGTGGTTATTTGCTTTATGTACACACCAAATATCAACACATTGTTTTCTCAGTTATTGAAGGTGAATGACTTAAGTGCTAATGACAATTTTATTCTTCTTAACCTTAAAGCACTTTGAGGACATGGAGGTCTGGAGCCATTGTGAGGATTTCTACCGTAAGAAAATTGTAATTACCCCATCATTGTGGAAACTAAATCTTTTAGAAACTAAAATGTTCAGAATTGCTTATATAGTTTAGAAGATGGAAGACCACACATTGAAAGAAAAAGAAGGTAATACTAGGCAGTAGAAAAGGAAAGTTCATGCATTTATCAAATTTTTTTATACCCAATAAATAATTGGGGGTTAGCTAAACAAAGTCCCCTGGAGGCTGGAACCTTTTCTGCTAGCACTGCCTTCAGGGCTGGGGAGCCTCCCTCTTTCTTTGTTGCCTCCTGCTTATTTGAGTAAACATTTCTACACACACACACACACCCACTCCTTGGCTTTCTTTTCCTCTCCTTCAAATCTTGTTTTTCCTTTGCCTTCACTTTTTCTTATGAATATCACATCCTGTGCTACAACTGACAGCTTTTACCTTCTCTTTTTCCCACTCCACCCCACTTCTCACCATGGCAATTTGTGAATACCCACCCCTCTGGAGGAAACTTCCCGAATTAATATGAACATCATTTTTATTATATCCTTGGAAGGATCCTGATGCACCTGGCCATCTTCTGCTGATCCAGCTTCCCAAGCTGGATGTTCCTGTGGCTGCCATCTTCCTTCTCACGCAGAGGGGGAGACGACTCAAGTTGAACTATTGACCCCCTCTTTATGTAGATACTCCAGTCACCTTTTGGCTTTTTCTCTAATGTCAGGATATCATCTCCCCCACTAGTTGTCCCTACAGATATAGTCCAGCAGAACTGATAACTCGACCTGACATTGCATCACTCTGCTAATAAGGAAAGCACCATTGACTTTATCTGCATGGCCCACAGTCCTGTCTCCAAAATTTGCTAGTTCTGTATACCTATACTTTATCCATTTCATGTCTTTATTCACCATAAGACCATGTGTCTGTTAAGGGTTAAAACTAACTTTAAAGTTGCTCTCCTGCTAATGTCCAGACACATTACTGTCTCTTTTAGACAGCATAAAAATCATCAGGACAGAAAGATTCTTTTCCTAGATGTGCTATGCACTTGCTCTGTAACCTTGAATAAATGACTTTACTTCAAGGATTATAACAACTTATCCATTGCACAGAGGTGTTGTGAAGATTAATTAATTCATGTTTTTAAGGTGATTTGAGGATCTACTAATGAAAGATGCTATATAAATGCTAATTTTTATTATTCATTCCCACATCTATATATTCTCTTTCAGCTGTCTCCTAAAATGGTCACCCATAAGCAATTACTATTAAATTCTCTTAAAGAATGAAAATGAGGACCTGAATTTTCATTCTGAATCCTGCATTTTCTTCCTTTTCAAGATGTAAGCCTTGTGATCTCTAAGTCATTTAAATGTAGATCTTTTGGCTGAATCGCAGTTATATATGATGCTTATAGTTAGTAATAAGGATATGGAGATTTGGAAAAATTACAAACCGAACAAAGCAGCACTTGGAAATTCAGTCTATTGTTCAAGCACACACAACCTGTACAATCTCAAACCTGGAAGGGTTTTTAGGCTTTAGATGTAAAGCATTTTTATAATAAGCAAAATATTTTAATATAATTCCATTCTAACCCCTGTAGCACAATTTAAAGAGCCATTCCATATAGAAGACGCCATACGATCATTATGATTTTCAAGTAGTACATCAGAATTATGATTACTTAGGATGTTATATTATTATATGCACACTCACAGAAAATCGTTTTGAAACTTTTGTGATTTTATATAAACATTATGTAGCTTGTGCTTATGTAGTCATTACTGTAGTAATGCTAGTCTCTGGGATACCAGTTAGACACAGAGACATAGTAGCTATTCTGTTAATTGAGAAAGATGGAACACTTTTGTCTAGTGGGAGCTCCTGCCACTCTAGATTTAATTTGGCCTCACTGTCCCTATTCTTTTGGTTCTAAGGGATGGTTCTTCTCAGAAACCCCATTGTATTTAAGGTTGATCTAGAATCTAGGGATTTATTCTGATCCCATTCACTTTCCCATTTTAGTCTAGAAGTTCCTTGGTCCAGTTGGGGAAAAAAAATCTCAAAATCATACCACTCACCAAGTTACTCTAGCCTTACAGGATCTCTCTTCATGTTGATGTAGTAGAAGGAATGGCTTTGTGAGGAGTAGGGATGTATAATTGTCTCTGGGCACTTTTGAACACTAGAACATACAGTGATCATCATATATCTGATGGAAAGGGGAAGCAACCAGTTCTAGTATCTTTCTCTAACTAGTGTCTTATGAAATGATCTAGAATATTAAAACAATTGGCAAGACATACAAAAGAATGCATGTATTGCATTATATGTTGAACATATGTAATAGATCAGCATTGTATACTGAACATATGTAATAGAATACATGTAGTTTACAGCAAAATTTCAAGATACAAGATATAAAAGTCACTTATAAAACAGTGATATGATGCATGTCACAAAAAAGCAAGACACATTCCTTAGATCTTACTTGATTAACTGAAATAAATTATGAATGATACTGCTAACAGTTGACTACTCTGTACTTCACTTTATGAGCAAAAAAGAAGCTGAGGGGAATATGCTTTTTTTATAAAAGCCATGTGGTTGGACCTGAGAGTCCTGACTCTTAACCTGATCAATGTACATCCCTCCTGAGAGTTCACAATTTAAGATGAAAAGTTTTAGTGGTCATCATTATGCAGGAGCTAAGATCACAACATTTACTCTGAAAGATATTGACCTAACATAATAATAGAGTTTATAATTAGTGTAATGGAAGACCCCACGGAAACATTCCAATTTTGGTATTTCTAATGGATGCTCTTATACAGAAAACCCAGATTTTGGTTTGAGTTTGTAATGCCATCCAGGAACTACTTCAACCACCAGAAGGATCTCCAGTACCTGACAAACATCAGGAGGATCTTCTATTTTTTCTATTGAGTGCTCTACTTGGTTCCCATTCTGAAAGAATTATGACTGATAGTTATCCTTTTAATTATAGAGGACTCCTCTTAAAAAATTTTTCTTACATTTATTTATTTTTTGAGAGACATAGAGAGACAGAGCACAAGTTGGGGAGGGGCAAAGAAAGAAGGAGACACAGAATCTGAAGCAGGCTCCAGGCTCCGAGCTGTCAGCCCAGAGCCCAACACGGGGCTCGAACTCACAAACCGTGAGATCATGACCTGAGGTGAAGTTGGATGCTTAACCAAGTGAGCCACCCAGGTGCCCCTAGAGGACTCCTTTTTTAAAACGTGATCTTGAGAAAGGGCATTCTGATGTACTACTGGAAAAAAAAAATATCTAGAATCTTAATCCCAACATGCCTAAAATATTTGTGTGATACATAACTGTAAGAGGTAATGTGACTCTTTTCATGTGACTCAATCCAGTGTCACATGAATCAATTTATCAAATATCAACTGTTTAAAATATCAAGGAAAGGTTTATTCTGTTGCTTACCTCTAATGAACTCATTGATATCGTTGACCCAGTTTCACTTCTTGATAGTCCTGCATTATCATCCAACTCAGAGGCCATGAAATTCTTCACAGCTGTGCGAGGCTCAAAGGGCAAATTCTGCATATGTTCCTGGGGTGCAAGGTGTTGATCTAAGTTCATATTGAACTGGTCCATTACAGGGGGATTCATGTTGAATTCAGGATTCACTTTGTAGTGCAATAACCTTTCATGTGGCAAGGTTTCCATACCAATATTCATTTTGCTTTCCTCTTTCATTGATGGCTGGGTATTTACAGAACTTCTGGGCATCACAATATAGTCACTTTCCATCATTCTTTCTTGAGGATGGACTATATCCATTTCAGCTCCTCTCAAATTGTCATCCGTACATAAGTACACAGTTCTTCGCAATTCACTGTTCTCTTTTTTCAAACACTGATTGCCCAGCTCATTCATACTCATGGGCATGTGCATACCCGTGGGTTGCTGGATAATGACTTTGGAAATGACGTTTCCCGGCAGTGTTGAATAGCTTAGCCCTTCAGGGTTTGTTCCCTTTTCTTCTTCATCATCATTTAGAGAAATCCTAGAGAGTGTTCCTGTTATTGTTGCTGCTCGGCAAGGACCAATATCCTTGTGAAGAACTATAAGTTAGGATATAAAAATTCAGAAAAGACAATGTGTTTTTATTTTTTCACTGCTGTATTTTGCTATCTCTCTACTAAATAATTTCCTTAGTAAACGAAAAAACAATATTTAAGAAACTGTGTATCTATTGTTTGTAGATGGTCCAGATTACTCAATCACTCTTCATTGATTCTGATAGGTAGTCCATAACTAAAACACATCGGAAAGTTGATTAATGGACTTTCAAAAATCTCAGTACCCTATTCTTACACAACTCTGCATAGCTTTTCAGGGAAAAGGCAGATTACCATGGAAGTTTCTCCATCAATCTACTGCAAAGAGTTTTATGAAATTATGGATACGTTCACATGAATTTGACTTTTTCTCAAGGCTTTTCCCCTAAAGAATTCTGCAAGTTCTATTCATTAAAATACTTCTCGAGAGAGGTAATCAATGAGAATTTCATCCTACTGCATCAAAAATTCCTCTAAAATTATGCATGTTGAAAATTAATGAGCATTTATCTATGAAGTCCATATGGTCAAGGTAGATACAGAGTTCAAAAGTATTTATCATCTTCAATTCCATGTGGGAAAAAAAGAATTCCTTTACAAGATCAATCCATATGCTCAAATGCCCTTGAGGGGGTATTAAAATTGCCACTGACTTTAAGCAGGAAACACTGTATGAGTCTCTGACAACTCTATTCAATTTTAAGCTTGAAAAATAATGACTTAGAAAAATTAAAAATGCATGCTAACTTGTACTAAGAGAGGGGAAAAATGAAACCAAACCAAGCCAAAATAAACCAACAAAAGGTTCAGAATTTCTGACTGAAATATATTTTAGTTTTTTTCTTTTGTTTCTATATAAGAAGAAAGTCATATATTATGAGTAATAGTAGCAGAATGACTTGAAGCACGCTTAGTTGTAAACAACTGTCAGTTTTGAGGTAGGAAAGAATGAAATTCTAAAAAAATATTCTTGGTAATTTTGGCATTGAAAGCACACAGAACACAAATGCTGTTCTATGTACAAAGCAGAGCAATTGTCAATGAAAAGGTCATTAGGCATAGATAACTATAAAATATTTGGTTTATTGTTTCCTCATGAAAAGTTTCAGATATACTGAATTTTACCCTTTGTTATCCAATTTTCAAATAGCATCATAATTATGCATTAAAGCAGAGGTTGAAAAACAGATCACGAATGTCTTTCCCCACTATAAAGAAGCCTTCAAAATTACTGCAAAATATGCATCATTCAAAAAAAAGCATCATTCATGTAATCTCTTTTATCTTTTGAGATACTGTATATAATTATTGTATTAGGTCTCTGTTTCAGACACTAAAAATCAAGTTAAACTTACATCTATATATTTTTTTAATGTTTTTTTTTTTTGAAGGAGAGAGAGAGAGAGAGAGAGAGAGAGAGAGAGAGAGAGAAACAGAGCATGAGCGGGGGAGGAGCAGATAGGGAGACACAGAATTCGAAGCAGGCTCCCGGCTCTGTGCTGTCAGCACTGAGCCCGATGCGAAGCTCGAACTCATGAACAGGGAGATCATGACCTGAGCCGAAGTCAGACGCTCAACTGATCGAGCCACCCAGGCGCCCCTATATATTTTTTATTAATCCACAATTTGGTTGTAACTTTTTGTATTTATTATATAAAAAGGTAGAATCATTTAGTTTTAAAAAGTTATTTCTAAACCTCTTAATAGATCAGTGATAAACTGTGGTTGCTAGGAACAATTTGCATAAAAACATTAATGGGCAAAGTATGTTAAATTAATAGAGTTAATGACATTCTGAATAAAATACTTTTAAAAAATCTCTAAATTTTTAATCTTAACTATATGTAAAAATTAATCCAAAATTTATAGAAATACAATTTAAAGGCAGTTACAGGCACATGTCTTTTGACATTAAGGACATACAGATAATTTTATACTTTTATGAACATATTGTAAACTATAAGTGAAACTGTGGTACTGAATACTGATTTTATGATCTGTATTTGTACAAGCTACATTTAGTTTTGTATCAGTTAATACCATTTGTAGTTCTACTCACAACATTTTTATCAAATGACACAGCTATCTTTACTGAAAAATTATATATCTTAAATATTTGGGGAAAGATAATTCTTCTTATGAAATAGTGTCTACTCGATATGAAAGATAGGTCTTCCTCTTAGACTTACTTAAAATAGATATCCAAATTTTGGATAAACATAAACAAATGCATGCCACCTACACATACAGACATGATGTTGAAGGGATAGGACTTTGACGAGAAATTAACTAAGTTGTGAAAGGCAAAACCCAAACACGGCACAACAAAACAAAAAGCACCTAAATATTTTGCATTATCAGATATATATTCTACCTTTTGGGAAAGTGAATTTCAACATAGAGAAAGATTACTCAGAGTCCATGAATTGAAACTTTAAAATTAAATCTATTTGTACATGAACACAAACCTCTAGAAAAACTCAGAGGAAAGTTCCCGATGAGCTCAGTTAAAAAGGGCCCAGACAAAAAATGAAAACGTTACAAAAATATTTTCCAATAAAATAATGGTAGGAATACTAAATCCCAGAATGCAATGAAGTCTGGGGCTAAGGGGTCATTTAACAAAAGAGCAGGATGAATACTGATGAATGAGATCACAGCTTGGAGAGGATGGTCTAACACGGTGGTTTTGCAACTTCAGCATACATCAGAATACCTGGATGGCTTGTGAGAACACTGATTACTGTACCCCAGCACATAGGTCTGGGGTAGGGCCTAAAGTCTGCAATTCTAACAAGTTCCCAGATGATGCTAACACTGCTGGTCTGGGCAAAACTAATTGTTCCTATTTTGATTCTCTGTCAAGGAGAACTGTGAAGAGTACACCAAAAGAGACTGAAAGAAAACTAAACTAAAGGTAGGAAAATAGGAATCCAATGAATACTTAGTTATTTTAAATAAAGTCAGGCTTCTGGACCCCAGACAGATCATGTCCCATCTTGGAACACAGATGTGGAACCTGGCACCATGGTTAGTGATCTTTGAGAAATTACGGAGGCGGATGGAGCAAAGGAGAATGTTTTATCAATTTTCCAAAAACAGAAATGGTAGACTTAGAAATCCAAACACCAGTAAGATTGTTTCTCAGCAATATTTCGTTAGATATTAAACAAGAAAGAATGATTCCTAATACCCTATCCCCAGGCCCACTATGTGCTCCCAAGTTATGACAGTTATTCTGCTCTGCTAGTACCATATTCTACATTGAGTATTTTCAGTAAATTCAGAACTGAGAATATGGGGGAACCTGGGTGGCTCAGCTGGTTAGGCATCTGATTCTTGATTTTGGCTTAGGTCATGGTCTCATGGTTCATGAGTTTGAGCCCCACATCTAGCTCCATGCTGACAGTGCAGAGCCTGCTTGGGATTCTCTCTCCTTCTCTCTCTGCCCATCCCCTGCCTCTCATAAATAGCTAAATAAGCATTTAAAAAAAGAAATGAGAGTATGAACTTAGTCTCTCATATTCTTGTGATTATAACAACTCTGTAATCTCTGAGCCTGCATAGATGTTTAATGTTTATCAGTTGAGTCTGAAAAATATACTTAAAGGGAGTCAGTGTGGGGTAGGTGGGAGGTGCCCTACTGAACACAGCAGGGATCTATACTCTTCTCCCATCCCACTTTTTTATTGACAGTTTGAATAAATGTTCAGAAAATATTCTTATCAAACTTTCAATGGCCAAAAAATTTCAAATGGATAGAACACTAACCTGAAACTAGCAAACAGAGATAAATGCAAGGCCAGATTTTTCTTCAAGGGAAAAAAACCCAGAGCCTTTATATAATCCTATACTGGTAAAGTTGTGACAACTACTATAAAAAGTCTTTGAGGTTTACATGACAAGTTGACAGTAGTAATATACCAGTTGCTATGAAATAATATGCAAATGTAGATAACATTAATATAAGCAAAGAGCCAACTATGAGACATGTTGAACAAATGTGTACATTTGGGCACCATAATTTTAAAATTATTGACAAATTGGAGGCTATGTGGGGGACCATGCTTGCCGGTGAGGAATGCTATGAGGAATGAATGAGGAAACATGGTTTGTTTAGTCTGGAGAAAAAGGACTTGGATTGGACTAAATAGTATTTGCTTTTAAACATCCAGATATTTAGATGAAGTAGATATCCAGTCTTATTCTAGAGAGTAGCACTAAAGTCAATGAATACAAGGTAAAATAAGGTATGTTATATATCCCAATATAAAGAAACTTTTGCAACAACTGGAATTATCCAAAAAGTTAAACAAGTAGTTTCCTTTGAAACTCTTGAATCATCTACTCCTGGTGAGGGTTTAGCCACAGGCTGAGGATAGCCATCAGAGACCATGTCCATGGGACGGACCCTAGCGCTCTAAGGCAGAGACTGCTGCATGGTTTCTTCTGGGCCTTGCTAAGAATATAACAATAGCAGCAGTATGATCCACACAAACACACACAATGTATTTGATCCTTGCAACAACCCATATTTCACAGATGATAGAACTGAGGCACAAAGAGGCTAACCTGGCCTTACACCTGACAACCAGTAAGCAGTGGAATGGAAGTGTTAGGTCTCTAAGTCAATGCTTTTTCTCCTGTTGCTGTGCTTCCTAATTCTTAGTTTCTCAATCCTCATTCGCCCTTCACCCCCCACCCCTCCCTCTCCACCACATTCTGCTACTGAAATGTTTCCCTTTGGAAGATTCTCTATTCATCCGCAGTAATATGTGGTATGTAAACTGCAGCATTTTCTTTAAAATAAAAATCATAAAAATGATTTAACATCCCTAATGATATTTTCAAAATCCAAATATTCTTACCTGATCGACAAGCAATGTCTACATCCTTTTCAAAGTCTGTCTGTAACAAGAAATAATAAGGTATAGAATCATCATTTGATGAAGACCTCAAGTGACTTTTACTAACTAGATTAACTGAAGTTTACAGATATCTGACTAGGCAGCACTAGATTATTATTTTGTGCAAAAAAAAATTCTCAAGGAATAATCAAATTGTGTTCAAGACTACTTCCTAGAGACCGAATGCTGAATAAAAGCAGTGGAAAAATGGCATACAATTTTAATAAAGCAATACAATACCCACTGTCATCTTCAGTCAGGAGACTGACACCATATACAAAAGGATAGAATTTCAAGGAAATTCCTTAAACCACAATAAAAAAGAATCGCACTATTACAAACATACTTAAATACATGTCTTTTTGTATTCTCAAAGTATTCACTTTGAATATATTGTTTATAATATAGTATCTTATAGTACAGCTTTGTCAAACCTTGGTAGTCAAACTAGGCTCTTCTCATGATCCATTTTCATTCAAATTGACAAAAGACTTTTAGGTTTAGGAATTAAAATGGAAGATTAAACAATACTAAGCTGGTCTACAACCTGCTAGGGTTCAGTTTCATCTCCGAATTTTCCTAAAACTTTTATTTTAAATAACTCATGTACTTTTTTTAAATGGTAAAATTAAATTAGCCCATCTTAATCAAGCTCTTCTGGTCATATACTGGACGATATTATTTAGAATTTTTTAATATTTTAAATTAGAAATTTCAATATTTGTTTTTAACACAGAATTGATTATTCCTTCTCAAGTCTTAGCTACTAGTACATAGCTTACACTATTTTATGTTGCCTAATCCCAAAACATTCATAATAAATTAAATATTTTGTAAAAGAAATCTCTGAGCCCTGATTTTAACAAATCATAGTTTAAATCTTATTTCTAAAAGATACCAAAGTGCCGATGCCTAAAGTACCCCTTAATCTCAATAGTTGGAGCCCATGTATAATGACAGCCCTTTTAGTGGAATTGTGGCTACCCTCTTCTATTTGAGGGCAGTGGTTCTAATCTTGGGCTGCATATTGGAACCACTGATATGTAGGTCCCACTCCAGAGATTCTGATTTCATTGATCTGGAGTGTGGATTCTAATACACAAACAAGGTCGAGAACCAGTGCTTTAAGACTAGAAGTGAAGGTCCACAGTATTCTGATCTGTAAACAAACATATTCCTGTGGACAAACTGTTATCCCTAATTTTGTGCACGGATGAGAGTACTCTGATGTTGCATGGAGACCCTATACTCAAGGCACCAAGGGGCCAATAACAGATCCTCTCCTCCTAAGCAATCCAGAGAGAATGGTTATCTGGTGTCTCTCAGTCTGTTCATGAACTAAAGCCAAAGTCACTCAAAGTTTGTTTATGCCCTTCACAAATCATGACTTAATCAACCATCAGAAGAAAAATAAAAGCTCACCATTATTTGAGCATGCCCATTAGGAAAAGAACTTGAAGAATCAGCATTGATTGGATCCTGACAGTTTCTCAATCGGCATCTAAATGCATCCTGAACCTGTGGGGGTGAGGGAGAAACATCAATTTCCTTCTCTCTTGGTAATGACAAGATACTGTCTATATTGGCAATCAACTGAGAAAGCAGTTATCATTGTTTTATGATCTAATACCCATTTTGTTTACTTCTTAAAATGTATACTGGTATACCTGGACTTTATGCTAAGGAAATTGATCACTTGCCATAATCTATAGAGGGAAGCACTGGGAAGTCCTCAGTTATCACAATGGCTGTGTCTGGCTGAACAGCAATTCTTGCCAGCGGGCAGATTTTATTTTCACTGTTACAAACAATGTGTGTGTCTTTCAAGGGGGATTTACTATTTGGTGTGGCATAATCTTCATAATAGCTTTAAACATTGTGAAAATGAGATTACTCAATGATCTTCAACTGGAATTGATTTGGGATTTTCCCATTATGTCTCATGTAAGGGATCCTACTGGGGAAATGATTTCTTATCTCCCTTCAAGTACTATGTGCCCTGGTGTAAAAAGAAAACACAATGAAACAGAAAGATAACAAAAACACCTTGTCTCTGGTTGTTAAGAAGAAGAAGAAGAAGAAGAAGAAGAAGAAGATCACTTAGCAAAGCCAAATTTCCTTAACACCCATTCACAATTGGATTCTGAATCAAGAAACACATACCACAAGGAAATGTGAACATTAAATCCTTTATTAAACGAGTAAACATGAATGGATGAAGAAGAAACACAGAAATCAATTGAGAGTTATTCTGATCATATGATGCCTTTGCATCAACAGGTCTTTTTTCCACTTCCTGTGGCTCATTAGGCTCCTAACAAGCTATTGATAGACATTATCGCAGTTGCTTCTTATCCAAGTCAATGGCAAGGTCATTTTGTTCATATTTTGTTGTTTTGGCTTCACAGTATTGATATTCTCCCTCTAGTTTATTCTAATCTGTTTTGTTGGATTAAAAAACAAAGCAGAGATGATGTCACATATCCCCTGTGTGACAGTAGCTCCATCACACAGATGACGAAAGTGAACACATAATGAATGATCTTTACTTTTGAGAAGCACTGGCATAAAATATCCTGTCACTGTTTTACTGTGAGATGTGCATAGTATACATGTTGGCCAGAAGAAAACTGAGCCTATTAAGTTGTTTTCAGCAACTGAAAAGATTGTCATTACTGAAAGATTTGGAAAGTGACATAAGGTTTAGTCACCACTGCAGACTCCTGGCCAACCAGTATGTATGATGAGACCTTGTCTATTTCTTTTTTTCCACCTTAGGTTCTAATCCTGGTGATGTGATCACTCTTGCCATGAATTTAGGGAGTGGAGGATGAACTCAGTGCTCTCTGGCCTCTTTTCTATCCTATGATTCTGATATCTTTTAATCTGAGATTTACTGGGAAAAAAGGATGAGAAGTTCCCTGATATAATTGAGCAAGATAATTTCTTCTTTGGTCTTTAAAACACATTGGTATAAGCATAGGCTCAGTGAAATCTACTCTCATCATCTTTTCCTGAAGAATTGGATAAATATTGAGAACTAAATCGTACAGCTTCTCCCTTGAAAGAGACATGACAAGGACAAAGTTAGATTCTTTGGATTCAAATGCTTTCAGGCTCCTCCTTTTTAGATTAAGAAGTAATATCTGTAGGTCCTAGAGTGACACACTAATAATAAAGAAATTGGTAATGTGTCTAGTGTTTGCCAGACGATCACTGTTTGCTACACAGAAATCTGCATTGGGAGAAAACACTAAGAAAGTATATTTGTCAGAAAAATAGGTACATGCTAATTTTCTGTTTGTGCCAAAGGCAACTGTTAAAGAAACACAATTTATAAAGGTAGATAAGTAATATGTTCAAAATATTGCCTTCCAGGAGCTTGTCACATGAAGGGTTTTTTTCAAATCTATTTCTAAATACTGGCATATATAACATATGAGAGTGGCACTTGGTAACACCAACAGTAATTGAACTGGTACCCACTAACCACTCTCTATTTTCAGACCTTCAGAGTGTAGCTGCCAAGGCTATTTTTGTCTGACAATGAAATATGGAAAAGCAACTTCTGTAAGTTTCTCTTCAAAATCCACTATCTGATCGTGTGAAGGAGATACAGAAGAAATCTTACTCTTTTTCATAACATACACATACAAAATCAATACTTTAAATTCCCCAGTTCCCAAATATGACAATGGATTAAGGGCATTTCTACTCTGGAGAATGATGTCAGCTTTGTGAATCAGTCAATGCTATTCAGAAGAAATATAAAACAGAAAAACATAAAAATTCTCCAGTAAATTCAAAGTCATTTTAGTGATCATATAAATGCTGTAATTTAAGTGCTAGACTCTCTGACACTTTTAGGGCTTCAGTTACTTCTAATTCAGAAAGCTCTGCAGGAGAAATTCACCTCGATTCCAAATGCTCTGTTCGATTTTTACAAAATTTTAAAAGTGCATTCAGGCGATCTAGATGAATTAGCCTTAAATATTTGTCCAACACTGTCAGGGAAGAATGATTAGGCTAGATTTCATAATGCATATTCCATGTCACAGAAAAGGGTGTTTTAGGCAAGACAGTAGCTGGGAAATGCATCTGCAGCTATTTGGAAACGTTTTGATAATTAATTGAATTTTCCATCAAGTAAACAAAATGACTTTTATCTTTGGTGAATCAATGTGGATCGAACTGTTGGGGAACAACTGGAATTGTTTAAAAAGCAAGACCACAAGAAATAGTATTAATTCTAGATAAGAAGGAAGCACAAAAAACAAAGACAGAATCTCTATCAGCCTATTCCATCCTGATATTGAACTCTTCTGTGCCAACTGTCATATTTACAGTGCTGGACAATAACAGTCTTGGTGTTTCTTGGCTTGTGATTAAGACTGAAGAAAAAAAATTGTTAGAAGATTCATAGATTTATTATTTAAGCTCTTTCACCTAACTTATTACTTTTCGTAGGGAACAAGGCACTTATTTTAGGTAACAATTTAATTAAAAATTTTTATGTAACTCTCACATCTTGCAATGTTATCATTTTTTAAACTTACATAAGACAAGTAAATACAATTTTTAAGTAAACTTGCCATGAGTAATTAGACACTTGCCTTATTCCGGCACAATTAAAATCTAGTCTCCAAAATGTCCTCTCTTTATAATACTCTGCAATGGGTCTTTCGCCATAAGTGACAGCCAGACAGAGGGTTAAAAAGTATTGGGGGAGTAGCAAGGAACAGGTATGTAAATAGCCTTGGAATATATAGGGCACTTTAAGGAAATCTGATGTCATGTTGTGGAATGAAAAAAGCATACCAAGAAACATCTTCAAAAACAAGATGAGGTAAAAAGAATATGCTATGGAGGCTGTCTTCTGAAAGTATCTACCAGGGGCACCACCAGAGTTGTCCCGGCTGGTTCCAGCTGGGGGCTGCTCTAAAAACTCCTGCAAAGCTATATGCCCATTTATTGTGGATGCATTCCTGGGTGAGACATGAATTCAAAGAAGTGTGCAGGGGTGTGTCTCACTTCCCTCGTCCCCCACAGGAGAGCGATCTGCTTCCTCTCAGGAGCAGCAAGCTGAGAGCCTCTCGGTTGGTCCTCACTCTGAAGGCAGTTGGCAGAGTGTCACTGTGAAAGCTGGTGCCAGATTTAGAGATTGCTGGGGAAGAGCACCGAGCGGTGTCTGGCAGCGTTGCAATTCAGAGAAGCCGCGCAGGAAAGAGCTGCTCTGTTTGAAATGGGCTCTGTATTTAGCTACCAAGCAGCTCAGACCCCAAATCTCTACCTTTTAAGAAGCCAGTTTTACCTCCAGTTATTCCTCATTTCCTACTCCGGAGATCATTTTAAGACAAGAAAAGAAATTGAGTTACATTTTTATAATTATTTGAGTGTGGTAGCTTAGGGGAGGAGGGAGTTTTTTATGTACTCTGTATTTTTTTTCTGAATCTGATGTTTATTATTGATTCATATTAAACAAATGACTCAGCTCTTTTTAATCATATTAAATTCCATGTAATTTAATCATTAAATTAACCAATAAGGTTCTTCTCAATTTCATGTGTATTACGCAACTGCCATAATCAACACGAATGACTTCACGTTGTGAAAGTATTACCTGACTTCTCTGAGAACAAAGGGAATAAAAAACGGTTTGTTGTTTGCTATACATAGAAGGAAAATAGGGACTTCAGTCCTAAATTTCAGTCCTGATGACTTTCTACTGTAATCTTTTAACAGCTAAAGGATCACTTACTCTCAAAACTAGATTTTTAGCTTTTTTGGTATCAGTTTTGGGCACAGCACAAGCTTCCCTAGAGGGCAAGTCACATATGTGATCTGAAAAACGGAACAGCATTTCTTTGGCATGTGAATGAGAAAAGGGGGGAGGAAGCTGTGTGTCAGATCCAACACCCCTACCTTCACAGAAGATACTTCATCTGAGCCTCTTGCCATCCACTTTGAGGCAGGACCTAAAATCCTAATTCATGACCTCCACACTTCCATTTATTTCAAGCCTCTATTCCAGACATACTTGACTTCCTGCCACCAGTTTAACAATGTTGCAGAGTGGAACCCCAGGGAAGTGGCAGGAGTGGGAAGTGGGATTTGCCTATCCACTTGGCCAGATACTCAGAAGAATTTTAGGTAAAGCAAGACATGGTTGGGTACCACCTAGCAGACATGCCTGAGTTTGGCAATCTCTGCCATGAACTCTGTGTTTCAATTTGTTCACTGATGCCATTTCACTCATCTGATTTCGTGCTCTTGTTAAACTCCTAGATCTCTGCATGGGCTTGGAGAACCAAAAGTGCAGATTCAGACTGATGTAAATATTCATAATATAACTGCAAGTATGCTCAGGTCAGGAAAGCCTACTCTGGAAGGAGAGGTAGGATTTATATATTCCCTTGCTTAAGAAGTGGAATGAGCTGATTTCTGGAAATAAGAATACAGTAATATAAGCTTATCCTCCTTGTTTATGTCCCATCCATGTTCCTATTTAAAGGCAGTCTTTGTGCTTTCTATTCTCTGTTCTGATAAAATTCAGTTTTGTTTTGTTTTTTAATTTTTTTTAACATTTATTTTTGAGAGAGAGAGAGCGAGCGCGCCAGCAGGGGAGGGGCAGAGAGATGGAGATACAGAATCTGAAGCAGGCTCCAGGCTCTGAGCTCTCAGCACAGATCCTGACGTGGGGCTCAAACTCACGGACCATAAAATCATGACCTGAGCGGAAGTCGGGCGCTTAACCAACTGAGCCACCAGGTGCCCCTGATAAAATCCAGTTTTATTGCAGTACCATGAGCTAATCTCCTATTCCCAGAAAACAAAACAAAATAATCTTTAAATGTTTTTCTTCCTGAACTTTCAATTCAGCGTGACAAAGACAAGGCTCTTAGCAACGTACTTCCTTGTTAAATCTTTGTTCTTCTGAGCAAGCTGAAAATCTTAGGATCAGTAGTACCCTGACCCTCCCATCCTGGACCACTCACTAACTTTATAAAATCTACTGAGCTTCTTCATGACAGTGGCTTCTTACCATGGCCACTGAACACCCCCATGGGAAAGCTCTAAAATATCACTTAATCAATGCTATGCCCTCAAATGTAAGTATTGCCTTTCTCTTGGTGTTACAGTTACAACCAATTTTTTTTTAAATCACTCAAGTGTCTAGGAACACATCACTTGCTTTATTCCTCCATGTATCCCAGATGGTCCCAGAGAAGACCACTCTATATTCACCATAGGTGCATTCCATGGAAACCACATGCCTAGTAATCTCTCTCCATCTTCCCTTACTTGAAATTTTCACTCCCTTAATCCTCTAACCCCATTTTCCCTCTCAGGACCCCATTATGTTTTGAAGTTTCCTATCACCCACTCCCTCATCTCCAAAGACTAACTGAAACTCTTGCTGCCTTTCAGTAAGGGAGTGCACAGATACACGTTTCTATAATAAGGAGTCACACCTAATTTCCCTGTATATGGTCAGGCTTGGAGATTCATGCAACTCTCCATCTGAACTATATTATATGCAATACGACTGCTTTTCAAATTGCTATCTAGTTATTTCACCACTATTGGCTTCATTTATTTTTTTAATGGTTTGAGAGAATATTGGTTTTAGATAAGATAGGTAAGGATGCTTGTCTGTTTCATATATTCACTGCCATGTGATTGTAAATCATTTTGTTTATCTGTATCCTTTATGGAAATAGACCAACTGGAAATGGAAGAAAAAAAAAGGTAGAGGGGAATGAGAGAAAGAGAGAATGAGGGAAAAAAAGAAAGAAAAAGCTGTTCATGTTTATTTTAAGCATTTTATTACAAAATCACTTTGTGGGTTGGATGAAGATTCTGGGACCTCATCTGGTGCAGCCTAGACCTCCTGCCAGTGCTGGGGGAAGAGAAAAGAGGAGCTTGGCCCTTCTCCTTCCACTACAGAGCAGCCACGGGACCCTCACATACTGATACAACAAAATTATCTATTTAAGTACTTGCCTTTTTCCTTCCATTTAGTGAAAGGGTTTTATTGTAGCTTATTTTGTATCACAATCTTGTTATTTTCCCCCTCTGACATTAAGCTGTAAGATTGTCTTAGAGCCAGGCACAGCCAGAGACAGGAGAGATGAGAAGAATGTGCAGGCACTAAGAAAGTGGTTTCCTAGCAACAGTAACTATTTCAAAGGTTTCATAACTTGTGTGGTTTGAATTTCCATAGCAATGTGGAGAATAGTAAATAGTAGATGTCGTTATGTGCTTAATGCAAATGAATTCCAATCATGAAATGACGAATAAATGAAGGAAGCAACTATATTTATTCTATTAGATTCTGTCTTATGAGGTATTATACATATTAGCTTCCAAGACCTAGTTTTTGTTGCTGAAAGTAATGTGTGATAAATCATTTGGTTTAATGTTTTTTCTTCTTATTCCCCCTTTCTGTTTTCTCGTTTGTCAGAGGCATCTACTAAAGCAATTCAATAGAGAAAGTTGCTCCAGAAAAAGAAACTGTATTTTCAGGAATACAAATTTTACAAAATTTACATATTAAGATGTCAACTCTGAAGGTCACAACAAATTGTTATGCAAATAATCAATTTACTTTTTTTTTTTTTTAATGTGGAATATAATTGACAGCACCAAAGTGAGCATTTCTCCCTTCCCTTCTGACTTGAAATGATTTGGTTTTAAAATTGGATCCACTAAAGGCAAAGGCACATTTAGAATAAATCAAGCCCCATATACATCACATTTAAAATGCCAGTTATATGGTTTCGTTTCTTTTCTCCTTCTTAAACTGCAAGGCTATATTCCTCCACTGCATACACCCGCCTCCTTCACAGGAAGATTGCAAAAGTAAATATGGGAAAAGACTTTTGAATTCATATTGGAAGAATCAATAAAGACTACAAATGACCAAATTATGTTACTGCGTGTCAAAAATACATAGAAATAAAAATAAGTATACCTGTATCCAGTCTCCCTCTAAATCGAAGGAAATATTTCTTATATTGCTTATACATTTTTAATAAATAAAATCCATACAAATTGTCTTGGATTATTGTGAAAAATAGTTTGAAGTGGAAAAAAGCAGTAGAGGTAAAATCATATTTCTAAAATCTCCTATGGGATAATCAAGTAGTTGATAGGAGTCATTACCCAGTATTTTACAGGTAGGTAGCTAGTCCATTTGCTCCAGTGTATTTCTATGGCACTTCTGTTCACAGGAGACATGAGGATATGGGAAGATGCTCCTATTCTCTTAGACCGTGGCCAATGTTAGTGTGGTGCATTCACAGGTGGTAGGACACACACCTGTTGCTGGTGTTAGGCAATATGAAGTTAGAAGGTCAAAAAGAGTTTCTCTGAACCCCATGAGGCCTCCAATGATGTGGTCTTTGGGATTTGCAAAGCCCATTTAAACAAGGTTCTTTTGGTTTTTCCGTAAAAATTTCCTTTGAGAAATTCTGAAAAAGACTTGCCCTATAACGGAAATCTGCTCTGTGTTCTTATAGCACTGTTACAGGGTATTCTTAAGGGTCAATGAAAAAATAATGGATATGTCATTGTTCATTTCAGTGTTAGAATGAAGAGTTCTGAGACTCTGCTATTAATTTATCAGCTATAAAATTATTCAATCCGAATTATTGAAAATGCAATAATAATGGGGCCAATATTCATATTTTTACTCCCCGCTAAAACAGAAAACATATATTTACAGACATCTATTTTAACAGAAGCACTTATATGATTTGATTTAATTCCCCATAAATAATCTTTTTGACAGTTATTAGTTCAATTAGCAAGTATGAAAAAAGTTCTGATGGAAATAAATTTTTGTGCCAAATAAAATATTTTTCTTCATGTAAGGAGCAAAAATCTGATAATAAGCCATCAAGATATGTCACTTTAAAACCTGAATATTTTTATCATAGCCTAGGGCTATCTGAAAAGCTTATTTCTGAAGAAAAAGAGAGGCCTACTTAGAGATGGGACACTTTTCTCCTCTTCAACACCTCAAGTGTTAACATCTTCTGAAAACTGTGTGTGGATATATTATGTATCTTGCTTAAAGCCCACAAATGTTCAGTCTTAATTGTCAATCAAAAAGGCATCATGCATCCATTCACTTAGAACAAATTTTGTTACATAAACATATTATAGATAATATTAACACAGAAGACCCACAAGATAGCTATAGTTCAAGAATAGCATAGCCCTAAATTATACAATTTCTTTTTAACTTTTACTTAATTTTGGTCTATAAAGAATTGAATACTTGAAAGATTTTTAATCTTGATACTCCAGGTAGACATTAGTGATGAAGGAATTATAAGGCTCGGCAACTGTAAGCTAAATCACATTTTATTTATTTTTTTAATTTTTATTTTTGAAGGAGAGAGAGAGATTGAATGGAGAAGGGGCAGAGAGAGAGGGATACCCAGAATCTGAAGCAGGCTCCAGGCTCTGAGCTGTAAGCACAGAGCCCGTTGTGGGGCTTGAACTCATGAATGGTGAGATCATGAGCTGAGCCAAAGTTGGATGCTTAACTGACTGAGCCACCCCGGCACCCTGCTAAACCAGATTTTTTAAATGATGATATACTGCCCCCTTTACAATGTGAAGTCACTCTTCACCCTATAATGTTCTTAGAATACACATGTATGGGTTTATTGCTGACATCTGTACTTCACTGAAATAGCTCAGAAATATTGTTCTCCCCATCTGGTTAATCAGGTAAAAACCTTTGGTTACCTTACACATCACTGTAAAAACCATGTGGCATGTATTCATATGCACATGAGTATTTTTGCAATGTGTACATCATAATAAAGTTCTCAAACAAGCTGGATAATGCAAAATGACAGTGTGGACCATTTTCTCAAAATTACTCGCATGGCACTGTGTCATTGTGTTTTAGTCGCCACCATCCCCAGAGTAAACACTAAAATGACTCATAAACCTTATAAATACTGTGTCAGTGCTTTCAAGCACTCAGCATAATTTTTGCACTGGTTGGAAAACAATATTTTCTCCCTAAACAAATCACGTCTGACATCTATCACTGCTCTCAGTGGATTTGGTGCAGGTTGGCATCTCAACTCATGAAGCAGGACTGGTTTTCTTCACTGCTGACAATAAACCTCAACCATGACCTGGAGAAAGGCTGTGATTATAGATCTAGAGTTCCTGAGGACAATTACTGCCTATCCCTTCTCGACTGGGCACATTTTTGGTATTTTCTGAGAATAAATATCCATCTCAAAATCATTCATCTTTAGCAAACTTAACTGAATTTAGTATAGAGACACAAGAACTGCCCATTAATCTTCAACATTTTCTATCTAAAATGAAATTAGTAAAGTATGAAGGAATGGGGATATGCTGTATAGAAAGAAACATGGGTTTGGGAGTGGGTGTAGGAAATATCACTGTATTATGTTTATGAACTATGCCTCTTAAAAATATGCCACCCCACCGCGTCTTATCCACCAGTGTCTCTAACAGACTCGTCTCTGCCTATGACCTCTCCTGAATCTACTCTCCCTGATTCTTGGCACCCGGGCAGCAGCGTCTTCTCTTGCACGGTCCCATCTGTTTTAACTGTCACTTTCAGAGTCCAAGGAGCCCGCTTGAACTTTGCCTTAGAGCTTCCCTTTAGTTTTAACTTTCAAATGACTGTCTTTAGGGGAAATGATTTTAATCTGAAGATATTAAAATAAAAGATCATATTTGTTAACAACGAAATTAATCGTCTAACCATCCTGCCTCTCTGCCAGAGGAATTCTCTTTCTTACCTCTCTCCGAAGAATGCAGTGGACCATGACTATCACAAAACCTTGCAATGAATCAAACACGGCAAAAAGTATCTGAAACAATATGGAGCGTTTGTCTGTCATGGCCAGAACCGCAGACATCCATGTCAGAGCCAGAAGGGGCAACACCACACAGGAACTCCAGAGGGACGCCCTGTTGAGAGACAGAGAAAGCAACATTACGTAGCTGCGTGTCACGCCCCAGGCAGTAACCAAACCCCCGTTCACCAAAGCATTCTTGTATGTGGCACCAAGACCATTAACTTGGAAACCATAAAGCAGATAACATTGGATAGTTTTATTTATATTTTTATAGACAATCCCACAACAGTTTTAAAAGCAGTTGCCAATTATAAATATTTAAGTATCATCTTAGCTCCAATATTAGCAAACATGATTTTTTTTTTCCACAATAGCATTTTCTCACATGCACTGTAAAAGATTTGTAACAAGAAGATGTAAATGATTGGGACTAACATGGCGTTACTGGCGGTGGTGGCTGACAAAGCTGTTGTTGAAACTACTCCACACTTGGCACATTTGAGCGTCAAACCGCTATGAGGCTCACTCATCTGACTGCAAACAAACAGAACACCCACAAAAAGAACAAAATATTGAATTGTCACCAAAAAAAACGTTGCCGCTGCAAGTTAGCTTTTAATACGATTTCATGCAGAAAAGTTTATTTATCAAAGTGAATGCTCTAGGTTGTTTTAAAGACGCAATTAACACCACACATTATTTTTGTAACATTATACCTTTCAGTAAGATGGGCCTTTGTTGCATGCAAAGCATATACCCATCAATTATACCATAAATGGCCCTTGTATCTACAGATCAAAACTGCCCAATACACTGAGTTAAACATAAGCATGTGTTTGTGTAGACATACGGTGAAAACCCTTTATTCAGACCTCTAATTATCAGACGCCTTAGGACTCATAGCTTCAAAGATTTTCATTGTCATTTGCAGAAGGGACATCATACCAACTAAAACCTTCTGAAATGTAAACATGTATCTCAGAAGCCCGATATAGGAAGATATATATTTTAGGTCTTTAATCATTTGTGGAAGATGTAGCCTTCATCTCAACAAATTCATTATTTTGAAATTTCTCACAGCCATCAATGTATTATCTATATTTTAGGATGATCTGAATATAGGAGCTGATGAAATTTGATGAAATATTAGTTTATAATAAGAGGGGTGACAGTTGAATGCTTTAATAAAACACTTTAACATTAAGTTCAAAATATTCTTTCTGAACATTTTTTCATAGACTCCAACCTAACAGCATTTAAATGGTCTATTCTAGTCTGGAGGATTTTTCAGATACAAATTCAGATGTAAATTCAGATACAAATTATTCAGATTCAATCTACTATATCATGGAAGCAAAGTCATGCTATACAAAAAAACTTTACACACATTTTACTTTAGAAAATAATCCCTTGAAAATTACTGATTTATTAAAATACAACTTTCTTATGAAAAACCAAAAAGAAATTACTTGATTCAAAATCAAAACATCTTGAAATAATTTTCCATGGTATACTTCTCTCGTCAATTCTCTTGTGCAGTTAATGTTTAAAATATATGTTTTCCTAGTGTGAAGGTTCCTCAAAAAATTAAAACTAGAACTACCCTATGACCCAACAATAGCACTACTAGGAATTTACCCAAGCGATACAGCAGTGCTGATGCATAGGGGCACATGTACCCCAATGTTTATAGCAGCACTTTCAACAATAGACAAATTATGGAAAGAGGTTAAACTCCATCAACTTTTTTCACTAATTCACATAATTGCCCTAACTATATATTTGAGTGTCTTCAATCTTGTTAAGTTCCATCAGATTAATATTGAAAAGACATGACTTGTTTATTGTTTCCTTTATCAGAGAAGATATGCTATTTGGTATGATGAATGGATAAACAAGATGTGGTTTATATATACAATGCAATACTACTTGGCAATGAAAAAGAATGAAATCATTTCATTTGCAGCAACGTGGCTGGAACTGGAAGGTATTATGCTGAGTGAAATAAGTCAGTCAGAGAAGGACAGATATCACATGTTTTCACACATATGTGGATCTTGAGAAACTTAACAGAAGTCCATGGGGGAAGGGAAGGGAGAAAAATAGTTACAAACAAAGACGGAGGGAGGCAAACCACAAGAGACTCTTAAATACAGAAAACAAACTGAGGGTGAATGGGGAGTGGGGAAGAGGGGAAAATGAGTGACAGGCATTGAGGACAGCACTTGTTGAGATGAGCACTGGGTGTTGTATAGAAGCCAATTTGACAAAAAATAAAATAAAATATACCTACAGCAAACCATAGGTGACCTATAATATTTATAATTAAAGTACATGAGAACCATAAAAATAAATAAAAATAAAATAAAATAAAATAATAAAATAAAATAAAATGTTTTCCTAGTAGGTTTTTCCAAAATAATATTTAGTGGGCATGTGTTAATAAAAGTGGCAGTACAGAGAAACATCTTAAGATGGTCATAATTCAGAATGTCTGGTTTGTTTTAAAAAGTGCACTCATTTGTGAACAGTGCTTGGATGAGATAATAAATCTGAAAGCTATTAAGTAGATTGATCAGTAGACCTCATGAGAAAAATCAAAGCTTTTAGAGTTAGATGTGAGGGTGGGAAATTATGATACTAAATTATTCATTTTACTGATTCAACCCAAGACTTATGTACTGGCACATGTGCCCAAACTTTTCACAATAAGTAAGCAATAGTCTATTCAGTTTGGATCATGAGTGCCTCAACAGGCATGCTAATGTGTTTGAAACTTCTCCCAAAGGAGTACCTATACCAGTATTCTCCACAGTAGCTGCACATCAGATATATCTATCTATATATCTATCTATATATCTATATATAGATATCTACATATCTATATATAGATCATCAGATAAATATATATCTATAGAGATATCTATATATCTATCTCTATCTCTATCTATCCGTCTATATAGATAGATAGAGATAGAGATAGATATATATCTAGATAGATAGATAGACCCCAAAGACTCCAATTTAATAGGGTGAAGGCATTTGTGTTTTTTAAAGCTCCATAGATTATTCTGATGAAAAGCAGGAATTCACATAATTGCAACTATATATTTGAGTGTCTTCAATCTTGTTAAGTTCCATCAGATTAATATTAAAAAGACATGACTTATTTATTGTTTCCTTTATCAGAGAAGATATGCTATTGGGTATCTGTGCTTTAAATACAAATGTGGCTTTCTCAGTTTAAGGACTCTTTGTCTCTAGGCTCTAAAACAAGATTGAAAAGCCAAAGGTGACTAAAAATTAATTTTACTATATGGTACGAATATTTTAGCTTTGAGAAAAACTAATTTGTTCTAAGTATGGACTTTCCTGAAAATAAATCTGAAGTCAGTATTTGAAATGCTTATTTCTCTTTAGTTGAGATTGATTGTGACTAAAAGGCTATACATACTTCCTTCAGTCAGGACTAACTGTTGAAAGCTACACTTGATGATAACTGGTTGGGCACTTTTGGAATTTGACTATTAGATGTATATGGAGCAGAGGAAAGATACGTTATCCAAGGAGACAGAATATTTTCCCCTAGTTTGTATGACCACTACAGAAATTAATACAGTATGAAGAACACATAGTCTAAATGCAGAACAGGGTTGCTGCAATGGAAATAAAATCTTGTTTCTTTGTTACAGGGGAAATTATACATGTATAAAATAAAAAGTGTCAACGGTTAAAAAAATTGAATTTCCCATAAGTTCAAATGTTACCATATTCACCAGGGCAGCAACACAGTCATTTCACCCAGATTATGCTGTCTACTCGTGCAGGGTCTTGAGGTCTACAAGTTTCCCTTCCCAATTTTGTTTTTCTTTTGCTTAGAAAAAAAAAATTTGTCCGATTGGTTTATTGTTGATACCATGTAAACTACCTGAAAAGAAAATATTACCCTTTCCCTTTGGAAAAATCTCATGATACTTGTACAAGATCCTGGTAGTTTCCTTAACTTATGTAGATGAGATAAAACCAGTTTAAAACAGTAGATAAGAAAGTCCCATTGAAGAAAAAGGGAAAAAAAAGTGAAATATTTTGCTTGAGATGTTCTAAGAAGACACATGCCATTTTGTCTTTTCATTATTTCCAATTTTTTTTTTATATAGGATGTGTTAATTACAATCAATCCCTTTTGGGTAACTATATTTTACATGTTAGAAAAACTTAATATAATTTGGGTATTAATAAACTTGTCAAGACACTGTATTTTTAAATATTCATTCACTCATTCCTTTATAAATAGTTATTGAGCATAAACTATGCTTGGTTAGTTTATAATGATTAATTATACAATGGAGGAAACAAAGAAAAAATGGGAAGAGGAACATATTTGAGTCTAAATAATAAACAATGTTTCATAAACATATCAAGTCATAAACATGATATATATATTTTTTCAATCTGAAATGGTCAATATTTACAATTAGGGGCATCAACTGTTAAGTTAATTAACTTCCTGCTCAACGTTTCCATAGTTAATTCTGATTATTGATTGTTCACTGAAGTCTTTATGATTGCCTTCACTGATTCTCTGTGAAGTGAAATAGCTTCAAACACTTATATATACATATATTTTTAAAGTATTTTTTAATGTTTATTTATTTTTGAGAGAAAGAGAGACAGAGTAAGAGCAGGGGAGGGGCAGAGAGAGAGGGAGGCCCAGAATCTAAAGCAGGCTCCAGCTCCAGGCTTGGAGCTGTTAGCACAGAGCCCAATGAGGGGCTCAAACTCTCGAACTGTGAGATCGTGACCTGAGCCAAGTCGGACTCTAAACCCACTGAGCCACCCGGATGCTGCTTATCACTTATATTTTCTAAAAAATTTCCTTCAATAACATTTTGAAATAGCAAATTTCAATCTATACATACTTCGGCATAAATTGCATTTTATATTATAGAAAGACTTTCTTAACACCTAGAGTTATTAACTTGTTGATAATTCTTTTCTGCTTTGAACAGTAATCAACATTCTGCTTTTTTATACACATATTAACATTTTTATTTCTTCAATAGTGGCCTTTGAACCAGAAAAACACTGGCTCCATTTTGCCAGTAAAACAGATGTAACTTCTAATACTATTTTTATAAATAGACGTTTTAAAATTAATGTGTAGATTAAAGTGGATAATTTCTAAATTCATAACATGACAAAGCTGTCATTTCTCTTAAACATATGTTTTCTCTTACAAAGAGCTATGTGAATCAAACTGAATATTACATATAAAATGATTAAATGAGAAAAAAATACTAACTGCAAATGTAATAAATCCTTAGCTTTATACTCATTCTGATGATCTCATCTCTTTTTTTTTTTTTTTTTTTTGACCTCAAGGTCATCAGTGGTGGAATCATAGATGCTTGATTGATAGAAATCAGGGTTTTTTCTTCATTTAACTCATCATAAAAATAGCCACAATTGGTTGAATGAGTACTTGCTATTTGCTACTCTAATGAATCCTTTATACACATTACTCTATTATGAAGCAAAAATGATTATCCCCATTTTACAGGTATGAAGACCGAACCCCAGAAAAATGAAATAACATGCCAAAAGACACACACCGCTAGTAAACTACAGAGCTAGATACTGAGTATGGCTTTATTTAAAAACATTTTTTTACCTCAAAGCTTTCTCCTAACCACTAACCCCCACGCCTCCAATTAATAATACACGTGTGTGCATGCCACTAGTTGCAGAAGTGAGTTTCCATACACCATACTCAGTATGGTCAATTTATTCTTATATAATTAATCTGGGCAGAAATACTGAAGCTATTGCTCCAAGTCCAACCATACATGGCAGAATAATAGTGTGAAAGCTTCAAGTTCAAGTGGTACAGAAAGCAGTGTCTGTGCAGGTTCAGGTTTACCTGGTTAAAGATACTATAGAGACTCATCTGAAGTGAAAAGTCTATGGAGACTCCTCTGACGTGTTGGCCCCTCTTTGAAGGGAACCTCCAGTGATGTTTTGTTACATCACTGCAGTTCTAATGTTTGATATTAATGGTATCAAATTTTTATATTTATATTTATATTTATATTTATATTTATATTTATATTTATATTTATATAAGCATTAAACCTAGTCTTTTACTAGGGGAAAACATACCTTGGTTATCTTAGAAGTCATTGCATAGATTATAAAAACATAAAGGACTTAAAATTCTCACTGGTCAGTGATCAAATACTATGACTATTAAATAGTACTATAAATTAGTAAAGAAATAACAATTGTAGGGTAAGTTTTGAATGAAAGTACAGCTAAATAGAAAGGAGAAAGCTATAAACTTTTTATAAGAAAATATACACAAGAAAATTCAAAAGCATTAAGATTTCCTTTAGATTTCTACAAATTTGTAAGATGAGGTGACTATGTAACCTTAAAAGGCTGGTATATCAATCTGCTTATGGAATGTTATTAGTCATTAAATGTGGTGGTATCATAGTAACAGTAAAATTAAAGGAGATGCTTTCCTAAATTTTATAAGTGGTTAAAATGTGCAAATGAAAATTAAAAATAACTCTTCCTAGCAATTTATAGTCAAAACATCATAAAAAATGAAAATATATGACAAGAATACTGTTTCATTAGTGATTGTTTCATGTGAAGAAATTTTCTGATATATACAATTAATCAAAGAGAATCTAGTATTTTTGCCCTAGTAGGAATTGTTTGTCTCGATTCCATTGTGTCACATATCAACATTATGTTTGATCTACCCTCCTGCCCATTGTGATGCAAACTAGGGGGACTTTGAAAATGTTCAACTAAGGAGAAATATTTTTATACCCCAATGTTTATAGCAGCATTATCAACAATAGCCAAATTATGGAAAGAGCCCAAATGTCTATCAATTGATGAATGAATAAAGAAGATGTGGTATACACACACACACACACACACACACACACACACACACACACAGTGGAATATTACTCAGCCATAAAAAAGAATGGTCTTGCCATTTCAACAACATGGATGGAGCTATAGAGAATTAAGCTAAGTGAGGCAAGTCAGGGAAAGACAAGTACCATATGATTTCACTCATATATGGAATTTAAGAAACAAAACAGATGAACATAGGGGAAGGAAGAAAAAAGAGAAGGAGGGAGACAAACCATAAGAGACTATTAGCTATAGAAAACAAACTGAGGTTTAATGGAGGTCAGCAGGGGATGGGCCAAATGGGTGATGGGCATTAAGGAGGGCACTTATTATGATGATCACTCTGTTGTATGTAAGTGATGAATCACTAAATTGTACTCCTGAAACCAATATTACACTATAGATTAGCTAATTGGAATTTAAATAAAACTTGAAACAAACAAACAAACAAAAGAACAAGTATTTTCACTCCAGCCTTAACATCTAATCTTCTTATCTTACAAACGAGCAATACACACAAACAAACCCAGACTTTCTAATGGTCTTAAAATTATTTTTAGATATTAATTGCATTACTTAAGAATAGCACATTGAAAAAAAAATCTGAATGGCAGACTCTACCAGACACATCGGTTCATCAGGAACAAAATTCAAGGCACAGTTAAAATGCAGTCAATGATGATCTGGAATTGGAGTATGGGATTCACTGGTAAGGAACCTACAAAATCCACCAATTGCAGCTTACCCGGCTCTGTGTTTGAGCTTTTTATCTAGGATCCCATCTCTGGAAACAAGTTTATTAAATACCAAAATGCCAATCACCATGTTGACCTGTCAAACAGAAACAAAGGTTGACCTTTCAATGATATTGAAGGAAATTAGGTCCCTGTTTCTCCTGAAAACCCTCTTTGATTAATTTATAGCCATTTCAGAATTATAAACTCACAACAGTAGTGATAGAAAGCACTTGTCAAATATTTTATAAGTGCATAAAGGAGAACAATTTAACAATGGTGTGTTAACTTTAAAGTTTTAAAGTACATTAAGTACATTAAATTTCCATGCTTTGCAGTTAACACTGAGGAGATTAACATTCAATTGTCTACCTTTTAAACAGTGCCATAATATGTGAGTCTGGCATTCTAAGTCACCCCTGATTAAAATCAATTGTCTAAATGAGTTTTACCCTATGAGAGTCAAAAGATTTTCAGTCTCACAGTGTGAGACTAGATTGAGCCCTGGCAGCCAAAGGTGCTAAGAATTTGTCATTGTCCCCAGAAGTGAGAAAAGAATGTCTAAATTCCTCATACTGTGTAGCTATCTCTCCTATGGGTTGGGGGAGCATTTTGATGTACCATGCTTTTTTAGACAAAAGAGAAAGCCTATTCAACTCACCAGCATCCTTTAGGAGATGGATACTAACATCAACTCTTAAAATGTGCTCTATTGAACACTTCTCAGCATTTTCTAAGACTCTCTTACCCTCACTTAAAAGATCTTTGCGCATAATACATCTGAAATGAAATCACACATATTTTTCTCTCTCAAGTAAAATTGTAAAAAGCTGTAGAGATGGCTGTGGTCTATTTGTAGCAACTTATTATGATGAGCGCCCACAGTTCTCTAACCTACCAGCACTTCCTGACAAAGGAATCCAGTCCAACGCTGAGACCAAGATAATCAAGGAAAAATATTTTCTTTTTGCCTTCCTGCCCCTTACCCTCCATGATCAATGGAATCTTGGTGCGTCCCCCAGTGCAAATGATGAAGCCTTTACATTGAAACTAGTGGTTCACAAAAGTCTGTTTTAAATTAAACAGGATGACTGGTTAAGAAAAAAGAAAAATTCCTTTTTCCCAGAACATTGGCCAGATGAAATATAAAGCTGAAATCTGTTTAACTGCTGGTATAAGGAAGATCCAAAGCAACTGATAGGTAGGGACTTATTAGGAAGTGTCACTCTTCATAGCTTTCTGACAAGATACCATTTAATCAAGAGAAAGACTTACTCATCTTCACATTTCTCATTATATGAACTAGGAGAAAAAAGTGTATTCCATGGATTCTATTAATCTACAATTTAATCATGAGGGAATCCATCACTACTCCAAAGACCATACTTTGGTTTTTCAATTATACATATACTCTTTGTTTCTCCATTTTAGGGTTATATGTATATTAACTTGGTACCTTAGGGAAATAATTCAATTGATTAAATAAGAATTCGATGCAGCAGACAAAAATGTGCCTAATAGCTTCCATCTCCCTATGCTCTTCTCTAAGACTGATGCCTAGATTTTGTCTTGTGAATCATGGACAGTTTCTGCTCCCTGCTATAGTTTAGAGGATGGAGAGCAAATGTTAAAGAAAGAAAAAATCATATAGAGTTATTAATAAAGATATTGCTAGCTTCCATATATGCAATGAATTGTTCAAGAAACCAAAGGGTAGTTCTCCAATTAGAACTCTAATTGCACAGTGATGTGGATCTTTGTATTTAATTCAGACCATTTTCCCCCTTACATTTTCATTTAAAGATTTATTAGACAAGAAAGATTTGTATTGTAATCTAGAATATCAAAGTGAGAGAACGAAAGGTAAATTGGTAGCAAATTCCATGTTCCCATAATTAAATATGTAGAGGAATTATTTAGTGATTCTAAAAAGAAAAAAAATTAAATCCTTATGCACAAAATACGGCAGGGGTTCTCAACTCGGGGGTGATTTTTGCCCACAGGGAATATTGGGAAATGTCTGGAGACAATTTTGATTTTTGCCAACCAGAGGATACTACTGGTATCTATCTAGTAGGTAGAGGCCAGGGATGCTGTTAAACATCCTGAAATATACAGGACAGCCCCACAACAAAGAAATATGTTATCCAAAATCTGTGCACTGAGGTTAGGAAACTCGGACACATGGACATAAGTTTTCTTATTGACATTTGGTAGCAGCAGCAGTTACTAAGATTAAGCGATCTTAACAACGATGGAGATCGCACAGAATGGTGCAAAGTGAAATGATAATTGATTGTGTACAGTAACAATGAAGAATCGGTTGAAACTTACTCAAACTTCTTCATAAATGTGAAATTACTGTAAGAGAAATCCCACACTCGCATGTTCAGTATTCTTCAGTCTTCAAAGTAAGAGTATTTTAGAGTACTAAAGGACTAAAGAGCAGCTGGTATTCAAATTTAAGTAGTAATTAATAATGAAGTTATAATACATTCTACGTTAAAGTTTCTTTACAGTGAACACAAAAATTGTCACTGTAATTGAAGCCAAGTAGTCTTTGATAAGAAAACAGAATGAGTAGATTTTGATGTTTTACCAGGACAACAGCAGCTGCAGGTCCAACAAAAGCGTAGAGTAGTCCTCCTTCAAGAGAGAGCCAGCAGCTAAAAACAACATCAGATAAAAACTAACAGAAATTAGTGATAAGTGCTAAACCATTGAAGTGTGATACAAATTACTTAGCGTTCAAATTTGGGCCCATTTTGAAGGTTTGTAATTAAGCAGAAATGCATGGAAGAGGTGGAAAAAGCGAAAATGAGAGCATTTGATGCGTGAGAAACACTATACACCTTTCGCAGAAAAAAAACTTTTATTATAAGGCCTTACTTTCAGGCAGTTAAAACATTTTAGACAAATTACTCTTCCAGTGAGATTTTTATATTGACTTTTAGTACAAAGGTGACTATCACATAAGTTTTGTAAAATGGTGCTCTGTATCCATTATGAAAATTTTCAAATGCTCTTTCAAGCAAGAACAGCATGCTTTTAGAGTCTTGCGTATGCCATTTATGTGTTCTTCCTTAAGGCCATTGAGATATTGGGAGAAATTGGTTTAAAAGCCATCACTGAAAGGAACAAATAATCTATATTTTGTGTGCTTGTTTTTTGTTCTGATTTTACTTTTGCCCCAGACTACTAACAAAATTCAGTAAAGATAAGCTTCTGAATAAAAATAAGTGTGGCTGTGTTTATTTCAATTACTAAATTCACCAGGAGATGCAGGTTTGTACTGATATTGACATGGTAACCCATTTAGGTAAGAACATTTATTCTCTCACAGTAGAGAGGCATGAAGAAGGCATGGGGCTTGGCACTGGAGGCTTTGCAAGGTGGCCCATCTGCATGTGCATGGTCCAGGAATATAAGGAAATATAAGGAATGTAGGAAAACACCAGGAGATGTTTTATCTCTGCTGATGCAATGAGTCACACTTACTACTTCTTGCATCTGCTTTTGACATTTGACCCTGTCAATATTAGTTCTAGGTCCACAGAATCATCATGCTGCCTCCAAAATTAACAACAATTAACAATAACTGTTGTATATTGCTTCTAAGGATACACTTTTTCTATATTGGTTGTGGTGGTCGTTACCTGACTTAGGCATTTGTTAAAACTCACAGAACTACACACTTAACAGTGTGAATGCTGCTCTGCATAAATTTTATCTTAATTAAAAATTTTAATCTAGTAGTTATACACACACACACACACACACACACACACACACACACACACAGCAATGCATGTATCGATATATACCGAAAACAAATATGTGTGTATGTGAGTATTCGAAGTCTGCATTTAGTTACTTCTCCTTGCCATAACAGTGAACAGATAAAATTCTACTTTCCTACTTTGGGGGTGATAATTTAATATCTACATTTTAAAATAAAACACCTGGGCGAAAAGCCTGTAGTCTGATAGAACACTGTAGTTTGGTGTCTCTGAGACTGCCACTGATTTTCTACTGTATTTTTGTGAGTTAATCTTTAAACTGACATATTACTCATTATATTGTGCTCGGTTTCAATCACAAAACTCTTTGAAAGTTGGAACCATATCATCCATAATTCCTACCTCTTGCTATATCTCCAATACAGTGCCTTTCAAATACTGGATTTATACTGAAAGTCATACTCCTGTAAAAGGTAATGGCTTAAAGGTAATAGTGCTGTAGTAAGCACTACACTACAACATACGCTATCAGGGAGTTTTGCTTGTTTGTGTGTTTATAACATAGGTGGCAGAAGAAAAACAAGTGCTCTAATGACATGAGTTCTTTAAATTCTTTGGAAATGTCCTTTTGTTGGGCAGGTGAAATGATGTCTCTTCTCACAGTCTCCATTTGGATGGGCCCACTAGAAGGACTAATTAGCACTAATTCCCATCTCAAACCTGAAGACAAACAGAAAATCTCACTTTAAAAATTTATACTTGTAAGAAGATGCGCCCATCTTTTTCTCCACTTCTCAACTGCCTCCTCACCTTGAGAGAGCAGATGAAATAAAATATGAAAGTGCATTGTTTTAAATTTTAAATATTTCAATATAAACTTTATTTATAAAATCTCTCTTGAATTTATCAGTGTTACAGCTGTGATAAGGATGGGCTGATACCCCACCCTCTTTCTTCCCTCTAATTTCTCCCACAGCCTAGGCATTTTCTGATGTGTAATTTACTGATCCCCCTGATCCTTAAGTTTCAGTATTACCCTAACGCGGCAACAAAACTTGAGCTGATCTTTCACAACTTGGTTGATACTAATATACATTATCATCAGTGAAATTAGAAGCTCACATCAGGATCATATTCTAAAAGGTAAACATCAAGATTTATCCAGATCTAAACAAATGCATTTGAGATTAAACACACAAAGTAAATATTGAAATATTTTAAAAATAAAATTCATTGTCCTTATGAAGAAATGTGAAATTGAAACAAGGATTCTGAACAGGGCTTCACCATTTACTTCCTAACCTCTGCGCATTTCAGCTACCTTATATCATTCCTCACTAATGTGATTTCTACCATTGTTAATGACTCAGTGACAAAATGCAAGCCATCAGCAGTGCCAACCAAGACTAATGGAGCATAGATGATGATTTACTTAATTATAAACATGATTTATCACTGTGGATGGACTTACTAGTGATCAGTGCCATATCCTTTCGTCCTTGTGAAGCCTACTGATGTGGCCACTACTAATGCTGGTAAACCTGCAAGAAAAACATGGTCAGACTTCACGTTCAGCTGTAACCACTGTGCACTCTGGCTCAAGAAAAGCTAGGACAGACTCAAAATGCTTACATCGAAGCAACTACATTTGGATGAATTCCTTCATAAAGTATGTTTCCATTACAAAATTTCTTTCAAGTACAAAAATATGAGAGCGACAGCTGGGTTTTTAACTCAGTGCACTTCTCTAATGTTGCTAGGTTACCACCACATTTGACATGGGTTTAAAGGAAACTAATAACAGAGATTTAGTATATCTTTTAAGTTATTTTTTCCCTAGGGGTTTACACTGTTATAAAGGAAATTTATAGTTATAAAATCAGAAAGGCAAAAAATGGATGTTCTGCTGTGATAGAATATCACAGAAGTGGAACATTTCAGGTGGCCCCATATTGATTCATATCAAGTTGTACTTATTATAAGACAGAAAAAAGTAAAGCATTCATGTAATTCTTTCTTTATGATTTACTTATAATAACAAGAGTGTAGGGCCAAATTAAGGGCCCTAAGGAATTAATTTTGGGGCTTCTTGGTCATACTCCTTTTAGCAATCCTGAATGAAGGTCAGAAAATATATGCCAGTTTCGCTTCATGCACTTCTCGGTAGGTATCACTCCACACATTGCTCAGTCCATTTTGGAATTCAATTGCCCGCATACCTGTGCCAATTCTGACCTAACAGCTTTTAGTTTATGTTTGTCTGAATCATGCTCTCCTTACTCAAGTTCAAAGGAATGCCCCTGTGTTTTGGTGAACAGAGCTCAGTCTAATCCATGCTGTTTAATTATTTTACAAAAATTGTGGTCATGTCTTCTTTTCAGGAAGGTGATGTTTGCCTTTTCAGGTTGAAAATCCATCATCTAATCACCTTCTTGAGTCCCCTCCACCTACCTTCTTTCTTCCTATCATTTCCCCTCCTTCCTGCTATTCTCTTCTGTGAGTCTTTTCAAGTAACACCACATTCCTTCATGAGGTTTAATGACAAAAAATATGAAGGGCATCTCAGAGGGACACATCATATTTTTAAACAAATATGGGCCTCCCCCACCCCGTACACATACACACACACACACACACACACACACACACACACACACACGGATATATATAGTTGACTTGTTGACTGACTACATCAAGTTCATTAGAAAAAAATTCTCTTCTGGGTCATAGCTAAAGCATTAATAGTCTTCAACCTGTACAATTTAGGGTAATTATTTCCCCAAATTGATTACATTGCATTTTGCTGTACAGAAATTCACATGCCACTAATCTGCCACCTCCCAGAATTCTTGATAGTCTAGCACCACTGCCTTAGCTTTTTTGCTATTCAGAGTAGTTTAACATTATCTGTAAACTTAGCAACCAGCTGTGAGCCCTCTCCTCAAGATCTTTAGTAATGACACAAAATGAGGTAGTTACCATTCTTGAAAACTGCCACTTTTTATACTTAGGTAAAGTCACTTACCTGCATTCTATATTTCTTGGATCTATGGCACTGATTCATGACAAAAGTGTCCCCTGATTCAGTACCAATTTAACTTTAGAAGGTCTTTGTCATGAAATTCAGACAAAAGTTTTATGAAAGTGCAAGTAGAATACATTCTCCCATTTGCCTGTGTAAAGAGCCCTAATATATTAATCCTACTTTTTCCAGTATGAATTATTCTGTTATTGTAATAAGTCCACTTATTTGTAATTTATCAGCCTCCATCAAGCATCCTATTCTCCAGTCTTCTGGTCTATTAGGTATCTGTTGTATATTTGGTCCAAAATTCCCCATTTTTTTTAGTTCAAGTATTTCAGAACTCAAAGGCAAAAATGACAAAATCCTGAGGTTTTCTGAAACTAGTTTCTTTAAAGTAACTAATTAATTCTAATGAAACTAATTAATTCTAATTAAACATTAGAATGGGCCTTATGAAATACACAGACCTTCAAGATGCCCATTTTGTAAGGCAATTTGACAGAAACTTTTCCTAATAAAGAAAAGCAAACAACGAATTAATTCTCAGTCTGTCAACAATTCTGTTTTTCCTTTGAGGATCCCACACACTAGTCACAAGGTTTCATTCACTCTCTAAGTGGACTTTCTTCCTGTGATGGACAGCTGTAGTCCTTAATTGTTTTGAGCTCTCTTGGAATGGACTTCTCAAAGTTTTCTTGTGGGGAATATGTGACTAGCACCTGTTTTGAGCCCTGAACACTGTAAGACATTTTGCATTTTCAGAATGTATTAGCAGAGAACACTTTGCTGTACTGCCTGTAGCTATCCTAGGCTTCTTCTTACATCACTGCTTAACTGAATGGCTATGTGGTCATCCAATATTTACTCCTTCTTAAAGTTCCAAATGCCCAAAGAATGTTCAAAAATAACCAGCTTCATGTATTTCCACTTCCATTTATCAAATTGGACAAAAAAAAGTAGCTTGGGGATAATCACACTCTATTGCTTCATTATATGTGTTCAAAGTCATTTTAACAACAAGAGCATGAAAGGGCATATTAATATGCTTACCCCATCCAAGGCACAAAAAACGTTTCCTTATAAGCCGGGTCCTAATTTTTCCAGTCACAGCCATATAGGACTGCCACGCCTCAGTTAAAACCCAACAGAACGAAGCCAGGAAGAAAAAGTGCAAAAATGCAGTGGTGGTTGTACAGATGCTCTGTGGAAACAGAAAAGACTCACACTGAATATAGTGGGGGGGGGATGGGGGGTGGGGGGTAATCTTGTGTCCTCCAGAGGACTGTTCATCTTCAACTCATTGCTTTTATTTCAAATATCTACCTCTCCTGTGTGACAGAGTAATTATTTACAGAAATTAGAAACCCTGCCGTCTTTATGCTGCATATGATATGTATGATAGAAAAAAAGATATGTCCTAATTCCATTTGCATGTTCAATTTTTTATAAGGAGAAGCCTGAATGTAAATTAAAACCCAAGGGAGATTACAATTACTACTTTACTTGGAATTTTTTTTTTCTTGAAATGTAATTATGGGAATGGTCCCATTCGGTTTAATTTAAGTTGCAGACATCTTGCATAACTCTTTTGGCTACGTTCTTGATCCTTCCATTTTATCTGATAATTCTTTGTTATTTTATCTGGGTTGATGTTAAGATTACAACCCAACAGCCATCCAAAAGGAAAAATTGCTTTTATACAAGTGTGATATTCAAGGTAGAAAAGTATAAAATGAGATTTGGCTAATAGCCTAGTGCAAAAATAACATAAGTATTTTTAAGTACTTAATACATTGTTCTTTATTATTGCATTACAATGTGTTGTATGTAATCAAATCATTTTGAAAAGTTAATCGAGTCACTGGCAGTACACAGCCATGATTTCATAGATATTTCACTTTACACAAGTTAATCATTCTGAATGTGCCAACCATTAGTTACTCGTGACTCATCTGCGAAGGTGAGCAGCTGAATTTTGGTAGAAGCTGCTCCTTATTTCACTACTAGTATAATGTCTTTGTGTAAATCTTGTTAAAATGCAAGTCTTCATAAATCAGAATCAGTAACTAAACTAAATTTAGTAACTAACTAAACTTCCTCTGTCAGTCTGTCTTGCTATTCCCCAAAACTGAAAAGAGCAAAACACAGAACTAGAAAAACAATCATAAAAAAACCTCATTAACAGAGAAATAAAAATACAACTCTCATCTTCCCACCTCCACCCAATACACTGTTAAAGCCAAATGTCTTTTAAATTTTTGGCCCAAATTATTCCTATTATTTGTTTATTCTCTTGAAATTCACCAGATGTTAATTCATCTTTTCAGTTCTTTTAATCCTATAAAAAGAACTTCACCATGCTTATCTCTCCAGGTTGTTTTAAATGTTGAGAGATAATGTACAGAAGCTGAGTAGCACCATGCTAGGCATATAGCAAGTGCATCAACTGATTATGACCATAGTCATCATTATTTTAAAAACAGTACTAAAGTGTTACCAGTTGGTTTTCAGCATGTGATTCCTTATTTCATGTAGCACTTAAAAATCCTAGGTTACTTATGTTTATCCTCACAAAGATGACAATTCTCAGTATGATAAAGTCATGGATTTCTAGAACCCTTTCCTCATACCTTTACTCCTATTTCAGGCATAATGTAGTCACTTGAACCAACTGTGATTCCTTCTATACTTGAGACATTGAGACTTTTCTTCCAGGTAAGGGTTTAAATATCTGCAGGCTGACTACTTTTGTTCACTCCTGATCTACGGTTCCTAATCCCAATCTGAATTTCAAAGATAACTCTTCCATTTAATACCCATAGTTACACTTTCTAATTCACCTGTCATTTCCTTCCACCAGTTGGTCCCATCTCAATTGTATGTGCTAGCAAAATTATTCCTTCCCCATTTTAAACTATCAATATAAGGTTGTATAAAACAATGTAAAAATATTGCAATATTAAATGCTAAGTACTAGATGCACTGAGATTTTATAAGAAATAATAAAATGCTCACTGTGTCAATACAGAGACTTTTAATTTGCTCTTTCTATATTATGTTTGTTGCTTTGGGACTCTCTGTTACACACTTTAATTCTAATACAAATTGAAATGGATGCAATTTGGGGCTACTGACATTTATCTCAATAATTCATGTCTCTCTAGACAAGAATATGGCCACAGTATGCGTGGAAAATGTGTAGTAACTACAGAACTAAGACCCATTTTTATGAGCAATCGCATTCTACTATAATGAGATGAATATTCACATATGTCTAGAAACTGTTCTATAAAGGAAAGCTGTCTCAACCCAAAGAATGTATATATATGGAAAAAGTGGTCTAAAGTCACAAAACTAATCTTATGTGAAGAGTACAACAAAATCTATGTTCCTGAAAATAAAGAGAGAGCTAATTTTTCTTCATCATATGAAGAATTACTATAAACTCAGACATTGCACATGAGACACACATGATTTTTCTGATAGATTCGATAAGCTGTCTTTTTAAGATACAACTTTTATAATAGCAATTTTCAAATAAACTATTTTCCACATGTGTCATCTCAGTTTCCACATGAGTAGCCTTTCTAATATTCAGGGTTCAGGATTCCTTGATTTCCTTTTTCCACATAACCTATATCCCACAGTGACCATCTCTTGGATCCCCTCAGTACTAGAGACTTTTACATTTAGAAATCTCACTCTGGTTCTATTTTTCTATAAGCAGATTTATATATTGTCATCTGTTCAATTTTCCTACTACTGGACTCACTGTCATGACCTCTAGTCTTACAGCCTCTCCTTATTCACCTGTGTGTCTACTTTTGACTCCCACAATAAGTGAGTCTTGACAGCTTGCCATTCCAAACCTGAGACTCACTAGCACCTCAAGTTCATCATCCAATTCTTCTGCTACACCTGCCTTGCCGAATCTCAATTTGGTCCTTTACATGTGCTGAGTGTGGTTGACAAATATTACAAAACTTGAAAAGGTATTTAAATTGGCAAACTGAGCACCGTTCATACCTGTCACCCTCATGTATATTATTCACCCCAAATCCTCAGGGATAATAGAAAAGATTTCATAAAATTAAAGAAAAGAAGTATAAACTGTGGTAGAGTAGAGATTGTGAGAAATATCTAAAAAACGAGCAGATGATGGCAGACAGAAGGATACCCCAGCTCAAAGCTACACATAAGGAGCAGAGATGAAGACATGGAAATAGGGGAGTAAGATACACAGATGACACACAGTTCTAACATCTGTTTGAAACTACGTTCAGAAGGAAAAAATAGAGAAAATTTCAAGGAAAGGCAGCATTTAAAGAAATATTATGGAAAAACTTCTCAGAACTTCAAAGATCCTCTGGTCTAAAGGATAAATTGAAGATAAAACACACACACACACACCCCTAGTTACAGTGTGATGAAATTTGTGAAGATCAACGATAAAGAGAAAATCTTAAAAAGGTGTCAGAGTCAAAAGAAAAATTACTTACAAAGAAATAATCAAGTTGGCATCAGACTCCTTGTGAACAACCCAGGATACAAGAAGACAAGTAGAATAATACCTTCAGCATTATAAGGGAAAATAACTTTGAAGATAGATTTCTACACCCAGCAAAACTATTATTCAAGTGAGAGGCAGAAATAAATATATTTTTATAATTAAAGGAACCTTGAAGTTTACTACTTCAGGATTCTCTCTGAGAGAACTGGTAGACAACATAAGCCAATAAAAAGAAGAAATCCAGGAGGAGGGAATAGGATAAAAGAAGTAATGGGCAGCAAAGAGAGTGATGAGATACATTAAGTCTAAAAAAAATGTTTATTTAAAAGCTTAAATATGTTTTAATTTTAAAAATATGGCCACGTGTATATAAAATTCAAAATGATAGTAATGAGGGTTAAAAGGTGAGAGAAATAAAAGTTGCAAGGAATTGGGGGAAAATGAAAGTATGCTAAGCCTTTTTTTGTTCTCAGGAATATTAGAGATACTAATTGACTTGAGATGTTAGAAAAATACGCTTGAACATGTATGTTAACAATGTTAAGGTAACCACAAAGAGGTACAAACAAATAATATATTTATAAAATAGTAGAGGAAAAATAGAAGAAAAAAATTATCAGCCTAATAAAAGGCAGGAAAAAGAACAAAAACAAACTAGAAAATATGATAAATAAAAAAAAAATAACAAAAATAGTTCCAAACATATACGAAATTATAGAAATGGGAAGGTTTTAAATTCATTAGCTAAAAGTTATGGACTTTTTTAAAAATTTTATTTCAGAAGGAGAACGTTTGAGTAGGGTAGAGGGGCAGGGGCAGGGAGAGAGAATCTTAAGCAGGCTCCACACCCAGCACAGAGCCCGATGTAGGGTTCAATCCCACAACCCTGGGATCATGACCTGAGCCAAAATCAAGACTCAAACACTGAACTGACTGATATACCCAGGCACCCAAAAGTTAAGAACTTTCATATTGGATAAAAAAAAATCAAAATCTAGTAATTTATTTACAAGAGACATAGCTCAAACCTGATGACACAGGAAGACTGGGAATAAAGAGATAAAAAGAGCTATATTAAGCAAATGCTAATATGCAAAAATCAGATGTCACAATGTTAATATTGAAAAAAAGCATTAAAAGAGATGAAGGACTTTTCATGCTGATAAAAGGAGTAGGTGATAAAGAAGTTTCCAAAGAACACATCTCTGTGAAACTAATAAGAATTTTTCAAAGTGTGTGAAACAAAAACAGAGAAAACTACAAGAAAAACTGTGAAACTAGGTTTATAATGAAAGACAACATACAGCTTTCATAAAGTCACAGGAAATTTGGGCTCTTTCCATAATTTGGCTATTGTTGATTAATGCTGTTATAAATATCAGGGTGCATGTATCCCTTCAAATCAGTATTTTTGTATCATTTGGGTAAAAGCCTTGTAGCACAATTCCTGGATCCCAAATGCCCATCATATGATTAATGGAAAGATGTGGGGTACACACACACACACACACACACACACACACACACACACACACCGTGGAATAGTATCCAGCCATAAAAAAGAATGAAATCTTGCCATTTTCAAGGACATGGATGGAACTAGAGAGTATTATGCTAATCGAAATAAGTCAGTCAGAGAAAGACAAATACCATGTGATTTCACTAATATGTGGAATTTAAGAAACAGAACAAACTTGGTGGTGGAGGAAGAGAGGCAAACCAAGAAATAGACTCTTAACTCTAGAGAACAAACTGATAGTTACCAGGTGGGAGGTGGGATGATGGGTTAAACAGGTGATGAGGATTAAGGAGGGCACCGTTGTGATAAGCCCTGGGTGTTGTATGGAAGCAATGAATCACTAAATTCTACACCTGAAACTATTACACTGTATGTTAACTAACTGGAATTTAAATAAATAAATAAATAAATAAATAAATAAATAAATAAATAAATAAATAAATAGTAACAGTTATATACAGATACACAGAGTCACAGGAAAAGTGGAGAAAATGATAACATGGAATATTATAATAACAATAAAAGTGATTAATCTTTCTTTGATTAATTACTATATGTAAGAAACAGAGCATGTGCAGCTCTTTAACATACAAAATACAGAAGTTAACTACTCCTAAGAAAGTAAAATAAAATAAATTTGAGGAAGTTTATTGCAGGGCACTTTTTGCAAACAGCAATATGATAAAATTATAAATCAAAAACTAAAAATTATAATACTGTACCTCTTGGGGTAAAAGCTTTTAAATAGTTCATGAATTAAAGAGAAATTAAAACATAAATTATAAACTATTTAGAACTGAAAAACTAGGCAATATATATTTACATCAAAATTTGTGAAATTTTGCTATGATAGTACTCAGGATTATTAAAGCCTTACATAGAAAAATAATAGAAAATGAAAATTAATAGGCTACTTAAAGAAATCAGAAGAAATGTAATACAGACAAAACCAGAAATAAAGTGTAAATAAAACATACAATAAAGTTAACCTAACCTAAATAACCTGAAGTTAATAAAACAGAGGATAATTTAAAAGGCCAATAAAATAGGTAAACCTTTGGCAATTGTGACCTTTTTAAAAGATGGAGAGGAGACAAATAACATTAGAAATCAAAAAAGTTATTAAAAGTATCATAGAAGAATAGTATGTACTATGTACACATGAAATTGAAACCTACATAAAACGGACATTCTTCTAGAAAAACAATCAAAATTGGCATGAGAGATAAAAAATAATTTTGGATAAAATTAAAAGGTAATAAAGGAATAATCCTCCAAAAATGACAAAAACTTCAGAAAGATTTACAAGCAAATTCTCCCAATCTTAAGGAATATATAATCACCAGTTAATAAGACATTTCCAGGAAAAAGAAAAATACTAAAAGATTGATTCATTTTATAAGGTTAGCATAACACTGACACCAAAAAGAACAAGAAAACTGTAAGCCACTTTAATTTATCTACATAAATGAGGAAGTATTAAGTAAAAGATCAAACCCAGAAGTATAGTAAAAGCGTAATAAATCATTATCAAGTAAGAGTATGTCCAGTAATGTAGAATGATTTTACATTAAAAGTGACCTCCATATAATGTATTTATTATATTAGCAGATTAAAGAAAAAAATGTGATCATATCAAAATATGGGAGAGAACTTGTTAAAATTCAAAACCCAATTGTCACTTAAAAAATCTTTATTGCAAATTATGAATAGAGAACATTCTTAATAAAGATTATCTCTCCAAAATTTATGACAAAAAACATATTTAACAGTGAAATATTAGAAGAATCCCCATCAATTATGAATAAAAAAAAGTAGGTCCACCATGACCTCTACTATTCTAAGTTGCACAGATGGTCCTCACCAAAACAATACAAGAAAAAGCAATAGGAAAGGAAAAGACAATACTGTCATCATTGTAGAAATGTATCTCCTTACTGAAAACAAAAATACTTATTCAAAGGAATACATGCACCCTGATGTTTATAGTAGCATTATCTATAATAGCCAAATTATGGGAACAGCCAAATATCCATTGACTAATGAATGGATAAAGAAGATGTGGTATATATACATTAGACACATAATGGAATATTAGCCATAAAGAAGAACGAAATCTTGGCATTTGCAAAGATATGGATGGAGCTAGAGAGTAATATACTAAGTGAAATAAATCAGTCAAAGCCAAATCCCATATGATTTCACTCATATCTGGAATTTAAGAAACAAAACAAATGATCTTAGGGGAAAAAAGAGAGAAACGCAAACCAAAAAACAGACTCTAAGCTATAGAGAACAAGGTGATGGTTACCAGAGGGGAAGTGGGTGGGGAGATGGGTTAAATAGGTGATAGGAATTAAGTAATGCACTTGTGATGAGCACTGGGTGTTGTATGTAAGTGTTGAATCACTAAGCTGTACACCTGAAACTAATACTCCTTGTATGTTAACTGGAATTTAAGTGAAAACTAAAAAAATAAAAAGAAATATATCTCCTTATTAGGAAACCCAAGAGGATCTATTTTTAAACTATTAGAAATAAGAAGAAGAACCAAAAAAGTAGCTAGATACAAGGTAAATATAGAATAATTACATTTCCTGTACACTGAGATCAATATACAAAATTAATTTTTCTATACATTAACAATATCCATTGGAAAATGTAATACAAAATTCTAATTAATTATGACAGCTTTATCTCTCCTCCCTCTCAAACCATGCTAGAATGACCACGTGTTTAAGCCACAGGATAAAGAATAGACAGTAGACAACAGTGAACTCAAGATGTTCGCAAATTCAGATGTTGAGGGAAGATGGCATAACTGACTTACAGTGGCAGAGAATGTTGTAGCCTAAGTGCTTATAGAGTGTGGGAGGTGGTGAAGGAAATATTGATAGTAATGGGCCCAATTCACTCTGCAGGCCTTCAAAAGGTTATAATATTTGGAAACAGAAGGAGGACCCAGGTTTGCATGGGGCTGAAAAAGAGAGAGGTTGGTTGAAAAATCTATATACAAAATAGCTGAAATTCTGTGTTTCCTCCCCAACTTAATGCAGTCCAGCACTGTCATAGGGAGGTTAAGTCTCTGGAAAATTGAATGCGTTGGGTTCAGAACATAAGCATCAGTCTCATTAACAGGTAGGTGTACAAGGCAGATACAAGTGTAAATATTAAACAGTAAGCACTCTCCTCTCATTTTTCCCTTACTTCTGCTCCCAGAATGCCAAGTCAGAGATTAAAATTCACCCCCAGAGAGGGGGAGGAATCTTCATTGCTGGCTCATCCAAGAGGAGCACACTGTGAAATCTAAGTTTCTTTCTCCTTTCTTTCCTTCTTTCCTCCCTCCCAACCAACCCTCCTTCCTTCCTTCCTTCCTTCCTTCCTTTTATCAGGGTGAAATCTACCTTTCAATAAGTCCATCTGTCTATATAGAACTTCAAGTCACTTTTTAGGGCCTTGCTTTTATATATGAACACACAGATAATTGAGAAAATCTTCCAACATGGAAAAAAAAAAGGTCAAGAAAAGAAAAAATAGGGTACTAAGGAGAGACAATAGAGGTAACAGAAAAATAAAAATTTCAAAAAAGTCTAAGTTCTTCAGAAACTGAGAAAAGAAATTGCACCTATAAAACAAAATCACTAGGGAAAGATTATCAGATAAAAGAATAGGTCCTATTTGTAATGACAATATAAACTATAAAACAACTCAAAAACATTTAACAAATATGTGCAAGAGCTTCATGTAGGTAATTATAACATTTAATTAAAGATACAAAACAAGACATAAGTAAATGGAAAATATATTATGGACATGAATTGGAGACTCAATGTCATATAAATGTTATTCTTTCCCAAAATGCAGTTCCCATCAGATCTTAATTTTATTTATTTATTTATTTATTTATTTATTTATTTATTTATCTATCTACTTATTTATTTATTTATCAAAATAAGTCAACTCTAAGTCATAGAGAAAAACCAAATACAAAGAAATAGTCCAAAAAGTCTAAAATTAAGAAAGAAGCATAGAGGGTTTTCCTAATGATATAAAACAGAATAATATGTAGTCAGATGATTACTATCCCTGTTTTGCACATGAAGGTTTGGAGAGACTAAGTAACTTGTCCAATCTCTCATTATTGATCAGTGAGGAGGAGGAGTTAAAACATGGTTTCCACCTCCAGGTCTTGTGTACTTCCTTAACCACCTCACTCTGCTTTCTAACAATATTTTTTGCACACCCATAGTCTAATCTTCAAAATCATTTTTATCCCCTCATTTTCCTCCTTAGTCTAAAATCAGATAACCTTGCCTTCAACATTACTGATGAGGTACAGGCTACCCATGTTGTTGAGATCTTCATATTCCCTGTGCTCCTTACTTTGAAATTTCTCCCTTAATTTCATCTATTCCTTTCTCCTTTCCAAAGTAGAACCCTCCCCTTCCAGGAGATGGTATAAGAGAACCAAGACAGGTCCCCGGAGTCACACTGTGGGTTCATACCCTCACGGCTGCATTTACTGTTTGTTACTTAAAATCTCCTTGCCTCTCTCTCCTCACTATAAAAATGAGCATAATAATAGCATCTACCTCATAAGGCTGTTGTAAAGATTAAAGGTCATTATACATATAAGCTTGATACATAGCAAACACTCTTGATCCTATATTTGGTCAACTGTATACTCTCCTCCTTTAGTTAGTTCCCATGTTCCTATATACATAATCTCTTAGCCTACAAATCTGTTGAAATCTATCTTTATCCACTCACGCACCCAACCAACCAATCAGCCTTCTTTTATTGGTTTATTCACACTGGTTCTCATTGGGTTGTTCTCTTTCTTTCCAATCATGGTCAAATTTCTTGAAGGGCTAAGCTAACCATCAACTTCTTTACTACCAACGTACATATTTTTTGTCTATCTAGCATCTCCCCTAAATTTCTTTCTTACAGGAATCACCCATGGCTTTCTAATTTCCAAATCTAATAAATAGAAGTTTCTTAGTTTGCCCCAAATACTTTGGACCTTAACATTCTCACATATGTTATGAGATTTTTCCTCTATGATATTTAAAGATTTCCCTAGCTCTAAAATTCTACAATATCATGAATACTATCTAATTAAAAGTCTAACTGAGCTATTCATGTCTTCTAGAATTAATTCTGGCAACTTATATTTTCCCAGAAAATTATCCATTTCATTTATATTTTCCAATGTCTTACTATATAGTTGTATATAATGTTCTCATAAATTTTAATACTATTTTTTACTTCTAAGTTTGCTTATCTATGTTTCCTACTTCTTATTTAGTTTATCAAAGACATCTGTTTTACTAATTTATTTCAAATCTTAACGATTCCTTAAGTCCAACTACAAAAATATTATTACATTATTACTGGGATGAACCTTTTAAAGTGTAAAATATAACTATTCTTTTCATTTGGCAGACTTTCAAGGATTCTAAGAACAAAATACTATGTTTACCTTATTCCCAACCTTCAAATAAATCAGAGCGTTAGCATTTAAAAATAACCAATCGTAGGCAACAATTATGTAAATATTTCAAAAAACAAAAGAGAAAATGCTTTTGATGAGATATATATTAAAAAATTCCATGGAATATAAAATGCAGAAAAGCTTGCTTTTGCTAGAAATATGGAAAACAGAATTTTGAGATGAAGCACTTAAGGAGAATATTTAGAAACTCTCAAACAGTATCAATATCTGCATACTTTAATTACAGTATTTATGGAGAAATTAAGAATTACCAAAATTACTGCAACATTTAACAATCTTAGACAAACAAATCATTCTTCCATATGAAGCAATTCTTATTTGAATTATTTAGATAATTTTCTCCACTCACACACTAATTTGTCTAGAATAAATAACCAGACAACATGATGACTATAGTGAACACTACTGTATGACATATGTGAAAGTTGAGAGTAAATCTTGAGTTCTCATCATAAAGAGAAATATTTTTTCTTGTTTCCTTTCTTTTCTTTTTATTGTATCTATATGAGCAGATGGATGTTGGCTGAACCTGTTGTAATCCACTTCACAAAATATGTAAACCAATTATGCTGAATGGCTTAAATTTATACAGTGATGTATGTTATTTATTAATAAAACTGGAAAAAGTAAATTATAAATACATATGCCTTGCTATTTATATTGAATAAAACATGTACAAGATCCAAAGAATAAAAGTCTGAGATGTACCTGTAACTGCTTACATGTGAATGATGCCATGGGAAGAAACTCTGGTGTATCACCACAGTGATTTCAAAGACAGTTTTTTAAAATTTTTTTTAACGTTTATTTAGTTTTGAGACAGAGAGAGACAGAGCATGAACAGGGGAGAGGCAGAGAGAGAGGGAGACACAGAATCGGAAGCAGGCTCCAGGCTCTGAGCCATCAGCCCAGAGCTCGACGCAGGGCTCGAACTCATGGACCGCGAGATCGTGACCTGAGCTGAAGTCGGACGCTTAACCGACTGAGCCACCCAGGCGCCCCTCAAAGACAGTTTTTTAAAGGCTGCACTAATAACTGCCTATTCACATTTTTCAAAAAAAGTGGTTTTTATAGGCTTAAAATAAAATTACTGTAAGAGTGAAGTAAGGTAACAGGTAAAAATGGCTTGCACAAAGATCACATATAACTTCACATCTAGTAAGCACTCAATAAAAAATACTGTTAATAATAAGGTCATAATTAAAAGCTTAGTCAAATACATGGGTTGATTTTTATTTGGCAAAACAAACATAACTGAAAATGTTTGAGATTATGTTTTAAAGGAAGACAAAAAAACTAACTTATCAAGTTACTACTCTGCCTTAAACATCAATTTTGCAAAAGTGCTTCAAGGTAAATATTTTATAAATTAGGAAAAGAAGCTCAGAGAGATTAAATAACTTAACTGAAGATACACAGGAAGCAAATGAAGCAGCATGCCCTCTTTCCATTACAACATGTTGTTCTTTGCTGTGAACGGCCCTGATTTTGCTGATGTTTATATTTATATGGTTATACTATACTATATACTATATATATAGTATAATTTCAAGCCAGTGCAAATCTTTTTGAAATAGCCATATATAGATGGTAATAAATAGATGTTATTATATAGAAACAAAAACCATATTAAATTATTAGTCTTTTTTTTTTCCCAAATCACCACCAACAGAAGAATGTACCATTTAAAAGCATAGTTTTGGTTACATGGATTCCATCAACACATGTGCAAATGTACTTTGAGGTTATGTGGATAGAGCACCTCAATCCCAATGAGATGGATCGTTAAAACCAGTGTGCATTGTGACCATAAGCTCCATCATTTCATAAAATTAAATTAAAGGTTTTATTATATTAAGACTTTAATCAGAGCTTTCTGCTAATGTCACTTCATTCAACCCCCTTCATCCCCTAGCTGCTGTGACATGCTAGATCAACAGCAATGTCATTTGTAGACAACTGACAAATATCTCTCGTAGACCCCGATATTTAGCCTGTAAATTTTCCTCTTGGATATAATGCAAAATATAGATAGAAGAAATATGATAGGCTTTAGTTTAATCTTGAAAACTCTTGGTTTTTCATTAAAAAGTTGCAATATTTGCTCAAAAACTGTGGCACAAAACTATGATAAGGAAACATTATTATCTCTCTGAGCCACCTTTTTTTTAAAAAAAAATTGAAAAACAGAATTGCTAATATAAAGTCATGTATGATATGAAATAGTTAATAAATGAAGAAACACAAATAGTTGCTAAATGGGAGTACCTCAAACAATAACAATCATTTGCTAGTACTATTAAAAAGAAAGAAATGCTAGATAGAAGTCAATAGAGATAAAAATCTGTTTCACAGATGTCAAAAATATGTAACTTGCAGAAAACATGTTCATATTTTGAAGACCTTGGAAAGTTTGTCACACATAACAGGAAAATCTGAGTCTTTGAAATGTGTCCTTTGGGAATCCAAACATTTGTACATCGTACACAGCAGATGCTTCATTATACACTGTTATCTCCAGGCTTAGAAAATAACAATTTTATTCAAAATGAAATATAATTAAGGCACTTGCTAAATAAGGCCAAGAGTTCAACTAAAGCTTTACTAATAATTTAGAAACTTTAAAATGTATTATAAGCTTTAAGATACCTCTAGGAACTGATTTACACTGTGTTCTATAACTGAAGAGAAAATCAAGTGTCAGTGGACTTATATCCTCTGGTGTAATTAAGCACCATATATAGTCACTCAGAAAGGAAGAATAGCAATGGAAACATTAAGTTGCCTTAAACTTGTATGATGCAGAACAAACAAAACTCTGTAGCTCTGTTGCTGGGGTTTCTAGACAAAATATTTCTTTGAGGAATTGAAAGGCAAAGGGAAGTTAACGCTTTAATATCAAGAAGACATTTGATTATTCTATTTATCAAGTTTAATCAACAGTTAGACTTGGTGTCACAAGATTATTTCAATGAAATGAAAACAATTTTTGATTCAGAGGCAGCATATTATGAAAAGGTCCTAGACTTTAGAAGCAGGCTAGCATTTCTCAACCATGGTTGCACAGTGGTATCACCTGGGGAGCTCTAAAAAATGTGTATCTATTAGAGTTCTCCCCTAAGATCTGATCTGTTCATCAGTCTAGGGTGGAGTTTGAGCATTAGAATTGCTAAAGCTCTCCAGGTGATTCTAATGTGCAGTCAGGATTCACAATCAGCAATTTGAACCATCACAGACTGACTCCTTGCAATGGAAGTTACCAAATGTGTGGCCTTACACAAATTATTTACTTCTCACAGCCTTGAAGTCTTTCATCTGTCCGATAAGAATGAAAGTACTACATAGGATTACCTTAAAATTACATATAATAAATGTAAAGCGATTAATTCTCACTAGGCTCTAAAAAGTATTAAACAATAATGACTATTTATGCAAATTTTCAACCCATTATAGTAACTTATCTAGTCTTAGCTAGTTCCTAAAATTCTGGAAAGAGCAATGAAAATGGAGCCCTCTGCTATGCATTCATATTTTAATTTAGAATGTCATTAGAACTGGTAGACTTCTTTATAGAATCTGCTATGGAAAAAGAATCAAATAGCTACTGATGAACAGTGCAGGGGGTGGAACGGAGCAAAAACAGAGTAATGCTGGCCTTGATGTTATTCTGGTAGAAGGCAGATTATCATCTGATCCTATCCTCTGGATTTCTCCAGATACCTGAGGAGAAATACCTAATGTTGAACAACCACAACAGTTGAATTGTGCTAGATGTGATGACTGGGCCAGAGTTACAGGATGCTGGACATGATAATTTAGGATCTCAAAGAACTTCTACTCCAAAACAAAAATGTAAATCCTGAGATTGAATAGTTCCATTTGTGCTTACCTTTCAAATCCCTAATTGCTTATCTCTGAGCCACGCAACCCCAGATATTTCAAACCCAGCATATTTAAATGAACTTTTCACCTTCTCTCTTAAGCTAGCTTCTCATTTTGTGTATTGACTCCACCGACCTCTCTATTTTCTTGGCCCTAGATGGGGCCTTCACTCACTCCGTCATGAGCTATTAGTGACAGAGGGAGATTTCTGTGAAGAGACCACCCTTCTATTGGTCCTACCTCCTTTGGCAAGAATCAAGTGAAGCTCCTGAGCTAAGTATGGCAAGATGTTACCACTATCTCCCCTCTACAATAAAAGAAAGATCTTAGAATATATCTGGCATATACAAATAATAAATATGAGTGATAGTCATAAGTATTTTTATAATCATTACAAAAGGATATGGGTACAAGATTTACTTTTACAATGAGAAATACTAAAGTATGTTTAAATGTTAAGAGTCAAGTAAAGAAAGTATGAATCAGGAGAGAGAACCAATTGCATCAAGTACAGAAGATATCTGATAAAAATAAAACCTGAAGCACATGAGAAGAACTGGCCTTTGATAAGAAGAAAGTCCTCTCTTGACTTAACACATGTAGGAAGTAACAAATATTAGGTGAAAATGTAGATAAGGTAGCATACTTTGTGGTGGGAAGGTAACATGATGGCTACCAAATTCTCTTTGGAATAGGAGTTGAGTCCATTGTTAAAGTTAAAAATATTGGAGGGCAATCAGTGGTTTGGGTACATTTGAACACACAGGAAATTCTTTTTGTTGAGAATTGGAAAACCTGGTAACATGGAATTTCCAGGCAGCACTGAAGGGTCCATTGAGCTGAGTAATCATGCATACTAACAGCTCAAAACCAGAGACCTATAGTACAAACCTCCATCCACCTCGGAAATCACAAATTCTAGTCCCGTGAAAAAAATAAAGAAATACTGGTTTTGCTATTTTTCTGTGAGGGGTTTTCTCTGGGTTCTTGTTGTAATGGATATCTAGTATATGGTTCTATTTTATTCCCCCTTTGACTACTCATGACACACTCTGCCTAAGAAGACAAACCCACTCTATGGAAACAATGGAAGCTACTCCAAAAACAAATCAAGATTTCAGTCCATTGGTTGGGAAATGCTGAAATCACATTGTAGCAAATCCCTTATTCTGAAGCAAGACTGAAGAAGTGTCTCAAACTTCTACCTACCTTTTAATAAACAATTACCTTTGAAAGTTTAGAACGCTGCCAGGCTAGATGCTCAGCTTCTCAGCAGGTGGGACAGATGACTATGGTGAGAACACTATAATCCAGATTGGACAAAAATGACAGATGGCAAAACAAACTATTTCTAGTATCATTACTTTTACAAGCAATTCCTATAAATACCTTTTTGGAAAACATTTATTGGAAAAGAACAGCTTAGTCCAGTCAAATGCAACGTGATCTTTTTTCTTTACCATGTCTTAACAGGTATTGTCACTGAGGAATTTAGGGTCAAAATATTTACTGAGTACCCAGTGTATGAAAAATTCCTGTATGAATCAAATTTTAAACATTTTACACAAAAACATAAAAATTATATAAGCACAAAAACACATTTGTAAGCAATTATGACATATGAATGTGTTTAAAATGGATTACTGGAATGAGTAAAGTCAAGAAGATAAGGATATTTTAAACTCTGACTTTATTTATTTTTAATAAAAGATTCCTGAAATTTATTTTATCAATATAAAATAGAACTAAATTTTATTAGTATAATTCACTTTTAAATCCAGAGTCTAATTGAGACCTCAAACTTTGTTTAGAAACGGTGACAGCTGGATCACATGGTTTCTTGGTTGATCCCAAGCTTTATTATTAAGCTCCTTTGGTTTAGTACAACATGTCATGCTTTATACCATTTCCTCTTATCATATGTAAAATTTTTATTACAACCAAAACAGAAAAAAGTGTCAAGAGGAAAATAGAAGCAAAATCCCAAAGACCATTATGTCCAAAATAGATTTTACCAAATATTTTAAGTATAGTCTTCTATTCTTATATCATGACTTTAAATTATACAGTTTAAAGTAATGTGGATGAGCTGAGAAACTCCCTCCATTCTTACCCACAAGCATAACAGTAGTGTAGAGAGAGAAAGAAAGATCCAGGCCCAAGGCTGACGGGGAGAGGGTGAGGAGGGGTGGAGAAGAAGTTGAAATGTGTTCCCAGGCTTCTCTAGAGAGCTATAATTTCATTCTCCTCATTTTAAGAGGGTGAAAACTGTTCCTCTCACCCCACCTCCAACCTTGCCTCTTTCTATTTTTCTCCATACATTTTTGCCTTCTGAGGAGAGGCGTGGCAGTAGTCAAAGTTAGTATTGGAGCAAGAAAAAGAGAAGAAAGAGAATCCAATTACATCCAGCAACCTGTCCTCCTACTTTGACCACAATGTCTTAATGCCAGGATTCCGCAAGGAAGAGAGCTTTGTTAAGAATCGACTTGATTCAAACGAACCAAATACAGTACTTTATAAACAACTGAATCATTTCAAATCAAGCTAATATTATATAAATAATATCCGTCTTTTCCAAGTACCTACTTATTTATATCATTCAGTTCAATATGAATATGCCAAATGTATATTTGTAAAAGGAATCAGATTATGATTCATGTTCAGTTCTCAATTACAGCCTCTCAATGCATGAAATACTCTCTTGTAGTAAATGAAGCACTTTGAGAGGAGTACACATTCTTTCAGGTTTCTAGGATCCCATTTAATGCATGACTATAGCACATAATGATTGTATCTCAGAATAATACATCTTTTTTTTCCTCCATGAATTCAAAATCACTTTCTCTTATATTATCCTATTATCTGTTGGAAATTCCTACTCTTATGCTTATTTCATAGATTAAAGTTGGTTAGGGTCAGGTTTGTTTTCCTTTTTTAAGTCTAGTGGAATACCTAGCATGCAAATTTTATCCTGTAAATATTTGTTGGATGAAAAAATTAAGAAAATAGCTCTGTTAGTAATAATTTCAAAGGAGGTTTTGATCTGAATATACATGCTATTGCTTCATGTAATTAAGTATGAGAAATTCTTCATCATTGTTGTAGAGACGCCTAGATTGCTCAATACTCGCTCGCTCCTTGCCCACAGAACACAACCTTAAAAAAAAAAAGTAATATCTGGGCACGTGGGGACCCAGCATAAAAACTGAATTTCCCATCCTTTCTTTTAAGGTCATATGATTAAATTATTACCAAGAGAAGATTAACAAGAATAGTATGGAAAACTTTGAAAAGTGTCTTTTTCATGTTTCCCTTTTTCCTGTTTGTTATGAGATGGAACGTTTACATGATGGCTGGAGCTGGAACAGCCATCTCAGACATGAGGTGGAAACTGCAAGTTTAGTTCAGCAGAAAAAAGTCAGGGTCCCTAACGACCAGGGAGCTGCCTACACTTAGGTGAGCAAGAAATAAGATTTTACCATTTTTAAAATCTTGTTGGGGCACCTGGTTGGCTCAGTTGGTTGAGTGTCTGACTTTGTCTTGGGTCATGATCTTGTGCTTCGTGGGTTCGAGCCCCATGTCAGGCTCTGTGCAGACAGCTCAGAGCCTGGAGCCTGCTTCAGATTCTGTGTCCCCCCCTCCCCTCTTTCCCTCCCTTGCTCACACTCTGTCTCTCTCTCTCTCTCTCAAGACAAATAAGCATTAAAAAATTAAAATATTGTTTTGTTTTTTTTTCCATAGTTCAGAGCCAAAATTAAGCCTAAATGTTACATTTGGTATCAATACATAAAAGACAGATATATTATTATGCTCTTTTGACAAAATATTATATACTGTGTTTAAATAAATGTGACCTGTGAACCAACTGGAATAAATTATACTTATTTTCCAAGCTCTGAAATGAGTCCAAATATTCACACTTCATTTAATAGTCTCTGAACCATATAATCCTCAACTCCACTAAACCCCCTTCACTTAGCAATAAATGGTATCTGTGAAGTATGGTAAGTTTTACATAGAACTTTAATACTTGCTATCTCACTTGATCTTTATACATAACAGGAAAAGTAGGTATAATTACTATATTTTTTATTTTATGCATGAACAAAACATGCCCAGTGAAATTCAGACTTTCCCAAGGTCACACAGCAGGAGCACAGCAAGAACCCAAAGTCATGTCTTTTGATTTATTCCATTTCTCATTTAGTTTCCTTCACACCAAATGGTCTTAGTGGATCTATCTGAGTTGGAAATGACCAATATCATCTAAAATTATTATACTGGAACAGATCCTAGACATCTAAAAAACTTCTCATTAAACAAAATTCTCACCTTGCTCCTTCCTGCCTTTGTAGCTGGTGCAGGCCCAGGTTCCTGGGCTTCATATTTTTTTAAATTACATTTTATTTTATTTGTGTGAGAGAGACAGAGGGAGTGAGAGACAGAGAATCCCAAGCAGTCTCCACACCCAGCACAGAGCCTGATGTGGAGCTTGATCTCACAACCATGAGATCATGACCTGAGCTGAAATCAAGATTCCGATGCTTAACCAACTGAGCCACCCAGGCGCCCCATCCTGGGCTTCATATTGTCTTAAGTGTGATATATCCATCAGAATTTACAGTTGAGTTTAAAATTTAATTCGTAACATGGATCGGACCACCTCACAACCTTATTTGGGGTTGAGAACTTTGTGGCAAAAAAAAGAGTGTCAAGAGTGCCAGCCACACACCCCAATTATTCCTTCATCAGCAAGACCACATCCACCCTTCACCCCAAGTTATTCTGCTAGGATGTTCACTTGGCCTGTAATGAATTAGAACAATTAAGTATGTGATCCTTCTGGCATCTTTTAGTACAGTTCTTGAACCCAGAAATAGAGAGGCTCATGAGGAAAAATATCTCTACCTGTTTCAGTAAATAAAGGCAGAAGTAGGTCAACTTCCAAAAGTGTCTGGGAAAGGTTTAAAAGAACAACTTAGAAGATATGGTTATAACGTAACATCCACTTAACTCTTAAATAGGATGTTGTCGGGACTCGAAATATATCAATATCCAAATTATTAAAAGCCCAGAAATTTTGATACCTCACTTTTTTTTAAACTTGACTTATTTTTAATGTGGATCACTCAAGAATGGAGACGTCTTTTAGCTTTGTTTAAATTGTATGGATTAATTTCCTAATCCATAGGAAATTTAGCTATGTTTTAAAATCAGTTGCAATAGGGCCAGTTTTTAATATCATAACTTTATAAAGGATAATGACATTAAGATAAATTTTTAGAATCAAGTACAAAGTAAATAAAAAGGAGTCATTACTGAGAATTCAATGTAGCTGTAATTCATACTGAACTTTGAAACTAGGGTATAAGCATAGTTGGGAAAGCAAGAAAGTTGTTGGTGACAAAAAAGGCTATTTTTACAAATATAACTAATACAGTGTCTTGGGAAAGAAATAAAGAGTGAGAAGAAGGAGAAGGTTTCAGTCATGTAAACCACAAACTGCAGTGTAGTGTGATAGGGGCTATTGTAAGAAGCTGTAATCTCTGGGAAATCTTGTTTGACCTCCAAAGTCTGTGATATACCCTCATATATTCCACTGGTCCCTATCCTCCTGGATAAGCACCATCAGCTCGTTTCACACTTAATTATCATAGCTTAATTGTCTGTCTCTACAGTCCCCCCCACCACATATACATTAGGATTAAAGTATCAAGGAGAGAGTTTCTATTTGCTCTAATTTTGTGGTTGCCAGTATTATAACCCCAAATTTGAGTACTGAGCCTGACCTGTGTTAAAAAATAGAAACACGCAGTTGCTGAATTAATGAGTGAATGAGTGAGTGAATTATACTGGATGAATGAGCACCTTCTGTCTTTGCACTGTTATATTTATGGTTATTGATATGCCTGGCTTATCTCCTTGAATGTAAGCTTCCTAAAGAAGGTCTATTTCCAGTTCACCTCTCTATATGTTACTTTGTCTAGCATATGGGTTATCAATGAATCCATAAGTGAAATGATGTTCTTATTTTTTCCATGAGTAAAAAGAGGCAACATGTTATATTCTATACATGATAGAGACTAGAGACTTTAGATAAAGGACAAACAAAAGATAAATATTACTGACCTTGCTTTTAAAAAGAAATTATGCATTGGATAATACATCAAGACACCATCAGGCTTATATAAATAGTATTATCATAGTTCTAGATGATTCATTGACAAACACTGACTTTCTATGGTATAAAAGAAAATGCACAGTAATTTACTAATCCTCACCCTAACATGAACATATATTTAGAATCAATGATAAAAGACTACAATGATAAAAGATACAAGGGCTTGAAGAGTAGAAGAGAGCTCTGTGGTCAAAGAAATAGCCCCATGTTGATTATTTATATGAGCCTAAGGCTGAGTGGCCTATTTAGTTAGAACTCGATAAATATGACCATGGCCATGGGTCTGGTGCCTATGTTGGTTTCACTGTTTGTCCTGTCCCGTCCTTCCCATCAAAATTCTGACATACTAATCGTTTTTTAAAACTTCTTTAATGTTTATTTATTTTGAGAGAGAGAGACAGAGCACAAGTTGGGGAGGGGCAGAGAGAGAGGGAGACAAAAGGTCCAAAGCAGGATGCAGGCTCTAAGCTGTCAGCACTGAGCCTGATGCAGAGCTCAAACCCACGAATGAAGAAATCATGACTTGTAACGAAGTCGGACGCCTAACCAATGAGCCACCCAAGCTCCCCTCTGACGCACTAATCTTAATTGGCCCCGGAATAATTGTGAAGGAACTTCTGTGCAGAAAGATATTAATCTGACCTTAGTCCTAAAAAAACAATTAAAGTGAGTTAGAAGCATTTTGTTCATAGAAGAAGGGCAGCAACTTACTATAAATGAAAGACAATCTCACAATTCTTGTCAGTTCCATCAGAACTCATGTTTTATCAATCTCTATTAACCTGAAAAGTAAACTTTGTGAAAATAACAATAATCACTGTAATAATGGCTTGTGGAACTCTGTCACAATTTGAACATCTTGTGATTAGTAATCAGAGAAGGATTAAATGATGTTCCTTTGTCTTAGGATCAAATATATTCAGGATAAATATAATTTAGGGAAATTGTATTTTTGAGGGACATTAAAACTTGTTTTATTTTATTTTATTTTATTTTATTTTATTTTATTTTATTTTATTTTATTTTTTTCTTTTGATTTGAGTAGCTACCATGTGCCAGGTACTACACTAAGTGGTTAGCTACATTACTCCACCTTTACAAAGGTGCTTTTAGAAAGTATTACCATTTGTTATTATTGTTACCATATACAGATAAGGAAAATGAAGCTCCAGTAGATAAAGCCACAAGATTAAAATCCCAAAAAATGTAATGAGCTATGCTGGGATTCAAAGTCAGACTCACTGAACTCCTCAGTCCATACTCCTATAGGATTCCATACTCCCTTTTAAATATTTGAAAACTACAAATTTACACATGATCCATAACAGATTTGGAGACTAAAAGATGCTATTAGCTAGAATCCTTCATTTGCAAACCATTTTTAAAAATGGAAAGACTGGGGCACCTGGGTGGCTCAGTTGGTTGAGCATCCCGTTCTTGAATTCAGCTCAGGTCATGATCCCAGGGTCATGGGATCAACTACCTCATTGGGCTCTGCACTGAGCATGGAACCCACTTGAGATTCTCTCTCTTTCTCTCTGCTCCTCTCTCATTCTCTCTGTCTCAAATAAAATTTCTAAAAAATTAAAAGAAATAGAAAGACTAGTACATACCTTCAAAATTGAAAATTTTCATAGAAATAACTGCCCTATCTAGAGGCAGATAAACTGAGAAAAATAAAGAAATGTTATGCTTCTGAAGGCAGGAGGAATCAGTGGGAATTAAGAATATAATTCATTACCAACTTCTATATAGTTAACTGCTGCATTCAGTATGGCAAAAATGAAACACAAGAAACAACCGGACACATATCTTTGACATACAAAGACTGACAAAATATAACTACCAAAACAGCAAAAGGTAACTTTTACTTGAGTTTAATGTACCTAAGATTCCAAATCAATATAGTTCAAACATAAAGATGACAAAAAGTTGCAGCATCTAAGATATCTAGTTTCATTGTTATTAACATCCAGTAGCTATTTTTACCATACTCCCACTGCTAATAGGAAAAGAGTCTAAGCAACATATTATTCAGGAGAGAACATTTTAACTTCTTCTTTTAAAGTCTTTCTCTCTTTTTTTTTTAACAAGTCTTTGAAGTCCTTGAATTAGGGTTTGAACTTCTTTAATACGTTCAGGGTTTGTGCATGTTATTTTTCCATTGTGATTTGACATCTGGAGAAAATAAATGGGATTTTTCCATAATGATTTAATTATTCAAAAGCTGTAATTTTTTAGGGAGAAAACCTACAACATCAACAACCCAAGGTTTAAAATGTTCAACTTGGTTCGCTATTCAGTTATAAACCAAGGGTGTTAAAATTTTGGCTCAACTTGGAAACTAGAAAATAAGCATAAACCTCATTTGTTTGTTTTCTTTAACTTATGATTTGGTGGAAATTTTTTGCTTAGAATATTATTAAAAGAAGAACAAAACAGAAAGAAAAGTCAAAAGCAGATAAAAGTGTAAGGTGGGCCCATAGCAGAGGCACAGTTGTGAGAGCATTTGCAGAGCAGGGAAAACACTCTGAGGTCAAGGAAAGTACCTTTGAGAGGGGAATTGTAATTCATGGGAGACCATTATTATTAAGCTGATGATAGGGTTCTATTTTAGGACTAAACCAAACCCTAAACTCTTAAAATATAAAAGCCACCTGCATGGCTCGGTTGGTTAAGTGTCTGACTTCAGCTCAGGTCATGATCTCGTGGTTTGTGAGTTCAAGCCCTGCGTTGGGCTCTGTGCTGACAGCTCAGAGCCTGAAGCCTGCTTCAGATTCTGTGTCTCCCTCTCTCTCTCTGCCTCTCCTCTGCTCCCTCACTCCCTCTCTCTCTCAAAAGTAAATAAACACTTAAAAAAAATAAAAAAATATATATATGAAAACCTTTTTTCCCAGGCTTCTCATTAAACAAAAGGTGCTTCAGAAATAGGTTAGCATTACATGAAATTCAAAAAAATAACGTCTATTGTTGTGTAGGAGAGAACACTTAGGGTGAAAATGAGCACAAAACACAGAGCTTGAGATGAGATGAACTCCAAAGGTATCAGATGGTATGAGGGGGACTGAATACAGGCCACAACTTTGTAAGAAGGAACATGTTGAGTGTTACAAATGGCAGGATGTAACTAGTAAGAAAGGTGACCTACCTAAACTTCACACAGCCTTCTTTCTACCTACAGGCCCACCTCCCTTTCCTTAGAGTGTTCTCTTTGGAAAACTTGGAATTATAAACTTTTTCTTGGCCACTTTGAGATGTAAACCTTCTAGAGTTCAGGAACATCTTTCTTAAGAACGTGGAAACCATCTCTTTGAAATGTAATCATCAAGATAATGGTTCCCCTGTCTTCCAGTCTCTGTAAGAGGGTAGGAACTGAATTTGGGTAAGCCTAATCACACTGACCAACCTTCCTCCATCACCCTCCAGTACTTTCCATTACCTGACCCTACAGCTTAAATAATTCTCCCTCTTTTTGTTTTGGCAGAGTTGAGTTCAATCGCTTTGCCCTATTGCAATTGTCTTTCTCCTCATTGCAATAAAAAGTCCATCACGGTGCTTGGGTGACTCAGTAGGTTGAGTGTCCAACTCTTGATTTTGGTTCAGGTCATGATCCCAGGGTCATGGGATTGAGGCGCTGGGCTCCTCACTGAGCAAGGAGCCTGCTTGAGATCCTCTCTCTCTCTCCCTTTGCCTTTCTCCCTGGCTCACACTTTCTTGCTCTCGCTCTTTCTCTCTCCCCCCTCCCTCCCTCCCTCAAGTTAAAAAAAAAGTGTTCTTTAACAAGTGTGCAGTACAAATTTTCTTTTACAAGAGGAGGAAGCTTAGTGCCACTAAGTACCTACATGTGTGATCCTATCTGACTCTCACAATAACTACTGAATGGTGTGAGGACACAGAAACTCCAAGAAGCCAAGTAACAAAAGTAAATATACTCAGTAAAAGGAAGAATAGAAATTCAAACTATTTTTTTTTCTCAGCAAGGCCAAGTTCTTTCTACTCTTTTAATGTAAAGGAAAAAATTAACAACACAAATGATACATGTAAAAAAAAGAAATTTGACAGAATTTGATTTTGAATATCTTTTCCTCACTAAAATCATACATCAAAACAAAACTAAAATTTATATTTGGAGTACAACCCAAAATAGTACCTTTTTAGTGTTCATTTGCTTGGTTGCTTATCCTATTTTAAGGTACTCCTCATTACCAACCGATGCCTTTCTTTCTGAGTTCATCTTGTACAATTCGTGAACCATTTTTGGGGAATCTTTTGTTCTCCTCTCATTTAAGCCCCTGAAAACCAACATTCTCCCTCCCTTCATACCAGCTTTAGTAACCTGACTGCTGAGGGAGAAAAGTTCAGAGCTATCTCCTCCTCCTCAGATCTTAATGATAGGAAATGAGAGTACTTTAGGTAGCTTTTCTTGAGGTGCAAGTTTCCTTAAGCTTTTGTAAGTAAGTGGTCTGTAATAGAATTCATGCAAAACAGGAAGTAATTACAGACTGGGATTTCCCTAGTATTTCTTGAGTTGGCATGTATTGGTTCTGTGGACTTGATACACTGACAATCTCCATTTGAAACAACTGTGACCTCCACTATCAACACCACAGCAAAATCCAGAGCACCAACGGTTGCAGACCAAAGTCTTGGAGTTTCCACTGCTGATGCCATTGATGCAGTTGTCCATCAGTTATGCTGCATTTATTCCTGAGTGAAAGTCTGAGAAAGATAGGAGTCAGGCTAAATGCTGCTTCAATGTGGCAAGACTACAATAGAAGCCTATGATATAGCCAAACTGTGATTTTACCCTGTTGATATCCTTAATCTTTGAAAAAGGCGGTAGCAGATTTTCAGAAAGCACAATGTCTATAAGTGGATCAATCGTAATCCTAGCATTATGAGCCTTGAGATTCCCTTGAAGGTGAGGACAAGTTCAGAGGCTGGGTTCAGACTTTTCTGCTGAGGTCTCCATAATGCATCATGTCTTGGTTGCTATCTCCCTCACAGGAATGGTATGAGGATAACATGACATAATTCAAGTGAATATATTTTGAAATAAAAGCTTGGTAAGTTGGGAGAATTATTTTTATTACTAAGAGAGTGGCCATCTGTTTCTGAAGAACTCAAGTGAGAACATGACTATTTTCTTTGTATGGAGTAATTTTCAGATAATACGTTTTCATTGCCTCCCGCACTGGAACGTTACTTGAGCTGAAAGATACTCCGTCTCATAATTATCTGACATGTGTGGGGCTCTATTTTTAAGGAAGACATAGATTCATATTAACTCTTGATAAATATTGCCATGTCCCAAAATGTGCACTTGGGAGATGGGAAAAGTGGGATAAGCAAGCAAAGATAACCTAAGTGAACAAATCATGATGAGACTGGAAACACTACGGAGTCTCTTGTTTGTAACTTGTTATTATAGAAAATAACCATCCATACTGTTAACTTACCATGATTAACCTTCGTGCATCTATTTAATTCCTTGAAATTTTTAGTGCAATTCTGTTGATTGTACTTACTACCGCTGTTAACAATAATAACTCTATCTTCCTTTGGCCATCCGTCAATTGAGTTCGTATGGATATTATGACAAAAGGTTCCATATGTGGTGGGAGTCACCAACAAAGTACAGTTTGTTGTTTGGCTTAAATGCCCACAGAAGTGGTGAGGGTAACACGACTACTCAGGCTAGCTATAAAACATTATGAACCGTTTTACATATGTACATAGGATGCTACTAGTAAATCAGGTAGGAAATCTATTCTCATATTTTCCCCCAAGATGTCAACAAGATTTTCTGAATCATAGACACATTCTAGTCTGGCCCCAAATGTGAATGAGGAGACTATGCCGACATTTGGAACAGAACAAACAATTGAAGGCAATGAATTTAAACAATAAACCCTTTGTGGCACTGTGGTTGATTATACAGTTTGCAGATTACTGACTTTCTTCCTTCAATTCCATTAAGAATGGTAGCTACTGTCAAAAAGAAAGGTGGGGGCACCTCGATGGCTCAGTTGGTTGAGTGTCCGCCGATCTCGGCTCAGGTCATGATCTCATGGTTGTGAATTCAAGCCCCACATCAGGCTCTTTGTTGTCAGCAGCATGGAGCACACTTTAGATCCTCTGTCCCCCTCTCTCTCTGCCCCTCCTTCCCTTGTGCTCTCTCTCTCAAAAATAAAACATTTAAAATATTTTTTTTAAAAAGGTGGAATACTGCACATCTCTAATAGTTCAGGTGCAAGTGGTAGGGGCTACTGTGTTCCCCACATGGGTGTTTGCATGAGAAAGCATCTTCTCCTGGATGGCAGAGTTACCACAGGGACACCTGCAGTCACCCTCACTCTTGCCTCTCTCTATTGGGTAGTTAAAGGAGCGAAACACTATTGTTCCGGGTAGTATGACCTTTTTCTCAGCCTTTGGAACACTGCCCACTCTCTCATCAATGCACTAGATTGGGTCCTCTGGCGAGTAGCCTCAGGTTCTCCAGCTGCTCTTCCTGCATTGTTCCAGAAAGGAAGCTCAGTTTGAGGGTTAGGGAAGGGGGCAGGGAAGTAGGATGCTCATTACCTAAAAATGAAGTTCTTTAATCCAGCCCCAGTAGCCACAATTCTGACCTAAGGCTTAATCTGCTTCTCAACTGGAAGCCAATACAATGATAGGCAGAAATCCTGGCTGACAAACACAGGAGAAGACTGCAACCATTGATCAAATGAAGCTCCATTGTTTTGTTTCTGTTGTTGCTTTGTTATTTATAGATTGGATCTTGATTTCAAAGATCCTTGCATCTACTGACATAGATAATTGAAAATTGGCTGCAGTTTTTAGTAACATCAGGCAGTAAAGTTGATTACTTTCCTTCTTCCCCTCTATTGCCAAATCTTGGCACTGCCTGCCGGGTCAGTCAAAGTAGGTCTGCTGCAGAGAGTTACAAGCAAAAGCTCAGAAGCTAGGAGTGACAGAATATTACCAAACAGATTCTTGATCTTTCTCAGCAATTATATTTTCAGTGATGAATTGGACAAGGTGTTACAGAATGGAGCCTGTTAAGTTTTAGCACCAAAATAAAAATATAATAAAACAATGTTTGTTAATAAAAAATCTTATTTGTTAATGAAAAAAAATTTGAAAAAGGAAGGGGGCAAAGATCAGAAGTCAGATATATGTCAAATTCTTGTGCCTTCCAGGAATAAGAAAACGACTAACGTAGGAACTGAATCATTATGTAACCCAGGCAGTATCTCTCCTGAAGCATTATCAAGAGACCAAATGTGAACATTTCCAGTCCCACTGCACAGGTTTTATCTTCATTATATAAGTACCATATGTGTAAGTCTTATTTTAAGAGCTAGCACTGCACTGCCCTAGTAGAATGACACGTGAAAAAGATTCAATGTGGGAAGTGTCGAAGCGGATTGTAGAGAATCCAAAGGCTGCAGCTTGCCATCAAAGGCTCTATATTAGGTAAGAGACAGCATTTACTCAAATCACTATCACTTTCCTGTCCCTCTGTTTGGCGTGTTGAAATATTCCACTTCTATTTTTCTCCATCTGTCCTATTTACCTTGTAACTCCACATGCAAATTTAGGTACAGCTAAATATACAATGCCTTTTGAAATATGACTTCTGAAATGTGCATGTGTTAGAAAAAGATTTAGATTTTCAGAAAACATTTTATACCTCTGAATCTATCTTTGAAATGGCTTATTCTCTTTAGTTCAGATGAATACATAGAATGACCAATTGTGCACTGCAATCCAATGCTTTTAGAAACGATTTTAAACGAGCTATGTCAATCAGGGTACAGCCAGGAAAACAGAAACTTTTCAGGTATTTCAAGAAGAGTAAATTTAACACAGAATTGGTTAAATAAGGGAGAGAAGAGCTGAGGGGAAAGAAATGTGACCCAGAGATTAGCAATAGTAGGAAGATGCCATCACCACCATCTTCGGGGGGCTTCAAACTTGGTGGTAACCTGAGACCCAGACAAGATGAAACCCTGCTCTGGGTTCTCCACTTTAGAGGGCTCCACCTTGTTCCTTCCTAGCTGGGAGGAACTTTCCTTCCAGGGAAAATAAACCTCTGAGTCAAGAGGACATATATACCCAGACTCCATGCCTGACTCCTTCCAGACTACACTCTGGGTATAAAAGTCCTTGGCTTTCCCTACCCAAGTGGAAGAAGTCTATCCACAGGGCCTAAATGGACCTTCCCCCTAGGTCTATCCTCTTGAGGGCAACACAGATCTCTAGAGCCAAGAGGAGGCCAAAATGAAGCAGTTATCTTCAAGAAGTGGCAAGTGGTAGTGGCAGTTAAAGCTTAGGTGTGGCCTAGAGCGTCCAAGCAAATGCACTCAGCTCCTTACAGTATGGAAAGGAGTCAAGAAAGAAAAGTGGGGTGGGCCACAAGCCTGAGGCTAGAGAGTCTGAGAGTTCTAAATGTGAACACGGCCTTCTAACTTCAGTTTCCTTTGAGGAACTTGAAGATTCAACACCAATGAGGCTGTGGGATTGAGGACATCCTGGGCAGAGAATTCTTGGTCTAGACTGGCTGGAGTCATAGGATTCTCATAGCACCTAGTCAGTGGGAAGAGAAAGGACTGAGAGCTAGATGAGTAGCCAAGCTTTGGGTGTGGAATGAGTAAGAGAGTATGGGAATCTATCCTGTGGATTCCCAAACAAGTGATTTTTTTCTTTTAATTTGTCATTATGAAGGTATATTTGCCAAAACGGAAAATACTTTAACCATCTGTAGTCAAGTATAATTTTATTATATATATATATATATATATATATATATATATATATATATATATATATATATATATATATATTTGTCATTAAAGTTTATTTATTTTGAGAGAGAGAGAGCACACAAGAGAGCAGAAGTGCTCACATGGGTGGGGAAAGGGGTGGAGAGAGAGAGAAAGAGAGGGAGAGAGGGAGAGAAAGAGAATCTAAAGCAGGCTCCACCCTGTCAGCACAGAGCCTGATACGGGGCTCAAACTCATGAACCCGTGAGATCATGACCTGAGCCAAAATCAAGAGTCAACACCTAACCGACTGAGCTACCCAGGTGCCCCTGATGTAGAACTTTTAAATATTGGACATAGATATGTGGGCCTCATTTTGTACCCTCACCCTGGGTCCTACAAATGGGACAGGCTGGACAAAGCCCAACTGTTAGATTTTCCAGTGGGGGCTGGACTCATTGTGGGGAGCTGGTGAGTGGGTCATGGGACAGTCGAACAGGAGCCAGAATCACAAAGAGGCGTAGTTACTGTCAGTAGAGAGGCACTCTGACTTCTCACCACCTCCTCTCTCTAGTCCTCCTCCATAGCACCCCACTGGCAGAGCCAGTCCAGAAACCTGAAGGCAATGGAGTGAGACATATATAATTCCCTAGGAATTGGAACAGAACAGAGCAGTGAAAGGGGCCAGGAAGAGAAATACGAGCAGACAGATGAAGGATGTCACGCAAAACAAATAAATAAACTAATGCATTCTGTTGTGAATTACAGTAGTCCTCCCCTATCTGTGGTTTCACTTGCCACAGTTTCAGGCATCCACTGGGGGTCTTGGAATGTGCCCCTCAAGGATGGGGGAGGGGACTGCTGTACCTGGTTTAGAAACTCTGAGAGAAAAGAATACATACTGTGCCTATCTTTGTCTTATTTGTCAATTGCTTTCTAAATAAGGGACAAAGAACTGGGGTGATCTGGGGGATAATTTGCACCCTCTCACCATACTCAACAATGACTAATCATCCCACTATCTCTAGAAAATGTTTGCCATGAGGTTAGGGGATGCACTATAGGCTTACTCATTGAAGGAAGCCACAATATATACAAAGTAGGACAGCTTCTGTAAACTGCGCTTCAGGTCAAGGAACACAGAAAATATTGTTATGGGTAACTCCATTCTGAATCTTGAAAACAATGCAATTACTTAATGTTAATGGTATTAAGGAAGTTGGGATTCATAATAGTAATTAAGAAAAACTTAAATAAGAAGCAGCAGGGAATTTGGGGGAAACCCATGGATTTCTACACTGGAATCCTAGTTATGCTGTTCATTAATGGTTATTATAAATCTTTCAGTGAAATACTAATGCTCCTGTAGCCTGGTTCTCACTTATTGCAAATAGGGAAAATAGTATCAATCTATTTAGTTACAAGTTATAATTCACAGGTGTAAATACTCTCGCACATGTCTGTCATCAACCAGAGGCTTCAAGTGGTGCTTAATAATAACCATGACGATAATAATCACAGTAATAACAGGTAAGCATTGATGAAATGCTGAGGCTTATCTGAAGGAGGGCACAAAACCACAGGGCTCAAATAGCCCTCATTTCTATTTTCCAGAAAAGCATATGAAGACATTCTTACAAAAATTAATGCAAGAAACATTAAGAAGAGGATGACAAAGCCTCCTTTAGAAACCCATTTCCAGTGTTAAATATTTTATTCCTCATTGCTCATCTTAATGCTTTTGCCAATATTTTTCTGTCTATATGATCAGATATGACTAAAATCAAAAGCTGAACATAAATGGAATATCAGATATCCTTCTGGTAAAGATAATAAACTTTGGCTTAGACTCATCATAAGAAAAAAATACTAGACGTTTAGAAAACTTCTTTTAAGTAAAGGTCAATCTTATGTTCTTGTTTTAGATATTTTCATATTAGCTTAAACTTTAACATATTAAAAAAAAATATTAGTATTTTCTTAAGTAGATTCATAAGATTTTTCCTGAGGCACTGTTCTATAATGTAGGCTCTTATGGCTAGAAAATTCATTATCTAGGGTTTTAGATTTTTACTATGACATTCATTTACTTATTTGTTTGAAATAAAGACTCTGCTTTTATTATAGCATTTAAGGCTTGCCAAAGAATAACAATGAGCTAGAACTGCATAAGTATGTTTGAATATCACACATTTTGAATGTAAGCAGCCTTAGTCGTATGTCGACAAATATAATTAAAGACTTAGAATCTGACTCAGGTAAATAAGCAGTTAGCCTTCAGTACTGCAGTACAAGGAGAACTTGAATTGAAACCACAAGGGACCTTCGGTTCCAGTGGTGCCTGTGTGTGTCTCTCTCTTCCCTCTCATCCTCCCCTACCTCCAGCCCTCAAGGGTTAATGTTTTGACAACTCCACCATCAGCTCTTGTTACTAATGACTTCAGGACTAAGGCTGCAGCAACTTCTGCTGGTTGCGATGGCTGCTTCCTGTTGCTGTCACTCCCGTCTGTAATTAACCTTGCTATTTTTAGCTACAAAGCACAGATCTTGTGCCAGGCTGCTTCAGGATTCTACTTTATATTTCAGGGGCCAGTTACGGTCTGATTTTTCTCCTGGGGAAGGGTCTATAATCACTCACTTACACTAATAATGAGGATGACTCAACCTTTCACCACCACTCTCCTTTCACCCCAATCATATTCAGCACAATTAATTCTGAGTTTAGCAACTGGAACTGACATAATTTACTCTCGGCCAGACCTGCCACCATTGTGGTCCTGAAGTATGTACGCCTCAGTCACGGATGAAAGTAAACTAAGAAAATCTAAGGTTTCTTAGTTGTTGTTTTTTTTAATGGGCATCTTTCCTCACAGCTTAGGGGCTGCATACACCCCAAAGACAAAAAGGTGATTCCTGAATGGCTGTGCCATGCATAGTCATATTTCACCGCAGCTGCCCACGGTGACATGTCGGCAAACAAGAGGCAGAGGACTCGGTGCAATTGGCCAGTGATGGACACGATGGAAAGGCACACCTGGGAGCCAGAGAAACTGCTCTCCCGGCTCAGAAAGCTCATGCTCCTGTTTGTAGCTGAGGTGAATGCCTGGCGAGGATGTTTATGGGGACAGAAAAGCACACCTTCATTTGTCACCAATCAAATGCCACAAGGCCTGGTCTGTCATAGCTGCACAACCTAGCTGAAGCTCTCTTTGGTGCCACATGCATGCAAGTGTCACTGAGGCAGAAAACAGGGCCATATAATTGAGTGGGCTGGACATGAAAGAGATGTGGCTGCAAAGAGAATCACCCTGTTGTCTTGGAGTGCACGCAGCCTCTAAGCCGGGGGGCCCTCCTCTCCAGTGTTTTTTTTTTTTTTTTTTTTTGTTTTGTGTTGTTTTGTTTTTTAAGTAAACTCTATGCCCAACATGGGGCTTGAACTCACAACCCCAAGATCAAGAGTCACATGCTCTACTGACTGAGTCAACCGGGCACACCTCTCCAGTTACTTTAGTATTTCATTAGCTAACTGCCTCTTCTATCCTTTTATTTAAAGGCCGAGGGGTTGCAAAAAGACCACAAAAAGGGGAAATAAACATAAGATGGAAACATTTCACTTTGAGGGGTAGAGGTTGTGAATATATAGAGAATGTCATGAAGAAGGAAGTCTGAAGTACAAACAGGGACTCTTCCTTTGAATGACAGTTGACTCTGTAACAATAATGCTACTTTGACATATGAAGAAAACTTGACAGGGACACCTGGGTGGCTCAGTCACTTAGGCATCCAACTTAGACTTAGGTCATGATCTCACAGTTCCTGAGTTCAAGCCCTACATCTGGTTCTCTGCTGTCACCACAGAGCCCATTTGAGATGCTCTGTCTCCCTCTCTCTCTCTGCTCCTCCCCTGCTCATGTGCTCTCCCTCTCTCTCTCTCTCTCTCTCTCAAAGTAAATAAACATAAAGAGTCTGCCTCTCTAAAAAAAGAAAACTTGACAGAAATTATCTTTTTACCATTCCACATATAGAGGTGCCATTATTATCAGCAGAAATTGTGCACTAGACCTGAAGGTAAGGTCTTTAATTAAAAACAAATAAATAAACAACTACACTGGGAGAGCTAAAACCAAACACTTATCCAGAAAGTATACCAGTGTTTAAAGCTAATGACTCTCTTGGGGAAGACATATCTGCAGCAATTGCCATTGGATTGTTGAACCTTAAACCAATCTATCAAGATGTAACAATGTAAAAACATCTGAGTGAATATTCATTTCAGTTGCTAGGGAAGGCTAAGCAATGAACTTGAAAGAAAGAAAACAGTTTCAATTGCAATATAAAAAGTATTGTCATTGGGGGTGCCTGGGTGGCTCAGTTGGTTAAGCATCCGACTTCCGCTCAGGTCATGATCTCATGGTTCCTGAGTTCGAGCCCCACGTCGGGCTCTGTGCTGACAGCTCAGAGCCTGGAGCCTGCTTCGGATTCTGTCTCCCTCTCTCTCTGCCCTTCCCCTGCTGACACTCTGTCTCTCTCTCTCTCTCTCTCTCAAAAATAAAATAAACATTAAAAAAATTAAAAAAAAAAAGTATTGTCAGAAACCAAGTTTTATTGCTACAGTGTTTCAGCCACCCAAATAACAGACCGCACAGAGCATTCAAATCCCTACCTCTCCCCCCTTCTTAAAGCAAGTTCCTGAAAGTTCCTCCAGGTTTTAAAGTTACCTTCTCTGAACAGTAGAAAACAAGAATTACCACACTGAGACTCCTGGAGGTAACATATATTAACTGGAATTTCTCAATTATAAAAAAGATTCAAATAGAAATTTAGGCAATCATACAAATCACTTTTGTCCATAAGAAGGATTTGGTTTATTAGAGAAGAAACTGATGTTAGTTTGTATTCAAAGAGGTGTGTATAATGAAACAGATATTGGGTTTGGAGTCCAGGGCAGCTGGGCTTAAATCTTGACTTTACCGTACCGTATATTTATATTACCTCTATCACTAGGCCTTCATGAGCCTCAGTTTTCTCAAAACTAAAAAAACAAACAAACAAACAAAAAAAAAACGGGGACAATTACACTGTCCCTGGGTTGTTGTGAAGTTTCAATATATCAACATTTGTGAAGGTACCTGGCCTAATGCTTGCTACATAACAGGCTCTGTTTTCCTTTCCTTACTACAATAGTTTCTTCCATGAGAAATGGTGTTGAATGCTGACATAATTTATTTTATTTTTAAACCAGAATCCACATGTTAAAAGTTTTCCTGTCATTCCCTCAACCCAGAGGAAACCTTAATTCATTTGGGCACTGAAGGGGTTTGGCCACCTCTTCTCATTTAGTTGTCATTCTCTACTCTGAGGGTAAATGTTAATACAGGCACAAAGTACCCTCAGAAATTAAAAAACAGGCAGCATAACCTTGAAGGGGAGAGGTAAAACATGGACACATGGACACTATATACATTGCACACACACATACTCAAAAAACTATCACCTTCAAGGTACCTTCAGTTTTTCTTTAGAAAAACTTATGTTCATCTATTCTGAACAAATATAGGCATAAAATATTCTATCTTGTGAATATAGGGTATCTAATGCTGCAAGCCTTGAAATGGCTGTTCAGTAGGAAATGGTTCAACATACCCTGTAGAACTCTATGCCTTACCATCACAATCCCAGACTTTAGTCTCTACTACAAAGCTGTAATCATCCAGACAGCATCGTATTGGCACAATAACAGACACACAGACCAATGGAATAGAACAGAGACTCCAGAACTGGACCCACAAAAGTATAGCCAACTAATCTTTGACAAAGCAGGAAAGAATATCCAGTGGAAAAAGGACAGTCTCTTTAACAAATGGTGCTGGGAGAACTGGACAGCAACAGGCAGAAGAATGAAACTAGACCACTTTCTTACACCATTCACAAAAATTAACTCAAAATGGATAAAGGACCTGAATGTGAGACAGGAAACCATCAAAACCCTAGACAAGAAAGCAGGAAAAAAAACCTCTCTGACCTCAGCCACAGCAATTTCTTACTTGACACATCTCCAAAGGCAAGGGAATTAAAAGCAAAAATGAGCAATTGGGACTTCATCAAGATAAAAAGCTTCTGCACTGCAAAGGAAACAATCAACAAACCTAAAAGGCAACCGATGGAATGGGAAAAGATATTTGCAAATGACATATCAGACAAAGGGCTAGTATCCAAAATCTATAAAGAACTCCCCAAACTCTACACCCGAAAAACAAAGAATCCAGTGAAGAAATGGGCAGAAAACAGGAATAGACACTTCTCTAAAGGAGACATCCAGATGGCCAACAGGCACATGAAAAGATGCTCAATGTCACTCCTCATCAGGAAAATACAAATCTAAACCACACTGAGATACCACCTCACACCAATCAGAGTGGCTAAAATGAACAAATCAGGAGACTATAGATGCTGGAGAGGATGTGGAGAAACGGGAACCCTCTTGCACTGTTGGTGGGAATGCAAACTGGTGCAGCCGCTCTGGAAAACAGTGTGGAGGTTCCTCAAAAAATTAAAAATAGATCTACCCTATGACCCAGCAATAGCACTGCTAGGAATTTACCCAAGGGATATAGGAGTACTGATGCATAGGAGCACTTGTACCCCAATGTTTATAGCAGCACTTTCAACAATAGCCAAATTATGGAAAGAGCCTAAATGTCCATCAACTGATGAATGGATAAAGAAATTGTGGTTTACATACACAATGGAATACTACTTGGCAGAGAAAGAATGAAATATCACCTTTTGTAGCAATGTGGATGGAACTGGAGAGTGTTATGCTAAGTGAAATAAGTCATACAGAGAAAGACAGATACCATATGTTTTCACTCTTATGTGGATCCTGAGAAACTTAACAGAAGACTGTGGGGGAGGGGAAGGAAAAAAAAGTTAGACAGGGAGGGAGGCAAGCCATAGAAGACTCTTAAAAACTGAGGATAAACTGAGGGTTGATGGGGGTGGGAGGGAGGGGAAAGTGGGTGATGGGCATTGAGAAGGGCACCTGTTGGGATGAGCACTGGGTGCTGCATGGAAACCAATTCGACAATAAATTTCATACTAAAAAAAAAAAAAAAAAAGAACTCTGTGCCTTACATGGGCTTGGGAAATATTAGGTTAAAGAAAACCAGCAGTATGTTGTCATGCTAACATTAATCTCATTAGAGAGGTGGTTGGTCACAAACATGCCACATCTTTAATAGCACAGGTATGATGTAGTAATTTAATTCCTTGAAAGAATGTGAAGATTTTACAAAAACTTGATTCTACCTCCTGTTTCTTTTCTTTTCTTTTTTTTAAATGTTTATTTATTTTTGAGAGAGAGGGCATGAGTGGGGGAGGTACAGAAAGGGGAAACAGGATCTGAAGCGGGCTCATGCTGACAGAAGAGAGACCTACGTGGGGCTTGAACTCATGAACTGTGTGATCATGACCTCAACCAACTGAGCCACCTGGGTGCCCCCTACCACCTGTTCCTTTTTAAGAGCTAGAAGTTTGAGTCTTTTTCCTTACAAAAGGCTGTTCCCAAACCAAGAGCTAGATGGGTTTCACTGTGGATTTAAACCTGGGAGCTTTTTATACATAGTATTTATGCAGGTTTCTGGTTTGTAAAACACTTCAATACAGCTTCTCCCTGGTCTAATATTTGTGATGGCAACAGCTGCATTCTCTATTTGGACCCAGAGTCATCTGTTTGGCAGGGCTTCCTTCAGATCTGTGGACTTGCTGCCCATTCTAGCCTCATTTGACAGCCTGGTCTCGCTGCACCTGGGATGTCTGGCACTCCCAGCTGTTGGTGATAAGACAATTAAAAAGGGACAGGTAAATAGCATTTCCTCTGCAACTTGGAGCTCCTGCAATGCTGTCAGAATGAGCACTTGCAAGCAGGAAGCAAGAGGCTCCAGAGGAGCCTCTAGAGGAGGACATTAAAGAAAAGGATTAAGAGAAGGGGAGGAAGGGGCAAATCATACGAGGGAGAAAGAGTAAGCAAATGTTAAAGAGATATGGGAAAACACAAGATTTAGAAATGAAGGCAATATTTCTAAAAGGTGTCTAGAACAAGAAAAAAAAAGAGTGATTAAGGATGAAGACTGTCAAGAAAAGTTAGCCAAAACCAGCCTTTCCCTAGGCAAATCATTTCTTATTTATTTATCCTTATTTGCTTTTGTTTTTGTTTTTAACAGCCTGGTTTTTTAGAAGCAGGAGTGGAACAAGAGTGGGCCAAGGTCCCAGGTGGGCCCAAATTTCAGAAGTGAGATACCACACTGGGTAGAAGCCATATAGGGAGGCAGAGGAACGATTCCTTTGCTTCCTTTAATTGAGGAAGCATTTAATTAAGTATCTTCTTTTACCTAAACCTAGGTAGAGACCTATGTTGGTGTACCTGGAGGTAACAGGTAAGAAAAAAGGGAAGCCAGACTCAAATAGGTCAGTGGGTAAGAGTCTGAGCTAAAGCCAGACAGGAGTAAGGCATCGAGACATTATGCAGAATCTCGAAGTACAAGTAAAATTATTGAGGAGGGAACCATTACAAGAAAGTACTATTTTAAGAAGACTGTGAATAGGGTGGAGGATGGCTTGCAAGAAGAGGCAACTGTGAGGCTGCTGCAGGAAGGCAGCTTTGGAGAGACAGGGGACTGGACTACAAATGAACTTATCAAGAGTCAGGCTCAAAGGCTGGTTTATGTTTTCATTCCTAGCCACTCTGTATAGGAGCAAAGTCATGTCTGTTTTCTTCGGCAGAATTTCTTCTCCAGACTTCTTAATACTGGGAACTAGTACCACTATCTCAATCCCACTGGATTATTTATACATTTATGCCTCTTGAGCAAACAAACACAAAGTAAGAACTCATAAATTCTAAAGCTTTCTTTGGGCATCTTACTATTCCCCAAAGGTGTTTTGTGTTTTTTTTTAAATTGTCAACTTTAATCATTTTTTCATTATTTTTTTTTTACATTTATTTATTTTTGAGAGACAGAGAAAGACAAAGCACGAGCAGGATGAGACACAGAATCCAAAGCAGGCTCCAGTCTCTGAGCTGCCAGCACAGAGCCCGACGCAGGGCTTGAAGTCAGGAACTGTGATATCATGACCTGAGACGAAGTCAGACACTCAACCGACTGAGCCACCCAGGCGCCCCATCATTTTTTTCTTTTTTAATCAATAACTGTATTCTTAATGCTATTTCTCGGCAATTTCTTGCCAACTTCATTTGTTGAATCTTAACCTTTCTTTTCTTTGTGTTTTTCTTACAGTTCTCAATCCTCCTTGCTGGTCTTCTGTACCTACTATAAGCTATTATAATGAACTTTTCTTTTTTAGTTCTCTCCATATTTTTAACAAAGAAGATAAATCATAAACATAAATAGCTGGTTATACATGTGTGACTAGACATTTCAGGAAGCTCCTTTAGTCAATTGTCAGGTCAAGTGGCAATGTTCATATAAATCTAAATAAACCCAAGTTATTGTTGAGAGCAATATATACAATGTCAATAGAAAAAAAAAGTCCTGCTTCAATTTGCAATTATATTCCTTTCAGAAAGATTCAGAGAAGGGGCCAGATGTTGAAAAGCAATAACCAGGGCTTCATGCCCAATTTTATGTGATGCCTATTGGGTCTTTGTTGAGTGCCTGGCCAAGCTTACAGTCTTAATTCTGACAGTTCACACCCCTCTCAACTTGCCAGTGTGGGAATTACGAGGCTCACAGTCAAGCAGGTCAAGTCAGCTGATATAATTCTATTCTCTGACCTTTACCAAGAACACAACAGGGATCAATTATTTTCATTGCCCGGTAGAGTCCAGAGGAGAGCTGGACTACAAATGGAGGGGAAAAAATGGGATGACTACGTGCAAAGTGTACGCATAAAGGCAGTGTGCCAGAGAGAAGTGATGAAAGGTAGGCAGGAGGATGAGGGACAACTGAGAAAATCTCGGGATTCGGCTGCAGGCCAGCAATGCCAGGTAAGATGCATGGTGATAGATGCTTAGTTTTGCTTTGCTTCTGACAAGCCTCCAAATATAAATCTAAAGGTGTTTTTTTAATGTTTACTTTTTTATTTTTGAGAGACAGACCATGAGTGGGGGAGGGGCAGAGAGAGAGGGGGAACACAGAATATGAAGCAGGCTCCAGGCTCTCAGTTGTCAGCATAGAGCCCAACACAAGGCTCAAACCCACAAACCGTGGGATCGTGACCTGAGCCACCAAGGTGCCCCCAAATACAAATCTTAAGAACAATGGGATCAGAGCTTCTTCAACACCTACATATAACCATAGCAAAAGTAATTTTGGGTAAAAGAAATAGGCATCATTCCACACCCCCTTTTGTGGAATAAGCCAGCAGCTCATGAATCATTGCTGTTTTTTGGTTTTGTTTTGTTGTATTTGTTTGTTTGTTTGTTTTTGTTTTTCCCAGGGAAAGGCTTACAGACTAGAGTAAGTATCTCATGTTGCTGCATTTTAATGGGGGGATATGTGCAAAGCTCAGTCTTGTAGGTGATGCCACCCTGACTGAACATGCTTAGTTGGTCTAAGCCAACGTTTAAAATGTGAATGCCTTACCTACTTGTGGTGAGACTTCCTTAGAATATCTGTGAATATCTTTGTTTGTATATCAAATGAAGTACAATACACATTGGTTTACTGAAAAAAAAAAAATCATGGACCCAGAGTGAATTTACCATGCTCTAATTCCTATTTGTAATCATAGCTACTAGCTATTGCCTTTTCACCATATGCAAAACAACGTGCTAACCTTTCTTCACAAGAAAACTGAGGTATAAAGAAGTCAGGTAACTTGCCCAAGTGCACACAGCCATGATTTGAATATAGCTTCAGAACAATGTCCAGCTTCTCTGGGAGGTCTTCCCTAGGGGGAAGAAGAAGCAAAGCCTCCCACGTGACCAGGAGCATGATGACCTCTCCAAAAAACATGGCGACTGTTATACAATCAGATGGATGGCAGGCTGCTCCCTCTCCCACCCCTGAGAAAAAGGGTGAAGCATGAAATTGCTCTAGGCCCTTGGGCTTAGCTGTTGTCTGGGGTATCATTGATACATTAGTCTTACTTGATTTTCATTACAATCTAATCTCTTGCTCAAAGCATTTTCTAATTGTGTCCCTACCCTGTTACAAAACAAAAGAAAAACAAGTATCTTCTACTATATCTCCCAGTACCCCTAGCAATTTCCTAAAATTCCATTTATTTTCCCAGCTCATCTCCCTCCATCCTACTTCTGACATCCTGTCTTTGGAGCAGCCACTGGACTGCTAACAATCCTTCTGCTCTTGCCTTGTTTTTTTTCCTGTGCATGTTTGCTTCCTCCATTAGTCCATCTCTATTATTTTTCTATCCTTTGTTCAGACACACCTGATCTGCACTTACATCCCTCCCTGTGCTCTCACAGAATTTTACCTGAACTTATTAGCTCTCCTGTATTGCATAGTGCTTTGAATGCTAAAATGACTTCACTTCTGTATTTTAAGCTAAATAAGGACAGAGATTTTTCTATTCCCATTTTTCTCTCTCTTACCTAGTACCTAACATAGTGATTGAAAAATATTAATATAAATAACTTACTTGCTAAGCTCCTATCCCACAGAATCAGATTTAGTTCTACGTAGCTTATGTTCACCCAATAAATATTAGTCAGTTTAAACCTCAACAATCCCATTATTAATGATTTTTCATATTTTCCACCCTCCCATCAGTCCTCTATGAGAAAAAAAACAAAAAACAAAATAAAACGCCAAGCAACAAACTCTACCATAATTCTGACTGACGCTTTTTAAGTGCTTTTTGAAATTGAGATTAAAAAAAAATCAAATTCCGCAAATTATATTACTTACATGGGGGCCTAAGTGCATTTCAATTTGCTTTTTACAAAAGTAATTTAGACTTTTCATGGCATTAAGTCTCTCTCCCTCTCTCTTTTTAAGTTTAGTGAACTTGTGGCTATATATTGGTTGGGACATTTTTTATTGCTCTTTTATTTTGGCATCTATTATCCTTTTAGTCTCACAAAGACCCTCTCATCATTTGGTTCTGGGAATAAATATTGAGCGTCTTATGGCTTCTCAAAACAGTGGGTGGGTTTCCATGTAAGCCACTTTTTAAATCAGATGTTCCCATCCTGATTTTCATTTCCTTTGCCAAATGAAAATCATTTGGCACTCTTTCTCTTGAGAAAACTGGGTAGGAGGTAGAAGCAACACTCTTTGGGGGATTGAGAAAGGACCAATTTCCAACTTAAGCTCCCGGTACATAGGGAGAACCTTTTGGCGGAAGCACAATGTGAGCCACACTTTTCTCTTTGTGAGCCTTGCACGCTAGTCAGCGGACTATGGGAGATCCCCCTACTGACGCTTTACTCTTTCCCCCTCCCCTGGACACATCTGAATTGGGATGCCAATAAATTCTTAAGGAAGCTAGTTTAGCCTGTCACCAGGGAATTTACCTCTTCCTCCAGGGATTGGATATGCTGCACCAAATTTAATAAATTTCATTCTTTGTTATAGCTATCCATTGTGTAGTTCACTTGGTACCCAACACAGAGTAAGGCTTTTGTATTTGTTTAAAAGTGGATCCTTTGAAAATGAGCCCTTCTCAATGGCCTCACTTATCTACTCCTTCTGGACCTTGGCAGGACTGGCTGTGCTCTGATCCAGACTAGTTCTGGCAGCACCGTGTGGGATTCCTATCTAGCGGCACCTGGTTACAGGCTGAGGTACGCGGCAGGAGCAGAAAGCCCTCTGCAGGGGCACGGACCCTCCCCATCCACGGGTGTCAGGCCTCTAGGGTTGGCAAAGAAGGGCATCTGCTCTATACTAAGTGCAGCTCTTTTTTTTTTTTTAAAGTGTATGTATGTATGTATGTATGTATGTATGTATGTATGTATGAGAGAAAGAGAGAGAGAATGCATGGGGGAGGAGCAGAGACAGAGGGAGCCAGAATCCCAAGCAGGCTCCACATTGTCAGTGTGGAGACCCACATAGGGCTTGAACTCAGGAACCGTGAGATCTTGACCTGAGCCAAAATCAGGAGTCTGACACTTAACCTACTGAGCCAGCAACTGGGGCCACCCTAGGGTGCAGCTCTTCTATGCGAGGATTCCACAAGCAGCAAAACAGTCCTACTGGCTGCCAAATTGGGTAAGGCTCTCTCACATTACCCAAGGGATCCTTCCTCTAGCTTCCCATTTATTCTACTGAATGTTTCCTGGAAAGTGAGTAAAAGTGCTAATGTTCTATGAATCACTATTTGTGACTGAAAATAGGCTCAAACTCCCTAATAAATATGTGCAAGAGCCTGGTAGTATATCCCTGTTGGACCCACTGTGTGGGCAGAGCATGCTGTATTTGCCTGTTTCAGAACACATCTGACCAGCAGAAAAACAGCCATATAGAAGACCTGAATCAGAAAACACGCTCCAGTGGAAATGTATGCTCTAAATTACCAAACAAAGTTGTTCCTTGGTCTGTGGCTTAATTAAATGCTGCGAGGCTGACTGAATTGCTTAGTTCTCCAGGTAGCATTGTCCTTTTGACTAAGCTTTCATACTAATTAATTGGCCTGCTGCTGGATTTTCAGGAGGGGATTCTGAAAAACTGGTTACTAGGACATTTTAGTTTGATAGAAAGGAGATCCCACTGAGATTCTGTTTCCTGTTACAGAGAACTTGGGTTTTTTGTTTTTTGTTTTTTGTTTTTCCTTTTTCTATTATGTTTCTTATACATTTTGTGTTTTTTGTAGTTATAGGAATATACAATTTTCTTTTGCCATTGAAACCTGCCTCACGTGTTTGTCCCTTGGAGCCAATGGATACCTTAGTCTTTGAGAACTAGATTAAATACTCATTATGTGCCAGTCATTAAACCTGCTTCTTGGGATTGGAGGCATTGGTTAAAACTGGTTTTCTGCCCCCAAGAAAGTGAAGCAAAGCTTTGGTTGGCACTTAATGCATACCAGGCACTCTTCAAGTGCTTTACACATATTAACTCATTTAATCTTCGAAACATTAATGTGAGGAAGGTATTATTTTTCTTATTATATATGTAAGGTAACTGGGACACAGAGAGGTTAAAACACATGCCCAATGTCACATAGCTAAGAAGTGATGGAGCCAGGATTCAAAGTCCGCAGGCGGAGGCCAGGGTCTTTGATCGTAGTCATAACAGGAAGACACAGCCTAGAGATAAATACACAACACTGACACCGGTTCCAAACCAGGGTGGAGATACAAATGGGAGGTGGGGCAATGCTACCTGGTGAGATCAGGGAAAGCTTCAAGAATTGTTAACCACAATAGGAAATATTTTGTGGCTTTGTCCAGTGAGATCCACAGGCGATCTGGCCCTGCTCTTCCGTTATAATGAAGAATATTTTTCTGCATACGGCAGAAGAGAGAGCAAAAGTGAAAACCAGGAACATAGATTTTTTTAAAGTCCCACTGTTTTGCCTTCTTCCTGACTCCTAACAGGAGTCAGCTCTCCTCTGTCGAATGTATCTCCTGATGATCACTGTGGAGCCCATCCAGGAACCAGGAGCACAGATGCCCCACAGCTGTGGGAAGCTGATAACTACAGCAGCGGAAAGCAGTAAGATGCTTTTCGCTAATATAGTTTTTTTTTCTCCTTGGAGGTTTTGTTGGAAAGACAAGATACAAGGGGGGGGGGGGTGTAGAGTGGCTGCCTAGTATAAAAAGATGAAATGCAAAAATGGTTTCAGTTTAATGCACAAGAACAGGACTTTCCTATCTTCCTATTTGCTCCTTCCTTGATTTCTAGGCAAAGGAAATGTTGCAAGGGTCATCAAAAGGACATGACCACCAGGTGACCTGTGAACTGACCCTAGCAATCAGGGGCTTCTCACTTCCTCCCCTGTCCTTAGGTTGGGTGCTCCACCTGTCTTCCCTGTTCTCACACTGACTCAAGAGATAGAAATGTGGTGCTGAGACATCTGGACAGTATACATGACTAAATGCAGTGAAAATGGGCAGATGCAGAGATCTACATGTCTTGCAGCTGCCCAAAACAAGCTTCATAAGTTCCCTTGCTCATTAAACTTGCCACCTAGCAATGTGAATTGGTCTGCATCTCCCTTCCATCTCTCCTTGCCCTCTGTTTATGGGGCCAGTATGGGAACCAACTGCTGTTGAACCAGCCAAGGGATGGAAGAAATGAATGCTGGGAAAGAAGCATCCATGAGGGAAATCCCACGTTGGCCATGGACCTCTATGTGGGGGGAGGGAGCATATGTCAGATGCTTGTGGACTGCCATGTAAAATATGGGGATGCCCCGAAAACACGGGCTGGGCTAATGTGCTTGTTTGAGGAACTTTGCATTGTGTATTGCAGCAAAGAAGAGAAATGCACTGTTGCCGCAGTGGGCTGGCCTGTGCTGTGGGCAGTTAGACTGGACACAGATGCCCAACTCTAGGCTGAAGCTCAAGTTAGAAAGCTGGAAGAAGAGCTGAGACAAAAATGTCCACTACTGTGCTGGCTTCAGGGATAGCAGACAAGGAGGGAGAGCAAGATAAGAAATTAGAGACCTTAGCATGTCATTTGGCAAACTCAGGGAAGACCAAGTTGTCTCAGATTATGGTCCAAATGCTTGTGACAGCCTGATTGGACGATAAAAGGTGAAATTCCTGAAAAAAAAAATGATGAGAATGAAGAGGATAGTGTTATGGTGATTTGATGAGGAAATGGACAGAGTGCCCCATGCTGTCCAACCCCTAAAACAAAGGAAAACTTGATATAATAATTACCCTAAACTTCTGATAATAGAAAAATACACCCCGAAATCCCTAGGAGAAAACTTAACTTCTTTCTCCTCCCCTTGAAGTTATAAATCTTATCATGTTTTTAAAATCTAAGCACACTAGGAGATAATCCAAACACTGCCCACACGAACTGAAGGAAAAAGAAGGAGGGGGAAAGAGGTTTTTAAAATACAGACTGCTAGAGAAAGCTCTCTTAACCCCAAATCCAGTCCACGGCCTCTACAAGGTTACTCATTAAGGGCTACAGTTTTCCAAAAAAAGCTATGGGTCTGTGTCTGTCAGTGTGTTTATATATGTTTATGAATATGCTCTGTGCATGTGATTTCTACCTCCAGAGAGTATTGTGAAAATTGATTTGTAGAAGGGTTTTTGTTTTTGTTTTATTTTTACAAAACTGCTAGAAATAATAAGGATGAAAGAAAGTGACTGTATATAAAGAGTAGTTAAGGAAAATAATGTTTTTGGGGGGTGCAGGGCAATAAGGAAATATACGAAGGACATGTTTCATTAAAAATTTTTTTTAAGTATACTCATTTTTGAGAGAAAGAAAGAGAGAGAGAGAGAGAGAGAGAGAGAGAGAGAGAGAGGCAGAGAGAGGGAGACACAGAATCTGAAGCAGGTTCCAGGCTCTGAGCTGTCAGCACAGAGCCTGATGCAGCGCTGAACTCACCAACTTTGAGATCACGCCTGAGGCAGAGTTGAAAAAGACTGCTCCAGGATTAAAAAAAGAGAGAGAGAGAACAAAAGCTGAATGGATACAGAAAATTGTAAGTTTGTGAAAAAGTAATAATGAGAATTTATATGTAGTTAAGCTAAGATTAAAATGGATTTATTTAAGTTAAAAAAAGAATTTTAATATCAAAGGTATAGTAGTACAAAATTAGAATTTGGTTTTATTTCAGTGAAGAGGACTGAGTTTTCTTAGGGGTGCCTGGGTGCTCAGTCAGTTAAGCATTTGACTCTTGGATTTGGCTCAGGTCATGATCTTGCTGTTTGTGAGTTCAAGCCCTGCATAGGGCTCTGAACTGACAATGTGTAGCCTGCTTGGGATTCTCTCTCTCTCTCTCTCTCTCTCTCTCTCTCTCTCTCTCTCTCTCCCTCCCTCCCTCCCTCCCTCCCTCCCTCTCCCATTCACAGTCTCTGTGTCTCTCAAAATAAGTAAATAAACTTAAAAAAAAAAAAGGACAAAGTTTTTGGTTTTGTTTTTACATTATTGGTCTTCTCTTATTAAAAAATAGTAACCAAAGGTTTTTCTTTACCTTTAATCTGCCTGGAAAACAATTCTGTGTTCTACCTCTATCAAGTTTTTGATTACTTAAGAAAACCAAGTCTTTTCTATTAAAAGAGCTGAGTTGTTTTTTTTTTTTTTAACAATTATGTAGTTTTTTGTATATGTTAAGTTTCACTGGAAACATCAAGTAAGAAGTGACACTCTAAATCTTTTTTATGGGCTATTTATCGGAATCTAAGAATCTGACATGTCCTGATATATTTTAAAATGCATGGCACGGCACAGAAATGACTAAATTCCCTTATCACTTGCACTATAATGACCTCTTATCAGACAGTTATTGTTTTACTCTGATCCTTTTGCAAAAGTGTTCCTATAAAGGTGCTTCATCTTCAAGATTCATGGACAGTACTGGCAAGTACAGGTGTCTGCTAACTAAGATTATACCACTGACCTGAATCAGAATTAATTACACGAGATGATAACCCAAGACTTGTCCCTGTTCTCCTCCCCTCAGTAAAATAGGCTCACTGCATTGATGATACAACGTTAACATGCGAAGACTTGCCTCTGCTGCAGGACACTCTGCAGGCTTTGCTGGAATATCTGTGAGGGATACTATGGGCAGTGGATGCACAGAAAATTGAAGGTTCAGGCACCACCATAAAGTTTGGGGAAGTCATTTGATCAGGTAAGGCATGTGTTATCTTGATACTGTGGTTAACAAGATCCAAGCCTACTCAACCCTTAAAATATGCAAGAGAAACACCCTTTGTAGGTATTTGGTGTTTGGGAGGACTTTTATTCCTTACCTGGCACAATACCTCCATCCTCACTCTGCCTGGTAAAGAAAGGGCACATGTGGACGGGGCGCCTGGGTGTCTCAGTCAGTTAAGCATCCAACTTTGGCTCAGGTCATGATCTCAGAGTTCATGGGTTCGAGCCCCATGTCAGGCTCTGTGCTGACAGCTCAGAGCCTGGAGCCTACTTCAGATTATGTGTCTCCCTCTCTCTCTCTCTCTCTCTCTCTCTCTCTCTCTCTCTCTCTCCCTCCCCTGCACTCTCTCTCTCAAAATAAATAAACATTAAAAAAGTTTTTTTAAAAAAGGGCACATGTGGGACAGGGAATCAGAATAGCAAGCCACCTTTGAGAAGGCAAAAATACTGGAAATGCATATAAAACTCTGGGCATCTCTTAAGCAGGGCTACCATTTCAGGTAGATGTGTCTGTGACTCCAGAAAATACGGGTCCAGAACTATGATAAAGAAGAGAACAAGAAAGTACCACTAGGATTTTGGTCCTAGTTCTGGAAGGGGGCAGAAACCTCAGAGCCTTCACAGAGAAACCCACATACCCTCACAGAGCAACAGTTCCCAACTGTTACACAGCACTCCTCCAGACAGAGCTCCTCAGGAAGGAACAAACTGCAGCAGCCAATGGGCTGGATCCTGACCAGTTTGGCTTGTGATGGCTCAGGGTAATCCTTTACACTGAAAGTTGGGTCATTCTACAGGAATTAACCTATAGCTTGGGCAGAGTCAAGGGGTAGGCTCAATATCTATGGGGAATATTTGCTTGCAAGAGCCTGAGGCAGTCCTCATGGTTTTCCACATCCCTGCTTATGAGGAACTGGCACCCCCTGGTCATCAGGAAGCTGCTGCACTACTCTGGGTACAAGCCTTCGCAAGAGACTGGCCCTTCAGTAGATATAGTCAGACCTTGTTTTATTGCACTTCATAGATACTGTGTTTTTTTGTTTGTTTGTTTGATTGATTGTTTTTTTACAAATTGAAGGTTCAAGACTTCCGTGTAGGAAATAACTGCAGATGTGGTGGAAACAGCAAGAGAACTACAAGTGGAGCCTGAAGATGGCCTGAATGGCTGCAGTCTCATGATCAAACTTGAACAGATGAGGAGTTACTTCTTATGGATGTACAAAGAAAGTGGATTCTTGACATGGAATCTATTCCTGATGAAGATGCTGTGAAGACAGTTGAAATGACAAGGGATTTAGAATGCTATATAAACTTTGTTGATAAAGCAGTAGCAGGGTTTGAGAGGACTGACTCCAATTTTGAAAGAACGTCTATTATGGATGAAATGCTATCAAACAGCATCACATGCTACAGAAAAATCATTCATGAAAGATGGGTCAGTCGATGCAAGAAACTGTCTTATTTTAAGAAATTGCCACAGCAACCACCACCCTGATCAGTTAGCAGCCATCAACATTGATACAAGAACTTCCACCAGCAAAAAGATTACAACCCACTGAAGGCTCAGAAGAATGGTTACCTTTTTTTCCTTTGGCAATAAGATATTTTTTAATTAAGGTATGTACATTGTTTTTTAGACATAATGCTATTGTACACTTAATAGACTACGCTATAGTGTAAACATAACTTTTATATGCACTGGGAAACCAAAAAATCTCCTTTGATTGGGTGTGCCTATATTACAGATTGGGTGCTTATGAAGAGTGGCCACTGTTGCCCCTGGATGAGATGGCATATTGCCAATGATGCCAAACTGTCCTTTAAATTTAGTGACTTGGTTAATGCAGTACCAGTGTGTCCTGTGCATTCTAAACTATGTCCAAGGCAACTGCCAAAGGACTTTGGAGCCACTTGCCAAAGTTTTCAACTGGTAAAGGATTGGCAAATGGATTATACCGGCCCATTCCCTGTTAGTGAGGGTCTAAATACACCCTAGTTTGAGTGAACACGGTCTAGCATAACCCAGCGTTTCCCCTGTCACCATACAAAGCAGGCTGCAACCATTAAGAAACTAAAGAACCTGAGTACCATGTATAAATACCCTTATCAAGTACACAGTGATCAAAGGTCATGTTTCAAAAGTCATGATATGCAAGACTGGACAAAACAAAACAAAACCACATGACATTAAATGGAGGTTCCATCTCCCCTATAACCCACAAACAGGGTTGGTAAAAAAAAAAAAAAAAAAAAGAAAACCGAATATTAAAACAGCAGATTAAATTACTAACAGGTAAAACTACTTGGCTGGGTGGACTAACGTACTGCCCCAGGATTTCTTACATTTGAATGATCAGCCAGCAAGTCCTATTGCCCTATATGCTACACTGGAGACCCCAGCCGAGGCACCCAATGCCATAAAGGTAAAGAAGTCGAGGGAAATAGCCATTGCCTTGACCTTCAACGTGGATTAACATGCTGTGCTGTTGAGACCACCAAGCCCCATCACACCTATGAAAGGCACTACCTACTGGCATTTGCAATGAGATGTCCCACCAGGGTGGATGAGTTATTTCACACCCCTGAGTGAAGGGGATCTACTCATTCCCCACTAGGATCTTGTTGTCCTCCTGCAAGTCAGATCTACTGAAATACACAGCACCTGGAATGGAACACACACCACTGAAAGAGAAGAAAAGGTGGGAATTCTGGTCTGCCATATTCTACTGTGAATCCATCTTCTCGCTCCTGACAGTGCTGCCTCCCCTGGTAAACACGTATGGCATGCACAATCAGGTCAAATTCCTAAAGCTGTCAAATTCTACTGGTATGATTTGGGGGCATGGAGGGTCTTTGCTCCCTCCATGGCCTGGAGGATGTTAGAACACACATAGAAGCCCTCACTAAACCCACCAAACAAGTCTTAAACAATAGCCAGCAAAGCCTGTTTTTACTGAGGCCTGAAATATTCTAAGGAGTATAGCTGCCTTTCAAAGTAAAATGGCCTTAGAAATTGTCACTGCCTCTCAAGAAGTCATCTGTGTCATCTGTTAACGTATCATCTTTATTAAATCATATAAGGACACAAGTAAATGCCCTAAGTGATCTGACTCCCAGCTTAGGAAACTTAGTAAATCAATGGTTTGGATCATGGGGCTCTTAGCGAAAAGAATTGTTACTCGTTTTGGGAATCATTGCTTTAATCTGTGTTTTCTCTTGCATGTACCTGTACTGTTGCTTTGGTATCTGCCTTCAATTTAGCCAGATGACCACCAAAGGAGCCACCTTTATGCTAGTAGAAAAAAAAAAAGGTGCAATGACCCACATTGCAAAAAAAGGGGACATAAAAGATTGTAATAGCAAGTTATGAAAAAGAAAATGTTGGGGTAGGTCATCGAGAGGCCATGACTGCAGTTGGCCAGTAAGCTGGACTCCAGCAATCAGAAGCTCCTCTCTCCCTCCCCTGTTGCTGGAATGTGGGCTCCATTTGCCTTCCCTGCTCCCAGAAGATGCCCTAGGAAACAGTCTTGAAATAGAAATGTGGTATTGAGACCATATGGAAGGTATGCATGACTGAACCCAGTTAAGGCTGCTATATAAACTTTTAAGATTCTGGCAGGTATGTGAGGGGATCTACTTGTCTTGTGGCCACAAAACAAGCCTTGCAAGTAACTTTCCTCACTTACTAAACCTGCCATGTACCAGTCTGGAGTAATCCACCTCTTTCTTTGTTTTCTCCTTGTCCTTTGTGTACGGGGCCAGTTTGTGAACCAACAGGAATAAGTTAACATCTCTTCTTAAAAGGGCTGGAAAGACATCAAGATTTTACTATTTGGCCAGAAAAGGTCCATATTTTAATTGAATTGTTTATGGTTTTAACTTTGAAATTGGTAAGGCCAGGATGAAATATATTTCTCAAAAATTTCAATATTAAGTCTTTCTGGGATATACAAAAGTATTTATTACATGATAAGGTCAGAATCAGAGTCAACTTTTAAGGTTTTTTTTCATAATATTTATTTTTGAGAGAGACAGAGACAGAGCATGAGCATGAGCATGAGCAGGGGAGGGGGAGAGAAAGAGGGAGACACAGAATCTGAAGCAGGCTCCAGGCTCTGAGCTGTCAGCACAGAGCCCAACACAGGGCTTGAACTCATGAACTGTGAGATCACGACCTGAGCTGAAGTTGGACACTTAACCGACTGAGCCACCCAGGTGCCCCCGGTCAATTTTTAAATGTAGGCAAGAAAACATTTAACAAACAGCTAGATAAATAAATGCTATAATATCTACATTATATATAATGTATTTTTACATATACATATTTTTTACACTGCAAAGTGAGATACGGAGGGAAAAAGGAAGGGGAGTAATACATGAATCTTTGGAATAGAATTCTTGCTATAGGACTGTGAAGATTGGAACATTAAAAAATCCTTCTTTTTCTTTTCCAAGAATTCCATGAAGTTCTTTATCTCTGAATCATATCTAAATGTGATAGTAATGATAGTTTAAATATAGTGAGCACTTTTCTCTATGCCAGGGACTGCTATATTTTTTATCTTTCCTATCATCTTTAATCCTCAAATAACCCTCTAAGACAGACAGTATTGCTACTCCCATTTGATAGAAGAGGAAACTGAGGCCAAATCAGAGTGGGAAAGGAAAGACATAAGAAGTTGAACGTGGAGCCCATGATTTTCACCAGGACACTGATTTGTTTCTTACAGCAATGAATAAATGTTTACTAATTTTTTGTAAACCTGTAAATACAAAAGAGCCACAGATGCAGGAGGGTTAATATAGAATTTGTTGACTTTTTGCTTATAATTAGCTGTCAATGTTCTTTGGCAAAAAACATATTGGGCAAGGTGAAGAGAGATACAAGGTATCAAACAATGAATAGAAAACATTCATGAGACAATAGGGGAATTCTAATATCTCAATTGTTATACCAAATGAATTCATCACTAATATATTACTGCAATGTATCATCAAGAATTTATCAGGGTTCACTAAATAAAAACATATGATGATTATTTTTTAAGTGCCTTGGTGAAACAAGGAAAAAGTTATAGTAAAGACTTTCTTGATTTCTCATAAAACAACCAATCATAATGTATAGATACTTTTACTGTGTAGATTGAATTGTTTTTCCCAGGATGCCACACTATATAGAAGACCAGCCAGCCATTTTTTACCCCCACTCTGTCACTATAGAACATTAACATTGGAATTCTGTGAATGTGGTTATGAGTTTTGTATCTCAAAACCCTATTCTTTGAAGAGACATCTTCTTTCCCCTCAAAGATGTGTTCGTAAAGCATCATTAAGAAATGAGACACCCTGGTGTCAACTATACTCAAATTTAAAACAATTAAAAAAAATAGACACCTTGTATGCAAAATGTAGCACAATTCTTTCCAAGGGTAGAACATTATTCTTGGTATATCATGCAATAATTAAATGGCAACAACAGTAATAATTAACATCCACCAAATTCTTGCCATGTGGCAGATACTGTTCTAAGCACTTCACTTGTATTTTCTCTATTACTTACAACAATGCTATGAAGGGATTACTATTATTGCCTCCATTTTACAGATTCTGAAACTAAAGCCAGAGTGACAAAATAACTTTCCCAAGGACTCAGAGCAAGTGGTGTAAGCCAGGAAGCCATACTCCTGGGCCCGTGTTCTTAACCATGATTTCTTCCATTTCTTGATGATGGTGATGGCAATGATGATGATAATTGGGAGTGAGGAGAGCTTTTGCTCTATGGAAATCATTAGCAGATCACAAGTCTAAAATGCTGCTAATGATGCTACCTGAACCTGACATTGTGGCAAATTTATGAAGGGACAGCTGCAAAACCCTTTGAAGTCCTTCAGCAATGCTTACTCTAAAACCCACAGCTCCTTCTTGAGCTGCACAAGCCCTATGATTACACAATCTGGTGCCTTATTTTTACCACTGTATTAGATGTGTTTATGCTGGATCTTATAAAACGGAGGATAATGCGCCACTCTACTCACGAAAGAAACAGTGACTGGTGTAGAACAGTGTTCCAAAAATCCATTTTTAGGTGAGTAGGGGTTTAAGACTGTAGTAACATTTCTGTGTTCCTCAAGTACCCTACAAATAAGTAGTCTCCGTGAGGCTGCAAGGTCCCAAGGCTGACAAGCTACGAGGGGAAAGCAGTGGGAGAAGCTAATTCACACCATCTGCATTTTGTCAATTTACTCCTTCTCAGAAGTAATTCTTTCTCCCTAGATCCTCCTCTGGTGGCTGATGAAAAGATTTTGGGATGCCCCTCCTGGGCCCCAGAAGAAGACAGAGTAAAACTAGAAGTGCTTCACATAACATTATATATGTTTATTGAGGAAACAAAGTTTGACAGGAATTTACTTGACCATTTTTCTCATAGAGGGACTTCCTTTTTCCTAATCTGCCCTGGGGTACTTTTTATTTTAGTTTGATTCTGATTTGGAATGACTTATGCTTGAGAGGTGGTTTATTTGCTTCTTTTTCAAAACTCATTTCAGTGTCCCCTGACCGCAGTCTGAATTCATAAGACTGCTTATTTTAATTTCTTCTCTTCCATTTGCCTCTTTGTTAATATCTTGATATTTAGTGTCATTTTGTGACCATAATTAAAATGGTTCTAATTTTCCTCTTCTTAATGATGTCCATTCCCTTTCCCTAGGCATAAATGAAGATATTTCATAGAAATAGGGTAAATACCAGATGCTATAGAAATCCAGGAGAATCCTGACTGTAAGTTATTATTTTATATATATATATATATATATATATATATATATATATATATATATATTTTTTTTTTTTTTTTTTTTTTTTTTTTTTTTTACAATCCTGTCGATATTTTTTACCTTAAGGGAAAGCCAGCCCAGTGTTTATGCCAAATTTGAAAGAAGTAAAATTTTGTTACTTAATAACATTTAACATCATGCAAAGAACCACAATTAACACTTAATTACCACAGGGATGCTGCGATTAAAGTGAAAAGGAAGAATGGCTAGGGCTTTCTTGGATTCGGTGAAATGACACTGAAGAGAACCTTATAGCATATATATTTGAATATGTTGCTTTCTTATTTTTTGAAGCCTTCTCCTTTTTTTTTTCCTTTTCAGTTTATTTATTTATATTGACAGAGAGGGAATCCCAAGCAGGCTCTGAACTGTCAGCACGGAGCCCAATGTAAGGGCTCAAACTCACAGACTGTGAGATCGTGACCTGAGCTGAAATTAAGAGTTGGATGCTCAACTGATGAGCCACCGAGGTACCCCGAATGATTCTCCTTTCCTCAAGAAAGTATTGGCCCTTGAAACTCAAAAGAAATTATTCCATTAACCTCTGAATACTTAGATATCAACATAAGTAAGTATTGTCATATAATCACATGTACTGAGAAAATATCTGTAGGTCTATGAATTTTGTAGAATTACATCTAGCCCTGAGCATCGTTTAATACGATGATTTTTATTTTAAGGGTCTTCTTTAACCAAAATATATCAAAAAGTAATGGTGGGGGGCATACCTGGTTGGCTCAGTAAGCGTCCGACTTCCACTCAGGTTTGTGATCTCACGACTCTGTGACCTCAGAGTTCATGATTTTGAGCCCCAAGTCGTGCTGACAGCTCAGAGCCTGGAGTCAGCCTCAGTTTCTGTGTCTCCCTCTCTCTGTGCCCTTCCCCTGTTTGCACTCAGTCTCTCTCAAAAATAAACATTAAAATTTTTTTTTAAAAAGTAATGCATGAATGGATTGTTTCATGTATTTTATAGGAAAAGATTTTAATGTTTCACATGGTATCTGGATCATACATAACATCATCTCAGTTATTATCTTCCCTCCCCATGTAAAAAGAAAGTTAGAAAACAAAAAGCCTTACATAGAGACTATAGTTGGGATTTCTAGGCCAACAAGTTATTATAATTACTAAACACTAATATTTCTTCCTCCCTTTTTCCCTCCCTTCCTATTTTTCTTTCCATTTTTAGAAAACCTAAGTCAGACTCATAAGCATTCTTTCCTAAAGAATTTCAGTTGAAATAAAGATGGAAAAGGAAACCATAGAGTAATGACAACTGAAGTTCTGAAGCAATTTTGAGATTGTGCATAAGGAATTCACCATATTCAGCGTAGTGGTGTGTGGGATTCTGGAAGAGGTAACATTAGATCTCAACACTCTTGGCACTCCAAGCCTGCACTGTAGAACTGTGAAGCTCCCTCTTTTTAAATCCCTGATATCCCAAACTGTTTACTTGAAAATTTTTTCCTCTATCTTTTCTGGTCAAGAAAAACAAATCTTCTCTAAACCAATGGGGACTAGGTAATAGCTAATTGTTTAGTCCACCAAATGAAGAATGCTAAATGCAAATAGGATGGGATGAGGAGCATGACCAGTACATTGGTATATTTCTATGACTTGGTTTCTGTTCTTGGCCAAGGATCGTGTTGATGTTTTATCCCTGCTCTGTGCAGACCCTCCTTCAGTAAGTAGCAAATTCAAAGACAAGACATAAGAAGGATTTTGAGCACCTTTTGTTGCCAGATTGACTTCTTTCAGAGCACAGCCTCATCTGTCCAACCGGATTTAACTCTCTATTTTGGCTAGAATAAAAAAAAAAAAAACCCACAACTACCAACATGACAGGCAACCCCTTTCTCAGCACATGCGATTTCCCACACGGCTGCACACTGCTTCTCTAATGAGCTCTACAGTTCTTTGTTTCTTGGCATGAACACTGCAAGTCAGGTAAAAATGTTTAGCTGTGTGTGACCTGGGAATTGAAGGGTAAAACTCACAAAATTGGTTTGGCTTAGAACCTAAGAGTTTACCCAGAGGTGAAAGGTTTGTGTATCAGCAGAGCCAGCACTGATTTTTGTTTTTTTCTTCTCAGACATTTTAAAATGCAACTTGGAACTGCAAACACTTCAGTGTATGGATAATCTTTTCATCTTGAACTTGTTTTGCTCAAAATGTCCATTTCAGCTCCTCATAGGCTTAAATAGAGATTTGTTGACCCAGGATGTCTCTATTTACATTTTTACCCCACCTCCTGAAGACATCTACCACTACCACACCTCCACGCCAATTCCAACACATACAGCTTAGTTTCCAGGCTGTCTTTTCTATTTCAATTTAATGCATTATCTATTTTAGGTGGCTGGTGACTAATAAGAATCTATCCAGTAACACATTCTCTTCCATAATCATAGTTTATACGATAAAGAGATAAATTTCAATAGACTACAGGCCCCCCCTTCCATCACCTGCAGAAACACATTGCATTGGAAATCTGTATGAGCATTCCACAATTACTCAAGGCTGCCTTGTTGGTTTTTCCTCAGCATTAGTGGTTTTATAGAGTCACACAAAGAAAGTTGAAAGCTGCCACATTATTTTTAAGTGTTCAGCATGTAAACATTCCAAAAATGGAGCTATAAAGAAAATAACCAAAACCAAGGGGAGGATTCTTTTAATTCTTATAATTCCTAAGCCCATCCTCTGTTTGATTCTATCTCCTACACACCTGTCCTATTTTTAAATTCTTGAGTTCTACAAACAGCCAACATGAAGGATTTCCAAGTTATAATATAGACCACATGGAACTAAGTTCTCCTTTTTCTAGATTGTATGCATTTACTTTTCAAAAAAAAAAAAAGTCATGCTGTATGTAGCCAATAAAACCACTCTTCTCAGTAGCCTATTTGTCTTTTTAAGAAAACTGAATATGATAACTAGATTTGCATACATTCCCATATGCAAATGTGAACTTCAATTAGCAGAGCCCAACTTGATTACCACTCACAAAGTAAATTTTTATGGAGAATAATTATTTTAAAAATGGTAATAAAGCAAATAGTTATCAAGACTCTAGCACAGAGGGGAAATATCAGGCATATGGAATGACTTAAAAATTATTTATTGGGGGCCCAGATCTTCTTATTAGATGCAGAAAAACAGGTGAGAGTGCTGGTCTCATGTCAAATCTTTTCTCTTCCTCTGTCCCCTAAGGTCCTCAATGCCTTTACGGCTGCTCTACTTGTAGGCTCATCTCTTACCTGCCTGTGACAGATTTGCATTTTGCTTCCCTGTTTCTAGTCTACCCTCATTCTACTTCATCCTGCACATTGCAGCCAACTTTGTGTGAGTGCTGTTCTCTTCCAACATCACTACCCTGCCACTTGAGGCCCATCTCAGTCCACTTCCAGCTTCCCTCCTTCCTTTCGAGGTATGCTCAGTGTCGTAATCACACTGTCATGCTAGTCCCTGTCCACTCATTCTGTATCTCTTGTTGGCATGGAAATAAAATGATTTCCTATCTATAGATCAACTCTCTTTCCAATTCCATGCTCTCTGTGGAGCTTTCCCTAATTTCCCCTTTGAATTCTCACCTTTGCTGTGCAGCATTCCTTCCTGTCTTGTCTCTTGAGCTAAACAATAACCACACTGTGTCCTAATTATCTGCTGACCTGCCTGTTGCCTCCAGGGCAGGGACTGAAACCCATTTGTCCCTGTGCCCCTAGCACCTGAAATAAAAGAGAGCTACAACAACAAACCTCAGAACATATTTCAAATCCAGATGGGAATTCTTACAACTATTTTGAACACGGGTTTTTTTTTTTTTTGAACATATTTTCCTACACCTATCCATTGGCCAGGCTGTGTGTGTGTGTGTGCGTGCACATGCATGTGTATACCTGTTTTTTTGTTTTACATCATTTTTAAAATTTCTTTTATATTCTTAATTACTTTTATTCTTAATTTACTTGGAATTTTTTTGTATGTGAGCTACCTTTTACTTTTGAGTAAGTACAGATGTGTGGTGGTATATGCAACACTAAGAATTGATGCCTTATACACTGCAATTTTGTTAATGAGCTAGGAAAGATCCAGATGTTCCTAATATGTCATCCTTACTAAGTCAAGAATGAACTCCTATTTTTTAATGTTTTATTTATTTTTGAGAGAGAAAAGGACACAGAACGTGAGTGGTGGAGGGGCAGACAGAGAGGGAGACACAGAGTCAGAAGCAGGCTCCAGGCTCTGAGCTGTCAGCACAGGGCCCAAAACGGGGCTCAAACCCATGAACCAGGAGATGGTGACCTGAGCTGAAGTTGGATGCGTAATCAACTGAGCCACCCAGGCACCCCAAGAATGAACTTGTATTTAAGAACACAAAAACCACATAACAAAGCTGAAACAAAAAGTCTTCCTGGTTAGCCTGAAATCGGAGTTATAATATTTCATCCTGTTATTGGAAGGATGTGTGTTTGTGTCTGCATGAGCTTTCAAGTGTAAGTGATAGAGCTGAGGAGCCCTAGAGTAAGTGCGCAGAGACACAGTCAGGGGAGAGGGGGAGAGAGGGAGAGGCAACGAGAGAGGGGTGGGGAAGAGAGGGAGAAATCTCTACATTTCTGACTTGAAACAAGTTAGATATATTTTACATAGCATTTTGGCTTTAAAGAGAAAATTAAAATTCAGAATAAGGTACTACATAATTAAAAGAAGTTTGATGCATTTTTGTTGATTTACACAGTATCCAAAATACTGTAAACAGAAAATGAATCTGGGTGAGCGCATTTAAAAAAGTTTTTGTTTTTGGACCTCCAGTGTACAAATATTGGAATAATCTTAATCACTGGTCTATGAAACTCTCATCAGTGATATATCTACACATGGCTTTCTGTTTTCATTCACTGATCCATTTATTCATGATGTATTAATATTGTAAGGTACCATCACTCAACCACCCAACACCAAAGATAGAACCTTGAAAATATTCGTATATAGCTATCTGGTCTTCTGCCAACCAATCTCCTAGACTCTGTCAACTTGTGGTAACCCAAATCAAACCACCATCTTAACTGTCATCCCCTTTCCTTATTATTCAGTTTTATTTCATATTTAAATATTCTGACATTTGATCCCACCTATGGGTAAAGGATGCTGTTCTAGTTAGTTTTCCCTAGAACAACACTGGAAAATTCGTTCATTAATGACACCAATGTGTAGCTTCCCTAACTTAATGCAAATTATGTATCTTCATGATAACTGATTATTTGAAGGAGAATACTGTAATCTGATCTAAGGTCAATGAAGAGAAAATTATCATGTTACCTTTTACTGAATCGCCTGAAAAATGTCTATCTCACGTAAATTTTTCTATGGCAAAATATTACTTGTCATATATGCTATAGAAACAGTATAAAAACAAAAATAAAGATATATAGAAAATCAACTTAAGTTTACACACATCACTGATTTAATCTGTGTACAGTATCAAGTGAATGTGAGGAAGGTGCCATTACTAACCAATGAGGCATGAGGAGAATTTGAGATCCTAGCCCCTTTTTCCCTGGTGATTTATGATTACAGCTTACAGCTTAAATTGTTACTAAAATTTGATTGAGTCAATTAAGTCAACAAATAGATTGAGTTGGATCAACTCAATCTCTACATGCTTTAATTTCCTCTTCAGCATTACATGTATAATCTGTTCTTAAGAGAATAATTTTATTATTCTTAAAGATTCTTTTAAAATAATATATAACCTTATTTTCTTTTCTTAGTATTGAAGCCTTACAGAGTGATACATCTTAGTGTTAAAAATATTTTTCATTTCATTTTAGTCATGCCCAAAAGCCTACTTCTGGAAACCAAACCCTCTAAAGTTTACTCAAGGGACACCGGCCAAGCAAGAGCGGATGTTTACAAAGAGCAGAGGAAGTATTCCAAATCCCAAGGCTTCTCTCTGTGACAGCCTTTCTTCTTGTTGCTGTGTTAACAACAGTATGCTCATTTGCAATTAATTCATTTAACTGATGAATGTACTTGACATTATGTACCAAAAGCTCTAATCATGGAAAGCCAAGTGATCTAAAACCCATATCCGACAAGAGTTCACCGCTGGAAGTCTAACATGAAAATGTCAGCCATAATGGAAGAACCATGATCATTAAGTGTAACAAACCCATGACAAACTCCAAAAACTGCCATCCCCATGCATGCCACGTTAATGAGCCAAGGTATAAAGATGAGAAACATTCTACTTTATATCTTTGTTTTATAGCAAATGATCTTAATTAACAAATGTGCCCTCAAATCTTTAATTTTACAGTCTTTACTAGTGCATTAGGACTACAAAGGCTCCTCATATTTGGTAAAAGAAGTCTATAGGACAGCGAAGTATAACGTAGCTTCCACAACATTTGTTTCTAAAATTCAAAAGGAAGGTCTATAGGCAATCCTATTTAATAAGTCTAAAGTACCAAGACATTTTTAGTATGCTAAAAAATGACATTAGAGTAATAAATTTTACTTCTTGACCTACTTCTGAGTCCTTACCTTTAAAACCATATGATACTACAAAATGATTATTTCTGTGAGCACACCAGTCATGATATTCCTTGATTCGGTTTGGAATGTAAATAATTTAGTGCTCATATTGACTCTTAAAAATATCGAGGCTAATGCTATCTAAAGAAATACAAAAATTTGATAGATACACGTTTATGCAATTCAAATTCTGATTACGAGAACCAACTGAATTATAATTTTGAATGCACAATTATAAGCATAAACTACTTTGTCAAAATGTGCATATCAGCTTAGTTCAAATGACAGGAAAACTTATCACTTGAAAGTAATTTTTTTTACACTAGAACATTTTTAAATGACGGAGCTTTTTAATATTTTTATCCTCTTCAAATGAAATCTCAAGGAATACCTTTATTCAACAAAGACAATTTTTAATACATCATTTTCTTTACATTTTAGTAAAAACCTCTATATTTTTTATTCTGCCATAGTTAAGAGTATTATTACTAGAATTAGACAAACCTAAGTTCAATACTTGGTTCTGCCTTATACCAGCTGTACGACCTTGGGCACGATATTTAACATATGGAGGTTTCAGCCTCCTTATTTCTAAAGTGGGGGAAATAAACAACCCTATTTTAATGAGTTGTTTGTGGAATAAGGATGATGGTTTATATAACACACTTGGTATAACGTGTTGCAGAAAGTAAATGCTCAACAAACATTGGGTATCATGAAAATATGTATGATAATGATTTCAAGCAATGGGAGCATCAGTCTAAACTGTGCATTTGAAATATCTGAACCAGAAAGGACCTCCATGATCACCTTGTTCATCTTACTTTAACAAGGACAACATCAAGGCCCAGAGAGCTTCAAGGCCCAGAGCATCATGTCAGCCTTTCCACTCCCTGTAAAGTGTTCTATTAACTAGCTTGCCCTCAGTCCTTGCTAGCCCATTTTAGGAGTGGGTGACACAGGGAAAGTACTGCTAAAGGTGAGGTGAAATGAGGCTTTTCTCTAATGAACAGAGGAATCTAATATGACAGACGAGCAGAGTTAAATTACTCTATTGATTGCTCAGAAAATCAATATGAAGTTTCTATCCACAGAAATGCTCCCAAGCTGAGAACAAGGGGTCTGGAAGCCTGAGGAATAAAGGGCAAAGGCCCACAAGACAGGATGTGTCAATACTTCTGTGTGTGGACACCCATAGTACCTTGGAAGGCTGAAAGCAAATCAGCTCCTCCGGCTACCTTAAAATGTTAGTGGGGTCATCTTGTCAAAATGGTGATTGCTTAGACAGAAGTTTAATAGGAACAGTAATAAATTCAACTGGATATAATGTCATAACTGTTTAATGTAATACATTGGAACGGACTTCCTACGTATCCAAAAGAACTAGTCTCTTTGAGAGTACTCAGTTCAATAATACTGCTCAAGAAAATAAGATATAATCATTCCTTAGCTTTAAAAAATTTTTTATTAATGTTTTACTTATTTTTCAGAGAGAGAGAGACAGAGAGAGAGAGAGAGAGAGAGAATCCAAAGCAGGCTTCAGGCCCTGAGCTGTCAGCACAGAACCGACACGGACTGTTGAAATGAACTGAGTCGAAATCAGACACTTAACCGACAGAGCCACCCAGGTGCTCCTCCTTAGTTTTTATATAATTCTATTACGAAGTTGGAAATTATGTCTATAATTGCACATTATAAACATTTATTAAAATTATAACTGTACATTATAAAAATATCAGAAAAATTATATGACAAATCTCTGCAGTTACATATCCAAGTATAATCAGTATACTGTTCAAATCCTTATTGTCTGATTACTATTGTTTTTAAACTTAAAAAAAATTTTTTTTTACTGTTTATTTTTGAGAGAGAGTGAGACAGAGTGTGAGCGGGGGAGAGGCAGAGAGAGAGGGAGAACAGAATCTGAAGCAGGCTCTAGGCTTTGAGCTGTCAGCACAGAGCCTGAAGTGGGGCTTGAACTCATGAACTGTGAGATCATGACCTGAGCTGAAGTCGGATGCTTAACTGATTGAGCCACTCAAGTGCCCCTGTCTGATTATTACATTTAATAAAATTATGAAGTAGAAAGTAATACACACATATAATTGTAAAAAACATTCTAAGTGCTTTTTTAAAGTTAGTAAAAAAAATCTTCAAATCATCGTATTTTACAAATTGTGAATAAAAATATCTTTGAGTTGAGTATGCTTTCTGGTTTGCAAATATATGTATTCTACATTCATGAGCATTTTAATATAAATCAGAAACACAACTATAACAAATCAGAATTTATTTATTGATAAATGAGCCATCATACAAAAGTAACATTGGGGCGCCTGGGTGGCTCAGTCAGTTAAGCGTCTCACTCTTGATTTCGGCTCAGGTTATGAACCCACGGTTTGTGAGTTCGAGTTCCACTACCAGCTCTGCACTGATGGTGTGAAGTCTGCTTGGGACACTCACTCTCTCTTTCTCTCTCAAAAATAATAAATAAACATTTAAAACAGTTATTACCCTCATGCCATGATTTTCAGGGCTCACTTAAGATTTTATAGTTGTCAAAGTGAATGATGACAGCATCACCAATGGATTTACTGCCCAGTGGCCAGTCAACATCACACACTTATGCCAGGATAACAGGAGTCTCAAACCTAGTTGCACATTGCTTAATTTAAATCTCATTGAAAATTAAATGGAACTACAATCAATTTTCAATTCAGTTTTAGATAATGCTTATTTTATTATAGCAATACTTTTTAAGCTTCAAGTAGCTTCTACATAAAAGTACATTGCTGTATCAAATTATATATATTATATATAATGTGGCTTTTTAAAATAGTCTAATAGGAAAAGATTATTATTGGTTATATTGCTAAAATGTAACATTGAACTGGTGAACAGATTAATACCCAGACAAACACAAATGACTCCTATGTTCTATCTGTCATCATAAATCTTTGGTAGACAGAGATTAGCCTTTTGTGCCAACATCTCTAGAGAAAGTAATGTGCACTGGGCCTCAAGGGAACACTTTCTATCTACATCTAACTAATGCTTCCAGAGACTTTGGGCTGCTCCCCTTGCTATCTCAAAGTATACATAAATACTAAAAAACTAAAATAGATATCCTTGAATTAAAAACCAAGCAAACATACAAACACGTTCAGATTTTGTTTTTTACCCATTACTGTTGACAAGAGACAATTAACACCCTACAAAGTCCTTTGAAAATACATACACAAGTATCTAATTATTACCTTCAACTATTCAGTAACATTTCATGTCAGTAGCCCTGAACCATATTTTCCTTTTCTTTTTTCCTCCTTTTTGAAATTATCAAGCAGAAAAATTTTAACAAACCCTATTGACATGAAAACACTGTCCTTTACTCAAAATCTAAAAGAAAGCTTCTGAAAACTGTCCTTTATCTTAATATAATTTCTGAAAGGATTCAAATAATTTGAAATATTTCTGTAATTTTTTTCAGTTATTAAGAAAGTAAATAAGGGGGGCCCAAGTTATGATTGAGACCCCCCTCAACTCTGCTCCACAAAAAGAATGTCAATAATGGACCATGGAAAAGAGCAAGGACTGAGAAAAACAAACTACATTTGCCTTGAAGGAGTCATTTGTCTTTTGTAGATGAGCTGGTTTTTCAAAAAAAGAGGGCAATTCACTTACCTCAGTCTATCATAGATTTGGGTTAAGCTAATTGAAATGTGCTTCAGGACATATGAAGAAACAGCATTTGGGGAAAATGGCTGGGAGCATTTTTTTTTTTCAGGAACAATTTCTATTTCAAAAATTAATAACCTCAAGGTTTTGAGGTATTCAAATACAGAAGTAGTATTTTGGAATTTTTAAAAAGTTGGATCAAAATTATTTCATTTTTGGAATGTAATTTAATAGTTTTCATCTAAATTAGTTTCATTTAGAGATATTTTCATAATAAAGTTAAATTTTAATCAAATTTAGAGATATTCTTTTTTAAAATGTTTATTTTTAGAGACACACAGAGGGGTAGAGAGAGAGAGAGAGAGAGAGAGATTGAGAGAATGAACAAGCAGGGGAGGGGCAGGGAGAGAGGGAGACAGAATCCGAAGCAGGCTCCAGGCTCTGAGCTGTCAGCACAGAGCCCAACGTGGGGCTTGAACTCAAAGACCGCGAGATCATGACCTGAGCTGAAGTCGGACGCTTACCCAACTGAGCCACCTGTTTACCCCAAGAGATGTACTTTTTAAGAAAGGCATATAATGTTAGGCAGTTTCTCCAGCTGGAAAATGGGGGATAATAATAAGGTCCATAAGGCTGTTGTAAGAATCAAATGTGAAAGAAATTTTGGCCACACACTCATGAAAAGTTTTCTCGTGGAGGTGGGGAGACACTACATAGAGATATTTATATTTGTTCTATGGACAACAACAGCTCCACCTTATCAATCACCCGTCACCTTACACGCTCTATTATAAACTATGTGACTGAATCCTGGCTGTGCATCACTTGTGATGCTTTGTTTACAACTCTAGTTTCCTGAGCTCAACCCTCAGAGGTTCTAAATTGAGTTGATTTCACAGTTTAGGTCCCAGGACTCCCAGCTCTAAAAACTTTCTGGGTGATTCTGATGAGCAGCCAGGTTGAGAACCACTGTATAAGGCAATCAATGTTCCAGTTTATTTGTTCCTGCTGAAAGGCTATTACCTGGACTTCAGTAAGAGATAGAAAAAAAAGAGGGAGAAAGTGAGGCAGTAAAAAGACTAATTATATTTTAGATAGTGATCTTACTAGGAGATAAACCAACAGGAATGTGTTTCTTGAACAATAATCCAGGCTTTCCAGAAATTTAATGCATCAATACAAAAAATGAACAAGACCATGAGAATACTATAGGACAGCTAGTTTAGAAACAAGTAGATATTTCTGGGGCTCCTGGGTAGGTCAGTAGATTAAGAGTCCAACTTCCACTCAGGTATTGATCTCACAGTCCAGGAGTTCAAGCACTGTGTCAGTCTCTGTGATGACATCTCAGACTCTGAAACCTGCTTTGGATTCTGTTTCTGTCTCTGTCTCTCTCTCTCTCTTTCCCTCCCGCTTCTCAAAAGTATACATAAAAAAAAAAAACATGTAATATTTTCCTAGGAATTCACTGCTGTTATGTTGTGTCCTGCAGGATAGCTTGGGGAGTATGTGCAGTGTGAGTCGGGATGAGTGCCATCACTAGGCACATTTGTGAGAAGACCCAGGGTGGTAATGCAAGTAGGAGTTCAAGCAGGATAGTGAGACAGTGCAGGCAGCACTGATGTGACTTTTGTAGCAAAATACTCAAGTTATTGCATCAATCCAAAAGAAAAGGGAGAAAAAGAAGAACTTGCTTGTCTAGGGAGAAAGATGGTCTTAGAACAAAGACACACAGAAAACAAAAAGGATGAAAGATATAGTTAAGAAGATACAGTAATAAAGCCAGAAGAAAGAATAGATTTTTAAGACTGGCAGTTCAAGTTAAGACTCATCACACTGAGAGTTTTTAGCACATGAAAGCAAAGCCCTACTGGGCTTGAAATAGCCATGGTTGGTTTCTAGGTGTAAATCTCCTTAGCCTATAGATCACAGATACCGTATTTGTATTTAACTTTTGTACTCCAAGTAAAATAAATTTCCCTAGAGAGATTCCTCCTCACTTTGTAAATTGGCTTTTTCAAGAAATCTTAATTGGATATAGTTTTCCCACAGTGTTTGTCTTTGATTTGGTTAAAAAAAAAGGGGGAAAAGCAGTGAATAAGGATTGTAATATATGTCCCCATCTCCATAGAGGAGTGTAGTTCTGTGTCCAAGGATATTGCTCTTGCAGGCTTTTACAGTTTTGACTCTGGAGCTGAAACTGCATGCCAAGAGAGGTGTGTGTGTGTGTGTGTGTGTGTGTGTGTGCGTGTGTGCGCGCGCATGCACGCGCAGAAAGGGGGGGAGGAGGAATATTTCATTAACACAGAAGATATCTAAATAAAGTCCACCTGGGCATCAAATAACCAGCCAAGCTGAGTTTTTCTTCTGCTTCTGTTGCCAATTCTTTCCTTTGATGGACTACGTATGTCTCAGTTTCCTGCATTTTCCATTTGTAAAGGGTCTTGAATGAATTTAATCACTAAGACGTTATGTGAATTCCTACAGGACATCACATCCATCTCCCTTAGCATTTAATCCACCTGAAATTTCACTTACTTAGAAGCCTCCTCCAATTAATAAAAAAAAGACAACTGATCTCCCCACATTTAAAAACAGGCTTGAAAATTTGAGGTTAGCTATTTAAAATTTTAGCTTCAATTTCTTTTTTAATGTGTGTGTGTATGTGTGTGTGTGTGTGTGTGTGTGTGTGTGTGTGTGTGTGTGAGAGAGAGAGAGAGAGAGAGAGAGAGAGAGAGAGAGAGAGAAAGAGAGAGAAAATATGAGCAGGGGAGGGGCAGAGAGAGGGAGACACAGAATCCAAAGTAGCCTCCAGGCTCTGAGCTGTCAGCACAGAGCCTGACACAGGGCTCAGACCCAGAAATCTTGAGATCATGACCTGAGCCAAAGTCAGACACTTAACCAACTGAGCTACCCAGGTGCTCCAAAATTTCACTTCAATTTCTAAACACAGAGTTATCACACACAGTCTTACACATGAGGCAAATATGACCCGTGTGTCACTGCTAGATTGTAGCTGCTTCCAGAGGGTACTGTCCAACACTGTGCTGTTAGAAAATGTGAATGCTGCTTAAGAGAAACAGTGACACCAGTTATAAGTCATCCAACTTCCTTGTGTCAAATGCAATAGTCATTTAGGTGCCATCATATGCATAAATCTCCCTTCTCACCATCATGATCTTTCAAAGAAAAACTTGAGAGATTTTTCTGAAGCATAACCAATTATATGTCTTAAATATAGCAGATGATGGAGAATGGGGATTTGTATTCCCTGTGGGCATCAGTGCTTGCATAAAGAACATTCACTGATATCAGCCATGGTTCTGCACACGTTAGTATGTAAAGAGAGTTGCTTCATTTCCTTGCCTGACAGTCAGTGAACTGAAGAAAGTCAGTAGAGTGATGTTTGTGGTTTCCTGAGAGCTATTTTTTTTTTTTACTAACGATAAATGAGACAATTAACCCTAACTTTAGCCTTTATTTTTCAATAAACAGATTCATAATACTTCCTGAAACTTTCCCAGTTGACCAAATCCAAAATGACTCCCTTCTAGAGAAACTGGACATCTGTATTCAGAAAACACTATGTGTGAAGTCTGATACAATATTACATTTAAAACTCCATTGTTGGAGGGGACGGTTAAGTGTTCAACTTTGGTTCAGGTCATGATCTCATGGCTGGTGAGTTCAAGTCCTGCATCAGGCTCTGGGCTGACAGCTCAGAGCCTGGAGCCTGCCTCGGATTCTGTATCTCCCTCTCTCTCTGCCCTTTCCCTGCTCACGCTCTGTCTGTCTCTTTCTCTCTCTCTCTCTCTCTCTTAAAAAATAATAAGAATTAAACAAAACTCCACTGTTGGAATTTTCATAGGAAGTTGATAAGAAAAATTGAGGAACTGCCAATAAATGGTAGATTCTTTTGAAACACAATTAAAAGTAACTGAAAATAAAGTATCATCCCCATGGTTCTAGCCACCCACTAACAAAGCCATTTGTGTCAGTTAAGGACTGATATTAATAGGATCAAGGGGAACATGGGTAAAGAAAAAATAAAAACTCCTCAAAAGTACTGGTCTCTCACATACTTTCAAGTCTGCCTATATTTTATACAGAAGGACTTCTAGTTTCTAACTTGCCAAAATTTATATTGTTTATTTTAAAAATAAAATAAAATGAAGAGTCAAGAATAAACAGGCAAATAAAATTATCCTTGTTTCTTTAAGGTAGGATCTCTGTGAACCACAGTGGTATCTCTAAATAAGTATTGTCTTCCATAGCAGAAGCCAACATTTGATAGAGGCCATTGTGTCTTGGATCTTATCCAAAGTATATTGAGTTAATGACCAGAAAGAGTTGATTAGTCTTGGTCTTTTGTGGCATATTATACTACTTTTTCCCCCCAAAAAAGAAACTCCCCCATTATCCATGTATTCCTAGGAGATATAGAATGCATTACAGGCAAGGCATGCTGACACTGACTATAAATGCTTATAACCTGTTAATAAAGATGGACCCTCTAAATTGACCTACACTGTTTCATATAACAGGCTACATACTACACTTATTCCAGCATTAAAAAAATAAATACTAATGTACATATGGAATTCTCAGCTAGCCTTAGGTTCTTCCAATTCTGGTCATATTCGGGTATATACTGTTGAATTTTCCTTTACTCAAAAGTATAAAAATGCTTTGGCCTTCATTAATAATTTTCAGTTTGGTTGGTTGAAAGAAATGTTACCTAGCCTAAACCAAAGAGTTACCATGAATGATTCAATATTAGACGCTACTGTATATAGAAGCTTGAAAGATAATTCCATCCCATGAAACATGAATCCATATACATATATGTGTGTATGTGTGTGTATATATATGTGTATATTTATGTGTATATATACGTATATATATGCTTATTCATTCAGAGCTTTTTTATTCTACATGACACTTGGATCAAAGAATAAAAACGGTTCTTGAATAAAACACTTGAATGATTTTACTAAGCTCTACAATTTTTTAATAGATGTAATAAACATATAGAAATTAGCTTATTTATATAATGATCTATTATATTCTGCAACCATTCAATTTGTATTTTAGGGTCAAACTTATTTTCAGTTCTCTACATTAATAGTTTTTATTCTAGAACAACTTTGATTCCAAATGAACACCTTAAAGAAGTTTTTTCATTCCGCTCATAAAACCTACAAATCTATTACAAGCTGAATTTAAGGCATTTCTGAAAGTCTATCAGTTCTAACAGCTTGAGACCTTTTTCTTACAAAAACATGCATTTCCCTGCAGGGTTCTGAAAAGTTTCCCAGCAACACTCATTAAGAGAGGCCACAGCTATAGATTAGCCTTGCTGCTACCATTTTCCTTGTAAAGTGTTTTTTTTCTGGTGACAATTTTCTATTCAGTAGTGCAACTGCATATAATTATTCAAATACAAAAGCCTGTTGTAAAAGAATGTGGAGATGATGGTAAAATCACCAAAAAGCAAATAAACTGCTATAACTTTAGACACAATTTTGTTGTTCACTGTATTTACTGACAATTACCATTAGGAAGGATTTTTGTGTGAGAGACTCCGGGCAGATTTGGTCCATTTTCCGAAAGATACTGTTCCTAAATACAGTTTAGACTGGTTCAGATGTATAATAAACAAAATAATTCACATCTTTGATATGCTGATGTATCATCACTAAATTATAGGGAGAAAACACAATAGCTATTTTTAATGTCTACATTTTAATACAGGGCTCAGGAAAATTTGAATATATGAATAAAACAAATGCCAGTCTAAGATGGAATTTAAGGAAATCACAATAAAAATACTGGACAAGGAATGAAAATCTTTTTTTTTTTTTGCTCTAGAACAGAATCCTAGACTCAAAGGTATAATGAAATTAATAATGAAATTAAATTTTCCTTTAAGCCCTCCCAGTAGAGTCCAACACTTCCCTTGTTACACCTTAGCCATCAAACTTCCACCAAACATATTTACATATATTTGCATTTTGATGCTAAGAAAATTGATGCTGAAAAGGCTAATGGCTTACCCAAGATCTTCTTCAGTTTAGTGACAGGGTTAGGGTTTGAGACAGGGAATGTTTGTGCTAAGCCAGGTTGACTCTGAAATAGTATCCAGAAGGAAATTCTAATACTGAGACAAAGTTAATGGATTTATTTCTGTTCCCACTGAAGAATGCTGCTCTCCTCCCAAGGTAAATGCACTTGTAATGCAGGGACTATGATTTATGTGTGTATGAATTACTGATTTCAGGAAGATAGGAATACGAGAGCCTGGTGAGATGTATGGGAGTATATAGCTTCACTGTACAAAAACAGACACAAAATATTTTTCTCAGAAGCTATCTGGTCTACTGTGCGTTAACAAGACAGGATACATTTAAAAAAAAATTCAGTTTGACTCTCAGTATGTCCCACTCTCACATCTTCTAGCCCATCACAGGAGAATTATAAAAAAAAATCTGTAACTGAGCACAAACCACATCATACACATTAAAACACACACGTACATACATACAGTTTTGTGTATGAAGTAAAAAGACTTTATACAAGGCATCCCTATGGAAGAGATGATGTTTAGTCATGTGAATTTGAGTTAAACAATATTTTTTGGCTTCTAGTTAACCTTTTCTCCAGTTTCTAATAATAATTTTGTACGATCGTTTATTGTAACCTACAAGGAAAACAGTAACCCAGCTGAAAGAATTCCATTATTTACTTTTATTCTCACTATACTCAGGGCCTCTTTAAATCCGATTCCATTAATATAATATGTGTATATATAATATTTGCTGGATAATACTCTATGGTACTGTTGCAAATAGACAAGTAGGGGGAAAAACAATGAATGTGTTCTTTTTTAAACTTTACAAGGTTAAATCTAACCAGATGTTCTTGAACGCAGGCGCAGGAGAAACCATTAAAGACATGCGTCAGAGGGCTGACAAATTGGCTACAACAAGGCTAGTTATCGAAGACTTGTAAGTTATCTATTACTTAAAATTATTCCCCGTGTAGGCCCAGCTCTTTTTGAATCTCATCTACTTGGAGCTAAGAACTTGCATTAATTTACACTGTACTGAGTCATTTTCTTATTAGGCAAATTTGAAATGATATGATATTTTTGGCTTTGCTGGATTTCTTTCTCTTAATATCTTGTGCTTTTCTCCAGGAAGGTCAAAGAGTTTCATATTAATCTTCCTAACATTGCTGTGGTATATTCTTATCCTTATTTGACATACAGTAAAGCTGAGGTAAGTAGAAGATTACATGGAATAGACTAACACAGAAGTACTGACTGTCACACTTCAGCCTTCTATTTCTTCACCTTTCCATTTTCTATTGCAAGCTCCAATATCAGTGATTCTGAACCAGGATACCTATCAGAATCACTTGTAGAGTATTTTCAATCTAGTCATGCAATTTCCGAGGGCATGGAATTTGGAGGGGGTGTGGGGAATGCAGATTGAAAACTCTCCATGGGGCTCTATTTACAGCCTGTCTCCTTCACCCTGGTTGAGAACCACTATTGTCTTAGTATAGTTTCCCAATATATGCACTTTTGTTCTTAATATACTTTCCTTTATAAGTCATCTTTTTTTTTAACATTTATTAATTTTTGAGAGACAGAATGCAAGCTAGGGAGGGGCAAAGAGAGGAGACACAACATCTGAAGCAGGCTCCAGGCTTTAAGTGGTCAGCACACAGCCTGATGCGGAGGTCAAACCCACAAACCGTGAGATCATGACCTGAGCTAAAGTGAGATGCTTGACCAACTGAGCCACCCATGCACCTCATAAGTCATCTTGTTTTAAGTGTTTACCCTATTATAACAATTTATAATTCCTACTCTGGGCCCTGGACTATACACCATTTAGTCTTTAGAAAAATGGTTGTGGAGGGGCATCTGGCTCAGGTCATGATCTCATGGTTCGTGAATTCGAGCACCGCGTTGGACTCTGTGCTGACAGCTCAGAGCCCGCTTGGTATTCTGTGTCTCCTTCTCTCTCTGTACCTCCCCCACTCACATTCTATCTTTCTCTCTCCAAAAATAAACAAACATTAAAAAAATTAAAAGAAAAATGAAAGAAAAAAACACAGAGGTCACAAGAGTAGAGAGGGGTTAAGACTTGGCAGTATTTGCGTTCCTGGTCCCACTGGCTCTTGAAAAAAAAAAGGGGAAAGAAAAAGTGGTTGTGGGGGCTAACATTTTGACATATAAAGGTAGTTCACTTCTTTAATGATTTGGTAATTTTCTCTTTGTTAAACGCATTAAATTTAATATTTTCATATTAAGCACTATCTCCAACTGTTTTTCACTTCTATATACATGTGGATTAAATATGCAGACATTTCTTATGCTGCCAAGTTACTCCTTTTACCAGTAATTTACAAAAAAGACACCAATATTCCATATTACTCATGTCCCCCTTCAAGTTCCAAAGAGAAAGAAATAATCATGGCAGGATGGGATTTTTAAAAGTAAGAAAATCAGCTCCCTTCCATCAACATTATTCTTAACCATGAAAACTGCTAGCTTTCCTTTCATCCCCAAGAATTCCTTTACTGATCTTAGGATTCTCCCTACAAGCAGAAATATTATCTCTTTTAAAAATACTTCTCTGTGAATACAATTCCATTTCTGAAAAGTGGAGCTTAAGCATATTCTTTATATTGCTAGCTACAGAGATTTTGTTCAAATTCCCCTCTTTTCCAGCAAATGGGCTTTGGAAGCTTAACAAGGATCCTTCTCATAGCTGGCCATGAGATTGGGGAAGTTGATATTCCAGTATCTCCACTATAGAATTACAACCACATCTCTACAAATAGATAGGTCTGCCAACAAGCATTAAAGATACTGTGATGAGCTACCCTACATGATACTCTGAACAATCTAGTTTTCCCTTGATGTTTATAGCTAAGCTCTATTATCACCAAAAAAATTACGAGTCGGTATCCAGGGGAGAATGTATACAGAAAATGCACCTCTCTCACAAAATCCACACCATCTCCTTTTGAGGCCCTAATGTAGACCAGTCAACTAAATCTTGAACATGATCAGCAGACAAAATGGAAAATAATGAACTTTTACTCCATCTGTGTATTGCATTTTTGCCATTTGTTTTCAATTGAGCTTACCACCGCTTCCTAGCATTGGAAATGGGTAAACAGTATTTTGTTTACTTCAGATGGCACTTTTTATTTACAACCAATAGTTAATGAAGCCAAATGAGAGGACTGATGGATGCAGGATTTGCAGGGATGCAAATAGATAGAGGATAGAATACAAACACATTTCAGAAAAAGAAAAAAATCAGTCCTTGTTGAATAAGGAAAGACACTCAACAAAGTAAGTCCTGGAAATAACTATAAGATTTATAACTTTATGATTTAATGATCAATAAATGAATCTCTTTTTCTTGACAGGATAGAAACTAAAAGAAAAAAAAAGATAGTAATGGAAATAGTTATGCTTCATACTCATGTTTCTATATCACTGAAATAGCCTCCTGGGGTAAAATAGAAAAGCTTTTTAATACTAAAACACAATTTATATACAACAGGGTCATTCCTGGTATTTGAAAAAAAAAATAACCCTCCCATGCTATTACTTTTTTAGTAAAAAGGACCAGGGTCTATTTAACGGCACATGAGTAAATGTCTTATTTTACCTTCTGAATAGCAATATTCATAATGTTTGCATTAATAGGCAAAAGAGTGGCTATTTTCAGATATTTGGATGTTGGACAATTTAAAGGAAGCCAGACAAGAATATGGTGCATATGTGTGTGTGTGTGTGTGTGTGTGTGTGTGTGTGTGTGTATATATATATATATATATATATATATATATATATATATATTTAAACCTTGTCAGTGAAATTTAAAACATAAGTGGCTTCTAGACAGAATATTCATTGATGGGCTTTAAACTTGTTCTCATTCACTGGAAGTGAAGTCAGTGGTGGTTTGCTTGACATAAATTCTGTTCCTCGTGTTCTTTCCCATCTCCGCCCCCCCCCCTTATTTCCGGAAATACTTTGCTCCCATGTAAGAAATGTGCCACCAATATCTGATTTCCTGGTGAGGGGATATAGCTGCTTACTTTCTAACTCTCTGCAAATACTTTTATTGTTTGTACCTAGTCATAAAAGACATAAAGAGACATGTCTACATGCCTGAGGAGAATGTGGGCCATGAACTTTTGATCTTAGACACAATTTTTCTCTCATCTGTTTATTAACAAACTCAAGAAATATAAAGAAAATCCATTTAGTCTGCAATTACATATGTTTTGATAGGTATATATATAGCATTAAAAAAGTTCTACTTTTTAAGAAAATATCTTTTGGAAGTAATCAAGTAAAAAGCCCCAAAAGAGTGAATGATTGAAGGACAACAAAGGGGAAGGAAAAAATTGCTTGGATTAGAATATTTTCCTTAGAGAAGGATATAGATTACCCCATGGACTCCTGATTCTCTTCCAGTTTTTCTTCAACTTAAAACATGAGCATTATGTCATAGCCCAAAGGAACACTGAAATTAGTAATGTCCCCTTCTTTCTCAGTAACCTTATCCAATTGGTCATAAAATTTTTATGTTTTTTTTTTCATGAAGCCAAGCCATACCCACTGCCACTAACAGTTATTGAAAGCAGATAAAAGTTCTAGACAAAAGGATCTCGACAAAAGGATCTAGAGAAGACAAAAAAAATCTTGAAAAAGAAGAATGAAGTTAGAAAATTCAAATTTTCTGATTTCTAGACATAATTTTTTTCAAAGGTACTAAAGCAATTTAATGGGGGAATCAAGTCTTTTCAACAAATGGTGCCACAACAATTAGATATCCATATGGAATAAAATGAACCCAAGTCCCTATGTCATACACAAAAAATAACTAATATATCAAAGATCTATATAAAAGATGATATAAAATATCTTCATGACCTTACAGAGAAAGCAAAAATAATATAGAGTATCTTCATGACTTTACAGAGTAAGCAAAGGTCTCTTCTAGAGACCTTTTGTGAGTCTCTTCTCACAAAAACACAAATAAAAGAAAAAATATGATAAAATAGGCTTCACAAAATTAAAAGCTTCTACTCAGCAAAAGATGCCATTAATAAAATGCAAAGTTAAGCCACAGATGGAGAGAAAATTATATTGTAGGTTTATATGTCATATATATGAAAAACAATACATGTAACAAAAGATTTATATCCAGAATGCATTTTTAAAACCCCTTACAAAGCAGTAATAAAGACAAACAACCCTATTTATTAAGGGAGGAAAGACTTGAACTTAGACTTCCCAACAATGAACATAAAATGGCCAATAAGCACATGAAAAGATGCAAAGCCTTATTAGCTATTAGGAAAATGTAAATTAAAATGTTGGCAAGGATATGGGACACTGAACTATCACAAAAATTGGTTAGTGTATACGACAGTACAATAATTTTGGAAATCTGTTTAGTTTTTTTTTTTTTTTTTCAAAGTTAAAAATACTCTAACTTGCCTTTAACCCAGCAATTCTACTCCTAGGTATTTATCCAAGAGAAGTAAAAACGTATGATCATACAAAAACTTATATACGAAGTTTAAACTTTTTTTTTACATTTATTTATTTTTGAGAGACAGAGAAACACAGAGCATGAGCAGGGGAGGGTCAGAGAGAGAAGGAGACAGAATCTGAAGCAGGCTCCAGGCTCTATGCTGTCAGCACAGAACCTGACATGGGCTCGAACCCACAAACCACAAGATCATGACCTAAGCCAAAGTCAGACACTTAACTGACTGAGCCACCCAAACACCCCAACGTTGAAAGCAGCTTTTTCATAACAACAAAAAAATTGAAAGCAATCCAAAGATCTACCACTCGGAAGATGGATCAACAAAGTGTGGTATATCCATACAATGGAATAATACTTGACGATGTAACAGAATTAACTACGAATATACACGATATAATTGCTGAATGAAAATACGCTGAATGAAAAAAGTCAGAGCAAAAGGTATTCCTATTATTCCATTCATATGAAATCCCTAAACAGGCAAAAACTGATGTATGAGGACAGAAATCAGAGCAATGATTGCCAATGGGGGGCAGGGGTTGCCTGGGAGAGGGCAGAGATAACTTTCTAGGGTGATGGTAATCTGTATTTTGGCTCTGGTATTGGCTACATAGGTATGTGTTGGTCAAACCTGTCACATGATTCACTGTGCATTTCACTGTATGTAAATTTTACCTCAATTAAAAGTTTATTGTGTGCCAGTTTACCATGCTCTAGGTGGAATGTTACTTGATCCTCATAACATCACCTCCCCACTGCTACATTAGAAAAGAACAATCACAAAAGAAAATTAGACATTTCCTTCATTCATTGAAAAATATTAATGAGTGCTTGCTGGATGCCAGGCACTGTGCTAGGCACTAGGTATGTAATATATATCAAGTAGAAAATATTCCTTCTCTTCTGAACTTGAATAAAAAAAAAGATGACAAATTAAAGCAATGGTTAGAAAGAAAATACTGGGTTCCTTGAGAAAGAATAATGAAAAAAGCTTTTATAGTGTTTTGATTTGGGGGGAACAGGCTTTCAGTGAAGTCATCTCTGAAAAGGACGTGTGTAAGTTAACTAGGCTAACTTAAGAAGAATGAAAGAAGACTAACTGTGGCAGAGGGAGGAATATGTGAGAGTCTTAAGGCAGGGGAAACATCTTAAGGCAGGGGAAACAAACCTAGCAAATCATTATATGCTAGGTAAAGCATATAATTGGTGGGATATTTTTGTCAGTGGCCTTGCTAATAACTGCACCAGGACAAGAGGCACAAACCAGACATATGGTCCCCTGGCTGATGGCTTATCAGGTACTTGTACAGTTCTAGTGGAAGGCCAGCATGACATGAATACAGCAATAGGAAAAGTAATGAATATGAGGTGACGAGGTAGGAGAAGTACTTAGAGGCCAGGCCATTTAGAAGCTTGTGGGCCATGTTATGGGTTTTGGATTTCATTCCAATTATATGAGAAGCTTCACTTACTTTAACTGAAGGGTTTTAAGCAGACAAGTGTCATGATCTGATTTACAATTTAAAAAGATCACTAAGCTGGTGTGTAGAGAATGGTTAAGTAACTTGACAAACGGTACACAGCCAGTAAATGGTAAAGCTTAAAAATCCTTGTTTAGAATAAGTGAAGCTCCCATTACACCTGGAAGGATGAGCCACCTAACACAGATCCTCCAGCCCCAATCAAATCAAGTCTTCAGATGACGGTGATCTGACCTCTGGACTGCAGCCTCCTAAGAGATGCCGAGAGAGAACTGCCCAGGGAGATCACTCCCAAATTCCTGACTCATAGACAATAGGATTATAAATATTTATTTTTAAGTCACTAAGTTTGAGGTGATTTGTTATATAGTAGTAGATAACAGATTACCTATTCCATTTCTATGAAGGGTGTCCTTTCTTAGGTATAGACGATTCACTTTGTAACTTTATTTTGAAAGTTAGGAAAATATGTAACAAAAGCTTCTCAAATGAAATAGGGGATGTTATTTCTAACAGAAAGAAACAAGAATAAATATAGGAGGAAAAAATCAGAAAATTAGAATTAATTCATATTTTATAAAAGCAATATATACCATTCCTGTCCATTAGGAAAAACACTTTGAAATACAAATAAAATTTAATTAACAATAAGAATGTAAAATAGACACAGAGAAGATTCATTCAAAATCCCTTGTAGTCCTAATCATGTACATATAATGTTATCATCTACCAAAGACACATCTATAGGGATATATAAAAACTATGTGTATAGTAGTTTAACACAAAACACAAACACAAGCTCTCATCATGAATATTCATGAATTAAGATTTATCATTGTATTTCTCCTGTTACAGTTAATCATTTCTTCTTTACATTACAACTGAAATCTTAATCTTTGGTTCAGTACACTAGCAACCTAGGGTTGCCTTAATTTACTCACTTTGAATTTCATACATCTTAAATTTCATGGTTAAGACCTAGACTCAACTCAGTTATATGCCTAGTTCTTTTTTCAAGGCTTAAAGTTTAGAATTAACTCACTAACATCACAAAAGAAGTGAAAACCAGAGTTACATCTTCAAACATGCTTATGTTTTTCTGGTAATAGGCATAAGTGTTTGTGCTTTAGTTCCAAAGTTTACTATGGCAATGCTTATGATATAATATACATAATAAATCTAGTTTTTAGGATACAGTGAGAACCAGAGGCTGAGAGTTTAAAAATTTATATATATATATATACATATATATGTATATATATGTATACACACACACACACACACGTGTGTGTGTGTGTGTGTGTGTGTGTGCGTGTGTATGTGTGTGTGTGTGTGGGTGTGTGTGTGTGTGTGTGTGTGTGTGACTCTGTTCTGTCTATGGGTGACCTTAATGAAGAATTAGCTGGACTCTGCCATCTCTATTTTCTGTGTCAGATGTTACTTTTCTGCCCAAGACTGTCAGATGAGAGACTTTCTTTAATAGGGGTTTTAACATTTATGGCTGAACTTTAAGAAATTTTTCTTCTACAAAGAGAGCCAGCTTTGTTGTCTCCTGCATTGGGCATCTGTTACTTGCTTTTAGCTTCTTCACTTCATAAAATGTCCTGCTTGGTCGAGACTGATTTGATTCATTTTATTTTAATTTTTATATACTGGTAACTAATAGTCACCATATGTGAAGAAATTCTGTGTTTAGTTCTTGCTCGAAAGAATTCAAAGTACTTTTCATTCCTTTTTATCTCTGCAGAAGCCTTTTCAGAAACTGCCAAAGTTCCCCTGTTCCAGTCCTGCAGGCTACACAGACTAAACCTTGGGTAGACACTTCAGAACTGAAGGTCATTTTTACATAAAAGCATCAGCCTAAAAATGGCCTGGCCTTACCTTATATTATACTTCTTCTATTTAAATCCTACCACATTCATTTTTTTATGTCTAGGATGGCTTTTGAGCTACAACAGCAGAATTAAGTACTTGTGACAGAGACGGTAGAACCCACAAAGCCTAAAATCTTCACTATGTGGGCCTTTGCCCCCAATCTTGCCAGCCCCTGAATTAGATTCTGAAGTATTTGTGAAAGGAGTTCTTTCCTGTACTCTTTACTCTGTTCCAATCTCACACTGAGACAAATTTTGCCTTGGTCAATGATCTTTAGTGATAACCTCAATCTTCCTCTCTTCATCCCATATTCACCCTAGAGACATATAGCCTCAAAGTTAGTATAATGGGTCAGTGAAAACTCTATTATAATCTTATCTCAAGGGCCTTTGACTTCTGTGAGAATATAATTTAAAATAATTCATTTTATGTGGGTTTTTTAAGCACTTCAATACTTTACAGTGTGTTCAGAATTCATAAACATTATCAGCTCTAATTATACAATATGGTTCCCCTGTTGACATTAGCCAAACTTCTGACCAGATCATATTATGTACTAAGAGGGAGGGTGAGGTTTGATTCTAGGGGAGAAAAACAGATAATCTTCAAACTTTTTGTAAGACTCTTTGAGAATAACTTAACTTCTCAAATTCTCTTTCAGATATTCCTGCATAAAGATAAAATCTGATTCAACTCAATCATCTCTCATCAAAGGAAGGTCTTAAAAGTGTTCTATAGTCTTTAGTCTTCTACTCAACTCCTTTCTCTCATCATAAAACAACATTAACACACACAAAAATTGACCTAGGTTGCAATCATTTCAAATAGAGTCCTAATGTAGAAGTGGCTATACTCCTGATAATATAACAGAGCCTCATCTAACAGCCAGAGCTTGCTTCATTCATTCATTCACTCACTCATTCATTCATTCAACATTTATTAAATCTATAGCATGTATAAAGCAAGTACTAGTATTAGTGGTTTTAAGACCTACAAACGAGAAAAATACCACCCTTGAGAATCACAGTACAGTGGGCAAAGTTGATCAGAAAATTAATAGTAAGCATAATGTGATTGGTGCTCACAACAGAGGTATATACCATGTTTTATGGAAGCAGAAAGGAGTGCTGATGGACTTCACTAAGATGACTCATAAAAGCCAACACCTAAAAGGTGGTAGGAGTTTATTAGGCAACGTAAAAGTAAGTACAGAAGCACAGGGCAAGAGTGGCTCCAGTGGACATGGGATACCCTGGAAAGCACAGAGACAACTTCCTTTCCCCCAGGAGAGAGCAGAAATGGGAGACCAAAAATCTCTGATAGAAGCTATCTTAGCCTGGAAAGAGAAAGGTATGTTCATAACTCATCTACTCAAAAGGAATGCCCTTTTATTTCCCAGAAGTTAGTTTATGTACTAGAGATATCTCTGAATGTGGCTGATGTTCAGAAAATGCAGTTAATCAGGGGTGCCTGGGTGGCTCAGTCAGTTAAGCATCCGACTTTGGCTCAGGTCATGATCTCACAGTTCGTGGGTTCAAGCCCTGCATCAGGATCTGTGCGGACAGCTCAAAGCCTGGAGCCTGTTTCAGATTCTGCATCTCCCTCTCTCTCTGCCCCTCCCCCACTCACACACACACTCTCTCTCTCTCTGTCTTAAAAATAAACATTAAAACAATTAAAAAATGCAGTTAAATCTCATGAGTCCTACAGACCCACCGTAGAGTTCAAAGCTGGGAATGGCATAATTGGGCATTTACTTTTTATTTAAATTTATTTTTCACAGTAATATGAAGGATGAGCTACCACAAATAAAAGCTAAATGAGCAGCCCTATGTCAGAAGAATGTTATAGTAGTCCAACTGAGAAATCATGAAGACCAAGTCTAAAGTGGGGGTGGCAAGGATGGAGACTAGGAATCAGTCACATCAAGGAGTCTCTTTACATTGCCTGGAGGAGAGTTCTGCTGCTTGAGGATGAATGAACAGAAGGTAATCAAATTATGCCTGGCATCTCCAAAGCAACTACCAGCATTCAAGCCTGAGACTTATGATCTACTTCTCTCTGCTGAATTGATGCTCACTCTGGGACTTTTGCCCAGCTTTGGAGTTTGACCTAAGAACACACAGTGAATGTATAAACTGGTCCTCATGGTTATCTGGCTCCTGATATCTCAAACCATTTGAGGAACTCCTCTTGTCAAATAGTTTCACTTTCATATTCTTTGCTTGTTTCAAACTGATCCTTCATATTGATCTTTTGCCCTATTTTGAAATTGACTTTGATAACGTGATCTTTGACTCCTAGCATACAAAACTAGAAATGTATAATCAGGCGATAAGAAGGTTAAAGCGCATTGTCACATTGTGAACAAAATAATCCTTCATCGCTAGGAGCTTGGGAAAAACCAGGAAATTATCCAACCATTCTGTTCTCTGGTTAGATAAAGATTTTCAGGCATCCAGAAGAACCTTGTCAGAGCTAGTAAGATACCTCAAAATGGACTCAAATGAATCACACATAAGCTTATTACATTCAAATCCTTTTACAAACATCATAGCAAGTCAATAAATTAGATTTTAATAAATCTAAATAGGAAGCTTTAGCTTCAGCCATTAGGATCACACACACATTTGAGACATAATAAACATGCATTTGGGACATTATTGGCAGGAAATGAGTTCTATGAGAGGAATTATGAATAAGCACATTTCTTTTGAAGATTATGAACATTATTTTACACAACTTATCAAGTGAGAAGTTGCACAGTTGCTAGGTTTCAGAGTCTCTTTCACTAGAACCCAGGAACCAGATCACCTTCAAATATGCCATCAATCACTTAGAGCTTAGAAAAGGCCCTAGGAAAATACTACTTGTCACCATATTGGCTTAGATTCTGTGTAGAGTGGGAAACCCTAATCCTTATAAAACTAACTACAGTTACTAGCTTCAGAGGTATAGGCCCAAATGATGGATTCAAATAAATGTATTTATTCATTCATCCAATAAACATTACATGCTTAATGTACTCAGACAACATGTTGGCAATAAATTTAAGAATAAATGTAACCTAGCCCTGCCCTAAAAAGAGTATAGTCTGGCCAGAAACAGGTAATATAATACAAGATTGTGAGTATGCACTGGAAATCATGGAGCCCCAGAGCTGGTGTACCTAAGAGTGGAAGATAGGGAAGGGCTTCCTACAGCAGCAGGTAAGGATTGGGCTGTATCAGAGAATGGGCCAGATAAAGACATTTGGAAAATCAGGTGGGTGGAGGAGAGTAACAATGCTCCAGGCTGAAGAGTAAGCAAGGAACAAGAAATCCTAATTTTGATGAATAATTTTGACAAACCTTAAGCAGTTTGATGTTGCTGGTATGATTAAAGTCAGCAGAACAGAACAAGAATGGAGAGGTCACCATAGGTCATGTTTAAGGTTTCTCAAGTTTTATAAGCTACAGAACTCTTTCTCAACGAAATTTTTTTCTGAGCCCCAGTATACTAATGTAAGAAAATTAGTGAATAGAAACCTGCATAGATAAATAAAACATTTGTCACTGCTTATGTCTGAACAGTTTGAAAATAACTTCTGTAAAGAGATGAGATAGCAATAAATGCACAGAGAAGTGAAGTGGTGGTCAGATTTGAATTTTAGCTCTATCACTTGGGCTACAAGGTAGAGAGTGTGCTTAACAATGCTGGAAGTGGTAGACCAGTGAAGATGACTACCACCTGACAAAGGCAGAAAGCTGGCCTTGAGAAGCATGTGAAGGGTGCAACTGGCACAAGGGGGAGACTTATTGGATGAGTGAGGAGGAGACATTAAGGCTAACTCTCAGAGTCCCAGTATATGTAACTGGGTTGGAGCCTACAGAAAATACGTTCAATTTATATATAATGTGTTGGGTTGTGGGGCAGGGACACAAACGGTGAATTTAGTGGTGAGCAGAATTGGACAAGAGAAAGTCTGAAGCTCTGAGGAGAACACTAAATCAGATGTACATCTGAGAATCATCATGATCATCATCACCATAATTGCAGCTACTGTTTAAGGAGTGCTTTTAGAGTGCTTCATGGGTACTACCCTCATAAAACCTTGATGACACCTCTATAAGGGAGGCATTAACATGAAGCTAAGGTATAGAGAGGCTGAATATGATACTCAAGATCATATAACTGGGAAGTGGCAGGCTTAGTATGCTTAGACCCATCTGGCTTAAAATGCCTGTTCAACTATCACCACCTGAGAGATGCAGATCTCCAGGGAAGCAGATAGAGCACTGAGTCTCAAGAAGATAGGCAGACCATTTCAGAAGGTCTCAGGAGGGACAGAATGGGTGACTCAAGACATATATTCAATATTTCTTCTCAGAAATTGAACACATACACATTCAGAGGCCAGACATGTAAGTAAATGGGGGAAGAATCTGGATCTCTAGCAGAAGAAAGTCATGGAAGAAATAGGTGCATTAGAGGATGCTTCACCCAATTACAGGTATTCAAATTCAAGATTTATTTCCTTTTCTTTTAAATATTTTATTTCTAAAAGTAACATAATCCTTACAACACAAAAACATCTTCCATTAGAATGAACACTGTCTTCTAGTTTGGTCTATATCTTTACTAATTATCTCTATACAAACTACAGAACAAAAGCAACATTTTATAAAAGGTAAATAAGCACAAGATGAAGAAATAAAACTTCTTAGAGTATGTGACTCTTTTAAAGAATGCTCCAACACAGAGAATTTTGGTATTTTATGCAAGACTGAATTAAAAGACAAAGCCCATTACATAATTCAATGGTCCATATATAAAGAAACAGGAAATGCATTTCTCCTGAATAGTGCTAAGGAAATGTTTACACCTATGAAATAATTTGGGAAGCTTCCCTTGATAGATCAATGAGAACTTCTGCTAGGTCTCTTAAGACTAAAGTTAGTGTCTAACTTTGCCTTCTCACAATTGACTACAATTTTTCAAAATACTTATCTTTTAGGATGTCTTTTTAGGATGCCTGTAATTTATTTTATAACACTTTGGTATTCTCAGTATGATGCTATATATGTGCCAATTAGTGCAACCTTTAATTCTAGGAGCTGTCCAGAAATGCATACAACAGAGTGGTCAGCTGGCATTACATTCAAAACGGCCATACTCCAGAGATGGCAACTCCAAGTCCTTCTGATCTAGGTAGATTTGCCCATAATCAATACTTGACTCATCAACCTGAATATAAAAGGCTCGTCTTTATTGATAAACTAGTGTGTGGTTAATCACTACAGTGGGTGTATTCATTGGCTCCCTCTGATGAAAATAAAGGCTTGAGAATATGTGGATTAGCTAACATGCTTAAACAAACACTTCTTACTCTTGATGTGACTATATGAAAGATTTCATGGAGGCCTATATCCAGCATATTTTAGAGATGGGGCCCACAGTTTTACCCCCAATCATTCTGTGTCCAGACATTGGATTAGGAGGATTTCTGATTGAATGATGCTGACTCAAGAGCACAGAAGACTGCTTCTAGACTGTTGCTATGTCTACCTCAAGTGAATGCTGCACACAAAGTGTGGTCCAAGTACCTAAAACAACAAGGCCCTAGGATTTTCACTGAGCTTATAGAACAGGTTTGTTCCTGATTTGCTAAAACAATTATCTAAAAAATATCTAACTATTTGATAGAATCTGGACTTGACTTGCTTTCAGTATAACCTGGTAGTGAGGTTGTGGGAAAGAAGCTATCTCTTAGCATTTTAAAGTTCTTGGATGGCTACTGTTGTCTAACCAAGAAAAAAAAAAAGTTTTGCTAAATTTGGCTTTTATCACTTTTTAAAAAGAATTCCATGAAGTCTTTAATATCATACATCATTTCAAAGTCTTTTAGAAAGAAGCAGGGATATATTTTGTGATTAAGAAAACCATATTCTGAATATATGTTTCCAAAATAATCTTTGTTTTCTGCAAAACAGTAGGACCAAAAAGAGTCTACATGGTTCAAAAAAAAATTGCCTACTTTAGGGTACCAAGGAAATTCTTCACAAACAATAACATTTCAGTGATATATGAACATCCTGGTTGAAATTACACAAAGATATTAGAAGGCAATGACCCTTTATGAGAAAGTGAAATATAATGAACTATAATGAAGTGAGTTATCACTAAATTGTATAAATGTATTTTAAGAGATATAAGAAATTACATTTGATTCCTTAATTTGCTTGTAATAATTGACTCCATAGCTTAAAGATTTGAATACATCATACTTTAAATAATGAATTATTTCAGTTTGTTTCTATCCCAACTCAAAAGAAATACTCAGTAGTGACACAACTGAGTCTATCATATTTCAACAAGCAGTTCAGAGAAAGACCCCAGTATGACACTCCAAAACTATTCTGGATCAGCACCAAATAGCAGTTTTCACACAAACTGGCCATGACAACTCTCAGAGGCAGCACCAAATAACTTGTTCATCAAGAAACTCTCACGTGTTTCCATTTTTTCAAATGAAGAATATTAAAGCATCAATCAAAACTGACCAAGGAAGTCAAAGATAGGAACCTGATCAATTACAAAATGCCCATAGCAGCAATGGGGTCCTACACACAACCTAAATAAAATGCTGTAGCCACTGATCAATATATTACTTTTTAAAAATGTAATAGGATCAATGAAGTAGGATCAATTTAATTAGCACATGATAAAATATATTATTTTCCCCAGAAACTTGGTATTATTAAGAATGGCTGAAAACAAAATCCCATTGTTTACATTTTTCCCTTCTAGTCACAATGCATTAGTGAATTGTTCTAGGCTTGCAGAATCATCTACTCAGAGGGCAGTAAAGCAAAGTTAACATAGCATAAGAGAAAACCAGTACTTTCTCATTTTCTTCACCATTACTACCACCTACCAAACCCTTCTCCCCACAAGTGTAACTGTGGCAGCAAAAATTAGCATAGACTATCTGGAACAAAACTACCATGATCCCCAAACCACATGGAATCTACTCTGCAGTTAATTACCTGAGGCGACTATTTTTTTTTTAAGCCCATACTAGCCATTCTTTATAATCAGAAATGAAAAGTAAAACTAGACTTGTCTTATCCTGCCTTTGATGTTCCTAATATTTGTAAATATCAAAAAGACATCTCTATCAAAAAACAAGGACACTGAAAAGCTGGGAAAGGCAAAATGGGCAAGAATCATGTAATTTCTAGACTAGTTTCTGAATATTATTACCATTTAGACCTACATAATATGGTAGTCACTGGCTGCATATAGCTGCTGAGTACTTGAAATGCAGCTAGTCTGAACTGAGATGTATTATAAGTATAAAATACACATCAGATTCTGAAGACTTAAAAATTATTACAAAATCTTGTATTAAGACCCAAAAATGTTAATTGTATGTTGAAATGGCCATCTGTTGGATATACTAAGTTAAATATATTATTAAAATTAATTATTAAAAGTAATTCTTGTTGCTTTTTTAAGCTGGCTAATATTATAATTATATACATAACTTGCATTTGTGGCTTACATTATATTACTATTGGATAGGAATGATTTAGACAATCATCACTGTAATATGTAGTAAACCTTGCGAAAAAGTCTACCATTTAAACATTGGGCTCAGCACTTGTAAAAACTTTGCCATACAGCACGAAACAGTTTTAAAAGCACATTTTGTATTGAAGATCCGGTAGTTTTCAAATTCTAATGAGTGTTAAGAGGGTAAACAATGATAAAGCAAAGGGGGGCTTGGGTGAAAACAAAACAAAACAAAACCAAAAACTTCAAACTATGGGCTTAAGCTACCACAAGCTTGATTTTTTCTGATTCCCAACCCAATAAATAATTCCTATGTCAGAGGAAAAGCTCTGCTTTTCTACCTCGAGTCTTAAGGACAAAGAATTGTAAAGAGGTATTGACAAGTAAATGAGCATTTCTAAGGGATCTGAAGCCCCGCCCAGGTAAACAGTCAAACAGGTAAGGGTGAGATGAGTAATTTAGTAATTCTTTAGGGTTTACAGTTCCATCTTTTCTCCATCTCTCCTTACTTCCCTTTACTTTTCCTCTCCTTTCCAGCTTGTACCAGTGTTTACACCCACTTTCTCCGATGTTGGCTATTTTGTACATTTCTTTCTCTTCTCCTAATTCTGTCTGGCATGTTCCTCAACTTTGGTCTCTATCCTTTCTTCTTGTTTTCCCTTTTCATATTCATATATATGTTTGTTTGTTTGTTTTAATTCATGTTATAGTCCTAAATAGGAGAAAAACTAAATATTCAAGTACATGAAAGTACTTTTTCACTTCCACAGGGCCCTTTATTAGGTTGTTAACTGTTTTTGTTTTGTCCTTCAGGGTTAGTGATTCCCCCTTGGGTTCTCCCCCTGGCCTAGACCAGTATGGTTCAAGAAGAAATCCTATCAGAATCACCTAAAGAACTTCCTAGGCCCTACCTACCCAGATCCAAAATCAGATTCTTTGGATTCTTTGGTGGGAATCAGCAGTTTTAGGAGCGGAGATTAGCAAAACAGACCCTCTATAGTTCTTGACATTGATACCTCTCCTACAAATATCTGATGTATCAAAAAAGACATGCTGAAAAGTGTATTAGATTTTTTTTTAATTATAGCTTCTAAAAAAGTTCGATAACTGGCTTTAGCACTTGACAATAAAAAAGCTGAAAAAAACAACAGGCCTGGATTAATCAACAAATATTATCAAAGCAATGTTTACCAGAATTCCTTTGAGATTGGGGTAAATTAAAGATTGCTAGTATGGGTTTCTTGCAATGCATTCAGAGTAGTTTAGTAAAGAGAGCTGACAGTCATGTCTGGAAAAAAACATGATCATTCAATTCAAGTCAGTTCTTGTAAATAGGACCTATACTTTCACATTCTGCTGAAAGTAACTGTTCACCTAAAGAACTGTTCACCTAAAGTAACTGAACACCTAAAGTATCAGTGCTTTTTGGTTAAGTAAAGCTTTTTGAAAAGCATAAAATCTAGTGTTTTTAGCTAATATTGTCTTCAATTATTGCAATAGATAATTTTTGGGTAGATGTTCATGTTCTACGTTATACTTGTAAGCATTTTATAGTTGGCTTTTAGGAATCAGTGTGTTAATAAAGTAGACCAAAACAGGGGCAATTCTATTTGCAATTAGGATAATGAATCAAAATTTGTGCTTTTGATGTTCCAAGGCTTTGAACTCACAGAGCTTTGATATAATACTTAACAAACATATTTTTACTATTATAAACAGCCTCTCAATCCCCAGGAAATTAAGCCAAGGGAATGTATTTCTAGTCTAGATTAGGCAATACTTTTATTTAGTAAGCAATGAAATAATTTTGTTTTTAAAAATAATTTTTATCAGAAGTTCTCCATTTTATCTAGAATGTTTAGATTTTCAATAATCAACTTTATGTCAAAACATAAACACACATATAGAATCAGAATAATTACCAGTCATACCTTATTATGTGTCTGAGTCTGTCCAACCAGTATGAGGATGTTGGATGAGATGATAGACAGGCAGAAGTTAATTAGAATTATAGACCTCTCAGAGCGTATGTACCTAGCCAGAAAGAGAGAGAGTGTTCAACTTTAAAATTCAGAACATGAAGAATTATGAATTATGCAAATTGGTGAAATTCATCCAGAAAAAAAACACTAAAATATATCCTTCATAGAATAAAATATATGAAAAACTTTTTTTAATAAAGATTATTCTTAGAAACCCAATTTTATAGTGACATGGCATGTCCTAGAGTCCTTTAGAATAATTTTTTTTCTTTAGACATTAGTGTAGACAACATGGCATTTCTAACAGTCTAAGTTGTACATCTGTTATCAATATAATTTTTTACTAAAAATATAAAATTTCTTGGAAATATATCAATTACTATAATTACCATTATTTATATGTATATATAATATGCTTATTATCATATAAAATCAATAGAAAATCTGAAAACCAAAAGGAAAAAAAATTCCACATAGATTCTCAAGTATTCCTTTGTTTCTAGAAAGCAGCCATTACTTTCATGAAACCATGAACACTCATCTACCATTTCATACACTCAAATATTTTTATGTCATCTTCTACTCTTTATATTTTTCTTAATTGTTCCAAAAGCAAACCAAAACCAAAACCAAAACCAAAACCAAACCAAAACAAAGTAAAACAAAGCAAAAAAACCAAAAAACTTAATCTTCATCTCCAAAAACTAGTCCAATCCACAAATGATAATTCACCACCAGGCTGGAAAATTACTTGGTGTCTGCCATGTTTTACCCTTATGAAGGAATGTTTATACAAAGTCTGTTACATAATTTTTACATGCACCAAGAATGTAAGCCATAGAGAAAATGGATCAGAATCAAATGTTCTACCAGCTGCTTACCCTGAAAGGGTAACAGTTATTTTGCTCTACTGTACCTTACGGTAAATTACTGAGTGACTAACAAAAAGACATACTTGTACTTGCTGTGTGTTTGAGACTGTTCAATTTGTATTAGAACATGGAATCACTCTCCACAGCAGGCTAGGGCTTTCCTGTGCAGTGTCAGATGGGGGTGCCAGAGATCTGGAGGCACTCTTTGGAAAGTAAAATCTATCAAAGTTCCTTCTCTATCTCTGTCTTTGAGGAATGTTTAGGCAGAAGCCTCACATTCCATCATATATTTCAGAAGAGAAAGCAAAACGAAAACAGAAGTAACAATAAAATACAAAAAGCAATTTTTCAGTATGAAAAAATTTCCTTTCTTCATAAAACAAACCCAAATAGGAATAACCTAGGACAATTCTCAATACAAAATGTCCTCAAGAGTTGCTTAACCTTGTCCCTGCATCATCACTATCTAAAAATATAATAAACCACACACTGGGAAGCTAAAGACATCATCAAATATTAAGTTGTTTCTTCTTTCGTGAGTGGGAGATATAACACATAAAGTTTAAGGGCTGCAAAAAATTGACCCTTTATATGTAAATGGCTTTCATGACAACATAAGCACACAGATGACATTATTAAAAGGGTTTCAGTGATATCATTTGCTCTGTAAATAGGAAAATCATGGTGATAAAAGACCCAGACTGACCACCGTGAAGAGACTTCAGATGTTTCTGTTATTCATAAATACTGAGTCACATTATTGCTTTAAAAATTTCTATAAAATGTCTCAACTTCCAAAACTTTTTATAAACATATTTGGGGTTTTAAACAAAATTTGTAAATGCATCATTTCAATACACAGATTAAAAAGATATGCTCAGGTGTTCTTAGATGTAATAATATAACTCTACAGAACATATTTGTAAATGAAGAGAACATAACTTAGTGTATTAACTTTTTGATGAACATTTCTAATGAACTATAAGGGATACCAATTTTCAAAATACTATCATATATAAAATAATTCTGATGTTCATACATCTTGCAAATCATTGGAAAATTTAAAAATTTATACTTTTTAATTAGAAAAAAAAACATGAGTATTACCATACAGTAATACCATCCAGTAATGTAAGGTAAATTTAATGTTTATAAAATTCATTAAGGGGCGCCTGGGTGGCGCAGTTGGTTAAGCGTCCGACTTCAGCCAGGTCACGATCTTGCGGTCTGTGAGTTCGAGCCCCGCGTCAGGCTCTGGGCTGATGGCTCGGAGCCTGGAGCCTGTTTCCGATTCTGTGTCTCCCTCTCTCTCTGCCCCTCCCCCGTTCATGCTCTGTCTTTCTCTGTCCCAAAAATAAATAAAAAACGTTGAAAAAAAAAAATTAAAAAATTCATTAAATTTGTCACGCTACAAGATTCACTCAATAATTTATGAATCTTGAAACTTCTATAAATCTATTAATATTATTTCAATCATTCTATTTGTAGAAAATGAGTTGATTAGCAACTAAATTTTTAGGAATCAAAATTTATGTTGTTTCTTAGTACTGTCTTCTAAATTTCTCAATTTCACATCAAGTTTTAATAGATCCTTTCAGGTGTTTGAGTAATTCTTAGAAAACTCATAGGTGATTTCTCTGGATTTTCTGGATTAAAGAAAACTTTATTACGGACTAATTAATCCTGTATTTCCTTATATATCATTTATACTGGCAGTGGTTTTGCTAGTTTTACTATAAGTATTGAGAGGAGAAAAGAAGGTGGAATTGGTGACTGAACCCTAAGTATTGAGAAATGGAACTTAGTTCTAAATACTTCAGTGAGTATGAATTATGATGCAGTTGTGATTACCTAACGTCCTGGCCCTTAAACACTGCCTCATTTTCTGAAAAGTGCCATTTAGGTAATTGTGGAAGACAAAGGTGTCTTTTTCCCAGCCTTTGTGCATTTTGTTCTTGTATTACCAGGGCAATGTCTGCTTGACTGACCAATGAAGCCTGGGTTCTATTGTCTACAACGCTGTGCCTAGGCCATTTCATGGGACTGGCCATATTTTTATCAGATAGTCTCACTCTGTCAGTGTTTTACTACCAGATAACTCCTCCACAGGAAGGCAGAACCTCTATTATGTACCTATGTCAATGGAGCAAGAATGTGTACATATTTTGCTTGAAGCATGAAAATTTTAGTATCTCTGACAATTTAATATCCTGGAAAATTAATTCTTATCCTCAAAAGAATATAAAATATGGTGGACAATTAGTTTTTTGAAAGGATGTTGAATGAAATGACATTTCTTTATTAAATTATAATTACTTTTTCAACTGAATTGCTCTTAAGTAACAGTAAACCACAAGGACTAGCTACTTGTGCAATTTTAATATTACAAGTTTTCAGGAAATAATATACAGTTATCTAGTTACTAATATAACAACCAATTTGGGGACATTTTTAAATAATCAAGATGGATATAAAAATGTCTCACACTTAATATTTTTAAATCCATTTGGAAGTTTGGCCATTTGGTTAGGTACTGTTTACCAATATGTGAACAGATATAATATAATGTCTAAAATACACAGGTCTAATTTTTATTAATAGAACACATCTTCAAGAAATACTAAGTTTCCATGCATTATCAAGCAGATGCAATTTCAAATACTGTAGAACAAAGTTTTTCAATTACATGCCCTTGTTTATGTATTTTTCACTTGTAATCAGTTTGCCAAAATATGACTTTTTGGAAACATTCAACCACAAGACTTTCCTATAGCATTGTGGTATTTGTGTATTAGTAATACAGAAGATTTACTCATTGTCTGGGATATAATGAAAGCATGTGCTTAAATTCTTAAGTTTAAAACTTAAAACTTAAGAATTTGGAGAACATATTTATATAACAGAGATATTACTTTGGCTGTACCAATTAAACTCTAAAGCTCAATGGCAATTGAGATAAATAGAAACAAACATAGACTAAACTTGGAGTATTATGGATACCATGTTTGAGGATAAGCAACTTGTTGAAAGCTACCATCATTTGAATTGGGAAGGAAAGTGTGTCTGTTCTGTTTATTTTCTCATCATAGGCAAAAACAGACAAGAAATTTAGTAAGAACTTTTATTATTATTATTTTTATTATTTATTTATTTATTTATTTATTTATTTATTTATTTATTTATTTATTATTAAGCTCATTTATTATGGCTCAATCACTGCAATAACTCTGCTCTAAAAATACTTCTTTCAGTAAATTAAAAAGGAGAGATAATGATGATCATATTGCCAGGTTTAATCTGAGTAACAGAGCATTCCAGTGCAAGTGCATTAATTGATTACATACCTCCATAATGCTGCATAGACAACTGCGAGGGTGATCAAGGCCAAGCAAGAAAGGCCACTGCCTACTATTAGGGTAACTGAAGGTGTACCAGAGGATTCCATGATCTGTAAATTAAACAAAAGAAACAAAAAAAGGAGAGATAACGTTTTCATAAATTGAAATAACTTCTAAACTCAGCAAAACTACCCTATCCTACTCAAAAACAGCCAATAGAGTTGTTATAGTTACCAGATAATTACCCAGTAACCACTCAGTTCATATATTCTCAACCTCTAAAATGACTAATTCTAGCTCCCCCCTCTCTCCCACTGTGAAGTAATAAAGGCCTGAGAGTTTTAAATGCTTGATTATGGCATACTACCCACTATGGTTTTCTACAACAAATTACTAAAACTAAAACTATGGTGAATATTCACATGTTAAATTTTCTCTAGCTGAAATTTGAAGCAGCATTCATTTTTATTCAACAACTATAGTTCAGTTATTTCACAGTATGTTTTTGGGTAAAATTTACTTTGATCTTCTCATTTATAACTCATTGCTTCCCCAATCTGGTGCCTAGATATTGAAAATTGTTCAAACTTTCTGACTTTTGACAACTTTGTTCTAAGTCAAGTATTCTCTTATTTAATTTCACTTGCTTGGCCTCTAAGGATATAGAAGAAAATCAGATTTCAAAATCAGGAACTTAAAACATATTTTGTGGGTTTTTTTCTATATTTCTAACGAAATATGCAGAGATGATTTTCATAATGCCAGTACCAGTCCCTGAAATACATGACCTTGACAAATAAGCCTTATATATTTTGAAACATATATAAAGATTATAAGCAGTCACTGATTTGAGAGGTTTCTTTCTTTAGACACTAACATGATACTAACTAATGAAATCTATTGTTTTTCTTATTTTTAATACTGGAAGTTTGAAGAAATACACTTTAAGATCAAGTGTATTCCAAACCTTAGGTATGCACATTAAATTATATTATGTATTTCTGTCATCAAAATAAGTAAGAAGAGTGAGGCATATTTAGGCCAAATTTAGACAGAAAGCCACATTCATCTAAATAATTATTTTCAATATTTCAATTTTTGAAATAATCTTCAAACTGCATTTTATGAGGATATTATTTTTCTTTTAGATAGTTTATGCAGCTGTCTATTTCAGAAACTAGTTTTTTACAAGCCTATACACTTTTAAGGAATGATTTTACAGTTTCAGGCAGTCTGTGCTTTCATGAAAACTTCATTTGTTTTTTTAAAAATAAATATCCAAGGACACCCCCAGAAAACCTGTACTGAAAATACCCAATGCAGATATGCAATATGTTTGGCTTATAGTGTCTGGGGTCTTCATTCTATTACCAACAGTATTCTCACAAATTCCCCAGACCAGCTTTTCAGTTCCAAAATAAAGGTTAAGTTGGCAATTATTTTTATTTGAAAGTTTGCAGCATATTAGTAATATGATGGAGTACATCCTCAAAACTATACTGCAGAAATTTCAAGTTAGAAGACATAAAATTGAGTAGTATTTAGTTATAACACACCAACTAGAATTCATTTTACCAAGCTACTGAAGCTAAGGAGGAGACGAACCCAATTTTGCCACCCTGCAACATTTTCCATTTCCCCTTTTAAAATGCAGTTCCCTGGAGAAACCCTCGCCACAATGTCCCTGCCTTTGCATTAAAGCCTTGTTTTCCCTTTGTTACTTACTATTTCTCTAGGTTGCTGAGCCAAAATGGCGAAGGTAGAGAGACGATCACATAAGCATTTCGTATGGGATGCATCGGTAAGCACAGTTTTACATCCCTGGGTGGACCACGTTCCCAAAGACTCGTTCCTGCAAAGGGGGGGTGGGGGGGGAGATCGGGATAAATACGCCTGACGGCCAAATCCGTAAAGAAGAAAATGCAGTTTAATTGAGAGAATCGTCTACTGTAATTCCCGTCAGGAAAAAAAAAAAAAATCTACTTGTTGTTGAACAGAACGTAATTTAGATGCATCTCCAGTAATGCAAAGCGAGAGTGTTTGGAAAAAGCAAGCAGGAGCGTGCAGAAGAGCTGTCCAGCGCCGGAGGTGCTGAAACCGGGACTAGCTCTGTCCAGCCCTCTGCGAGGAACAGCAGCGGCGGTGGCAGCACGAGCAGCCGCCAGAGCGTTGGCAGCCACTTCCTATGCTCATCGGATCGTTTCAAACACTCAGAGTGTAAAGAGGCTTTTCAGATTTTCATACCAGCTCTGATTCTCGTCCGTATTTTTGGATCGTGAACGCTGGATTTTAAAATGCGGATTTCTCTGAAAAGCCTGCCTAAAAGGTTATATAGCTTGGGTTGAGTGATAGGATCTTTTCCTTTGCTGGTTAGGGATTTTTCCTCCCTTTAGAATTAGCTGCTGTGAAAATTTCACCCTGGAAACGGGAAGCAGCAGCAGCGGCATCAGCTGGTTACGACTCTCATTGCCTTTGCCTGGTATCCAGGGGAGGGTAGGTTTCAGACATAAGCTTCCCACTCCACACTTCATTCAGCCCAACACGCCTCTGAAACCCTTGACATTTCTTCCCCTGACCTGCCTCTCTGCCCTGGAGTAGAAACACTAAGCTAACACCAAGTCTGCTAAAACATTTGGAAGAATAACCATACCCCAAAGTCCGGTAGGAAGGGGGAAAGAGGGCCTGCTTCAATTTTGCCTTTGGTCTAGTCATTCAAAATTCTAAAGCATATGGTTTATTTCCCACCCCAGCAGAACAATAAAAATGGTATCAACCTACGCTTTCTTAGTAGGGGGATAAGATGGGGGGAGAACCCTTCCACTCCCAACTGAGCTACTCTACAGGAAGAGGAAGAAAAGAAAAAGAAAAAAAAAAGCTAGAGAGTTTGACCAATCAACTTTATTACCATTACACGTGTTATATACTGAATGCACCAATTTTCACCTCCCCTCCCCCAGGTATGGAAACTCTCTAACTAGCAAACCTGTGTATGTGTGTGTTTTAATTTCAAACCACGTTATTATCTGTGTTAAAAACTACTCTAAAATTTGAAGAAATAACACATAATTTCGATAGGATACTTTTGATTTCACCTACTCTATCCTTGAATGCCTAAAGCTATTGGGTTAAATATGTATGCAGTATATTTCTGAGAGATTTCAATGAGAGAGGCTTTTCTCTGACAGTTGAACCTCCAAGATGAGCTACAGAATATAATTCACACTATGCTTTTTGGTATCTAGAAGCAATGTTTCTAGTATTTGTGATTTTTGTATCATTAATATTCATGACTCAAAATACTCTTAATTACGAATTCTTTTAAGAAGGAATACACTGCATTTGAGGAGGACTACATAAAATATTTACCTAAGTTCAGCCAAAGAATTTTAAGTATTACCAATTCAAAATTAGGAGGTCTCTTTTCTTTCTCATGATATCATGCAGCCATGACAAATTTAAAAACATATATCACTTATACCTTCAACCAACTGCAACAGTATTAAATTTCAGTTCTTCCTAACCATAGCAGCACTTCAATTTATTTCATTAACTATCTGTCTTCTATCTTCTTGAGACAAACAGTTAAGGCCAAATGAAAAACATTTATCTTAGTTGATTAAAGTTTAAAGAAGAAAGATATAGTTAAGGGAATCTGACGTGTTTTAAAACATAACCTCTGCATTATTCAGCCTGGATGGCAGCTCTACTTTAATGCTATATCTGTGCTTTCAAGATGGAGTCTAGTACTTAAACTTTTCACATTATGTAGCTATGACAAATAAAACAAAGTCTTAATAAGGAAAAACTTTACTGTAAATAAGACCTCATATGAGACAGTTATATATTTATATCCAGGTAATGAAAGTTTGTTTACTCAAGAAAATATTAGCATTACTAAACTTTGGCTGTCAGATATAAAGTCTATGTTCAATACAACGCTGCTAGACTCTGAAGATCATGTAAATTTTATATGACATCTTAAGAAAAGTAGGTCAATTTAGTCTGTTTTGTTTGTACAATGATTGCATTGCTGACCTAGCCCAGCCTCAGGCAAAATTGGAAAGTAAGTGACACCAGTCTCACTCCACCCCAAGCATGAAATGCTTCAAATCTCATGGATCCCCTCTTCATGTGCACCTTCCTGAGGCTACTACCTAGCCTATGTCCCTACATTCCTTTGTAATTATTTTCCCTTTGTTGACTTTATGTGATTAAACTAATAATAATATGAGTGACTGAGTATAGTATAATGTGCACTTCCTGGTTTAAAACAAGGTAGAAAATACAAAATAATGTATCTGATAGGAGAACATCAGGATTTGGAGATGAGTAGTGGAGAAGATATTGAAAGGTCAGAGGCAATTACCCAACTTCTACATTTGGTAGAAGCTGAGCAAAAAAACATGATGCCATTCTCATACTATACTTTATATTATTTCATAAAACCTCTTGATATTTTAAAACCATATAAACTCTTATAAATTAGTTTTTAAATACAAGCATACATGTCATTATTATTACAAAACCTATAGTATGTGTCATTTGTATTTTCAAACATTTCATACCTTATTCCTACTATACAAAATTCTTTGAAAGCATGGTACATGTGTCTGATTGATTTCAGGGAGACCTTGTAAAGCAAACTGATATTTGGTAGAGCTACTGTGAAGCAAAATACTTCCCCAGTCTGCAAAGAACAAGATTTTCAAACATGTGGACTATTCCAGCAGTCATATTATCCTTCCAATGTCATAGTTTTGCATGTTATGATTAATGGGTTATCTGTGAATTGTTTTTAGTTACTAACTCCAGGTTTCCATCAATAAGGCAAACAAATACAACAAAATATGTACGAACAGTAAAGATATAATAAGGAAAACAGACTGATGATGTCAGAAGTGAACATAGAATGATGATACAGATATACATATTATACTGAAAATCAAATATTTCCTTTTAACAATGTCTTTTCTGGGCATTAAAACTTATTTCAAATAGCTTTCAAAAATAACTAGGCCTGCAGAAATTCCATACAGCCAGCACATTCTTTGTTGGTTACACCTACATTCACCCATGTTAGCTGTTAGCTGTCATCTGTACCTCTTCTCCTTCTTCCTATTATTAGGCTGGCTAAAAGAAGAGTCTGCCTGGACAAAGTATTCAAACATACATACCCACAAGCACAGAATTCTGTGAAAATATGAGACACAAAATCCATTACTTTCTAGCTTAATATTTATTTGAGATCTTTCCCAAATTTCCTAACAATCTATCTGGTTTCTTTTTGGATCTGAGTATATCATTGGGTTCTTGATTTCATGGGAGTTTTAAACAATATAACATGTGGCTATTCATTAGTACTTAAGACTACAGAAAAAATTATCTGTTCCCTGTGACAAAGTTGCTTAGTAAAACCTGATAGAAAAAACTTAGTGACACATTTCACGAAATGAAACTTTTACCTTTTAACATATCAATACAACCAGGCGTTTCACTTGAATCATTCTTTTATAAAACTGTCTATTCTGTTTCATAATAAATCAATGCATAAAGTATTTATTATGAATAAGTTATACACTTTAGGTGATTTATTATCTTTTAGGATATTAATACTCCATTTCTCCAAAATCAACATAGATACAACGACAATTCAAAAAAAATCTACACACAACCTCTGAGTATACTATTTTTACAATGAATGTGTACTGAAAGAAAGCAATTGTTTCCCATCATAATGGTCATTAATATCTAAAAATTAGTTGAATCTGTATTTTAATTTTTTATTTATTTTTAAAAATTATTTGGAGAGAAAGAGAGCACAGAGAGACACACACACACACAGAGAGAGAGAGAGAGAGAGAGAGAGAGAGAGAGAGAGAGAAGAGGGGGAGGAAAGAGAGAGAGAGAGAGAGAGAGAGAGAGAGAGAGAGAGAGAGAATCCAAGCAGGCTCTACACTGAAAGTGCCCTGACATGGGGCTCATTCTCATGAACTGTGAGATCATGACCTGAGCTGATATCAAGAGTGGGATGGTTAACTGACTGAGCCACCCAGGTGCCCCTGTACTATTTTAATGTATATGTTACACCCAAATAAATGATGTATATATGGCTCTTGGTGTAAATTACTCCCATAGAACAGAAAATTTTGAAGTACAAATGAGAACATATTCTCAATTTTGTATTGAAACAGTATTTGAGGGTAATTTCTACTTTTTAGGCCATACAAAAACTGAAAATATTGTTATCTCTAGCAATTGTTACTATGTCAAAACACAATGAATATAAAATTAGAAAGTTTTGGCAGAAGTAACCTTAATGACCATCTAGCCCATTGGTTTTCTACACTTGATTCCATTAATCTGGAGTCCTTTAAAAATTAAGCCCTAGGGTGGACCCCGGGCATTATTACTTTTCTGATGCTCCCCAGATGATTCAAGTGTGCACCCAGGGTTGAGAATCACTGATCTATCCCAACCACTTAGTTTTATAGATAAGACAAGTAAAGTACAGTGATTTTAGGAAACTTGTTTTAAGTCAGACTGAGAGGCAAAGTTGGGTTTCTCACTTCCATACTAGAGGTTTTCAATGCTAAATTTTAATTGCAATCTGTTTTAGAACAGAATGTAACATGTCCTATGAAGTTATAAGAATGTCATGCATATTTACACTTGCAAGCATTGTTGCACTACTGTCACAGTTTTAACAAACTGAGTTATCAATGGAGAAAGTTAGCAAAAGGTAGATAGATTGTCATACTCTATGGTTTATAACCTATATTTAAGTAATATATCCTATGATACATTAAAGAAAAACATTGATTTTATACCAATTTTTCATTATGTGAAACTTCTAATATTTCTTTAGTGAGATCATTTACTGTTTGGGTGATACAGTAAAAGTTAAATTGCAAATTCTGAGGGGCGCCTGGGTGGCTCAGTTGGTTAAGCATCTGACTTCAGCTCAGGTCATGATCTCACAGTTTGTGGGTTCAAGCCCCACGTCTGGCTCTGCGCTGACATTCCAGAGCCTGGACCCTGTTTTGGATTCTGTATCTCCCTCTCTTTCTCTGCCCCTCCCTTGTTTGCTCTCTCTCTCTCTCTCTGTCTCTCTGTCTCTCTGTCTCTCTCTAAAATAAACATTAAAAAAATTAAATTGCAAATTCTGAGAACACAATAATGGGTAACAGTTGTAAGTTCTTTTTCCTTCTAAAAATATTCTCTGTATTATGATTCAATTGTTATTCAAAATTATTTTATGTCAATCATAATGGTGTCTGTATATAATATTATATACTAGTGTGTGTGTGTTTGTGTGTATCACAATAAATAAAGATTAACACCCACATAAAGCGTATATACTTCATTCACTAGGATGAAATTTAGAAGCAGGTACTTTGCTACCACCAAAAAGAGCACTTATCATCCATCATACTGGGCCTGGAATCAATAGTAATGCCTCTACCAAAATACTAGATTTCTAATTTGTTATAGAGAAATGAAGTAGTTCCAGGAATACTCTATATTTAGATCCTCCCCACAATCCTGTGTGTCTACTAATGCTTTCTATCCAACACCAGAATATTAGGTGATAAATTTACCTCACTTTCTTCAATTATAAAATTAATACTCTTTATGCCATACTAGAATATTAGTGTTTTTGAGAATTGTATCTTGTTTGCCTTTGAATCTCTGCCATACTGCTTTTCACTTAGTAGGGACTAAATGATGTTTGTTTAGTTAATTTAGTGATTATTTGCATTCAAGAAATGACTAATACTGCTGGATCCAGACAAATCGTTTCAGTTCTAATTCATTTGCTGTTCTTCAGCATATAGTAGAAATGTAATCTGAAGAGTATCAATGGATCTTAACAGGCCCATCTATTTGTTTTTGGTCTTCAAACATCATTTGATGATGAACTCTGAAAGATTCGGCATGATGTAGTGATTATTTTCAATCCAGCAGCAAGACTGGAGTCTTCACTAATCAGTCAGTAAGTATTTAATGTGCTTTTGAAATGCTAAAGGCACATTAAAAAATTAATATAATTTCTTTCTTAGAGAAGCTGACAATCTGGATGGGAAGACTGCACACAATCCAGTATATGTTTTCTGCCTTATTACAACTTATTCTAGAAAATGCTATCAGTTCTACCCTTTTATTCTAAGCTACCATTGTCTCTTGCCTGGGTAAATCCCATCACTGGGTTCCTTGTTCCCATTTTTGCCACATAACCTGAAGTTCAATTTCAACATGGCAGCTGGAGAGATCCTTTTGAAACATTTGTCAACTCATGTCACTCTGTTCAAAACTCTGTCAGTGGTTCTTCTGATCTCAATTGGACTAAAAGACAAACACCTTACAATGGCTTATAAGGACCTATACTATATGGTCTGTCATTGCTTCTCTACCTTCATCTCATAACACACTTGCCTCTGCCCATCATTTCTAAGCACACTGAGCTTTTTGTTGTCCCACCTTGGCATTTTTTGATGGGAATTCCCTTGGCCCAGAATGCACTCCTCAAGAATGTTACATTGCTTACTCCCTCATATCATGTAGGTCTCTGCACTATGTCATCCCACCAGAGACGTCATTACTGACTTTCCACTATAAGATAGTAACTCCCTATCTATAGGTTAAAAATGGCCATGAGTTCTATATAACTCTTTCCATCAAAAGGTACAGTCTATTTCCTCTTCCTTTAATCTTGGTAAGCCCTGTGACTTGATTTAACCAGAAGAATGCACTGGAAATGATTTGTGACTTCTGAGCTTAGGACTCAAGAGATCTCATAGTTTCTACTCTCATCATTTTGAAATTCTGCTATCATGAGGGATAGCCCAGGTGAGCTTCGCTGAGTATGAGAGACAGCACCAACTACCAGACATGTGAGTGAGACTATATTGGACCAGTCAACCACAGGCTGAACTCCCAGAGAGAACTGCAGTCTCATGATGAGACAATCTTTCTGATGGTTTTATCTGGTGTCATTCATGAAACTGCAGTTCTGTCGGTTCAGCCTGTGGTTGGCTGATCTAATATAGTCTCACTCACATGTCTGGTAGTTGGTGCTGTCTCTCATACTCAGAGAAGCTCACCTGGGCCACCCCCCATGACAGCAGAAGAACCAACCAGTTGAACTCAACGTAACAAGCTGAGTCATATAATTATGAGCAACTAAAAGGTTGCTGTTTTAAGCACTGAGATTGAGGAGGTTTGCTATATAATAATTGATACATTATTCAATATTTTTCCATATGCCCTTTGTCTTTACCTTGATCTGTTGGTGCCCACAGCACTTATCACATCTAATGTATTATGTATGTATTTTTTGACTCATTTGTTTTTGACCTGTCTTTTCTTACTGGAATGTAAGCTTCTTGAGAACAGGGATATTGTTATGTTAATTTCAGAATTCCCAGATCTTAAAAGAGTGGCTGACACATAATAGATGCTCAGTAAATATTTGTTGAGTAAATACCTGGTATTGATTTTGACCTGATATAGAAAGCTGGACTTTCCTACATCATTAATTCATTTGTTTATTTAACAAATATTTATTCAGTATCTAATATGATGCAGATGCTAAGCTAGGTTATTTTGTGGATATATTAGATTTGTACTTTGTCTTTTGGAGCTTGAGGGCTTCAATGGAAATTATCTTGCAGGTGTAGTGCCTCTTTGTCATAAAATACACATTAAAACCATGAACATGTTGCCCTTTAGGGGTCACTGAACATCATTTACAAGAATGGTAGCACCAGCTCTATTGCCAGTATTAGTTTTTATTTTACTTTCTTACTTACTTTTCAAATTGTAGTAAGAATACTTAAAATGAGATCTACTTAATTTTTTAAAGTTTTTAAAAATTGTATTTATTTTGAGAGAGATAGAGGCAACACAAGCAGGGGAGGGGCAGGGAGAGGAAGAGAGAGAATCCCAAGCAGGGTCTACACTTTCAGCATAGAACCTGATGTGGGGCTCAAACTCATGAACCCAGAGATCATGACCTGAGCTGAAACCAAGAGGTGGATGCTTAACTGACTGAGCCACACAGGTGCCCTATCTTCTTAATTTTTTAAATGCACCATACAACCTATGTTGTACATCAGATTTCTAGAACTTATTCACCTTGCATAACTGAAATTTAACACCTGTTAAATAGAAACTCTCCATTTCCTCCCCACCCCACCCCCTTGCCGCTGGCAATGATCATTCCCAAAGTACATTCCCAAAAGCAACAAAAGCAAAAGTAGACAAGTGGATTATATCAAACTAAAAGCCTTCTGCACAATAAAGGAAACAAATATCAGAGTGAAAAGGCAACCTATGGAATGGGAGAAAATATTTGCTAACCATTGATCTGATAAGAGGTTAAAATACAAAATACATAAGGAGCTCTTAAAACTCAATAGCAAAACAAAAACAAAAACAAAACTGATAAAATGGGAAAACTATTATCTTTTTTGTTGTTGTCTTTAATTTTTTTCAATGTTTATTTTTGAGAGAGAGAGAGAGAAACAGAGTGTGAGTGGGGGAGGGGCAGAGAGAGAGGGAGACAGAATCTGAAGCAGGCTCCAGGCTCTGAGCTGTCAGCACAGAGCCCAACATGGGGCTTGATCTCAGGAACCACAAGATCATGACCTGAGCTAAAGTCAGATGTTTGACTGAACCACCAAGGTGTCCCTGTTGTTATTTTTAAAATTGGAAATAGTAAGAGTAGAAAAAAAGTATGGGAAGAAATAACACTAAGAAGGCCAATCTACTGGGTTATAAATATGTATAAATATCCTCACCATGATTTATTAATAATTAAAGGTTAAAATATGCTAGCTGCCATCATTAATTAGTCAATAGGCAAATATAATAATCATGGTAATGAAAATAACAGCTAACATTTATAGAGTGTATAACTCATTGATAGGTCCTATGGTAGATACTTTATATATATTTTTAATCCTAAATCTAAATGTCAAGGTAGTTATTGTTGTTATTTTCCCAGATAGGAATATTGAGACAAATGGACCCAATGCATCCATCTAGAATCATGAAGATCCTAGAGATATAAGAGCCTAGAGTTGGAAGTTGCCTAGGTACCTCAATCTGTATAATAACCATACAAGCCCTGGACTGCCTGTCTTTGGCTTTATTGTTATATGTTTAAAAGAAATAAATGAAGCCAAGAAATTATGGCTATAGTAAGGCTGCCCAGCTGGTAAAGGGCTGTACCAGGAATTGAACCCAAGTCTGCAAGACTTAAAAGCAGATTCCCCTTCCTCTGTTTTCTCAGTGAGGGGTAGATACAAAGAGAGTACACAACCAGAGTTAAGAACATGCAGGGACAGTGCTCAGAAAATGTGACAGTATTTTGAGAATTAAAATCTCAAAGTCGTCTATGTCCCATTGTTTCTGCTTAGCCCAGCAAACATTTGTTTGCATTTACTCTTTTACATCTTCCTGTGAAGTGTGTTCTTTCCCTTTGAAGAACACAGACTCCTACCCCATTTCTCCTAGGTTCAGGATTACACATATACCTCATTTTGCCTGACTGCCTTTGGAATTCTGTGTGGATTTCCCGTACAGAAGAAATTACATTTGATTTTCTCCTGCTAATCTGTCTCATGTCAATTTGATTCTTAGTCCAACTAAAAGACTCTGAAGGGCAGAGGAAAGTCTTCCTCCCTGACAATACCTTGGGAAGAAATTATTAGAGTTGTGAATTCTCCCATAGTTCTTAATACCTCTAAATCAAATCACTATACTGTTTAAAACATTATTTGTCAAAAGCATTTCCTAAAACACTCTAAAAGGTACACCAATGATTCACAAAAATTTTCTGTCGGCTAAAACTCTGGCACAAAAACATTCAACAGCAGAATTACTGAGTAAGCGTCTTAGGCAGCTATTTGTATTATACAACTTTTTTCCCCCATTCCATTTGAAATTATAATTATGATGTGGCTTGGCTGTAAAGTGATCTAGTCATACTTCTGGCACTGGGTCACAGGTTAGCTGTTTTCTAAGTTAAAAATTTGAGCATATGTCTGTAATGTTAACCCAAAAGAAGGATAGATCTCAACAACTTACTACTACTGAGATGTGAAACTAAGACATCAATTAGAAGGTGAAGTTTAATTCACTCAAAATCCTGATGCTTTGTTTCTGGGATAAAGCTGGGAATATGCGATTTTGATGTCAGATTTATTAGTTTCAAAAAATAGAAATTTTAAATCTTGAGTTAATCATACAACCAAAAATATGATTCATCATTGCTTACATAGAAAATGCAAAAATCAGGGATCGTTGGAGATTTATATGGTTTAAATGACTATTTGGATGACATAATATTCTTAGAACTCTGACAAAGGGAATCTGGAGTATTAGGGCAATGTTTCTCTGCTCACTCCCTCAGTATATTATGTGCAATTTGGGAACATGGTTATAAGTAGAAAGGATATGGAAATGATTGGAGTGGTAGAACAAAGTATTACCATATACAAACAGAAATGAAATAAAGTGGCCTGTATGTGAAAAGCTGGATTCAATTAAAATATAAACTAAGAAAATAATCTGTTCAAAACCAGGTGGTTCATAGTCTTATATTTATTCACGTAACTTTGCACTGTTACAATATCATTCATTTGCAACTATCGAATTCTTTAAAAACTAATCAATATCCCAGCATTATGGTGTTTAAAGTGAAAAAGCTCATTCAGTAAAAGCCATGCTGCAAACATTTTGTACCTATGTGATGACACAGATAAGTATACGCACCACATCAAATTCATAGTAATGGCTTCAGTAAATATTAGAATAACTTTCCATCAGGTTTTTTTTTTCCCTTCTAATTAAAATTATACCTTGAATTTGCTTGTGACTAGTTTCAAAAGAGTTTGCCAATTTTGCTCCCCTTTAAACATTATCTATAGAATCTATGGGAAAACAAGTATCTTTATCCTACAGATAGTTTCTGTTTTTGTTGTTTTTTTAAGTCACAGATATGGCACTGGGAAACTTGGCTTCTGGTTTCAGCTGCACCACAGCAGAATACTATTATCTGGGAGAAATCCTAACCTACTCTGGCACTCAGTGTCTTCATTTATAAAATTTGACAGGTGCATGTTCTACCTATCTTATAGAGATACTGTGTTGATGAAACTGAAGATAATGGTATCTTATACAACTATTTATTTAGTGGTTATATGGACTAGGCATTGTTAATGGGAATGAAAATCGTATATCTAAAGTTAACATTCCTAAATAAACGCAATATATTGTGATGATCACATATACCATTTTATTAACAAGAGACCATGTCAGAAGAGTCAAGTAACATGAACAAGATTATCCACGAAACATTATCTCTTATGGTGGCATCATAACATTTCCAGGTTTAAGAGGGGAATGCCAAAGTCCATGTTCAGAAGAACCAAAGTTAAAACTAACAAAGTAGCTAACGTCCTCTATGAAGAAGAAAGAGATAGTATGAATTGATTTTCACCATGAACTTTTTTGTTGTTACTATAAGGATTTTAAGAACTAGAAACAGAACCCCAGATTACTAAACCTTTGGGATCATATAACCACATGGCCAACAGCTAAATCAAATTTTACATCACTGGTAGGCTAGTGAAATATGAAGAAGAAAAGTATCTATTACCAGGGAAGGAATCCATGTCATATTCTGACATGAAATGCAAAGGATGTAATCTTTCTATCTCCCAAACGCTGCCATTACCATGAAATTATCAGTGAAAACCTTCCATTCAAAGTACTTTCTTTGGATATTAGGACTATTTATAATAAATGCTCTGATAAGTATAGGTCAAGAGTAATAATATACGAAATTAGAAAAATGTAGTGATTTCTACAAACTTCTGGCTTTTAGGGATCTTGAAGACAGATCTCTTTTGTCAGATGGCATAAGTTACCCACTCCCCACACAGCAAAAAGATGTTAGGTAAGTGAGGGTAGAGTGGGTGCTACAGCTGACACAGGTTCACAGAGAAAGCATCGTTCTAAGACTCCTGAACATCTCATACCACTGATTTGCCAAGCTGTACACTCTTGACTACATGGCGATTTGATCTCAGAGTAGCAATGGAAAAGCAAGGATAGCCTGTGCTTAAATCCTCAACGGTAGCACGTGCAAAAAGGATAATAAAGAAGCAGGAATGTCTATAAGTGAATTATGTAACATGACTTTTTAAAGTGCAATGCTTAATGATGCTTAATGCTTGATTTTTAAATTCTCATGAAAAAATTTGAAAGGGCAGAATATATTCTATGAATTTATAGTCTCTGCCCTCAGATCGTGGAGACAAATATAAGCTTGTCCATTTCCATCCCAATTAAGAAAATCCCAGAAACGTCGAACACAATTAGAAACTGTAGGGGTGTGGCTAGTGCTGTGGTGACAAAGGGGAAGAAGTACATGAGTCCATTTCTCAAAAGTCTGGCATGTAAAGAAATAACGTGTTGCTGTACATTTAAATAAATGTGCATTCTATCTTCCTATCATGCCGCTGCTCCTCTGGAACTATGGTTACTTTCTACATTAATAAGGCAAGCAGTGAAAATTCATGGTTGAAGGACAGCATTGAACCCTCCACGGCATAATTAACATTTTAATGAGCAGTCAAGGCCTTTCCAGTTTCGGATCTCAACCTTGTGTCTCCTGAGTGGATCTCAATCTGTTGAGCTCAGAGAATGAGGTGATTCTGTCTTAGTGAGATTTTAAACAAAAAGTAGATCATATAGGCCACTATTTTAGCTTGATACTGCTCACTCCTTTGTTAGCAGAGCTCACTTATATTTGACTGTGTCATGTCAGTGCCCAACAACTAATTTTCAGCTCTAGTTTCTTTTTCAGCACATACAAAACTGTACCCACAGCACTTACATTCTAGGAATGGCTAATTTTCAGTAACTGACTGACTAATTGCAAGTTCCCCTCATTTGTAAGGTGCAGTGGGCTAACTGCTATTTGGGGACATAATAATTTGCAGAGGAAGCATTGGGTAATGCTTGTAATTTAATTATTTGCAAATCAAACTGCCTAATACACCAAAGGCACTAAACTTCTTCATTGGAGACAAGTTTGAAGGTCATTAAAAAGCTATTTGTTTTGAGGATTCAGAAAGTAAAGTACCTTAAAACTGTTCTAATGGATAGAAAAACACTTTTATTCCCAGATAAAATCTTTCAAAAACATTAAAAACCAATCTCCTTATTTTCATTAGTAGGACAAAAAAAAAAAAAAAAAAAAAGAGAGAGAGAGAGAGAGAGAGAGAGAGAGAGAAAGAAAAAGAAAAAAAAAACCTGTCATGAGAGAAATTCCTGTGGGAAAGTTTCAAGCATCTTAAAAATGAAGCTTATAATAGAAAAACCTTCTCTGTCATAATTAATATAGCATCACTAATATAAAACCCTGGCTGCTTCTCCCATCTTCATATCTCATTTCTGACGGCTTCAGACCCATTACTATAATGTACATTATATGTATAGCATAATATGTTATGTTATTCTTATTAGGTAAAGGCTGCAGAATCTCTGGGAATTTTGACATTTATTTCTTGGTGACAAGACAGCATAGCTCAAGTTCTCTTTACAGATGTGAACATTAACAATCCACATAGATAGTGAAGTAGTTCAACCACCACTTTAAATTTTTCTTACTGATTCAGTCGTAAAAACCAAGGACATCATACACATTTACCTATGCGTTACATAATCTTTTAGCAAAGATTGCAGACTGTAGTTGTGTTCACTGTATCCTTCAGTTATCATGTTTCTCTCTTAACCATATTCAAGCATATATATAAAAAAGTGAAAACATAGATATGTCTGCAATATTTGGTAGATAAATTTTATGAATAGTTGTTACACGTTATCTGCTACTGAAGTAAATTTCATGTAGAGAAGAGGACTCCAAGTTCTCTAAAGAGAAGCAGACATCAACATAATGTTCCACAGTATAAATAACCCAGTTTCGTAGCCAACTATCTAGAATACATAGAAAACCCCCAGGAAATAAGAAGTCTTCTTATTGAGGATAAATTTGAGAAGACTGGTATGAAGATTGGTTATTCTCAGAGTGGTACATAAAACTTATTTTGCACAATTTCCAACTTTGCAATTTTAACACAAAGAAACAAATTAGGTATGTTCATACCTCTCTGGTTCAGGCCATTAAGTGTATCTTGAGTGTTCTAGCATTTAACTGTGGCCATTCCCAGGGACAAACAGGTTCAACAACAGTTCTGGGAAGTATCTTAACTACATTCTGGGGCAGTAGTTTTATATTACCAACGTGGCTTCTGGACCTTTTAATGGGTGAGACAAATGCTGATAGAAATCCATGGCACCTCCAAGTGAGAGTGAGGATATTTCATGAACTAAGTGCTGCTTTGGGAAAATACTGAAGAAATAAGTAGATGTTCAGAAAATCCATTGTGAGTGACCCCACAAATTCTCAGTGGCTACAACTTCTCCTAGTGAGTGCTACTTCTTTCCCCCTTCTGAGCTCTCTTCACTTCCTTAGGCTCCTTTTACTACCAGGCTTGCCAAACAAAGACTCCTATAAAGGCAATAGATTCTACATAAAGAATGTATTGCCTTTATAGGAAAGTCCAGCACAAAAAGAGAGGAAGAAGAGGAAGAACTTGCTTTTGGAGTCCCCTGTCTATATTCCAGTAGTTGTGTACAATTTCGTTTAAGTTCTGAGTACAGATTATCCTTACAGTAATTCATTTATTCATATTCTTATTATGTTTTCTTTCAAATCTTATGTGACAGGACAGAAAAGACTATCATTCACTGTTACTCAGTTGCTCTTTTTTTCTACTTTCTTTCCAGAGAGTCAAAGTATAGACTGAAGTGATTCCTGTTTATACATCTCCACTGGGACTGGCCAGGGCTGCAGTTTATATAGAATCCTGACAGAAATGGGGAAAATGTCACTAATGGATTCTAAGACTGGGCTGTTTTAAAAATATAAATAGCTTCTTTTGGTACCAGACTCAGTAATGGCATTAAGGCCTTCAAAAATTCAACTACAAGTACTTATGAGCCACTTTGGACCAAAGTTTTCATATCAATAGAGCAATGACTGTTTTGTTTACAATGTAAGACTTAAAAGGCCTTGATCTTTTTATCAATTGGAGATGAGGTTTTTATGTGCCCACCCAAATACATTAATGTTAAACACACCCAAAAATATGGATATTAGAGGGTCTTGTGTCCCTATGTAAGAGTCAGATACTATGAAGCAAATTCCCCATCACCAACATCATATTCTTTTCATTTTTTTTTTTTTTTTTTTTTAGTTAAATATCTAGCTGGCTTCAGAGGGATAGAGGTAGGGGGAGGCTATGGCCACATTACTCTTAATTCTGCATATTCAAATCTTACTCTTAGATACACCTTAGGAAGGACTCAAGGACAGAGAACTCTTCCACTTGGCAGCCAAGGGGGCTGTGAAGAGAACCAAATAGGGGTCTTTAATCATCTTAGCAGCACAAAGGAGAAAATATGCTAACATCAAATCATCCATCTCCTGCTGCATCGTTCAGCTAAATCGAAGGCCCTGTGGGACCAGAGCTGAGATATGCCATAGCCCATGGGACAGTGGGTGACATACTGCTTCCTTTCCCCTGTAGCCAGGCCACCTTGAACAAAACACCGCATTCCTGCTGTATCACACAGCCTTCCTTATCAACCATGTTACTCAACTATAGAAAATTTATGACTGCAACACTCAGGAATAAGGGACAGGAAAAACAGATGCTCAAGGCCAGGTTTTGCCAGTTTTCTCTGTGGTGCCTATTGCTTCATAAAAATCAACCCCCCCCCCCCCCACACACACACACAAGTTTAATTGCAATCATTGTGCAGATGGTTTTTAGAGACTTAAGGTAAAGAGGCCAGTCCTGATCTCAGACCTGGACTTCAGTGCAGTACTAATAAGCCCTCTCCCTTCTCAATGACTACTGCCATGCCTCCAGAGGGCTCCTCAGTGCTAATAAGGACCACACTGCTGCTGTCTTCCCAGGAATCTTTAGTGAGACCCCTTCTTGAGGAGGCATTTACACCACTCACCCAAGACTCAGAGAAGCTGAAGGTATACTCTTTTCAAAGTTATTCAGCCAGACTGAAAACAGAACAGCTAAAAGGAGGCAAGGTTATTTAAGTACCCCTAGTGTTCTGGGAATTAGAATCATGCTCCTCTGAGTGTCTTTTTCCTTTTTCCTCAATAAGCCCTGCTAAAAAAGAGATAACAGGTCCATAGTGGAATAACTTGTGCTAAGGCCACATCACCAAAGGAGACTTAATATCTAACCTAATTGCAAATTTAATCTCCTCCAGGAATATAATCTTAACCAGTCAGTTTGGAATTTCCTGGTCAGCATTAGTGATGTAATACACTTGATAAGACCCTGTTTGTTCCCTGAAGGATGGTGACCTTCCTGATACAATCCACACTTTCCTTGTCCCTCCCTATTTTCTGTCTACAGATGTCTTCCAGATTGTATCATTCCTCAGAGCTCCTATCTATTTGCTAAATGGGATGCTGCCTGATTCATAAATCATTGACTAAAATGAACTTGATCTTTAAAAAAAACTTTTTTTAATGCTTCATTTTTGAGATAGACAGAGCCCGAGTGGGGGAGGGGCAGAGAGAGGCAGACACAGAATGTGAAGCAGGCTCCAGGCTCTGAGCTGTCAGCACAGAGCCCCACGACGCGGGGCTTGAACCCATGAACTGCGAGATCATGACCTGAGCCAAAGTCGGACATTTCAGTCACCCAGGTGCCCCAAAACCAAACTTGATATTTAAATTCAATCAGTTGCATTTTAAGTTTTAACTGCAACTTCATGGTTTCAGGACAAGATAGGCTACAGGTGGAAGTAAGGCTGGTGGTTCTGTGCCCTCTTCAGCTCCAAACCCACAGGCATCCAGTTCCTCTGTTGATTGACAGCCAATACCATCCACTGAAGACCATCAGGTTCTGATCAGTGTTGCTCTACAACAAATAGGTGGGGTGTTTCTAGTTATTCTTTTCAAGCAGACACAGTCTTGGGACTTCACAGGACTTTTCTAGGTTTCTCTAGGCTACATTTCTGTTTCTGCAGAACTGATAGCCATGGGGCTTCATTTCACACATACTTGCAATGGCCTTGCTCAGGGGGTTCTAAATTCAAATGTTCTCTCCTTCCTCTGGTCTCCCACAGTAGACTCCATGGTTCTGGACTATTATTCAGTCTTACCATATTAACTGCATGGAGTTGGCTCAGCCTTACTTACATTTGTGCTTTCCTTTGTCTGGGTGGACAGCACAGGGAACACCCACTGATAATCCCAGCAAGCCCCTATTTGTGACTCTACCTTTAACAAGGTGTTAAAAGCCCTTCAAATTACTTAGCTTCTCAATAGGAACCTTGATCTTGAGTCAGTCTTAAGCAAATTTTCTCACTAACTCTAGGTATTCAAATGTAAATGACCCCAGGCAGCAGTCTTTGGAGATGGAAAGCAGTTCTGTTTAGACCCATTAGAGCCTCTCAATCAAGCAAATTCTTTAGCTTAGGGCCTTCCATCCATCCTGTTAATAAAGTGCCTACTATTGTCAGACATTTACTAGATTTTTGGGGAGATGAAAAAGATTCTCGGATGCTGAAACCTTTATAAATATTTAAGATGAGGTCAGTATTTAGAAGCAGCCTAAAAATATGAAGTGGGGGGAATACACATTTATTTAGATTATAGTTTCCTATGCCAGTAGAAATTTTGAAAATTTGCATTCGCAAAACTAGCCAAGGCAGCTAAATCAATTCAGGAGATTTGAATTCATTGTAACAATCTAGGTCAACTGTAAGGAATTAAAGGGCTAGCACCGTTCTGTTTAAGGATTATCAGGACCTAAGAAGTATATTTCATTGTGTGAAAGACATACTCCTCCCCTTCGAACAAGAAATGAGAGAAATTTTGTTTTAATGGTGGGAGGAGGTCTTTAAATCAGTCCTAAGAACATTACTATGAGAGGATAGACAAGACCACTACTAATTCTGGAAATTTCCCTCTCCCACTGAAGTCTATAAAATGTCTCTCATGAGAATTGTGGGGATAGGCTACATTAGTGGTCTTGTTGGTCTTACACTCTTTAAGCAAAAAAGCTTGAGTTCGGTTAATATATTCTTGAAAAGAAAATAACTTTTGAAAGCAATAAACATTTTGAAAGATGAAAGGTTGAATTAAACAGGTTTATATTTATGTTTATGTTCATTTTGTTATTCTTTAAAAAAAGCTAAGACTAAGAAGAAATGGAAATGGGAAGAATCATAATTTATATGTTCTCTTTCTTAACATTTTGAAATAATTTTAGACATAAAAATGTTGCAAAAATAGTACACAGAATTCCTGTATATCCTTACCCAGCTGTCTCCACCATGGTAATCTGACATAACTACAGTATAATTACCATTAGCATATACTATTAAATAATCTATAAACCTTATTCAAGATTCACCAATTGTACCTCTAATGTCCCTTTTGTGATCCAGCATCCCATCCAGAATCCTGCAAAGGATGGAGTTGTCATGTTCCCTCCATCTTCACTGTGGGACAGTTCTCTTTCTTTGCCTTTCTTGGCACATTGTATTAGGAGATAAAGGATATGCTTAGCTCTTATTCCTGGTAATATTGACTCATCACTCAGTTAAACTGCATCTGGTAGATTTCCCCACTTTTCCCATTTGTAATTAAGAAGTATCTTTTGAGGAGATGTATTTTCTTCTGAGGATATGCACTTTTTTTTTTTAAGAAATTAAGACATGGATGATACGCTGAGGGGCCTTTTATAGGGATAGAAAACTTATTTCCTTCTAGACACCAGTATACTTGAAAGTCACCTCCCTATGGTTCCACTGGAGAGTGTTCATCTTAATTTTAAACCTTAGCAGATTTGGGGAATCAGGTCTGTACAGCTAACATCACCAGTCTGGTTGTTATTTTAGGCACTTTTTAGGTTGGCCTTTGCCAGAATTTCTTTCCACAAATATACTTGAACTCTTGAATATAATGTTTGGTGCAACAATATAAAGGCAGTCTTCTGACCACCAGTCAAATAAAATAGATCTGAATCATCAGGGATAGAGGATGCTTTATTCTGTACCCTAGTCAAGCAGCAAAGACTGCAATATTCAGGGGCTCCTGAGACCCTCTATCAGGTCCCATATATGGTCTTTTATCATTAGGCTGACATGCCAGTGCAATACCATTCTCCATTGACAACTGGGACAAAAGGAGAATTGAAGATTTTTAAATTCATCATGCATACTCATGTCTCTGTGCCTTGGATAATGTCCCTCCTCCTTCTTTTGCCCTGCTGCATGGGATGTTCTTTCTTCACTAGTTCAGGTCAACTATCATGTCCTCCTCGAAACCTTCCCTGATAGTATCATGCCTCCAGGCTGCTGGGTGTTCCAGCTTTTTGTGTTCTGACAGCATTCTTTATATTTATTTAGAGCAAATAGCATATTGTACAGTGGTTGATTACAGGGGTCTCTTTCGCCCCTACTCAATTTTCAGGTCCTCAGTATCAGCGACTATAGTATTCTACTTGGAACCACAATAGTTTTAAACATATAGGATGGTAAATATTGAGCAAATGGACTACAAACTTCAAAAATTTTAAAAGAATCAAGGCTGTATTATATTCTCTCCTATTGATCTATTTATTGATCCATCTGTCTATGCAATCTTGATTTACTTTTATGGTTATAGAAAGATTTAAGGTAATGTTTAAATGTATATAATAAGAAATAAAATAATATTAAGCAAACATAAATATGAAAAAGTGAGGCAGGAATGAAAAGCCAGGAGTGTATCAAGCAAAGTACATGTTATAATGTCCTGCATTTTTGCTATGGATGGAATCTAAATTAAGCCCCATGACAATTATGAAAAAAGTTCCAAAAAAGTTATTAAAACTAAGGGACTATGCTGTGTGGCCACAAAAGGTTCTGCGTGAGGATTTCCTTATCCAAAAGCCAATATATGATAAATGTTAATTTCTAAAAACAAAACACAGCAATAATCCTAAATCATGCACAACTATTTCATAATTGTCAGACAATGTTTGTTGAAGCAACACACACCTATCTCTCATTCACATTTATGATTTTGGAACAAAGCTCCCTGGGAACCAGGACATGAAACCTATGAGGTAAATGCTGTGTAAAAGTTAACAGCAAATTAACTCTCCTATTTGTTGGACTTTTCTCATTCCTAGAATTAATAAATCTATAGGGAAGAAGATTACGTCCACCTGAAAGATTTTGAGGGGGAATGGGAGAGTAAGACATTAACAAATAGCCAAATTTGTTCATGTGCATGCACTTTAATTTTGTGCTAAGTATTTGCATTTATCACAAAACAAAGTGACTTCTCTGTGAACTGAAGACCTTATCTACAGCTTTTACCCACTCGGGTATCTCATTAGATTAGTGGGTTAAACAGAAACATTATTTGATCATATTACAGAAACACTTTTGTCAAGCTATGCATCAGCTTTGTTATACAAGATGGTATCATATTTCCCTCTCACTGCTTTATAAATTTGAAACTAAAATAATGTCTGCTACCTCCCACCACCTATCTACTGCTGCAAAGAGGCAGCTCAGGCCCACAGATCAACTAGAAAGTTCTAAAATCAGCATGATGAAAAACTGGTTCAGACTTGCTGATAAAGGTTACACACAAAGACCTTTAATCAAACATTGCCCATTCTTCTTTTCTAACACATTAAGTTTTCTTATCAAACCAATAGTTTCATTGTATGCAATGGGATTTGAAATAGGAATAAATAGCCAATTAAATATTTCAAATATTCTGCCCACCAAATCAAGGAAGGAACAGTACAGTCAAGGAGTTCAATTTTGAGAATGTTCATTAGTCTGGAGGAATAAAAGGGCATATTTCAGTTTCTACTGGGGAGTGTTTTTTTCTTTCTAAAATAAAATTTTTATGAAAAATATACAATAGATAATCACCTTTAGCCTTAAATTCATTTTGAGAATGCTGTAAATTAGCTTTCTTGTTAGGTCATTTTTTGAAAAATTCAGTACTCCACATAAAATGGAAACTCAAACTAGTGTGGTCTCAATTACTCTTAAATATAAAGTCTTGGGCTTCTCCCACTTCAGGCTAAATAAACTCTTGCACTCACTTTAATTTTTCAAATGTAGCTGCATGTGATTTATGTTTTCACCAATTCAGCAGAGCTAATTAGAGGGCAATATTGGAAAAGGCCATCACCAAGCACATTTCCCAGGCAAATGAGTTATCAGCAACAAGTAGAATGAGTTTTGATGCTTTTTCAGATGCTTTACTGTTTTAAGTGTGATTACTGCAATCTTATTTGATTTCTTGCAAATTCTCTATGTCAATCCTGGAAATTAATTATACTCCTACATGAGGATTTATAGAGACCAGAAAATATTAAGCTTCCTTTTATATTTAAGAATAAAAATCATTCCACTAAATAAAATATATCCTTGAGTTTCTTTGCTTTTCTGCATATATTTCTCCAGATTATGTCATTTCTAATATGTAAAATACACATAGCCTAGTTGTAACCCACAAAGAATTAGTCATGAAAGTGGAGAGCAATATAACTTGGTGTGTAAGATATAGGTTTTGAGCCATCTACTCATGTATTCAACAAATATTGTTCCAGGCCCAGCTGAGGATTCTGTGAACAAAACCACATTCCTGCTTATCCATTTGGGTGGGAAGCAGATAATATAAACCAGTAAATATCTAATATAATATAAAGCAGAGGAAGGCAAGGGTATGGGCAGTGACAGAAGGCTGGGGTTTCTACTTGGGCAAGCTGGCCTCTTTCAGTTCAGTTTTTATGTATTTTATGATACTGCCTACCTGACAGAGTTGTTATAAATTATATAATGCAAGTACAATACTATGCAGCACCTGACACTAGATGGATTAAAAGAAAATATTATGGATTTACAGGACTAGGCTTGGCAGAAAACTCCAGACAATATTCTCTTTCACATAAAATCTGAAATAAGGTGTCCCAGTACTGGTATGATCCTCAATTGTGTCAGGGACCCAGGTTCCTTCTCTTTTATTGTTTTATCATGTGACCTGTAGTTCAAGCACCAATGTCATCACAAACTTATCCAGCTTCTGGCAGATCACCTCCATTCCAGCCAGTATGAAGAAATAAATAGAAAGAGAACTTTCTTCCTTTCCTTAAGGATACTTCCTGAAAGTCAGCGTATTTCTGTTTGGGTCTCACTGACTAGAGCTTGGCCAGATTTAGCCGAAAGGAAGGCTGGGATATGTAGGGATTTTAGTTTGTTTCTAAACCAGAAGATTATGTTCCAGCCAAAAATGAAAGGGGTTCTTTTTTACTGAAAAAGGGAAGAATAATGGTGGGAGTGTCAGTCTCAAATACATGGGACCAGCATTATTGAGAAGACTTATTTTACATAAGAACCTAGGTAGGAAGGAAGAGTCTCTTCTTCCTAGCAAGCTGTGAAATTCTCCTAACATCTTAGCAGGTAGATAAATGAGGCAACAACAAGGGCCCCAGATGATAGGAATTAAATTCCTATTTAATTCTCGTATTGAGTGGACATTAGCTACTTATTTGAGTCAATATTTTGATGGTAAGAGCGCTAAGCAATATTTCATTCCACCTACATGATCCTGATTTAAAGAGGCTTATTTCTGTCTGGGTTTGCTATATGTTAAGAATTTTACAAATTATTTAGCATTTGCTTGGGCCATGTTTTAAATGAAAAAAAATTTAACAGTATGTAATATGAAGAAATGTTAACTTAATATGTAGTGAACCTAGCTTTATTACACTAGATTTTACTGAATATTACATTAAGGAACATATTAATAAGTACACCATAATTTTTAGAAATTGAAAACTCTGTTAAGTGCACAAAACCTACTATCTACTTTCAGGTGTTTTTTGTCCATTAGTATCAGAGCTATAAAAGAAATTGGTGATAATTTATAAAATTTCACAATTTTACCATCCTGGAAACTAGGGATCAGAAAGGTTAAAGGACCTGCTCAAGGAGAAAAAACTAATTGTGGCAACTTAAAATGGAGTCTTGTGATTACTGAGTTGCTTTGCTAAAAAAATAAAGAAAAATAAATAAAGAACTAGGGATAGGGAAAAAAAAACCAGCCAAACAGATGAATTTTATGAACCCAGATCTTATCATCATCCTTAGAAAACTGAATTCAAGAGCAAGGAACACATAAGACATTCAGCTATCTCATAGCTATCCATACACCTCAATTTTGTATGAATGGTTTTTTTCAGGTCTTTACATACTTTGGATTTGTTTGGTTTTTTTTTTTTTTTGTAAATAAGAATTTAATCATTTTCATTATTGTTGCAGAAAAAAAAAGAATTATGATCTAAGTGTCAACTAAAAAAAATATAATGTCTAATGAAACACTTTTGCCTCACGGGGAGGGAAAATCATTTTGAGGGCTCTGGGCGTTTCTAGTTCACACAGAATGTTTAGGCTTGAAAGCCAGGGTGAGTCTCAAGTTTAAGTTAATGAGTCCAAAATAAAGGTTAGTGCTTATTCTTAGCACACCACTGGTCATCCAGCCAGTTGGGTCAATACCATTTATTGAAAACTGAATGTGTACAGGGTACAGTCTTGAGAAAGTTAAAGAAATACATGGCAAATTTGCTTCTCTTATCAGGACAGTTAACTATTATAAGGACAACTGAGAAACTTTTTACATGAAAAATTAGAGGTGAAATATATATAAAACTAGTGGCAACTATCTTGGCCTCTCTACTTAAAGAGATCACTGAATTATTTACAGACAAAATTTTGGTAGTGAATTGAAGAAAATTAAACCATGACATTGCAAATGATGCACCCCACTAAAAGGGATTTCCAGGTCTTCAGAATGGCATAGGATACTCAGTTTGTGTGACTTACACATGCCCATATCAAAATGTTAGGTTAGAAGAAAGACGTAATGAGAGATGAGGGTAGATAGGTGTTGCAGAGAATAATGGATAAGGTGGGAAGTAGGAAACATTGTGGCTGGAGAGATGGCCAGGGGCCAGTTACTGAAGGAATATAAGGGACACATTTTCAAGAATGGTCTTTATACTGTAGATGATGGGACAACATTGAGAAATTTTAAAGGACAATGACCTGACTTCTACTAGCTCCAATAATTCTTAACAGGTATGCAATCTTAGTATAATTACCTGTGAGTAAAAGAAAAGGATGAGGAAAGAAAATTAAAAGAAACAGAAAGAGGACAAGAAAAAGGGCTCTGCCATTTTTTGACCCTAAAGCCAAGATCCTGATAATGCCTCTTTTGCTAATGAATGATGTAGATAACAAAGTGTAGTTGCTCAAAAATAATGACAATAAACCTATGGCAATAACAAGCTGATGTACCAGATAATGACTTTGTACTTTCTAGGATTAAGGTGTGAACTTAAACTGTTTTCACAACCTCTTTGCATAATGCTGTGCTAATTTTACAAGTAGTTTTTTTATTAAATGTTTTTATTATTACCTGAGGTTTTTCAGGCACCTGTACTATCTCCTTTAGCAGTTGTGATCAATATGTTATGTTACCATGATTACTCTCTGTCATGGTGTTAATTTTCATATAATATTTGCTACTATGATTATGTACTAGCAGCTGGGAAGACTAATTTATTACTTGGCTATTACCATTGAAGGTCATGTAACTCCAACATCCTGTTAAAACATTTGATCCCATTTTACATGTTCTGCCAGAGAAAGGCTTTCTTCTGGCAACTCTTCAGACTTCTGTGGACTTTCTCACTTTTTTAACCAATGAAGCTGAAGCAAGTAGGTTCTTATTTCTGGTGGCTGCCAATAAAGAATCAGATTTCTCAAATGCCCTCTGTTCTCATACCCAGCATTTCTTAATTCAGTGGTTGAAAGAGATGGGGTTTATAAAAATTCAGCTACCTATACACTCAACCTTCAAATACTAGTTGGAGACTAACTTGGTTCTAAACATTACCTGAAAACCACATTAGGAAACTTCACTGTATTATTTTGGGTATATAGAAGGATACTTTCAAGCATATGGAAAAGTAGAGAGGTTTTTGGAATCTGTCATAGATATCACAGAAAGTTTCAACTAGACATTAGCTCAACCTCAGAATTATTCTTAATATTAAAAAGTGAAATGGGAACCTAAAACATTACTTTCATAAGACAACTTGCCTATCAACATTAGAATATTTATAACTAAAACACAGCCTCACTAGATTAGACATCTGTGAATAGAAGCAATATATCCTCAAGACAAATCCAAGTTCAACTTCTGATACATAGAAGAACACTCATAAAGGACTACAAATCACACTTGCAAAGCAAGCTGGCAAGGAGGAATCATATGCCACTGGTACACTTTGAACATAATTCAGAAGACAAAGAGCTGTAGGACAGAACTAGCATGGTGATGCCATATTTCTGGACACCTTATTTGTGTAATTTCAAATCCCAAAGGGTAGATAATAAAAGACACTGGTGTTTGCTGAAATGACAGGTTGGGTTGAAGAGTGGCATATTCTGAAGGTGGCTGAAGTGGTCTGTTCAGGAAAGAGTAGGGTCCAGGTGGGAACTCTAGTATACAAAAAGTCTTGAAGAAGGAGAGACACAAGGTAAGATGGACCTAATGTGAATGGTACTGTGTAGTTATAATTCTGGAATGGACAAGAGAGTGGCGATGCTGACAATGATGAGGTTAAGAACACAGGCATGTAAGGCAGATCAAAGTATCTACTCCTGATATTTTAAGTCAATAAAGGATAACTGTATAGAAGAGAAGGAGGCCAAAGAAATAACTTTAGGGAATTGATCATTTTTAGAAGTTGGGACACACACAAAAAAGGAGAAATAAGATAAAATGAGAAGGATGGAGGAGTCAGAGAAAATAAGAAGAACGAGGCAAGAAAAATATACACAGAAGAGGAGGTTGGAAAAAATGGTAGAGAATTTCAAAACAGAGTAAGTACTCAATAGTGCCAAATGTTACAGAGAGAGGTCGAGAAACAAACATCTGAGACAAGGTCCTGGAGACTCTGAGGAGCCAGAGAAAGAAGCCAGATTCAGCCAGGGTGGGAAGCATGAGGAGGCAGCAAGTGTAAACCATCCTGTGAAGATATTTTAGTAAAACATTTTAAGAAATGAAGTGTTAGTTCAAGAGAACCAGAAAAATATTTTAAGATAAGGGAGAAATAATGATGGTATTATTGGTTGTTCATTTCTTCAGAGGGAAAGAATCTGGATGGAAGTGCCTGAAGAAATAGAGAAATAGAAAGTATTTTATGGAATAAGGTCCTAGGAGGACAGACAGAATGGGACATGAGTGGTGATTTCTATGTTAAAGCTATGGAATCATATGTTCTGTGAAGCGTATTTGTCATCTTATGTTATTTAAATCAATGTGTTTTGGTTTTTTTGTTTTTTGTTTTTTTGTATGTCTTTAGTGCATCAATAGCTACAGCAAAACATGCTCTAACTTCCCTTTTGAAACTGCACAATGGATTCCAGCTTTGGCTTAGAAAAAACTTCTCTTCCATTTCTTCTTTTATTTCCAACTGCTTTTAAAATTCCACTTTGGGGATCTAGGAGTTGGCTTCTTCTAGTTTTCCAAAAACCACCTGCTTGCAGATTTCTGTTTTAGTCTACAGCAAGTGGTGATGTGTCACTTGTTAAAGCCATGCAGGTCTCCAAGGAACTGCAGCTACAGAAACTTGCAGAGGCTTCACAGATCTCACCAGCTGCTTTCCTCAGGTCATAAAGGCCACTTGCTTTTCTACAGATGCTTAGATGTCTGTTTTGAACAGAAACATTCTAACTTTGGTCACAATCTTCAGTCAAATAAAAACTGCATGTTGCATATAGACAACACCCTGTTGGTGGCTTAGACCTTGATACTCAACATTTAGTCTCAGGTGTCATCAGGGCTTGTGTGCTCAGGTCTTTCCTCCTTTCTAATTCACACATCACTCTTTTTAGTAATTTGATCTGTCAATGTGGGTTTAATTTCATTTGTATACTGATGACAACAGATTGATGTTATAAAATTAGCCGTAATGTTCTCTCTGCCACATCTGTGCTATATGCTTGCCAAACTAATGTCAAGGATAGGGTATCTAGAGATTTTCTTCAAGTTATTTCCAAAATTGCTTGTTTTTATGAAATGCAAGTACCATTCTTACCTTTTGGTTTCTCCCTCTTGGTTTCTTTAAACTTCATGTTATAAACCAATACCTTGAACATGAGAGTACCAGATCCAATAGAGTTTTCTCTATTTTTCTAATTAAAAATTCATTTCTGCTTAAAAAAAAAAGTATACCTAAACCAGAAAGCCGCTGACACCAAGGTGTAGCAATCTAAACATAAAACAATATTTCACTTCTGCTTTAGGAAATAAGTGCCAGACCTGTGTGCCTTTCATCTCAAGAAACACTGTTTTGATCCACATTGAGAGCTCAAGAACTGTAATACAAAAAACCCCTAACATTTGGTTAGGATTATATAGATTTCAAAAGACATTTATGTACATGATCACTTTTAATTCATATAAAAATCTTGCAATGCAAGAGAGATATTATTATTACCCTCATATTGCAGCCAAGACCATAAAGAATACAGAGCTCAAAAAACCTTCACAAGATCATCTGTAAAATATGGAGCTGAGCTAGGGACAAAGGCCAGGCATTTTGGGTTTAGCCCTCATGATCTCTAATTCTACCTCACCTCCAAGTCATGTGTACTGTTTCTAAGAATGTTCATGGCTTCTCTCACAGTAATGTTTTGTCCTGAACCACTGCAAGTTAGAACAGGATGTGCCTTTCTTCTCTTGAAAAGAGGCTAATCCAAACTTAGCTTTTAGAAACTTGAAGTAATCTTGGTAAGGCTGAATGTCAGGGAAAATTCTATCTTTTCCTGGGTTATAATAAGAGAAGTTAATGTTTCTTGAACAATTATCACATACTAGGAACTCTATTTAGTGCTTTAAGTGAATTATCTCATTTACTTCTCACAATAATGTTATGGAGATTATTATTATTGTCTCCATCTTACCAACGTGGAAACCATACCATGGCAATTTAACTTGCCCAAGATCACCCAGCTGGCTTTAAAAAACAACAAGAAAACAAAACAGACACACAAAAAAACCAGTCTAATTCGAGAGCCTGTGTGGTTAACCTCTGTGCATAGTCCCTTTCAGCTAAAATATAGGGAAAGCCACTGGTCTATTGAGAAAGCTTTTCTACTCGAATAGTAATGTGGCACCTATAGGAGTGTTGGCAGAGATGTGCTGAGCAATGAAAAAGAAAAGTGAGGGAAATAAAGTTTTCGAAGTGAGTAAGTCCATCCCCTCTAGAGATATTTACTGACATACCCATAGCTGTTGGGAAGGGCATCATCTATCAGCACATTTCAGCTTGACCTCCACTTGTACCCTTGGTCTGCTTTGGTGGCACCAAGTAATGGATCTGTATTTGGTCACACATTCTGTTGCTCTACGGTCATCAGCATTTGCTCCAATGAGCCCAGCCCTTGAGCTGGATTCATATCGATCTAGATTCATATGACCAGATGTCTTTTGGATCTTGCTAGATGGTGTGATTAGTATGTATAAAATGATATTATACCAAATAATCAGTTAATTGATCATAAGTAAGTGTACTTGGATTACAGAATATTTGGGTATCACTGACTCACTTACTCATTTAGACATTAATTCAGTGGATTCACAGCATACTCAAAATAAAATCCAAACACCTTCCAGATGACTGTAAGGCCCTACAGGACTTGGCCCCTGTTAATCACCCCAGACTTACCTGATACAACTTTCCTCTGTGCTCCATTATTTCCCTTTTTTCTGTTAAAAATGCCAAACTTATTCCTGCTTCAGAGCATTTGTAGCTATTTCTACCTTTGCAGAATGCCTTGACCTCCCCAGTCCTCAGATGCTCAGTTCATTCAGCTACCTGTTCAAAGTCATTCCTTTCAAAGTCCAGAATCCTTCCTCATCACTTTATCTAAAACGCCATTCCACCATTACCCTATTCTCCATCTTTTCATACTGTTTTCCTTTCTACCACTTATCCTAACTGATGCCATTGTGTGTGTTCATTCCCATTTTGGTACTCTAGAATATAAACTCATGAGAGCAGGGCTTTGTCAGACTCATTCATCTCTATTTCCAGTGCCCTGAATGATACTTGTCTTGTTGCAAGTGGTTGAGAATTTAGTTTTTTTCCTAGGAGAGCTAGATTCTGGGATATAATTATAAACAAAACTGACAAAGTCTTCCTCTCACAGAGTTTATATTCTGATGGGAAAGATGGATATAAAAATAATATTTATTATGTCAGATGGCAATGAGTTAGTAAAGTGAATACCACTGTTAAGAGGTTCAGAAGCACAGAAACAGAAAATACTATCTACCTGATGAACTTACAATTATTCATATAACACAAAAGAGTCAAATGGTATGAAAAAACAAAGCAATGACTAGGGAGGGGCAAGGGTGCTAGAGAATCAAAGGAAGTAAGTTTTTTTTAAGTTTATTTATTTATTCTGAGAGAGAGATAGAGATAGAGAGAGAGAGAGAGAGAGAAAGAGAAAACACATGAGCAAGAACAGGATAGAGGCAGAGAGAGAAGGAAAGAGAATCCCAAGCAGGTCCACACTGTCAGTACAGAGCCCGATGGGGGGCTTGAACTCACGAGCCTGAAATCAAGGGTCAGATGCTAAAGGGACTGAGCCAACCAGGAGCCCCAAAGGAAGTAAGTTTGAATCAAATAAAGGAAGATGGAATGGATGTATGTGTATGAAAGGGGGGAAGCTTTATGCACTTGACATTAAATCTTTTTCAAAGTACTTCATTAACTCTTTTTTAATTTTGGATTATTTCCACCCTGGCCTTTAAATTGCCTAGCCTCTCACCTTTGGTTGACATCATACCCATATCAATAAAACTATACTCAATAGTATTTGTAATAGGAGGGCTTAATATACACCTGGCTCCAGTTTTTCTGTGCCTCAGTTGTGAAAAGTTAGGTGACAGAAGGGACCAGGAGTCCCATATTTAGAACAGGTGAGTAGAAATATAAAGTTTTAATAGTCAGTGCAGATTTAACTTATCTCTGATATAAGCATATCAAGAATAAATATGAACATATCTGATATGCTCTATTTATTCCTTTTTCCATGAAATAGCATGCTCAAGGCTTTATATGTGTTTGTGTACATTTTCTTATTTTGAAATCCTGAAATGAGTCAATATTTTATTAGAGTTTTACTAAGTGTGTAAGTGGGTAACTGAAAAATCCAACAGTGTAAAAAAAATAATCTTTAGAATAATGGTCATAAGAAGGTAGATCTAGGGGCACCTGGGTTGCTCAGTAGGTTAAGCCACCAACTCTTGATTTCATGAGTTAGAACTTGGCATCAGACTGAGTTGACAGTGTGGAGCCTGCTTCGGATCCTCTGTGTCCCTCTCCTCCCCTCCCCACTGGTCTCTCCCTCCCTCCCTCCCTCTCTCTTTGAAAAGTAAATAAATGTTGAAAATAAAGAAATAAGGTAGATCTATGTTAAGTATTCTTATCATACACAAAACATAATAAATAGGGGTGGGAGGAAATTTTGCAGGTGACAGATATGATTATGGCATAGATTGTGGGGATAGTAAGTTTATACTAATCTCCAAATACATCCAGTGGTATAATACCTCAACAGAGTGGTTTAAAAAATAGGCACTTTGCTTTCAAATTTAGACCAAACATAAATCTACTTACTGAATATAATGTACATATATGCAACATTAGAAACAATTACCATGTCTAAAATACATACATTAAAAAAATAAAAATGCTAAAATATTTTGATCTGAGAAAATGTCAAATAAACTATCTGAATATTAACACTACTGAATATGAAAATGGAATATTAAGTTGAACAATCAAAGTTCAATGTAGACAAACATCTGCCAGAATTTTTACCTTTAATCTCTGTCTTACCCTCAAGGAACAGCAGTGTATGTAGTATTATGATTAATAATATAATGATAAGCACTATTAGACACCACATATACATGTATAGATATGGTTGGCAGAGTGCAAAGTGCAATTATGTCTAATTCTCACAGTCACCTGACAGGGTGGTGGTATTGCTTCCATGTTGTAAGGAGATACTGGAGCTCTGAGAGGTAAAAGTAACTAACTGGCAATAATGCATCCAACTTCAGATCTGTCTGATCCAAAAGGCTGTGCCTCTTCCACTCTGCCTCACTGCCTTTTGTTGGATGGCAGACAACATTTTGCGATAGATAAACCAAGGAATTGTCTCCTACTCTCCCTCTTTTTTAAATAGCAAAAGGCAGAATGGATAGCCTGTGTAAGGGCAAAAATGTAGGAGAGAATTTAGCTTGTGGCAAAGAATTCCCCATGCCTGGTATGCAGACACTGAAGGGTGTTTCTTCTGTGCCAAGATAAAAGCATTGGATTTTATTGTGTATAGAAAGTTGTTATTGAACAGTTTTGAGCCAGACAGTGATAAGATCAGAGACTGGATTAGAGGGGTAAGTTGAATGTAACAGCATATGGATGTACTGGAGATTACATGTGCTCACATTTGTGAAGTACTTAGAACAGAGCTTGGTGCATAATGATTGTTTAAGAATTAAATAATCGATCCCTTTATATTATGTTTTACTATTCAGTAGAGAAGCTCTTATTCTTATGCACATTACTTGCTTTTTCTTCTAGGGATATATCTAGACATATAAAATAGTATGTCGACCTTCTGTAACCACACTTTAAAAAAAATTATGTTTATTTATTTATTTATTTTGAGAAAGAGGAAAAGAGCACAAGCAGGGGAGGGATAGAGAGGAGGAGAGACAGAATCCCAAGCAGGTTCCACACCATGAGCACAGAGCCCAATGCGGGGCTCAAACTCAGGACCTACAAGATCATGACCTGAGCTGAGCGACCTTGAGTTAAGCGTCAAGAGTCTGACGCTTAACTCACTGAGCCTCCCAGGAGCCACTAAACACAACTTACTTTAACTAATTTTTTATTGAGGTATAACTGACATATAACATCTTAGTTTCGGATGCACAATGTAATAATTCGATATTTGTATGTATATATTGTGAAATGATCACCACAATAAATCCAATTAAGTCTTTATTTTTTACTTTTTTATTTTAATTAAAATTTTTTTAAAGTCTCTTTTTAAATAAAAAACAAAGCAAATTAACAGCAAAGACCTTTTTTGCTCTGCTCTTCCATTATGTAAATGTTATGGACTTATTCTTGACCTTCCAAATTCATATGTTGAGGTTGCAAACCCTAGTGTCTCAGAATATGACCCTACTTGAAGAGAAAGCCTTTAAAAGAGGTGATTAAGGGGCACCCAGGTGGCTCAGTCGGTTAAGTGACTGACTGGCTCAGGTTATGATCTCGCAATTTGTGAGTTCAAGCCTCACAGCCGGCTCTATGCTGACATCTCAGAGCCTGGAGCCTGCTTCGGATTCTGTGTCTCCCTCTCCTCTTTGTACTCTGTCTCTCTCTCTCTCTCTCTCTCTCTCTCTCTCAAAAATAAACAAATGTTAAAAAATTTTTTTTTAAATAAATAAATAAAGAGTTGATTAAGTTAAAATCAGGCCCTTAGGGTGTGGTCATAATCCAATAGGACTGGCATCATTATAAGAAGAGGAAGAGATACTGGATGTGGGCTTGCACACAGAAAAGGCCAGGTAAGGACACAGGGAGAAGGCGGCTGTTTACTAGCCAAGGGAGAGAGGCCTCCGGAGAAACCAAATCTGTTTACACCTGATCTTGGACTTCCAGCCTCCAGAACTGTGAGAAAATAACTGTCTGTTGTTTAAGCCAACCCACCTGTGGTATTTTGTTGCTACAGCCCTAACAAGCTAATGCAATAAGGTTGACCTGTCATTTTATGAAGACCATCGTGATGGATCTATTATTACATGGAACTCTAGTTTGAGCTTTAATTCACGTAAAATTGGCAAGGGAAATGATTTTTGCTATGCAAAAGTTTATAAGGTTATGCACTTGTGTAATATATTATACACATCATACAATGAGTGGAGACTTCTGTTTAGAAGTAATTTGAGATTCCCTGGACAGTATACAACTTTTACTAATAGAATATTCATTTTCCTCTGAAATCAATAGTTGTTTATTAAACTCCAAATTTCAAAAGATAAATAAGACCTTGTGACATATTTATGCTTTGGTGAAGCATAAATTTAAAAATGAGTTTATTTCAATTGATGTTTAGAAAGACAGTGTAGGCCAGGGGAGAGAGAAAGGGACTGAAGACAGCTAGTACTCTGGTCAGCCTAATCTTTTCTGGCCCTGTATGTATAAAACCTCTTTGTGTACTGGTTTCTTCAAATTTAAAACTAAAATAAAAACCTGACCTTCCTAACAGGAGGCAAGAAGAAGGTGTGGGAAAAACAGTAAGACAATAATGGGTAAAATCAGACCTTTCAATTGTTTCATGCTCTATGAAGAAAGATCCAGCCAGTCTCTCATACTTCAAAGAACAGTTTCTGCCATTTGTGCAGCTCTGAAATATTTCCATTCATGAAACTCTGAGTGCTGAAAGGATTCAAGTCCAATCTTTCCAACAAGGATCCAGTGAAAAGTAGGTACACATGGGAAGGCCTGTCCCTTACCTTCTAAGACACTTGGGGTATCTGTCTCTCTAGTTCAACTACTGCTCAAACACAGTGGGCCCAATTTGTTTGCCAACTGTAAACACACCCCTATTTCTGACTATGAAATCCAGCCATTTGTCCACATAGTAAATGGAAAACATTAGCAGCTAAAATTTACTGAGTACATGCCAACTGCCAGACACTGCTCTCAGCACTTTACATGTATTAGCACATTAAAATCTCATAACCTTGTACTATTACTATACTTTGTTACGAAATGAGCTGAGAGATACTAAATGCCCAAGGCCAAACAGTCGATAAGCATAGAGGTAGTCTCAAACCCAGGCAGTGTAGACCCAGAAGCTCCACTCAAACATCAGGCACTATAGGCTTTAGTCGTATAAACCTCTATTTTTGAGCACCAAAATCTCTCTAACAAGGTTAAGAGGTTAAGTGATTCAATCATGATCACCTGACTCATAAATAGCAGAACTGGGTCTAAAAGCCAATACATCTCACATCCAGGTTTATTCTCATACAATCAAAAACTGTTTTTGGCAACAGAGACTGGAACTCAGCACTAATTCACCAATTTCCCTTGAGCTGCCAAACTATGCCCTTATCAAGAAGGAACCAGAGAGGCATCAAAAAATTCTGCCGATCTTCTGGAAAACCTGAAGAGGATCAAGTTTTAGCATCCAGCCCCAAAGAAAAAAGCCTTCTCAGCAATGGTATAGCCCAGCCAGGATCATCATTACCCAACATAGAAGAGTTCCCTGTGGGGGACAGAACACTGTACTAACTGCTGCATAAGGCACGGTTAAGTAAAACTGCATACACTCTCAGTTTCCATCTATTTGGAGATGCTATATCCCACTGCTCTTTGATTTTGAGTAAGCTTCCTTTCCACTTCCTTCACCATCTGTCATACAACTTACATTTAAAAAAATTAAAATGAATCCAAATTTATTTTGTTTTAGAAGTTTATGGCAACTCCTGAGGTAAATGGAAAAATAAGAAAGAGAAGTTCCAAAATGGAACTCACTAGCTTACAGGTTTACAGAGAGAAGTGATGAGGATGAGAAAGGGAGAAGGAAATATTAGGAAAAGTAAAATGAATATAGTGGATGGGGAAGACAGACAAGGGATAAAATGGTACCTGGAGAAAGGAAAAGGAGTACAATGGATCAGGGAATGGGATAAACTAGAACTTTATTTCTTTTGCTGGCTCTATTTTTTCCCCCTCTAAGACTTGACATGGGCTTCCCATGGTTCAAGTCCTAAAATAATGTCATCTTAATTTATGCCCTACTTCAAAGTTCACATAGCACTTTTTGTCTGCTAATTCATAGAACAATCCTATGACATATTCAAAGTAGGTTATTATTTTCCTTTGGAGGTGAGAAAAGAAAGATTCAGAGGCTGAAGTGGCTTTGCAAAGGTCACACACCTACTCATTGGCAGAGCTCAGGTGTTTTAACTACACACGCTGTGTTCTTACTGCTGCATGATGCTGCCTCTGCAGTGTGCTCTTCTAATATGGTGTCACAGTCAGGAAAGGTGAACCAAATTGATTTCTCTTCATCCTCAGCCTCTCTGTCTCTCTGTCTCTCTGTCTGTCTGTCTGTCTGTCTCTCTCTCAACCTCTCTCTCTCTCTCTCTCTCCCCCTTTCTTGATTGTGTAGAAGACTGAGCTGAGAAGAGAGGCCTGAGAAAAAGTAGACACTGAATGAAGCACACCTGTACCCACTAATGGACGTATTTCTTTTCCTAAAATTCTTTCTCATCAAGGCAACAAATGCAGACAAGGCCCCCAAAAATCACAAAACATAGTTTTTGTTTCAGGTGTTTTATGGAAGCACGTACCTGCAACATAGCTATGAGGTTACCTCACAGCCTGCCAGCCTAATCTCTGAGAAGAGGGGAGCCACCCGAAGACAGAATGCTGAGTCAGAGGAAGACATGACAGGATCTGGAGGGTGAAATTGGCCGTGGATTGGGTGGGATGAATGTGGAAGATAGGGGCAGGCAGCTTGGGGAAAAACTGGCAGAGTACTTTACACAAGAATCTCAGGAAGTAAATTTAAGCTTTGATTTAAAAGCAAAAAGCAATCTAGTTTAAGGTAACTTGATGGTTCGAACTCATCATATTGAAGCATAAGAAAAAGAATGCCCATCAATATCAATTTTCCCATATAAGTTTTAGGAAAATAATAACCAAGTATATGTTTCCTCCCCAAATTAACTGACTTTGTAGCAAAATGTAGGCGGCAGTGAAAAACGCTGATAAATATATGTAGATAAAAGCTCTAGTGGGCTGGGAATGGGTTTGTCTTGTTCATTGTTGGATCCCTCCTACCTACTTTAATGTGGAACATAGTCAGCCCTCCAAAATTTGTTTAATAGAAGACTGAAGTAAAATAAAGGTAAGTTTTTCAAAATAGAACCAAGATATCATAAGAAGAGAGCAGTACCACACACACAAAGCAATTGAGAAATAAACCACTGAAAGACTCCAAGTTTTAGAACCATTTTATACTGTCAATGACAGAGAACTGATAAGCCAAAATCCACAAGACTGAAGCTAAGGACTGTTAGATCACCTCAGGATCTTGCCTGCCAAGTTGTCCTTCCCTCACTACTCCCTCAACCTAGTTTTTAAATTCCCTCCTCTAGATGTAAAGACATAGCCACTCACAGTTCCTATGAGTGCACGTTCTGCTTTCCTACGAGTTTCTTATGAGTTCCTATGAGTGCATGTTGTTGCAGCAAGGTGGTGTGGAAAAGACATTGACCTCTGAGTAAGGAGCCAGGGCTTCCAGTCTGATTCACCACCACTAACTGTATAATCTCAACTAAGATTCTTCCTATTTGAAGGCTATTTCACTTCCAAGGAGGAAGCAATATTTGTTGACAGAATCAGATGGAATTCAGTATATAAAATCATTTTATCAACGCTATAGCATCATACAAATTTAAGATATTATTGTGGTTATATTCTGCAAGGGACCTCTCTTTCCTAAAGTAAGATTAGATGCTATTAGTAAATAAGATGCAATAGGCTGTATGTAACTTACAAAGTAAAGAGACTAGACTTTTATTGATGAACAATCTAAAGTCAACTGCTGACTCACTTTAGCAGAAATTGGCTTAAATTATAATAGATGTGCCTATTTATAATTCTGAGAGATTCCCTGAGGAGAGTCATTGAACTAAATGGTATTTTTACCAGACAGAATTCTTTTCCACAAAAATGAATGTGGATATTAATATGTGTTAACTCTGGTTGCAGTCACATTAATAATATTCCTAATAAAGCAATAAAAGATGTTTATGCCTTTTCTTGTGCTGAGTCAATAGTAAATTCTGAAATCTTTCACTGCTGATGCAAAGTCTTTAAAATGAAACAGCACCACTGTGGACAAACAATAGTAGGAACTCTAAGCACAGAAAGTGCTGGTGTAAATGCAAACATCAAAATATTCTTAAACTGATAATCATTTCTTAGGTGAATAGTTCCCAAAGGAACTGACCCAGAAGTAAGGGGGAAAATACTGATGAACCATACCCATCTCAATTCTGACTCCACTAGAGAAGATAGGTTACTGATAAATTTGGCAGTTTCTGACATTCATGTGTTATTCCCAAACTGTTAACTGTAGTATTTCTTCTACTTTCCAATGTTTTTTTTTAAAATATATATTTTTAAAATTTTTGGAAGGGGGAGAGAGAGAGAGAGAGAGAGAGAGAGAGAGAGAGAGAGAGAGAGACAGCATGAATAAGCAGGAGAGGGGCAGAGAGAGGGAGACCTAGAATCTAAGCTGTCAGCACGGAGCCTGACTCAGGGCTCAAACTCACAAACCCTGACATCATGACCTGAGGCAAAGTTGGACGCTTAACCAACTGAGCCACCCAGGTGCCCCTAGTGTTCCAGAAGAAATGATGCTACTTTTAATGGATATCATTTCACAAAGTGACTATGTGCAGGAAGAACATGAAAATACTTCTTGTTCTATTAAGTTTAAAAATCAACATTTTAAGTGTAATACCAGAGCATTTGGTAGTATCTTTATATACCAGAGAGCATTTGAGGTAGTATCTTTATTTTATCTTACTATATACATTTAATTTTACTACATATGAAGAGGTATTTATAACTCAATTTCAATTATTTGTGCAGTCCAATAAAGATAAATGGAGACAGATGATTTATCCAGACATGCACATCCAAAACACATGTGTCTGTTGTAATTAAACAAAAACAAATTAGAAAATGATTAAACTCAGACACCCAGATATTTAAAATGAGTTTTATGTTTTTAAATATTAAAACCATGGACACACAATGTCCAAAAAATGTATCTGTTGTGAAAAGTCATGAATCATATACCCAGTAAAAAGAGACTCCAGGAGGGAGACACAGCAAAACTGCCCTTCAAATATTTCTTGGCTAATAATTCTCAGAATAAAAGGCATTTCATGGAGAATATTCCTTTTTCTATGAGGGTAAAAATTAAAAACCAACAAACAAAAAACCCTAGAAAACAACCTTGTAGTTTTATTAAAATGATAATCTCATGCCGTTCTCTAACCACATCTAGATCAAGGTGATATTGATCCCATTATTGGCTATCTGAGTAGATACTTGAGAAAGAGTCCTCTTACAAAAGAAATCACATCTCAACATGATTTCTGCAAAGAACCAGTATCTTTAGTTTACCAGCAATTTAGTCATCACTTGGACAAGCCATAAAAGAATTCACTTTCCAAATGACCCCAAATTAAAGGGACGTTGACAGCCTCTGGGTTCTTTTACTTTTGCTGATTTCAGGACTCTCTGGGCAAGAAGAACTTGGTGACCAGCCAATGCTGGCTCATTCAGTATCTCTAGCGGCTACTCCCTTTCATATCCACTGTGCCTGCAATCTCTTTTCAAGAGCCAGCTTTGTCAGAAGCTGTGGAAGCTTCATAGAAAGGCGGGCTTTTGAAAGTCCCTGTATGTAGAACATCTACCTAGACAACGTCCTTCTTTGATTTTTGTTGAAACTAAAGTAACTAATTTCCATTCTGCTTTTAAATTGGCTAAGCTCCAGGAAACAAAACTGATCAGGTAGCAACTTCAAAGGGGATGTAAGTCATAACATGAATAGTGCTACACGAAATTATTATTGATGGTACATTACTGCCTGAGTTTGAATGTTACCCGAATTACATAATTTCCCTTTAAAGATAAAAATATCATTCAATAAAGACCTGATCTAATACAGGTTATTGTCCATTAGTTCTGTCAGAAACCATCATGATACAGATGTTCTCTTATAATTTTAGTGGATCACCAGGCCTTCTCAGAGAAATGATAGCAGCTGTTTATTGCCCTAAGTCTCATATCAGGTAAAAATCTTCTGACCTATAGGGCTTCAGATCTAACATGAGTAAATATGCTACCTTTTTTTCAGTTTTAAAATTGTTATTTAAATGACCTAGAAAATTTTTAAAAGCAAAAATTATTTCATTTTCTCTTAATCTTACTCCCTATCCCATCCCCTGCTCCTCATATAGGCACATACATTGCAAAACACAAAGCAGTACAAATACTGTGAAGAAATAAGTGTTGTTTTTGATTCCTCCCTTATAATTTCAGGGAAAAAAATCAGATTTCACATATCACTTTTACCATCATAATTATTGTTATCTCATAGCTGAACCTGGACATTGACAAATCAATTCAGCTTCATACCTTCTTTAAAAAATCTTGCTATCAATATACATGGAATTAGAAGCCAAAGCAATTTGTCATAGCACAGCATGGTTTTTTAAAAAACGTACACACACACACACACACACACTCACACACACTCACACACTCACACACACTCACACACACTCACAGTTACCATGAGTATTTTAAAACTTAGAATTCTGATTTCCCTTCTTTTGCTCAGTTTCATCACTTTGGTCCTTTTGGCCTACTCTGACTTGATGTGTTTGCTACTTAAAAAGAGACTTCTTAACACACGGATATTTTATTGGAAATATAAATTCACAATGCATCAGATGCCAGATTCTTGTATAAGGCTGTCATTTAACATTTGGGAATCCACAATATGCTAATTGCTTCTCAGAGCACACAGAAGTCATCTTGAATTCTTTGCAACTTAAAAGGCAATGATAAGTAGGCTCTGCCTTTGAGAGATAAGGCACATACACATATTTTATTTCCTTCAATTACATGAATAGAAACCTAAATAGAGCCTCCTGAAATGAGATCAACATATGCTCCTTGTAAAAGAAGTGATAAAAATGAGTGAGGTCCTTTAAAAGTTCAGAAAGCATTTTGCTATTCAGAGAGCATACAGTGTGAATAGTGACAGATAAAACGAAAGCAGAAATTCTAAGAAAGAATACCCTGGTACTTGCACCAATATGCCATGTTCTGTTCTGTGCTGAAAATGTTCCTGGATCTGGTCTAATCTGGTGCTTTGGTTAGAGAGTAGTTTTAGTTCATGAAAGATGTGGAAGGGCTTATACACTCTGCTAGCAGTCCTGTGGCTAAAGGAGCTACAGTCAAACCTTTTACTATATCAGCGAATAAAAGTCTGTAAATCTATTAAGACGAGTTTTCATGCTCTATTTCCCTGTTCTGGATAGGCCACCTGCACTTTATCAATATTAGAGTTAGAGTATAATATACATATATATGTATATAATATATATATTGTATACATATGTATACTTATGTATATAATATACATATATATATGTATATATATATATATATTAGTACAATTGTAGGTTTTTGAATTTCATTAAACCTAGCTTCCTAAATGGCATTACAAGTAAAGGCACACTTACTGCCTGTGTTCTTCTGTATGTGTAACTTTCCATATGTTAAAGTATTTCCGGTAACTGGCTCATCCCATTTTAGGTCATAAAATAATTTAAGTACTATTAAAAAATAAAATAACTTAAGGATATTAACTCTTCAATAAGTCTAATTCCCTGTATGTGCCTGGGTGGCTTCTTGTGCTTTAATTAAAATAAACACCGTCATACAGAGAACATTTTAAATCAGACATTTTAAAAGATGACTTCTCAAGTAACTGTCAAGTAAGTCTTAGGACATATAATTTCCACCCCAACAAACATGTTCCATGAAAACGGTGAATTTAGGATAATGAGGAACTTTTTCAGAACATTTTCCCTTCTATTAGGAGGGTTCATATGAAAGTATCTTTTATCCTTTTCATAGATCTGTGTGCACTTTTTTAAAAGAAATCAATATAAGATAAAATATTTTAAAAGGTCATATTCTTCTGGTAAGGTGATAATGCCAAACCAGTTTATAACTTCAAAAATAGAAATAATGCTACTTTTGGAGTTCATACATATCTTAGGATAGCAAATTCTACATGTGACAGAAAGTTACAAAACTCTATGTACAACTAATGTACATACATGGATCAGTGATGATTCTGCCTTTTTTTTTTTTGTTACAATCTTTGCTGATGGTCATAGTAGCTATTGGTGGTGATAGCTGTTTTTTATTTAGTCTGGAGGGAAGAAAATTTACATCTACATTTTTTTCCAAGTCACAGGAGAAAAGGCAAACTGTTGCATTCATTTTTTTCTTATAGTACTTGAGAAACCTATGTGCCAAGTGATGGAAATGGCGTTAGAAGCCAACGGACAGGGACCCGTTTCTTTGTAATGGATAGACCTACAAGAGTCACTGCCTTCAGTCATGATTTGCTAAGGCTATAAGGAGGTGGAAGTACTTTGAAATTGTTGAATCCATTTTTTTATGGATGAACATAAAATGTCATGGCCACCAGCCTCACTTGTTATTTGATTTATGAAGATTAAAAAAAGAGGTTTACTATTTTGCCTACATATTAACATTCTCTGGGGTTAGTACACTAGTTTTTGTAAATTTATTTTCATTTCAACTGGAATAAGACTGCTGTGCTAATTAATTTCATAGTGACTGTTACCATAATACACAGAATATTAAGGTCACAATTTGTGTTGTTCAGATCCATAAGGCACAAGAAATAATATTAGAGTGTTTTCCATAAAAGCAAGCTTATTCAGACCTATGAAAGTTATCTTCATTCACATCTTTTCAAGTCCATAGTGTTTCAGAAAGTCTCATACAAAATCTTCATCATAGAAGAATCAAAACGTAAAGCTAGGAGTTGATAGTTATGATTAAAATATGGATCTACTTTTATTTTTCACATATATCATTTAAAGTCTTAATTGTAGATGGAGGGAAAAAATAGATTAGTAATCTGGCTGTGTCCTCTTAGAATTTGCTGAATGATTTTTAATGTATTATAAGTACTTTGGTAAGGAGCTCTGTACCGGAATCTTGGTTCTACAGTATTCAGCAATTTAAAATTACTGAAGCACTTCACAAATTGGAATTCCAATTTGAAAGAATGAAGGTCTCCTAAAAACCTGAAGCACTCCAATAATTTTAAATTATTTTCTACTTTGTAAGTTCAGAGTTCCTACTACTTACAAAGAGAAGTACTTATAACCAAAAGGAAAGTACCACAATAATTTCAAATCACCACATATAGTGCAGGACAGTTTTAAGTCTCTGAAGTACTTAGAGGTTTTCCCATTTCATTTGAAGTCTTTCAATTTGAAAGTAAGTCAAGCAGTTTTTATAATGTAACAATTCAAAATGCACTAAGTGATTTCAAAACCAAAACCGTGGCAAAAATATAGTGCATATGGTGAGAGGAAAATATAAACAAAAAATAATATATATCCTTCAAAAGATACAAGGAAGTTAAAATGTCCTATAACTTAACAGGCATATAACATAATGGGATGGGAGGGGGGGTAACAATCATGTAACAGAAATATAAGATTTTTAAAAAATAAACTCTAAGACCAACATGGGGCTCGAACTCATGACCCCGAGATCAAGAGTTGCAGGATTTGCTGACTGAGCTGGATGGGCACCCCCAGTAATATCAGAATTTTAAAGTAATAGCTCAGAAATTGTTACTGACTTTTATAAGGAAAGATTAAAAAAAAGAACAAGATCTGCATGCTTAAGTTTAATTTTTAATCCAGTGTTGGGCTGGAGTCAGTTTATACAGTCTCAGAATCGGTCACGTATTTCCCAATTCTGCATTTCCTGAAACATGTTGATAGTTTGAAATAAGTCATGGTAGGAGTAATTTATGCCATCAAAATTGGCAAATGCTGCCGATTAGGCCTCTTTCTTCCTAAGAGTCTGTTGTTAAACATTCACCAAAAGAACACTACTGGTTTGTTCTATACAATTCATTTCTTTGCTAGACTCTATTTTTTTTTTTTTTAATTTAAAGTTTATTTAGAGAGTGTGTGTGCACGCACACAAACACACACATACACATATACGTGCAAGTTGGGGAGGGGCAGAGAGAAAGCAAGTGGGTTTGGGAGGGCAGAGAGAAAGGGAGAAAGAGAATCCCAAGCAGGCTCCACACTGTCAGCACAGAGCTCAATGGAGGGCTCAATCTCCTGAACTGTGAGATCATGACCTGAGCCAAAATCAAGAGTAGGATGCTAAACCCACTGAACAACCCAGGCACCCCTGCTAGGTATTTTCGATTGAAAGGGACAGTGACTCACTCTGCTTGTCTGAAATAATTGGGGGCATAATGGTGGTTTTGAAAGAATAAGGGGATAATGACTCATGGCCAAGAGTCCCAGGTCAAGTGGGAGGAACCAAATAGTGAGGAACTAAGAGCATTACTGAAATGATAACTCAAAGGTCAATGGTTCTGATTCCAAGGCAGCGAGGTTCCTCAGCAGTGGGATCTTAGCTTAGGATTCCTTAGGTAGATTTCTGCTTCTGTATTCAATCCTATGCTTATCTTCCCACTATTAGCTTCTTCTTTAAACATTACTCTGCAACTTTTCTCTATGTCAGGGCTTATGGTTACTCATGATTCTGAATTACTTATAACTCTGTTCTACACACTTTAAGATCCCTCCTGCTTCATGTGTGTCTGTGTAGAGCTTTCCATTTTCAGTCCTTGCTTGCTGCCAAATACTTGATTCTTTTCATATTCCTAAGCCAAAATTACTGAGGTTAGGAAATCTCATGAGCCAGTTTCTGTGATGAACAACTTCCATGGAAGTCCTCTAATTGAATCACTAGATGATGTAGAGTTTAATTATTTATTGTATATATTCTCCAGATAGTAATGGAAACACAATGCCAAGTAAGATTATCCCTAAAAACCAAGAAATTATGAATGTTTTTGATTATAGAAAACATAGTGACTAAAGTATTATAGTTAAAAATGGAGGGGCGCCTGGGTGGCTCAGTCAGTTGAGCGTCTGACTTCAGGTCAGGTCATGATCTCGCAGTCCATGGGTTCGAGCCACGCATTGGGCTCTGTGCTGACGGCTCAGAGCCTGGAGCCTGCTTCGGATTCTGTGTCTCCCTCTCTCTCTGCCCCTCCCCCGCTCATGCTCTGTCTCTCTCTCTGTCAAAAATAAATAAACATTAAAAAAATGCTTAAAAATGGAATAAGATAAATAGAAGAGATACACAAACAGTGCTATGGACATTCAAAAAAGGGAGACTTTCTGGCTACATTCCAAGGCAAATTGTTTTAAATGGCCTTTGTAGATAGATTGTTAATAAAACAAAGCTTAAAAAGATGGCATTCTAAGCAGAAAGAAGAATCTGGAAGTTGTTGGGGATAATTATTCACAGGTCTGTCACATTTTTCCACGTCTTGGGAGCCAAGTCACTGATTGACATTTTTTTCTGGAATCTGTGCCAAGATACAGATAATATACTCCTTTGGAGCAAGGGAGAGGAGTTCCCCTCATTCATTATAAAAGATTAAAGTTTCCTAAGCTCAGGGTTCATTAGCAACCCACCGTTAGTACTGGTATTGTCCTGCTCTCTTTGTGTTAACCTGTGTGAAATGGAGCTTGAGGAGCTGGCACAGAAAAATGGTCATGATCTGGCTCCTGTTTTTGCATTGAATAATAAACTGTCCTCTGGCTCTGTTCCAGGAGTCTCATGCTGTCTACAAGCAACCATGAAACGAGCAGGCTAACTTAATAGACTGCAAGTAGGGGGAAAATCTCAGATTCTTCATAGTTCTTGACAGAAGCAAGATGTAACAGTCCATGTTCCACATACAGGTTGGATACAGGAGACCTGCAAGAAAACTGGAAAATCTGCCAGGAGCCACTTAGCCTTACCATGATTCCTAATTGGAAGTCACATCTTCCCCTTCTCTGACTACCATACAAATCTTCCTGATTTATGGCAGAGAACACCCTTTGCTTTATATTACAGTGAACGTTTATATGTTTTAGCACCTCTATAGACTTCATGTTTTCTTTTCCGGGCAGAGGTTTTGCTTCTGAATCTTTGTATCTTCCCTTAATCCCTTGGCTGTGATAGGAGTTTAACAAAATATCTGTGGATGAGAGAATAAATGGTGCTGCTGTGAGAAACAAAAGGGACAGACAGGCCTATTCTGGAAGAAAGGTTGAGGAATTAGAGAGAGTGCTGCAGAAAAAGCAAGAGCCCAGAGGTCTTTTGAAAGTGATGAAATACCAAGTGTGTAGCATAAAGAAAAAGAACACTTCCTATGAAAGCTACAAGTATGCAGTTGAGAACCCACATCATTCAAAGAATCTAGATCCAGGAACTTTTTAAAAAAATGTTGTTGTTGTTTTCCCCTCCCCACCCACATACACTTGAACTGAAAATGGTTCAAAGGAAAACATCTTAGACTTGACCTCACCACAAAAACTTGGAAGTTTTTATACTTTTGAGTCTCTCAAAGCAATCTGGTCTAAAACAGTAGTAAAATGTTCATGACATTTCAGCATTCTGGGGTCCCTTGAGAACAGAGGTAAAGAAAATCCATCCATAGTTTCTCCTTAAGGTCAACTTCCCCCCTCATTAATGGTACTTAGAAATTACAGTGCTTCCTGAAGCCTGAATGATCTTCTTCAGTTGACCTCCTGGTAGAATTATTAGGTTTCAAAAGCACACCAGAGAGCCTTTTACCCAATTCTAAATTTTTCTGCACTTAGCTAGCCAAGGACCCTAAGTGTGCTAAGACCTAGCAGAAGCTAAGCATGATAATCTGATTCAAGGTCAGGTTTAAACTAACATCTAACCAGGACACAGTTCCCAGGAAAAAGTTCATAAGCCACTGCATTAGACTAGATTGAATCTTCCCAAGCTCTTAAATTGGAAACTAATAGTTACAGAATACTACCCTTGTTTAGTTTTTCCCTAGAAGATCTTGTTTATATTTACAGTCAAAACTATCATCTTCAGCACATTCAACTTGAAGACCTCTCAAGAGATCTTCAATACCTATTGTATTTAATTTAGACCACACTTAATACTTACTTTTCTGAGATAGCTTACAGCATTGTGCAACATAAATTTAAATAAGAGAAGCAGGCAAAGAAAAAAAGGCTAGGTAAGCAAACTCTAACTTTATTTTGAGCATAGAATGCATGCTCATACTTGCCATGTGTGGGCCACATATTTTCAAATAAGTTGCATTTTCAAAAGTCATTTGTAAAACTGTAAATGAGAATTTATTGTAAGTGGACATTTGTTTTTCAATCCATCCATCAATCCAATCTTGTATTCTCTACCATCACTACTTATTCCCTTTTAAAGTATATTTGTCCTCTAGACAGGATGGCGACAGAGGAACTATCTTTTTGCCTGTACGCACTTCCATCTGCTCTATTTAGTACAGCAGATACTCATTACATTATTAGAAAAAGTCAGTTGAAAGTAAAAGTGAATCCCTTTAAAACATATCGCATTTCCAAATTTCCATTAATTATTTCCAATAATTTCCATTATTACAAAATAATAACATATTCAACTGAGATGTTTTCTTTAAAGTAAAAAAAAGTTTATAATGTGTTTATTTTGTTTTTAATAAATTTAGTTTATAATTCAACTGTGCATCAACTCATAACAATTGTGGACTGAATTAAATGCGGATTTTCCAACAAAAAATTAAGATAGGACAAATGGCATTCTGTCAATAATTCTGGTATAATGTGTGTAATGCTCCATTACTTACAGATACTTCATGAGATTGGACCTTGTAAAATTTGAAATTTCAGTTTGCAATTGAATTCTAAGTTGGATATTTTATGAGTCACAATCAGTTAGGGACTAATAAAAGGCTTTGGACTGGTGGGGAAAAATGCTACTGTGAATTGTGTATAGAGTGTTTTAATTGGTTAAGGGATTAGTTTTATAGACTATTACTCAGTTGAAGAATATTCTCCTTATTTTAACTTTTGGTTCTCCAACAACATCATAACTTGGGTACTCCGATAGTATTTGGGTAATTAGTATACTCCTACATTAACTAGTCAATTAACTTTGTTGCTTCTCCATAGATTTTTTTTCTCATGCCAGAACTCTGCTTTTTTTTTTTTTTTAATTTTATGTTTTATTTTATATTTGAGAGAAAGAGATAGAGTGAGAGCGAGTGCAAGAACATAAGCAGGGGAGGGGCAGAGAGAGGGAGACACAGAATCTGAAGCAGGCTCCAGGCTGTGAGCTGTCAGCACACAGCCCGATGCAGGGCTTGAACTCATGAGCAGTGAGATCATGACCTGAGCCAAAGTTGACGCTCAACAGACTGAGCTACCCAAGCACCCCAGAACTCTGCCTTTAATTCCATGTTTAATTATTCAGGTAACCACAGTTGTATTAGCCTGAAGCTGCTTTTTAACTGATGAAATTGAACTCAGCATTTTCCCTTTCTCACCTACTTGGTAGCCTTCTATAATCTTCTATTAATTAAGCAAATTTCCTTGATAGTCACAGACTCAATTTTTAGATTCGAAACTATGTAGCTGGACAGAATTTCAGACCAAGTAGTTAGGTATAAAAGATGTGTAAATTTCTTTAATTTTCTAAAATTTAATTTCTAATATGAATCTTAATTCTTCATCCAGGATCCAGTGACTTAATCTTTCAGTATGAGTAGATCATGCATTGTCTCTCACTCCAGACTGCAAGGCCACTCTTTAGATTTATCTAACTCTCTCTCAGCTGCTTCTCCATTTCTTTTGGGCACACAGGAAAAATTCTATTGCTGTGAGAAACTTACTGAGGTTGCATAAGAACATTAGCCCCCTTAATGCTAGAAACCCCTGCCCCTTATACCAGCAACTAAGAACTCAATGAGGGTGACTTAGGCCCTTTGTCCAGCTCTCATACAGGCTGACCAGCCATTTCCATGGTGCAGTTTCTGTACCCTACTGAAAAGCAGAAAATTCTGGGGTTGGTTTTTGTTTTGGACCCTCTTCAGGGAATATGGCACATGTTCCTTCTGTTCTTATATTCACAAACATATCTGGGAAAATGTATTATCCTTCTAGCCAGGGAAATGTTATTTAGAATTGGTGTGAGAAAAAAAATCCCAGGAAAAGCCAAATCAACTGAATTTAGATGTTTGGCAAGGATATATAGGGAGAAGCAGTGGAAGATCCTAAACCAAATGGGATTAAATTGTATAAACTAGAAGAATGGAGGCATAAAATTGAAATTATGGTCAGCTTTACAAAAGAAAGCTTTTTGCTGGTCTGAATTTTTTGTCCAGAAGTTTGTACCTTCTAAAAACACATATCTGATTATATCACTTCTTTTTTTTTTTTTTTTTTTTTTAACGTTTATTTATTTTTGAGACAGAGAGAGACAGAGCATGAATGGGGGAGGGTCAGAGAGAAGAAGACACAGTATCTGAAACAGGCTCCAGGCCCAGAGCTGTCAGCACAGAGCCTGATGTGGTGCTCAAACTCACGGACTGCGAGATCATGACCTGAGCCGAAGTTGACCGCTTAACCGACTGAGCCACCCAGGTGCCCCTGATTATATAACTTCTTGTTTTAAAACCTGAGATGAATTTCTACCAAATAAAGAATAAAGTTCCTTCTCCTCAAAATCCTCCTGATTTGGCTCCAAGCTACATTTTCAACCAATTTTCTCTATAGACAAGTATGTATTTGCCAATTTGCAAGTACAGAAGCATACTTCTACACAACCTGATATCTATAGGTGATGCAGAAACCCAGCAATGAAGTGCCAAAAACTTGGGAAGAGAGAAGGAAGGCCTCCTGTTCTCAGAGTTCAACCAAGTCAACATGCACCAGAACAGAAAAAATATGCAATCTTCTCCCAGGGATGGAAGGTCATCAGACCAAGACTTGAAAATAATCTAATCATTAGAATGAACATCACTCAAGAAAAAATTTCTTAAATCTAAAATAGATTTATTATCAATGACAGAGGATCAATAGGGAAGGAACAGTCAGGGAGCAAACATTGGGAGTTGTCTGTCCTGCTCAAAAGAGAGTTCCTTGTAATCACTATTAGCACGTAATGGGGTTGCCCCTATAATGTAGATGGAAGGATAGGATTACAGAACCTACTGATGTAACACTAGTAGTTAATATCTGTGAGCATGGAACCTTGGTCTTTTTTGATCACTGTTATGTCCCTCAGTGCATGAGTGGCATATAGAAATACTCAGTATTTTTTGGAAAATTAAGTCTCACCAACTCCCACAGTTCTGATCTCTGTGTTCCTGGCAATATTTTTAATTATGATGTAACTTCTCACACAGATAGGACAACAAGGAATGGATGTACTCATCAGTGAATGGATTGTGAATTACTAAAGCATTTTATTTTTTATACATTGGTTTCTAGTGATTATGTTTAAATCGAATCAATCTTCTAAAAATTAATGACCCCCATAAGCACTAATTTTTCAAGTTTGCAAATCTACAAAACTCAGAGTGAGACCATGTGATCTATAGGGTGAGACTATGTGACTATACCACGGTCCTCATTGTGGGGGTTTCTGAAAGACTAAGTGATGTCCTCTATTTGACATGCCTACAATGCATTGCACACTTTCTCCAGGCTACAGAACCTGCCCAAGCTCAGTTTTCATTATCTTCACCCATAGACTGGCCCCTCCAAGAAGTCTTCCCATGGCTTCCCTCCTGTGTTTTCAGATTACATACAAAGCAACCTGTCAAGGGATTAAATAGAGGGTGTACTTCCTCTGTTGTTAAAAGTGCAAACTAATACCTGTTTTGCCAAAGTATGGTGAGTATTAGTGATAATGTAAGGCAAAATTCCAAGTACACAGTGAGAGTACTCCTCTATCAGCAAATGGCAGCTATTATAAGTATTGTTTCAGCAATTTGCTGATATTTTTAATACTGCATTTTACTACAACACATTTTAATAAGCATGTTTAAGATGAGTTTCTTGACTCAATGAATTAAACTTAGCCTCTTTGTATCTTGGCTTTTTTGACTATAAAATATAGATAAAAATAACACTTACTTCATAGAATTTTTGTGAGATTTAAATTATGTTATACATATAAGTGGTGAGAACAGTGCCTCATGTAATTGTAAGCTCAGACTACTAGCCATTATTAGTAGTAGTACTATTTCTAGAGTTAGTTAGATTAGCAACCCTGTAAGTATACAAAAAAGACTAGAGGCAGCCCAAAGAAATAAAAGATGCCTTTTATTAATGTTGGAAGAGGTTTCTGGAAGAAGTAGAATATGAGTTGGTGTTTGAAGGATAAGATTCACTAAGCAGACAAGGGATGGGGTTATGAGATGAGAACACCAACTCCAGGAAGATACATGGAGTCCAGAAGAACATGGTGTATTTGGGGAAGTAGACCAAACTGGTACAGCTGGTGTGTAGGGATAGCTTGGGGGTATGGATGTTGGGGAGAGTGCAGTGCCAGAAGAGGACACAGAGATGACAGAGATCTTGTGTCCTAATAAACAGTTTGTATTGTATCCTGGGATTCTTAAATTATAGTTCTTAGAGCTCTGTTGGGCTTAGGAAATGGGCTTCAGGAAGACTATAAACATCTAGAAATTAAGTGCAAGATTTTGTAAATGCATTAAAATTTTTTTTTAATGTTTACTTTTGAGGGGTGGGGAGAGAGGGAGAAGGAGAGAGAGAGACAGAGACAGAGAGAGGCAGAACATGAGTGGGGGAGGGCCAGAGAGAGAGGGATACATAGGATCCAAAGCAGGCTCCAGGTTCTGAGCTATCAGTGTGGAGTCTGATGCAGGGCTCAAACCCACCAGTCGTGAGACCATGACCTCAGCGGAAGGTGGATACTTAACCAGCTGAGCCACCCAGGTGTCCCTTGATTTTCTAAATGCATTTTAAGTGGGAAAATGTTCCACGGCTTTTATCAGTTTTAAAAGGCTCTCTATCCCCAAAGTGAAGAACCAGTTACTGGTTGGAGAGGACAATAAGGATTTTAAGCACAATCAGGCTTGGTTTTGGAAAGGTCCCTCTAGTGCCAGTGTGGAAGATGGCTGCCTGGGAGAGATCTGGAGTGATACCTGAAGAGTCTGTTGATGGTCTCCCTTGAAGGAGGAGGGACAGGGGTGTAGAGAGGAAAGGATGACCACCCTCTACTCAGTATTAAAATGACTAGTTCTTTCTATAAGGATTTGTGCCATGTCCAATATGTGCCAGGAACTGTGCTAGCTACCAGAAATAGAAAATCCTAGCCCTTACAGAGCTTTGAAAGGAATAGAGTAAACAGACAATGGAAAATTATCTAATTATAATTGTGATTAGTGCTAGACCTCCCTTTAAAAAGAAATTTCCAGAGTTCAAGAACTATGTTTTATTCATCTATCTTCTAATAGTAACTTGCCCACAAGAAGTACTCGATTAATGCCTATCAAATAGAATAAATATTTTAATTTATCCTGGCCTCATGACTTATTCTGAGTGATTATCTGTCCTGATAATAAACATATCTATATAGGCTTCCAAGATGGTGCTAATGCTGGTCTTTTTATCTTTTAAGGACAAGATCCTGCTTTGTGAGACAAATCTTATGCTAACTTAAAGTTCACAAAACAATTATAAAATAATAAATTTATTTCTTCAGGGAATCATTTTAATTGCTAGATATATCTCCCTGCCTCCTTTATACTTTAGAGAAAAATACTGAGGATACAAAGCTGAATTAGACATTATCTCTATCTTCAAAGATGTCATAACAACATGGAAAATTTTGCCTTTAAGAGGCAGGGAATAATGAAGAAGGAACAGGCTCATACCTGGAAGTTGTCTCAACAGGGAGTTAGAAATACTGACCTAGAATTTAGGAGAAAGTCATGGTTGACACTAGAAACAGTTCGAATAATGTAATACTTTTCAGCTTATGTACTTCTTTTCTTACTCAAATACAGCAATATTCTTACTAATTTAACGAAAAGGTTACATAATACAATTCAACGAGCTCCTTCCTCTATCCTCAGGTGATTTTGGTGACAGATATCTGCCTGCCCGTCCTATTTGAAATGGACTTTGGGTCACTCCAGAGCAGTTTGTTATGATTCCCTAACTGAACTGATTAGCATTTGTAAGGCCAAACTAAAAATGCAACTTGTCTCTGCCTTTTAAGTTTTCTCATATAGTTTGCATGGTTTTACTTGCTAATTTTCCGAGTAATATTTAGCTTCTTCAAAATCCAGTCCACTTGTACCTTGCTGAGCATTTATTATTTATCTCATGGTAATATGGGTTGGGTGGGGAGGCACCTGATTGCAGTAGAGATAGAAAAAAATTGTTTGATTAAAATAAAGAACCAGGTCTCTGATATATGTATAGATACATGAACTGACTTTTCTATTACTATTGCTATGGCTAAAGTTGTGTAAAGGAAAACACTTATTTATAATTGAGCCCCTGTCTGTGGAATGAATGACCTAAAGCAATCTTGGGCTGATGTGCTGGGTAATGGTTAGGACATCTTTGCTCCCTTCTCTCTTTTTGAAATGATTAAGAGAATTGATAACATGTTGAACTAAATGTCAGCCAAAATCAATAACCAGGAAGTTGAGAGCAGGCTGGAGCAAGTGAATTGACTTCAGACATAAAAGCAGGCTAAAGGAACAGAATCCCTAGCCAGAGAGGCTAAACTGCCCTCTGCTGCCATGGCAAAAGAATACAAAATCTGCTTTTGAAACTGGATGTCACCCATTCCCAGAATCCGGGTGGGAATGGCTGATGGGGTCAAGCAGGCTGCGTGCCCCAGTGAACCAGACAGCTTCTTGGTGCACAGTCTCAACCAGACTGTCAAGCTTTAGAAAAAAAATATAATTACAGCATCATGTATTCCTATGCAAAAAGAATTCTAAAAATAACATTCAAGTTTACTCATGCTGTACAATTTCCCACACTTTTAAAACCATTGACTTCTACTTTTAAGTTAATTTTCTCTTCATTTTATGGAATGCTGGCCCATTTTTATGTTGATTTTCCTAGCAATTTTAACAGTTATGTCCTTGATTGTATTTATTATTAATTTGCAGTGTAGCCTAAGCTTTCAGAGAGAATGAGGGGGGGGGGGGGGGAGAGAGAGAGAGAGAGAGAGAGAGAGAGAGAGAGAGAGGTTTGTTTGAATGTCCATACTTCTATATCTAGAACCATCAATTGCCTTCATCTCGGGATGTATTAGTGGCCAAGCCCAAAGTACCTTTCCTAATGGTCTAGGCCGAAGCTGCTCTTGATTTAAATGTATGCTCAAAGGCAAATAAAAGGACAAGATTGTACTGAAGCCCTTAATGGAATTTAACTCCACCCAGATCTTTTTATAAACCTTGACAGCTATTTTCAAATATTTCATTTATGGAGGAAGTTTAGACCAAAATTTGGAGGTATGATTGTTAAATATATTGATTAAATAAGACTACTGATTTTCAAAACATACAAAAATATTAATTATCTAAACGTTTGGGTTATGAAGATTACTGGAATAGCTTCCTAAGTAGTCTCACCTCCATTTCCAGCACCTCTCCAGTTGGATCCATTCATGGCACTCACTTGCTTAACGTTCTTTAAGGCAATGGTTCTCTAATTATAGTCCCCAAACCAGCGCCATCATATCACCTTAGCCACCACTGATTCCTGTCTCCTAGAATTGACACCCATGCGTAGTTCTCTTCTGGTGAGTGTGGGCTGGATTTAGTGACTCACTTCTACCAAACAGAATATGGCAGATATAATGGGATGTCACTTCCAAACTTAGGTTACAAAGAGACTGTGCCTTTTATCTTGAGGGCTCTCTCTTGCTTGCTATCTCTGAGGGAAGCCAGCTGCCATATTGTGAGTTCCCCTGTGAAGTGTCTACATAGCAAAAGACTGAGGGAGGTCTTCAGCTAAAAGCCAGCAAGGAACTGAGGCCCTTAGTCCAACAGCCTGAGTAATACAATCTTTCTAATAACCTCATGAGTAATCTTAGAGCAGCTCCTCCTTCAGTTAAGCTCTCAAATGAGACCAAAGGCCTGACTGCAATCTTCAACTGGATTCTTGACCCACAAAAACTGTTTTAAAATAAATGCTGTTTAGGGGTGCCTGGGTGGCTCAGTTGGTCAAGTGTCCAACTTCACCTCATATCATGATCTCATGGCCTGTGAATTTGAGCCCCATGTCCGGCTCTGTGCTGACAGCTTGGAGCCTGAAACCTGCTTTGGATTCTGTGCCTCCCTCTCTCTCTCTCTGACCTTCCCCTACTAGTGCTCTGTTTCTCTCTCTCTCTAAAATAAATAAACATTTTTAAAAACTAAATAAATGTTGTTTTAAGCCAGTTAGTTTTGGGATTGCTATGCAGCCATAGATAATGAATATCCTGGGAACTTGATAAGAATGCAAATTATGAGGATTTACTCCAGACCTAGTGAACCAGAAACTTTGGGGGTAGGGCCCAGCAATCAGGGTTTTAACAAATCTTCAGATGATGCTGATGCATGTTCAAATTTGAGAATCATTATCTTATAGAAGAATGTCTAAAGCACTTAGTTAAGCCTACAAGGCCTATTATATAACTTTTTTTTTTAAATAAACCTCTGTTCCCTCATCTTGAGTCACTGATCCCTAAGAATTTTCCATTCCAACCAATTTCAGCGGCAGCCGTTGCAGCTGAAAAGGTTTTAGAAGCCACCGACTGGCTTATTAGCTACTGAAAACTATGCTCACTTCATATATTATCTCATTTATGATAATCAGGACAGTAATGATAGCTATCACTTGTTGAGGGTACACAGGATATCAAGCCACTATCTGTATAATATCACATGAAAACTTGCTACCCAAACCCTATGAAATCTATAGTATTATCATCCTTATTTTAAAACTAAGAAAAACAAGTTTCAGAAAGATAAAGTAACTTGCCTGAGATCACATGGAGAACTGTTAGAATCAAGATTTGGCATGAGTCTGACTGCAGAGTTTGCACATTGAGCCAACAGGTCACAGTACTTTCCAGTATATACAGACTGCAGCTCTTGAACTCTGTCTGCCCTCTCAAATCTCAAGGCCTCTTCCATCAAACTAAGTTCAGAGGTAACTGCCTTTATGAAATTGTCCCTGACTCTCTGGAAAATATACATGCTCATTCTTCATGTTTATTGAAAGCTTGTTATATGCTTTAAAACATTCCAGATAGTATAAATTTAGCACTGGAAGAAAAAATAAACAAACCAGCAGACAAAAATTATTGCTTTGGAGCTTATATTCTATTTGGGGGTTAGGGGAGACAGCATAAAAAGAAACACTTGAAAACAAATAATTATTCTAGATGATAATGAGGAAATAATATATAATAACACAGAACGTGTATAGAAAATCTGGTAGTCGTGGAAGAGGTGTGTTCTGATATGAAATATAATAGTTAGAGAGTCTCATGCTAAAGGATAACATTGGAACAAATTCCTGATGTAGACCAAGAAGGCAGTTTGTGGTAGAATACCACAACTAGATAAAAGCAAGTGCAAAGGTCCTGAGGTGGGAAAGTGTCTGTCATGTTGGGAAACACTAAGGAGACCAGTGCAGCTGTATTGGATTGAGTTAAAGAACAGGTAGTAGGAGATGAAGCCATAGAGAGAAAGGAACAGAGATATCAAGAATAGCCTTATAATCCATTGTCAAGAATTTGGAGTTTGCTCTGAATGGGATGGGAAATCCCTGAAAGATGTTGAATACAAAGAATGTCATGGCTTAATTTGTAGTTTAGCAGATCACTTTGGCTGATGTGTGGAGAATTAGACTGTATCGGCAAGGGTAGAAGGAGACAGGTTTCTAACTACTTTAACTGGTCTATTTCAATAACCTAAGGTCTAGACCAGTAATCATGGAAGCTTGGGCCACGATAATAACAATGGAAGTGCTAAGAAATGATTAAATTCTGGATACATTTTAAAGACAGAGCTGACAGTCTTTATTAAAGTATCTGATATGGAGTGTGGAAGAAAAAGAGTCAACTTTTTTTGGTTTGAGAAACTAAAAGGATGGAGTTGTCTTTCACTGAGATAAAGAATGTGTAAAATGAAGGTTTGGGAAGAAAGTTCAAGAATTTGGGGTTGGAGTGTTAAGGCTGTGAAGTGTATTAGTTATCTAAATGGAGATGTCCAAGTGGAAATCGGATACACAGAAATTCAGAGGAGCAGTTGGCACTAGACGCTTACACTCTCTCTCTCTCTCTCTCAAAAATAAACATTAAAATTTTTTTTTGAAAAAAAAAAAAGACTTGAGGTAGGAAAATAAGAAAAAAAAATCAAACAATTATAGCCCATACATAATATGATGACCATGGTTAAAAATGCTGATGGAATATAAGGGAAGGCCATTCATTTCAGTCTGGAATCTCTAAATTCTATTTAATCATCAAAGATGTATTGGGACATAAAACTTAAAAGTGGGTAAAGATGCTAGGCCAGTGTATAGAAGGAATTTCAGAAGCAATGAAAGGAGATGCATTAGAGGGAGCTGAGGTCCAGTTACTTACGTGTGTCTGCATTGCAAATTCTACACAGGAATCCAAAGGACATCTTGAAATTTCAGACATTAGACTATAGACCTACTCTCTCCATGTTCTGCACCTGAGTAAATCTGAGAATAATTTTACAAGACCTAGCAGAGAGGAGGGGGTTTGGAACCCGAGAGAAGATATAATAATGATGTAAAAAAAAAAAAAACCCAACTAGAACTGGAAGTTCGATTCTATCTTATTTAGATCAAAAAGATTGAAAAATTGTGATAATCAAATGAAATTATAGTCCACATTACTGTATTCTTTACTTTGGAGTTGGGAGAAGACTAGCCCACTCTGGAAAGTGCTCTCATGTTCACTTTGAAGTAGATGAGAAAAAGCTGAATGGAAGCAAATGAAAAAAATAATGTCTTCAAGCAGTTTTCAGAGAAAGCTATCACAACACTTCAGCAATGCTGAAAGACTTATGAGAAGGGTCATTTATTCCCCCATAATATCCTCCCCTGAGCAGGGTCATTAAAAAAAATTTATCAATAATACATATTCAAAATAAATTTTATGTTTCTTTTTCGATTTCTATGAGGCTACATTTAATTTGAGTGAAGCATAATTCTTAGCCAGATTGTCTTTCAATTAGAGCAATACTTACCTATTTGCATTAATTCTGAGATTGCTCAAGCTTTTTCTTTTTTTTTTTTTTTTTGTATTGCTTTCTTTGAACTTTAGCTGAGGGTGAGAAAATTAATAATGTAATATATATTTTTCATTCTAAGTGTAATCACCTTAGATTATATGAAATTAGAGCTATAAGAGATGGGGGAAGGAAGATTCAATTATCCAAAGCTATTCAATACAATTCAATAAACATTAGTTGGCTTCATTTGGTGCCCGAGGAACTTCATCACTGTTGTGGAAGGGTGGGGAACAGGCAAAAAAATAAATCCCTGACCTCAAATTGTTTACAATACAGTAGGGAGGAATCATGGAAGGAAATAATAAGAAAAGCATCATAAATGTTATTTTGATCCATATATATTCTATTTGAATACTAAGATTAAGCAAGAGATGGCATTAAAGAAATTAATTACTATTTGTTGGAAAGTGAATGATTTTGGAAAGTGCATCAGACAGGATGATTCTACCCCAAGTAACAAAACAGCAGCCCAGACAGGCCTACACAAGAAGAATTTATTAACAAATTGCACTTAAAAATAACTCCAGATATAGGTAGTTCTGTGGTTCAGGAATTTAGTAGCTTAATAACTACAGAGTTCTAGGCTTTCTGTAATACACTTCGACTTTTCCTCATTATCACAAGTTGATTGTCATCATTACAAACATCATGGAAATACCTAAAATCATGGAGAGGGAAATGGAATCTTTTTGGGATAATTTTTTTTTTAATTTAATAAAAGAGGTCATTTGTTACCAGAAGCTTGCCCTTCCTCATCCTCTGTTATACACACACATGTTGCCCTCTGGTACTTAGCCAGAATCAGATGGCCAAGCCCAGAAGTGAAGTCTGGGAAAGAATATGTGTAACATTTGATTTTTTGTTGGGAGATATGAGCTCAACCAAAAAAAAAAAAGGATATTGCTGTTTGGGAGGAAAATTATGGATGCTCTCAGAAATAGCACCCCTTCGGGGTACCCAGGTGGCTCAGTCAGTCAAGTGTCCAACTTCACCTCAGGTCATGATCTCATGGTTCTTGAGTTTGAGCCCGCATCAGGCTCTGTGCTGACAGCTCAGAGCTTAGAGCCTGCTTCGAATTCTGTGTCTCCCTCTCTCTCTGTCCCTCCCCTGCTCACACTGTGTGTGTGTGTGTGTGTGTGTGTGTGTGTGTGTGTGTGTGTATGTGTCTCTCTCTCACTCTCAAAAATAAAAGATTAAAAAGATTAAAAAAAAGAAAAGAAATATCACCCCTACAAGTATTTTCTTTAAGCAATGTATATTATCCATCATCCCCCTACTGCAAGGCCCTCCCTCAAGTTCTCTACCAGAACACAAAAGCTCCCCACAGAACTATGCCCATGCCTCTACCCCTGGTCTTTGTTATTTGGTGCTTGGAATATTTGACATTTCCTTGCTCAAGTGGCCTACTCTTTTATATTTTTAACAGCCATTTTATAATACTTATCAAATGTTGTTCTTAATACTTTATGAATACTAAGTCATGCAATTATCACACCAACTCTAGGAAGTGGGTGATTATTATCATCTCTGCTTACAGATGAGGAAACAGAGGCTCAGTGAAATTAGGCACCTGGCCTCTAGTTACATTGCTAATAAAGTGCTAGGTGGGATATGAAAATCAGGCCATTTGGTTCCAGATTGGGCATCTTTTACCACTTTGCTGTGCTAATTCCTCAATGACTTGAGGAAACCTCGTGTCTGCTCTCACTTGTGAACTCAGGCCTCCTGGAAGGAAGCTGGTTATCTTGACAGTGTTAATTAAAATTAGGTCTCAAATCCAACTTAAGTCAGGTCTTAGATTTTAGAATATAGTTTCTACACCACACCCCAACCACTATCCAAAAGTAGAGCATTCCTATGAAGCCTTTTGTAAGCTGAATGGTGGAAATCAAAGAAGCAACTATCATTTTATAAAAGTAGAAATCCTTTTCGGATTTCCTTCAGTCAACAAAAGTAATTACTATTGTAGGTCTTTCAGGAAAGTGCAGTGGTGTAAAGCAGACTTTCCGATAGAGAGGGAAACCTGCAGTTGTAAAGGCGATTGAGAGTTTCAGGGCTACTTAAATAATCAGATGCATGAAAGAATGTATTTTCAATGTTCTTGTTCTTTTTATCACTTTTCACCTGTCAAAGCTACTGCAATTTTAAGATTTTAAGCTGATCATTTTTTTACTTATAAAGAATATATGTGATCTTAGTAGGTAGCAGCGGCCTTGGTAAACACAATGAAATCCAATACCTGTGGTGTGAATAAATAGATGGAGGGATAGATGGCTATATTGTGGCAGATACTAGTACTATTTGGCTCAGCTCAACATGTAATGAGCATGTAATGTGAGCTAGATTATGTCTAGGCAATGAGGAAATTCAATTGAAGGGGCAAGCCTTCAACCTGTAGACCTGCAACCTGTAGACCTGGAGACGGACACTAACAGAAGCTCACAACCATGTGCTATGTACTGGGTTAAGTGGTAAGTGAAGGGTGCTTTGGGAAAACAGAAAGTGGGCCTGAAGTGTGGCCTTAACTGGCAAGGCAGAGATGAAGTGTATGAAGAGAACTCTAGGCAGATGGAGCAGCATGAAGTAAGGTGTGAATAGTGTGGTGAGTGGGGAAAAGTACAAATGGATGACTACTTGACATGACAAGACAAGTGCAGGAGAAAACAGAACAATGGGAGATGGGGCTGGATCATGGAGGGCCTCATCAGTCACGTTGAGGAGCTTGCCCTTTATCTAATGAGGTGTTGGAGAACCATCAAAAGAAAAAATATTCTGGTGGAAAAAAGGAAGGTAGATTCCAGATCCAAAGAGTCAATTCACATCTTTTACTGCAATTTTACATTAAAAATGCAGGTCTCTCATCATCACATGAAAAGTAGGGGCTGTCCTTAAACCCTGACTTTGATCTACTATGGAGACAATGAATAAGTAAAGAACTGCGGGCAAAGCAAGTGCATGTACAAAAGGTGACTATAAAAATCACCAGAGATCAGTTCTGATATGTGGCTCCAGGAATCAGGTTCATTATTACCTCATTACAGCTCATTTTGTTTTATTAAAATTATGTAAGACCTACTTCCACTATTGTCTCTAATGTAATTTAAGTTATTCTTAACAAATCCACTGTTAAACTTTTGGGGGGGTTGGGGAGTCTGTGGTACCTCAATGATCTTTATCTGATGCATTTCATTTGAAATTTCCCACATTTTTATATAGCCATGACATTAAGCTTGACTAACTCTTCTTTAGGTTGAAGCTATAGTGTTATACTGTTTTGAAAAAGAGCATCCCATTTCTGTCAAAAACAATTACAACATTATGGAAATCAAGGTGTCAAATTCTGTCATCCTTTGTTGTTCTCTCCATTTACTTTTTCAACCTATTCTTCTATAGTGCTTCCTGGGCTCCCCGGCTCCTCCCTGCCCCAACTTGTTATTCCATCTGTTTGTGAGTCTTTAAGTCTTTAGAATTATCAAGATTGAAAAAGACTGTGATATAATTCCTGGATCTCAAAGTCATGTGTTCAGAAATAGGGGAAGGGTGAATCTTTCAGGACAACTTTATAAATGTTCTCCTTTGTGTCCTGCCACGAGTCAATCTGTCTCCATGCTATATGCTTCTTCTGTCTTCTATAAATATTTTCTGCTTTTTAACAGACTTTAGAACTGAAAATCCAACTCTTTACGTGGTTGTCTTCGGTTTCCTACATTATAGAGACAGTTTTTTTTTAATATCTGAGAGGATACTTTATACAGAATTCATTTCTACCCATATGTGTTATTGGTTAAGGACTTTACATACTATTACAGTAGAGTTATTTAAAAAATGTAGATGAACACAATTTCTCTACTTGCTCCACTAGCTTCTTAGATGACCAAATACTGTTGAAAATACTATATAAAAATCAATATAAATGTGTCACTAAACAAGTTCTTAAATGTGTGTCAGTTCTGAAGGGTTAACTTTGATAACTTACAAAACAAAAACACATACCCAGTTCTGCTTTTGAATTCAGGCACTTAACACACTTGTGGATTTAAAACCTGTGAAGCCAACACAACTGCCCCTATGAGTGACTTGGGACACATAGAATTAGCTATTTGTGTTCTTGTGATGAGGGGCAAGTCACTAACAGCACCTGTAATTAACCACCTGCTCATCTAATTACAGAATCACAGATTAGATATTCTGGAAAGCAATTCGCTTTCCACATTTCAGATTAAAGATACAGATTTACATAATAGGGGAACATTTATCCCCCTAATGGTTTCTAATAAATTCACACTCAATTTGCATTAAGGAGAGTCACATTTGGGACTGG